>NC_137275.1:56685000-57935000 GCF_054371585.1 Giraffa tippelskirchi | reverse complement strand
GATTGGATGGCATCATTGACTCAATGGACATGCGTCTGAGTAAAATCTGAGAGATGGTAAAGGACAGGAAAGCCTGGTGTGCTGCTGTCCATGGGGTTGCAAAGTGATGGACACTATTGACTGACTGAACAACAACAAAGTAATGGGACCTAATTTAAAAGTTTTTGCACAGCAAAGGAAACCATAAATAAAACAAACAAACAAACAAAAATCTAAAAAATGGGAAAAAACATTTGCAATGAGATATAACTTGCAAGGGATTAGTTTCCAAAATATAAACAGCTCATACAGCTCAAAATAAAACAAAACAAACAAACATCCCAATCAAAAAAAATGGGCAGAAGATCTACATAGACATTTTTCCAAAGAAGACATAAAGATAGCCAAAATGCACATGAAAAGATGCTCAATATTGCTAATTTTCAGAGAAATGCAAGTCAAAACCACAAGGTGTCGCCCTGGTCAGAATGGTCAACATCAAAAAATCTATAAACAACAAGTGCTGGAGAGTGGGCAGAAAAGAAAGAAAAAAAAAAAAACACCTTTGACACTGTTGGTAGTACAGCCAGTATGGAAAACAGTATGGAGGTTACTTTAAAAAAATTAAAATATGCTACCTTATGATCCTTCAGTCTCACTCAGGCATATAGCCAGAAATAACCATAATTTGAAAGGATACATACACTCCAATGTTCATAGCAGCACTGTTTACAATAGCCAGAACGTGGAAGCAAACTAAGTACCCGTTGACAGATGTATGAATAAATAAATTGTACTGCTTATACACGATTGAATATTAATCAGACATAAAAAATAATGAAATAATGTCATTTTCAGTATCATGGATGGACCTAGGGCTATCATACTAAGTGAAGGAAGTCAGATAAATATATATCACTTATATGTGGAATCTAAAATAATTATACAAATGAACTTATTTACAAAACAGATTGACAGACATAGAAAACAAACTTATGGCTACCAAAGAGGGGAGTGATAAATTAGAGGAGTTTGGGATTAAAATATACACACTACTATATATAAAATAGATAATCAACAAGGACCTACTATATATAGCATGGGGCATTATACTCAATATCTTATAATAAGCTATAGTGGAAGAGGATGTAAAAACAGAAAAAAAAATATATATATGTATAATTGAATCACTTTACTGTACACCTGAAACTAACACAACATTGTAAATCAACTATATTTCAATAAAAACAACAACAATAAAAGTCTGTTTAACTGTTAGTTTACTGTTCTCAAACATTTATTTCTATGCACTGATAGATACATAGTGGGTGAGAAGGAAAAATCTACAACAGTTTATGAGAATCAAGAGAATGAGTACAGCATGATAGGATATATGCACACACACACACACACACACACACATATATATACACACATACACATATATACATATATTTAAACCTTAGGTTATTTTCCCCTCCCTTTCATTGTTGTTTTTCTTCCCACTTGTTTACATTTATTTTTTCTTGTTTTTCTATAACATGAAAAATCTTTGGCAATTTTTTTCTTATACAAGCATTTAAAGCCATAAAGTTCTAAGTATAGATTTATCTTGCTTCCACAAAATGTGGCATGTTTTGTTTCATTTTCATTCAGTACAGAATATTCAAAAACTCATGCTGTGTTTTTCATTTTCTTATGGATTTTAATTATATTTTAGTTTTCAATATTTGAGTATCTTCATAATATTCTGTTTTAATGTCTAGTTAAAGTTAACTGTGATCAGAGAATATATTTTGTATAAATTGAATCTCTGCAAATTTCTTAAAATTTCTCAAGATGTGGTATATCACAATCAATGTCACTAGGTACTTGAAAGTGATGTACATTCCGTTGTTGGTAATAGTGTTTTACAAATGTAAATTTGGCTCCATTGTTTGATGATACTATTCAGATAATCTAGAGGTTTACTGATTTTCTGAAGTCTACTACTTTTGTCAATTATGGAGAAAGCATTGTTGGAATTTTCACTTGCATTTCAGATTTGTTGATTTTTCAAGTATTTTTTACTTTCTTTCTCTTGTATATTGAAGCTTTACAATAGTTTACTTCCATTCCTTTAAATGTATATGACCATGTCAAATGGCTCCATTCTTATAAACAGGACAGCCCAAGTGTTGACTCTATCTGGACCAAGATCAAAAGTGCAAAGTGAAAGTGAGAATCACTCAGTTGTGTACGACTCTTTGTGACCCCACAGACTATACAGACCATGGAATTCTCCAGGCCAGAATACTGGAGTGGGTAGCCTTTCCCTTTTCCAGGGGATCTTCCCAACCCAGGGATCAAACCCAGGTGTCTGGCATTGTAGGAAGATTCTTTACCAGCTGAGCCACAAGGGAAGTCCGGACCAAGGTCAAAGTGACTGCCAAATGTGACCTGGTTCTTACTCTTGCTTGGACCGCTGGTTACAATAATTATTTTACTGATTTTTGGTCCCCACCTTTTTAATCTACTTGTCTAGTTTGTTCCTTCTAAGAACACAACAGACTCCCTGACAAGAAACAGTGATACAGAGATTTTGGTCACTCTTCAAAATGGACCCTACTGAAAAAACAACGGAATACACCCTGGGGCCCCTAATAAGACAAGACGAGAACTCTGTGACCCCAACTAGGTAGGGTCTACAAGCCCCTTATTAGCTTGAAGCAGTTACAAAAATGATCTTCACCTTTCATCTTCCCAATAAAGATATATTGTAGTTCACATCTCTAGAGGGGGTAATTGAGCAGAAATTGCTGGACAGTATAGGACTTTTAGATCTCAATTCTTGTTCTTTTTTTCCTTTAATTTCAATTTTCTTCTTCTCAAGTAAGCGTATTTCTTTTTTCCAATTTCGAGGCATTCAGAGGAATACCTCCCTGGACAGGTAAGTCATAAAACATTCAGATCCTGGACAGGACAATCATTAACTGCTGTCCAACTTATCAAGGAAAAGGAACTGACAATTCTCAAAGTTGAAAATGATGAATCTTTATAGGATGTGGATCTTTAAGCCTTTCTCAACTCTGGTATCAAAAGTGATGAGTATGTAACTTAGTGGATTAAATAGGAATGAGTTTATTGTTCTTGTGATTCTGTGGGTTACAGTCAACTAAAAGACTTATTTGTCTGAAACACTCAAAATGGCTTATTCACACAACTAGCGGTTGGTGCAAACAATCAGCTGGGGGAGCAGCTGAGGCTGTCTAATAAAACACCTCCCCCTTAACCACATGTTATGTAGCTGAGCTTATCAGAGAGTGGTGGCTCAGTTATTACAGGCATGAAGTGAAAAGTTGCAATCCTTTAAAGTAAAGCGGGTTATGAAAAGTCTGTTAATGTTACTTGTGATGCATTTCCTCATCAAGACTAGTCATAAGACCTATCCAGATTCAGGACAGAGAAAATAATATCTGCCTCCTGATGTGAGAAAAGGCATGGATGTGCAAAGAGAAGAAATTGTTGGGGGCCACTGTTTGAGAATAGCTTAGTGACCCAGAAGAAATTACATTATCAATGTCTACTTGCATGTTCTTTCAATATAGTTTTCTTTTTGGGGCAAGTATGTGGATGGAATGTGGAAAGACCTAGGCCTACACATGTTGAAACTTTGTTTTAGTCTTTATCCCTGATATGGTGTGGCAGCCATAGCATCACTTCTTATCTACTTGAAATATTTATATCTCTTTTCTGGAAACAAAATCTGGTTAGCCTTATATTATCAGATGTTATTGCAGATCTCTATCTGTGAAACAATTTTTTTCCCTACTCATTCCTGTTAACCATCCTTTGCTCTAATCTTACAGTTTTAGGAGTATTATCTTCCATTCTTAATCACAAGGCAGAACTCTACCAAAAGATATCAAAATGAACTAACAGTAAAATAACTGACTTTGAAAGTATATTTGATATATTGTAGCAAAACTAGAAATATCACGATTTTTAAATTTTGAGAGTTAATCCTTTCTAACATTTCCAGAAGTACACTATAATAGGAAAGTACTATCCCTGCTTTGTTTGCAAAACAAAAATCAAAGAAATTGAGAATATTAAAAACTGTAAATATATTCCACACTAGTTGTTGAAGGTGATATATTATCAAAAAAATTATTTTTCATAACTATAAAAATAGCAGATCTCAGACATCTAACAATATTTATCTGAACTATACAATAATCTTTAAATATGTGGAAAAAATCAATCATTCCATCCACAATGTCAGGGATAATGCTTAAAGATACATTTTTAAATATATCTGACATATCTACTTCTGTTTTCACTTTCTCAATATTAATATTATATATATGTATACATACATATATATGCGTGTGTATATATGTGTGTGTGTGTGTGTGTGTATGTGATTACAGATTTACATCAGTTTAGATTTTAGAATATGATACCATCAGAATGAATTTTTATCCAGATAGCAGATATTATTACACTTCTACCATCTAACATGGAGAAGGGAATGGCAACCCACTCCAGTATTCTTGCCTGGAGTATCCCATGGACAGAGGAGCCTGTACAGTCCATGGAGTTGAAAAGAACTAGACACAACTGAGTGACTAACACTTACTTACTTAACCTCTAACCATTCTGTAATAAGAATTATTTGGAAGTCTGCCTTTCTAAATTGGTGTTTTTATCTTGAAATCTGAGAAACTATGAAAATCAGGCTCTTTAGGATACAGACACAAACTTATATCAGGCAGAATGCCTTTTAGCCAGGTTACATAAGGTAATCTAAACAAGGTTTTAAAATTATGTAAATTTATTATCTCATATTAAAAATTGTGAACTACGAAAGCTAGTTTGGCTTCTAATTCTGTCAATGGCATCATTAAGAAAACAGGTTATTTCCATCTTTCTGTTGTGCCATCCAAGCACAATACAGCGATTATAATTCCTGGTATTCCATCCAGAGGTATAATATAAAACAGAAAAATAGAATATCTATCTTCCATGTTTTTCATTTTAAGAACAAAGACATTTTTCTCAGTTGTTCTGCTGTAGATGTCTCCTCATAGGCCTCAACTGAATCAAATCACGAGTCAAAAGAACACTGTTCTATGCATCTGTGTCTCTTATTCTGTCTCGCATATAGGGTTATTGTTACCATCTTTCAAATTCCATATATATGCATTAGTATACTGTATTGTTGTTTTTCTTTCTGGCTTACTTCACTCTGTATAATGGGCTCCAGTTTCATCCATCTCAGTAGAACCGATTCAAATGTATTTTTTTTAGTGGTTGAGTAATATTCCATTGTGTATATGTACCACAGCTTCCTTATCCATTCGTCTGCTGATGGACATCTAGGTTGCTTCCATGTCCTGGCTATTGTAAACAGTGCTGCGATGAACATTGGGGTACACATGTCTCTTTCAATTCTGGTTTCCTCGGTGTATATGCCCAGCAGTGGGATTGCTGGGTCATATGGCAGTTCTATTCCCAGTTTTTTAAGGAATTTCCACACTGTTCTCCATAGTGGCTGTACTAGTTTGCATTCCCACCAACAGTGTAAGAGGGTTCCCTTTTCTCCACACCCTCTCCAGCATTTATTGCTTGTAGACTTTTGCATAGCAGCCATTCTGACTGGTGTGAAATGATACCTCATTGTGGTTTTGATTTGCATTTCTCTAATAATGAGTGATGTTGAGCATCTTTTCATGTGTTTGTTAGCCATCTGTATGTCTTCTTTGGAGAAATGTCTGTTTAGTTCTTTGGCCCATTTTTTGATTGGGTCGTTTATTTTTCTAGAATTCAGCTGCAGAAGTTGCTTGTATATTTTTGAGATTAATTGTTTGTCTGTTGCTTCATTTGCTATTATTTTCTCCCATTCTGAAGGCTGTCTTTTCACCTTGCTTATAGTTTCCTTTGTTGTGCAACGTTCTGGGAGAATAGCATTGAAACATGTATATTATCGTATGTGAAACAGAACACCATTCCATGTTCGATGCATGAGACAAGGGCTCAGGGCCGGGGCAATGGGATGACCCAGAGGGATGGGATGGGGAGGGAGGTGGGTGGGGGGTCCAGGAAGGGGAACAAGGGGAACACATGTAAACCCATGGCTGATTCATGTCAATGTATGGCAAAAACTATTACAATATTGTAAAGTAATTAGCCCCCAACTAAAATAAATAAATTTATAAAAAAAAAAATTAAGGCAAAAAAAAAAAAAAGAGTGCAGAGAACTAGCCAGACATTGAAATAAAGCCTTAATTTACTCTTCAAAAAAAAAAAAAAAAAAAAGAACACTGTTAACAAAAATGATCGTCAATTGGTTTAGGCTAGTGAAATTTATTCTACACTTGGAGACAGCCACTATTATGCAATAGGTAAATTATATTGTTATGTGGTGTGTGTGTTTTAATCTACATCCAGGGATTTTTCAGTAATTGCACTCTAAAATCATTATTAAATCTGAGGTCTAATTCCATAATTCAGCAATATTTATCATTGGGAAATGCCAGAGATGTTACTAATTAATGAAATAAAAATTTGAAATAGACTTTTTATGGAACAAATTGACAGCTTGTTAATTAATAAAATCAATGTTATGAATTAAAGTTAATTGATTAAATCAGTGAACTGGTGAATGTGTATGAATCAGGTAACATCCTGTTACCTGAGACACTTTCTGTATTTCCATGAGTTAGATCTTAGTAAACCCTTCACTTTCTACATTCAGAATGCTATGCAGGGATTTTTTTTTTATTTTGAGGGGGTGATTTCTGTGTCCAGAAACAGGATAGATAAGAAGGTCCCTTATGTAAGACTGACTGAAATCAGCCTCTAGAATAGTGTCATGTTGCCTTGAGTAAAATCTTTCATGAAAAGTGAGTTTAAAGAATAATGTGCTCTTGTCAGTTTATGCCAGGCTGCAAGCACCAATGGTTAGATTATCTCTGCATTGCCACATACAGAGATATAATGTCTGCTGCTTAAAACTGGCCAGAGTAAGAGGATTTGCAGACTTCTCTGGGGGCTCAGTGGTAAAGAATTTGGCCAAGCAGGAGACACAGGTTTGATCCTTGGGTTGGGAAGATCCCTTGAGAAGAAAATAGCAGCCCGTTCTAGTATTCTCGCATGGGAAACAGACAGAGAGGAGCCTGGCCGGCTGTGGTCCACGGGGTCGCAAAGAATCAGACAAGACTTAGTGACTAAAACATCACCACCAAGAGTATTTACATCATGGAAATCACTAAATGCTAGATATCAATTTTCGGTTTTAGGATGTATGATATATGCATGTATTCATTCATTCATATATTCTCTGAGCTGACTGGTGGGACTGCATAAAGTTATACAACAGATTTAAATGACAGTGTGCTTATGTGCTTCAACATTATCATCTATGTGAAGTAGAAGGATTTGGTCTGAGACTTGCTTTCACACTTTCAAGGTTGTGAAAAATAGTAAATGTAGCCCTTAATATCCTCTAAATACTATTCTTCTATGTGCAAAAGCAAAGCAAAACAAATCCAGCAGAATAAAGCAAAAAAAAAAAAAAACCTCACCATTTTGGAAACTAAACTCTTGGAAATTTAAAAAAAAATCTTCCCTGGGTAAGTAAACTAAATTAATTTGATTTCTATTATTAAGAAAGAAGAATATGATTTGGATGGGCAACGAAAATCTTTTACTAAAATTTCAAATCAATCTCAGTCTTCCTGTTTTTTTGTCTCAATCTCTTTCTCCTTGCCCACCATTGTATGTATTATTGTCAGTGAGCTATTTCTGATTAATGAACACACCAATACTCATTTATTCTTATTAGGCAGGATGTCGGCTGGCTAGAGGGTTGGTTAACCTATGCTCTGCCTGGCTGAGTTGTTCTGCTCAAGGTGAAGTTCCATCTGAGCATGGCTCCTTACCCTCGGTTAGGTTTAGGTCTGCATTGTATGTGTTCATTCTACTTCCCAGGCTGAAATGGCGGTAGCTAACCTAGTTGTGTCATTTTTTTTGAAGACAGATTTGCAAAAGACCAAACCGGATCAAATAAGTACATTAAAAGTAACCTCCCACTATTCAAAGCAAGTCACAGAGCCAAGTCCAAAGTTAAAAAGTGGGAAGCATATTCCCAACATAAAGTCAGAACATCACTGTAACCAAGTTCAGTATTTTCCAAAAAATTAAATTAGGGAAATTGTACCCAATCAACTATATGCCCTTAAAAATTTTTAAAAAAAAGAATTATACCCAGAGTTTTACAGAAATATTAATAAATCTGTACAAACCTGGCATTTACATTTAGGATCTGTAGCAGGAAATATTTTATTTAACTAATTAACAAAAAACAATCTTAATGAGCTGAAAGCTTCATGTCCCAAGAGAATATTTTGCAAATGTAAATAAACTTAAAGCACTAAAATTAAGTAAGAAATTTCAAGCATATATTAGGAAAATTCATAAGGGATAGATGACTTTCGCTCAGTTTGAATGACCAGGATCATGACTTGAGCCAGGAAACAAATAGCTTACAATAATAGCTCACAGCACAGCAGGCAGCATGGCTTTCATCTTCCCCTTTGTTCCTCTTGCCCCCAGGTGCTATGGAGGGAAGACAGAAATGTAGATGCCCAGGCATATGTGACACAGCTTAGAAATCTTGAGCTTAGAAAACCCCTGAGTTTATAAGGCAGGCAACAGCAAATCCATTCAGCCTTTGCTCTGGAGGGAGACACTACCTTCATTTTCTTGAACAGCAAAAAAGTTAACTCTTTTCTCTGAAGGGAGACACTACATCTTCATAGGATGTTTGATATACAAAACAACTCTAAAATATTCTAAAATTATGTGGACACCTGATTTTCTTGGGAGGGAGAACAGAATCTCACTCTCTGGAAGATATGTATTGTTACCCAACCTGAACGTTCATAAACCATTTATTTGTAATTCACTAAATTATCTACAGAATATCAAAAGAATGTTAGTAAAAAATATTCTATACTGTCAATAGAGAGAACAATTAAAGTTGTCGGTATTTAGTTTCATGGAAAAAAAAAAAGGCTGAGTGACAAAGAATTGATGTTTTCAAACTATGGTGTTGGAGAAGACTCTTGAGAGTTCTTTGGACAGCAAAGAGATCAAACCAATCAATCCTAAAGGAAATCAACCCTAATTATTCATTGGAAGGACTGATGTTGAAGCTGAAGCTCTAATACTTTTGCCACCTGATGTGAAGAGCTGACTACTTGGAAAAGACCCTGATGCTGGGAAAGACTGAACACAGGAGGAGAAGGGGAAGGCAGAGGATGAGATGGTTGGATGGTATCACTGACTCAATGGACATGAGTTTGAGCAAGGTGTGGAAGATGGTGAAGGACAGGGAAGCCTGGTGTGCTGCAGTTCATGGGGTTGCAAAGAGTTGAACACGACTGAGTAAACAACAACAATCATTGATTAAAAACACAAGCTTTAAAGCCAGACATCTGATTTTAAATTGCCATTTTATTAGCTGTGTGGTGCTTCCCTGGTAGCTCAGGAGGTAAAGAATCTGCCTGCAATGCAGGAGACCCAGGTTCAATACCTTGGTCCAGAAGATCCCCTGGGGAAGGTAATGGCAACCCATTCCAATATTCTTGCCTAGGAAATCCTATGGACAGAAGAGCCTGGTGGGCTATAGTCCATGGGGTCCCAAAGAGTTGGACATGACTGAGTGATTAACACTTTTAACTTTGACTTAGCTGTGTGAGAGAGGGTGTACTACTTAACTTTTTGAGCTTTTGTTTCTCCACTTATAAAATGAGAATCATCATATTAATTTTCTCTTTCCCCTCCCCCCTTTCCTTCTTTATCATTATCACCATCATAGCAACTATCTTATGATAGATGAATGTTTAATATAGTAATAACACTTGGAAAATGCCTATTAGGTATCAAACACAATGTAAATAAAGTTATATCCTTGCTTTTATATACTATTAAACTTTCATAAAATCAGAGGGATATTTTAATTTTATTCAGTTAAACTCTTATTTTAATGAGTTTAAACACTAATCTAGTTTTCAAGGTCATAATTTCTTAGATATGTGTATTAGTCCTGAGATCATGATAGATACCATCATCCCCCTTCTCACCTACTCATTTGCAGTGTTGCTCACCTTAAGCCAACACTTCTACTGGTCTATAGTGCTTTTTCAGTGGCATGAACCTGACCTTTATCCCTAAGGTGTCTGAGTTCTCATTGCTCTGCCTTTATGAGGTTCATCTGGTGCCATGGCCTATTTGCAATTGCTGATGACAACAGAAGAATTAAGAAGAAACACAGGGTATGCCCTGAGCCCCAGACATAGACACCTCTGCACCCACTATGTAGCAGCAAACTCTTGATTCTCATAATAATTGAGGCTGATTTCCCACATATCATTAAATTATTATTATTATTATTATTTTGTCCACTGGTCAAATTCTATGTAAAGCCCAAAATAACTGCATAGCACAACCATAAGCATACCTTTAGGAAATGAGGAAATGTTAGTGGCCCTAGGGAACTACACTAAAGTTGCAGTAGGGAAATCACAAATTCCCCAAGTGAGTCATTGAGAGTAATACTGAAATAACCACTCTTTCTTCTATACTTGTTTTGATTTCTGGCTCAATATATTCTAACTGTAGGGATATGACAGTATAAAGTGGACATTGGGTCAAATATAATAGTGAATATTGAAAGACACTCTCTCAACAGTGAAAAGAATCACCTCTAAGCTGGTGCCCAGGTCAAATCTTTAAGAGGCCATTCCAATATTCAACCAGGTAAGCAGTTTACGGTTGACACTATCTGTAACTATGGGTCCTTTACCTATGTGCACTGACACACTTTTTATAAAATGAATATCTTCTCCAAAGGAATGTTAGGCTGGATCCTATGTTGACAATTAATGTTTCACCTTTCTAATAGCACTGCATGCTGAAGCAGTGCAGGAAGTGAAAGCAAACCCAAACCGGGAATGCATACTGACCTCAATAAGGATGAATTACTGTTCTTCTTGAGATCAACCTGACACTAAGTGTTCTCCTTGAAGTATGCTATTATATCAAGGGTTTGATATTTGTCTCCTCTGCTGATATTTGGTGGCACAGTGGTAAAGAATCTGCCAGCCAAAGCAGGAGACACAAGAGATGTGGGTTCTTTGGAGGAGGAAATGGAAACTCACTCCATTATTTTTGCCTGGAAATTTCCATGGACAGAGAAACTATAGTCCAGGGGGTTGCAAAGAGTTGGAGACAACTGAGCACACATATACGCACTGATATTTGATATTCTTCAGGAACAACAACTAGACAGTCTATATGAATCAGGATCCTTGCCATTGTGCTAATGCTTAGCCTTTGACTCCTTCACTGTAACTGGTGAATGTCAACAATAGTCTGACCATTTTGATGCATCTTAGGTACAGAGTTTTCAATATTTCTGCTCCATCCACATAATCAAGCATCATATCTATGTAATCTGATGCATATCTTTCCTATTATCTGTTTAAAACCCAATACTTCTGATGCTGCTATTTCCCATTATCACTGTGAATGAAAGAAAGATCAGTAGTATCACCATATCACCGGTTGTCCTGACCACACCAAAGATTTGAGCATTCATATTCACTGATATGATGCTGTTGATGCTCACTGATATTCACTGCTATGATGAATCAAGTCAACATTACGGTACTGATTAGAATAAAATGTATGGAGCTCTAAGCTGCTTCTTTCAGAGAACAGGGAAGATATATTCTCTCTCTATTTTTTTTTTAAAGGTATGTTTTCTTTCCAGGTCCTTTTCTCTTTACACCCTTTTTTCTACTCCTTTGATCAGCATAAACCAGTCTAATTTGCAAACTATGAATATTTATATTATTCCATACTGAAATGATATCTTTGTTGAAGATATGGTGAAGAAGAATAAATGAACCTAAATATCAATTTTTCAAGCAATGTGTCAGTGACTTTTTTTGCCTGACTTTTATTTAGCTTAGTGCAAGGTTTTAGTTACACTGCTATGAAGCAATATAACATGTGTCCTCCACAGAAAAAGAAAACAAGTTTCATAATTAAATAAATTTGGCCAACGTTTTTGGAGATTCATGAGGCAAATTACCCTTTACAGTTTCTGTGATGTCCTATTATAAAGCATTGTATCCTAACACTCAGCGCTTTAAAAAAAATTATGCAAACCCTCGTCAGATTTCCTATAGTATAAACTTACTGTATCAATTTGTCCATAAGATAATTCTCTATAGGAGGTCTGGATCCAAGAGCAAAATTCATATCATCAAGGACTACAGTTCTCTTCATTTCTTTCTCTGCTTATTTCTATATGTTGGCTTCATTCTATAGAGAAAATCTCTTTGTAATAGAAAAAGGACCACTGACATATGCAGGTTTGCATTTTACTAGACCCACCTAGGTCTTGGGCTTGCTGAAATGCTCTATGATGTCATCAGTACGATGATTGGCCTAGTAAGGGTTATATGGTTGGCTTAGGAAGTAAAAAAGAGGCCTCCAAGGAAACTGAGGGATCAGAATATGTCCTCTATATATTCTGTTGAATACAACCAAACTTCTTTGAGCATAGAGGATTTTTATTAAAAAATATCAAATAAAATATTTTTGCAAAGCCTATACAGATATTGAAAATTTTATATTTACCAAGAATACTAGTATGACAGACTTTCTATTCATACATGATTCTTTCCATTAACATGCAGAAATACAACATATGTTGAATTTCAAACAAGATGGCTTGAATATGTACTGTGGTTATATATTTGAATAAAGAAAAAACAGTGATGATATTCTAGACACTTATAAAGCATTTTAAAGACGTTACAATGTGTTGTATAATTTATTGGTAGACTATTGGACTTTAAAGATTTTTTTTTTAATACAAAAAAGTCATAGTTGGATAATCTAGCCAAGAACATTGAGTGATAAATGCTTTGATGCTTAGCTACATAATCAAACAATGTGGCAATGGGAAATAGGAAGGTCAAATGAAAAGAAGTAGTGACAAATGGGCATTGATCTCAGGTCACTGAAGTACATCTCAACCAGTAAAGTCACCTTCTTAAGTTGTTAAGACTTTCACAGTCCACAGAAAATAGAAAGTATTCTAAAACTGATGTGTGAAAACAATGTTAAAACATGATTTTTCTTAAAGTATGTGAGAAACACCCTGATTCAAACATGTAGTAGAAACATTCCATTTTTATATTTAAGCTTTTCCATATGTTTAAATGCAATGTTTGTGCAGATTGCTATACTGTGAAATGAATACAATTAGAGTAAAAATAATTACTAGTAACAATTGATTTGCAAGTAAAATTCATAATTTTAGCCAGGGATTATTACATTTAACTATTTAATTAAAATTTAGTTGGGAATACGTCAAAAAGAAGGAAACAGTTTTTTTCAAGTTTATAAATATAGATTTTAGAGGACATTATAAAAATAACTTCAACCCATCTATTAGTTTTTGAAATAAATCAAATTTCTGTTGTTTCTATCCTCTAACTAATCCAAGGAAGGAAAAAAAAAAGAAATAACCCCTGATGTTATCTGCTCCTTTATCACTCAGAATCAGTAATCAATCATATATTACTGATTTTAACCCATTAAAAACGTTCATAATACTTTACCTTTTCATTCCCTCACTACTTCCCTAGTTCAGATCTATATTATTTGCCTAAAGTACTTCATTAGCTTCTTATTCTTTTTTCCTAATTCCAGTCATTCCTCCTAAAATCAAGAATTTTTCTCTGAAGTCTAAACTTATTGGCAACGTATTCCTCACTCTTCAGCAAGATACTTGAGTTACTGCATGAGTTTGGGCTCCTTGTTATCTACCAGGCACAAGAGTACATAACACAACCTCTGCCTATGACTAAGCTTTATCCGCTGGAGTTTCATGAAACAACCATCTCATGAAACATGTGACTGAACTTAGGAGGCATCCTGCTGCATATATCTTAGCTCTTTGCTCAATCTGGCTAAAATACTATTTATTATCGCCAACAAGAAACCCCAAAATAAGGTAGATTTCAGAGTTGATTGACTTAACTGACAACAATGTCAGCAATTGCTAGGGAATTTTCTATCTCTCAGCTCTGCCGTATTTGATACTGGTTTTTTCATCAGCAGCCAAGTAGCTGTTCAGATTTCATATACACACAGCAATATATTTTTTTTAATATAAGGTGCCATAATTTTCTGGGATTTTTCCTTTAGGAGCCAGGAAGCAGTCTCCAGATAAAGACCTGTATATTTTTTCTCTAACATATCATTCAGTTCAGTTCAGTCGCTCAGTCTAGTCCGACTCTTAGTGACCCCATGAACTGCAGCACGCCAGGCCTCCCTGTCCATCACCAACTCCAGGAGTTTACCCAAACCCATGTCCATTGAACCGGTGATGCCATCTAACCATCTCATCCTCTGTCATTCCCTTCTCCTCTTGCCCTCAATCTTTCACAGCATCAGGGTCTTTTCAAATGAGTCAGCTCTTCACATCAGGTGGCCAAAGTATTGGAGTTTCAGCTTCAACATCAGTCCTTCCAACAAACACCCAGGACTGATCTCCTTTAGGATGGACTGGTTGGATCTCCTTGCAGTTCAAAGGACTCTCAAGAGTCTTCTCCAACAACACAGTTCAAAGCATCAATTCTTTGGTGCTCATTTTTCTTTATAGTCCATTTCTCACATCCATACATAACTACTGGGAAAACCATAGCCTTGACTAGATGGACCTTTGTTCACAATGAAATGTGTCTGCTTTTTTTAATGTGCTGTCTAGGTTGGTCATAACTTTCCTTCCAAGGAGTAAGCGTCTTTTAATTTCATGGCTGCAGTCACCATCTGCAGTGACTATAGAGCCCCCCAAAATAAAGTCAGCCACTGTTTCCATTGTTTCTCCATGTATTTGCCATGAAGTGATGGGACCAGATGCCATCATCTTAGTTTTCTGAATGTTGAGCTTTAAGCCAACTTTTTCACTCTCCTCTTTCACTTTCATCAAGAGACTCTTTAGTTTTCTTCACTTTCTGACATAAGGGTGGGGTCGTCTGCATATCTGAGGTTATTGATATTACTCTCGACAATCTTCATTCCAGCCTGTGCTTCAGCCAATCCAGCATATATCATGATGTACTCTGCATATAAGTTAAATAAGCAGGGTGACAATATACAGTCTTGACATACTCCTTTTCGTATTTGGAACCAGTCTGTTGTTCCATGTCCACTTCCAGCTGTTGCTTCCTGACCTGCATACAGATTTCTCAAGAGGCAGGTCAGGTGTTGTGATATTCCCATCTCTTTCAGAATTTTCCACAGTGTATTGTGATCCACACAGTCAAAGGATTTGGCATAGTCAATAAAGCAGAAATAGATGTCTTTCTGGAACTCTCTTGCTTTTTTGATGATCCAGCGGATATTGGCAATTTGATCTCTGGTTCCTCTGCCTTTTCTAAAATCAGCTTGAACATCTTGAAGTCCATGGTTCATGAATTGCTGAAGCCTGGCTTGGAGAATTTTGAGCACTGATTTACTACTGTGTGAGATGAGCGCAATTGTGTGGTAGCTTGAGCATTCTTTAGCATTGCCTTTCTTTGGGATTGGAATGAAAACTGACCTTTTCCAGTCCTGTGGCCACTGTTGAGTTTTCCAAATTTGCTGGCATATTGAGTGTAGCACTTTCACAGCATCATCCTTTAGGATTTGAAATAATTCAACTGGAATTTCATCACATCCATTAGCTTTGTTCATAGTGATTCTTCCTAAGGCTCACTTGACTTCACATTCCAGGATGTCTGACTCTAGGTGAGTGATCACACCACTGCAATTATCTGCATCATGAATATTTTTTGTAGAATTCTTCTGTGTATTCTTGCCACTCCTCCTTAATCTCTTCTGCTTTTGTTAGATCCATACCACTTCTGTGTTTTATTGAGCCCATCTTTGCATGAAATGTTCCCTTGGTATCTCTAATTTTCTTGAAGAGATCTCTAGTCTTTGCCATTCTATTGTTTTCCACAATTTTTTGCACTGATCAGTGAGGAAGGCTTTCTTATATCTCCTTGCTATTCGTTGGAACTCTGCATTAAAATGGGTATATCTTTCCTTTTCTCCTTTATTTTCCCTTCACTTCTTTTCATAGCTATTTTTAAGGCCTATTCAGACAGGCATTTTGCTTTTTTGCATTTCTTTTTCTTGGGGATGGTCTTGATTCCTGTCTCTTGTATAACGTCATGAACCTCCATCCACAGTTCATCAGGCACTCTGTCTATCAGATCTAGTCCCTTAAATCTATTTCTCACTTCCACTGTATAATCATAAGGGATTTGGTTTAGGTCATACCTGAATGGTCTAGTGGTTTTCCCTAGTTTCTTCAACTTAAGTCTGAATTTTGCAATAACGAGTACATGATCTGAGCCACAGTTAGCTCCCAGTCTTGATTTTGCAGACTATATAGAGCTTCTCCATCTGTGGCTGCAAAGACTATAATTAATCTGGTTTTGGTGTTGGCCATCTGGTGATGTCCGTGTGTAGAGTCTTCTCTTGTGTTCTTGGAAGAGGGTGTTTGCTATGACCAGTGTGATCTCTTGGCAGAACTCTATTAGCCTTTGCCCTGCCTCATTGTGTACTCCAAGGCCAAATTTGCCTGTTACTCCAAGTGTTTCTTGACTTCCTCCGTTTGCATTCCAATCCTCTATAATGAAAAGGACATTTTTGGGTATTCTAAAAGGTCTTGTAGGTCTTCATAGAAGTGTTTAACTTCAGCTTCTTCAGCGTTACTGTTCGGGGCATAGCCTTGGATTACTGTGAATGGTTTACCTTGGAAATGAATAGAGATCATTCTGTTGTTTTTGAGATTGAATCTAAGTACTGCACTTTGGACTCTTTTGTTGACTCTGATGGCTACTCCATTTCTTTTAAGGGATTCCTGCCCACAGTGGTATATATAATGGTCATCTGAGTTAAATCCACCCATTCCAGTCCATTTTAGTTCACTAATTCCTAGTATGTCGATGTTCACTCTTGCCATCTCCTGTTTGACTACTTCCAATTTGCCTTGCAAGGAGATCCAATCTATCCTTCCTAAAGGAGATCAGTCCTGGGTGTTCATTGAAAGGACTGATGTCAAAGCTGAAACGCCAATACTTTGGCCACCTCATTGGAAAAGATCCTAATGCTGGGAAGGATTGGAGGCAGGAGGAGAAGGGGACGAGAGAGGATGAGATGGTTGGATGGCATCACTGACTCGATGGACATGGGTTTGGGTAAACTCTGGGAGTTGGTGATGGACAGGGAGGCCTGGCCTGTTGCAATTCATGGGGTCGCAAAGAGTTGGACACGACTGAGCGACTGAAATGAACTGAACTGAACTGAATTTGCCTTGATTCATAAACCTAATATTTCAGGTTCCTATGCAATACTGCTCTTTAGAGCATCAGATCTTGCTTCTATCACCAGTCACATCCACAACTGGGTGTTGTTTTTGCTTTGGCTCCATCCCTTCTTTCTTTCTGGCATTATTTCTCCACTGACCTCCAGTAGCATATTGGCTACCTACCGACCTGGGGAGTTCATCTTTCAGTGTCCTATCTTTTTGCCTTTTGATACTGTTTATGGGTTTCTCAAGGCAAGAATACTGAAGTGGTTTGCCATTCCCTTCTCCAGTGGACCACATTTTGTCAGAACTCTCTACCATGACCCGTACATCTTTGGTGGCCCTCCATTCCTAGGTATGCTATAACTGGGTAATATAATCATTTCTGAACCATTCACATGCATGAAGAATGGGATTATGTCCAGAATAATGAGTCATCACTTAAGGCCTGAGTAGGGCAGTGAAAACTGTAGTCCATGACTATATTTGGGAGATATGGCACTTGAACAAAACTGGCATCTTAATAAACAAAAAGAATGAGGGAATGGATGCTATTTATTTTGCCTATGGATTTGCTATTGAGGATTTTCTAAACCTAAACGTCATCTAAAACAAGCCAGACATTGCCTTCTTGAGGCATTCCCTTCACCCTCATGCCACAAGTGGGTGGTTCTTTCTTAGGGCTCTAATAATAGGTTATACCAGTCATTCAGAATTTGGGGTTATTTGTTACTGTAATTGTTTCTTCTAATAATCTCTGAGTACTGAGACAGTAAAAATATTTTATATTCATTTTACTGTACCCAATATGATATTTCAACAATATTTGCTGAATGAATTGCTGAACACTGAAAATTATTCAGTCAATAAAACGTTCAAGTAGAACTGCTTCCTTTGACTAGTGCTTAGAAAAACCTTGGATATTTGAAAATAGTCATAGGAATTTATTTTAAAATATTCCCTTTCTTATAGTCTACTCAAAACATGTTAGGATTATAAGATAAAATAGAGAAGATGGAGTTTCCCTACCTTTCTAAACTAGGTTAGGCATCTCTGATGTATTCTGTTGTTTTCAAGTCTTCCTTGAGCAAAGCTATGCCAGTGAACCTGCTTGTCATAGTTCTCAGCATTTAGCCAGTGTATATTCCATGAACACATCATAAATATGTATGATTATGTAAATATACTAAGAATATTTGCCTTTTACTGGTTATGCACTATAGCATCTTATTTAACCTTTGCTACATATATATCTTTATTGATTAGGATGCTGCAGAAAGTGCCACTAAAGATCTCAGAGGAGGGTTCAAATTGACACTATACTTCATTGGTAGGAGTCAAGAGAATGCCCATAAAGTTAGATCAGCTGCTTGTAAGCCTCAACAGATTTCAGTCAAATGAGAAGCCCACATTTGCAGACATGGCAGATTTCAAACCCTCCATCACAAAAAGGGAGCCTGCACTATTGGAATAAGATCTTTGTTTTGCCAGTCTTGGTACCTGTCACCAGGAGTCATGTAGGATCCTCTCAACACTGAGCACTTCTGGCCAGATCATCTACTCTTCTTTCCCTTCCAACATTCTTTGCTCCCCACAACTGCCTCGGGAACACCATATAAAATTTCTTTATGCCTTTTAACCTGTCTCTGTCATTCAGCACAAGGACTTCAATTCTGCCAGATCAGTCCTTTTGCATGGGATTTCAGTACCCATAGGGTTCTATACACGGAGTTCCCTGTTTCTATCTCCCAAACCTCACCAACTACCAAAATATTGCACTAAATAATCTATAACTCAAAGTCAGTCATCAGCAATTTTGGTGATACTCTATAACTTTTCCTTGAACGATCCTTTCATCTTTTTCACTCTGAAACCTGGTTCTGCTTTGAGTTGACTGTTTCAGTGACACAGTGTCAGTGTTTTTGTTTTGTTTTTTTCCCCATACTTCTTGATCTACTGAAACTCAAGGTGGGCTAGCTTTCTTCCTTACTCTTCCTTGTCTCTTTCAAATTGCTCTTTCTTTCTCCCCCAGAGCAGGGAGAAAAGTTATTCAGCTGTGAAATCAGACTCTACCACCAACTGTTGTTGCTTGTTTTAATTATCTGATGATCCTTGGGCCAGCCTTCCTCCTGATAAAATGACTTTAGCTCCTGCCACACTGATGACTTTGCCAACACAGTCACTGTCATGAATTTCAGAAATATTAGTGTCTATTACCATAGCCTCTCTGTTTCATGATGTTATCTCTAACAATTGTCAGGTATCCAGACCCATCGTAGACATATACTAGATGCTATCACTATCAATAGCTCACTCTCCAGCTACCACCTCCCATTTTCCCAATTTCTTCATTGACTACACTCAGTCTTATGAGAACTGTGAAGCAGTGCTTCCACTAATATCCCTCCTCCTGCTTCTAGTCTTCTTTCTTTGCTTGCAGTTTTAAACCAATATTTAGTCATTATATAACGCCTAATTTCTTTCTCTCTCTCTCTCTTTTTTCTTTTGCTTTGCTGTACTGGTATAGCTAAATTACAATCCTACATAAATCTAATCTCTACCCCCATGACATATGCATCTGCACAGCAGAATACATGTAGAAAACACACACACACACACATACATGCACACACAACCATTCTATTTCAATTAGTCTCCTCTCCTGAAATAACTTCCTATACTGGGATGCTATATTTACATTCCCAAACTTGACCTCTTCATTAAGTTGACATCCATAATGTCCAAATGGCTATTCATTATCTCAGAGTCATCTAAATTCAATATGTGGCAAAATGAACTCCTCTTCTATGTCCCAATTGTGTTCCTCTTATAATGAAACTTAGTAAATAAAACTGAGAAAGAAAATCTTGGGAGTCACCAATGACTGGCCTTCTTTCAGTCTCTGTCTCTCTGTCACTATTTCACTCATTCCTCCCCTGTCCCTCTAAATCTCTTTCTCTGCCACACCACACATATAATCCACCAACAAAGTCTTTTGGCTCTAATTGGAAAATACATCCACGTATGGTCATTTACTTTCTTTGTCACCTTCCTTACCTGACCACTGTCATTTGCAGATAGGATTACTGTAATATCTTTCCAACTCTAACTATTCATGCTTTTACCTTCCTTTAGTATATTTTGTATTCCATTAAAAACAAAGCATATCATGTCATTCATCTGCTCAACATTTTTAAATATCTTTCTATTTATTTCACTCAATAAAAGCCAAAGTTCTGATCACTGTTATAGCAAAACTTGCATCAAAGTTCAACAGGCAAGGATGACTATTCAAGGCTATTGGAACAGGGGAGAGAGACAGTTATTTTAGTCTGAACACAACTCTACTGAAATAAAGGGCAAGAGGATTTTAAGCACTGTAGTGAGTTAATGGAAAAGTACTGGAGGATGGTAGGGCACTGTGTTTGCTAATTGGATTTATCCAAAGGCAAAATAAACTTCGTATCTTTTAAAACAGAAGGTAGTCTTACAACTCGGACTAATACATGCAGAGAAGTTAGACACTTATGCACCCACAGAAACTGTGCAATAAGGATGCTATCTTCCTTGACCATTATGGTTCAAAGCGATGCCTTCATAAGTCTTTGAGAAAAAAAAAAATCCTGGGTTTTCAAAGTGGCAAGAAGTTCCTTAAAGGATTTATATCTGAAAGGTGCAGAGGTGCAGAAAAGGAATTTACAAGTTTTTTAAAGTAAATGCACTAAGAAAAAAGATACACGGGTATATCTGTATATCTATATACTTATGCATGCAAGCATGTGTATGTTCATACATATTTGTATATTTACATATATTTATATATTTCCTCTAGTTTCTCTTCATATTTATGGCTTTGACTCTTTAGATCTAGAGTGGAATAATGATACTATCTTAGATAAAGTTTCCCAAAGGCAGACACTGAAGTAAAGATTCATATGTCAGTGACTTATTGAGGAAGTAATCAATTAGAGAAGTGACTTACTAAGGAAGAATGCAAGGAAGCAAGAGGAGAGATGGTAGAGAGTCTATGAAGTATGCTCTTTCTGAGGAAGACCCAATGAAGTCGAATCCTACAGACAATCCTAAAACATAAATTTACCATTATTAGGGTTTATCAGTCAACAATTGCAGAGTCAAGTAAAGTCAGCTTTCATAATTCTATACTGAAAGTCATTAACTGTGAGATGAAAAAGAAAATATAAACTCCCATAATCTTTGGGATCTCTTTATATGAGTCTCAAACAGCAACAGTGTTTCCAGAAAATTTTCTGACAATGGCATGTGCTATTGATTAGAAACCGAGGAATAGACACCCAGAAATGCTAGCTATGTCCATTTTTAATCTCAAAGCCTCTCTCTATATAGTATATAGTATCTCTATTTCATAGTCAGATCCTAAGGGAACTTTTCACTAAGTGGTGAAGGCCCTCTTCTAGCTTGAAGACCGCCAACTTCTTGCTGCGTCCTCATACAGTTGAGGGATTTCTCTTAGGACTCCTCTTTTATAAGGATATTAATCCCATTCATGATGCCTTTGCCCTCATGACTTAATCAATCATGAACTCCCGAAGGTCCTCATCCTACTACCATCATCCTACAAGTTGTGAGTGGACACAGTTTTTCAGAAATAGCAGAGACTAAGTTATTTATCATTAATCTATAATCAATCACTCACCATTGATTGGAACAATGTTTCATGATAGGGAAATTACTATCATTATCGCCAGTAGATATATAAAAAGAGATACAAACAACTGTCCCCCTTGATGTATCAAAAGAGATTTTGTGGAAAACTGGTGTTTATGTTGAATCACAAAGGAAATTCATGGTTTTTATGACATAGTTTAAATATATATATATATCAGGTTAGAGAAAATGCCATGTGCAGATGAATGGTGAAAAGATATAGGCTAAGATCTCTATGTAAACAGTTGGTTCATGAAGAAACAGTGGAGATCTTTAATTAAGCAACAATTCAGTTTAGTTGCTCACTCAGGTCCGACTCTTTGTGACCCCATGGATTGCAGCACACCAGGTTCCTTGTCCTTCACTAACTCCTGGAGCCTGCTCAAACTCATGTCCATCGAGCTGGTGATGCCATCCAACCATCTCATCGTGTGTTGTCTCCTTCTCCTCCTGCCTTCAATCTTTCCCAGTATCAGGGTCTTTTCCAATGAGTCAGTTCTTCACATCTGGAGGCCAAAGTATTGGAATTTCAGCTTCAGCATCAGTCCTTCAAATGAACACCAGGACTGATCTCCTTTAGGATGGACTAGCTGGATCTCCAACACCACAATTCAAAAGCATCAATTCTTCAGCGCTCAGCTTTCTTTATAGTCCAACTCTCACATCCATACATGACTGCTGGAAAAAACATAGCTTTAACTTGACGGACCTTTGTTGGCAAAGTAATACCTCTGCTTTTTAATATGTTATCTAGGTTAATCAAGAACTGATGAGGTCAAATCTCTTTTGGTAAAGATAACTTGGAGAGTAAGTAGAGTCTGTAGAGAAATATAAGTTGTTGGCAAAACAAACAAAAGACAAAGAAAAAGAAAACAAACTAAAAAGTTAAAAGGATGTTGCAATGATCTGTCATAATTGAACAAACTGAGAAAGTGTCATGAAGTATGGAAAAGATTGATGCTAAGTATTTAATGATCATCTAGATTTTAAGAACAAAAGAGATGGATGGGTAGTGGATGATTATGCAGATGGCAATGTTGTCAAATAATGAAACAAACCAAAATAGTGTGATGAGGATAATAATAATGATAATAAAAACTATGAATTTCAGAGGCAGAATTATAAATTGGAACTTGTGTATATGCTTGGAATTTCTGAGATGTATCCATTCAATAATTTTAAAACTGTATGACTGTTAATAACATATTAAATACTAGGCACTGGCTTTTTATTTATAAATCAAATAGTCAGGATGAGATACTATAAGTTAGTAAATAACATAGATAATAAGCAGATTAACAAACAAATACAAAGATAACTGGAACTTGGAACACATTCTATTAAGAAAATAAACAGGATGCCATGATAGCAGAACTGAACTAATATATTCAGATGAGGATGTCTCATCTCTTAGCAGGGAACGGCTGAAAAATAGGCCTAGGCTTTGGAAGCAAGGTCTGAACAGAATATACAGATTGGGAGACCATCAATAGATCTCTGGTAATTGAGGGTTTGAAAGTGGAAAAGCTTGTAAAAGACAGTGTGACAAATTAGAAAGAGCCAGTTAGCTAATGATAAATAAAACTGATTAACTAGCTAGATTTATTTGTTTGAATAATAATGTAAAGAGATAGAGGCTATATTTACAGGCTTTTAGAAGGGATTATGTCATAGTAGGGTTTATGAAAATAGATCTATACAAAGAGAAAAATGAGTATTCCCAAGTCATCTAGTAAATAAACATCATAGACAGCATAAAAAATTGAGGTTTCTTTTTATGGTTCATTCTTTATGGCATTAATCTAAAATTAAATAATGTTTTCAAGATACAGCATAACTGTAAAAGTTAACAATTTACTGAAATGTGTAAACATGACTATATTCTAGGAAATAAAATTTTAATGCTAAAAAAAATTCTTAGTGAGTAGCTGATTTTTTGCTAATGACTAAAGGTAAACCCAGACTAATGCAAAGCTTTCATTTATATTATTGTTGATAACATTAAAATCATTATTCAGTTCAGTTGAGTTCAGTTCAGTCCCTCAGTCATGTCCGACTCTTTGCAACCCCATGAATCGCAGCACGCCAGGCCTCCCTGTTCATAACCAACTCCCAGAGTTCACCCAAACTCATGTCCATCGAGTCGGTGATGCCATCCAGCCATCTCATCCTCTGTCGTCCCCTTCTCCAACTGCCCCAAATCCTTCCCTGCATCAAGGTTTTTTCCAATGAGTCAACTCTTCTCATCAGGTGGCCAAAGTATTGGAGTTTCAGCTTTGACATCAGTCCTTCCAATGAACACCCAGGACTGATCTCCTTTAGGATGGACAGGTTGGACCTCCTTACAGCCCAAGGACTCACAAGAGTCTTCTCCAACACCACATTTCAAAAGCATCAATTTTTGGCACTAGCTTTCTTCACAGTCCAACTCTCACATCCATACATGACTACTGGAAAAACCATAGCCTTGACTAGACGGACCTTTGTTGGCAGAGTAATGTCTCTGCTTTTTAATATGCTATCTAGGATGGTCATTAACTTTCCTTCCAAGGAGTAAGCATCTTTTAATTTCATGGCTGCAATCACCATCTGCAGTGATTTTGGAGCCCCCAAAATAAACTCTGACACTGTTTCCACTGTTTCCCCTTCTATTTCCCATGGAGTGATGGGACCAGATGCCATGATCTTAGTTTTCTGAATGTTGAGCTTTAAGCCAACCTTTTCACTCTCCTCTTTCACTTTCATCAAGAGGCTTTTTAGTTCCTCTTCACTTTCTGCCATGAGGGTGTTTCATCTGCATATTTGAGGTTATTGATATTTCTCCCAGCAATCTTCATTCCAGCTTGTGCTTCTTCCAGCCCAGCGTTTCTTATGATGTACTCTGCATATAAGTTAAATAAGCAGGGTGACAATATACAGCCTTGACGTACTCCTTTTCCTATTTGGAACCAGTCTGTTGTTCCATGTCCACTTCCAACTGTTGCTTCCTGACCTGCATACAGGTTTCTCAAGAGACAAGTCAGGTGGTCTGGTATTCTCATCTCATTCAGAATTTTCCACAGTTTATAGTGATCCACACAGACAAAGCCTTGGCATAGTCAATAAAGCAGAAATAGATGTTTTTTTCTGGAATGCTCTTGCTTTTTCGATGACCCAGCAGATGTTGGAAATTTGATCTCTGGTTCCTCTGCCTTTTCTAAAACCAGCTTGAACATCTGGAGTTCATGGTTCATGTATTGCTGAAGCCTGGCTTGGATAATTTTGAGCATTACTTTACTAGCGTGTAAGATGAGTGAAATTGTGTGGTAATTTGAGCATTCTTTGGCATTGCCTTTCTTTGGGATTGGAATGAAAACTGACTTTTTCCAGTCCTGTGGCCACTGCTGAGTTTTCCAAATTTGCTGGCATATTGAGTGCAGCACTTTCACAGCATCGTCTTTCTGGATTTGAAACTGCTCAATTGGAATTTCATCACTTCCACTAGATTTGAAATAGCTCAATTGGAATTTCATCACTTCCACTAGCTTTGTTCGTAGTGATGCTTTCTAATTCCAGGATGTCTGGCTCTAGATGAGTGATCACATCATCGTGATTATATGGGTCGTGAAGATCTTTTTGTACAGGTCTTCTGTGAATTCTTGCCACCTCTTCTTAATATCTTCTGCTGCTGTTAGGTCCCTACCACTTCTGTCCTCTATTGAGCCCAGCTTTGCATGAAATGTTCCCTTGGTATCTCTAATTTTCTTGAAGAGATCTCTAGTCTTTCCCATTCTGTTCTTTTCCTCTATTTCTTTGCATTGATCACTGAGGAAGGTTTTCTTATTTCTCCTTGCTATTCTTTGGAACTCTGCAGTCAAATGGGAATATCTTTCCTTTTCTCCTTTGCTTTTTGCTTCTCTTCTTTTTACAGCAATTTGTAAGGCCTCCTCAGACTGCCATTTTGCTTTTTTGCATTTCTTTTCCAGGGAGATGGTCTTGATCCCTGTCTCCTGCACAAACCTCTGTCCATAGTTCATCAGGCACTCTGTCTATCAGATCTAGTCCCTTAAATCTATTTGTCACTTCCACTGTATAATCATAAGGGATTTGATTTAGGTCATACCTGAATGGTCTAGTGGTTTTCCCTACTTTCTTCAATTTAAGTCTGAATTTGTCAATAAGGAGTTCATGATCTGAAACACAGTCAGCTCCCAGTCTTGCTTTTGCTGATTGTATAGAGCTTCTCCATGTTTGGCTGCAAAGAATATAATCCATCTGATTTCGGTGTTGACCATTTGGTGATGTCCACATGTAGTCTTCTCTTGTGTTGTTGGAAGAAGGTGTTTGCTATGACCAGTGTGTTCTCTTGGCAGAACTCTATTAGCCTTTGCCCTGCTTCATTCTGTACTCCAAGGCCAAATTTACCTGTTACTCCAGGTATTTCTTGACTTCCTACTTTTGCATCCCAGTCCCCTAGAATGAAAAGGACTTCTTTGGGGTGTTGGTTCTAAAAGGTCTTGTAGGTCCTCTCAGAGCCGTTCAGCTTCAGCTTCTTCAATATTACTGGTTGGGGCAAAGGCTTGGATTACCATGATATTGAATGGTTTGCCTTGGAAACAAACAGAGATCATTCTGTTGTTTTTGAGATTGCATCCAAGTACTTCACTTGGACTCTTTTGTTGACCATGATGGCTACTACATTTCTTCTAAGGGATTCCTGCACACAGTAGTAGATATAATAGTCATCTGAGTTAAATTCACCCATTGCAGTCCATCTAAGTTCGCTGATTCCTAGAAAGTTGACATTCATTCTTGCCATCTCCTGTTTGACCATTTCCAATTTGCCTTGATTCATGGACCTAACATTTCAGGTTCCTATGCAATATTGCTCTTTACAGCATTGGACCTTGCTTCTATCATCAGTCACATCCACAACTGGGTATTGTTTTTGCTTTGGCTCTATCCCTTCATTCTTTCTGGAATTATTTCTCCACTGATCTACAGTAGCATATTGGGCAACTACTGACCTGGGAAGTTCCTCTTTCAGTATCCTATCATTTTGCCTTTTCAAACTGTTCATGGGGTTCTCAAGGTAAGAATAATGAAGTGGCTTGCCATTCCCATCTCCAGTGGACCACATTCTGTCAGACCTCTTCAGCATGACCTGACAGTCTTGGGTGGCCCCACACAGCATGGCTTAGTTTCATTGAGTTAGACAAGGCTGTGGTCCATGTGATCAGATTGGCTAGTTTTCTGTGATTATGGTTTCAGTGTGTGAAATGATTCTTCAAATGATATGTTCAAGATATAAAATATGGTTATTCATATGAATAGGAGTTGTTTCTTAACTTCTAAATATTTTAATTATAACCATATTTTAATCTTATCATATTTTAAACAAGAATACTTGTTCTTGCTACTGAATATAACACTCATTTTATTTAAGAAATCAAATGTGTTTCTTCATACAATGACATACTGAGATAATAGTTGAGGTAATAATGTTCTTCTAAATATCCGTTTTTTAATGTAAAGAAACCAAAAACAAACTAAAACTCTTATTTAAGGTCAGTTCTAAGTGAGGTCACCTGTCTATTAAACAGAAAAAGCAATTCAGGCTGAATCAAACCAAACATGAATTAAGAATTTGTGTACATCAAGACAAACCTGAAGAAGAAATTGAAACTAGTCACTAACCACAATTTTTAAAGTTATGTTAAGAAATCTAATTTGATCAATTAGCAACTGTTTCTGCCAATTTAAGTGAGCACCCATAGAGACAGTTGGTTTATTAAAATTCAACGACCCAGAAGAATACTCCTAACTGGCAATGTGATGCTATATACCCATAGAATATATGGGTATAATGGGTATATACCTATAGAACATATGGGTATATATGGATGCCTATAGTATATTGAACTATAGAACAGAATGTTTAACCTCCCTGACAACTGTGCTACAGAAATGAAGATACATGATGCATACATGTAAACCCATGGCTGATTCATGTCAATGTATGGCAAAAACTACTACAATATTGTAAAGTAATTAGCCCCCAACTAAAATAAATAAATTTATAAAAAATAAAAAAAATAAAAATTAAAAAATTAAAAAATTAAAAAAAAGAAAGATTTAAAATGTGACTGTCTATGAAATATAACCGTAGTTTTCAGTAGCCATCTTTATTAGTCATTCTAATTTCCAGGTATTTTAGGACATGTTTTGAAAGCAATGGTCTCAACAGCTTTAATATAATGAATTAAAGCAATATGTGTCACACAAAATTCACTGCTTTAAAAATACAAAGCAGTACGTTTCTGAAAATTACCTTTCCTCAATGAAACATAGTTGCATATTTAGAGTTTTTATTTCAGTGTGCATTCAAAGTCTCTAAGAAATTAAATTTAAAATATATATTTACCTTAAAAAATATATTGTTGTTACTGTTTTTCAGTCACTCAGTCTTATCCAATTCTTTGTGACTCCGTGGACTGCAGCACTCTAGGTTTCCTTGTCCTTCACTACCTCCTGGAGTTTACTCAAACTCATGGCCATTGAGTTGATGATGCCATTGAACCATCGTGTCCTCTGTTGCCCCCTTCTCCTGGCCAGCACTAGGGTCTTTTCCACTGAGTCAGCTCTTTGTATCACGTGGCCAAAGTATTTAAGCTTCAGCATCAGTCCTTCCAATGAATATTCACTATCGATTTCCTTTAGGATTGACTGGTTTGATCTCCTTGCTGTCCAAGGGATTCTGAAGAGTCTTCTCCAGTTCGAAAGCATCAGTTCTTTGGTGCTCAGTCTTCTTTATGGTCCAACGCTCACATCCATGAATGACTACTGGAAGAACCATAGCTTTGACTATACAGATCTTGTCAACAAAATGATATATCTGCTTTTTAATACACTGTCTAGGACTTCCCTGGTGGCTCAGATGGTAAAGCGTCTGCCTACAATGCGGGAGACCCGGGTTCAATACCTGGGTGGGAAGGTCTCCTGGAGAAGGAAATGGCAACCCACTCCAGTACTCTTGCCTGGAAAATCCCATGGACGGAGGAGCCTGGTAGGCTACAGTCCATGGGGTCACAAAGAGTCGGACTCGACTGAGCGACTTCACTTTTCACTTTTTTTCACTTTCTAGGTCTGTCATAGTCTTTCTTCCAAGGAGCAAGCATTTTTAGTTTCATGGCTTCAGTCACCATCTGCAGTGATTTTGGAGCCCAAGAAAATAGTCTGTCACTGTTTCCATTGTGTCCGCGTCTATTTGGCAAGAAGTGATGGACCAAATGCCATGATCTCTGTTTTTTGAATGCTGAGTTTTAAGCCAGCTTTTTCACTCTCCTGTTTCACCCTCATGAAGAGGCTCTTTAGTTCCTCTTCACTGTCTGCCGTTAGAGTGGTATCATCTGTTAAATAAGCAGGGTAACATTATACAGCCTTGACTTACTCCTTTCCCAATTTTAAACCAGTCAGTTGTTCCATGTTCAGTTTTAACTGTTGCTTCTTGACCTGCACACAGTTTTCTCAGAAGGCAAGTATGGTGGTCTGGTATTTCAATCTCTTTAAGAATTTTCCAGTTTGTTGTGATCCACACAGTCAAAGGCTTTAGTGTAGTCAATGATGCAGCAGTGGATGTTTTTCTGGAATTCTATTGCTTTTTCTATGATCAAATGGATGTTAGTATGGAAATGTTAGTATGGAAAAATTCTTAGTTTATCTAATTATGATTAAATAGTCACGTTTTAGTCTTCCTGGACTTTATAATACTCCATCCAAGAAAGAAACTGAAATTCCAAAAGGACGTTCATGATATTAATCAAGGGAATGTAAGGCACCATGACTAAACAAAAAGAAAAAATTAGTTGGAAGAGATGACTAGTGTGCTTTGAGTAATAGTGTTTTTCCACACAGTGACATTAAGTAGATTGGTTAGAAAGGTGAACTAAATTAACTCTTAAGACTTTTTGAAAACTAAGATCCTAAAATTCTACATAGGTTTCATCTGTTTTTAAGGCTGTATTTTTTTTCATTTTCTTTGTTTTTCACCCCTCCAGGAGAAGAAAGAACTGTTGCTGTTTTCAAAAAAACAATGTTGTAGCTAAAGATGTCACTGAGTTAGACTGATGTTCCTTCTTTACAGAAAATATTGATATATAGAAAATAGAAAATACAATATTTCATTGCTGAAAGATATCTAGTGACAGCATTTTTTATTCACCTAATCAAAAATCTCATCTAAGTCACGTGCGATGCCCCTGCTGCACTATTTCATATAATGATGCTAATTACCATAGAAGCTGCATGTGTTTCCTACCCCACTGCATATCTTACAGTTACTACAAGTCTTTAAGTCTTTCAGTCTTTCACTGGCTTGTGATATGTTTCCTGGATTCATAACATCTACTCCAGAATGAGTATGCATATATATTATATACTTATATATACTATATATGTACATACACAAAATATATGCATACTGTATATATAGACACATATAATGATATGTTCATTCAGAAATAGTAGAGAAAGATGAGGTTTAGTCTATTCCCTCTGCCTAGTTTTGGGTATTCAAAAAAGATAGAAAACATCTTTTGGTGACTTACTTCTCTCTTCCCTCACATTAATAATTTTCGTGTTCAGTAGTGTCTGACTCTTTAGGGCTCCTCTGTCCATGGAATTTTCCAAGCAAGAATACTGGAGGAGGTTGACATTTCCTATTCCAGGTCATCTTCCCAACCTAGGGATCAAACTCACGTCTCCAGCACTGGCAGGCAGATTTTTTTACCACTGAACTACATGGGGAAGACCACCCCTATCTGAACTATTACTCAATATCTCTTCCCCAAGCAAACATTGGTTAGATTACCCAGTGAGCAGTGCCTTAGCAGCCCACAGGAAATAGCTGCCTGAAATGCAAGGTGAGATGTCTTTGAAATGCATTTCCCTATCCTCTGGGTGTTGGAGAAGACTCTTGAGTGTCCCTTGGACTGCAAGGAGATCAAACCAGTCCATCTTAAAGGAAATCACTCCTGAATATTCATTGAAAGGACTGATGCTGAAGCTGAAACTCCAATACGTTGGCCACCTGATGCAAAGAACTGACTCGTTGTAAAAGACCCTGATGCTGGGAAAGATTGAGGCAGGAGGAGAAGGGAGTGGCAGAGGATGAGACGATTGGATGTCATCACTGACTTGATGGACATGAGTTTGAGCAAGTTCTGGGAGTTGGTGATAGACAGGGAAGTCCGGTGTGCCACAGTCCATGGGGCCACAAAGATTTGGACATGACTGAGTGACTGAACTGAACTGATCCTCTCGACTACCCATTCCACTTTTTTCACTGCAATTAACTGACTTGGTCCATCCACAGTTGGTTCTTTTTCCTTAATTAGCAATTAGTAAAAACTGTAAGAAAGGAGGTATATATTACTAGATTTACTACCCTAAATCTCCAACACCCTTTGTCATTTCTATTATGTATAGGACATTGACTCTTAATACCAGACTTAAAAAAAGAAGAAAAATAAAAACATTTTTATTACCTTATGTATCCCCAAAATGGAGACTATGAAAAACAGAAAGTTAATCAGTATTTGAAATCACCAGGAAATAATTAGAAATTTTAGTCATGATATGCTGTAAGCAAAAGCATAGCAAAAAAGTGAAATCAGGACTAAAATGACAAAACATATAATAACACTATTATTATTTAAAATGTTTTCTGGTTAGTTAATAAAATTAGATATAAGAAAGCGGTCAACATATGACAATTGAAAAGAAGAAATTTAATCATTCATGAACTCCTTATTGCCAAATACAGACTTAAATTGAAGAAAGTAGGGAAAACCACTAGACCATTCAGGTATGACCTAAATCAAATCCCTTATGATTATACAGTGGAAGTGACAAATAGATTTAAGGGACTAGATCTGATAGTCAGAGTGCCTGATGAACTATGGACAGAGGTTCGTGACATTTTACAGGAGGCAGGGATCAAGACCATCCCCATGGAAAAGAAATGCAAAAAAGGAAAATGGCAGTCTGAGGAGGCCTTACAAATAGCTGGGAAAAGAAGAGAAGTGAAAAGCAAAGGAGAAAAGGAAAGATATTCTCATCTGAATGCAGAGTTCCAAAGAATAGCAAGGAGAGGTAAGAAAGCATTCCTCAGTGATCAATGCAAAGAAATAGAGGAAAAGAACAGAATGGGAAAGACTAGAGATCTCTTCAAGAAAATTAGAGATACCAAGGGAACATTTCATGCAAAGATGGGCTCGATAAAGGACAGAAATGGTAGGGACCTAACAGAAGCAGAAGATATTAAGAAGAGGTGGCAAGAATACACAGAAGACCTGTACAAAAAAGATCTTCATGACCCAGATAATCACGATGGGGTGATCACTCACCTAGAGCCAGACATCCTGGAATGTGAAGTCAAGCGTGCCTTAGAAAGTATCACTATGAACAAAGCTAGTGGAGGTGATGGAATTCCAGTTGAGCTATTTCAAGTCCTGAAAGATGATGCTGTGAAAGTGCTGCACTCAATATGCCAGCAAATTTGGAAAACTCAGCAGTGGCCACAGGACTGGAAAAGTCAGTTTTCATTCCAATCCCAAAGAAAGGCAATGCCAAAAAATGCTCAAACTACTGCACAATTGCACTCATCTCACACGCTAGTAAAGTAATGCTAAAAATTGTCCAAGCCAGGCTTCAGCAATTTGTGAACCATGAACTTCCAGATGTTCAAACTGGTTTTAGGAAAGGCAGAGGAACCAGAGATCAAATTGCCAACATCCGGTGGATCATCGAGAAAGCAAGAGAGTTACAGAAGAACATCTATTTCTGCTTTATTGACTATGACAAAGCCTTTGACTGTGTGGATCACAATAAACTGTGGAAAATTCTTAAAGAATTGGGAATACCATATCATCTGACCTGTGTCTTGAGAAACCTGTATGCAGGTCAGGAAGCAACAGTTGGAAGTGGACGTGGATCAACAGACTGGTTCCAAATAGGAAAAGGAGTACATCAAGGCTGTGTATTGTCACCCTGCTTATTTAACTTATATGCAGAGTACATCATGAGAAACGCTGGGCTGGAAGAAACACAAGCTGGAATCAAGATTGCTGGGAGAACTATCGATAACCTCAGATATGCAAATGACACCACCCTTACGGCAGAAAGCAAAGAAGAACTAAAGAGCCTCTTGACGAAAGTGAAAGGAGAGTGAAAAGGTTGGCTTAAAGCTCAACGTTCAGAAAACTAAGATCATGGCATCTGGTCCCATAACCTCATGGGAAATAGATGGGGAAACAGTGGAAACAGTGTCAGACTTTATTTTTTGGGCTTCAAAATTACTGCAGATGGTGACTGCAGCCATGAAATTAAAAGACTCTTACTTCTTGGAAGGAAGGCTATGGCCAACCTAGATAGCATATTGAAAAGCAGAGACATTACTCTGCCAACAAAGGTTCGTCTTGTTAAGGCTGTGGTTTTTCCAGTAGTCATGCATGGATGTGAGAGTTGGACGATGAAGAAAGCTGAGCGCTGAAGAATCGAAGAGTTGACTCATTGGAAAAGACCCTTGTGCTGGGAAGGATTGGGGGCAGGAGGAGAAGGGGACTGCAGAGGATGAGATGGCTGGATGTCACCACCAACTAAATGGACATGGGTTTCTGTCCGGGAGCTGCTGATGGACAGGGAGGCCTGGCGTGCTGCGATTCATGGGGTCGCAAAGAGTCGGACACGGCTGAGCGACTGAACTGAATGCTATAACCTGGGGCTTCCCAGTTGGCTCAGTGGGTAAAGAATCCGCCTGCAATGCAGGAGACGCAGGAGATGGCATTCGATCCCTGAATTGGGAAGCTCTTCTGGGGGAAAGCATGACAACCCACTCCAGTATTCTTGGGAAATCCCATAGACAGAGAAGCCTGGCGGGCTACAATCTATAGGGTTGCAAAGAGTTGGACACGACTGAGGTGACTGAGCACACACACAATGCTTTAACTAATTAAAAGATACAAGAAAATATATTAAAATACTGATTCAAGATAATATATTAAAACAGTATCCTAAACATATGAGGAATAAGTAAAGCTATTAAAGCAGAGTTTTCTTATAGCTTCCCCTATATAAACAGCTGCCAGTTGTAAAATATAAGGGGAAAAGTGCATTTTCTGCTGCATAAAAATTATAAAATATCTAAGAATAATGTCATATTTAATATATCAACACAAAGACGTATAAAATACTCAAGATGAATTAAACAGACACTGATGTTCAGAGTATAGGCTGGATCAATTTTTTTAGGGAAAAATGTGAAAATACACATTACTTTTGAAAGGTGCTTTTTTATGCACCGAGTTTCTGCTTAATGTAATTTATCCTACAGACATATATATGTGCAAAAAAAGTATGAAAAGCTATGCATTTTAGCACTGTTCTTAATGTCAAAAGACTAAAACCAAATTAATTACTTACAAGTTAGGGGAAAGTTAAGTGATTAATGCTACATTTTTACAATGAAATAATAGTCATTTAAAAATCAATAATTTAGGTTATATGATAAGGAATAACTCAAATATAGATTTTGAGTGTCAAAGATTTAGAGTAGCTAGGAGTATAGCATATTTTTATTTTTAAATGGTATACAGCCACACATGCATACAAACTTATGCACTCAATTATATGTGTATATCCTTGCTTGCTTGCATGCTTTTATATGCATTAGATTCTTATGAACTGTTATACCTCAAATGAAACCACCTACCCAAGAAGAGGTTGCATGAATGTGTAAGCACTACATTGTTTTAAAAGTAGGATTCTCTGTAATTTCTGAAAGAACTAATCACTGGTGTCCTAACACATCCAGCTATGTAACAAATTAATCTCATACCTTTTAATCTACAATGACTAGTTACGTTTCATCCTAGGGATAAATGAAAAAAAATAATTAGTCAAATTACATTCTCTGCTCTGTGAGTCAATGAATAAAACTGATTTAGGAAGATAAGAATGCATAAGAGGTATATTTAAATTATGTATCATTTAATACTATTTGAACTTTTAACACTTGAATATATTTATTCTTTTTACAATGATTATTTTGTGTTCCAAACACTGTGAATAGTGAAGAAAGAAGTAATCTCACCCAAAGAACTGCTTCTACAACACAGAAGCTTTGCACAGATGTCTGTATGTGGCTTTATGACTTTCTGAGGGCCACATAACTGATTTCTTGACCCACAATCAATTGGGTCATGGCTAGAAAGCAGTTCTGATTATTCATCTTGCCTCTATGATGAGCATTGAAATGGTGGATATGTCCCAGAATTTCTTTTGGCACATGGATTCTGAGAAATGAACAATGGACCATTTTCCTTCACTTCTTCTTCACTTTAAAGTTGAATGTTCAGTTCGGCAGTTGCTCAGTTGTGTCTGACTCTTTGCGACCCCATGAACCGCAGCACCCCAGGCATCCCTGTCCATCACCACTCCCGGAGTCCACCCACACCCAAACCCATGTCCATTGAGTCAGTGATGCCATCCAATCATCTCATCGTCTGTCATCCCCTTCTCCACCTGCCCTCAATCTTTCACAGAATCAGGGTCTTTTCAAATGAGTCAACTCTTTGCATCAGGTGGCCAAAGTTTTGGAGTTTCAGCTTTAACATCAGTCCTTCAAATGAACACCCAGGACTGATCTCCTTTAGGATGGACTGGTTGGATCTCCTTGCAGTCCAAGGGACTCTCAAGAGTCTTCTCCAACACCACAGCTCAAAAGCATCAATTCTTCGGCACTCAGCTTTCTTCACAGTCCAACTCTCACATCCATACATGCTTCCTCTAGCCCAGCGTTTCTCATGATATACTCAGCATATAAGTTAAATAAGCAGGGTGAAAATATGCAGCCTTGACATACTCCTTTTCCTATTTGGAACCAGTCTGTTCCATGTGCAGTTCTAACTGTTGCTTCCTGACCTGCATATAGGTTTCTCAAGAGACAGGTCAGGTGGTATGGTATGCCCATCTCTTTAAGAATTTTCCACAGTTTATTGTGATCCACACAGTCAAAGGATTTGGCATAGTCAATAAAGCAGAATATGGAATTCTCTTGCTTTTTCGATGATCCAGCGGACGTTGGCAATTTGATCTCTGGTTCCTCTGCCTTTTCTAAAACCAGTTTGAACATCTGGAAGTTCATGGTTCACATATTGCTGAAGCCTGGCTTGGAGAATTTTGAGCGTTACTTTACTAGTGTGTGAGATGAGTGCAATTGTGCGGTAATTTGAGCATTCTTTGGCATTGCCTTTCTTTGGGATTGGAATGAAAACTGACCTTTTCCAGTCCTGTGGCCACTGCTGAGTTTTCCAAATTTGCTGGCATATTGAGTGCAGCACTTTCACAGCATTATCTTTCAGGAAGCTGAATGTAAACATTTACAATTTAAATCCTAAAGTTGAAATAATGTTGAGATAACTGACGAATGACACCTATAGCTCTTCAGGTTACAAAATGGTACATTAAACAAATCTCTCTTGTGAATTCCTTTATTCTTTATTCACATTTGATCTCTCTTCCTGGATCTTTATATCTTAAAGGAGTTACAACACTTGACCTAGTAATAATGATAGTTCATATTCTTCAGTCAAATACTGGGTCTATCCTACTGGTAAGGGCTATACTTTGATGGTTTTTTTTCAGAAAACATACAGTCAAATTGGAGTGCAAGAGAGCATTAAACTTTAGAATAAATATCTATCTTGAATTTCTCCCTAGCTTGAGCTTTATTAAAGCATTCCTTTGTTATAATTATTATTACACTTGCCTTACAAACAGACTAAACACAATACTCACATCTATTCTATGCCATGATTTAAGACAATTTCTAATAAAAATGGAGGCCTACTCTTCCTACAAGTCTCAAAAAAATTGATCAAATACATGAACATTTAAAGGGGCAAAAATGATAAAAGTAATCTATGAATAATTTTTAAGTTAACTTATTTAAACACATTTAATTAGCATGTGTTCATTTAGAAACCCTATCTTTTGTACATCTCATAAAATATGTTTATTAAAATCATTTATACACATAATGCTTTCAGTATCACTTAAACATTTTTTGATGTCATCCAACATTTTTAGAGTGCATTATTCTCATATATATCTTAATGTAAACATTCATATATTATGCTGTCACTGAAAATATGCTCCAAATCATACACACCCACTAATATCAGTGTCTTATTTTTTTCATTCCTCCAATATATGTATATATGTCAACTGATTATTTTTAAAAATATTTTTTACAATATTACACTAGAATAAATATGTGGTCATACTCCTCATGAAAATCACTATGTCTTTGATAATTTCTTTGTCTTCTATTTTACCTCGTTTACCAATTAACATTTTTAAACATCTGGAACTAGGAATGCTTGAGCTTATTTTATTACCTCCTAAAACAAAGATATTTTTGCCTAATGCAAATTCTGGGTAGTATGAAATTCCTTATATTACTTTTAAAAACAGGCACATTATTCCTTTCTTAAAATCAATTTTTAGGAGGAAAATGAATATTTGTATCATATTTTTAAATATAGTGAAGTTATTTATTCACTGCCACACTGGCAAATCAAGCAAGATGTATGATATTTCAATCATGTTTTTATTAGTTATAACAATTATCAAATAGCTGAAAGAAGACATAACTTTTCATTTTATTTTGTTGTACTTAAGTTTTTATGTTGTCTTTGTGACTTCTTCTAATTGGAAATGTCAAAAACAGTACAGGTTTGCAGCTTAGAAGGAGTTATATTGCACCATATTTTAAAGTTCTCTTAAGAAGCTTCTATACTGCCCCATTGCTCCCCAGAGTTTAGGGTTTAATGTTTTCTGTGGTTCAGTTGATGAGAGATGAGACATAAGAGATAAGAGAGAGAGACTGAGATTAAACTACCTCTAACACTTTTTAATCATTGATTAAATGGTCCCAGTCAACTATTAAGAATTGAAAGGTTGGGTTGTTGACAGAAGCTTTAGATAGCTTCAGGGAGAAGCTGGATGAGAGACAATCTAGCCTTGTGGAATACCTGGGAAATAACCCCACTTCAAATGCATCATTTCTCAGAGAAAGACAGGAAGGAAAGGGAAGGTAGCTTGAGGACATAGGGGAAAAAAAAGAAAAAGAAAAAAAAACAATGTTCTTTTAAGTAGCAAAGAACTAAGCACAATCAACATCTCTTACTTCGGCCTAAAACGCTATTCACAAACTGATTTTTACTTTAAATAAAGAAGCAGAGAAAGACCCTAAACATGGGAACCAATTAACAATTTATACCCTAGAGTCCAACACTGGTGCATAGTGAAACAGAGAATTATTAGTATTTAATACTAGTAAGTATTTTTTGCTTCACATTTCAGTGCTTAATGAAAAGTGATGGCACTGATTGCTATAAGAGTTTAAACATGATTTTAAAATATATTAAATCTATCCTCTTACATTCTAATAGTTTCTAAAATGTGGGACTTAATTCTATATTTTATATAAGAAAATAAAAGGCTTTAGTAACCAAAGATATAATATAGTTGTCTAGACAGATGGACATTTAAAACTTTTTTAGTAGAGTTTTGCTTTTACCAAAAAAAAAAAAAAAAAAAAAAGACATTCCTGTCATATTATGCATTTCTCCCTGGGGTACCCTGAGCTTCTAAATGATTTTTGTTTAATTTGCATTCATTAAGGCTCACTCTTTGTGATGTGAATATCTATAAGTTTTGACAAATGCATACTGTCATATATTCACAATTACTGGGTCAGAGAATAGTTTCACTCGCCTAAAATTCCCCTGTGCTTTACTTTCCACCAGACTTCAAGCAACCATTGATCTTTTTACTGTCATTACAGTTTTGGCTTTTCTAAAATGTCATATGATTGGATTCAAACAATATGTGGCATTTTCAGAATGAGTTTACTTAGCAACATACTTCTAAAATCTTTCCAAGTATTTTTTTGTGATTTAATAGCTTATTTCTTATCACCAAAAATTATTCCATTGTATGAGAGTAATGCAGTTTGTTTATACATTCATCTATTCAAGGGTATCCAGGTTGCTTTCAGCTTTGGCAATTATGAATAAAACTTCTATGAACACGTAGGTGCAGATTTTTGTGTGAATATGTCTCCAAATCCTTTAGGTAAACTCTTAGGAGTGTGATCCTTGGATTGCATGATAATACAACATTTTGTGGTTGCTTAGTCGCTAAGTTGTGTCCAACTCTTTGTGACCCCATGGATGGCAGCACACCAGGCTCCTCTGTCCTCCACCACCTCCCAGAGTTTGCTCAAATTCAAGTTCACTGAGTTGGTGATGCTATCTAACCATCTCGTCCGCTGCCACCGGTTTCTCCTTTTGCCTTCAATCTTTCCCAACATAAGGGTCTTTTTCAATGAGCTGACTCTTCACATCTGGTGGCCAAGGTATTGCAACTTTAGCAACAGACCTTGCAATGAAAACTCAGGGTTGACTTTTAGGATTGGCTGGTTTTATCACCCTGCAGTCTTCTCCAGTACCACAATTCAAAAGCATCAATTTTTCCATGCTCAGCTTTTTTATGGTTCAACTCCCATATCCATACGTGATTACGGGAAAAATCATAGCTTTGACTATATGGACCTTTGTCAGCAAAGTGATTTCTCTGCTTATTAATATTCTGTCTAGGTTTTTCATAGCTTTCCTGTGCACATTTTCAACCAGTTAATTTTAGGAAGACACTGATTTTTATTAGTCCATTATCATAAAAAGTATAAAGGTTTAAAATTTTTTTAAAATACCAGAATTTTTACAGAATTCATACTTGAAGTGCTTGGGAAGATATGAGAAATCTCTGTATATTCCACTCAATTTTGCTGTGACCCTAAAACATCCTTAACAATAAAGTCCATTAAAAAACTGTCTGATCCCTACAACAGTTAATTATTTAATTCTTATGCCAGAATAGTATTTGGACAACATCAAAATATATTTTAAATGCCATACATAAAAAGTAATTGTATGCAAATTGTATTGGTAAGATAATTAAAAATCCCTGAAGATAATACAAACTTATGACTTATACTTTACCTTAAGTCTGCATGTACAAAAGACCTGTTTTAGGTACATTGTGTTTATATATTTTAACTTTATGAAAACAACTTGAAAAATATACAAAGAATATGCTTTGCATTATATTTCCACAAAATACTGATTTAATTTAGAAAACATTTTATTTTGTTTAGAATTATTTTTAGGTTCTACATATTTTTTTTGTCCATGCACGAAAACACATAAGAATTTTAAATGCAAAAAAGTTGAAAACATACTTAATTCAATACTGTTTGCAGGAGTGTATATTACCTTTGATAATTATCAATATCTTAGATTAAATAAATACTGTGCATAAGAGCTTTTATCTCCACAAACTTGGTAAGAAAAAAACACTCTTTAACAGTCTTGGAGCTAAATTATATGTCTTATTTACACAAGACAAAATATTAAATTTTGGTGAACTCTAGTTACAAACATTCACTTCCTAAAAATTTGTTAAGTTGAAATGCATAAGTTTATTACTATACAAATGAAAAAAAGACCACATTTTTCCTTCCAAATGTGTGCTACTTAAGTTTCAAAATGCTCCTCATAACAATATTTTAGTTTAGCTCCAACTAAATGTGCAATATTATTGCACATTGCCAATATGTAGGCAAATATAGGGTCAAGTTCAGAGTACACTCACAATTTCAAAATATCTTTCTTAAATTCACATGAGGACCTCTTGTCCTTCTCAAAGTGTTGCAATACTATTTCTAGAAATCAAAGATGCATTATAGGATAAACCAATTAGATTAAAAATATAAAGATTTGAAAAACTGCCATATCAAATATTTAGTTTGAAAGGAACTTGATAGTTGATACTTCAAAAATAGCATTGAAGTCTTCATAAAATATTGGAACTATAATATTCCATAACATTAATTTGTCTTGTGTTGATATTTTTATTTTGAAAGAAAAATGAGGATTAAGACATTCACTTTAGTCCCTAAGTTTTTTGCAGATGGTCTCAATTTCATCATGTTTAAAGAAGGTTCCCTGTATTACAATGAGTAGTAAACAAAAAGCAAAAACAACATTAAAACATCAACAACAATAATGAGAAAAAAGTACTTCAAGTCTCCCTTCTGACCTGTATTTGAATTCCATTCATTATTCTTTCAGTTTTACTGAGTAGGATAGAATATGCACTGCATGAACAACTCAGTGGGGTTAGGTGTGGAAATCATGAAATTTTTCCCTCATCTCACTTTTCGCTTTTTCTGCTCAAAAAATAAGTATCAAATGATCTCATAATGAGTAGATAATCTGAATAAACAATAGCAATAGCAAGAGTCATTCCACACAAGTTGATGTCTTCAGCAAGTTTCACTCTTGTGTTCTTTTAAATCTTTAAGTAGCCAATACTGCCCATGTGGTGCTAGTGGTAAATAACCTGCCTGCCAATGCAGGAGACATAGAGAGATGAGTTCGACCCCTGGGTCAGGAAGATCCCCTGGAGAAAGAAATGACACAACATTCCAGTACTTGCCTGAAGAATCTCATGTACAGAAGAGCCCAGCGGGCTAAAGTCCTTAGCATCACAAAGAGTTGGACATGACTGAAATGACCTAGCACACACAGCTGATTCTTTGTCATTAGAATGCGGTAGCAGGTGGAAGGAGAAATGGAAAGCTGTGAATTTTTATAAATCAAGCTAATTCTGATTATTATCAGTCAAGCTAAGACTGATTCTTGCAACACAAAGAATAATCTAATTAACAAATGCACTATATATTAAAAATCACAGAGTAAGAAAAATAATTCAATGGTATATTCAAAGAATAATTTACCTATCGGTAATCTTAAGAATGTCAAGGTAATCTAATATTAAGAATTCTCCTAATACATTGCATTAATCAGTGGGTAAGTAATCTTTTCAGAACTTTAATTCTTAAAATTCATTAAATAAAGACCCATGTTTTTGTTTTTCTTTTTTTCTTCTCTTGCTGAAATACAATTGATGTACAATATTTTATCAATTATAGGTATACAATACAGTAATTCACAATTTTTGAAGGTTATACTCCATTTATGGTTATTATAAAATAAGGCTATATTCCCTGTGTTGTGCATTATATCCTTATAACTTATTTTATAAAATAATAGTTTTTGTATAAAATACCCCTTTTTTGTTTGCTTTTAATTTTTAAAAATTTTAGTGGAGTATAGTTGCTCTTAATTCAAGACCAAACTTGCCTACCAGTCCAGATATCTCTTGACTTCCTACTTTTGGATTCTAATCCCCTATGATGAAAAGGACAATGTTACACCAGTTTCTGCTCTAAAATGAAATCAGTTATATATACACATACAGTATATTCACACTTTTCTAGATTTCCTTCCCATTTGAGTAGAGGATCAGGTGACCTTAAGTAGAGGATTAGGTGATCATAGATGTGTGGGTTTCTCTGGGATTTCTATCCTGTTCCATCGATCTATATTTCTGTTTTTGTGCCAGTATCATACAGTCTTGATTACTGTAGCCTTTTAATATAGTCTGGAGTCAGGGAGCCTTAGTTTTCAAGTTCCATTTTTCACTCCCCAGATTGCTTTGATTATTTGGGGTCTTCTCTATTTCCATACAAACTGTAAAAAAAAAAAGTTATAATTCTGTGAAAAGTATCATTGGTAATTTAGGGATTGCATTGAATCTGTAGATTGCTTGGGGTAGTATAATCATTTTCACATATTGATTCTTTTGATACGACAAGATGATACATCTCTCCAACTTTTTGTGTCATCTTTGATTTTTTTTCATCAGTATCTTAGTTTTCTGTGTATAGGTCTTCTGCTTCCTTGAGTTTGGTTTATTCCTAAAACCAAATACTTATTCCTAAGTATTTAATTATTTTTGTTACAGTGGTAAATGGGACTGTTTCCTTAATTTCCCTTTCAGATCTTGTGTTGTTTGTGTATAGGAATGCAAGAGATTCCCTTTTATGACTGTTAGCATCTACCTTATGTATTGAGGGGCCCCTATGTTGGATGCGTAAATGTTTATAATTATTGTATCTTCTTGGATTCATTCCTTGATCATTACATATTGTCCTTCCATGCTTCTTGTAACAGTCTTTATTTTAAAGTCTATTTTGTCTGATACAAGCATTGCTACTCCAGCTGTCTTTTGATTTCCATTTGCATGGAATAATTTTTACCATCACCTTACTCTCAGTCTGTAAGTATCCTTAGTTTTTAAGTGGGTCTCTTATATATACAGAGCATATATATGGGTCTTGCTTTTATATTCACTCAGCCAGTCTATGTGTTTTGGTTGGAACATTTAATCAATTTACATTTAAGGTAATTATCAATATGTATGTTCCTATTGCCATTTTTAAAATTGTTTTGTGTTTCTTTTTCTAGGTATTTTTCCTTCCCAGTCTCTTTTGTTCTCTTCTCTTGTGCTTTTTACCTAGAGGATCCCCTTTAGCTATTGTTGTAAAGCCAGTTTGATAGTATTAAATTCTCTAAGCTTTTGCTTGTTTGTAAAGCTTTAGATTTCTCCATTGACTCTGAATGAGAACCTTTCTGGGTAAAGTTTTCTTGTTTGTAGGTTTTTCCTCTTTCTTCACTTTAAATATGTCTTGCCACTCCCTTCTGGCCTGAAATTTCTGCTGAAAAATCACCTAATGACCTTATGAGGATTACATTATATGTTATTCATTGCATTTCCCTTGTTGAAATTTTTCTTTGTATTTAATTCTTGTTAGTGTGATTGATACATGTCTTGGTGTCTTCCTCCTTAGGTTTATCCTTTTGGGACTCCCTGCACTTCCTGGACTTGGGTGACTATTTCCTTTTCCATGTTAGCAAAGTTTTCAACTATGATCTCTTCAAATATTTTCTTTTTCCTTTTTTTGTGACCCTTATAATTTGAATGTTGGTGTTTTTAATGTTGTCCCAGAGGTCTCTGAGGCTGTCCTCATTTCTTTTAACTTGTTTTCTTTACTTTGTTCTGTGGCAGAGATTTCCACCATACTGTCTTCCAGATCACTTATCAATTCATGTGTGTTAATTTTTCTACTATTGATTCCTTCTAGAGTATTTTTCATTTTGATTACTCTCTTGTTCATCTCTGTCTGTTCTTTAGTTCTTCTAGGTCTTTGTTAAACTTGTCTTTTATCTTCTTGATCTGTGTGTGTTAATCACTCAGGCGTGTCTGACTCTTTGTGACCCCATGCACTATAGCCCACCAGGCTCCTCTGTTTATGGGATTCTACAGGCAAGAATACTGGAGTGGGTTGCCATTTCCTTCTCCAGGGGATCTTACCGACCTGAGGATCTAACCCATGTCTCCTGCACTGCAGATGGATTCTTTACCATCTGAGCCACCAGGGAAGCCCATGCCTCCATTATGTTTCTGACATCTTGGTTTATCTTTACTATCATTACTCTGAATTCTTTTTCAGATAGATTGCTATCTCCTCTTCATTTACTTGTTCTTGTAGGTTATTATCTTGCTCCTTTTGTCTGCAACATATTTGTCATCTCATTGTGTCAAACTTACTGTGTTTGTGGTTTCCTTTCTGGACATTGCAGGATCACTGTTCCCCTTGCTTCTGGTGTCTACCCCCTGGTGAGTGAGTTTGGTTCAGAAGTTGTACCCTTGTGTCCTTATCCCTGTGATGGTTGTGGGGGTTGATTGGTGTGGTTATCAAAGCCAGTCCAAGATATTGAGTGGGGCCTACCCTTTGCTCGGTGGTCCTCATTGCCCTTTAAGATGCAGATTCTGCTCCCTAGTTGTTGGGGTAGGTGCCCCCAGATCTGTTTCTTAGCTGTGATTCTGATCTACGGTGTGAGGTAGAGGGGACTATAGCACTGACACTGGACAGAAGTCATTGAATTTTACTCCTTTGGAGCTGTTCACCTATAAACATGTTCTGTGGCCCCCCTTCTGTCTGTAGTGTGGGCTCACAAAGTAAATTTGATGGTGCGGTCCTTGGTCCTGCCTTAACTGTGGGCATGCTGGCAATTGGCCCTGATGATTCTCAGGCATTGTTCTCACTCAGCCACTGGCACTAGTACACTGAAGTTAGATTCAAATACTGCAGTAGTTGTGCATTTGAACCCACTGTGGGATCTATGAAGGCAGCTTGAATTCTGGTCTTGTCTTACCCCTATGTGTACATGCCCACAGAGCACACAGATGCTACACTCAGAACTGTCCCAGCTGCAAGAGTACTTATTATTTTGGATGTTTCACAGGGAATGAATTTATTGACAGAAAGCCATCAGCTGAGGTGTAAATCCCCCAGTTTGCACACCTGTGAGAAGAGATTTGAGCTCTTTGTGTAGTTCCCGGTGTTGTGGTTTTAGTACTTCTTTGGGATGAATTTCCTAGTGGTGGGATCTATCTGCACCCTTCCAGGATAGTGAAGTGGGTTCCAGTACCTACTGCAGATTTCCTAGTAGCAAGAGGTTTCTGCACACTCCTAGGACAGTGGGACAGCTCTTGGCAGTCACTGATGGATTTCCTAGTAGGGGTAGATATCTGTGTACTCCCAGGACAGCAGGGCAGGTTCGGGCAGCCACTGATGGATTTCCTAGTCATACACACTTTCTGCATCCTCCTAAAACAGTGGGGTGAGTCTCAGCACTCATTGGCTGGCTTCCCGATATCTAGAGCTATCCTGAGACAGCACTCCTTAGATAGTAAGAAGGGTTCCAGTACCCACTGATGAATTTCCTAGGAGAGAGAGCTATCTTAGTGCTCTCAAGGTGGCAGGGTGAGTTCTGGAATCCACTGATGGACCTTTTACTTGTGGAAGCCATCTGCACCCTCCTGGGATAGCATGGGCAGTTTCTGAGGCCCACTGACAAAAGTCTGAGTGGCTGTATCTGTCTCCACACCCTCCAGGTCAGTGGGGGTGGGCCCTGGGGTCTGTTGGTAGAATTGCTGGTCCTGTGACCCACTGGCAGTATTTCTAGTTTCAGTAGCTATTCATACTCTTCTAGGTTAGATGAGGTGGGGCCTTGTGTCTGCCCATAGGTCTGGAAGAGGTGGTGGCAATTCATGCCAACCCCCATAGCTCCCATAAATGTGTCCTGTTACCTTGGAACACTCACAAGGAAAGAAGCTTTTATGGTAGTGCTGCCCCTCTCCTCATGCACCTCCCAATAATAGTGACTTGCCTCTGGAGGCCTAGGTTTCTTTCTAGTACACACTCAGTTGCCATGACCCAAACACTTCAGGCTCTTTCTGCACCTAAGCCTGGTCCTCTCCCTGGGTCTGAGCTTCAGCACTGGACCCCCAACCCTTCCAACAGAGGAGTATCTCAGGTTAGGGAATGCAAGGAGGTGGTATCTATCCTCTGTGAAGGTTACTCTCCATTCTGCCTTCCACAAACCCATTGCTGCTCTCCCCATTTTTGAGATCCAAAAGTCCCCTCTCTGTCCAATCTAATTTCTCTGATGTTGAGGAGCCTTCCTAAGGTGCAGGAAGTTTTCCTCCTTCACAACATCCTCCCCAGGATGCAGGTCCTGTCTTAATTTTTTCTTACTTTTTTTTTCTCCTTTTGTCCTATCTGGTTACTTTGTGGTTTTGTCTTTTTGGACAACTGCAGTCTTCTGTTAGCATTCAGTAGCTGTTCTGTGTGAATCTTGCCACTTGCAGATGTATTTTCAATGTTTTTGTTAAGGTTGGTGAACTTTACTCTTATTCCTCTTCCATCTTGATCAGGACTCCCATAATTTGTAACTCTTAATCTCTTACCCTTATATTGTCCCTTTCCCTTTCCCTCTCCCCACTGGTAACTTAACTTGTTCTGTTTATGAGTCTGTCTCTTTTTGGTTATATTCACTATTTTATTGTATTTTTTAGCTTCCACATGTCAGTGGTATCATATAGTATTTGTCTTTTTCTATCTGACTTATTTCACTTAGCGTAATACCCTTTAAGTTCATCCATGTGGCTGCAAATGGCAAAATTCCATTATTTTTATGGCTGAGTAGTATTCCATTGTGTGTGTGTATGTGTGTGTGTGTCTACATATGTGTGTGCGTCTATATATATATATACATATATATATGTATGTGTATATATATATAAAACATGTCTTCATTCATTCATTTGTTGATGGACACTTGGGTTGCTTCCACTTCTTGGTGACTATAAATAATACTATGAACACTGGGGTGTATGTATCTTTTTAAATTAGTGTTTCTTTTTTTTTTTCTTTTTGGTTATATACCCAGGTGTAGAATTGCTAGGTCATATATGCTAGTTTTACTTTTAGCTTTATGAGAAATCTTCATACTGTTTTCCACAAAGGCTGCACCAATTTACATTCCCAACAACAGCATACTAGGGTTTCCTTTTCTCAATATCCTTGCTAACATTAGTTAACGGTGTTCTTTCTCATGACAGTCATTCTGAAAAGTGTCAAGTGATATCTTATTGTGGTTTTGATTTGCATTTCTCTGATGTTTATTTATTTATATTTATTTAGTTGCATCAGCTCTTTGCTGCAGTGTGCGGTTTACTCTCTAGTTGCAGTGTGCACGCTCCAGAGTGTGAAGCTCAGTAGGTGCACACACAGACTTAGTTACCCTGCAGCATGTGGGATCTTAGTTCTCTGATCATGGATCAAACCCATGTCCCCTGCATTGGAAGCTGGATTCTTAACCACTGCACCACCGAGGAAGCTCCTGCATTCCTCTTATATTTAGTGATCTTGAGAAACTTTTCATGTGTCTGTTAGTCATCTATCTGCATACCCTCTTTAGCAAAATGTGTATTCAGGTCTTCTACCCATTTTTTAGTTGGGTTATTTTTGGCTTTTTTTTTTTTTTAGCTGCTTACGTATTTCATACATTAAGCCCTCATTAGTCACATCATTTGCAAATATTTTCTCTCATTCCGTAGACTTTTCAATTTGAAAAGCCAACATTTTTTATGATAATTCTTAGAATGTTCTCCTTCCATTTAGCACTACAGGAAGATATATATTTGTATATTTATCATATTTTGTATTGCACATCCCTACTAGTTGGATTGTGATTTGATACTTGACCCAAATATAGCCATCAACAGAAGGCTAATGACACATGCTGTGGTCTAATGTCAGAGTCAAGCCTAGACCAGATCTCTATTCTAGATGCAAGGCATAAATCAAATCAACCTGTTTTAACATTACAGATGTAGGAAAGACAAACTGAAAAGAATATTTTGTGAGAAGATAAAAGGAATATAGAATGTAAAATGCAGAAGCTATGTCCGAGTTGAAAATATGAGTGTTCATAAGGCATAGAACAGAGGAAATTTCAGCATGAGAACATAAAAATAGAAGAAATAAATGAAGTAAATTGAACCATGCATTTAACACAGTCACTGGACTAAGAAACAAACACAACTGGAATCAATGTTGAGATTTCAGAACTGCTGTCAGTCTCTTAAATTTTCTCTTACATTATGAAACATTTCAATTTTTTATCATTTGTGTTAAAAGCTGCAAAAACTATTTACTATACTCCATTCACTTATTGATTCTAAAAATGTAACTGTGTAACCTGTTCTTTGCCAGGCACAATTGCAGGCATTGGGGATAGGATGACGAACAAGTTAAACATATATTTCATGGTGCCTGCATTTCAGAAGAGGAGACAGAAAGTCAAAAACTAAATATATAAATAAATACTATAACATAGCACATGGTGAATACTATGAGAAAATATGTCAGATGTAGTTAACACAAAATTGTGAACTTTAAAAAAATGTCCGTCCACATCTCCTCCCTATCTCCTTCAGAGTATATGACCTTTACCCCAGTCATTGTAAGAAATGTAGTTGCTTGGAGTTAAAATACGGTTCACTATAGAAAGATTATAAAGGAAAGTAAAGAGACAATATTCAGTTTCCAACACAATGAATAGAATTTTTCAGGGAACCTATAACCTCAGCTAGATTGTTATCTTGAAGGAAGATATTTGAAATTGCTTCATGACCTTTTTCCTCACCCAAAAACTTCCACTAAAGTTCCAGGAGCTAAGGCCTGGAAACATCTCCTAGGAGTCTCCTACTGTCTAGAGAAAATAACCTCCCTGTGATACCAGAACCATATTTCTGTCCCTTATGAGCAGACTAAGTAACAGATGCATGGCAATGAGATTAATAATAATAATAATAATAAATTCAACAACAACAAAAGGAAAACTCTAGAGAGCTTGGGAGTTGAGGAAATTATTAGAGAAGAAAAACAAAAGAGAGAGGGAGGACTGTAAATTGACCCAATCTGGCCCACTTTTTTCTCCTCTTTGGGCTTTAGCTCAAGGGATTAGACAAGTGAGAAGTAAAATACAAAGCTCTCATACACCCACTCATCAATTAAAATTCTAGAAAAACAGTTGCTCTCTGGCTTCCTCAGTGCATGCCCATAGTGTAGCTATAGATCAACCCTACTAACACACTGGGGTCAAAGTTGACCCCAGGTTTGTCCCACTCTTGAGTGGGTGGGCATGGAGTTGAGAGCTAGTAAATGTAGTATGGGGCTCGCTGCAGCAGGGTAAGGTAGGTGCACCACCGTGAGAGATAGGGGATAGAAATGATAGGGATTTAGCATCATAGGAGGCAGGGTGAAGCCAAGACAGTTGGGAATTAACGGCCTAGTCAAGCTGAGGGACGGTTTCAGATCTCTGCCACAGATGCTAATCAGACAAGGAGTGACCAGATAGACAAAGGAGTCATGGGGAAGCAGAGAAAATCAAGCCAACAGAACTACTCTTATTATCTTCTGCAGGTCTAGTGTGGGGCACAGACTTCCCCACATCAAAAAGGGACACTATCTCAGAAAAAGGAGCTAAAGGACGAGAACCTCATTTGACATCTCTTGATGTCCCAGAGACTATAAGGGCTAATAAAAGGACAACTTGAATGTACTGGTTCAAAGATTAATCCTTGAAATGAACACAACGTCTTTCATTTAGAAAAAGTACAGATGTCTTACAACCAGTGATAATGTGGGTTGTTAGAAAGCAATTTTTAAAATATTTTATAGTACATACTTAAATTTAACAGTTTCCCTCTATATCCCTTTCTAGTTTTTTTTTTTCTTTCTTCCCCCTATGAGGCTCAAATACAAAATAAGAGTTTAATAAGGCTTGGTCTTTTTTCTATTATCCCATTTACATTTATTTAAATACTATTATTATTTTATGTTCCTTTGTTTATGACCTTATTTATCCATAGCTATTTATTCAAGAAATATTTATTAATATAATTTTTGCACAGCACAATGCCAGACTCTGAATATAGCAGTCATGAATAAACCACGGTGCCTCCTCTCACAAACCTTATATTCTTTATACATGTTACAATGTTAAAATAATTGATTGTGCAATTAATTACTAAAATATATTAGTAGTAATAACAAAAGTTAATGCTGACGAGACCTCTTACACATTCAGTTAATCATTTATATACATCATATTTTTAAATTACTATTAACACTGATGAAGAAGAGAAGCCAGCCCTGGGCAAGTTAAATAAAGAAATATAAGATTCCATGAAACATTACTGAACTAAACTTTTGAAATACAGCCTGCCTTATTTCTACTAAAAGTCAAATCTCAGGAACACTGTGAGAAACAGAGGTAGTAGTAGGGACTTTGTGCAGGAAAATAACTAAAACTTCTTTCTAGTCAAAATTGTCTCTTTTGAAAACCTTTTTAAGGGGAATATGTAAACACATTGCTGCTAAGTCGCTTCTGTCGTGTCCGACTCTGTGCGACCCCACAGACGGCAGCCCACCAGGCTCCGCCGTCCCTGGGATTCTCCAGGCAAGAACACTGGAGTGGGTTGCCATTTCCTTCTTCAATGCATGAAAGTGAAAAGTGAAAGTGAAGTCGCTCAGTCGTGTCCGAGTCTTAGCGACCCCATGGACTGCAGCCTACGAGGCTCCTCCGTCCATGGGATTTTCCAGGCAAAAGTACTGGAGTGGGGTGCCATTGCCTTCTTTGGTAAACACATTACCTTAAGCTTAAAGTCAGTATTTTTTCAAAGTGAAATAGTATATATAGTATATTAATCTGTAAGAATTTATAATTGCATTTTTCCTTATCTAAGTCTGAATTTTTGAGGTATAATTTAAACATAGTGTAATATATTCCATTTAGCTGTATATTTGTTACACACACATATATTCAATACATACACACACATATAAATACATGTAATATATATGTAATGTATACACACACACAAATACATGCATGTAAAAGTTCCCACGCTCAGCTGTGTTGTTAATTTCCTTCCCTCTGCTCCTATTCCCTGGGACTACTAGCATGATTTCTGAGCTTTTAGTTTCACCTTTTTCACAAGAGCATGTAAATGGTAACATTCAGGTTACAGCCCCTTTGGTCTGACTTATCATTATGTTTTTGAGATACTTCATGTTGTTACATGAAATCATTATTTTTTTCTTATTTTATTGTACTGATGTATCACAGTTTGCTTATCCATTCACCAGTTGATGGACATTGGGTTGTATTCTATATTTAATGATCATAATATAAACATTCACATAAGAGTCTTTGTGAAGACATATATTTTTATTTCTCTTGGGTAAATATCTCAGATTAGGATTATTAAATGATAAGATAATTTATATTTAATTGTAAAAGGTTATATAATTTTGAATTCCTATTAGAAGTATATAAAAGTTAAATTTGCTACATGCTCTCATCAACAATTGGTAGTGAAATTTTTTTAAATTTTCTAATAGGTGTGTGTTATTCATTTTCATGATGGTTCAAAAATTATTTATTTCACCTATCAAATTAAACTGGCATACTTTTTCTTTATAATGGTAATTATATGCAATTAGGATCCAAGAAGTACTTTCAAAGTTTTTCTAAAAATTTTTCCATTAATGTAAATTGAATATTACTTTAAATCTGAGAAACAATGGAATCAATGCATGTATTTATTACTTACTACTCAGAAATATTTTTTAAGCTAACCATCTAAATTTATGCTCTTTAATATTCCCTGTAAAAGTTATTAAATTTGGGAAATCACAAAGAAAAACATTGCTTAAAAAAGAATACATAAAAGTGATAAATATTTTGCCATTTTCGTACTCTTTACTTTGTTTCAACATATAGACATGGCTTAGTAAGCAAATCTTTGTATAAATCTTCAGCAAACAAATTTTCCCCCAAAATAAAATAAAAGTAAATATTTATAACCAGTTTAAAGAAATGTCAAAGTTCTCATATAAAGAAATACCAGGGTACACAATGATCTTTTAGTTCCCAATCCTTGCCACCCCACATTTGATTAATGTAGCTAAGGTGAAATGTTTATGGTACTGAAAGAAATCTGGACTGGAGGATGGGGGAGGGTTTGGGAAGTCATCTCTGAATAAATGCAGTGAAATAAAAATTCTCCAAAAAGAGAGAACAATGTGTTATTTCTGTAATATAAAACAACACTAAAAACTTCATGATAATTAACATTTCTTTTCATTTTCCATTTCATCAGCTATGTAAGCAAATTTAATCTCTGGACTGATTTCAGAACAATTTACTTAATGCTATGATTAAAATACTATCAAATAATTCACCACTGTCTGATTTAGCAAAATGTGATGTATCAGAGACATACATGCACCATACATCCTTAACAGGAAACTCACTTTAACAGCCTTAAAATGCCATGAACCACCCGAAATCTTGTTAGGATAAAAATTCTGATTTAGTACGTCCAGGTAGAATCTATATTTTTACCTAAGTCTTTTGTTTAGCCGTTCAGTCTCTAAGTCGTGTCCGACTCTGTGATCCCATGGACTGCAACACGCCAGGCTTCCCTGTCCTTCACTATCTCCCCGGGTTTGATCAAATTATGTCCACTGAGTTGGTGATACTATCTAACCATCTCATTCTCTGCTTTCCTCTTCTTTTGCCTTCAATCTTTCCCAGCATTAAGTTCTTTTTCAATGAATCGGCTCTTTGCAACATGTGGCCAAAGTATTGGAGCTTCAGCTTCAGCATCAATCCTTCAAATGAATATTCAAGGTCTATTGCCTTTAGGGTTGATTTGTTTGACTTCCTTGCAGTCTAAGGGACTCTTCAAGAGTCTTCTCTAGTTAACACAATCTGAAAGTGTAAATTCTTTAGCACTCAGCCTTCTTTATGGTCCAACTCTCACATCTGTATATGACTACTGGAAAAACCATAGCTTTGACCTTTGTCAGCAAAGTTATGTCTTTGCTGCTTAATACACTGTTCAGGTTTGTCATAACTTTCCCTCCAAGGAGGAAGTGTCTTTTAATTTCATGGCTGCAGTGATTTTGGAGCCCAAGAAAATAAAGTCTGTCACTGTTTTTGTTTTTTCCCCATCTATTTGCCATGAAGTGATGGAACTGGATACTGTGATCTTAGTTTTTTGAATACTGAGTTTTAAACCCACTATTTTCACTTTCCTCTTTTACCTTCATCAAGAGGCTCTTTAGTTCCTACTCACATTCTGCCATTAGAGTGGTATCATCTACATATCTGAGGTTGTTGATATGTCTCCTGGCAAACTTGATTCTAGTTTGTGATTATCTAGCCTGGGATTGTGCATGATGTACTCTGCATATAAGTTAAACCGGTGACAATATACAGCCTTGAAGTACTTCTTCCCCAATTTGGAACCACTCATTTGTTCCAAGTCTGGTTCTAACTGTTGCTTCTTGACCTGCATACAGGTTTCTTATGAGACAAGTAAGGTGGTCTGGTATTCTCATCTCTTTAAGAAGGCATGTCTTCAACTCAGTCTTCAATTTTCTCTCCTCATCCTACTGGATCTTTCATATGTATTTGATTTCTCCTAGAAATGTTTTTGTCACTTGGCTTGAAGCAATCTCCTGATTTCCCTTTCTACCTCATTGGCTTCTCCTCAGACTCTTCAGCAACCGAAATATTGAATACTGGAAAACTCCAGAGTTCAATCCGTGGCACTCTTCTTTATTCACACTTACTCACTCAGCTTCATTGCTTTGAATAGGATCTATTTCACAGAGGTGTATCTCCTAACAATATTTTGAACTCGTGAGTTGAATGTACTATAGCATTCTTAACATTTCCCCTTGTAACAGACAACTCAAAAGTAAAGTGCTATAAATACAGTGATCAGCAATCTCTATTTGTCATTTCCTCCATGGCACATATTCTCCCTCTCCCACCTTAGCAAACTGCAATTTCATCTTTCAATTTGCTCATTCTCAATCACTTGAGAAATCATCTTGGGATTTCTCTAGTGTTTTTTTTTTTCTTTTTTTCCTTCAAATTTTCCTTAAATGAATCAACAAATTTAGATAGTTTTGCTTTTACCATATACCTAGAATCTGAATATTTATCACCATTTGTCTAATTAACATTTTGTAAATAGCTGCCATAATGTCACACACAGGAAAATGCAAGAAGCTAATTTTATTCTCCTTACTTATAATTTGCTTTTTTTCCCCCACACACAAGCCTCAATCCGTTAAACGTGTAATTTATGCTGCCACTACCTACTCACCTACTCACCTACTCAATAACCTTCAAAAGTTTGGCCCCTCACATGATTCATAATTAAAGCCAAAGTTCTCCTTATTGTCTAACAGGATAGACATAGTTCTATCTCTGTTGCCTGTTTAATCTCACCACCCACTACCCTCCCAGCTCATTCTTTGCTGTCACACCAGCAGCCCTGATGATCCCCAAACATAGCAGGCTCATTCCTGTGTCAGCTCCTTAAGCTGGAGAGCTTTCTGGTACATATAAGTATGATGTCTTTAGTTTTTTTTTAGCCTAAATCCCATCCACTAATTAACGTTTCCTTACTTCTATATTTAAAATCGTAAATTCTCTCCTCTCACATGTTCATTGGCCATATATTCTTTATCTGATTAAATAAAAAAATTATAGCTCTTTCACCATATGACACACTACATACAATTTTTTTCTTTTTTTTCTTTCATTGAGAGTCTCTTTCCCTCTAGAAGGTAACCTTCATGAGAACAAGACTTTTTATTTGCTTCATTTATATCTTTATTGCCAGACTGGCACATAGTAGGTATTCAATAAATAACTGCTCAATAAATAAATGAGAGTAAGGGAGGATAACTGATGATTGCTTCAACTTTAAGTGAAATCAAAGTATGTCACTGTAACAGTGATTTGTAAAACATCCATTTTTGGTAACAGAATGCAAATATTTAGTAATTTTAAATAAAGGGATATTAAAGTCATGCAATACTAAAAACAAATAGTAATTATTGAAAAACTGTGGCAGAAATGAAACACTATTGTGGCTTAGAAGTATGCAGGACTGACAATCATATTCAACAATAAATCTTGGAAGACAGTAATTTCAAGGAATCTATCTTCAAAGAATAACCACATCTATGCATAAAAATATATGTATCAAATGTGATTATTATATCTTAATATGAAATGGTAATCAACTAGAAACATCTTAAATATTCCTTAAAAGAGGAGTAGGAAAATAGTATGTTATTTATGTACAATGAATAAAATGGAAGTCATTAAAAATAAAGAATTAACACCTACATGGGCTGAGAGGGAAAATCCATGAAGTGGCTATACATTATAAAAAGCAAAAAAAAAGACATGTAAAAGCATGATCCAATTTCTACTAAAATGAAATATTTGTGTAATTGTGCATGTGCATGCACATGCATATGTGAGTGTACTAACACATACACCTGTCAAAATGTTAGCCATGTTTATTTCTGTGAAGGAGTAAGAAATGTGACAGACCAGGGCCATAAAAGATTCAAAATGTGTATTCTATATAATTATGTATTTTATAAATCATTTACAGTTAGACTGCATTCATGAATTAACACTTCTTTTTTAAAATAGCAGAAAATTTCAACCTAGGTTCAATATTTTAGAAACATTTAAATTTCAATTAAATTAAAAGAATAATGAATACACCTAGAAAAAGCAACATCTATCTAAGACTTGGAAAGAGAAATGTCTTTCAGTATCTGGAAACTACTTATTTTTCACATGAATGCTTAGAAAGTTTAACAGAAATGCAAAATAGGCAAAAAATCTATCACTAATTCTGCAACTGGTTATAGAATCTATCAAGTTTTATCTTTATCTTTTCACAATTCCCCTACTATGTATAAATCCATAGCTTTGTCTATTTTAGTTTATTAATCTACATCCATCCTTTCCTTCATCTTAGATTCATTTATATAGATACACTCTCCCTTTATAATCAACCCCTTTCTCAGTAGCAGTCACAACAAAGCAATCCTCATAGCTAATATGGAAGAAGTGTTAATGGACTGAAAATAACACTTACATGACTTCTGAAAGAGCCTAACACTATAACAGCCCTAACATCCCCTAAGAAAACTTATGCTGCAGAATGTGAGAACATTTTGAACTGTTATAATTTTCTTGCTCTCCAACATAATGGCTTCCAGATGGCTTCCTATTAGAAAATACTGCTCACGGAGGATAAATTTGAAATTCCATTCAGTGTTTGTAAACATCTTTGAATATTAATGTATATTGGTGATAATTTAATATTTAAAGGTAATTATTTTACTCATTCTCAATAATGCATGGTCTTTTAAACTAAATATGTTCCTTTATGACATTGTTTACGCACATCAAAAAGAAATACATGGCATCCAAAATTGCATTATATCTGAAGTATTAATCTATTGTAAAGAGTACAAATAAATTTCAAGAGTAACTTTTAATTACAATATTGTTAAATAAAAGGATTTGTGGCAAAAATATAAGGGATTTACATTGGCAATTTTCCTCACCCATCATATGACTCCATATGACACCTATGACTCAGTAAGGTAGTAGGTATATTACAAAGTAGGTATAGTAGTCAATATAATGGATTCCCAAAGATGTCAGTGTCTCAATCTCCACAGCCAAAGGGAATTTTCAGATGTGATAAATGCTGAGAACTTTGAAATGGGACTATTAGACTAGATTATCCAAGTGGATCCAATCTACCCACATGAATCCTAGAAAGCATGGAACCCTTCTTGATTGTGGTCAGAGGGAAAAATCAAAGAAGAAGGAGAAAAAAGGAAGAGGCAATATTTCTGACTTTAAAGAAAGATGGTGTGAGGCACAAGTCAATGACTATAAACAGCTTCAGAACTGGAAAAGAAACAGAAACCTTCCAAGGAGCCTCTGGTAAGGAAATTAGCCTGACTGATAACTTGATTTTAGCCCAATGCTTCCATGTTGGACTTCTGACCTATAGAACTGTAGGATAGAAAATTTGTACTCTTAAGTCACTAGGTTTGTGGTAAGTTGTTTCCGAAACCACGAATAAGTAGCACATAAGAATACAAAATAAATAAGATAAGCCCACTCTTCTTAAGTGAGTTAACCAGTATAATAACGGTTTCTCTTATCCAAGGATTAACAGTGAAAATAATGACAAGGAGGAAAAGGAAGAGGATAACCAGTAGCAGAGCATTCACTGAGCGATTCCTCAGTCAGTTCAGTCGTTCACTCGTGTCCAGCCCTTTCCGACCCCATGAACTGCAGCACACCAGGCCTCCCCGTCCAACACCAACTCCTGGAGATTACTCAAACTCATGCCCATTGAGTCAGTGATGCCATTTAACAATCTCATCCTCTGTTGCCCCTTCTCCTCCCACGTTTAATCTTTCCCAGCATCAGGGTCTTTTCAAATGAGATAGTTCTTCACATCAGGCGGCCAACATATTGGAGTTTCAGCTTCAGCATCAGTCTTTCCAATGAATGTTCAGGACTGATTTCCTTCAGGATGGACTGGGTGGATCTCCTTACTGTCCAAGGGACTCTCAAGAGGCTTCTCCAACACCACAGTTCAAAAGTATCAATTCTCCAGTGCTCAGATTTCTTTATAGTCCAACTCTCATATCCATACATGACTACTGGAAAAACCTTAGCTTTGATTAGACGGACTTTTATTGGCAAAGTAATGTCTCTGCTTTTCAATATGCTGTCTAGGTTGGTCATAACTTTTCTTCCAAGGAGCAATTGACTTTTTATTTCATGGTTGCAGTCACCATCTGCAGTGATTTTGGAGCCCAAAAAATAAAGTCAGCCACTGTTTCCCCATCTATTTGCCATGAAGTGATGGGACCAGATGCCATGATCTTAGTTTTCTGAATGTTGAGTTCTAAGCGAACTTTTTCACTCTCCTCTTTCACTTTCAACAAGAGGCTCTTTAGTTTTTCTTCGCTTCCTGCCATAAGGGTGGTGTCATCTGCATACCTGAGGTTATTGATATTTCTCCAGGCAACCTTGATTCCAGCTTGTGCTTCATCCAGTCCAGCATATATCATGATGTACTCTGCATATAAGTTAAATAAGCAGGGTGACAAAATACAGCCTTGACTTACTCCTTTCCTGATTTGGAACAGTCTGTTGCTCCATGTCCAGTTCTAACTGTTGCTCCCTGACCTGTATACAGGTTTCTCGAGAGGCAAGTCACGTGGTCTGGTATTTCCATCTCTTAAAGAATTTCCCAGAGTTTTTTTTGTGGTCCTCATTCACAGGCTTTGGCCATAATCAATAAAGCAGAAATAGATGTCTTTCTGGAACTCTCTTGATTTTTCGATGATCCAGTGGATGTTGGCAATTTGATCTCTGGTTCCTCTGCCTTTACTAAATTAAGCTTGAATATCTAGAAGTTCTTAGTTCACATACAGTTGAAGCCTTGTTTGGAGAATTTTGAGCATTACTTTGCTAGTGTGTGAGATGACTGCAGTTTTGCAGTAGTCTGAGCATTCTTTGACATTGCCTTTCTTTGGGGTTGGAATGAAAACTGACCTTTTCCAGTCCTGTGGCCACTGTTGCTTCTTCCAAATTTGCTGGCATTTTGAGTGCAGCACTTTCACAGCATCACCTTTGAGGATTTGAAATAGCTCAACTGGAATTCCATCACCTCCACTACCTTTGTTCATAGTGATATTTCCTAATGCTCACTTGACTTCACATTCCAGGATGTCTGGCTCTAGGTGAGTGGTCACACCATGATGACTATCTGGGACATGAAGATCTTTTTTTGTATAGTTCTTCTGTGCATTCTTGCCACCTCTTTTAAAATCTTCTGCTCTGTTTGGTCCACACCATTTCTGTCCTTATTGAGCCCATCTTTGCATGAAATGTTCCCTTGGTATCTCTAATTTCCTTGAAGAGATCCTAGTCTTTCTCATTCTATTTTTTTTCCCTCTATTTCTTTGCAGTGATCACTGAGGAGGCTTTCTTATCTCTCCTTACTATTCTTTGGAACTCTGCATTCAACGAGTGTATCTTTCCTTTTCTCCTTTGCCTTTCATTTCTCTTCTTTTCTCAGCTATTTGTAAGGCCTCCTCAGACAACCATTTTGCCTTTTTGCATTTTGTTTTCTTGGGGATTGTCTTGACCACTCTCTGCTGTACAATGTCAAGAACCACATGCATAGTTCTTCAGGCAGTCTATCAGATATAATCCCTTAAATCTATTTCTCACTTCCACTGCATAATCGTAAGGGATTTGACTTAGGTCATACCTGAATGTTCTAGTGGTTTTCCCTACTTTATTCAATAGGCACCAAGAATATTTCTGATTGTTTCACACAAATAAACTTGAAAGCAATACTTGTATTTGTTAAATACATACAGCTGTTGTTGTTCAGTCATCAAGTCATTCCAACTCTTCACAACCCCATGGACTGCAGCATGCCAGGCATCCCTGTTCCTCACCTTCTCCCAGAGTGTTCCCAAATTCAAGCCCACTGCATCGATGATGCCATCCAACTATCTCATCTGCTGTCACCCTCTTCTCCTTCTGCTTTCAATCCTTCCAGCATCAGGGTCTTTTCCAGTTAGTCTGTGTGTGTGTGTGTGTGTGTGTGTGTGTGTGAGAGAGAGAGAGAGAGAGAGAGAGAGAGAGAGGGAGAGAGAGATTGGCAGGCTTCCCTGGTGGCTCAGACTGTAAAGAGTCCACCTGGAATGTGGGAGGCCTGGGATCAATCCCTGGGTTGGGAAGATCCCCTGGAGGTATGTATGGCAACCCACTCGAGTATTCTTGCCTGGAGAATCCGTATGGACAGAGGAACCTGGATGGCTACAGTTCATGGGCACTCAAAGAGTCTGAAACGACTGAGAGACTAAGCACACAAGCATGAGATTGTCACTTTTCTACAGACAGTAAAGCTGAGGCACAAAGACACACTATATTTTGCCAAAGATCACATACACAGGGGCTGGTAGAATTGGAATTCAGAATCAGGCATTTAACTTGTGAGGAGTTGAATCGTATCTTAAAATAAAAAATAAAGTTTGGCAAGTAGACAAAAGTTAAAAGTGGAATTCTATTCAAAGCTTGGGAAATGTTTTGAAAAGTTCTCTTTCTTGATAATTAAAAAAAAATTCTTTAATGAAATCAAACAAAGTAGCGCCTGGCTCAAAGATGTACCAGCTACCCTGACTGACAGGAATAAAGTGAGTTACATATTAAAGATATGAGCACTATTTGTCCCTATTAAAGCAGACTCTAGCAAATGGAGGAAAAATGCATAATTAAATTTATATATTCAAAATTACTGATTATGGGGATTTTACAAATTGGGTTTTAAGATGTGAGATGATATAAGTTGGTTAAGGAGACCTTCTTTTGCGTGGTTGGGTGATTGGCAAAAGTTAGCAAGCTGTTGGATATTAATTAAAGTGAAAACATGGAATTAAGGACAAACACGCCAAAGAGTTTGCATCCATTAATCTAAGATAGCTGTACCAAAGATAAGTAGATAAGTGAAGTAAAGATAGACTCATCTCTATTTTTCTCAAATAAAGGTCACTATCTGGGAATCATTGCCATATATATGGCAATCAAGGTTGCCTAAATCTCCTAGAAAGAGAAGAAAAGGAGAGAGAAAGTGTAAGATTAGAATTCCAAAGAATACTACCAATTAGAGGGTAGAAGAATGGAAGTCCTCATGAGTGGACTATGGTAGGAGGGGAGAAATTGCATAAAAATCAAACCTATACCCACCAGAAATGCTCAGAGGGCTCAAACAAACCTTGGTTGCACCAGGACCCAGAGACCCCACAGAGACTGAGACAGAACTGTGTTTGAGTGTCTCCTGTGGAGGTACATGTCAGCAGTGGACAGCCGCAGTGGCAGGGCCTCTGGGTTAGCAGATCTGGGTATGGCATAAGCCCTCTTGGAGGAGGTCACCTTTAACCCCTCCACAGAGCCCCAGAACTTACACAGGACTGGGAAACACCCTCTTGCTGGGCACAAACAGAACCTTGTGCACACCAGGACCCAGGAGAAAGGAGCAGTGACCCCACGAGAGACTGACCCAGACTTGCCCGTAAGTGTCCAGGAGTCTCCAGCAGAGGCATGGGTCAGCAGTGGCCTGCTGAGAGGGCTGGAGGCACTGAGTGTAGCAGTGCATGCATGGGACATTTTGAAGGAGGTTGCCATTATCTTCATTTCCTCCACCATAGCTTGGACACAGGTAAATAACAGGGAAGGACCACAGCTCCACCCATCAACAGAAATTTGGATTAAAGATTTACTGAACATGGCCTCACCCATCAGAACAGGACCCAAATCCTCCCTCAGTCAGTCTCTCCCATCAGGAATATTTCATAAGCCTCTTATCCTTCTCTATCAGAGGGCAGACAGACCAAAAACCACAATCACAGGAAAATAACCAACCTGATCACATGACCACAGCCTTTTCTAACTCAATGAAACTATGAGTCGTGCCATGTAGGGCCACCCAAGACACATGGGTCATGGTGGAGAGTTGTGAAAAAACGTGGTCCACTGGAGAAGCGAATGGCAAACCACTTCAGTATTCTGACCATGAGAACTTCATAGACAGTATCAAAAGGCAAAAAGATATGACACTGAATAATGAACTCCTTAAGTCAGTATGTGCCCAATATGCTACTGGAGATCAATGGAGAAATAACTCCAGAAAGAATGAAGAGACGGAGCCAAAGCAAAAGCAACACCCAGTTGTGGATGGGACTGGTGGTGGAAGTAAAGTCCAATATTGCTGTAAAGAGCAATATTGCATAGGAACCTGGAATGTGAGGTCCATGAATCAAGGTACATTGGAAGTGGTCAAACAGGAGATGGCAAGAGTGAACATCGACATTTTAGGAATCAGCTAACTAAAATGGACTGGAAAGGGTGAATTTAACTCAGATGACCATTTCATCTACTACTGTGGGCAAGAATCCCTTAGAAGAAATGGAGTAGCCATCAGAGTCAACAAAAGAGTCTGAAATGCAGTAACTGCATGCAATCTCAAAACCAACAGAATGATCTCTGTTCATTTCCAAGGCAAACCATTCAATATCACAGTAATCCAAGTCTGTGCCCCAACCAGTAATGCTAAAGAATCTGAAGTCAAATGGTTCTATGAAGACCTATAAGACCTTCCAGAACTAACACCCAAAAAAGATGTCCTTTTCATTCTAGGGGACTGGAATGCAAAAGTAGGAAGTCAAGAAATACCTGGAGTAACAGGAAATTTGACCTTGGAGTACAGAAAGAAGCAGGGCAAAGGCTAATAGAGTTTTGCCAGGAGAATGCACTGATCATAGCAAACACCCTCTTCCAAACACACACAAGAAGACTCTACATGTGGACATCACCAGATGGTCAACACTGAAATCAGATTGATTATATTCTTTGCAGCCAAAGATGGAGAAGGTCTATACAATCAGCAAAAACAAGACTGGGAGTCGACTGTGGCTCAGATCATGAACTCCTTATTGACAAATTCAGACTTATATTGAAGAAAGTAAGGAAAACCACTAGACCATTCAGGTATGACCTAAATCAAATCCCTTATGATCATACAGTGGAAGTGACAAAGGATTTAGATTCAAGGGATTTGATCTGATAGAGTGCCTAAACAACTATGGACATTGTAAGGAGGCAGAGATCAAGACATTCCCCAAGAAAAGAATTGCAAAAAGACAAAATGGTTATCTGAGGAGACCTTACAAATAGCTGAGAAAAGAAGAGAAGCTAAAGGCAAAAGGGGAAAGGAAAGATATACCCATTTGAATGCAGAGTTCCAAAGAATAGCAAGGAGAGATAAGAAAGCCTTCCTCAGTGATCAATGCAAAGAAATAGAGGAGAACAACAGAATGGGAAAGACTAGAGATCTCCTCAAGAAAATTAGAGATATCAAGGGAACATTTTATGCAAAGATGGGCTTAATAAAGGACAGAAATCGTGTGGACCTAACAGAGTGGAAGATATTAAGAAGAGGTGGCAAAAATACATAGAAGAACCATACAAAAAAGATCTTCATAACCCAGATAGTCACGATGGTGTGATCACTTACCTAGAGCCAGACATCTTGGAAAGTGAAGTCAAGTGAGCCTTAGGAAACCACTACAAACAAAGTTAGTGGAGGTGATGGAATTTCAGTTGAGCTAATTTAAATCCTAAAAGATGATGCTGTGAAAGTGCTACACTCAATATGCCAGCAAATTTGGAAAATTCAGCAGTGCCCCAGGACTGGAAAAGGTCAGTTTTCAGTCCAATCCCAAAGAAAGACTATGGCAAAGAATGCTCAGACTTCCGCAAAACTATAGTTATCTCACACGCTAATAAAGCAATGCTCAAAATTCTCCAAACAAGTCTTCAACAGTACGTGAACCATGAAATTCTAGCTGTTCAAACTGGATTTAGAAAAGGCAGACGACCCAGAGGTCAAGTTGCCAACATCCAGTTGATCATCGAAAAAAAGAGAGTTCCAGAAAAACATCTACTTCTGCTTTATTATCTAAGCCAAAGCCTGTGACTCTGTGGACCACAACAAACTCTGGGAAATTCTTAAAGAGATGGGAATACCAAACCACCTGATCTACCTCTTGAGAAATCTGTATGCAGGTCAGGAAGCAACAGTTAGAAGTGGACATGGAACAACAGACTGGTTCCAAATAGGGAAAGTAGTACGTTAAGGCTGTATATTGTCACCCTGCTTATTTAACTTATATGCAGAGTACATCATGAGAAGCGCTGGGATGGAGGAAGCACAAGCTAGAATCAAGAGTGTCAGGAGAAATATCAACAACCTCTGGTATGCAGATATAATCACCCTTATGGCAGAAAGCGAAGAAGAACTAAAGAATCTTTTGATGAAAATGAAAGAGGAGAGTGGAAAAGTTGGCTTAAAACTCAACATTCAGAAAACTAAGATCATGGTATCTGGTCCCATCAGTTTATGGCAAATAGATGGGGAAACAATGGAAACAGTGACGGACTTTAGTTTTTGCGCTCCAAAACCATTGCAGATGGTGACTGCAGCCATGAAATTAAAAGTCACTTGCTCCTTGGAAGAAAAATTATGACCAACCTAGACAGCCCATTAAAAAAAGCAGAGATGTTACTTTGCCAATGAAGGTCTGTCTAGTCAAAGCTATAGTTTTTCCAGTAGTCATGTATGGATGTGAAAGTTGGACCATAAAGAAAGCTGAGCACCGAAGAATTGATACTTTTAAACTGTGGTGTTGGAGAAGCCTCTTGAGAGTCCCTTGGACAGTAAGGAGATCCTACCAGTCCATCCTAAAGAAATCAGTCCTGAATATTGATTGGAAAGACATATCCTGAAGCTGAAACTCCAATACATTGGCCACTTCATGTGAAGAACTGTCTCATTTGAAAAGACCCAGATGCTGGGAAAGATTGAAGGCGGGAGGAGAAGGGGATGACAGAGGATGATATGGTTGGATGCCATCACCAACTCAACGGACATGAGTTTGAGTCAACTCCAGGAGTTGGTGATGGACAGGGAGGCCTGGTGTGCTGCAGTCCATGGGGTGGCAAAGAATCAAACATGACTTAGCGACTGAACTTAACTGAACTGAACTGATGGTTGCAAAACTTCTAGAGTGTGAGTAAGCCATGAAATAGAAGAGTAATTTCTTGAGAAAGAGGTCAGTTTAGCTAAGGGCTGCTCTGATATCTAAATTTAAGTCAGTAGGACAGCTGAAGAGAGGTGACTGTTTGCCTTGGACCTCTCTACACTTGGAATGATGGAGTATGAGCAAGATTTCATGGGAGCTGTAACATGAATGAGCTTTACAGGAAATGGAAAACAGCATGTACAAGTCTATCTTTTTAAAAGTGCACATATGAAGGGAACAAATGAAATGGAACAGTTACCATAGAGGGATGGGGAGATCCAAGGGGGTTTCATTTTATTTGGTTTCCTTTTGAAAATTATAGAAGTTAATATGTGTTTCTAGGTTACTGGCAAAAGTACCCCAGACATGAGAAACAGCAAGAGAGGATATCTGAAAAAGTGAAATCACTGAGAATATAAAATGAGAGATGCATTTGTGGAGATGCTGATTTTGACAGGACAGGATACATCCCTCTCTTTTATCAGTTGAGAAGAAGGCATCAGTAACACAAACATAGGAAAGATAGATTATAGATGGAAAGAGGGATTTCCTATGCCAATCCTTAAAAGATTAGAAAGTAGGAAGAAATTTGAGGTGAACAGACTGCTATGGATGTGTGACACAGTCAGAATAGAGGTAAAGAATGGAACTTGGAGGCTGCAGTGATTGGGACAGCCCATGAGAGAAAAAGACTGTTCAGTCACAGTGAGAGGTAGTTTACAGAACTTCTGTTCTTAAAATTATCACTACTGCACACTCTTGCTGCTGGACATGCCACTTTTAGAAACTATCTAAAATTTCCTTTTAAACAGTTCCTGTATTGTTTAAAATTTCCTTTTTAAAGTGGAAGCTATCTTGGAGGACTCAATTAAACTGGTATTCAGTTATTCCAAGCTTATGTTTAGTGAGTACAAATTATTAAGAATATATATCATTATTTTCACAATCAACTGAGATGATCAAACTTAATGAGAACAATGTGAAAGTGACTTGGAGAAAGAGGTAGTATATACTAGAAGAAATGCCTCAGTGGGTTGTTTTTGTAATTCTATAAAAGGAGGAAATAACAAAGGTGGACTATTTCCAATTTTGTTGAAGCTTAAACCAGAAAGACAATAACTAGAAGGCAATTTGATAGTATAATTCACAAACTGTGAATCAATGATTTGTAAAATGGTATATGATAATGGTGGGATCCAGATTTCTATGATACTAACAAGCATTAAATATTTGTATACAGTATTGACTAGAAATTAATAACTTTTATACCTTTATTATGGTTCCATATACTACATATCTTATCACCAGGGAAAGCCATACTACATAGCTTATCAAAATATATTCTTTATAACTATAACTTGTTCTAGGAAATGCGAAATAATCTTCTAACAAACAGAGTTTTTGTATTAAAGTACCTCATACTATATCATCTTTTTGAGAATTCAAGGGGTATGAATGTAAATCCTCATTTAACTTCTGTTTCTCTGTAACAAATATGAAAACATCTTGCTATCACCAGGTGCATAGTTTCAGTATGAAGTCAAATGATTCATCAATTGCAAGGTCATCTGTTACTGTTTTCATTTTTCTCAAAGCTACCCTTGGAACTCAAGAGAAGTAGACAAGCTAGAGTAAATGAACTGAAAGGAACTTCCATTTTCTCAAAAGGAACTTGTATTTTTTTCTTCATGACATAGAAACTCATGCCCATGGATTTAGAATCCATTTTCTTCACTCTATTCTCAGACTCATATAAACCCTGGGTGCCCATTTACTATTATTTTTTTTAATTTAATGAAAAGTATTTCATTAATTTTATGAAAAAATATTTAAAACACTTCTTCCATTTTAGGTTTAACTGAAAAAGATCTTTTAAAGGTGTTTTAAGAAAGCCTAATTGCCCTGATGTGTTGGACACGACTGAATTGCCCTGAATTTTCAAATTTTACTATTTAGGGAGTTAGGACAAGTTAATGGGGACAATCTAAGTCAGTTGGAATTATTCAGATGCAGATTATTCAAAATTGTTTATAGATATAAGTTTGTTCTCCTTTTAACAAATACGATACTGACTTGGCTGGAAGTAAAATTGGGTTAATTTTCTTGAAGTGTCTTTATTGACTTAACAGAATGTCTTAAAATTATCACTCTAGGAATAGTTGAAAGAAATTTAAAAGTGTAAAAAATCTTAATCTCAAAAGAAAGTGACATGGAACAAAACAACAAATATTTGGAAACTGAATGCTCTTCTTATAAGATGTTAGGAAAATGATTTTGATGGTGGTAATAAAGTAGTTAATGATATATTATGACCTACCATCTTAAGCCAGAGCTACTTACTGTTCAATAAAATTCAAACTGAAAAAGATAGTCCTGTTACATTTTGTGGCAAGATATTTCACATCGCCCTTCCCTCCACCATTCCTTTTAGGATATTAGGGAATTTGAATGTTTTGGCTTTATTTATCATTATTTATTTATTATTATATTCTTTTCCATAAGAGCATATTTTAGTAGCTACCAGAAGAAAAACACAATGTCTGTCAGCTCGCTTTGAGAACAAGGAAAAAAAAGTATTTTTTTGGAAGAGGTAACAGGTTGTGTGTAGCAATTATGTAAATAATATGGAACTGAATAACATGGACTGAATTGTTAGTCACTCAGCCATGTCTGATGCTTTGCGACTACATTGTGTCTTCCTACAAAATTCACATGTTGCAACCCTAACCTTCAATGTGATGGTACTGGAAATAGAGTAGAGGATGTAATTAGGTTTAGATGGGGTCATGAAACCGGGGCTCTCAGAATGGGACTGATACTCATATAAGATGAGACACCAGAGAGTCGTTCTTACTCTTTTTCTGCCATGTGAAGACATGGTAAGCAGGCAGCCATCTGTAAACCATCAGGAGAGCTCTCACCACATCTCAATCATGCTGGCACCCTGATCTTGGCCTTGTGGCCTCCAGAACTGTGAGATAATATATTTCTGTTGTTCAGGCTACCTAGTTTTTGAAATTTTGTCATGGCAGCTGAAGCTAAGATACCAAGCATGCTTCCTCTGTGCTCTTGGGAGTATCTCGGGTGGGATGTAGCAAGACCTCAAAAAAGATACCCGTGATACATCAACAAAGATTGGATTCAACACCTAAGACTCAAATCATCGAAGATACTTAATCTTAGTCATTTCATAAAAGCAACAGAACCACTGCTACAGAAGGCACTCAATTAAATGAACCATGAGTATCCCAGTAATAACTTCCATGAAAAAAAATTTAACTTCTTGGTACTCTTGAATTTATGGATTATGAATTGAGATTCAGACCCTTCTAAATTATAATGATTACTTAAAATATTTTTTATTAAATATTGTTCATCAGGTTTACCTTTCCATAGACCATTAAATAGGCGATTGGGATATAGATAACAAGTTGATAGAGAGGAAAGAATATTGTGGATAATATTCAATCAGATATTATAGAATATAATATTATTAAGCAATTAACTTTTAAAATTCAGGCACATATTTAATATTTTAGTGTAATATTTCTATTCTATGTAATTACAACTTCAATCAAGAATCTTAGGTTATTAAAAATTAGCTTAGAAGAGAGAATCATGTAATATAAATTATACACTTAAACTTAGTTATTAAAAAAGAGCAAAAAGACATTCTTCAACAAGCACTGAGATTAATATAAAGTGAAATTTTCCAAACTGGCTAAACTATATTTAATAATAATTTAGGTCAAATAAACATTTTATTTCCTGAGAATTCTCTCCACAGTGTCATGTGTGTTCATCAACAAACACATATATTCACCAATAGCATCTATATATTTACATAAATAGACATAAATTTATATGCCCATAATACTTTTCTTTATAAAAATCCTCAAATACTGCATATAACTATGCAATAATTATGGCTATTTTCACTGAAAAACATAGATAAAAAGTTGACATGCTTGTAGAAGTTCACAGAACTAGAAGTCCTGCCATAGTTAATCAGATACCTTCTTAACTGTTTGACATACATGAAGTCAACTAATAAACTTGTGATGAGCTATCCACATATATAAAACAATATGATTTTAAATACCACTCGTTCAAAATTACATATTCCTAAAATTGGAGGAATTAGATCTTCCTCACAACGTGTATGCCTCACAACTATCCTCAATTCAGCTAGTGAATACATATCTTGTGCCATGTGAGATATGTCCATTTCCAAAATAATTTTATTTAAAACATGAATTTGTGAGTTCTCTCTTATAGGAAGAGTGCTCCCGAAATTCTACACAGGGAAACAATGAAACAACATTCTAATGCATGATAACAAGAAACAGTCAAAATTTGTTGTTGTTCAGTCACACAGTCATCTCTGAATCTTCACAACCTCACAGACTGCAGCATGCCAGGCTTCTCTGTTCTTCACCATCTCTCGGATCTTGCTCAAACTCATGTCCATTGAGTCAGTGATGCCACCCAATAATCTCATCCTCTGTCATCCCCTTCTACTCCTGCTTTCAATCTTTCCCAGCATCAGGGTCTTTTCTAATGAGTCGGCTCTTTGCATTAGGTGGCCAAAGTATTGGAGCTTCAGCTTCAGCATCAGTCCTTCCAAAGAATATTCAGGACTGATTTCCTTTAGGATTGACTGGTTTGATCTCTTTTCAGTTCAAGGGACTCTCAAGAGAGCCTTCTCCAACACCACAATTCAAAAGCATTATTTCTCTGGAGTTCAACTTTCTTTGTGGTCCAACTCTCACATCCATACATGACTACTGGAAAAACCATAGCTTTGACTAGCTGGATCTCTGTTGGCAAAGTCATGTGTCTGCTTTTTAATATGCAGTCTAGGTTTGTCATAGCTTTTCTTCCAAGGAGCAAGTGTCTTTTAATTTCATGGCTGTAGTCACCATCTGCAGTGATTTTGGAGCCCCCCAAAATAGTCTCTCACTGTTTCCATTGTTTCCCCATCTATTTGCCATGAAGTGGTGGAAATGGATGCCATGAATACTGAGTTTTAAGCCAGCTTTTTCACTCTCCTCTTTCACTTTCATCAAGAGGTTCTTTAGTTCCCCGTCACTTTCTGCCATAAAGATGTTGTCATCTGCATATCAGAGGTTGTTGATACTTCTCCTGGCAATCCTGATTCCAGCTTGTGCTCCACCCAGCCTAGCATTTCGCATGATGTATTCTGCATATAAGTTAAATAAGCACTGTGACAATATACAGCGGTGATGTACTCCTTTCCTAATTTGGAATCAGTCCATTGTTCCATGTCCGGTTCTAACTGTTGCTTCTTTACCTGCATACAAGATTCTCAGGAGGCTGGTAAGATTGTCTGGTAACCGACCAGACTCCTCTGTCCATGGTGTTCTCCAGGCAAAAATACTGAAGTGGGTTGCCAGTTCCTTCTCCAGATCTTCCTGACATAAGAGTTCAAACCTGAGTCTTCCATTTTGCAGGCAGATTCTTTACCATCTGAGCCACCAGGGAAGCCCAAATGGTTGCTATGTGACCGGTTAAAATCCAAGTTCCCTTAATTTGGTTTATAGGGTCCTTTGGGCTTCCTTGGTGGATCAGACAGTCAAGACTCTGCCTGCAAGTCAAAATAGTGAACTTAATGTCTTACATGGCTTTTATAAAGAATAGCACATTCAGAACAGACTTGAGGAAGGCAAGAATACAATTGTTTTCAACAATAAATAAATAAAACGGACTCTACAGGCTTAAGTTATAATCTTTCATTCTCATCTACTGTGTATTGTGCCGCACAACTCGGTAACATTGACAAATCTAGTTTTCTAAAAAGCTGGAAGTTGTTTTCTGGTGCAACACTGACAGGGAGGTTTGCTGATGGGCATCTAAATCCAGTGAGTCTTGTATTACAGCAACAAGGCAGCAAACACAATGAAATGAATTCTGGCCAAACTGTTCCCTTTTATATCTTTAATAATGTTTAGATGCCCTTAATAGGATAAATATCATTCTAGGTTTGTATTGATTTTCCATCCCATATATTAAAATGTAGACCTCAGTCTCAGGTTTTAAAGTAATTAGAGGTAAGCAGAATTATGTGTGGTAGGTGATTGAATAATGGCATTAGGAAAGTATTGCTTAGTTTTAAAAGGTATAATGAATACCATGAGTAGACACTTCATTTTAAATCTGAAATCATTAAAAGGTTGCCCAAGGCCAAGTGTCTAGTTTAACTGTTTGAAACAAAGGCCGGCACTCATTAAATTGTCACCACAAAAACCCATAAAAATAATTCTTTTAAATATAATAGTGGTGAAAGAGTTAATATGGGAACCCAGAATGTTACAAATTTGCTATAGGATCAGCTGAAACTTTAGGCTCTTATAACAAAGAACTTCCTCTTGGTAATACTTGAAATCACATGTCACTGACCATTAGTTCAATCATATTACAGTCTGAGAAGTTATATATTATACTAACTAGTCGGTCAAGTAACAAACATATCCATTCAAAATACACTACTAGTCTTCAGGAATTCTTAAATAAGTATTCAAAAAAGACTGAAAACATCCTTACCGTAATTTACATACAAAATTCAGTAATTTAAGAAAGGAGACATTACTCTCGCTTTAAAATTTCGGATAACATAAAGAAAGTATTTTACTTTTCTATTCTTCAATCCAGGGAAAAAATACAGCAATATTTATCAAAAAAGGGGAAACTAAGTTGTGCTCTACAGAACAGCATGAATTATGGGGAAAGAAAGAACAGGGCTTGATCAGCACAGAAGCATAAAATTTGACAAAGATTTATCAAGTGTATACTACATCTATTCTAGATTAGATGGAAACTGCAGTAAACAAAACTTACAGTAGGGTAGAAAATATAAATATAAAATATTTTAGACGGAGATAAGCATTATGAAGGAAAATAAAGCACAAAGTAAGAGAAGCACCACTTTTCAATAGGCTGAAGAGGAAATGTCTCTCAGATAAGGTAGTGAAGCAATATGAAGGAGATAAGAAGGTAAACTATGTGGATAACAAGTGCTGATACCAAGGAAAATAATATTCTAGGGGACAGCAACTGCAAAGGTTCTTACATTTTTTTCTTTTGAGACTGCCGTATAATTTGTGTGTAATATGTGTACAAATACAAATCTTCTAAAATAAATGATCAATATGCATAGTTTTACAGTATGAGGCATTCTTAAAAATGAGCAATTGTACCTGGGAATTTGGTAATGCTATTGAGCATCATCTAAGATTATTTTGTAATATATACATGTATCGAATCATTATATTGTATACCTGAAACTAATATAATGTTATATGTCAACTAGATCTCAATTTAAAAAAATATCAAAAAGAAAACTGACTGTCCCTAAATTAATAGAATAGACATAAGTATGCATCACATATACAGATAGTAACTTGACAAATACAGTTATTAATTATACCAGATTATTCAAGATGATGTTTCATGTACTAAGCAATTCATATGTATCTGATTATTTATTTCATAGTAGCATGTAACAGGAATTCAACTGTATGACTATTTTTCCGGATCCTTCCACTTTTCATCAGATATAGATATGGATATAAATATAGATAATATTTTTCATCATTTTACTCAAAGCTTCTCATTCTATTCTCTGCTTCTAGTAAGGTTAACAAAAAAAACCCAAAAAACAGCTACTGAATAAATAGTTTTCAAATTAACAGATATATGAATGAATAGATGAATGGATACACGAATGAATTAAGGAATGGATTAACTGAGGATTTCAGGTGGTATGTAAACTGTTCCATAAAGAAAAGCAGTGTGTGTGTGTGTGTGTGTGTATGCTGGAAAGTTCAACCATGATTGAGTGCCCAGAATTATATAAGTAAATTATTAAATAATATAATCAAAATCAAATTATCTGATATAGGTATGGACCATCTGGTGATAACCATGTGTAGAGTCATCTCTTGTGCTATTGAGGAAGGTGTTTGCTATGACCAGTGTGATCTGTTGGAAAACAGTTAGCCTTTGCCCTTCTTCATGTCGTGCTCCAAGGCCAATCTTGCCTGTTACTCCAGGTATCTCTTGGCTCCCTACTTTTACATTCCAGTCCCATATGATGGAACGGACATCATTTTTTGGTGTTAGTTCTAGAAGGTCTTGTAGGTCATCATAGAACTGTTCAACTTCAATTATTTGGCATTATTGGTTGGGGTATAAACTTGGATTTCTGTGATACTGAATGGTTTGCCTTGGAAATGAACAGAGATCATTGTGTTGTTTTTGAGACTGCATCCAAGTACTACACTTCGACTCTTTTGTTGACTATGATGGTTACTCCATTTCTTCTAAGGGATTCTTGCCCATAGTAGTAGATATAATGGTTATCTGAGTTAAATTTGATCATTCCAATCCATTTTAGTTCACTGATTTCTAAAATGTTGATGTTCAATCTTGCCATTTCCTATTTGACCACTCCAATTTACCTTGATTCATGGACCAAGCATTCCAAGTTCCTAAGCAATATTGTTCTTTACAGCATCGGACTTTGCTTCCATCACCAGTCACATCCATAACTGGGTGTTGTTTTTGCTTTGGCTCCGTCTCTCCCTTCTTCCTGGAGTTATTTCTCCACTCATCTCCATTAGCATACCAGGCACCTACTATCTTTCGGAGTTCATCTTTCAGCGTCCTTTCTTTTTGCCTTTTGATACTGTTCATGAGGTTCTCAATGCAAGAATACTGAAATGGTTTGCCATTCCTGTCTCCAGTGTACCTTGTTTTGTCAGAACTCTCCACCATGACCCATCCGTCTAGGGTGGCCCAACATGGCATGGCTCATAGTTTCATTGAGTTAGATAAGGCTGGGATCCATGTGATCAGTTTTGTCAGTCTTCTCTGATTATAGTTTTCATTCTGTCTGCCCTCTAATGGTTAAGGATAAGAGACTTATGGAAGCTTCCTAATGGGAGAGACTGACTGTGTGGGAATCCGCATCTCATTCTGATTCTACACATTGCCCTCACAAGATGGTCAATACCAAAATCAGATTGATTATATTCTTTGTAGCAGAAGATGGAGAAAAACTATACAGTCAGCAAAAACAAGACTGGGAGCTGGCTGTGGCTCAGATCATGAACTCCTTATAGCTAAATTCAGACTTAAATTGAAGCAAGTGGGGAAAACCACTAGATCATTGGGGTATGACCTAAATCAGATCCCTAACGATTATACAGTAGAAGTAACAAATAGATTCAAGGGTTATATGATAGGCTAAGTGCCTGAAGAACTATGGATGGAGATTTGTGACATTGTACAGGATGCAGTGATCAAAACAAATCCTAAGAAAAAGAAATGCAAAAAGGCAAAATAGCTGAGAAAAGAAGAGAAGCTAAAGGCAAAGGAGTAAAGGAAAGATATACTCACTGAATGCAGAGTTGCAAAGAATAGCAAGGAGAGATAAGAAAGTCTTCCTCAGTGATCAATGCAAAGAAATAGAGGTAAACAACAAAATGGGAAAGACCAGCAATATCTTCAAGAAAATTAAGAGATACCAAGGGAACATTTCATGCAAGATGGGCACAATAAGGACAAAAAGGGTATGGACCTAACAGAAGCAGAAGATATTAAGAAGAAGTGTCAAGAATACATAGAAGAACTATCAAAAATGATCTTCATGACCCTGATAACCATGATGGTGTGATCACTCACCTAGAGCCAGAATTCTGGAATGTGAAGTCAAGTGGGCCCTAGGAAGCCTCACTACGAATAAAGCTAGTGGAGGTGATGGAATTCCGGTTGAGCTATTTCACATCCTGAAAGATGATGCTGTTAATGTACTACACTCAATATGCCAGCAATTTTTAAAAACTCAGCAGTGGTGACAGGAATGGAAAGGTCAGTTTTCATTCCAACCCCAAAGAAAGGTAGTGCCAAAGAATGTTCAAACTACTGCACAATTGCACTCATCTCATACACTAGCAAAGTAATGCTCAAAATTCTCCAAGCGAGGCTTCAACAGTACGTGAACCAAGAACTTCCAGTTGTTCAAGCTGGATTTAGAAAAGGCAGAGGAACCAGAGATCAAATTGCCAACATCCATTGGATGACAGAAAAATCAAGAGAATTCCAGAAATCATCTATTTCTGTTTTATTGATTATGCCAAATCCTTTGACTGTGTGGATCACAGCAAACTATGGAGCATTCTTAAAAAGATGGGAATACCAGACCACCTTACTTGCCTCCTGAGAAATCTGTATGCAGGTCAAGAAGCAACAGTTAGAACCAGACATGGAACAACAGACTGGTTCCAAATTGGGAAAGGAGTATATCAAGGCTGTATATTGTCACCCTGTTTATTTATTCTGTATGCACAGTGCATCATGAGAAATGCCGTGTTGGATGAAGCACAAGCAGGAATCAAATTGCCAGAATTAAGAAAGATCAATAACCTCTAATATGCAGATGACAACTCCCTTATGGCAGAAAGTGATGGGGAACTAAACAGCCCCTTAATGAAAGTACAAGAGGAAAGTGAAAAAGCTGGCTTAATCCTCAACATTTAAAAAACTAATATCATGGCATCTGGTCCCATCACTTCATGCAATTTGATGGGAAAACAATGGAAACAGTTACATATTTCATTTTCTTGGACTCCAAAATCACTGCAGATGATGACTGCAGTCATGAAATTAAAAGACTCTAGCTCCTTGGAAGAAAAGCTATGACAAACCTAGACAGCATATTAAAAAAGCCAAGATATTACTTTGCTGACAAAGGTCCATTAAGTCAAAGCTCTGCTTTTTCCAGTAGTCATGTATGGATATGAGAGTTGGACTATAAAGAAGGCTGAGTGTCAAAGAATTGATGCTTTTGATCTGTGTTGATTGGGAAGACTCTTGAGAGTCCCTTGGACTGCAAGGAGATCCAACCTGTCAATCTTAAAGGAGATCAGTCCTGAATATTCACTGGAAGGACTGATGCTGAAGCTGAAGTTCCACTAGTTTGCGAGGAAGTGACTCATTTTAAAAGACCCTGATGCTGGGAAAGATTGAAGGCAGGAGGAGAAGGGGATGACAGAGGATGAGATGGTTGGATGGCATCACCAATTTGATGCATATGAGTTTGAGCAAACTCTCTAGGATTTGGTGATGGACAAGGAAGCCTGGTGTAATACAGTTCATGGGGTTTCAAAGAGTTGGACACAACTGAAGTGAACTGAATCAAATTATAATGTCCACTTAACAGAATTACATTTTATAAAAACAATTGTCACTGAATACTGTAGTTTTTGTAGTGTCTTGATAGGGAATCATATACATATATATGAGAAGAGCATGGCAATCCAGTCCAGTATTCTTGCCTGGCAAATCTCCAAGGAACTAACCTGGCAGGCTGCAGTCCATGGTGTAGCAAAGAGTCCGACATGACTGAGCAACTAAGTGTGCACATATATATGTGTGTGTGTGTGTGTGTGTGTGTGTGTGTGTGTGTGTGTGTGTGTTTGCTTACTTGTTCAGTCATGTCCAACTCTTTGTGACCCCATGCACTGTAGCCTGCCAGGTCCTCTGTCCTTGGGGATTCTCCAGGCAAGAATACTGGACTAGGTTGCCAAGCCCTCCTCCAGGGCATCTTCTCAACCCAACCCAGGTTTCGAACCCAGTTCTCCCACATTGCAGCTGGATTCTTTATGTCTGAGCCACCAGCGGAGATCATATATATAATATATGTGTGTGTGTGTGTGTGTGTGTGTGTGTGTGTATATTAATTGTATGTTAAATAAAAAATGGAAATTGTCACAACTGAATTTCATACTTGATCTACTATACATATGTGAGCAAAAATGTTGAAATAAGGATCTCTGAAAATTTCTGCTCCATGAAAGCAACAAGAAAACTAGCAAGAATTACTGGAATCATCTTTTTCAGAAGCCTAGAAATTTCCTGGTGGTTCAGACAGTAAAGAATCTGCCTGCAATGTGGGAGACCTGGGTTTGATTCTTGGGTTGGGAAGATCACCTGGAGGAAGGTTGGCAATCCACTCTTGCCTGAAGTATCCCCATGGACAGAGGATCCTGGTGGGCTACAGTCCATGGTGTCGCAAAGAGTCGGACATGACTGAGCAACTAAGAACAGAAATTAATCAAAGACTTGCAGCAATCTAGGATTGTTATTTCAAGAAAAATGACTGAATCTTTGTCAGAACTGTGAGCTTTGTTTTGTTTTTACTTTCTGTAGTCCCATTCCCCATTCTCCAAACTGTTTGTGAGCCTTGAAAACTAATAATGTGCACTCATGGTGAAAATCAGCAGTCTTGCAGGCACTGAAGGGAAAAGACCAGTGCAGGAGCTCCTTCAAAAAAGCTCATTCCAAGATAATTGTCATTGTTTTATCCATTTATGGTTTCCTAAAAGACTTCCACTGGCAAAACCTCTCTGCCTCAGACTTTACTTAGAGACCAGTCTGTGTGAAAAGTCTTTTCCCCAAAGGTATTTGTCAAAAATAATTACAAGCAATTATTAAATGTCACAGCCTAAACTGTAAGCAAGAGCTAGGGCAAAGATCTAATAACAACAAAAACATCTGTAAAGGAAAATGATTGTAATGATGTGTTCACAGCAGCTTCATGAAGCTCTATATATTCATGAGAATCTAGAAGGCCACATGCACAGAGGACATCTTGCCTTCCCAGGGCTGTACACAACTTAGGAAAATCTGAGAAGGCCCTAATGTCTCCTCTCTAGCTAACTTTAAGGACATGCATTGAGTAAGAAGTCAAGTCTAAGACAGAGCTGTCAACTACCAGTATGAATACTAAGGTATGATGTATCAAAACATTCACATGGAATTTGTTCACAAAGTTCGGGAAACTTACTGTTTCCTGGGAGTTAAGGAAACTTCTGTGTTATCATTAGCTGACCACTCAATTGACTAAACAGAGACTGCAGTAGATACATATGACAATGAATACAGATTTGGCAGAATTATTACAGTTAAGTTACTAAACAGAAAACAACCACAATAATCAGCAATAACAAGAACCTTGGGGAGGGGTTGATGTCAAGTGTAGCCACTTTAAAAGTGTCCTCAGCCAAAATTTACAAGTCATGCCAAAACAACATGAGGATATAGCCCACATACAAGAATAAAAAGGACTTCATAGAAACTGAGAAGATTCAGATGTTGAATCTATTAAATAGAGACTTTAAATCAATTATTTTAAATATTTTCAAAGAAGTAAAAAAAAAAACATGGATCAAACTAAAACAAACTATCAGAATAGTGCCTCATCAAATAGAGAATATTAAGAGATAGAAGTTATTTTTTAAGGAACTAAATAGAAATTCTCGGGGTTAACAAGTCCAATGACTACAATGAAAAATTCATTAGATTCACAGACGATTGAAGCTAGCAGAAAATAGTGAACTTGAAGATAAGTCAATTGAGATTATCCACGATGATAAATAGAAAAAAGATACTAAGAAATCTATAATAAAACAGAGCTAATAAACAAGTTAATCAATTTTTCAGAATATAAGAATTATAAATTAAATTTATTTGTATTTCTAGATAATAGTGAAAAATGAAATTAAAATTAAGAAAATAATTTCAATAATCATAGTATCAAAAATAAAATGTTCAGGAATAGATGAACCAAATTAAGCAGTAACTTGTATTCTTGTGTTTTCTTAAAACTATAAAACATCATCAAAAAAACTGAAGAACATATAAGTAAATGAGAATATATACCATGTTCATGATTGGAAAACTTCATATTGTTAAAATGGCAAGATACATCCCAAATTAATCTAAATATTTTATGCAGTGAGATGTCAGAATAAGAATAAAAATATAGATCAATGAAATAGCATTGAAAGTCCATAGATAAATCCTTACATTTATTGTCAGTTGTTTTTCTACCAAAGATGCCCAAGATAATGCAAAGTGGAAAGAGTAGTCTTTTTTAAGAAATGGTGCTATGACAAGTGGTCATCAACATGCAAAAGAATAAATTTGACATTTATATCACATTAAGTACCAAAATTAGCTAAAAATGAATTATATTTCTAAATGGAAGAACTAACTTTAAAAAACTTAGAAAATATATAGGAATACATGTTTATAAACTTGTTTTATGCATTAGTTTCATGATATGATACATAAAAGAAAAGAAACCCAAGAAAAACAGATATACATCAAAAGTTATTAAAATGGAAAACTTTTGTGCTTCAAAGGACACTACTAAAAAAGAAAAAAGAGACAAATTGTACAATGGAAAAAGTACTTATGAATTATATGTTTGAAAAAGGTCTAGTATACAGGATAAATAAAAGATATTTACAAATCAACAATCAAAACACAAGAAACCCAATTAAAATGGGAAAAAATCTTAAATAGGAATTTTCCAAAGAAGTTATACAAATGTCCTACTAGCACATATCAAAGAACTATGGCTAAATTGCAGTGAAGGATTAAGTTGCAATCCTAAGAATTCAGGTGTTTGATGCTATATATATGCAATATCATGGCCTTCCCTTGTGGCTCAGCTGATAAAGAATCCACCTGCAATGCAGGAGACCTGGGTTCAGTCCCTGGTTGGGAAGATCCCGTGGAGTAAGGGAAAGGCTACCCACTCCAGTATTTTTGCCTGGAGAATTCCATGGCCTGTGTAGTCCATGGGGTTGCAAAAAGCTAGACACGACTGAACAGCTTTCACTTTCACTTTAATGCAATATCATACTGGCTTTTTTCTCTTTCCTAGAATTATCAATTTTTCAACATTTTCCCCAATAGCTATCTTCCAGCAGTAAATAAAACCCTAGCATGATAGGAATCATATCCATCTGTTTGTATTTTAGTTCCTGATTATATGTTATGGTATATGTTCAAACATTTGTTAGCTAAATATGTGAACTGGAACAAAAGTCTTATCACAATCAGGATGATTTGGGAAACCACAAGAACTTGCATATCATCAAAATGAGATTACAGGCAAGATGACAGTTCCTCCCAACTTGATCTATAGATTCACTGCAATCCTAGTCAATACTCTAGGCAGTTATTTTATGAATATTCACAAACTGATTTTAATATTTATAGGAAGAGGCAAAAGACACACAACAGTCAACAATATTGAAATTAAAAAAATGGAGGACTGATGCTACCCAACATCAAGACTTTCTGTAAAGCTACAGTAATCAAGACAGTGTAGTATTGGCAAAAGAATAGACAAACACATCAATGAAATAAAATGGAGATCTCAGAAACGAACCCCCAAAATATAGTTAACTAATATTTGACAAAGGAGCAAAGGTAACACAATAAAACAAAGACAATTTTGTCAACAAATGATGCTCAAATAACTACAAATTCACATGCAGAGAAGATGAATCTAGATTCAAACCTTACCTCTTTCATTAAAAACTAATTTAAACTGTATAAGGAGAGATCTAAATGTGAAATGTAAAACTATAAAATTCCTAGAAGATAACATAGAAGGAAATCACATGACCTTGGCAATGGTGATGCCTTTTTAGATAGGCTAATTTCCTAAATGTAGGCATCTTAGGTGGTACTGCTGCCCATAAATAAATATACATTATAGACATAATTGAAAATGAAAAACTTAAAATGAAAACGTATGCTCTGCAAAGACAATGTAAATAGAATTGGAAGACAAAGCATAGCTAGGAGAAAATACTTTCAAAAGACACATTGATAAAAGCTTGTCATACACAATATACAAAGAACTCTTAAAATCCAACAACATGAAAACATGCAACCTGATTAAGAATGGGCCAAAAACCTTAACAGACACTTCACCAAAGAAGATGTACAGATGGTAAATAAGTATAGGAAAAGATGCTCTATAGCATGTCACTAGGGAAATGCAAATTAATGCAGAATGGGTGCCAATAGTCACTCATTCGATGGACAATATCCAGAACACCGACAATGCCAAATGGTGGTAAGGATTTGAGGCAACTGGAACTCAAATTCATTGTAAACTATGGTACATCTTCGACAAAGAGATACTGGGGTTAAAAAATAAGCTATCAAGTAATGAAGAGTATGGGGAATCTTAAATGCATATTACTAAGTGAAAGAAGCTGAACTGAAAGACTACATATTGTATTATTCCAACCACCTGACACTCGAGAAAAAATTAAACTATGGAGACAATAAAATATCTTTGGTTGCTATGGGGTTGGTGTTGGGAAAAATGAATAGGCAGAGCACAAATTTTAGGGCAGTGAAATTACTCTGTGTGATATATAGATGGATATATGTCACTGACATTTGTCCAAGCCCGTAAAATGATAACAAGAGTAAACTGTTAAGATACACTATGGACTTTGTGTGATTATTGTGAGTCAATATAGTTTAATCCTTGGTAAAAACTGTACCACTCAGGTGAGTGACGCTGATAAGAGAGGAGGCTATGCAGGTGGTATATGAGAGATCTCTGTACTTCCCTTTTAATTTTGCTTTAAACTTTGTTAAAACTCCCCTAAAGATAGTCTTACAACTGCTATATAATGTGACAATGTTTTATTTTTAAGAAATGCAGCTATGAACTATTTTAGTAAGATTCAATTTTATTCTATCAGTTACCTGTGGAACCTTAGAAAATTCTATAAACTACTTTGGGATACATGTTTTTCACACAAAAGAGAAAATGAATTCATATTTAAAAGATATCTCCAGACTGAATAGTCTCTTTGTTCTACATCTATGTCCTTCTTTAGAGAAAGTGGCTCTCTCTTTTTTTTTTAAGACAGACAGACTGCCATAGGTAGCAACTTAACTTGATGTGTCTTGAATTTGGAAGCTTAACTGCTCTAAGTTCTCCTTACAAATGGACCTTACAGAGCTTGTTTGGTATTGTAGAAGGGAGAAATAGAACTCTTACAACTCCGACTTCCCCAAAACATCCACTATATGTTTGCATTTTCTTTGATCACATTTCTCCATCGGCCTGTCATGTGCTCCAATATGTCATAGTTTCTCATTTTCAAGACTAAGTTGTCAAAACTTTTCCTTAACATTCACAAAAATAAACGACTTCTCATTCCTTATAAACTCAAGAGTATATGTATCCTCATGCCATTATATTATGTTAATTATCTCCCTTTTCAAGACCACAGAGACTTAGAGGATGGTATTTTGTAATGTGAATAGTTGGCTTATTAACATTTGGCATTAATAAGTACATAGTAAATATTTATATGTTTGTGAGTAATAAGATAATTAAATTAAGAAGCAAATTTGTATGCTAATTTATTCTAAAACATTATTTATTTAAATAAATAAATAAGTGTTACATCTAGGGCTTCCCTGGTGGCTCAGACAGTAGAGTCTGCCTGCAATGTGGGAGACCCAGGTTATGGAGACCCGGGTTATATTTGTAAGCTGTAAAACTGGTGCTCCGATAGAATGCAAAGTATTGAAAATAAACGAGAGAAAAGATCACAGATCTACCTCTGAAATGCTAATGACTTAAATAAGCATGCAAAACTAGAAAGCTTCATCATTATTACAACAACTACAAAATATAAATAACAGAAAATATTCTCAACACACTAACTCTAAGGTTAAAAGAAAAAATTGATACTGGGAGAAATTACAGTGCAGTTTGTGACACTGTATTTCTAAGACAACTACATGCTACTCATGTTAGGCAAAAAAATCTCTTTTTCCTCTATGACTATTTCATATTGAATCTCAATTTTTAGATATCAATGCATTTTTCAGCTGAGTTGGGAAGTAGTAAACAGAATTAGCTTGGTTCTGTATAAGAAAGTTGCTACAGACATTTTACTGACAATCGCCCATCTCACCACAAAACATGAAGAAAGTTTCATATTTTGAATCCAGCCTACGATTCTGGGCAGTTCTAAAAAGGCCAGTAGTACTTAGCAGAGAGTTTCTATGTTCAGTGTATCTTAAATATGCCCCCTTTTCAGGTGCCATCTGCTTTTAAAAACTTTTTTTCAACTGAAATGAAACCAGTTTTCAGAGATCCTGATATCTCACTTGTGTAACTATTGACATTTCTGGTTCACGATACATCTACATATTTACCTTGGAGGCCACAGAAGATACTGAAACAAGACGGGGAAATAGGAAATATTTAACTGACAATTGCCCTCTGGACCTGTGAATATCATTTCAGGTCTGGGTAATGATTGTGCAATGTTAGCCAAATTTTTACATAAACCCTGTTGGATCCATTTTATTATTTATGCTTTTTTAATTTTCCTTTTTACATATAACCCAAAGATCATTATGCATTCTTAAAATCTTGTATAGTGTTAGATACTAGATGGAATATTCTCTTCCCACAAATATTGTGACCATCCACCCTTTTACTATCAAATTGTTGGCTTACTCGTCCCCCCAAAAAAACTATTTCAAACAACTATAGTAACTTTTTATTTTCTGATTTATTTTTCTCCCCAAGGAAAAGCAATATCCAGAAGTATAAAAGAAAGATTTGAAAATGTTGGACCAAGGAAGCTCTGCAGGATGTGTGGAGAGAGGAGCTAAGTGACTCCTCTCTATTCCTCACTCTCCAGGATGTGTGCTGTGTGTAGTCACAGAGGGACCTATTAGTAGAGATATAGTCTCTGCTTGAGGTTCCTAGTGATGTCTCTTAGCTGGATGCTGAAAGTCTATGAAATTATTTCCCTGTATTACTCAAACTCTGTTCCTGTCATGTCTTCTCTCACCTTTTTCGAGAGCAACTCCATGATATGTTTTCGCTATTAGTCGTTTGTTATGCTCTTCTCTACAGGGTCACCAGGTTGTTCATCATACTTGAGAATTTCCTTCATGTGTGCTATTTGTTCATGTATGTGTGTGGTATATACCTTAGGACATAGTTTCAGATCATATTCCCTTATGTGGCAGCTTCAGAGACAAAGGATTTACCATTAAGAAATAAAACTACGTGTGATATATACCAGGACTTTACTGTTGCTCAAACAGTAAAGAATCTGCCTGCAATGTAGGAGACCAGGGTTTGGTCCCTGGGTTGGGAAGATCCTCTGGAGAAGGGAATGTCAAGCCACTCCAGTATTCTTGCCTGGAGAATCCCATGGATAGCGGAGCCTGGCGAGTTATAGTCTGAGGGATTGCAGAGTCAAACACGACTGAGAGACTAACACACATGATATATACCATCCACATCAACTGAATCATAACCAAGACATATTTTTATTTCTGCATCAATGTAAGATTTATTATGCCAGTTTTTTTTGTCAACTATCTGATTGCCAGTGCTTAAAACAGCACCTGTCATATAGTAAATGCTTAATAAATATGTTTAACAAGTATGTTTCTAAACTTCTAAACCAAAACATTTTTTTCTAGGTGTCATTCCATGGTGGCTCAGACAGTAAAGAATCCACCTGCAATGAGAGAGACCTGGGTTTGATCTCTGGGTTGGGAAGATTCCCTGGAGGAGGGCATGGCAATCCACTCCAGTATTCTTGCCTGAAAAATCCCTATGGACAGATAAGCCCGGCAGACTACAGTCCATGGGGTCGCAAAGAATCGGACATGACTGAGTGACTAAGCACATTCTGTTTATGGATCTTATGTTATTACACATAAATTATATTTTGTTTATAACTAGTACTAACACTAACATGATCAAATACAGTAAACTGGAATATACATGGTTTCTGAAAGTTGTCTAATTGGGTTCTCATTTGTAATCATATTCAAAGCCATTTTACAGCAGTTTGCTAAAGGAAAAGTAGGAAAAGTCATCAGAATATCTTGCTTACAGAGCTAGCTTAATAAACAATCTTGAGATGTTAACAGCATTTTTAAAACTTCTCAACTTTGAAAATTTCTCAACTAAATTTCTCTAAAATTTCTCAACTAAATTAAAAAACTCTCAACTAAAATTTCAAAAATTTATGTTTTGGCATGGCTTACTGTTGGATTACTGTTGGATCCAATCAATCCATCCTAAAAGAGATCAATCCTGGGTGTTCATTGGAAGGTCTGATGTTGAAGCTGAAACTCCAATACTTTGGCCACCTCATGCGAAGGACTGACTCATTGGAAAAGACCCTACTGCTGGGTAGGATTGGGGGCAGGAGGAGAAGGGGACAACAGAGGATGAGATGGTTGGATGGCATCACCGACTCGATGGACATGGGTTTGGGTAGACTCCGGGAGTTGGTGATGGACAGAGAGGCCTGGCGTGCTGCAATTCATGGGGTCGCAAAGAGTCGGACACGACTGAGCGACTGAACTGAACTGAACTGTTGGATTATCTTTTTTATACAGAGCTTCTTGGTGTAATCATTTTATATTACATAAACAATAATATTTATCAGGTCAATCTTTTTAATGACAAGTATCCATTGCAGAAATTAAGAGCTAAGAGAAAATGAATCTGAGAACAAAATATACTAAAAATTCTTTTGATGGGACAAATAAGTCAAAATGTAAATATTTTTTTTATTTTTATTAAAATATAGTTTACATGGTGTGAAATACACAGACCTGGCATGTGCAGTTTGATTAGTTTTGGTGAATGAAAACGCCTGGCAACCATACCACTATCTAATCAGTATACTTATCAATGTCTGTCACTACCTGATTTTTTTAAACATTTTTTTGAAGCCAGAGTTTATTTTTCTTTAAAGTTTCTCAAGAATCTTTAAAATGTCTAGAGTTCATAGGATATCCAAGTCTAAGATGATATTATAGTCAGGTGGTAACTGATGGTTCCTGCACTGCTATATATAGCCTCAGAAGGATCCTGGGTAATTTGGTACACCTCCAAATTTTTTCTTATATGAAAGTTGATATCTGATGTCTAACATCTTTCAAGAATGAAATGTGTCTGACCAGAGAACAAAGATATAAAACCATTGCCAGTTATAGGTATTATTATTTCAGTATAGAACAAATATAAGCGTATGTAGAATCTATGTGAAAATCTTTCTTACATTATTCTTTGAAACCAGGCTCTCAAAAGATCAGCTTGAAAAGCTGGGACCATGAGGAATTTTACTGATATTAAGTGCAGCTCTTTCACAACTGAAATAAGCTAATACACCTCAAGATTAAAATCATTACCTGGATTTGTTTTTTTTTTTAGCCAAAATCAGATCATCAATATTTTTATGGTGAAATCCTCCATTAAAATGCTTCAGCTAAATTTTTCTTATCAAGATTTTGGTAGGTTTATAGTATAAATGGTTTAACATCTTATGGTAGCTTGTGTGGAAGGTTGTGGATATTAAAAGAAATAACTTCTGGTACAAATAATATGCATCTAAATGACATATAATATTAGAAAAATAAGCTTCTTCTGAACAAAAGATTTTATTTTTGAACAGGAAATTACAGTAGTGGATGATTTAACTTGGATAAAATAGGTTCCCTAGATTGAAAAGACCTGGATATCCATTTGAGTAACTTAGAGAAAGGAAAAAGACCAACTAGCAAATGTGGCTTAAAGCCCCAGAAAATGTCATATCTGGTTAGCTCTCTTACACTTTGAAAAGAACAGATAAACAGAGGTTTCCCTGCCCTGCAAACTTTGCTAGAGCATATGAATAATTATCCATTAGGCAATTTTTAATATTTAATGCAACCAAATTTTTGGCAAATCCTCCACTCACATGTTCAGTAATCCTATATTATACTCTGACAAAATGTATTTTTGGATTGTTTATTCACACTTTGGCATAGAAGTGAGGTTACACTACTGTGAACTACAGTGGAACTGTAAGAGAACTTAATTTAAAATGATGTAGTTCTCCAAGTATGTTAGTCATCATCCTGTACTTGACAAGAAACGCTTGAACCCTCCGCAGCTTTCACAGCATATTTGAAATAATGCCATATAATTAAATATTTAGGTAAATCAATCTGGGCTTCCCAGGTGGCACCAGTGGTAAAGAACCCACCTGCCAATGCAGGAGACCTAAGATATATGGGTTCGATCCCGGGGTCAGGTAGATTCCCTGGAGAAAGAAATGTCAACACACTCCAGTATTTCTGCCTAGAGAACACCATGGATAGAGGAGCCTGAGGGACTACAGTCCAAGCCAAAAGAAACTATTTCAAAAACACAAGAGATGATATGGACAAGTTCTTGACAAATAACTGAAAACGCAGAAACTTTCCTAAACTAGTAGTTTTGTGGGTAGTATGTGTAGGTGTGTGCCTGCAGACTTTACGTATTTTCCTAAATATTATCATAGTAAGTGTCATAGTAAGTGACATAGTATCATAGTAAGTGTTTCAAAATAAAACTAAGGGAAATGAATAAAATAACCTCAATGTTTTCTAAGAAATATGAGAAAATATTGGAATTTTACTGAAATAAAAGGCAACTTAAAATGTATTCAGATATTTATAATAAAAAATAGCATTTATAATATGAAGTAATAAAAAGGCAGAAGGGACGGCCGCTAGTAAAGAAATCACATGGCCAAATAACCAAGGGAAATAAAATTTAAAAGATGAAAGTAACACATACAAAGCTACAAAAGGAAATTTAATCCCCATGTGCTCTCCAGGCCCTCATTTTTGGTTACATGCATGATATCTCTAGTTGACTATCCTGCTGACACTTAAAATTTAACATGTCTATAGCCAAGCTCATTAGTTTCTCTGTCTTTTCTGTGTTCCCATCACTGTCAATATCATTATAATCCTAGCTCATCAGGCTATTGGAGAAGGAAATGGCAACCCACTCCAGCGTTCTTGCCTGGAGAATCCCAGGGATGGGAGCTTGGTGGGCTGCCGTCTATGGGGACGCACAGAGTCGGAAATGACTGACATGACTTAGCAGCAGCAGCATCAGGTTATTAAATGTATCTTTGATTTCTTCTTGTCCTGAGTCTGCCATATCCCATCTATCAGAAGTCTTCTAAAGAGTTTTTTCAAATTTGGTACCTACTTTCAGTTATTACAATCAGAACCCTTTCCTGTGTCATAGGCACTCTTCTGGAATAACCACTATAAAAATATGTCTATAAAAACCACTGTCAAATTGTATCTATCTTCTCTTATGTAACTTTTTAAGTAATAGTAAGAATTATTTTCATGATTTAATGACTTCTGAAGTCCACATGTGGTCTCAACTTATATTTTTAATCAAATTAAAATCGTGATTAATTTAAATCAAATTTAAATTGTAATGAATTTCCCAGGTTTCATCATTGTTTTCCTTCTACATTTTATTCTTGATAATTCTGTGTACTTTCAAATACTCAGCCTACTAACTGAATAGTGATGCCAAAAATCAGACTTCCACCCCCTAAATTATAGCTCAACAAATAAAAGCTAGCAGTTGATCTTATTTTGTAACCACACTCTTTTAAACTCTTTACATATAATATTCAACCTTGTAAGTTAGATATTGTCTCCAGTACAGAGAACAGAACACTAAGACCCAACTTGATTAAGCTAATATATGAAGGAGCTTTGATTAGATTCATATATGGTGATTCAAGAGCCCACACGCTTTTAACATCTGTACTTTTCTTCTTTGTGCTGTGTGCTCAGTCATTCAGTCATGTCTGACTCTTTGTGACACCATGGACTGTAGCCTGCCAGGCTCCCTATCCATGGAATTTTCTAGGCAAGAATACTGGAGTGGGTTTCCATTTCCTCCTCCAGGGATCTTCCCAAGCCAGGAATCGAATCTGTGTCTCCTGCACTGGCAGGCAGGTTCTTTACCACTAGCGCCATCCAGGAAGCCATGCAGTAAGCAATCAAAATTCAGAAAATGTGCTGTTAGGCATTATTCAGAAGCACTTCCTTTTTGTCAATATTATTTTTCAAATTTCAACAATAGTTATTTATCTAACAAATGTTTCTTATTTTTGATTTAGATTTATTTTGATAGTTTTCAAATTGTGATTAAAATTAGAGAGGAAAAAGCGAAAATATACTGAGCTGATTATACAAGAAGCACTGATCAAAGAATTTTACTCATGCTCTAACATCTAATCCTAAAGTAGGCACAATAATAATTTTCTCCATTTCTCTGATGTTGAAATTTAGCCAATGGTAAAATAACTTGCTTAGGATCACATAGTAGGTAGTAAAGCCAAGATTTAACCTTCATTTAGTTAGATTCTATGACCATTATGCTATGACATTTGCAGGTATAAACATTAAATCTTCATTTATTCTTCCATTTAGCAAATGGTCATTATGTACATCATATCAATCAGGAATTGTGCAAAGTCCAAGCAAGTTTATGCAGATATCAACATTTTCACCTTCTTTAATGGGGTCCCAGTACAGCATTGTATTAGTTTTTATCAGTTCTCAGTCTATAAAATTTTCAAGTAAGACTGTAGGAGAAAGAGAAATGAAAATTATATTTTAAAGATGACATCCCAAGTAAAGGACCGTACAGTCTAGCTTGTTTTCTATACTGAAGGAATTTATTAAATGTACTTCAGTTTTTTGGTAATTATCAGTCTGTGTGTTGTGTGTGTGTGTGTGTGTGTGTGTGCACGTTTATAGAGAAAGCTTTATGAAAGCCTTTAATCATCACAAGCATTTTAAAAATGAGACTGAAATACTTTCATCAAAGAATATATACTGTCACTTTTCTTGTATGATAATGAAACTTGAATGCCTTTATTTCTTGTTTTCAAGTAAAATGGAACAATCAGGTGATTACATACTGGAAGCCAAAACATCACCCTACCAATAAGATTATAATAGTAAAATTTACTTGATAATTGGTGCTATGCACATTTTAATAACCTTTAATCACATGAGAATATTTAACACTTTAATTACAAGTTTGAATGCAATATAAGTTGTAATAAGTGCTCTATAATATGCAATATTGTTATATGCTTCTGGTAACTTATTTTTCTTCTTAAAAAAATGCCTCATAGTCCAAAGAAAGAGTAGGAGAATTTTATGCAATTTGTTTTAATCACAATGAATTTTCCTACTTTGTTTTCATAAAGCCTTCTTTTTCAGCCTTAATTTTTTTTCCTTAAAATCACCATGCTAATACTTTTACTTTTTAAGAGGATTTTATAAGATAGAAAAGCTAGGAATAAGATAAGTAAGGAATAAGATAAGTAAACAGAAGCTGAAAAAAAAAAGCTAACCTCTGGGGCATCCAATTATTTTCACTGTGGGATAACCTCTTGGCATTCATCTGTAGATCCTCAAAACAGTGTTTTGTACTGCAGATTTCTAAAATAAGTGCTTTTAATTTTTTAAGTTTATGAAGCACTGAGAATAAAGAAAGCATATGGCTTTAAATAAACCTTATCCTTTTACAATCTGCAGAAGAAACTGCCACTGTGAAATGTTTTCTGCTCTTTAATAACTGATTTTTTTTCTTACCTACTCTTCAAGTATAAATGAAATTTTATTGAAATGTTCCTTGATACTAAATGATTTATCATTTATCATTACACTTAATAAAGTACAAAACCCGATATTAATCTTGATGCTTCATTTGGTTCAAGTCAAAGGCGACTTATTTCAATAGGATAATTTTTTTTCTAAAAACCATAAATGAACAATGATCCTAGAAATTATCTACATCACTTTTTTCCTACAGCTACAATTGGGTTATAAGATATGAAATACTCAAACATTAAGTCAAAAGATATTCACTAGTAAAATCTAAGCAGGTTTATTTAAAAAGACAATCTATGATATTAGGGTAATTTATAGTTATTGATAAAAGAGAATAAAGACACACACTAGCCCTCTTAAAAAATTTTATTTGCATATCAATTATTACTTGCATATAATTTCAAATATTTTTAGAGAAATAGTCTGTGTACATTTTTTAATCATTGCTATTTAGATTTCTTAGCACTATTTGCACAATAAGTACTAACTTCGAAAATTAATCTTGTTTTGGCTTCTAGGAGACTATACTTTAGGTTTCCTTCTTTGCTCTCAGACACCTTCTGGATTTGACTTGCATTTTCTCTTACCCAATCTCTAATGATTTTTTTGCTTGAGATTTGCAGTTCTGAGCATTCTATCTTACTTTCCATAGTCCTCAAATTCCACATGAATTAATAACTACTAAGTTTCAACAACTCTCAATGTAGAGCTCCAGAATATATCTATATTCAGCTTCACATCTACATATTTAGCTGTTTATTAAATATCTCCACTCATATGTATCTAAAGTATACCCAAACTGTTGACCTATATATTGGATTGGCCAAAAAGGTCACTCAGAGTTTTCCATAACATCTTACAGAAAACCCGAACCAACTTTTTGTCCCACACAATATGTTAATATACTTGTACTCCTCATCTTAGTAAATATCATCTTTATACATCCACTTGTGTACCCATTTGTATAAGCAGAAACGTAAAACATATCTTTCCCTTTCCTTCTCCCTCTCCTTGACTAAAATACATACAGCCTTCTAAATGTTCTGATTCTCATTTTCTTATCCTTCGAAATTAAAAAACAAAAGCAACTGTATGTGGAAGAGACTAATTGCTCACCAATTTTGTTTCATATTTCAAAGAATATAAGAAACCTAGATTTCTAAGCTTCCTTTACAAATGAAAAGCTCTGTTTGAATGATATTTGTTCAATGGCATGTAGGATAAAATGATGCACCTCACTTCTGTACTGGTCAGGACCCCATGGTCTGTAGCCCACCAGGCTCCTCTGTCCATGGAATTCTCCAGGCAAGAATACTGGAGTGGGTTTCCATTTATTTCTCCAAGGGATTTTCCCATCCCAGGAATCGAACCCACAACTCTTAGGTCTCCTGCATTGGCAGGCGGATTCTTCACCACTGCACAACCTGGAAAGCCCAATATAACATCTTACTAAATATAAATGATTCATTTTCTTTGTTGGCTGGCAGGAGGGAAAGATTCCAGTGGAGAATTTTAGGAGACTCTTAAATCAGAGAAGTCTGAATCAGATAATTTTATGTGGTGAAGGAAAGATTCTGTATCTCTACTGTCCAAAACACACACTGCCAGTCACACATGGCTACTGAACATCTGAAATACAGCTAGTGGGACTGAGGACTGGAGAACTAATTTTTACTTAAAAAAAAAATCTAATGAATATAAATGCAATTTAAATAGCTGCACAAGGCTAGTAGATACTGTAGTGAACAACATAGCTTTAGAGAATGGTGGGCCACAGTATGTTCAGAGCATGAATCCCTCAGTCATCACTTAAAGGAGAATTTTCCATAATCAAACCTGCATCTCCTGCGGCTCCTGCATAACATGTGGATTTGCTACCACTGAACCACCCGGGAAGCCCATTTCTTATTGCAATTCTTAAGACAGAGAATACAGGTCTCTGAGCAACTAACTCAAGGGAAGGTTGATGGAAATAACCTGGGCATTGATATGAATGTTGGCTGTTACTGGACCTTTTCAACATAGTGTTCCAAGAAAGAGCTAAGAATTGGCAGAAAGAAATTTCAAACAGAGCAAATGTTGAAACTCGAAGGGTGTAAACACGTAATGCTTCTTGAGTTCAAAGACTAAAGTATGCTATATTAAAATACTTCGAAAGACTTCTACTGCAAGGTATGACAGAGAAATTTGCTGAGACATAGTCCCCTAGTAAATAATAATCCTAAAAGTTAGAACAATAAACAAAACAGAACAAGAGTTTGAAGGTTTTGGAGAATATTTAGCAGTCAAGATTTGAATGATTAGGACTCTAGGAAAAGGTGATATATTGAGATAAATTCTGCATTCACTACTACTTTTCCATTCAGGTCATTTGCTAATATGGAATACTAAAGGCATAGTCATAAACAGAAGGTTAGAGCTTCCAACAGTACCATCTGTCACTAGGGAGACAAACTTTTGAGATGAAAACTACTAAAATTACTTGAATTGAGGACCTGTGGACCTGGATAATAGGGAATCACGAAAAAAATTTAGTTCACTGTTCTATGTATACTTCCCCTTGAAGAATTATTCAATTTGAACCTTCACATGTAGAGACTGACAAAAGAATCAGGCAAAAGGCAATAGCTAAGAGGCTAAAAAAGCTATTAATAAATATATAGGTGAAAGAATAGGGAGAGTGAAATTGGAGAAGGTACACCACTAAAAGAGATACAAATTCCCCAGATTACTAGTTAATATCCTTAAAGAACTGTACTCTTATAAGTGAAAACTAGTTTTAATTACATAGTACTTACAACATAGTTCATTTCCCTTGACTGGATCAAATTATACAGTAAATTATACAGTAAATTCCTGACTGAAGAAAAAGCTGTCCTTTGTGGAAAAAGATAACATAATCTGGCTATTTTTGACACACTGTTTAGCATTAAATAAACCATTGCCAGGAACATCAGAGACAAGAACAAATAACTGAAAGCAGAATGAAAGAACAGGCCACCAGGGGATCCAAATTTGAAGACAATCAAATGTGGGAATGAAAATAGCTATAGCCATTAGATATAAGACTATACATGAAAATTATTTTTCACCAAAAACTGAATATTCACTCTATTTATTTCCTTTTCAATTTAATGTTTACATTCACATATCAGAAATGCTATTTTCAAAAATTAATTGAACGCATATTTAGAAAAGTTTCCTTTTCACTTCTGGTAATAATACTTGGAGATCCTATCAGAGGACCTTCCTATAAAAAACAACTCCCAACCCATACAAATAAACTGGAGAAAGAATGAAAGTAGAGAGAATCTGGTGGTAAGTATGTATCTGGAGGAGGAAGGACTCCTTCTATAGGAAGAACTCTAAGGAACAACTTTCCCCATTAAGCAGCTTGTGGCCCACGGCTGAATCCACTGGAGTAAACTTACAGAGGGATAAATATACCAGTAAAAGAAAAGAAGAGAAAAACTGTACTCTCCTTGTCATGAAACCCTAAATCAATCAATAAATCAATTAATCTGTGGCTGAAGGACATTCTTGAATGAAAAGAGCTAGCTACGTCTGCCTATAAATATGACCTTTGAATTACAACATATACAAAAGAGAATCAGATATTCTCAGATAAAGACAAACTTAAGAAATCTTTGTGACATTGGGTATGAAAATAATCTCTCAAACACGAAAAAAACCAAAATTTTTAAAATATAATTAATTCTATCAATATTAAAATTTCTTATCCTCAAAATCTAAAAACAGACTATATAAGCCACAGTGAGAACATATTTGAAAAGTTACTTTTGCAAAATGATCAAGTTCAGAATATATAAAATATACACAATGAAAAACAAAACTTGTATTTTTTTAAAAAAATGATAAATTTGAATATTAACCTTATAAAAGCAGATGAACAAATGGCCAATAAACACATGAAAAGAAGGTCAATATCTCCAGTTGTTAGGGAAACAAAAATCAAACTATGGTAAAGTACTTCTACACACTCAGTAAAACGGCTAAATTTGTAAAGATAGACAAACACAAGTGTGAACGAGATGTGCAAATATCATTTATCATTTTGCCTGGTGAGGATCATCTTTAGCAACTTTAGAATACAGTTATCATTGTTATTGTTCAGTCACTCAGTCATCCTACTTTTTGGGACCCCATGGACTGCAGGGCACCAGCATTCTCTGTCCTTCACTATCTCCAAGATTTTGCTCATATTCATGTCCACTGAGCTGGTGATGCCATCCAACCATCTCATCCTGTTGTCCCCTTCTCCTCCAGTCCTCAATCTTTCCCGGCATCTGGGTCTTTTAGCAATTTACAAAATGAAATGCTTATCTACCTTTCAATATTTTTTAAATACCCAGAAGAAATATAAACAATACATGTCACACACAAATTCTTCTACACAAATATTCTCAGTAGTATTATTAGTAGTCAAAAATAAAAAGGAACTGAAATATCCATCAACTGGTGACTAGCGAAATTATGGGCCATCAGTTCTGTGGAATACTATTAATAAACTGAAAAAAATTAAATACTAACACATAAAACAACAATGAAGAATCTCAAAAGTATTGCTCTAAGCTAAGGTTGAGCAAAAGAACTATACAATATTTGGTTTTATTCATATGAAATTTTAGAAAAGACAAAAGGATAGTAGTAAAAAAAAAGATCAGGTGTCATCCTGGCCAGGAGTCAGAGAATTGATTGCAAAAGGTCCTGAGGAAATGTTTACAGTGATAGAGCTCTTCTATGTTATGTTATGTTACAGTGGAGGTAACTAGATAAGCTTACCAATTTAGAAAACTATACACTTAAAATGAGTGAATATTATTGAATGTATATTATAATATATTAAATCTAAAAATTATCATCTACTGGTTAACTTCAGTGAACTCAAACTTTTCCACGTCCAAACATATCTTCTCCTTCAACAGAAATCCTGTCTTATATAATTCTTTCCTCCTCCTGCCTCCCTCCTTCCTTCCCTATCTCTTTCTCTCTCTCACACACACACACACATACACACACACACACACACTAGAACTCTATGGTAAATCAAATACATATATTTCATTTCATCTCATATTAGTAATTCAAAGATGACAAATATCATTCGTTCTTTCAACACATATCACATTGACAGATTCATTATCATCCTTAAGATCATATATCTGCAGAAATACAGAGTAGTATATTAGGGCTTCTAAGTTAAACATGTATTTTTTATATTACATTTATCCTGTATCACTATACGTTTACCTATTTGCCTTTGTTTTCCAACTGTTTTAAGATGATAGTAGTGGGGTAGTTCAGTCGCCAAGTCATGTCCAACCCTTGTGATCCCATGGACTGTAGCCCACCAGGCTCCTCTGTCCATGAGATTTCTCAGGTAAGATTACTGGGGTGGGTATCCATTCCCTTCTCCAGGGGAATCTTCCCAACCCAGGGACTGAACCTGGGTCTCCTGCATTGCATACAGATTCTATACTGATGGAGTCACCGGGGAAGCCTTTCAGATGATAGTTTGCCACTTGTTAATGTTTATATGTGTATTCATAACATGTTCCTCACATGCTTTCTCATTCTATATGGACAGCCAGATAAGAGCCTGTGCTGAGCCCCATTTACATAAAGGGTGATAAGTTTTGTCTTTTTGATATTTGTTTATCACTTAAATCACATTTTCTATTCTGATCTGTTCTAGATTGTTACTGATTAGCTGACTTTGACAGAATCTTTACATCTGGACAAATGAATATTATCTGAAATTCATAATTAGTATTATCATCACTAGTAGTAGTGTTGGTTTATGGAGTCCATCATGTAAATGAATAGTAATAGCATGTCTGAAGGAAATATATTCATTTTATTAGCATGTACAGTTTTATTTAAATGGGGCTTCCCATGTGGTGCAGTGATAAAGAATCCACCTGCCAATGCAGGTGACACTAGGAAACACGGATTTGATCCCTGGGTTGGGAAGATCCCCTGGAGTAAGAAATGGCAACTCACTCCAGTAGTCTTGCCTGGAAAATTTCATAGACAGAGAATCCTGACAAGCTATAGTCCATGGAGTTGCAAAGAGTTAGACATGACTGAGTACATGCATGTACACACACACAAATATGCTCACAGCTTTATTTATTGGTATCATAAATTTCCAATGTTTAACAATCATTATATTTTTGATTAGAGAATATGAAATGGTTTGTTTTACTTTACATTTGGAATATATAAAAATAAAGCTATTTTCCCTTAACATTTCCACTTTTGGAAATAAACTGTTTTTGCTTTAGTAAGTACTTAATATTTATATTAATATCTCTAATAATTTCATTTCCCTTATTTATAATTAAAAGGGAGATTTTAACTTCCATATCACTTCAATGTTCAAGCACCTTTAGTAAACAATGGATGGGAATATTTGGTATATTTAGAGATAAGTCAAAATGATAATTCATCCAATTTGTTTAAATTCATTATAATTTTTAATAATATTCATTATATTATTTTCAACCAAAGATTTGCTATACCTATGACTGTGACCATGAATTTCACTTCAGGTTTCATGTGTGCTGTGCTATGCTCAGTCACTTCAGTCATGTCTGACTCTGCGATCCCGTGGACCATAGCCCATGAGGCTCCTCTGTTCATGGGATTCTCCAGGCAAGAATACTGGAGTGACTTGCCATCCCCTCCTCCAGAGTCAAGTTTCATAAGAAAATCTAAATTTATAGGTCACATCGACTATTTCCCCCATTACTATTTTATTTGTATACTTTTATACTGGGAATATTTATTATTATTACTTGTAACAAATGTCTGCTAAAAAGTGTATCTGTAACCGATCCAGTAGCCTACAAACAAAAAATAACCCATTGGAGTGAATTTTTGAAGAAGACATGGGGAGTTATATGCTCAATAGCTTTTGCTTTTATTAATATGATTCTCCATGCAGAGCTTTGGACGATGTCTCACAATGTGAAAAACTTTTGTAATACATGTCATGTCAGCTCACAGTCATGACACTCTCATGTCAAAAGGAATATAAAACAGGCTCCATAATCTTTCCTAATTAAACACAACAAAGCTCAACAGAAATAAATTTCTGTCCAAAAGCTGACATTTATGTTTTATAGTTACTTTTATAAAACACTCCGAGGGAGCTTTGTTAACTTAGGGTACTATCATTTTTACAAATTACAATATATTTACCACTAACAAGAAAGCTTCATAGAAATGCATTGTAAAGTTCTAAATATAAAGGATAACTTTTGAAAACACAATTAAATGGGAACTAAAAAGTATAAATCACACATTATTTATCTCTGGTTTCTCATTCCTACTTGCCACCACTGTTTATACTAGCCTAGTGTCTGGAAAAGAATAGACACACAGATAATTTTTTGAATAAGTGAATGAAAATAAGTATAAATTGTTCCTTATTGAAAGATCTCTAAATAATTAGAAATTACAGGAACATATAACTTACTATACTTCAAAGCTGATTCTGTCATACAAAACAGATCTGGATACATGAAAAAAGGTACTTAAAAACTGTGTCTCAATTTCATCATCTATAAAATAGTAGAATACAATAATCTACCTCACATGGTTTAAGAGGTGAGAAAGAGACAAAAACAGAGATAAACAGAGAGCATTACTTTGAAATTTAAACAAATTTCATCCAGGGAGTGAAGGAGAAAGACTGTAGGTTCACTACCATGAAACTGCAATTGGCTGCAGGGATGTAAATCGCGCAGTTTCTGCAGAGTGATGTACTATCACTAGCTTCGGTACACAATTTCCATTCAGTCAGGTTGTTAGTGCCCTTTCTTCAGAAAGCCTAAACCATGCAGAGACTTGAACATATTCATAAGATATGACAACTACCTTATGTAACTTCAATTGTCCTAATTCTGGGATAAGTTTCTTGAGAATAAATCCACTGCATACGAAGGTGATGTCTTTATTCAAACAGTCCTTTGGGTAACAAGAAATTGGCACAAGCTATGAATAATAACTGTTTATTAGTCTAATCCACAAGGCTGTGTTTCCTCCCAGAGTATACATGTAAGTTCTCTCTCTTCACCCTCCTTTCTTTCCCTACCTCACCCTCTCTCTCTCCCTATCCCACTAGATATTTGATATAGATATGCCTAAAACGTAAGTTTAAAATTATAAATTTAAAACTGCCATTTAAATTTATACTGTACTCTTTCCCAAGGATCAGCTATCCTATATATTTTACTTGCAACTAAATATATACACATGTTAATATATATTTAGTATAATACATCCATCTATTCATATTAGCTTGCAGATAGGGCATCATTTCCTTTCACTTTGTTATCTTCTAATGTCACTAACAGAAAATTTAAAATAGCATATGCTTACATTATATTTCCATCAAACAATGCTAATCTAGACTCTTGTCCTTATGAAAGGACATTTTGGGTATAGGGAGTAATTCCATGGCACTTCATGTTGAACACTTTTAATACTTGCTGGCAACATTAGCACAGTAGTGGCTTAAGGATATTACTATTTAATTATTTCGAGCTATCTTATGGGCAACACATGCTATAATCATATTCATTTTTTTCTTCACTTTTGTTTGGATTTACACAAACTAAAAATATCACAGAAGACACAGAGATATTTGAGGGCAAAACTGAATTGAAAGAATAGAATTTGTGGCAAAGTGCAATTAGGAATCGAGTTATTTTGAGTATTTTATAAAAAAAAATGTTATAAACCTTAATTTCCTGGCAGAAATTATAAAAAGCAACTGATTTTAGTCACTGTGAGAGCTAAATATCACATTTCTTTTTATCTTTAGAATCAGCAAGCTATTATTGAAAAGAGAAGCAAGAGATTGACTTTTAATGTAGCAAGCGTAGCCTAATTGAAGCCACTAAACAGTCAACATTTATTATTTTCCTCCAGAATCGTTTTTACTTTAAAGGTACCTTCTCCAATTGACAGAGTAAGTCTAATACCTTTTTAAGAAACAGACTATTTTTCAAAACTTTAAAAAAGGTCAGATTGCCAAGAAATGGAAATAATAAGCACTATTAAAATAGTAGTAAAATGAGTGTTTATGACACATTAGAAATTATGGTAAATATGGAGGTATAGTAAATATAAAGTGATGTGTGTGTGTGTGTGTGTGTGTGTGTGTGTGTATCTCACTGCCTATGCCTTAATCTAAAAATTGTGGCAGTTTTAGAAAAGAAATTTTAATTTATGTGTTTATTATCAGGTTCCAACAGAGTGCCAATATTGATGGCAAAAGCATTCCTCAGTGAGAATGTTTGTAATCAAAAAATAAACAATGTCCATGCTACCTTAAAAAATTCACAAGTGGTAAAAACCCTCAGTGAGAAAAACATTACTGAAATAAAATTAAAAATTCAGAGCATATTGATCCATGCTTTGTTGTGTGAAGTGCTTTATAGAGCTCAATAACAGAATTTTAATCCATATGCTTCACACTGTTTGTGCCAAATTCAGCTTTGAAGTCATTGATGAGCATATGTTTTTACAAAATTAGATTTATTGGGTGTAATGAAAAATAATTCACTAATGTTAAGACTCTGTAAGCCTTCTCTCCTTGTATTGTGATTTTAAGTAGATCAGGTGATTATTTTTAACATGGCATCTTGTCAAGATTTTTCTAAAGGACTATAATTTTCATTTTTGGTATTTCATAATGGTCACTCTGAAGTGTTTATACTGGAAAAGATTTCAACTTAATCTTACAGTTTCATATGTTCACATATATAGCAAGCATCTATACTAAATTTTTTTTTCATATCATAATATCCTTAATATTTCATCCAAGAAAAATGACATCTAAAATAATAGATTAGTTTCTAAAATAATTGTCTCTCAATACCTCTAAATAAAAATATATATATATCAAAAAAGGGATTTTTTTCAAATCCATATATGCAGAATCCAAAGGCTTATTTGCCTTTATCTTGCAGATCCTATTGATAGTTTCCATAGACACATGGTGGTATCCTGTATCATGAAATGTAACCGTAACAGACATGGTTGTCTCATCAGTTGTCCTAATAAGTGAGAGTACCCAATCAGTTTAATTTTTAGATGCCATCCTAGCTTAGAGTCAACATAGTTATTAGATGATATTTTGCCTTTTAGTAATACTCTTTCATTCATTCACTCAACAAATATTTTGAATGTCACTATGTGTTAGCAGTTTACTAGGTGCTAAAGTTATGGCTTTGAATGAATATTCAATTTTCAGCCACAAGGAATTTATAATTTGGTAAATATTTAGTAGATTGAAAATAACAAACCTTTCTATTTTTTTAATTGTATTTTACCGAGTTGTTTAGTTATTTAATACATAATTTTGGCTTAGGTATTTCAGGATCAAAATACAGAAACACTGACCTTGTAGTCTCAGAAGAATGGCTACTCCAAAGTGCTGCTGTTCATTATATAATTCTCCACCTTTCATCTAACATATGTGTACCATTTAAATTTAAAATTGTACTATATATTTCCTGAGGATAACCTATTTTATTTGCAATGCAGTGAATTTTGGACTGAGTTTGATCCATGTTAGATAGCATTATCTCCATCTTTACGTCCTCAAACTATGTCTGAAAACTATTCTGCTTCTGGCACTAAACTAGCAGAAACAGTTATTGTATTTCTCCCAACAGCTTAGTGCTATAATCAGTAAATATTTTGTATACCCTTAGACATGCCATAGATTGGATGAAATTCCATTTGTTTCATTTTTAAACATAAATGTTACTCCAATAACACTTTCTCTCTAGAAGGAAATATATCCCAACAGAGACTATAGTCGACAAAGTTTCGGAGTTCAGAAATGCAGGGTGTTAGAAAGAGGCAAAGAGGACAAAACACTACATTCACTTTCAGATTGTTGTAAACCTAGGCTCTCCCCCAGCAAAATACCCTACTTCTCACTTGTCTGTTGTTGTCTAATATCTACCTCCATTCCTCAGCCCTGACAAAAAGAAGCAAAGAACTTGAGGTATTTAGACAACTTTCTCACCATATCCCCAATGTATTCCCTGAATCCATTGCTTCTATAGAGAAATCTGTAATTTTCAGTTGGAGACAGTCAGGTTTGCTTCTAAGAATACCAACAGTCCTAGCTAATGTGTAGAGGGTACCTACTAGTCAGCCAATACACGGCAAGCACTCCCACATGCATTTTTCACATTTAATCTTCTTGCAGTAAGACCATGAGATAGGTAATATTTAGTTTTGCAAATGAGGAAACGGAAGTGTTGGAAGGAGAAATAACTTACCCTGAATCACAGAGTCAGTACTGGAAACCAATATTTATTTTATATCCATTAATACTGCTGTCAATCACTACAATTATGGCACATATAACCTGTTATCTGCTGCTGCTAAGTCGCTTCAGTCGTGTCCGACTCTGTGCGACCCCATAGACAGCAGCCCACCAGGCTCCTTTGTCTCTGGGATTCTCCAGGCAAGAATATTGGAGTGGGTTGCCATTTCCTTCTCCAGTGCATGAAAGTGAAGAGTGAAAGTGAAGTTGCTCAGTCGTGTCTGACTCTTCGCGACCCCATGGGCTGCAGCCCACCAGGCTCCTCCGTCCACGGGGTTTCCCAGGCAAGAGTACTGGAGTGGGGTGCCATTGCCTTCTCCGTAACCTGTTATCACTTACCAGCATATAAGGAAGTTCACATTTACTTCAAAACCACAAGAACCTGCTTATCAGCAGGTCACTTTAGAAGGATCTTAAAGTTTGGCAAAATCATCATGTCCTTATATTCAAATTACTTGATATCTGCCTCTGGAGAGAAAGCACTGCAGGACACTTGCAATTTAAACTAGTGAGACATACATATAGATGATATTGAGGTAGCTATATCTCACCAATTATATATTTTCAGTTTTTGTATTAGTGAATATATAAAATATAAATAAATATGCTTATTAGTATGTGTTTCCTTCTCTTTTTCCCTTATGTCTTAATTCAATTGTTTATTTAAATCCATCTGGTGCAACAAAATTGAGTAAGGTTTAAATGATTTTTAGAAATATCTAACAAATGTTTTGAAAGTACAAAATATTATTGAAAAAAAAACCACTATCTAGAAAAATTGAGTAGGCGAGTGTCTGAATATGAGTCAAATAACTCAAGATGAATTATGCCTGAAAGATATTCTCTAAGGTGTGAGCTTTTCAAATATATTTTGGAAGGAGCAAAATGCACAGAGTATTATACAGAATCAGGAGGATATTAAGTGGAAGGCTGAGATTATAATGTGAATTTAAAAGACTGGCTGGTCACTGATTCAGGGAAGGACAATCAAACATTGCCGAGTGTCCAAGAGCATGGAGTATGGAAGTAGGATTATTTAAATGGTTAAGATGTAGCTATAATTTTTAAAGATAGGAACCATTATAAGAAAATATTTTAGCAACAGTATACAAAAACGATAATGAGTAGGAAGATTTCAACTTTGCTTAGAGTTTTAAGACTTTTTGATCTTTTTTATCACCTATATTATCTTCTCAACATGGTATGTTTGGAAAAATGAAATTAAATATTTTGAATTTCCTGAGTAATCAGTGAACATAAAGAGAAGTTCAAAGCACTGGAAAAAGAAAGATCATCAAAAATTGTGTCACCTGGGCAAAGAACATTATCTTCTAAGATGGTCACTGAAAAACAATGAGCATAACAGTATGAAAAGCTTAAACACAGGGTATTAAATAAACATATTAGCACTTCTTTTCAGACAGGAATGATACTTATTTACTGAGTGTTTGTTTACAAAAGCAACAAAAATTCTGCTTTAGTTTTGTCCAGTAGATCTTAGCTGAATCCTAAATCATGAGCAAATTCCAAAATGAAAAACAAAAAAATATTCATTTAAATTAGAGCATGCTTTAATAATTTATTACTAAGAATTAAATAAGTGACTGAAATATTTTTTTCATTATGAAATGAGAGTTTACAAGGTAAATTTTTAAAAAGTCTATATTCCAGGACATGAAATTGAGGAAAAATATTTGAAAACATGTCCTAACATTTAACATTACGGAATTCATGGTAACATATACTTATTTTATTACAATTCTTTATAAAACTATAATTATAAAATAATTTTCTTATCTTTTAACCTTTAAATACTTCTCATAATTAATAGGAACAAAATGTAAGAACAAGGGTACCATTTAAAATGTTAATCTACTTCTAAATATTTCCAATGAATCATATATAGACATATTAAAAATCAATGGCAAGAATCTCCCCAAACTGAAAAGTATATGTTAGGCTAAATTCCCATTATAAATAGAAGATAAAACAAGTCGTCCACTTAAAAACAAAACCAAAATGTACACTTTGAGTATTTCTATTTGCTTGTTTGAAATTTACTTCTGTTCATTTTTTCTATTTTTTATTTTCAAAACTAAAAAATTCTAAATAACTTTTAAACACTGAGTTTGGCTCATGAAGGACTTCCCTGGTGGCTCAGACAGTAACACATCTCCTTACAATGCAGGAAGACCCGGGTTCAATCCCTGGGTCGGGAAGAACTCCTGGAGAAGGAAATGGCAACCCACTCAAGTGTTCCCACCTGGAAAAATCCCATGGACGGAGGAGCCTGATAGGCTACAGTCCATGGGGCCGCAAAGAGTTGGACACAACTGAGTGATTTCACTTCACTTGGCTCATGAAAATATTTATAGACTTCATTCTATGTACAAAAGCATCACCTGATATACTTTTATCATTTCATTTCATTTTAATTGTTTGCTGTGGTAATGATTTCAGCTAAATGACACTGAAAGCTTCCCCCATTTGATCTATGTTGTTAAGCTCAGTGGATTAATCACTTTACAAATCAGGAAAGTAAAGATGAAATAAATGAGGGAAAGGTTACAAACTGAATATTAAATCTCTAAATGGCAGTAATATCTTAGAGGAATTCTGAATAGCTGAGAACAATACTTTTAAAACCTGTTAAATATTAAAACCTGTTAAATACTTTGTAAATGGTTTTGTAGAAAGCTTTTTATATATTTCTTAATGACCTACATGGTATAAACTAAAAGTAAGGAAACTGGATTAATAGAAGTAGTAATTCAATACTATCTAATTTTGAACTGAGTATTGTCTGCTTTTTACTGTTCACATACCATAATTTGGTCTTAAAAGCATATTTTTAACTCAAGTAAACTAAATGCCAAAATTTTGGTTCTTGAATAAGCATGTTCCTTTCAAAGGACATGGTCTATGCAACAAAGATTATAAGAATGTTAATCAATTTATGATATTAATTTTTATAGTAAATATGCTTTAATAGATTTAAATATGACATATTCTAAGCAATGTCTAAAATTACAAATCACACAAATAATGATCTACATAAAATATGTATACACAAAAACCTGATTACTATGTGACAGTCTTTTCAGTTGACATTTCAAGTCTTTTAGCAGAAAATGAAAACTGAAATTAAATTACAAATTAATTTGCCTACTCTTCAATTTTAACTAGGTGGTTTTATTTTCAATTAATCTACTTAAACTCTTTTACATGGGTATTAAAGATTGAAATAATACATTCATGATTAATGTTTTTTTCAACTTCTATAGGGCCTGCATTATCACTTGCTATTTCCTCTATGCTTAGCATTAACAAGTATAATCCATTAATATTCTTGCCTGAGCCAAAGATAAACCAAAATTTTTTAAATATCGAAAGAAATCATATAAATACATAGTATGTGCAAAAAAAGTATGTTTATTAATTACAGAATTTTCATTGTGTATTTATTCTACTATGTATAAGACAATCAGAAAATAAATAACATTTGATGAATGCCATTATGTCTATATCCCAAAACATCTCATTATTAAGAATCCTGAATTCTGAATCTAATATTTATTATATATAAAATCATACTCTTCTGTAAGATAGAGAGTGCAAGTGTCATTGAATTGAAAGTCCATGGAACTTTTTCTGCTATTGAGCAAGGTAGAACACTGTTCAGAGAAGGCAATGGCACCCCACTCCAGTACTCTTGCCTGGAAAATCCCATGGACGGAAGAGCCTGGTAGGCTACAGTCCATGGGGTCGCTAAGAGTCGGACACAACTGAGCGACTTCACTTTCACTTTTCACTTTCATGCACTAGAGAAGGAAATGGCAGCCCACTCCAGTATTCTTGCCTGGAGAATCCCAGGGACGGCGGAGCCTGGTGGGCTGCCGTCTATGGGGTCGCACAGAGTCGGACACGACTGAAGCGACTTAGCAGCAGCAGCAGCAGCAGAACACTGTTGGCTGATGGATGTATTTTTTACACGCTGGGATACTGGAAGCACATGGCAGTGATCCCTGAGAAAAGGTCAAAAAACAAGTCGGGGTCTACCACTGTCTCAACTTACTAATGGAGAAATTCTGTAGGGTAAGAACAAAGAGGGAAAACCCAAATAGATTCTGTTAGTCTCCATGAATTGAAGAGAGAAATGCTGACAGTTCAGATTGGCCAAGCTGCTACAATTTTCAGGACAGATGACAAGATAGGAGAACACTGCACTAAGAGGAGGGCAATGCAGACAGATGATGCTGAGAGGAGCTACAGAAGATTCCACTGAAGGCTTCAGTTGAGAACTGATCACCATCACATGAAAGGGAACTACAAATGATAGAAAGTGAGCTACCAAAAAAGAGCATATAGAATATGCACCAGTGCTTACAGAAAGCTAGAAATAATGCCTGTGTTAAGCAGAGATCAAATTGCCAACATCCACTGGATCATCGGAAAAGCAAGAAGAGTTCCAGAAAAATATCTATTTCTGCTTTATTGACTATGCCAAAGCCTTTGACTGTGTGGATCACAATAAACTGTGGAAAATTCTGAAAGAGATGGGAATACCAGACCACCTGACCTGCCTCTTGAGAAACCTGTATGCAGGTCAGGAAGCAACAGTTAAAACTGGACATGGAACAACAGACTGGTTCCAAATAGGAAAAGGAGTATGTCAAGGCTGTATATTGTCACCCTGCTTATTTAACTTCTATGCAGAGTACATCATGAGAAATACTGGGCTGGATGAAGCACAGGCTGGAATGAAGATTGCCAGGAGAAATATCAGTAACCTCAGATATGCAGATGACACCACCTTTATGGCAGAAAGTGAAGAGGAACTGAAGAGCCTCTTGATGAAAGTGAAAGTGGAGAATGAAAAAGTTGGCTGAAAGCTCAACATTCAGAAAACTAAGATCATGGCATCCGGTCCCATCACTTCATGGCAAATAGATGGGGAAACATGGAAACAGTGGCTGGCTTTATTTGGAGGCAGCTCCAAAATCACTGCTGATGGTGATCACAGCCATGAAATTAAAACACGCTTACTCCTTGGAAGGAAAGTTTTGACCAACCTAGACAGCATATTAAAAAGCAGAGACATTACTTTGTCAACAAAGTTCTGTCTAGTCAAGGCTATGCTTTTTCCAGTAGTCATGTATGGATGTGAGAGTTAGACTATAAAGAAAGCTGAGCACAGAAGAATTGATGCTTTTGAACTGTTGGTGTTGGAGAAGACTCTTGTGAGTCCCTTGGACTGCAAGGAGATTCATCCAGTCCATCCTAAAGGAGATCAGTCCTGGGTGTTCATTGGAAGGACTGATGTTGAAGCTGAAACTCCAATACTTTGGCCACCTGATGTGAAGAGCTGACTCATTGGAAAAGACTCTGATGCTGGGAAAGATTGAGGTCAGGAGGAGAAGGGGATGACAGAGCATGAGATGGCTGGATGGCATCACCAACTCAATGTACATGAGTTTGGGTGGACTCTGGGAGTTGGTGATGAACAGGGAGGCCTGGCGTGCTGCGGTTCATGGGGTCGCAAAGAGTCGGACATGACAGAGTGACTGAACTGAACTGAACTAATCAGCAATTTGGGGAAAAACCTCACAATACATGAATTGCTGAACAGAGTATTCAAAAAGGTATTGTCTCCACTGTAGGACAAAACTATTCCTAGACAACAGCTGCTCTGTTCTTGCTGCATGAATGGATAGGTAGGTAGATAGACAGATAGAGTGAGCAAGACAGCCTGAAATGTATCAAAGTGTTCCAAGCAATGTAACTACATCTAAGAACAAAGCCCAAAATATTTAAGGGAATGCAAAAGTAGCCGGAGACCAATAAAGTAAATAACAATACGTGGCAACCAATAAAAACTACCAGTCATTCAAAGAAGCAGGAAAATATGACCCATGACGGGAAAAATCAAGGTTAAGAGAATCAGACACAGATGATGACATTTTCAATTAAAATTGCCTTGAAATAAAAATATCAAATAGAAACAGTGGTGATTAAATGAAAATCTATTATAACTATATCACCTTCTCTAGTTTAAAGAAGAAACAAATAATAAAATGTGTTACTTTTTATATTGTGACCTAGATACATTTAGGTCCCCTTTGTTCCTTGGAGAAACTTCAATCCCTGCTTCTTTCAAGGGCTGTGAAATTTGAAATCCACCCATCCCTGAGACTTTTTCACATAACTAAAGGTTGATTTTTCTTCTGCCTTTTTTTCCTTCAAGTTTGGCTATACTTTACCATTAATGGCCCAGATGTTCAAATCCATTCCCTTGAATGGCTGGCAAATATTATCCTCAATCCAAGATTTTCAGAAATTGAGCAAAAATTTTGAAGGTTTGTAAGGTAACCAAAGGGACATGTGGAAGACTTTGTGACATTCTGATATCTCCAAAGTCTCAGTTCTGCTTTTTTCAATCTTCTAACTTCCTTCCTCTGTCCTTTCTAGAATGACCTCGGCAGCTTCAAATTCTATGTAAACTTTCCCACATGTTCCCCCGGGTGCAAACTCACACTCCTCAAAAAACTCAGCAAACTAACAATAAAGGGCCTTTGCAGTATGGATATAATCATTTGTCTCTTGTCTGCTCTCATAGTAATTATGCATGTGCCTTACAAAAGCTCCAATACTTTGACCATCTGATGTGAAGAGCCTACTCATCGGAAAAGACCCTGATACTGGGAAAGGTTAAAGACAAAAGGAGGAAGGGGTGGCAGAGGATGAGATGGTTAGATAGCATCATTAATTCAATGGACACGAATTTAAGCAAACTCCAGGAGACAGTGAAGGACAGGGGAGCCTCATGTACTACAATCCATGGGGTCTCAGAGTCGGGACACAACTTAGTGACTGAACAACAACAACCCCAAAAAATCAACAACCCCTTAAATTCATTAATTATCTCAGTCAAGTTTTAATAGTTTGCCTTTTCAGATCATTTTACATAAATATTCCACTATACATATGTACATCTATTCTGATTTTGCATTTAAACTTTTAAGAACGATCCCTTATTCGTAAATATATTTGGGGAGATTAATTGTATAGGTTCCAGAATACTTCATCAGAGATTTTGTAACACAATCTTAAAGCATATATATATGGAATCATGTCTCAGGAGCTGTGTGCTCAAATACTGAATAATTTTTCAAGGAAAAATTACAGTTATCCTCCAAAGAAAATTATCCTCATATAATCATTAACACAACTGCAATTTTTGACAAGCCAGGCACCACGCTGTTCTCTTATTTCATTATCTAATTTAATATTTACAATACTATTGTGGGTGGTCTCTATTATATCCATTTCACCCATGATGGATCTAAGGCTCATGGCTATTAAGCAAAATGCCTAAAACAAAATCAGTTTTAAATTTGTCTTCCTGACATAAAATCCCACAATAATATTGTGTTTAATGTTTCCCCCAACATGGTACCATTGATGTGCATGTGCATTTTAGGCATTTGTTAGCTTTATTTTCACCTTAGGGGATATTCAATTTACCTAATCAGTTATATAAATATCAAGGATGGTGAGTATTTATTCAAATGTCCACAACTTTAGACAGAATTACACTATCAGTTTAATATTTTTCTTGGATCTTTACCAGCAGTCTCAACAAAATCTTAACTAAGCCTAATGATGTTAAGACACTGGATATCATTGGCAAAATGAATGGCTTACTTGATTAGTAAATGGATGTGAGAAAAGTGTTTCTTTGGCAAATATAACAGTAGTTCAAAAGCTGGGAACTGACCGGTCATATTGTAGAGATACATAGTTACTGCGCATGAAAAAATGAGTTTAGTTCAGTTGGCAAAAAGTTCTGTTAATCATATGACATACTGCTTCAATGTGGAACTTAATGATAGGTTAACAATTCAATTCTTTTAGTTTATTGTGATGTGCTGTTCATATAAATTTCTAGAAAGAAACTACAGATCAATTTTTTAAATTTTTCAGCAATTTACCACAAAGAATATCTTTCCCCAGCTCCATTAATTTGTATGGCTGATTTCACTTTTATTTTTTTAATTTACTTAGGTGCAATTTGGAGGTTCTCCAATGGACTAAACACATCTCAGTATGTACAGGGATTCCTAAGTTTTCTTCTTAATGTTGTGCTAATAACTCGAGGACTACACAGGGTCCTCTGAGTTGTATATCATACATGTTCTGCAGTTACCAACTATTATTCTGCTGGATCACATACTAACACAGGGGGAATCTCAAAATATACTTATGTACATATACTAATATCTTCCATCTGAAAACAAAATTAAAATACTGTAAATCATTCAAATCTCTATTCCTTCTTAAAGCTGAATATCTTACATAATTTTTAATGATCCATTTTTATCTTCTATTCAAATCTACAAAGATAAGCAAATTTTCCCCACAGCATAATTTCACTTTTCTGCTTAAATAATTCAGGCATATTTTTAACCTTGAAATAAATTTTAAAAATTTATTTGATCTTATGTAATGAGGACTCATCAATACGTTTAACTCAATTTGTCTTTTTTAATGGAATTTTTTTTTATTCAATTGAATTTCTATTATTCCTGAGTAAGATACATTGTTCACAGAGAAATCTATTCTCATTTCAACCATTTTAGTGTTGGTTTTTTTTTCTTAATAAGGAAAATTTCAGAAGTTGTTCCTCCACATAATTAAATAGTTTGTATTATATTTATCGAACAGTGAGCATAATGATTTTTACAGCAAAACATTTTTAGTGTACTACTTTTTCCTCTGTATTATTTAGCTTCTATCTAAACACACACATACACATACACACACTATTTGGAAACTGTTTATGTCCAACTCTCAGATATAAATAAAGGCTAAATTACATGCAGATAACAGGCATTAATTTCTGTAAGCCAAATAGAGTGTACTACTCACATCACACAGTTCTGTTGACAAGCTAAAATAGTGGTTAACTCAAAAATCTGCATTTCCTGGAATGCCTAGCTACCAGAGTGTTGTTTTAGATTTAGGATTTTTGTTTGTTTGTTTGTGTGCTCATTTTATTTATTTATTTTGCTTTATTTAGTGAGTTATTTTTTCCTTTTGATTGGCATTTATTCCTGTGTATAATGGAAACACCATTGCCTCAAGATATAATGTACCCCTACCAAAACCAATTTCTATGTAACAATCCAGCACTTCTTTTTTTAAATGCTATCTTTTGAGTTAGAAACTAGAATTTCTTTGTATACTGAGAATGTGTTCTGGTTGAAATCAAAATTACAAGAGCTATGTTACTTATTTGTTTCTTTAAACCCAGGTTGGTGGCTGCAGGATTGAAGGGCATTAAGTATTACAATATTCTGCTTTCTCTCTGAGCAGCAGGTCTGCTCTATTTGCTGAAAAATCTACTAATTATTTTTGTTAGTTTTACTAATGATTTTATTCTTAACCTAACTAGTTAACCTCTTGTTGAGGGGACATTTCTCAACATTCTGAAAAAAGGAGTTTTGTCTCTTTTCTCTTTTTCAATAAGTGAGCCATTTCTTACGAGTAATCTGAGAAGTGGGCTTCCAGGCTAGTCCTCGTTTGGCTCAAATAAAATTCCTTTCTATTCTTTTTATTATGATGAAAAGAACATATTTGTGATGGCTATAAAAAGGAGATTTACAAATCATGAAGAAAAACTCAAATCTCATAGAAAATAGGTAAAACATATATAAAAAGATAGGTCCCAGAACAGAACCCAAAATGAACAAAATAACATGTACGAAAATGTCCAACATTTTCAGTAATCAGAGAAATGCAAATTAAAGTAAAAGCGGGATATCACTTTATACTCATCAGACTGGCAAACATGTGATAGTCAACAATTTATTTGTGTCAGGGATCTGAAAAAAAAAGGTCTGTGTTTACATACCATGTCAGAAATATGAATCATTACATAATTTTGCAAAAGGAACTTGAAAACATCGATTACAATTAGATGTATTTGCATACATTATATATCAGTCAATCCCATAATGCTATGAATAACATCTACATTTACATATATGAGGATATTTGTATTTACTGTGGCCTCTTTATAACAGAAAAAAGATATGTTGATTATAAACTTGGATAAAAAAACAATGGAACATATAAACTTGTGGATATTATGCAGCCATGAACAATAATTAATTAGAGGATCAGATCAAATTAATACAGTGAAACATCTGTGAAGTTAAAAACTAAGAATTGGGTGCTACATAGTAGACAGAAATATCTGTTTCCTACCTATGTATAGAAAATCAATAATTTAGAGGAGCTGAGACAACAGATGAAGATGACTGTTCAAATACTTTACTTCTGCAGATTCATGACTTGCTTTGCATAGTAAAGCAAGACAAAGCCCAAACATACCACTTATAAACAGTTCTCATAGGAAAAGAAAGAAAGTGAAGTTGCTCAGTTGTGTCAGACTCTTTGTGACCCCATGGACTGTAGACGACCAGGCTCCTCCATCCATGGGATTTTCCAGGCAAGAATACTGGAGTGGGTTACCATTTCCTTCTCTAGGAGATCTTCCTGACCCAGGGTTTGAACTCAGGTCTCCTGCATTGTAGGCAGACCCTTTACTGTCTGAGACACCAGGGAAATCTCTCATAGGGAGGGGCATTAAAAACCAGCTTAACACATCACATAAACATTCTCAATAAAAGGATAGTTCAAAATATCAGCATTTTGGTTAACTACTTTTATGACACAACAACAAACAATAATAGGAAGGTCCCACATCCTTCAGCTAAAATTAATTCAAGCATAGTGACTTTCTTCTCTGCTTTTAGCCTTATAACTCTCAAGTTTTCTAACAGGTATAAACTTCAATATGAGCAGAGAGGGTTTAAAAGTATTATCTAGCTTCTGACAAACTAGCAAAGAAATGGTAAGGAACACATTTCATGTTTTACTAAAAGTTCTACTTATACAATATCTATAAAAGCTAAATAAAGTTTCTCATTTTAAAACTTTTTATTAGATAAGGATATATCTAATAGATATACCTAAAGATAACCCTAACCCAATTACTAAAATTGGAAGCAGATTTCCCCTTTGCAGTGTTGGTAAGAATGACATAGAAATGGTAAAGATAAGTAACAGACAAACCCTACTCCCCTGCAAAATAAAGAAAAATAATAAAATAAAAAACATTTTTTTTTCTCCAGTGAAACAGTAAAAGAAATTTGGAATGAAATATTTTTTTAACATATTTTTTGGTTAATTTTTTTTTTTTTTGAGTTTATAAAACTTATTGCTGCTAATGTTAAGCACAAAAATCGGTACCATCTTTCTGGAGGAAATACTGGCAGTATATTTAAATGTTTAATGTCATTAACCATCAATTTTATTGCAAGGAATTTAGCCTAAGGCAATAATAAATAATATAAGCCAAGATCTACTGGATGAGCAAAGATGTTCATGACTTTATAATTGATTTATAATTCAAAAAATTTAATAAAATATGGAAATCCAGTATTATGATTTATCTATCAAATATTAAAAATAATTTCAAAATTATAATGACTTGGATAAAATTAATAAGTAATGCTAAATTCAGATAACTACTTAAATTCATGTGTGCATATATACAATAATACTAGAAAAGATGTATAAATTTATGGTTGTAGTCAACTGAAGGTAATTTCTTTCTATTGCTTTAATATTTTAAAAATCTATTCCAAAGAGTACATATAACTTTTGAAATATGAAAGCATTATTTGTGAAAAATGAAGATTCAGATTGGGCATCTCAATTCAAAATTCCCAACATCAAAAGGCTATTTCATGTGATTTTATTTTCAGTGATGTCTCTTTACTGATGTTTAAAGTGGCTGTGCCTAGCATTTCCCTACTTTGATAAGCTTTTCCTTTTAGACCAGTTGAGGTACAGTGAATAATTTCTTTCAGCTTATCTCACATTAAAGTGTGAGGTTTCCTTGTGGGATTTAAAAGCCACAAAACTTTATAAACATAAGAATTACTTCCACATTAAAGGACTAAACGCAGCAGGATAGTACTGCGGGCCCAGGGAATGACTTAGTCATTGAATTGAAATGGAATACTCCCCCCAGGTGATTTAGAAAATGTCATAATCTTTTCAATATGATGAACTGAACAGGCTTAGGGAGATCAAGGTAAAAGCCAGTTTGGAGGCTAAAAGGTGCAATCATCACAATTTGAACTTTTAATCTGAAAGGCCTTCAATTTCCTCTCTCATTGGCGTTCACCGATAGCTTAACTATAGGATTCACCTAATTCCAGCTCAACTATTTGAAGGTACTTTAAAAGCATCTATAAAGCATATGGGATCATTCAAGAAGCTGACAGATTTGGGCATTCGAATCTCCCAACGCTGGCATCACAGATTGTAACTTTTAACTACCTTCATGCTTCAAATAGAAGGACAGGCTCCCTTAAGATTATTGCCAATAAAGACATAAATGTCAAAATCTGCTAGACACTTCTAGGACTGCTGTAATTGATGGATGTGGATAAGGCTGAATAGACTGATGTATGAGATTTGTGGTCTTTTGGATGACAGTGTTCAACTGCTATAACTGTGACCCACGATTCTTTAATTGGAACCAAAAACTTAGCAAGTCAAATGAAACAGTGAAAAATAGCAGACTTTCAGGGGACACAGATTAAGGATCAATGTGCAAATCACAGAACAATACAGTAGGGCTACAGTGACTGACAGGTAGGTTCTTCTTTAAAGAATGGGTAAAAGAGTTCCTTTCAAAACACAGAACCTTTGGTAAAGGGATTTTACCAAACTGTCAGGAAAATGGAGCATCAGGCACATTGTTCAGCTAGGGGAAACTAGCAAAAGTACATCCATCTAGTTACAATAAAAGTTCTGCTTCAAAATTAGGAGACTGTGCCCAAGACAGGACATGGGAAAATTCCATTTGAACAAAAGGATACAAGACTTCTAGGATTATAGGAAATATATACATCCCAAACAAAAATGACAAAATATCATTCTATAGCTTCCCATGCAAATCAGTTTGAAGTTTTAGATATTTTTAGGGGATAAGGGCATGGACTCTATTCATACAATTCTATTTAAGAACACATACACTACTATTTCTAGCAATGGATCCATACAAATCAGACCTGATGTTAAATTTCACTACTTTTCATAAACCTTTTAGGTACCACTACCTTAAAAGTGTTAATTTGTTTAATCCTTGCTACAAACTTGTACCTATCATTGATTTCTCCCTTTTACAAATCAGCAACAAATGCAAAGAGATATTAAGTAACTGGTCTGATGTCATGCAGATAGTAAGTGGGAGAGTCAGGAGTTAAGCTCAGGCAGTGTGATTACACTGTCCATGTGCTAAACAACACACTAGCATCCACCTCTGAGGAGACATAAAAGCCTGTCTTCACTTTACCAGAATCAGTATCCAGCATCATCACATCTTGGATATAAGAAAAGAAACTGAATTATTGACAACCTGATGGACTCCAGATTTCATACTGTCTGGGACATGTAGATGTCATTACCTTTGATAATATTCACTTACTATATTATTGAATTGTATTTCTATGCACAGGGTAGCACATGCAGACATACACACACACAGAGTTCTTACTTATTCTTCAGTGGTTCTTAGATTGGAGTGCATAAGAAATACACAGGAGCTTTTTCTATAAACACAGCTTGATCTTATTATTCTAAGAAAATTTGATCAGTATACATGAGGTGGATCTAAGAATTTGCATTTCCACCAAATTTCCAGATAATGGCAATGCTGCAGGTCTACAGATCTCACTGACCAGAGTTCTAGCAGAAAACTCTCCAAGGACATTTATGACTTCTTTCAGTTCTGATTTTCCACGGCTGTTAACTCTTAGTATCTGCAATTGCCCCCTTTACATTTCTTCAAAAGTCACTGAAATCAAGCACAAGCTGCACTCATCCAATAGTATTCCTGTTTGTTTCTGTTTATTTTTTATTTTAGCCAAACAATGAATGAAACAATTAGATTCCAGCATGGCCGCCCAAAACTTTTAAATGAGTTTATATCATGAGGTTGTTAAAAGTTCTTGTTATGTTTCTAATAAAGCTTCACTGATTAACCTCTTTCTAGATGTCTACTCTATTCCTTTTATACATATTATACTATTGGAATATTTTCTAATATGTTTTTCTTGCTCATTTATTTCTGACACATATTTGGCTTTCATTTTTGTTTACTCATCATAAACTACTGGAAACAAATGAACTATAAACAGCCAACATGAAAAACAGGCAGAGAGGAAGATGAAATGTAATATGATCCACAACCTATCATAATACTAAATATAAAAAACATACAACAGTCATAATCCTATACAGGAAGAGACATTATGTATTTGTTGACTTTTAAATTCAGTTAAATTTTATTGGAAAAACAAAAAATAAAATGAAAGCTTGAAAACAGGCTTATGGAGTCAGAATGAGCAAAGGAACTCAACTCATTTCTACAAGGCTTCTGACCCCAGATTCTGAAGAAGTACATAGTTGCAACCCAGAAATCATAATAACGGGATTATCAGACACTGCATGCTTAAAAATACAGCCGTAAGAAAAAAAATAAAGGAACTGAAGGAGGTTTTAACAGAAAAAGCACATTTTACAAATTAGATTCATAATAAAAGAACAGAGTTATGTCACAAGAAGGAGGATGTCCTGTGCTTGATAAACATTATACTATTTCCCAGTCCCAGGCAGCCAACTCCATGGCATAATTATGGCCCATCAGGCACAAATAAATTCAACTGAAAAAACAAATAATTAAATTGGAAAACAAGGGAAATTATTAACAAGAAATATAAAAATAGCACCATTTAAACATAAAGTATATTAAATATCATTGGAAAATATATCAATAGAAAAATAAAAGGTTTGGGTTAAAAAAAAACAGTGGTAACTCTCTAAGGGAAAAATAGAAACAACCCAAACACTAAGTGATTATCAATGTAATATTTTATACATCTCAGATAGTGAAAGAGTAAAATATTAAAGCATAACAGCAGCATTTAACATTTTGATCTTTCCAGGATTTGCAAATATTTCTAGATTGATATTTTAGACATGTTGTTATCCATTAGGTCTGTGAAATGGGTATCTTCTTAAGAAATATTTCTATGAAGTATCCAATTCAGTGGTCATTTGTAAAATTAAAAAAAAGAGAAAATATATGGTTTTCTAAATCGCTTGAGATATACAGTCAATTCTCCTTATTCACAGAGTTGGCTTTTAAGAATCTGAATACTCACAAAAATGTATTTATAACCTCAAAATCAATGTTCACAATATTTTCACAATCATCTATGGACATGATACAGGGCTGCAAAAAAATGTGAATTCCCCACACTGTACTTCCCAGCTGAGGTGGTTCTTGTAACAGTTCTCATTCTGTAAACAAGTCTTCTGTTTATAGTCTATTTAGTACCACTTAACACACTTGTGTGCTTTTATCGGCATTTTATTTCTTAAAAACGCCCACAAGTGTGGTGTTGAAAGGCTGACATAGTGCTTCTAAACACAAAAAGGCTGTGATATGCTTTATGGGAAAAATGCATGTTAGACAACTGTTTAGGCATGAGTTATAGTTCTGCAGGCCCTGAGTTCAATGTTAATGAATTAATAATATACATTAAACGAGGTGTTTTTAAGCAGAAACAGACATAAAAGCATGTATTGATCAGTTGTCTAAGTGTTGTAAACAGAGGTTCTGCAGGAACCTAACCTTGAATTTACATGTTTGTTAATTTAATATCCACACAATGTGATAACATATAACTACCACTTGACCAAATAACAAGAACTATCTGTAATTTTGTCACTGTCCTCTTTTCTTTCATTGTTTGTTTTCATGTTTACAAAGTTCCTTATTTCGCTTTGGTAACTAGATTCTATTTTCTAATCATGAAAGTCACATCAAAAGCAAACAATTATCAGGAACAAAAAATAATGAAACTTTCATTATAACGGTTGACCAATTGTATATTAATAATTTCTTGCAGAGGCTTAAACACAAGATTTATAATATAGGCTTATAAACAGAATAACCACTCTACTTAGGAGGTCATTAGATCTAGACTAGTATTCTAACTAAATGTCCTGCACAATACCACATAAAACAGAGGACAGAATGCAGCATGAATCTTGAAAAGTAACATTATAAAAGCACTACAAGGATTTCATCATTTTTTTCCTGCTTTCTTTTTCTTTTTGTTCAGGGAAACCTAAAGAATGTAGATTCAGAATCATAATTCCTTTTGAAATAATATTTGATATGAGCAGAAACATTGTGTTGCCCAACAGGAATTATCATTTTAATGATAAATTATTGTCCACATGATAGCAAAGTGAAGCAGTCGGTTGTTTTAATGGCTCTCACAGAAGTTAGAGTCAGAACTATTTTTTCTTTCAAAAACCTTATGATAAACTTGGGGCTTTGTGCATTTGAGTTATTGATATGAATATCAGACCCTTCAGGGTCTTCTGGGAATTCTATAATTTGATAACAGAAAACCAAAACTCCAAGGAGAGTTTAGTACTGAATTTGTAAAGCTGTATTTTCAGAGGTTTTCTATCTTTTGCATTTACTTCCCAGTCTTGTCTAGGGCTTTAGAAAAGACATTAAGTAAGGTTTTTAAATGGCTCCTGAGCATATCTCCTTTATTCAAACAAATAAATGAATGCATTTTGAAAGTCTACTAAGAGAGCCCTTTAAAATACTTCACTATTTAACAGAAAAAAAAATAACAAGATACTTTGCATCTCTGGATGTGTTTTTAAAATAAGATGGATTGCATTCCCACCAACAATGTAAGAGGGTTCCCTTTTCTCCACACCCTCTCCAGCATTTATTGCTTGTAGTCATTTGGATAGCAGCCATTCTGATGGGAGTGAAGTGGTACCTCATTGTGGTTTTGATTTGCATTTCTCTGATAATGAGTGATGTTGAGCATCTTTTCATGTGTTTGTTAGCCATCTGTATGTCTTCTTTGGAGAAGTGTCTGTTTAGTTCTTTGGCCCACTTTTTGATTGGGTCGTTTATTTTTCTGGAATTGAGCTACAGGGGTTGCTTGTGTATTTTTGAGATTAATTGTCCGTTGTTTCGTTTGCTATTATTTTCTCCCATTCTGAGTACAGCCACTATGGAGAACAATATGGAGATTCCTCAAGACACTGGAAACAGAACTCCCATATGACCCAGCAATCCCACCGCTGGGCATACACACTGAGGAAACCAGAATTGAAAGAGACACATGTACCCCAATGTTCATCGCAGCACTGTTTATAATAGCCAGGACAAGGAAGCAGCCTAGAGGCCCATCAGTAGACAAATGGATAAGGAAACTGTGGTACATATACACAATGGAATATTACTCAGCCATTAAAAAGAATACATTCGAATCAGTTCTAATGAGGTGGATGAAACTGGAGCCTATTATACAGAGTGAAGTAAGCCAGAAAGAAAAACACCAATACAGTATACTAACACATATATATGGCATTTAGTTAATCGGTAAAGATAACCCTGTATGTGAGACTTCAAAAGAGACACAGATAAATAGAACAGTATTATGGACTCTATGGGAGAGGGCGAGGGTGGGATGATATGGGAGAATGGCACTGAAGCATGTAAATTATCATATGTGAAATGAATCGCCAGTCCAGGTTCAATGCATGATACAGGGTGCTCGGGGCTGGTGCAGCAGGATGACCCGGAGGAATGGGATGGGGAGGGAGGTGGGAGGGGGGTTCTGGAAGGGGAAATCATGTACACTCATGGTGGATACATGTCAATGTATGGCAAAGCAAATACAATATTGTAAAGTTAAAAAATAGATAAATAAACTAATTTAAAATTAAAAAAATTAAAAAAAAATAAGATGGTTTCTGTGAAGAATTCCACATTTAAGGAGAGTATTAGCATCCAAGGAGTGCATGTTTTTCTCACTAATCATTAATGTGACTCAAAATATCTTCAACAGGAAAGAATAAAGTTCTAATTTGAAGTTGAAAAATCAAAGTCATCTTACAAACCATTTAAAAATGATGTGAAGGCCAGAGCAAGTGAAGAAATTCAGAAGAATATTCATAGGGACACTTCTTTCAGGGATTTATCATTTGTTAATATAAGGCTTTGCCATAAATTAAATCTCTGAAATTCCATTTCCATTATTTGCACTCCCTCCCCATCCAATACAAGTTTAGTATAAAGATAACTAGGTCACTTTTTCCTCCATATTCCCTTCCCTTGAAATGATTCTTTTCTTTCCTCCCCCTAACTCCAAATTCTTCTTCAGCACTTCTACATGTTCTAATAAGCCAAATAAATGTCCTTCAACTTGCAGTTTATTTATTTATTTATTTTAACTGAATCCCTTCCTCTGCATCTCTGGCTAATCCAATTATATAGTTTTCAGAATTAAGCATAAATCTTCATTCATTAGCACTGTGTATTTATTTACCCTTATAGAGAGTTTAGAACTCAACCACCAAGGCTAAGAGGAGAAACTAAGAATTTAATCTAAAAAGGCAATCAATACATTTTTATATATACATTTTACATATACACTTTTATAAGTACATTTTTATCAATACATTTTTCAAAAACTCAGCTGAGTAGCTAAGACCACATAATTGGCTAAAAGTTTGAAATATGAGATTAAATAAATGATGGTAACTAATTGCTGATGCTATGTAACCACTTACATTGTGATTGTAGAGGGATAGCAGGAAAGAAAAAAAGAGATACTAGAACCCAAATAAATGATGGTGAAAATCCCAGAAGAGTAAGAATGATTTTAGCACGAGGCTCTTCCAAAGGACTAGGTGAGCTCCAAGAGGAGGAAATGTCCTGGCTGCACCAGGATGTTAGGCTGTGTAGATCACCACACATAATATAATGTTAAATTGTTAACTGCTAAATTAAACCTATTTCCAGGGAAGAGTCAGGGTTTGCTTCAGTTAGTGAGGTGGGATACTGAGAAGGCAAGTGTCACTAATGAGGAAATTCAGAGAAAACCCAAGAAAAGGGATTCTGAAGTTTCAGGTGCTCACTAGCAGTGAGGAAAGGAGAGTCAAGGTCAGGTCTTAAAAAAGTATTGCAGGTTAGGAAATTAAGTGATGAGTCAAGACAAACTAAAAGAAAACAGTGGGGTGGGGATGGAAGGCACTATGAAAGTATAAATGGGGTTTTAAATTTTATGTATAAAAATGAAAAAATATATATACACAGAATGGATTCATAAGCACTACTATTAATAGCATTGATACATTCAAATTGTGGTGCTGGAGAAGACTGTTGAGAGTCCCTTAGACAGCAGAAGATCAAGCCAGCCAATACTAAAGGAAATCAACCTTGACTATTCATTGGAAGGACTAATGTTGAAGCTAAAGCTCCAATACTTCAGCCATCTGATGTGAAGAGCTGTCTCATTGGAAAAGACTCTGATGCTGTGAAAGGCTGAAGGCAGAAGGAGAAGAGGAAACAGAGAATGACATGGTTGCAGGGCATCACTGACTCAATGGATTTGAGTTTGAGCAAACTTTGGGAGGTAGTAAAGAACAGGAAATCCTGGAATGCTTCAGTCCATGGGGTTGCAAATAGTCAGACACGATTTCACAACTGAACAAAAGCAACTATTTTGACTGAAGCCATTTTTTAAATGTATGTATAACAGGCTATTTATTAATCTCTTGCTAAAAAATAGCTCATGTAAAATTTGGTACAATCTCTACAATAGCAAGGAAGCTTAGAACACTGAAGAGATGGCACTTATAAACACTGTATTTCTAGCAGAGCCTTATATATAATGTTCAAAACAGCTCCCATCTCTGCCATTCAAAGCAGGCCAATCTTTATTATTAGCTTATGTGATGTAGCTAATTACATTAGCTAATGTAATCTGAACGTATTTATATGAATTAATTTTCTTTGTATAATAAAAATCTTAAGAATTTTTACATTCCTCTTTCTGACTTTTACACTATTTTGCAAGAAGTGAACTCTTAATCAGTACGAAAATGACTTTGAAAATTATCTTTCAATGAAACTAGCTTAAAATCACTGAGAAACCCACATGTTGATGACTTTAGTCTATGCAAATAGTCAACAGTGATCTTGAAGTTGAACATCAAACTGCCTTGTTCAGTACTAAAATAGTCCTGCTGAGGTGCTAAATGACAAATCGAACATGCTTTCATTAAGGTACCTTCATTAGACAATAGCTTGATATTGGTTTGCTTGTTTGATTTCAGTAAACATTTCATCTTTTTCTTGCAAAGTTAGCCATAGCATGTAATTCCAATATCATTTATCTATAATAAAATTCCAATAATTCAGCAACAGTAAGCCCTGTTAGAAATCATAAACAACAGAGTTTACATAATACCAAAAATAAGATCATTAGAAATCTTCCTTCTCTGAAACATGTCATCTGACCATAATTGTTTTAGACTCATAGTTTCTCAAAATGACATTTACTGTGTAACAAAACTTTAGATATCTTTACTAGTCAGTTATTATATGCTAACTTTTAGTTCAAGTTGATCTTATAAATATGGATTATTTGGGGGATAGTAATCAGTGACCAGATTGAAGATATCACATTACAGATATATAGATGGCAAAGGTTTTCTCAAAAATAAATTTCAAAACTGATGAACAGTCTTTCTACTAAGGAAATGGAAACTGTTTCTGTTCTCAAATAATAATGTCTCATGATGTTTTCTTTCCATAACAGTTGCACAATGATTAAAAGAAGAACGCTTAAGTTTAGGTTACTAAAGCATTATCCCGAAGGAATAGGAAAAACTGGCATACATACAGAATTTAACATAAGGACTGGAACATAGCCATCCAATATGTATTGTCATTGCTTTTTGTGATCCTGTATGCTACTGTTAATGTTACTAACATTTCTATTTACAAAAGACAAAGAAATCATTATTAGAGTCATAAGAATAAGCACCTATTGTTAACTACATGAAAGCTTATAATTTTTAATTTTAATTTGCATTATGTAGATAAGAAGGCATTAAATTACTCCATCTTGGTGAAGATTTTTAAAACTTCCTCTACTTCTCTGGAAATGAACAGGGATCATTCTGTAATTTTTGAGACTGCATCCAAGTTCTGCATTTGGGACTCTTTTCTTGACTATGATGGCTACTCCATTTCTTCTAAGGGATTCTTGCACACAGTAGTAGATATAATGGTCTTCTGAGTTAAATGCACCTACTCCAGTCCATTTTAGTTAGCTGATTCCTAAAATGTGGATATTCACTCTTGCTATCTCCTGTTTGACCACTTCCAATTTGCCTTGATTCATGGATCTCACATTCCAGGTTCCTATGCAATATTGCTCTTTACAGCATTGGACTTTGGTTCCATCACCAGTCACAACCACAATTGGGTGTTGTTTTTGCTTAGGCTCCATCTCTTCATTCTTTCTGGAGTTATTTCTCCACTGATCTCCAGTAGCATATTGGGCACCTACCGACTGGGGAGTTCATCTTTCAGTGTCCTAAATTTTTACCTTTTGATACTATTCATGGGGTTCTCAAGGCAAGAATACTGAAGTGGTTTGCCATTCCCTTCTCTAGTGGGCCACGTTTTGTCAGAACTCTCCACCATCATCCATCTGTCTCAGGTGGCCCTACACAGCATGGCTATAGTTTCATTGAGTTAGGCAAGGCTGTGATCCATGTGATCAGTTTGATTAGTTTTCTGTGACTGTGGTTTTCAGTCTGTCTGCCCTCCGATGGGCAGCTGTGTGGCACTGGAGCAGCGGCTGTGAGGAGATATCCTATGTCGAAGGTCAGAGAAGCCCCAGCAAGATGGTAGGCACAGGAGCAGTGGCTGCACAATGCTGGAGCAGCTGCAAGGAGATGCCCCACATCTAAGGGAAAAGGAGAAGCCCCAGCAAGACTCTAGGTGATGGAGCGGCAGTTTGAGGAGATACCTCACATCCAAGGGCAAAGAAGAAGCCCCAGCAAGACAGTAGAGGAGGCAAATTCACATTTAGATCAAACCCCATTCCCACCAGAGATGCCCAGAGGGCTCAAACAAACCTTGTATGCACCAGGACCCAGAGACCCCCCAGAGACTGAGACAGAACTGTGTTTGAGCATCTCCTGTGGAGGTATGGGTCAGCAGAGGACTGCTGCAAGGGTAGGGACTATGGGTGCAGCAGACATGGGTATGGCTGGGTGCAGCAGAATTGGGTATGGCATTAGCCTTCTTAGAGGAGGTCAGCATTAACCCCACCATAGAGCTGCCAGAACTTAGCATAGGACTGGGGAATAGATTCTTGGAGGGCACAAACAGAACCTTGTGCACACCACAACCCAGGAGAAAGGAGCAATGACCCCACAAGAGACTGACCCAGCCTTGACCGGGAGTGTCCAGGAGTCTCCAGCAGAGGCATGGGTCAGTGGTGGCTTGCTGAAGGATTGGGGGCACTGAGTGTAGCAGTGCATGCATGGGACATTTTGAAGGAGGTCGCCACTATCTTCATTACCTCCACCATAATTTAGCCACAGGTAAATGACAGGGAGGGAACACAGCTCCACCATCAAGAGAAAATTGGATTAAAGATTTACTGAGCATGGCCTCGCCCATCAGAAAAAGACCCAGTTTCCCTCTCAGTCAATCTCTCCCATCAGGAAGCTTCCATAAGCCTCTTACCCTTCTCCATCAGAGGGGAGACAGACTGAAAACCACAATCACAGGAAACTAATCAATCTGATCACAGGGATCACAGCCTTCTCTAACTCAATGAAACTATAGCCATGCCATGTAGGGCCACCCAAGACAGATGGGTCATGGTGGAGAGCTATGACAAAATGTGGTTCACTGGAGAAGGGAATGGCAAACCACTTTAGTATTCTTGCCTTGAGAACCCCATGAAATGTATCAAAAGGCAAAAACCTAAGACACTGAAAGATGAACTCCACAGGTCAGTAGGTGCCCAATATGCTACTAGAAATCAATGGAGAAATAACTCCAGAAAGAATGAAGAGATGGAGCCTAAGCAAAAACAACACCCAATTGTGGTTGTGACTGGTGATGGAACCAAAGTCCAATGCTGTAAAGAGCAATATTGCATAGGAACCTGGAATGTGAGATCCATGAATCAAGGCAAATTGGAAGTGGTCAAACAGGAGATAGCAAGAGTGAATATCCACATTTTAGGAATCAGCTAACTAAAATGGACTGGAGTAGATGCATTTAACTCAGAAGACCATTATATTTACTACTGTGTGCAAGAATCCCTTAGAAGAAATGGTGTAGCCATCATAGTCAAGAAAAGAGTCCCAAATGCAGAACTTGGATGCAGTCTCAAAAACGACAGAATGATCTCTCTTCATTTCTAAGGAAAACCATTCAATAACACACTACTCCAAGTCTATGCCCCGACCAGTGATGCTGAAACAGCTGAAGATGAACGGTTGAATGAAGACCTACAAGATCTTTTAGAACTAATACCCAAAAAAGATGTCCTTTCATTACAGGGGACAGGAATGCAAAAGTAGGAAATCAAGAAATACCTGAAGTAATAGGAAAAGAAACCTTGCAGTACAGAATGAACCAGGGAAACAGCTAATGGAGTTTTCCCAAGAGAATGCACTGTCCATAGCAAACACCTTCTTCCAACAACTGAAGAGAAGACTTTACACATGGACAGGACCAGATGGTCAACACCAAAATCAGACTGAAAATATTCTTTGCAGTCAAAGATGGAGAATCTCTATACAGTCAGCAAAAACAAGACTGGGAACTTTCTGTGGCTCAGATCATGAACTTCTTATTGCCAAATTCAGACTTAAATTGAAGACAGTAGGGAAAAGCACTAGACCATTCAGGTATGACCTAAATCAAATCCCTTATGATTATACATTAGAAGTGACAAATAAATTCAAGGGATTAGATCTGATAGAGTGCCTGAAGAACTATGGACAGAGGTTTGTGACATTGTACAAGAGGAAGTGATGAAGACCATCACCAAGAAAAAGAAATGCAACAAAGCAAAATGGCTGTCTGAGGAGGCCTTACAAATAGCTGTGAAAAGAAGAGAAGTGAAAAGCAAAGGAGAAAAGGAAAGATATTCCCATTTGAATGCAGAGTTCCAAAGAATAGCAAGGAGAGATAAGAAAGCCTTACTTAGTGATCAGTGCAAAGGAATAGAGGAAAGCAATAGAATGGGGAAGACTAGAGATCTCTTCAAGAAAATTAGAGATACCAAGGGAACATTTCATGCAAAGATGGGCACAAAAAAGGCCAAAATGGTATGGACCTAACAGAAGCAAAATATATTAAGAAGAGGTGACAAGAATACACAGAAGAACTATACAGAAAAGACCTTCATGTCCCAGATAGTCATGATGGTGTGACCACTCACCTAGAGGCAGACATCCTGGAATGCAAAGTCAAGTGAGCCTTAGGAAGCATCACTTTGAATAAAGACAGTGGAGGTGATGGAATTCCTGTTGAGCTACTTCAAATACTAAAAGATGATGTGTGAACGTGTTGCACTCAATATGCCAGCAAACTTGGAAAACTCAGCAGTGGCCACAGGACTGGAAAAGGTCAGTTTTCATTCCAATCCCAAAGAAAGACAATGGCAAAGAATGCTCAAACTACTGCACAATGGCACTCATCTCACACACTAGTAAAGTAATGCTCAAAATTCTCCAAGCCAGGCTTCAACAGTACACGAACTGTGAACTTCCAGATGTTCAAGCTGGACTTAAAAAAGGCAGAGGAACCAGAGATCAAATTGCATATATCAAATTGTGTATTTATGTGTGGTGTATGTATTGTGTCTAATATCATATAACATAAAGGATATGTCCATTACTTCATTAATATACTTTTAGCTTCATTTTTTCAAATGATTATATTTTTATTGAAATTCTGAAAGTTAAAAGTATAGTTAAATAAAAATTTTAAAATATATTCATGATTAGACAATTGTCCTAAATTTGAAAGCAAAAAAAAATGTTAGTTGCTCAGTCTTGTCAGACTCTTTGAGACCCAGTGGACTTCAGCCCACCAGGTCCTCTGTCCATGGAGTTCTCCAGGCAAGAATACTGGAGTGCATCGCCATGCCCTTCTCCAGGTATCTTCTTGACCCAGGGATCAAACCCAGGTCTCATGCACTGCAGGCCGATTCTTTACTGTCTGAGCTACCAAGGAGTGGAAAAAGCTTAGAAATTATTAATGAAAAATGTTAAAGACATATTGATATAAAGTAATATATTATTTTGATTCTAGAATTCACCTTGACCACATCAAAATGCTATAGTGTAAGCATCAATTCATATCTCAAAATCTAACAATATATAGTAATAAATGCCGCTCACAGCTCATGAGCATTCTGACCATCTGGTTTATCCTCTGTTATCAAAAGTCAACCAAAACCATACAAACAAAATCTCATTTTTGGAAAGCAATCAAGACACAGATGCTGGATTATCATTCATTCATTCACTTATTTATTTGATGCCAGAATCACTCTTCTGGGCTCTTGAAAGGCATCACTGAACAAAACAGATTGAAAAAAAAAGAAAACAACCTCTTCCCCTGCAGAGATTACATAAGAAGCATAATAAACAGTAAGCTGTTTAGCAAACTAGGAGGTCACAGTGTTACTGAAGGGAAAAAATGGAGCAAAAGTAAGCAGAATCACACACATCAATATGTAAGGGGAGGACAGGTATAAATATGAAATAGAAGGCTTAAAGTGGGTCTCTGTGAGAAAATGACATTTGTGCATGATTTGAAAGAAGCTCAATTAAGATTGCCGGGAGAAATATCAATAACCTCAGATATGCATATGACACCACCCTTATGGCAGAAAGCGAAGAAGAACTAAAAGCCTCATGATGAAAGTGAAGGAAGAGAGTGAAAAAGTTGGCTTAAAGCTCAACATTCAGAAAACATGGATCACGGCATCTGGTCCCATCACTTCATGGCAAATAGATGAAGAAACAGTGGAAACAGTGGCTGACTTTATTTTTCTGGGCTCCAAAATCACTGCAGATGGTGACTGCAGCCATGAAATGAAAAGATGCTTACTCCTTGGAAGGAAAGTTATGACCAACTAGACAGCATATTAAAAAGCATAGACATTACTTTGACAACAAAGGTCCATCTAGTTAAGGCTATGGTTTTTCCAGTAGTCACATATGGATGTGAGAGTTGGAATATAAAGAAAGCTGAGCACCGAAGAAGAGATGTTTTTGAACTGTGGTGTTGAAGAAGACTCTTGAGAGTCCCTTGGACAGCAAGGAGATCCAGCCAGTCTATCCTAAAGGAAATCAGTCCTGGGTGTTCAATAGAAGGACTGATGTTGAAGCTGAAACTCCAATACTTTGGGCACCTGATGCGAAGAGCTGACACATTTGAAAACGCCCTGATGCTGGGAAAGATTGAGGGCAGGAGGAGAAGGGGATGACGGAGGATGAGATGGTTGGATGGCATCATCGACTCAATGGACATGAGTATGGGTAAGCTCTGGGAGTTGGTGATGGACAGGAGGGCCTGGCGTGCTGCAGCTCATGGGGTCTCAATGAGTCGGACACAACTGAGCTACTGAAATGAACGGAACTGAACCAAATACTCATTTTGTGGATGCTAGACATTATGTGTCATTAACACTTTGAAAATGTGCTATTTCCATGATCCAAATGAGTAATTAACTGATGGGTTGGTAAAGTTTCTATATGACATTTGTCTAGGTTGTAGATCTGAAAGTGAAAGTGTTAGTCACTCAGTCATGTCAGACTCTTTGCAACCTCATGAACTAGCCCATCAGGCTCCTCTGTCCATGGAATTCTCCAGGCAAGAATACTGGTGTGGGTGGCCATTCCCTTCTCCAGGTGATCTTCCCAATCAAGGGATCCAACCCAGGTCTTCTGCATCACAGGCAGATTCTTTACCATCTGATCTACCAGGGAAGCCTATGTTGTAAATCTACAGGGATATTATTGATCACAGGTTCAAGTAGTCTCACTGGTACTGTCTAAAATGCTTATGTTACATCTTCAAGCTAGTTGATAACAGTAAAACATTCACTAGAACACTAATCAGTGTGCTGCTGACCTCTGTAGTGAGACATTAAATGTGTGCTTTAAATTAAAATTTTGATAATCAATTATTCTCTTTGAAGCACATAATCACTTTTGTCATGATATATGTGTCTCATTTATTAATATGTAATGAAAAAGTGCTTGAAATAAAAAATATTTCTGGAGATTTTGTTTTGCTACTTGAAATAATCTTTTGGTAAATTTTATCAATTTCAATATTGTAAATGACATCATCTCACAATATAATGTCAGTTAAATATGCAGCAAAGGGAATGGCAGAAAGTAGTATAAACTATAAAAATACTATTCCAATCAGAACTCTTGTCTATTGAAAATTATAGAGATAAAATATATCTTTAAAAAATCCAAAGAAACTTAAATGAGATGGGTATTCAATCAAATGTAATTTACAGGCAGCTGTTACTATCCATATAAAGTTGACCCCAAGAAACCTACTGATTTCCTGTGTGACTGATAAAGGTTCATCTATAACATAAAAAAAAAAATCTTAGACTACTCTCTTGTATTATTCTGTTCACTCTTTACATATAGTTATACATTTTGCAAGAGAACTTTCACTAGGGAGAGATTTCTATAAAATTTCTATAAAGAGAAAAAAGTACACATACACACACACACACACACACACACACATTCCTCAATGGAGCTTACCACACCCACACCCACACTCTCTCTCTCTCTCTCTCTCACACACACACACACACACTCCTCAATGGAGCTTACCCAGACTTATTTTGTACCTTCTCCATCTGTTTGTCTGGCTCAATTCTGAGCACTAGTATCTTTAAAGCAAGTGACATTATTTGCCCAACAGAATTCTACAGTCAGCCACCTCATTTCTATATTTGTTCCACAACTGGGTCAAAAAGTATTGCTTAAGATAAAAAAATTAAAATAAAACACTGTAATTTTCCTATCTTTTTATCTGTATAGCTTTTCCAAAAAGGACAAGTAAGAACAGTATTAAAAACAGTATTAAAAATTATATATATATATAATGTCTAAGATGTTAGATTGGCTTAATCAATTCTTAAAAATATGATTCTCTAAAAGCATGTGTAACACAAAAATTATTATCCAGAATGAATCAGGTTTGTTTCTCCATATGACTTTTAAATGCAGTTTTCATAGTCTATGTATTTATTTAATATCAGTTACTAAAGTTATAGCACCTTATTCCTACCCACTTGGTACATGGGCACTAATCTATTTAGTCATTCAATATACTTTTAAGCATCTACTATATACTAATTTTCAAGCTAGTTACTAGAGATAGAGCAGTGTAAATCATAGACATAATACTTGTCCAAACACAGCTTAAAATATGTAGGGCAAAAGTATTGTATACATATAACTAAGAATAATCTCATTTTTGAAATACTGGAAGGATAGATGTATACCATACCATGGAAGTATGTATAGAACCTATTTTGGGAAATTTCAATAAAGCTTTCCTAAGGAAATGGCATCTCAACTGAGAACTGACAGGTAAAATTATGTAGGTTGAGTCAAAGTATATGCAGAAGAAAAAAAAAAAACGTAGAACAATTGGGCCTAACTAAAGAGGTAAGTAATTTTATTCTTTTTTAAAAAATTATTGGAGTTAACAAGTTAGACAGAAGCTACATATTGCATGATTCCAACTATGTAACATCCTGGAAAAGGCAAAACTATGGATACTAAAAAATTAGTGGTTGCCAGCAGTTGTGGGAGACGGATAGATGACTAGGTGAATACAGGAGGTTTTCAGGGCAGGGGAATTACTTTGCATGATGCTATTAATATAATGGTGGGTACATGTTATGATACATTTTTTCAAACTGCTATAATGGATATCAGCAGTTCAGTTCAGTTCAGTCGCTCAGTTGTGTCCGACTGTTTGCGACCCCATGAATTGCAGCACGCCAGGCCTCCCTGTCCATCAGCAACTCCTGGAGTCTACCCAAACCCATGTCCATCAAGTTGGTGATGCCATCCAGCCATCTCATCCTCTGTCACCCCCTTCTCTTCCTGCCCCCAATCCTTCCCAGCATTAGGGTCTTTTCCAATGAGTCAACTCTTCGCATGAGGTGGCCAAAGTATTGGAATTTCAGCTTCAACCTCAGCAGTAAGGGGACCCTAATGTAAACTTGGGCTCCCCTTGTGGCTCAGCTGGTAAAGAATCTGTCTGCAATGCGGGAGACCTAGGTTCAATCCCTGGGTTGAGAAGATCCCCTGAAGAAAGGAAAGGCTGCCCGTTCCAGTATTCTGGCCTAGATAATTCCATGGACTGTATAGTCCATGGGGTCACATAGAGTTGGACACAACTGATTGACCTTCAAAGTAATCTATGGACTTTGAATGATAAAGATCTATCAATGCAGGTTCATCAACTGCAACAAATATAACACTCTGATGAGGATGTGAATAAGGAAGGAGGCTATGAACGTGCAGTAGCAGGGGTTATATGAGAAATATCTGAATCTTTCATTCAATTTTGCTGTGAATCTAAAATGGCTCTGAAAAATAAAGTCCATTAAAAACAAAAACAAAACAGATCTAGGCTAAGAGGTCATAGGAAAAAGGAGACAGACTTGTTTTACTGATTGGGACATAAATTTTAATAAATATTTCAGACCTTAAGAGAAAGAAAAGTCATAGTAAAGTTTAATTACTATGGAGACATGTTCAAGCTCTTATTATACTTTGGGAGCAGAGCTGTGAATGGATTGAAGGTGTTGAAAAAAAGAAAATAAAGGACGATCGGTTTTAAGAGGCTATCATACTAGAAAGAAATGAAAGCTGAAAACACCTGGAATTAGATTAATAGATCTGCGAGATAGCCAGGAGGAACACTTAGAATTTAGTGAGGAAAGGGGTAAGGCACAAAGGACTGAGTGGACTCAAAGATGATAGCAGAGGTTCAGGCATTCTCAGCACTGTTTATGCTGGTGGCGTTGGCCAAGCTAAGGGAACACTGTAGAAAAGGCAAGCTCTGAGGAGGAAAGGGAAGAGCCCACAAGTTCTCTGTTTATCTTTCAGCATTAATCATTAGAGATCCACACACAGTGTACTAGCAAATAAAGACCACGGAGAGGATCTGAAACTGAAAATTAAACAGAAGAATTTCAATAAGAGCTTTGTTCTAGGGGAAGAAGCTCTGAACTTAGAAGAATTTAGATGAATCAATGGCATCTAATATCCTTTGGCAAGAAGACACTTAATTTCACCAAACATTGTTATTATTATTATTATTATTAATCCTGAAAATCTGCCTGGTTGAACATGCAACTTAATCTTATTTTTGCTGCTATCAAGCTAAGATGGAATTGTTTCATCCATTTCAGTTTCTTTAATGAAAATGATAAATGTAATCAAACCATATTACATATTTGAAAGTTACTAAGAGAATATATCTTAAAAGAGACACAGATGTATATATATATATATACAAAAAGTTTTTATTACAAGGAAAAAATGGTAACTTTGTATGGTGATACTAACTAAACTCTGGTAATCATTTTGCAGGAGATATATATATATGTAAATGTATATATAATCATTGTACATTTGAAACTAACATAATGTTGTATGCCAATAACTCCATTACAATTTGTAACAAAGTAAAAATATCATTTAGGACTCAATTTCATGTCAAAGCCAGCTTAATGTGTTTGATGCCTGTGTTGTTACCTGGAAAAGGATTCTGAAACCATGCACATGCATGACAGAGGTTTCTTGATTCTCTTTGAGTGTGAGGGGGAAATGTGGGGAAACATAAGTTGACTGTTCATAATCTAAGATTTTATGTCTCCATCTATATATTTTTGTGATATGCATCTTTATACAAATTTTGGACAGTTCCAAGTACATGGAGCCAAGTAAAGAACTGCATATTGTATAAGAGGAAAAATTTTTAAAACTGAAGAGCACAAAGTACATTATTATCTGTCACCAAGGTTACAAGAGGTTACAAACATGACTGCCCCTAGCAACAAGACATGTATCTAAGGAAAACTTTCTACTGCGATGTAATTTTATTTCTCCAAAACTCTTAATGAGGGAAGATGAGAAAATTGCCCCATTTGTGAATAATGGAAGAAGAAAGATAATCTTTTCAGTCTGTCCCAGTTTGTTGCCAACTAGCTAATCTTTTTTTCTTTAAGTATGTCAGCATCATCTGTAAAAGGACATGAACTAAAACTACATAATCATCATTTACTGATTATATTACAGTACCTTAATATCTTTGAAATAAGCAAACGATATATAGAACTATAACATACATAATAGAAATGAGGTTCCTCTGAATAGTACCCTAAAAATTAACAAGTATGTACATTCTGAACACCTGGATTTTAAATGAAATTGATGTGTGTGTGTATGTATATATATGTATATATATATATATATATATACATATATATATAATACTGATATATAGTGCTTATGTGACAGATTTTGTCACATGCAAAGAATTTTTGCTTATCAATGATATGAAAAGCAAATCATACATGTGATTTTTTGCAGGAATATACAGCTCTTTCTATATGCAAACTACAGATACTGAGTATAATACAGAGACTCTCTGATTTCACTCTGCAGGAAAAAATGAAGTCCCTAGGAAGGTTTATGTAGCAAATATACATATTTTTTAATTTGACTCCAGTCTTTTTTTGCTTTTTGTTTGTTTTTCTTCTTTAAGCATTCTTAGTGTCATTTTGTGGCTCAGGCTGTTTACTTCTCATGCCAGTTTTGTGCTGGGTTATGCTTTTCTAGGTAGAAGTTTCCTGGTATGTAATTTATACTAATAATGCTTATTTTTTCTTATCCCTCAAATAACTTTTCATAATTTCACTTTCCAGCATTCTTTACCTTTTCTCATTTTACACATTGTAATCAGGCTGTCTCATCTTGTCCTTCTATTTCTTAGCTGTTAGAAAACATCTATTTTTTCCCTGAATATCTTTCACCCAGGTCTCTTTCCCTGGCACATTTTCTTTTTCAGCTGATTAGTAGGCCCGATACTTGGATGGACCAAAGACATTAAAGTTAACATGTACATAAAACAGTTACCATTTTCCTCTAAGTTGCTTTTCCTTTCATATTCTCATTTTTTTGTATCTTAATTCTAGGTATGATACTTGGTGGTTTGCTCTAAATCTCTGTTCACAGTATATGCAAAGCTGGGACAAATCTACATCTGTAAAGACCTCTGGAATTCTTTTTCACCTGCACTCCTCCTATCCCAGTCCCCACCATCTTCTCTGGCCTGAGTTACTGTGACAGGAATCTAATAGAATTTATACTTTTTAGTCCAATCTCCAACGAACTAGTTACTATATAGCAGCTAGAGTCCTCTTTATATAAAGAAAATCACTGATGAGTAGGTCCCTACCTTACAGTTGTATTCTTTAGAGATAATTGATTTCTTTTTTTTTTTTTTTAGGATATATCTTTTAAAAGATCTTTAGCATGATTTCTCAAGATTCTCTCAGTAAAGCTGTTTTACTTAAGGTTGTGTTATATTGTCATATGAATAAATTTAGCCTTTCTTTCAATTATCAAACTTCACCTTTGTGCAGTTTGGTACTTTTAATGGATTTCCTGTTTAGTAAGATGGTTGTCAGTTTCTTTCTTATTTTTAGTTACTAATATGAAGGAAGATGTTGACATCTATGGACATACTTCTAACTGTTCCTGAAGTCAAGAAGATTTGTCTAAATGTTGATCAAAGATGAATTCATAGAATTCTTAATTTAAAAACTACTGAGTTATAGGTGGTACTGCAGTTAAATCCTTAAAGGTAAGCTATAGATCCAATAAACTGTTGTTGCTCAATTGTGTCCAACTCTTTGCAACCCCATGGATTGCAGCATGCCAAGCTTCCCTGTCCTTCACTATCTAGCAGAGTTTGCTCAAACTCATGACCACTGAATCAGTGATGTCATGCAACCATCTGGTCCTCTGTTGGCCCCTTCTCCTCCTGCCTTCAATCTTTCTCATAATCAGGGTCTTTTCCAATGAGTCGGCTCTTCATATTGGGTAGCCAAGGTATTGGAGCTTCAGCTTCAGTCCTTCCAATGAATACTCAAGTTTGATCTCCTTTGGGATTGAGTGGTTTGATCTCCTTGCTGTCCAAGGGAATCTCAAGAGTCTTCATCTCCAGTACCACAATTTGAAAGCGTAAATTCTTCAGCACTCAGCCTTCTTTATGGTTCAACTCTCACATCCATATATAACTACTGGAAAAACCATAGCTTTGACTATATGAATCTTTGTTGGCAAAATGATGTCTCTGTTTTTTAAATCAATACAATTATGGTCAAGAATACTGGCTCTGGAACCCGATTTCCAGAACAGACTCTGTTCATTCTATGTGATGACAGTTCCCAAACTGTGGCCCACAGACTGCTGGGGATTTTTGACGGTTTTTAAATTCTGATACTTCTATAATCATGGGCATCCTCAGATTTTGAAAATGAATCAATATACACTTACAATTTGTGAATTTTTCTTGTTATATGTTATACTTAAATATCATTTTAATAAAAATAAAACTGTTCACATATACAAGAACACAGAAAATAAAGTACATATGTCACTATGACTTTTAAAATACCTTAATTTAAATATATAAAGAATTCACGCTAAATCAATTCAGTCATGTCCAACTGTGCAACCCTATGGACTGCCACCCATCAGGCTCCTCTGTCCATGGGATTCTTCAGAAAAGAATACTGGAGTGGGTTGCCATTTCCTGCTCTAGGGTATCTTCCCAACTCAGGGATTGAAGCTGTGTCTCTATCATCTCCTGCAGTGGCATGTAGATTCTTTAACACTGTGCCACCTGGGAAGCCCATATAAAAAATAGATACAAATAAGATATTACAATAGGATGCTTGTTTTAACTGAAACATTCAGCGTATTCTGCTTTGACTATAAAACTGCTGAGAGATTTGTTTTTGATAACAGTGCTTACATTTTGGGTAATAATAAAGAGAGATCTTTATTTTATATGAAACATGCTTAAGATGTTTAATGAGTTCCTCAAGTGCTGATAGTGTGATTTGAGTAATTTCTTCCTGCTTTAAAAGAGTTAATATCAACTAGTTGCAGAGAATTTTACATTTTGATTTACAGATGAAGTGGCAATATGACTGGTATCACTGATTAGAATATCTAGAATCAAATGTCAGATGCATACAGATAAATAACTTCAATTTTAATTTTGATTATATAATTCTTTTACTATTTCACACCCACAATGAAACTTTTACATAATACATTTGTGTATACACACAAGAGAACATACAGCATAATCACGCTTATATGTCAACATAAGTAACATTTTATTCTTCTTTTTAAACAAAATTGGTATGGAACTAAAATCAGATTATTCAATTCTAGAGGAAGAAGTTGAAGTAAAATAAAATACAGTTGACCCTTGTAAAAATGAGGAAGGTTAAGGGTACCAACTCCATGCAGTTGAAAATCCTTGCATAACTTCTATTGGAGCTTGGGTCCTAAGACCCAAAATGGCTTAAGTGAATTATGACTCAGGTTCTGTTTGCTAGGAGTTGTTTGACTCTAATCCAACTCTCATCCAACTCTCACCTTTCTTTGAAACCATCCCAGGGCTGGAAAAGTTAACAAATCAAAGGGAAACAGAAGTAAGGCGAGTCCAGTAACATCTTGACAAAGTCAAGTACAGCAGTTCCCAAACCTATTTTCATTTTTCCATCTATTGCAAAGAAAGAGGAAACCTTAAATGGAAATAACAAGGACTTAATATTTTATGAAAATGCAGCTTAGCACTTTCACAGTTGAATGTAGGAGATTCAGAACAAAGCAGATGGAATAAAACAGAGACATTCTATCTTCCATATGAGAAAATAAGTGGGCCTGCCCTATACTAAACCTCTAAAAGATTAAGAGATCATAAAAAGAGAGATGAAATAAATTTTTACATGTTATTACTTTTACCTTTCAATCTATTATGAAAGCTGTAACCCATAAGACTGTTTTCTAGTCTGCATTTCAGGAATTTGATTAACAAAGTTTGACTTTCCTTCACCCAGTAGGCACAGAGTAAAGAAGTGGAAGAAACTTTGGCATTGTCATTTGCAATCCTGTTGGTGGTGACTGGGGTGGCGGGAGAGTTATATAATTATAAAATCAATTATATATATAATTTGATAAAGTAACATGAATATAAATTATTAAATCATCTATGACAAAAGTTCCTAATATATAAGCATTAAGTAGAATAAAAACATAATTATATTCCTAATATATTTATGAAATGTAACTGACAGAAATATACTGCATGACTATAATACAGGATATATTGATAAGCTACAAAGATTAGTTTAAGACATTTACTATATCATGTAGAACATAGGATTTATTTTAAAAATAATTGAAGGAATAAAGATCTAAAGGGAAAAATGTATTACTTTCTCCCAAACACCTATCTTTCATGAAGATAAAAGTCTTTCAGTTCAGTTCAGTTCAGTCACTCAGTCGTGTCTGACTCTTTGCGACCCCAAGAGCTGCAACACCGCCAGGCCTCTGTTCATCACCAACTCCCGGAGTTTACCCAAACTCATGTCCATTGAGTCAGTGATGCCATCTAACTATCTCATCCTCTGTCGTCCCCTTCTCCTCCTGCCCTCAATCTTTCCCAGCATCAGGGTCTTTTCAAATGAGTCAGCTCTTCGCATCAGGGGGCCAAAATATTGGAATTTCAGCTTCAACATCAGTCCTTCCAATGAACACCCAGGACTGATCTCCTTTAGGATGGACTGGTTGGATCTCCTTGCAGTCCAAGGGACTCTCAAGAGTCTTCTCCAACACCACAGTTCAAAAGCATCAATTCTTCGGCGCTCAGCTTTCTTTATAGTCCAACTCTCACATCCATACATGACCACTGGAAAAACCATAGCCTTGACTAGATGGACCTTTGTTGGCAAAGTAATGTCTCTGCTTTTCAATATGCTGTTTAGGTTGGCCATAACTTTGCTTCCAAGGAGTAAGTGTGTTTTAATTTAATGGCTGCCATCACCATCTGCAGTGATTTTGGAGCCCCAAAAAATAAAGTCAGCCACTGTTTCCCCATCTATTTGTCATGAAGTGATGGGCTCGGATGCCATGATCTTAGTTTTCTGAATGTTGAGCTTTAAGCCAACTTTTTCACTCTCCTCTTTCACTTTCATCAAGAGGCTCTTTAGTTCCTCTTCACTTGCTGCCATAAGGGTGGTATCATCTGCATATCTGAGGTTATTGATATTTCTCCTGACAATCTTGATTCCAGCTTGTGCTTCATCCAGCCCCATGTTTCTCATGATGTACTCTGCCTATACGTTATATAAGCAGGGTGACATATACAGCCTTGACGTACCCCTTTTCCTATTTGGAACCAGTCTGCTGTTCCATGTCCAGTTCTAGCTGTTGCTTCCTGACCTGCATAAGTTATAGAGTAAAACTATCAAACAAAAAGTGCCTTCATTAAACTTTATTCTTCTAAATGTTCTTATCCCTTCTTAGGACAAGGTGAAAAACTAAGAAAATAATAAGATTTTGAAGTCCCTTTTATGGTTACAATGGTTACAATGCTCCTGTGGGACTTCTATGAAAGGAAGGTAACCAGATGAATCCATGTAATCTCTGAGGAACAGAGCATGCAGCCATCAATGAAAAAGGCAGGTGAAAGAAACAGTAGGTGAATCAATAAACAGAGTCCTTGTTGATAATAAACATTTGTTCTAAATCCCCATTATTTGTATTTAGTCAGTACTTTTCTTCCTGAAACATTGTCTGTACTTAGAAGCCAAATTGGGAGTCTAGAGGTTGTTTGAGAGTTTTTCCTTTCATAAAGTTGAGCAATCTGAATTTAATAAATTTATCTCTTAAGTTTTGAAAATAAATGGAAAATATTTGAACTGTTAACTACGATTCTCAAGTCAGTCTCATCGCCGTCTGTGTGCACGATTCTCTGTATCCCATTAGACAAATGGAACATGCGATGTTTACAAAGTTCCTAGAAAAAATATGTCTAAAATATTTCCCTACTGCTTGTGAGAGATATGTGTCTATAAAAGTACACAGGGGTCCCAGAACATTAAAACTTCCTTAAATAACATAACATCTACTTTAAAATAAGGTGAAATAAACTATGTTAAGAAAGGTTTATAAATCGTCAAAACAGAAGAAAATTTAAAAAATGAAAGTGTTTACAAATTTCAATATATATATTTTGTTATAAAATATTAAAATATTTTCATAGCCATATGATACAACATGAGACTAAACCTGTAAAAATATTAAAAACCAAAATTATTTTTATATATACATTCAAATAAGGTCTAATTTTAAAAACTGAAGAGGCTACTATAAAAAAATATTGAACTACATATGTATAAGAATATTTTTTATATATAGATATAAATATATAGTTGTATATACATGCTAATATGCACACACACATATCCAGAACTCTTCCAAGTATGTACATCATTATATACATTTTATTCTATTTATAGGAAGCAAGACATTTTATACAGCCAACCCAAAATCAAGAGGAAGAAATTACTTTTCCACATTTTTAAAAGAATTTGTAGTTATTAGGAAAAAAGGCAGGGAGGGAGGGAAAGAGTGGAGAGAAAAGAGAGAGAAAGAAACAGCAATCAGCAAACTTCAGTAGAGGTGACTATGCAGGTAAATATATAACACACATTGAATACAAAAACTATACTCTTTCTTTGAAAGAAATCTGATAAATCCCTGAGAATACTGTTATTTTTTATCATTCTACTCCAGATCCTGACCCAGAGATCGAACCCGGGTCTCTTGCATTGCAGACTGATTCTTTACTGATTGAGCCACCAGGGAAGTCCCCCATTTTTAACAGACCAATATATAAAGAACTATGAATGTAAGATGACTGACAAAGCATATTATGCAGGGAAGATATTGGCAACAACCATAATTCATTTATTCAGCAACTGTATGGTAAATGTTAAAAGAAATGAAGCCAGGTAAAGTGCAACAAGTTCTGATAATCTTAGTTTAGAAATATCAGGGAAAACCTCTCTAGTTAGGTGATATTTAAGCTAAGACCTAAATGAAATGACAGATCAAGCCTTACAAATATCTACCCAAGAATTATACCGGCTAAATGAAAATTCTAAACACCCAAAGGCTAGAGTATGTCTGGTGTCTCCGAAGAAGCCTAAGTAAAGAGGTGGGATGGGAATAGAAGAAGTGACAATGAAAGGGAAATCTGAGGAGTAATGGTCTGTGTGTTGGGGGACAGGAGTCACACGTACATAGGGACAGGATCTCAATGAGTGAAAGAAGGTGAGACCTGGGTAAAATATGATGTGACCTAATTAATATTTTCAAAGGATAACTGTTGCTGCTGTATAGAGATTTCTGGAGACCAGGAGAGAACAGGGAGAATGACTGGGGTGTGACGCATTCCATGTGAAAAACAGTGTTGTCTTTGACTATGAAGTGGTAAAAACTGGTTGCATTTTGAATAGGTTTCTAAGATAAGAGCAGAATTTGTCAATAAATTGTTGCACAGTATAAAAGAAAGTGGGAATTCATGGAAGACTTAAGGAATTTTTGCCTGAGAACTCCAAGACAGAGTTGCCATTTGGTGAACTGGAAAAGATAATGGAAAACAGTGGAAAGTCCAAAGTCCTAATTTGGGCACTTTAAGTATAAGATGCCAATTGAATGCAAAACTGGAGATATCAGTAGCCAACTTTAGATAGATGGTCTACAGGGCATCTTAAAAGCCCTGGTGCTAGATGAAATAAGACAATGAGTGTATATAAAAGAGAAAAGTCTTTGGGACTTAGTTACTAACTTACAGCTAGAGAAGATAAGTACTACCTACAAATGTTGCTGCAACAGTTAAATAGGAAATTGAGAGATAGTGATATCTAAGAGGCAAAAAAAAAAAAAAAGTTGAAATAAGAAAGGATTAAAGACTTGATCAAATGTTACATATAGCTGGAGAATGATGCTAACAATTTAACATTGGCTTTTCTGGGATGATGGAAGCAAAAATATTACTGGAGTGTGTGCAGAAGAGAAAGGAAGAAAAGTGACTAGAGAAAATATGGTTAAACAGCTTAGGGAACAGATACTGTTAAAATATGACTTAGCTCTGTATTAAAGAATAAACTATTACTTGTGGTGTGATTTTTTGAAAAAAAAATTAAGTAAAATGTTTAAGTGGAAAAAGTGCAGACCACTACGTATATTTTCATCCTATTTTCCTGAGTAACAAAGTATAAGTAATTTTGTAAAAGACAAATGCATACATATATGTGTTTAACTGCACACTAAGAGAGATATAATACTTGAAAGTTCATGTACCAAACTTACTATATTTATCAACGGGGTAGTGGTAGAGATTAGGAAAATAGAAGAGGTAACTGACTCTTTAATTTATTTCCAACTTTTCTGCCTGATTTTGTGGAATCTGCATGACTATTGCTACTTCAGAGAAAATATAATAGAAATTAAATGCACAGGTACAATTAACTAGGAGATTATTGTTTATGCAATCCTTCATTCAGTCTGTGGATACTTAGTTAATACGCAAGGGCTGTACTAGTAAACAGAACAAATGCAATCCCTGCCTTCAAAGATTCTACATTGTAGAGCAGGAGTTTTCAATCCTGACTGCATGTTAGAATTGAACAATCCGGTTGAATAGGCTGTACCATAGAGTAATTTAAATGAACTCTTGAGAATGAATTCTGGGCAGCTGTATTTTGTAAAGGTCAGTAAGCAATCCTATTGCACTGAGAGTTTCCAACTGCTAGTTGAAGAAATGGTTAAAGTTTAGAAATATATCCAACCTATAAAAACAATATCTTGGAGAAAACCAGGATGCATTCCCCACACACATATCCCATTTCAACCAAGTGAATAACAAAACTTCAATGTTTTTTCCTTAACATATTCTTGCTGGAATTAATCAAAATATATTTTTGGGTACAGTTTTCATTGTGGTAAAATATACTTAATTGTTCTAGCTATATTTAGGTGCAGAGTTAGTAATCAGTATATGTTTAAGGGAAGAAGGAAGAAGGAAGAAGCAGTTTGTGGATTACCAACACCTACAACCATACAACTGTGGCCAAGTACAACTTTCTGGGTGACAATGACAAAATGTTGGCTTCCAAAAACTTCCATTGACCAAGTTTTTGTTTTTGTTTTCTGCAGGGATGCTACTTGTATGTTGCTCTTTGTTTACTGATAAACAAATTGCAAAAAGTCATACCTTTACTACAAATTACATATATCATAACTTTACTACAAGTTATATCTGGAAAAATTATAGAAGTGTAGTCCTTCTAAATTTTGATTAAGTACCTTGATAACGAGGGCTTCCCAGGTGGTGCTAATAGTAAAGAACATACCTGCCAATGCAGCAAACACAAGAGACACAGGTTCGATCCCTGGATCAGGAAGATCCCCTGGAGAAGGGAATGGCAACCAGTATTCTTTCCTGGAAAATTCTATGAATAGAGGAGCCAGGCGTGCTACAGTCCATGGGGTCACAAAAAGTCAGAGATGACTGAGTACACTCTTTGATAGCAAAACAAGTACAACTTTACAAAAATCATAGACCAAGCACTCATTATCCCTGAGGTCTTATAGCAGGAAGGTTCTATAGGCTCATCTTCATTTAACTATCCTATCTGTTGGTTTATTTATTTTTATAAATAAGTGTAGTATTTAAACCCAGAGAGGCCTTAGCTATTCATACATAATAGAACCAAGCCTAATACATAGGTTTGTGAGTCCTGTGGTCTCTACCCTGTTAACAAATTCTCTTTACACTTCGGTAAATCAACATATTAAAGAGTTTCAGCAAGGTTATTTTTTCACTTTTAATCCATTTGGTTGCCTCCTTTTCTCTACTTGCTTTCTTTTCTGAATTCTTACGTTTTTGTTTTTTGTTTTTCCTTCCACTTGTCTTTCCTGGCTGAACTGTGATGCTGTATTTGCTTTTATTTAATTTATTTTCACAGCAAGACTGACTTTGGCTGTCATCCAACCTTTGCTTTCTGTAAAGAAGACAAGTGCTGTTTGTTATGGGCAATGTTGCTGTTTTCTGTTCTTGGAAAAGTCAAACAGACAGCATAAAGTGTCAGCATTTTTTCCAGCTCATTTGGACAATGATGTTTCTTCCTCAGATTCCCTTCAGAAAGTGACTTCAAGCAAGCTCAGCCTCTGGCATTCAACTGCACTTTCAACATTGTGTTTGGATCTGGCTGTTCAGTTCAAACGTGTACTAATTTAATCTGCTGACCTTTTGCCTTCCTCCCTCATTTTCTAAAAATATTTACCCATGGACGGCCATTTTATCTCCAAGAGTTTTCCATCCCCTGTGGCATATTCCTCAAAGATTAAATTTGAACAAAATCAAATGTCTACAATCAAATCATGCTGATAGAATCCAGGGAGATATTTACTAACAAAATCCTTTTTTTTTTTTTTTTGGAAAATAGAAGTTATTCTTAAGGGCAATGGCCTGAAAGTCACTGACTTCACATAGTAATTTAATGAAAAAACAAGAGTGTGTTTTTGCTTTTTAAGCTCATTGTTTTGAGTAGTTAACAACAAAAGTGGTACTCATAACCTCCTGAGGAATCAGGATAAAAAGTTAGAATCAAATAAAAATAATAACGCCAACAAAGACTGAGGGCAAGATTGAGGGCAGAATGAGAATGAGAGGGCATCAGAGGATGAGATGGCTGGATGGTATCACTGATGCAGTGGACAAGAACTTGGGCAAACTCCAGGAAATGGTGAGTGACAGGGAGGCCTGGCGTGCTGCAGTCCATGGAGTCACAAAGAGTTGGACACGTCTGGGCGACTGAACACAACAACAATAATGCCAACAAAGCCATAGGATTTCTCTTTAAATGACTTGCTTCAAAACATAAGCATGCCTATGCATTAGACGAAGTCTTTTAGTTAAAAGGGCTGTACTCTGTGCTTTTCCCATAGTTCCTCTTATCCCCACAAATAGCTTCAAATAGAGCAGTGTTTTCTCTAAACCCATTTACCTAAATTTTAAAACTTTACATCATCAGATGTGTTCAGCAAATCTGTGCTACATTTTCACTGTCTCCTAAGATTTTATGTTTCTGTCTTCCAGCCACAATTTTAGGCCCAATGTTCTTTGAGATGGCTAAGACTACTTCTTGATATGCTATTTTAAAACTAAATTTAAATTTCTGTTTTGTTTTTCTGATATATATATATATATATATTACTCTGTGTCTGTTTGGGTATAAAATTAATCATATTTTTATAATGATATCTTGTCCAGATATTTCTTCTGATCCGAATTTAAAAAATACGGTTGTGTGAACTTTAATTATTACTTATTAAAAGAGGTCAACTCTAAGTGTAAATTAGTTGGATTAAAATGCTGGATATTTGCATGGAGAGGATTTACTTTCCCAAAACCTCAGGCATAAGTTAACTCAGAATGTTAGCTTACCTTTGAGCATAAGTGAGCTACAATTGAATATTTAATCCCTAAATTCAATTTTCACCTGGGTGTTTTGGCCTCAAATCTATTTTCTAGCTGTACTTGATAAGTACATCAGAGAGGATTTGGAAACAGAATCATTGGAAACAGAATCAAAGTCAAGTACAAATTCTCTCTGAAAAATGAGCATCCTATTCCCAATTAACTTGACTGTTTACAAAATTTATATTAATATACCCACAGCATAGATTTCAGAGCCTTTGAGATTTAAGCCTGTATAAGAAGGTAGGTAAATGACTAGAAAAGTGAGGTATTAATAGTATTCTCATATTTCTGATGACATTAAAAAAGATGAAATTTACAGACAGAGATTTTACAATATCTGCCAAAAAGTACATACATTTCCATTTGATCCACAGATGCATTTACCTCTAGGTCTCTATCCCAAATTGCTGTTGTTGTTCAGTCGCTCAGTCCGGTCATGTCTTTGCCACCCCATGGACTGCAGCATGTCAGGCTTCCCTGTCCTTCACTATTTTCTGGAGTTTGCTCAAACTCATGTCCATTGAATTGAAGATGCCATCCAACCATCTCATCCTCTACTGCCTCCTTCTCTGCCTTCCCTCAATCTTTCCCAAATCAATACTGGTAAATCTTCTTCACCTGTTCAGTAACAGCAGGTATTTAATCTGTAAAGCATGTCTTATTCTTCAAATTTCAAGGAATACCAACACTGTAAATCTTAGTATCTCATCATATGGAAATTAAGAAACACTTGTCTGATTTTTCTGAGTTTTTATAAGGAAAAATGGCATCATAGATTTCATATTACAATATATACAGACTTGTCAAACCATCTAAATTTAAATTCTTCAAATGAACAATGCTAGGAACCAACTTATTATACCTAAAGTTGAATATCAAATCCTCTAAAGTAACAGAACTGTTGATTAAAACAGGAGGTCATTGGGCTGAGATGGTTCTAATGTGGTGGTAGCATAGTTAAGCAAGCCAAAAATCTAAGATTGTAAATGCCTCAAGGTTATGAAATGAAACATTAAGGACAACCAATCACAAATAACCAACTAGATTTTAAGATATAGGCAACCAAAATTTCCCTTTCTTTGCTTCCATACTTTCTCTATTTCTTCCCCCTAACTACTGTGGGAGGAATGCTCCTCACCACTTCTGATTTGGTGCTGCCCCATTCCAATAGATTTTCACTCAAACTCTTAAAATTTTCATATGCATTAGTTTATCTTTTAATAAACTACATTTTTAATAAAGATGTTAGTACCAAAAAAAGCCAATTCTATAGTTGAAATAAGGCTTTGATTTTCTGAGCAAAAATATAATAGTTCTATTAGAATTTGAGAATAAAATGCTATATGATCTATAATACAAAATAGTCTAAATTCTAAACTCTGACACTTCAAAACAGTGATCAAGATCTAGAAAACATTGAAAAATAAGATTTATCTTTTATTTCTCAAAGGTCAGTTAATTTATCTAATTTGTTTGAGGTCTTATTCATACATATATTTATAAATTTAAAGCACATGAACCTTTCCATATGAGGTAATCAAATCTGTTTTAGTATAGAAATTACAGCATTTATGAAAAATGGATAATTTTATTTAGAACTTCCTTTGCTTGTCTAACACATTTGGATTCATGATTCATCTATAAGTAATGAAAGTTACATTAAGGCTATTTCTATACATTAAAAAAAAGTCAGATGAAAAACTATTTCAATGACTTAAATTTCACATTCTGGAAAATTGCTTATATAACAATCAGCCATTTGAAGCAATAGAAATCCTCTGAAATCACTGGAAAATTGCTGTGTCTTACATGGCATTCTTGTATTTCAGATTTATTGTGAACATTTGGGGAACAATTTAGCATTTTAACAGTTACTGTTCTTTTGATAAACTTAACTCAATTTTCAAAATATTAGAAGAATACTAATTATTTTTCTTTGTATTAATGTCCTTTGTTTCCTTTTTTTGCCTCAACCAGTATTGCATGACATGGCACTCTGAATATTAATACTCCCAGTATTAATGAATGGTGAATCCTTTTTATTTTATCATATGAATATGTGAGAGAATGTGTCCTTGCTGCTTTGCTAATCTATATTTCTCAGTTCCTTGAGCCTAACCTAAAAGCATTCTCGTATTAATACCAGGAACTCTAGTGTATGTTGTATACCCAAGGGACACATCTTTTTCTTTTTTTGAGTAAACTGAGAGATTAATGAAAAATAAATGCAACATGCTATACTTGATTGGATCCTTTTCTTTTAAAGGACTTTACTGGGCCACAACAAAACTTGAGGTCTGAGCATTTAATAGTAATTTATCTATCAGTGTTAGTTCTTATTATCTACTGTGGTTGGCCATTTTGTCAGCAACTTCCCCCCAAGTAACTCTTGAAAATTAAAAAGAAAAGAAAGTTACTTTAACAATTGTGTTGGTGCTGTAAATCTTTGTAACTATTTGGTTGTCTGGAACTTATTTCAAAGTACAAAGAAAACTGCCTAGGGAGAATAGTGCTAAGTTTCAAAGCAAACAGAGTATCATCTATACATGAATCAATCAGTCAATCTACTAAACAAAATTTTATTCTTAAATCTAACTATTTGCACAGTTAAATCAATGTTATAATGTTAAAGATGATTAAGTGCTCATAGAAGATTTGATTCCTGTTAGGAAAAACATTTCTAATTATCTTTAAATAGTATTAACCTAAAATATTTCATTTAATCCTATCAAAATGAATAAAATCAATGTGAATGACTAGAAAGTATAAATCCTAGAAAATACCTCTCTTACTATGTGGTACTCACTATGCTAAATACTCATATAATTAAATTATTCCACTATTACTAACTCCTTAAGTTATTAATCATGACTTTACAGATGAGGAGACTTTAAGGCCCAAAGCAACAGACTGGACATCTTTAACTTCTATAACAGGACAATGTCCTTTCAATCGAACCAAATATAGTTAAAGAAACAGAAGAGAGTAAAGAGCAGATCCTGACCTCTGCCAATTTCTTATTCCTTTTAGTTCATATTTGAATCAGTTGAGAAAATTCAAAAAGACTTTGATCTTTCATCAACATTTGCTCAGCATTCTTGCGTTAAGTAACTAATTAAAAGTAACTGGGAAGTTTTGACTCTTTAATAAGCATATTACCTCATTCTTAACATGATCAAATAAACATGGTTATATATCCATTCTATTTTAAATGATCTCACTTATTACATTCTTCTATAATCATTATAGCTAATAGAAATAAATTAAAACAGTATTCTTCCTTAAATTACCACAAAATACAAACATCACAACAATAAGAATATATAGATTGTTGTCTATAAAGTATCACTATGCTAGATAATATTATTATTAGCATAGAGCTGTTAGGCTTAATTTATATTCTGTTGACTATAAGTAAACTTTACATATCTATATTCAATTGACTAAATGAGTATACTATTCTTAATTTCTATAACAATACATGAATAATCACACATGATTATGCCCTCTAAACTATAATAACAGAACCATACAAGAACTTCTATAAACTATTTGACTTTTACATGTGAGGAAATGCCATCTTCATCTCTCTATAGCCAATAACTAGCATTATATTAGTGCATATTCAATACCTGAGGGATATTTTAGAAAATACATTAAACCAACATGGTTTTTAATAATGAGGTAAAACTAACATAGCTATGTAAATTGGCCTATAGGGACAAAACAAAACAAAGCCTCTACTCAAAACATTTTATTAACTGTTCTGTTTGGAATGGTCCAATAGTGACCTAGCTGCTACATATCAGTGTATTTATTTGCTCAGCACATGGTTTTTGACTATCCTGAATTTAAAAAAGAAAAATCATATATTCTGAAGCAAAGTATTTCAAGGTTCTCTTGACCTCAAAAGAGCAAGACCTCTACTTTGATCTTTTTCTAATATTTTTTGATTCATATAATAAAACTGATTTAAATCTTTATTTTGGGGGGAGTAGATATGGGAAGTGTAGATGAATGTATACATACTTATTCATACATACACACATATGAAATAGATAGGCACTTTATAGGTTAGCCTAATAAATCAATAAATACAGTAATATTTACATGAAATATACCCTACTGTTTTTTTAAACTAATTTGCCAGCTGATTTTTAGAAGAAAAAGAACTGTTCTAAGTTGAAGATAGGCTTGGAATAATTTTGTTTGTTTCAGGACAGTATCTTAGGCACAGTTTACCTTAATAAAAAAAAATCCAGCATTTGAGATACCATAATTAGACAGAATGGGCAGAGCACACAGATCATTTTAGGGCAATGAAAATAATCTGTGTGATACTATTATGATGGATGCATGTAATTACACATCTGTCTAAACCTGTGGAATGCATAACATCAAAAGTTAACCTTTGGGTAAATTATGGGACTTTGGCTGATAATACATCAATGTAGCTTCATCAATTGTAACCAAAGTACCACTCTGGTGGAGGGGGAGTGTGTTGATAACAGGGAAGGCTGTATACATGGGAACAGGAGGTACATGGAAAATCTCTATACATTCATCTCAAATTCTGTCAATCTAAAACTGCTATAAAAAAATAAAGTATCTTAAAAAATGAAAATAAAAAAACACTAAATGACCATATGTGAATCTCTGTCTGCAACACTTGTCTAAGAACACATGTTTTCATTTTTTATAGTACATAATTTGAAATACAGTATTTACTACATGATATGGGCTTCCTTGGTGGCTCAGAAGGCAAAGAATCCACCTGCAATGTGGGAGACCTGGGTTGGATACTTGAGTTGGAAAGATCCCCTGGAGGAGGGCATGACAGCCCACGCCAGTTTTCTTGCCTGGAGAAGCCCCATGGACAGAGGAGGCTGGAGGGCTATGGTCCATGGGGTTGCAAAGAGTCAGACACGACGGAGCAACTAAACACAGCATACAGCACATGGATAAAATAAAACCTTGACAGTATCATCTGTTCTAAATTTGGTAATTTTAAAAAAAATCTATGTCATACGTAAAATTATAATAATCAGATCACCTCACTTTATCAGTACCACAGTTTATATTGCTTTTAGTGAAATGGTAGATTAAAAAAAAACATTCTATTAATCATAGGAGAGAAATTCAACTAATTTCATCTAAATCTTAATTTCAGAGCATCCAAGTCTAAGACTTTGGTAGTTCTCACTTTTAAAACAGTTTCCTCATACATGCCCCATCATTGCCTTCAATTACTACTGGGATTCTTTATCACTATTTGGAGTTCTCCCTAGGACATTTCCTTTCTAAGCAGTTCAGAATCTGCTAGTCAATGTGCTCTTTAATTTGCAACCTCTGAAATATTCAAAAAAACTGTTAATTAAAAGCAGTTGAAAATAGTCTGACTCACAGATGCAGCTGGATTGAGCTGTGTGGGAGGGTAGCATAGATAACCATTTACTAACATCTTAATTTACTTTTAATGGAGAAAGTGAAATCTCTAATTTACATTTGCTTTTTTCCTTTATTTGTTGTACCAAATTTTCATGTTTTAAAACTAAACCTTGCACAACCTTGTATTATATAAAAATACATATTATTTAGTGTTACTAAATTCTTAGATAATAATCACCTTAATAAATACAGTTTGAGGATCTTCCAAGACTCAAAGCATTGTCTGTTATAAAAGCAGTAATAATAGTAAGCTCTATAAAACTGTGAAAGAAAATTAGTTTCCAAGAGTAGAGTTATCCATTTATCACATAATTATCTTTCATTAATAAAAATGGCAATATTATAATTGAAAGGAAAAATTCACAATCCTCTGAGCATTCTTTTCAAAGCTAATATTAAAAAGAATTAAATTTTAATTCCTGGCAACAACAATATAATTTTAACCAATAATTAAATTTTTACTGTTTATACATGTAACACAATTATAAGATTATTCATCATATTGGTTAAGTGTGTCTTATAAGTATGAACAAGGTTATATATTAGTTTTCCTCTTGAATATTACATGAATCCACATGATCTTTACTATTTATGTCACTGAATTTATCTCATTACATTTATTCATATATTATTTTAGCTATCTATAAGTCATAATCACTGTAGTTATCTCCTCTTATTATACTTATTTTATATATTGTTTTAGCTCTCTATCTTGTTGGAGTGGCTATTTCTAATATCTTTGGCTTGAGGTATCTTATAAGGAGAGCATAATAAATTGGACTGAAAAAAAAAAAAAGATCAATGTGTGGCAGTTTCACTTGGGGAACCTGAACTGAGAAAGTTTCCAGCAAAAAAGTTCCTGGGAAGACAGCGGTTATCAAATGATCAAATGCTAAGGTCATATTGTGCTCAGTCTCTCAGTTGTGTCTGACTCTGAGACCCCATGGACCTTAGCCTGCCAGGCTCCTCTGTCCATGGGGATTCTCCAGGCAAGAATACTGGAGTGGGTTCCTGTGCCTTCCTCCAGGGGATCTTTCCAAACCAGGGATTGGGTTGGAAAGATCCATTTTTTTTACTGTCTAAGCCACTAGGGAAGCTTGGTGAATTCACCCTTGTCGTGAATTTGGTTCTACATCCAAATGAGTTAGGATTTCAGTTTCTTCTACAGAGTGGAATAAAAACAAAGAAGTTGATTTATATTCACAGAATATTTAACACATTGTAATCCTCAATGTCAACAGGTTAACTTAAAATGCATTTATTCCAAGGTAAATAAAGAACTGGATTGCCAATGTGCTTGTCAAACACATTTTTTTTTTCTCCTTCTTGATTAAGTGACATACTAAATACAATTACTGAAATGTTTTGAGCATGGTATTAGCAAAAGGAAATACAAATATTACTGTTAAAGGTATGGGGCTCTGGGCCACTTACAAATCATAATTAAAATAGTTCAATGCTTGATTAATGTCCTACGAGAAGCACATTTCAACAACAACAAAATTTTAACTAAAACCTTTTTAAAAATGTTGGAAGTTTTACTTGCTTTTCTGGTCACTATACTGACAGAAATATATATTATAGCAATATTTCCTAAAGTCTTCCAGGCAAGATTCCTAATCAAAAACTCCCCTCATGCCCTCAGACTTTTCAGGCTCCAAAAAATTGGAAGATCAAGAGATTATATACTCCTCAGACACAGAGTTCTTTGACAAATAGTTTTTGCTCCGATTTCACTAGTTTTTTATTATTAATTTGAAGATACTGATGTTGCTGCTGCTGCTAATGATGCTGAAAACCCCTACAATGGCTCGTATTATCCTTCTACCTGTTTCCCTTCCACTACATACATCCTAAACACATCTATGACAAAACTGACTTACATTTTTTCCCCAGTTGTAAGAAACTTAGGACTCAGTTCAGTTCAGTCACTCAGTCGTGTCCAACTCTTTGCAACCCCATGAATTACAGCACGCCAGGCCTCTCTGAACATCACCAACTCCCAGAGTCTACCCAAACCCATGTCCATCGAGTCAGTGATGCCATCCAACCATCTCATCCTCTGTCGTCCCCTTCTCCTCCTGTCCCCAATCCTACCCAGCATTAGGGTCTTTTCCAATGAGTCAACTCTTCACATGAGGTGGCCAAAGTGTTAGAGTTTCAGCTTCAACATCAGCCCTTCCAATGAACACCCAGGATTGATCTCCTTTAGGATGGATTGATTGGATCTCCTTGCAGTCCAAGGGACTTTCAAGAGTCTTCTCCAACACCACATTTCAAAAGCATCAATTCTGCGGCACTCAGCTTTCTTCACCGTCCAGCTCTCACATCCATACATGACCACTGGAAAAACCATAGTCTTGACAAGACAGACTTTTGTTGGCAAAGTAATGTCTCTGCTTTTAAATATGCTATCCAGGTTGGTCATAACCTTCCTTCCAAGGAGTAAGCGTCTTTTAATTTCATGGCTGCAATCACCAACAGCAGTGATTTTGGAGCCCAAAAAATAAAGTCTGACACTGTTTCTACTGTTTCCCCATCTATCTCCCATGAAGTGATGGGACCAGATGCCATGATCTTAGTTTTCTGAACGTTGAGCTTTAAGCCAACTTTTTCTCTCTCCTCTTTCACTTTCATCAAGAGGCTCTTTAGTTCTTCTTCACTTTCTGCCATAAGAGTGGTGTCATCTGCATATCTGAGGTTATTGATATTTTTCCCGGAAATCTTGATTCCAGCTTGTGTTTCTTCCAGCCAAGCGTTTCTCATGATGTACTCTGCAGCTTTAAAAATTGACAACTTTTCATTATTAAATGCAATTTCACAATTCAGATTCTCTCTCTAAATCTAGGGTTTTTAATCATCATGCTAATAACATGTCTCCAGAATATCCACCAGAAATTTTATTCCACTGAATTTTTATTCTATTGTTGTAAACCACCCAACTTCCTGGCTCTGAAGTCAATTGACCAGTATAGACTAGGTTATACAACCTTAACTAGGGTGGCACCCTTTGTTGAATTCTAAACAGTTCTGAGTTGCAAGAACTCTGAGTATAAGTAGGCTTGCACCTCACTGTCTTAGAATCAAGACTACATTATCAATATTACAATTCCAAATTTATATTTTACCTATATTTTGTTTTCTTCTCTGTATATAATCTTCCAAGGTCCAAGGATATAAACTATATTTAGAGTAGCTATACCTGTGCTATGTACGTCTGGATATTCCTCAACACCCTTATTTACGTGCTTGCATCAGTCAGGGTACAATGAGGAGAGAGAAGGATCACAGAATAATTTGAGAGAGAAAGTTTATTACATAAATTTATTAACGTTAACAGAGAATCAGAATAATAAGGAATGAGAGACAATTCTACAGAATAAAAAAATAGATAAGAATAGATAAGGAGCTCTAGGAAGAGCCCCTTTTTAACCCTTGAGAGATGAATTTCAGAGACTTTTGCAAATGGAACCAGTGTCACTCATAGGGAGAAGATATGATTTGGCACCACATTAGGGGAACTTGATGTTGAAAATCTGCTATCTAGAACCTTCTGCAAATCTACCCCTTGTGAGTGTTAGGGAATCAAAAGACTTGCATTTCATGTATGCTTACTTTTTTACTGCTATCCATATAACTTGATAAAGATTAACCTTGAGTTTCATCCCTACGTATAATAAGCAACCTCATCATATTAGTCAATGAAACAGATATGTCTTATAAATTATGAAAATAACAAATGAATAAAAAATATTGGTTGAAAGCACCAGAATGCAACTAAGGTATCGATAGAGGTTCACCAAGACTGAATTCAAAGTAGCCTTCTTCCTGAAAAGCTATTTGCCTTCATTATGTTTACCTTGTAGTCTGATCAGAGAATAAGATCTGGAACTTGTGTTGTTTCCACTGAGCTGGTGCAGCAGATTTTGAAGTTTATGGATACCACAGGAATTAAGAGGAGAGGATGGCACATGAACAGAAGGATCAAAGTTGATTCAGGTCTTCTGTATACAATCCCTCAAAAGGCATTTACCAATTCCTGAGTTGGACGTGCCCAGAGTAAAAGGTTAACAACAACAAAGTAAAACAGCTGCTAAGAAAGAAAAGCCAATTATGATATCTTTTATATGTGGAAGCTAAAAAGAAATGATACTTGCAAAACAGAAAGAGACCCACAGGCTTGGAGAACAAACTTAGGACTGCTGGCGGTAAGAATAGGGGAAAGCAATAGTTAGCGAGTTTGGAATGTACATGTACACACTGCTATATTTAAAATGGATAACCACAAGGACCTACTTCATAGCAGTCGGAACTCTGCTTAATCCTATGTGGTAGCCTGGATGAGAGGGGAGTTTGGGAAAGAAGGGATACATTTATATGCATGACTGAGTCCCTTTGCTGTTCACCTGAAACTACCACAAAATTGTTTGTTAATCGGCTATACCCCAGTACAAAATAAAAAGTTTAAATATTCTGAAAAAAAAGAAAGAAAAGCTATATTAAGATTCTGGCAGCCTCAGAGTTCTAGGGGAAAACTGATATGGCTGAAGTCCTAAAAAGGAAGTCAGACTCTACAGCCACTCCATGTTTATGTCATAGTTCTAAAGGGTTATGCCCTAAAAGAAAGACATATAAGAAATATTAGAAGAAACTTCACAAACTAAAGTTTCAAGCATTCACAGTTACTGTTGAAGCAAGGTGATTTGCTTGTGTTCTATCTGCCTGCAGAGAAAAGGATAAAGTATTTTCTAAAGGATAATAATATTATCCAGAGACTCCACAACTTTTCACTTAAAGTATCCAAAATCATACCACACAGCCTTGATGTACTCCTTTTCCTATTTGGAACCAGTCTGTTGTTCCATGTCCAGTTCTATCTGTTGCTTCCTGACCTGCATACAGATATCTCAAGAGGCAAGTCAGGTGGTCTGGTATTCCCATCTTTTTCAGAATTTTCCACAGTTTATTGTGATCCACACAGTCAAAGGCTTTGCCATAGTCAATAAAGCAGAAATAGATGTTTTTCTGGAACTCTCTTGCTTTTTTCAATGAACCAGTAGATGTTGGCAATTTGATCTCTGGTTCCTCTGCCTTTTCTAAAACCAGCTTGAACATCTGGAAATTCATGGTTCACATATTGCTGAAGCCTGCCTTGGAGAATTTTAAGCATTACTTTGCTAGCGTGTGAGATGAGTGCAATTGTGTGGTAGTTTGAGCATTCTTTGGCATTGCCTTTCTTTGGGATTGGAATGAAAACTGACCTTTTCCAGTCCTGTGGCCACTGCTGAGTTCTCCAAATTTGCTGGCATATTGAGTGCAGCACTTTCACAGTATCATCTTTTAGGATTTGAAATAGCTCAACAGGAATTCCATCACTTCCATCAGCTCTGTTCATAGTGATGCTTCCTAAGGCCCACTTGACTTCACATTCCAGCATGTCTGGCTTTAGGTCAGTGATCACACCATCATGATTATCTGGGTCATGAAGATCTTTTTCGTACAGTTCTTCTGTGTATTCTTTCCATATCACCTGAATTACATTAAAAAATAGTTTCAGTGCAAGAGAGAATGATAGCCATTTTCATAAACTGTATAAGAATTATAGTACCATATGGAGAAATGATGATTTCTAATTCACACCATGTACAAAATCAATTCTAGATGGATCATAAATAACAATCCAAGAGGTGAAACAATAAATTTTCTCCAACATTACATAGAGGAGTGACATTTGAATATGTTACTATATCCTCCAATATCACACAGTCTTTACTATAAAAAGATTGATAAATTGAAACTTATTGAATTTAATAAATTCTTAATGCATCAAACGGAGAAGGTGATGGCAACCCACTCCAGTACTCTTGCCTGGAAACTCCCATGGACGGAGGAGCCAGGTAGGCTGCAGTCCATGGGGTCGCTAAGAGTCGGACACGACTGAGTGACCTCACTTTCACTTTTCACTTTCTGGAGCTGGAGAAGGAAATGGCAACCCACTCCAGTGTTCTTGCCTGGAGAATCCCAGAGACAGGGGAGCCTGGTGGACTGCCATCTATGGGGTTGCACAGAGTTGGACACGACTGATGAGACTTAGCAGCAGCAGTAGCAGCAATGCATCAAAAACCGGTTTTGAAAGACCATAAGTGACAATCCACAGATTTGAGCGAGATATTTGCAATATAAGTAAAGATTCTTAGAATGCATAAAAACAAGTAATAATCAATAATGAAAAGTTAAATTACATCTAAAATAAAAATGAGAACTGGTAGGTACTTTAAGAAGATGTTATTCAAAAGTAAGTTTATAAAATATCATTATAAAACAATTAGAATGGTTACAACTAAACAGAAAATAGCAATGTCAAATGTTAGTAGGAACATACAATAACAGGAACTCTCACACACTTCTGGTAAAGCTGTAAAATTTTACACTTTGAGCTGTTAACCAGTATCTAACAAAGTTGAACCTGTTTATACTTACAAATCAATTAAATTCCTATAGTATTTTAAAAATTTATACGTACACTTCACAGAAATCTGCACGTGTTACCAAAGTTCAAGAATATTTAAGGAAGTATTATCCATAGTCTTCGCCAAAATAGACATTAGCAAAATTATCACCAAGGTAAAACAGGAAAGGCAGGATGAAAAACTTCAGAATTACAATCTATAACTATGTACAACTACACAGATGAACCTCACAGACAATATTTAATGAAAAAGAAATTCATAAAAAGCAATGAACACTGGTTATGTTTGAGAATATCTACCTCCTGTTATTTCCATAATATCTACCTACTGATATCTAGGTAGGGAGATATCAGTAGGCAGTAGATACCAGAAGAGTGATTACATTTTTGAAAGGACTAATAACTGAGTAAAGCCATAATGGGAATATGCTGGAGGGTATTAATATTCTAGTTATTGATATATTTGATATTTCTACAGAAATGCTTACTTTAAAAAATCCAGTATCTATACACTTAAAATTTATTCATTTTAGTTTGTGGGGGTTATATTTCAATTGAAAAGCAAAGGATAAAAATAGTTTGCTATGTTTAGATCTTATTTTATTTACAAAGAAGTGGCTGAACTTTAAGTATCAAAATGAGTGTACCAATTTCTATAATTTTACAATAAATTTTAGATAAATTCCTTTTGTATTTTTGGCTACATTTATAATAGACTACAAATAGTTATTCCCAAATAACTTATTTTTCTCAAAGCATTTATGTACCATGTTATCTTATTCAGCCATCTTTTGTGTTTGAAACAAAAAATTCCATCTGTGTAAAAAATTTAGAAAGTACGAACATAAGTAGTACTTTAATGTCCCCATGAAAATCCATTTCCTGAAGGTTAAATTGAAAGAAATATAGAATGAGATAAAGTAGGGGGAACTGTGCTTAGTTCTTTCATATTCAGTATTTAAGTTTCTAGGAAAAAGTGTGTGTGTGTGTGTGTGTGTGTGTGTTAACAACTGGCTTCTCCATTAATCTTATTTTAAAGAGAAAGATCTATATGTTTCAAGAAAATTTTAATGGGCATTGAATTCGATGATTTTAGAGGACACAATATACCTAAAGTCTGAGAGACATTGGAAGATATAATGACTTGTTAAAAAAATAATAATAATAACTTTTCTTATTTTCACCAGTTGGTCCTATCTTGAAATGTAAATGAAGATCTAGAGCTTATACTGATATTCCTGTACAGATCCACATGCTTTATCACCTGGGTTGGAGCTTTGGTACAAGCTTTGGTATCAGTACAGTTCAGTAGCTCAGTTGTGTCAGACTCTTTGCGACCTCATTGACTGGAGCACACCAGGCCTCCCTGTCCATCACCAACTCCTGGAGCTTGCTCAAACCCCTGTCCATCGAGTCGGTGATGCCATCCAACCATCTCATCCTCCAATGTCCCCTTCTCCTCCTGCCTTCAACCTTTCCCAGCATCAGGGTCTTTTCCAACGAGTCAGTTCTTCACATCAGGTGGCCAAAGTATTGGAGTTTCAGCTTTAGCATCAGCTTTGGTATAGCTTTCCTTTCATTTTTATTAACCAAATATGTTTTATAGTATAACATGTGCTTACTGTGGAGAAGGTACTGGCAACCCACTCCAGTATCCTTGCCTGGAGAATCCCAGGGACAGGGGAGGCTAGTGGGCTGCCGTCTATGGGATCGCACCGAGTTGGACACGACTGATGCGACTTAGCAGCAGCAGCAGCATGACCTTACTATCCCTGAGGGTTATAGAAAAGCTTGACCTGACCCCATTCCTAATTATAAAGCCACATTATCTACTTGCAGGCATTTGACAAGTACAATTGCCAGACACAGCCTTTCCCCTAAATACTGTTTGGAGTCTAATCCAACACAAAGTAGCATAGTCAGTTAAGGCTTCATATTTCTGTGCTATGATACATGAACGTATTTTTAACTAGTATTATTACTTAACCAAAATTTGTAAAAATCTAATTTATCATCAAAATGTATTACTCTATATTATTTTACAAAAGCTTTTTTAAAAAGTAGACTTAAGAATTAAACATTCAAAAAGAAATGAAAGAAATTTGGATTATTCTGGTGATATTAATCAGTGACATACTATTTGTAAATAAACCTTTAAATAACATGTTTTTCTTATTCAGAATGAAGACACTTTCCATCTTTTTGTTGCCTCCAAGTCTGGGTCACACTTCTCAGAGACTACTAATATTGTCCAATAATACCGGTTAATTTTAACTCAATATTTATTGTATACTGTGTATATTGTATAGATCAACCCATATGTGTAATTATCTGGTCCAGTCATTCTGTGTCTTATAGAAAGTTGAGGTTATCAGGTGCACCATTATCCCATCAACTGACTGAAATTGTTAGGAAGAAGCCTATTACCTTGTCAAAGTTAAGAGCATCAGTTGTTAGCAGTGATACCAGCCATACGTCTGTGTTACATTTAGCTCTTTCATGATTAAACTCTAAGAGTGCTAATAGTGTTTGTTTCACACATAACTTACCTCAGTCCTTTGTTGTGATAAATATCATTGTGATGAGGGAAGAGAAACACATGTCAAAGTAGTGATTTTCTTTAGATAAGACATCATACATTCCTCAAACAGTGGAAAATTTCCTAACCCGGAAATTGTAAACTTAAAGGATTCAAAATTTATAATTGTATTTTTCTTAAGCTCTAACTAACAGGCACATTATGCAATCACACTCATTTAAACTCAAATGAAAGTTTTTTGAATATTTTATAATTTATCCACTGTATTTACTGGTTGTACTACCATCAACATATTAAAGTTCAATCATTCTAAGGGTGAATTAAACAAAAAAATGAGGACTTCTGGCTTTCAGTTACATGTGTAAGGAGACTGGAAGTTTGCACTCCATTCTAATAACAAGTAAGAAACTGAAGAGCCTGAAAAACAACAACAACAACTCACCTTGCATCAGTGAAAGAGGAGAGGATGCAGAGCAAAAGGTCGCCCCTGATATTAGAGACAGAGAGGTGAACATAGGGAGTCATGACTTACCAGAGCAGAGACTCAAGAATGAAGCTGCCACAGGAACAAATACTATGGTAGGAAAACTGAAACTGCAGTTGACGAGCTGCTGAAGGCCAACTCTGAGAGTTAAAAACTTCATGAAGAACCAGTTGCTGGTGGAGGGGGTACCCACAATACTGCGAGATTTGCTTCCAGGAGGTTGACCAGGTTCCCACAGTAAACACTGAAGGAAAAAGCCCCTCTGCTTCCTGCAAAAAGAAGGGAAAAGGAACAATTCAGAAATATGTCAGGTTACTCTGTTCTTAATAAGGACTGCCCTCAGGAGAAACTAATAACCAAACCTAACCTGCTCTACTGTTAGAGCCTAACTGACACGGGGAAGGGAAATAAACAATTCCAGCCCACGTGAGCGATCCTCTTCCATCTAAACATTTAGAAAAAAATCCAGAAATTCTTGTGAAGCTCACACTCCAGGGGCATTGGCTGATAACTAATCACTGGACCACAGGACACTTCCACTTCCCCAACACCTTATCTCCACATTACTAAAGACCTATTTAAAGCAGTTCTTTTTACCCAGTTCACATATTTAGCTATCAAGGAAAAGTTGCAAGCCATACCAAAAGATTAAAAGAAAAAAATTAAGAGGCAAAAGTAAGCATCAAAACCAAAAATGCTAGGAATGTTAAATCATCAGAATGATCAGACTGGAAAATTAAAATACGTACAATTAACATGCTAAGGGTGTTAATGGATAAAAGAGACAGCATGCAAAGACAGATGGGCAATATAAGCAGAGAAATATAAATGATAAAGAATCCAAAAGAAATACTAGAAATCAAAAACACTACAACACAAATGAATAATTACTTTAATGAGCTTATCAGTACACTGGACACAGCTGCAGAAAGACTCTCTAAGCTTGAGGATATTTCAATGGAAACACCCAAACCTGAAAAGTAAACGGGAAAAGACTGGAAAAAACAACACTACTCTCTAAAAACTCAGAGACAACTACAAAATATGTAACATTAATATAATGGGAATATCAAAAGGAGAAAAAGAGAAAATAGAAGAAATATTGGAAATATGAATAACCAAGAAGCTCCTCAAATTAATACCAAGCATGAACCACAGATCTAGGAAGCTGAAAGAGCATAAAGTAGATTAAATGCCAAAAAACCTACATAGAGGGAAATCATTTTAAAGCTACTCATAATTAGATTAAAAAAATATGAAATAAGTCAGAGGGGAAAAATGCATTATCTGTAGAGGAACAAATATAAAAATGACATACCTTTACTCAAGAAACTATTCAAGAAAAGAAAGTGGTCTAAAATGTTTAAAGTGTTTAACCATAATTCTGTACCCTGAGAAACAATCCTTCAAAGGCAAGGGAGAAATAAAGACTTCCCAGAGAAGGAAAAATTGATGAAATATGTTCGTAGTAGACCTGCTTTTCAAGAAAAGTTAAAAAAAATACTTTATATGGAATTCAGTTCACTTCAGTCGCTCAGTCGTGTCCAACTCTTTGCGACCCCATGAACCACAGAACACCAGGCCTCCCTGTCCATCACCAACTCCCAGGGTCCACCCAAACCCATGCCCATTGAGTCGGTGATGCCATCATAACCATCTCATCTTCTGTCGTTCGTTCCCTTCTCCTCCTGCTCTCAATCTTTCCCAGCATCAAGGTCTTTTCAAATGAGTCAGCTCTTCGCATTAGGTGGCCAAAGTATTGGAGTTTCAGGTTCAACATCAGTCCTTCCAGTGAAAACCCAGGACTGATCTCCTTTAGGATGGACTGGTTGGATCTTCTTGCAGTCAAAGGGACTCTCAAAGGTCTTCTCCAATACCACAGTTCGAAAGCATCAATTACTCAGCACTCAGCTTTCTTTATAGTCCAACTCTCACATCCACACATGACCACTGGTAAAACCATAGACTTGACTAGATGGACCTTTGTCAACAAAGTGATGTTTCTGATTTTTAATATGCTGTCTAGGTTGGTCATAACTTTTCTTCCAAGGAGTAAGCATCTTTTCATTTCAGCTTTCTCTCTGAAAGCTCTGGAGCAGAATCCTTCCTTGCCTCTTCTGGTTTCTATTATTCAATAGCATTCCTTGGTGTTCCTTGGCTTGTGGACTCATCACTCCAGTCATATGACTGACTTTTCCCTTTGTGTCCTCACAGTGCCTTCCCTCTGCGCACACGTGTCTAGCGTCCAAATGTCCCCATTTTTATAAGGATCCTAGTCATGTTAAATTAGGAGTCACCCAACTAAGCTCATTTTAACTTCATTCTCTCTTTAAAGTACTTGTTTCCAAACAAGGGCATGTTCTGAGGTACTGAGAATTAGGGCTTTAACATGTATTCTCTGAGGTACTCAATCCAACCCATAATAAGGGTAGATTGAACAACAGTCTTTTCAAATATGTCAAAATTAGGACATATATTAAGAGAAAATAAGATAGTGAAATTTGGAAAGAGATCATTGACAGGATTCTAGTAGGAGGGGCACAATTTCCAAACCTCTCCAAAAATCTCTGCTGAAATATGATAAAGCTGCTATTGCCTTTCTTCAAACAAATACAATGAATCTCATGAGAAAATCATATCAATGAGAATGGAAATCTCATATTCCTTTTTTTTTCCCTTTATTGCCACCAGATATACAATAAACACCATGTTCAAGATGTTCTGAGGGAGAAACTGCAAAGCCAAACTTGTATAAAAAGCTTTACATACCAACATAATTGCAAGATTTGGGTCACACATTCAGGTTAGGAACCTAGGAGTTATGTGTGAAGATTTTGAGATAGCTCAACAGAGAAGAAAATAACATAATAGGGTATTAGGCCCAATTTATTAATGTGGAACATTTGCCAGAAGTTTCTGAATCAATCTCCTAGGCTGAAAGACTAGGAGTCATTTTAACTACTGGTTCATTTGTTAGCTTAATCTGGGTGTTGTCAATGGTTCACTTTATATGAAGTTAAAATTCCATGATAAAATATAGAGGAAGAGATCCAAACACTGAAGAGAATTGAAATGTTGGACTTTATGGATTGTGTGTGATACAACATTCACCCCCTACCTATGTCCCTGAGAGAATCCAGAAAACACTGCACTTTGCAGGTCACTGAGAAACACACTGATGAATAGATTACCAACTTTACAACTCTTTGAAACTGTTCTATTTGTCAGAGAGGAAATGCTACTACTGAAGTATATTCTCTATTTGGACTTGATTTACAGACTCCTGGAGTGGCAGAAACAAAACAATAATACAAAGTTGCTAAAGCCATGCTGTCTTGGTTACTCCGTCAACTACCTGCATTTGTAATCAGAAGGTCAACTTCATAAATCTTTGCCCAACCAATGGTATGATGCCTAAGACTAAGTCTCATTGCATTAGTTTCTCAGTCGTGTCTGACTCTTTGCGACCCCATGGGCTGTAACCTGCAGGATTCCCCTGTCCATGGAATTCTCTAGGCAAGAATACGGGAGTGGGTTGCCATTCCCTTCTCCAGAGGATCTTCCTGACCCAGGGATCAAACCTGTGTCTCCTGCATTGCAAGTGCATTCTTACCCATCTAAGCCACCAGTGAAACCCCATTAAGATCTTCTTTATTCACTTACCTGGAGTTGGGGAAGGTGGGAGGAGGGAGCCCTCTAATTTTAGAGATTTATTTGCATCTCCTTACATGGTCCTGATGGAATTCCCATCCCGAAGTCAATTCACAGTTACAGAATTCCTTGAAACAAGCTGAGAATGGAAGAACCCTGAGAGAACTCCATAAGTACATCTTCCTTCTGATGTTCCTCAATGGATTTGCAGTCATTTATCAGGGCAAATGTTTAATGGAGAAAGCACATTTTGGAAGAAGTTTGGAAATGTCCTTTAAGCTGACACTAATCCCTGGGAACAGAAAATCCTACCATTGCCCACTAGCCAGAAGGGGCTTCTGTGGCTCAGCTGATAAATGACTCATAAACAGCTCAGTAGGCCTGAGAAACAGCCCTGTAGTAATTGTCTCAGTTTCAAATGTATAGACTTATTTTAACATAAAATGATTACAGATTCACAGGAAGATGCAAAAGTATTACAGAGAGGCACAGTATACTCTTTGCCCAGTTCTCCCAATGGTAACATATTACATAATTAACCCAAGAATCTGACGTAGGCACAGTAGGTGTGTATAGTACTATGACATTCAATTACATGCAATTAAGTGCTTCCAGGATGCAAAACTAGTCCATGAAAAAAATACAGGTTCCCCCTGAAACTACCTCTGTAGTCACATCCATTTCCCTACCCCTAATGTGGAAGCACTAATGTGCTTTCTACCTCTATCATCGTTAATTTTGACATTTTGAGAATGTTGTATAAATTGAATAGAAACTATAGGCCTATAAATGGATCCAGTATATTTTGTTGAAATAGCTAGCTGCAAAACAACTAGAAGGATTTCATTAAAAGTTCTTGAAGGGCAGTTCCCTTCCCAACCTTTCTGAAGAGTAGAATGGAAAGAAGAAACAGAAAGGAGCCTTGTCTTCCCTTTCGTTTCTTCTCTTTCCTTTTCATACGCTTTCGAAAATTGTACTTTATCGTAGCAAATTACCTACGATTGTGTAACTTTTTACAGATAATGTAAACGTTTCCAGGTTGGGGTTTGAGCCTTCAGATTACAGTGTCCCCCACTCCTCTGCCACCCTGCTGAATGTGAGATCCTCCTTCTTGTTTCCTGTTCCCCAGCCAGAAATGCCACCCGTGTTCTCCACCTGCCCCCAACCCTCCCATTCTTCAGATCTCAGCACACAAACCTCGTTTTCTCTGACGGTTTTCTGGTCTTCTGTTTTCTCACCTTAGGTCCTTTTCTGTGCCGTGCACTGCCAACTTGTTCCACCGCAATGTCACCCTGAACCTGCGCGGAGCGCGTTTGTTGTGCGGTAGGTGCTTGGAGCACATGGTGGGCGTGATGCACCATCGTGCGCAGGATGAGGGGTCCTGCGCGGTTGTGCGTGGTGGGAGTGGTGCGTGGTACAGGGGTGGTGGGTGGGGCGTGGTGAGTGGGTGGGGCGTGGTGGTCTGGTGGTCTTGGTGTGCGTGGTGGGCGTGGAAAAAATGCAGGGGGACTTGTCCAGTCAAGTTCCCAGAGCAGTCATCTCAGTCCAGCTGTGTATTCATCCTGCAGGCTGGGCTGGGACCTCACAGTGATTCAGCTATCATGCCGTTACATCCATGAGGCTGGAATATCTGACTGCCCTGTGGCTGATGGAGGAAATTATAAACAGGTAGGGAAGAGGAGTAGAAAGAAGTGGGGTCTAGCCTTCAGCCTGTGTGTCTGGGATAATGTGTGTAGTTTCGTCACCTAAGTCAGGATGAAACTACTCTTAAAGTACGGGCTGAGGGACAACAGCATCAGCATCTCCTGGACTTACCTTAGAGATGCAGAATCTCAGGCTCTGACTCAAACCTGCTAAATCAGAATGTGCAAATGGATTTTTGCATGTTGCAGTGTGAGAAGCACTGACCAGCCATCTTTCTGGTTCATACTCACATTAAAGTTGAAGAAGTGCTGGCATGGGACTCTCTCAGGATTCCAAGTAGAAGTCAGAATACCAACAACTGGCATGAATGTCTGATTGTAATAGGGTTGAGGTCAAATCCTTACTGAGTGTTTTGGGTTCACAAGGTGATTCACAAAACAAAGGAGGCCTCTCTGAGATTATAAGATGAGCACAAAGATAAGTGAAGACATGGCCATGAGGGTATCTGGACAATAAGCAACAAGTATAAAGGCCCTATGGTGGAATGTACTCGTGTGTGTGTGTGTGTGTGTGTGTGTGTGTGTGTGTGAGAGAGAGAGAGAAAAAGGAGGCAATGTGTCTAGGGCAGAGAGAGGGAGACTGTGATAAGAGATAGTGGAAATGGATTTTGTTAACCTGGTAGATAATGGTAAGGGCTTGGGATGGTATCATGAGTGCAGTGGGTGCCACTGGAGGGTTTTGAGTGAAGGAGTCACATGATTTGGCTTTTAGTAGGCATCTCTCCAAGTGATGTGTTGAGAACAGACTGAAGGGGGAGAGACAGGTAAGTCAGGCAGGTCAGGGCCAACTGCAGGAATCCTGGAGACAAACTAACAAGATGTCTTGGAACAAGGTGAAAACAATGGAGGTGAGGTGACATGCTTAGGATCTGGTCATATTTTGAAAGTAGAACTGGTTGGATTTGATGATGATTGATTAATAGCATGTGGGAGCAAGAGAAGGATCTCCCCAGGACTATTGTGTATGCCTCGCAAGATCAGCCTTCCTAGAAGACTTCATATATCCCCCTTTCAGGGCTAAAACAGGCTAGGGAAGTTGTCTCTAACAGGAAAAATAAGTCAAGAAAGTTATCTCATAAAAGGATAGAAATTATGAGAGTAATTTTGAAAGTTTTATTGTTTGGCAAAATGGAAAGTTGGTAAGCCCTGACTTTCTGTTGTTATTGTAATTGTAAGGGTCAATAAAAATCAAAATCTGGGAGCCCCCAAAATAAAAGCTGGTTTATAAGGTCTATAGCATTTTTTTTCCCATGCTGTGCCACCCCATACAACCCTATGTTCTTCTATGTAAGTTCTGATAGCTGCTGTAACTAATTACTACTTGGTGGCTTGAAATACAGAAATTTGTTTTCTCATCATTCTGGAGATCAGAAGTCCAAAATCAGTATCACTAGGTCAAAATCAAGATGTTAGCAAGGTCACATTCCCTCTGGATGCTCTAGGGGTTAATCCATTCTTTGCTTTTTTCATTTTCTGATGGCTACCAGCATTTCTTGGCTTGTGGTCACATCAGTCCAGTCTTCAAGGCCCAACTGGTCAAATCTCTATATTTTGTCTTCATATTACCTGTTCCTGTGTGTATGTTAAATCTCTCTCCGGCTTCTTTTTAAAAGATACACTTAATTGCATTTATTACTAGCCTGCTTAGATAATCCAGGATAATCCTTCCATTTCAAGATCCTTAATCACATCATTCAACTCTTCCTCTCCCTTTTTTGACTATAAAAGATAAAAAAAAAAAGTTTAACATTCAGGCATACAAAACTGGAACTGGGCAGCCACTGAGGATCTGGTATCAGAAACCTTCCTTCACTATTAAGGACTTGAACTTTCTCTAAACTGAACCAAACCCAAGGTCACCACAAGCCACATTCAGGACAATATCTGCAACCTGCAATCTTATGATCTCAAGTATGCAACCATTTCAGACTCTAACCAATCCTTGCTTAACACAAACCCTCACTTCTTGCCAGCTCCAATTATAATTCTTGAGAGATAATTTATGTAATACTATGACCTAGCAGCTTTTGCTTTTATGGCTTCCTCCATACTGTAGTCTGGTGGAACACAATTTAGACATTTCTTAATCTGTGTCCCTGGGGCTGTAGTCCTAAAAAACCCTCAGATAGTAGTGTAGAGTTAGTCACTCAGTCGTGTCCAACTCTTTGCAAGCCTATAGAATGTAGCCCAGGAGGCTCCTCTGTTCATGGAATTCCTCAGGCAAGAATATTGGAGTGAGTAGCCATTCCCTTCTCTAGAATATCTTCCCAACCTAGGGATCAAACCCAAGTCCCCTGCATTGCAGGCAGATTCTTTACTGGCTTAGCCACCTGGGTAGCCCTTTAAATGTTTCTTTATTTCAATCAGGTCTCTGTTTCTGAAGTTTTGGTGAACATAGCTGGCATGGTTGACATGATCCAGATCAGTGCTCCCTCAGCAGTCCAGCAGCTGTTCAGACCCTAAGTATGGTACCTATGCAGACCCACTGAGTCCAGCCTTCTCTTCAGTTGCATGGGAGCTCCAGGTGAGTGCTCCTGGATCCGAACCTCCCATTTGCTTGAGGTCTAGGTCTTTATTTGGGGATTTACTTTAGATTTTATTTTTAAGCTCAGCATGCAGAGTCAAGGTTTTTCCATCTTGTGATTCATGTTTCAGGTTTTCTGTCTTCATGGCTTGGTAAGAGATGTGAGTTTCAGGTTTTCTTTCTTCTTTTCGTGACTTCTCAGAATAATGGGAAGTTCTTACAGGAAAAATTTAAAGAAAAATGAACCCTTAGGAGCTTGTGCCAACTTTATATTTAACACCTGTAATTACACCCCTATTCTGTAATTACTTATCTAAATGGTTCCATTTAACCTAGGGTGATTTAAATTTCTGTTGGCTAAAATAGGGAGCTCTCAAAATCCCCAAATTTGTCTATCTTCATGCATGACTAGAGAAAATATGAGATAGACAAAATGAATGGGAAGCATATTTTAATTGGTATCTAGAGGATTTTAAACTTAGTGTTGAGAAAATTGCTTCCCTCCCAGCTGTAAATGAGCAATGTATGTGTATTATTTTTCGTGATTCTTTGCCTGTGGTAACATTTTTTGGATAAATTTACTACCAATGATTCCTGATCCTGTTGGATAAAAATTCAATAAAAAGCAATAATACTTCCTTCTTACAATAACAGCTTGTGGGTTGTGAATTAGCTAGACACAAGAAATTTCAATTATTTGGCAATGCAAGAGAGGAAGTTTAAAAGTTTTTCCCAGTCACTCACATGACCTTCAAGTAGAAACCTTCAAATCCTTGTTTAACTATATAGGATATATGAGAACTAAAATTCTAAAGTTTATCCAAAATTCTGGAAGCACAATCATGGATTCAATATTGTTTCAGTTATTAAATTTTATAAAATACATGACTATCAGTCAAGGAAACACTTCCAAATATCTGTTTAAATAAGTTTGGAGAATGCCGCTCCAATAAGTGTGAAGTTATAGGAAAGGTAAAGTGACAACAAGCATTTTGAAGTCTCACTTAAATCTTTCTTCTATCAAAAAAAACCCACAAAAATCCTAATGCAAACACTATCCAGTTATACCATTTTATGTGTGATATGGATCAGATGTTCCAGATTTCGGGCACCAAGAATTTTGCTTAAAACAATGTCTAAAGTCACTTCTATCCTAATTTTCAGATTGAGGAGTGAAGAAACAAACCTACAATTCCATTTTTTGTATTGCATAAGAGTAAACAGTTATAAAAAAAAAAAGATAATTCTATTAATAATGCTGTAATAAGATTTGACTCATTTTGTTCTACATTAACTAGAATCCATGTTGCAGCACAAAGATGTTTATCTTTACCTTCTATGCTGATGCATCAATTTGTAGATAATTTCTCATAGAAGCAAATATATCTTAAGCAGGGTAAATAAACCAAAACCAGTCATTCCAGAATTTAATTTCTAAGAAAAAGAGAATCTGGATCTCTGGAAGTGAAACAAACAACAAACAAAAATGCATTTGTATAGGCTATACATAGCTTTTCCATGACAACTGACAACTCAAAAGGAAAGCCGAGAATTGTACCCCAAAGTCTTCATCTAATGCCATCACTAACCTGTATTTTCCAGTGTTTGATGTTAATATACTTTAAATTAATTTGAAACTAGTGAAGTTTCTAGTGTCCTTAGGGTCCTGACACCTTCAATATCTCTCCTGAACCTGGTGGCTTCAATTCAGTTGAAATTACTTGACATCACTTATGAAAAGCCTTTGAAGTGCTTCTGCCTTGATTCAGGCTGAATCTAAGCTGAAGGGAAAAAAATGGAAAAGCACAGCATCATTTTCAACATTTCTTTTTCACTCTGACTTTTTCACTTTCCTTAAATCTTCTGAACCATAATTTCCCTTCTTAAAAATGGTATAATACGTTCACTTACTGGAAACTGAGGCATTGTGAAAATTATAGACAGTGTAATTTTTGGCTACTTCTGAAATATATATATATATATATATATATATATTGCTTCAGCAATATATATTGCTTGTACTTGGTCAAGATCACATTAAAAAATATGTTAGAGAATATAGCCTGTTGCTTGGGCTACAACAGGAACTAGAAGTTACTGGATAAATAGAATGATGCAATGTTCTCTTTGCCAGCTGTAAATCCCTCTATTGTAACATTTGTTTTCCTCTTTCTTTCTAGAAAACTGTTTCAGTGAAGTTAGAATGAGCTATCACGTCATAATATATTTATTATTTTAAAAAATAATAAAAATAAAAAACTCCCACTATAGAAAAGTAAGCAACGTAAGGAATTCCTTTTCCTCTAGACATGTGTTGATATTATTCAAAGCAGCAGTTTTAGGTATTAAATAACTTATTTATACTCGTTCTCGTGCTTCCCTTCTGGCTCAGATAGTAAAGAATTTGCCTGCAATGCACAAGACCTGGGTTCAATCCCTGGGATGGGAAGATCTACTGGAGAAGGAAATGGCTACCTATTCCAGTATTCTTGCCTAGGAAAATCCCATGAACATAGGTGCCTGGTGAGCTATAGTCCACGTGGTCACAAAGAGTCGGACATGACTGAGCGACTAACGCTTCCAGTTGTGACAACTGTGCATCACGTGACTCTAGGAAGAGGTTATCATATTATTCCATAAGCATAGTCCCACTGCTATGGAAAAAGAGTTTATTTGTCTCATCTTCAAATGGATCAAGTCTAACTATCTCAAAATAGAAGCTTAACACTTTATAAGACATTCCATTTACATTTAACTTTGTTCGCTTCATAAAATAAAAGACTAAGTTGCTTAAGCCTCTTTTCTATTATTATTGCACTTGAGAACACTGAAAATCTATTAAAGATAAAGTTAGCTTATTTGTTGCTTTAATCAACATGTCATGAGCTGTGGACTCTATGAACAGGAGCAAGTGTATCTGTTTAGGAGTAAGCTACTTTCCCAATTGCAGATAGTTCTATGAAAAGTATATTAATAGTACATCCAGTGTGAGATCAAGGAGGGTGGTAACATGTTTCAGTGTTACACATCCCCAGTGTTGAAAAGCAGAATTTGTGTCCAACTGTTGCAGCATCTCTTTTTAAAAGTTTCTTAATCATCTTAGCATATAAATGGGATGTCAGGAACTCATGATATACCCTATGTGCTAATTTTTGTTATGCTTTATGCTCAGTAGAAGTCATACCAAATTTTTTTTTGTAGGTATAGAAATTTCCCATATACTTTCTCTCCCCAATCTCCACCACAGCTCCCCTCAGCAACAACATCCTCTGCTAGCATGGTACACTTATTTCAAGCAGTGGTCCTGCACTGAAACGCCATTAGCCTCCGAAGTCCAGAATTCACATTGGGTTTCCCCCTTGGTAAAGTCCACAGTTTACCTTGGACTTCTGCCTTCCCCCATGGTACCTTCTATTGTTTTTGTCAAATGTATAACAATATGTATTCAAGTTTGTAGCAGCATACAAATTGGTTTCACTCACTACCCTGAAAATCCATACTTTGTCTATTCATCACTCCACCTCTAAGCCTGGAAGCCACTGATCTTTTGTCTCTGTAGTTTTGCTTTATCTAGAATGTCATGTAAATGGGATCACACAGAATTTAGATTTTCAGATTGATTTCTTTCACTTTTTAATATGTTTTTATGGTTCCCTCAGGTCTACCCATCATGTTATAGCTCATTAATTTTTATCGCTGAATAATAGTCCATTGTTTGGATATAACACAGTTTGCTTATGTATTCACCTACTGAAGGACATCTTGGTTGCTTCCAAGTTTTGGCAATTATGCATAAAGCTGCTATAAACATTGTGTGTACTATATGAATTATGAATAAAGCTGCTATATTTATAGTACTAATTATATGGTACACAAACTGTGTATACCATATAATTATGAATAAAGCTTCTATAAACATTGTGTGTTCCTTTGGGTAAAACAAAGGAGCATAGTTGCTGGAAAAAATTTGAGATATCAAGGTAAAACTTCATTCAAGGATAGGAACAGTAAAAGACAAAAATGGTAAAGACCTAACAGAAGCAGATAGATTAAGAAGAGATGGCAAGAATACACAGAAGAACTATACAAAAAAGATCTTGGTGACCCGGATAACTATGATGGTGCGGTCACTCACCTAGAGCCAGACATCCTGGAGTGTGAGGTCAAGTGGACCTTAGGAAGCATTATAACACACAAAGCTACTGAAGATGATGAAACTCCAGCTGAGCTATTCACAAACCTAAAAGATGCTGCTGCTAAAGTGATGCACTCAATATGGTAGCAAATTTAGAAAACTCAGCAGTGGCCACAGGACTAGAAAAGGTCAGTTTCATTTCAGTCCCAAAGAAGGGCAATGCCAAAAAATGTTCAAACTATCATGCAGTTGCACTCATTTCACATACTAGCAAAGTAATGCTCAAAATCCTTCAAGCTAAGCAGCAGCAGTATGTGAACCAAGAACTTCCAAAAGTTCAAGTGGTTTAGAAAAGGCAGATTGTAAAAATATTGTTAAAAAAGTTTTTTGTATAATTTAGATACTGCTCATTACCAGATATATCTTGTGCATATAATTTTACCAAGTATGTATAAAATACAGTTTTATATTTAGGTCCATAATACAGTTGGAGGTAATTTTTGTGAATGGTGTGAGGTCTGTGTCTTGTTGTTGTTCAGTTGCTCAGTCATATTCAACTCTTTGTGACCCCATGAACTGCAGCATGCCAGGCTTCCCTGCTCTTCATCATCTCCCAGAGCTTGCTCAAACTCATGTCCGTGGAGTTGGTGATGCCATCCAACCATCTCATCCTCTGTTGTCCCCTTCCCCTCCTCCCTTTAGTCTTTTGCAGCATCAGGGTCTTTTCTAAGGAGTTAGCTCTTCCCATCAGGTAGCCAAAGTATTAAAGTTTCAGCTTCAACCTCAGTTCTTCCAATGAATATTCAGGATTGATTTCCTATAGGATTGACTGGTTTGATGTCCTTGCTGTCCAAGGGACTCTCTAGAGTCTTCTCAGACACTATACTTCAAAAGCATCAATTCTTTGATGCTCACCCTTCTTTTTGGTCCAACTCTCACATTAATACATGACTACTGAAAAAATCACAGCTTTGACTATATGGACCTTTGTTGGTAAAGTAATGTCTCTGCTTTTTAATATGCTGTCTAGGTTGGTCATAACTTTTATTCCAAGGAGTAAGCATCTTTTAATTTCTTGGCTGCAGTCACCATCTTCAGTGATTTGTTTCCCCATCTATTTGCCATGAAGTGATGGGACCAGATGCCATGATCTTAGTTTTCTGAACATTGAGCTTTAAGCCAACTTTTTCACTCTCCTCTTTCACCTTCATCAAGAGGCTCTTTAGTTCCTCTTCACTTTCTGCCATAAGGGTGTTTCATCTGCATATCTGAGGTTATTGATATTTCTCCCAGCAATCTTGATTCCAGCTTGTGCTTCATCCACCCAATATTTTGCATGATATCATCTGCATATTAGTTAAATAAACAGGGTAACAATTTTCAGCCTTGACATTCTCCTTTCCCAATTTTGAACCAGTCTGTTGTTCCATTTCCAGTTCTAACTGTTGCTTCTTGAGCTGCATACAGGTTTTCAGGAGGCAGGTAAGGTGGTCTGGGATCCCCATCTCTTTAATGATTTTCCACAGTTGGTTTTGATCCAGAGTCAAAAGCTTTAGTGTAGTCAATGAAGCAGAAGTAGATTTTTTTTTTCTGGAGTTCTCTTCATTTTTTATGATCCAACAGATGTTGGTAATTTGATCTCTGGTCCCTCTGCCTTTTCTAAACCAAGCTTGAACATCTGGAAATTTTCAGTTCATGTACAGTTGAAGCCTAGCTTAGGGAATTTTGAGCAACATTACTTTGTTCAAACATGACTTTGAACATTTACTTTGTTCAAAATTTTTGTTTTGAGTAAGTTTTGGTTTGAGTAAATCTTAGTTTGAGTAAGCTCTGGGAATTGGTGATGGGCAGGGAAGCCTGGTGTGCTGCAGTCCGTGGGGTTGCAGAGTCAGACACCACTGAGTGACTGAACTAAGCTTGCTAGCGGGTGAGATGAGCACATTTGTGTGGTAGTTTGAACATTTTTTAGCATTGCCTTTCTTTGGGATTGAGAAGAAAACTGATGTTTTCCAGTCCTGTGGCCACTGCTGAGTTTTCCAAATTTGCTGGCATATTGAGTGCAACACTCATCTTTTAGGATTTGAAATAGCTCAGCTGAAATTCCATTATCTCCACTCGCTTTGTTCGTATGATGCTTCCTAAGGACTTCTCACATGCCAGGATATCTGGCTCTAGCTGATTGATCACACCATCATGGTTATCTGGGTCATGAAGTTATTTTTTGTATGGTTCTTCTGTGTACTCTTGCCACCTCTACTTGATATCTTCTACTTCTGTTAGGCCCATACCATTTCTGTCTTATATTGTGCCCATCTTTGCATGAAATTTTCCCTTGGTATCTCTAATTTTCTTGAAGAGATCTCTAGTCTTTCCCATTCTATTGTTTTCCTGTATTTCTTTGTACTGATCATTAGAAAGGCTTTCTTATCTCTCCTTGCTATTCTTTGGAACTAGCATTCAGATGGGTGTATCTTTCTTTTTCTTCTTTGCCTTTCACTTCTCTTCTTTTCTCAGTTATTTGTAAGGCCTCTTCAGACAACCATTTTGCCTTCTCGCATTTCTTTTTCTGGGGATGGGTTTGGTAACCACATCCTGTACAATGTCACGAACCACTGTCCATAGTTTTACAGGCAGTCTGTCTATCAGATCTAGTCCCTTACATCTATTTGTCACTTCCACTGTATGAGGGATCTGATTTAAATCATATCTGAATGGCATAGTGGTTTCCCTACTTTCTTAAATTTAAGTCTGAATCCGTCAATAAAGAGTTCGTGAGCTGAGCCACAGTCAGCTCTTGGTCTTTTTCTGTTGACTGTATAGAGCTTCTCTATCTTTGGCTGCAAAGAGTATAATTAATCTGACTTCAGTATGACCATATGGTGATGTTCATGTGTGGAGTCATCTGTTGTGTTGTTGGAAGCAGGTGTATGCTATGATCAGTGCCTTCTCTTGGCAAAGCTCTGTTAGCCTTTGCCCTGATTCATTTTGTACACCAAGGCCAAACTGGCCTGTTACTACAGGTATTTCTTGACTTCCTACTTTTGCATTTCAGTCCCCTATAATGAAAAAGAAATCTTGTTTGGTTATTGTCCCAGAAGGTCTTGTAATTCTTCATAGAATGGTTCGACTTCTTCTGCATTAGTAGTTGGGGCATAGGCTTGGATTACTTGATATTGAATGGTTTGCCTTGGAAATGAACCGAGATCATTCTGTCATGTTTGAGATTGCCCAAGTACTGAATGCATTTTGGACTCTTTTGTTGACTGAAGGGCTACTCCATTTCTCCTAGGGGATTCTTGCCCACAGTAGTAAATAGAATGGTTATCTGAATTAAATTTGCCCATTCCGGTCCATTTTAGTTCATTGGTTCCTAAAATGTTGATAGCTAGCTTCTTTATTGTTATTATTTTGCATGTGGATATTCAGTTTTTCTAACACCATTTGTTGAAAAGATTTTCTTTGTTCCATTGTATTACCTTTTCTTCTTTGGCAACTGTCAGTTGACTATATCTATGTGAGTCTACTTCTGGATTATCAGTTCTGTTCCACTGATTTATTTGTGTATTTTTTCCTATACCACACTGTCTTGCTTACTGTACTTCTAGTAAGTCTTGACATTGAATAGTGTCAGTCCACTCACTTTACTCCTCCTTAATATTGTGTTGTTTTTTCTGGTTCTTTGACCTCTGCATATAAACTTAAGAATTAGCTTGTAAATTTCCACAAAATAATCTTCCATGTCTTAGAGAAAATTCACAGTTAAATTATAAAAATGTAAAGAAACATATTTAAAACAATATTTTTCATTTTTATATTCTACTATGTTCCTCCTTTACCTTATTTTACCTCTGTATAGATGAAATATCTAAAGACTATAGTAATTAGGTTAAGTACAAATGTATTAAACACACAGTATGAAAGGAATTGCATTTGTGTGCTATAATAGCATATATATAATTATTATAATATTTTAATCTCTATTTCTATTCTAACACAGTAAGAGAAAACCCATCATCATTTTCAACTTAAGGTAACCACAACAAAAAATCCTCCAATCTGAAGAGTGACGACAATAGCATTGCTATTTGTAATGGTTTATCTAGAAAACCCCATGTTTGTGGCATTTATTTCGTTAAAAGCACTATTTAATAGCAATTTATACTTTAAATTACCATATTTCAGTGAATGTATACACTGTTACAGTTTTTGGAAACATGTTATTTTGCTCATTCTTGTTTTATTTGGTTAAACACGTGCCTTAACAGTATATGTTCACTGATTTATAGGAATTTAATTCATAAGATCTTTGGCATAATCTAAAAATTATGCAAACTATAAATACAAATCTTTATGAGATGGTGAACTTAAGGACAGAAGACCTCATGAAACAACTTAAGGACAGAAGACATCAAAGGAACATGAACCAGTTCCTTTTTTCAAGAATACATCAGCTGTGAAGCTGGTCAACTGACATTTAAATCTAATTTCCCTCTATAAGCAATATGTGATCTTTTAGCTATCTCTAATGTTTCTTAGCCTCAATTTCTCTAGTGTAAAATAAAGATAATGATGTTTATTTTAATATTGTAAGGATTAAACTAGAAATGATTTATATAAGTTTCCTGTCATATTGGTAACATAAGTATATGAAAGATATTTTGTAGCTCAGATCCTGTTGATTGTTCTTATACATCAGAAAGTCACAAAATGGTTTGTCTTCTGGGAAAAAGAGATAAAGTAATTCCTTCTATTCTTCTGAAATTCTTTTCACATTCTGTATTTACTGCATTTCAGATAAAATATGCATTGGGTGAAATTGAACACAAGCTCACACACACGCACGCAGGCACAGTAGGGTGACATAAAATGTCCAAGTTTACAAGATCTTATTGAAATGAGGAGGCCATAAGAGCAGAAGAGATTGCATATGACAGAATATACAGTGGCTTAGAGTTGGGTTCTGGTGGTAGTCTCTGATTAAGGTAAATCAGATTCTTTAGTAGAGTTTAATTATTGATTGCATTTTTTTGTCAAAATTTACATTATCTTTCCAGATGTCTGTGGACGTTACATTTTCTGCTGAAGTGAGGATGGACCATTAGTGGTAACATGATTTTGACAGTATGTAAGCCTCCATATTTCTATCTTTCTAGAAAAAATTATCCTCATAATAAACTATACATCAAATTCTATTTTATAATGTTTTTAATTATTCCCTTATGTCATCCTATCACTGGTATTTAAAGTAACTCTTTGGAAAATGTTTTCTTTTCCAATGTGTGGATTCAGAAAATATTGTATAATTTTTGATGGTTTTACTCTCAAATGAATTTTCAGTGCAAATGATATGTACCAAAAAAGACTTCCAAATATAAATATATTTTTGTTAACATCAGTTCATTTCAGTTCAGTTCAGTTGCTCAGTCATGTCCGATTCTTTGCGACCCCATGGACTGCAGCACGCCAGGCTTCCCTGTCCATCACCAACTCCCGGAGTTTACCCAAACTCCTGTGCATTGAGTTGGTGATGCCATCTAACCATCTCATCCTCTGTCGTCCCCTTCTCCTCCTGCCTTCAATCTTTCCCAACATCAGCGTCTTTTCAAATGAGTCAACACTTTGCATCAGGTGGCCAAAATACTGGAGTTTCAGCTCTAACATCAGTCCTTCCAATGAACACCCATGACCGATTTCCCTTAGGATGGACTGGTTGGATCTCCCTGCAGTCCAAGGGACTCTCAAGAGTCTTTTCCAACACCACAGCTCAGAAGCATCAATTCTTCTGTGCTCAGCTCTCTTTATAGTCCAATTCTCATATCCATACATGACTACTGGAAAAACCATAGCCTTAACTAGGCGGAATTTTATTGACGAAGTAATGTCTCTGTTTTTTAATATGCTGTCTAGGTTGGTCATAACTTTCCTTCCAAGGATTAAGAATCTTTTAATTTCATGGCTGCAATCACCATCTGCAGTGATTTTGAAGACCCCAAAAAGAAAGTCAGCCACTGTTTCCACTGCATCCTTAAGTATTTTAGTGATGTTTTATTAACATTATTAAGTTACAGGCTTCCGTTGTGACTCAGCTGGTGAAGAATCTTCCTGCAATGTGGGTGACCTAGGTTTGATCCCTGGGTTGGGAAGATCCCCTGGAGAAGGGAAAGGCTACCCACTCCAGTATTCTGGCTTGGAGAATTCCAAGGGGGTCGCAAAAAGTTGGACACGATGGAGTGACTTTCACTTTCAAGTGTATTACACCTAGATGTAGTTAAACTAGATACTGAAATGATCAAAGGTTCACATGTTTGAAATTCATTGTTCCATGTTATTTAAACTATAATAGATTTCATTAAAAATTCTTCATTTATTTCTGTATATATTTTCCTTAATACACAAATTAAATATGTAAATATCAAATATGGTCCAATTTCTATAAGAGCACTTCATTGTTCTCGTCATATATCTTTTTAAGATTTTTGATACTTCATCAGCTTACCTACTATATGAATTATTCAATATTAATAGAATTATACTTTGACAGAATCAAAAATAGAGAATTTTTTAAGATACATAACCTGTACATTTCAGAGGGTAATTATAGTGAATGGCCAAATTAACTACCAAAACTCAAAACTTTCAGTGCTGAGAAAATATGTCATTGGCCAGATTGTTAAATATTCAGAAAGTTTACTCAAATGGCTGTTGAGCTCCTTTACAAAAACAATATTTTATTATGCCATAAATTTTGCTTACATAAATCTCTGGATTATGTTTGTTCTTGAGTTCTATTGCTATCACAAATGAACATTTGGTATTCGTAGTTAGTACAGGGAAACATATGAAGAATGGTTGGATGTTAAATTTATTTTCACATTCTCAAAAGCACATGCAAACAGGAAAAAGAACTGCTTCAGAATTGTCTATTATGCAGATTATAATTTCATAGTTGTTTCTCACATCACTTACATCATGCCTGCTAATAAAAAGAAAACTATTCTAGCCTAACTCTTTAACAGTGACTGAGTTGCCAAAAATATCACTGCCAATGAATTCAATCATGTTGTTTACATTAATTGCTGACTTTTAATCTGAAGAAAGTACATTGTGGAACTAATGCTGATGCTAATTCTGCATTTTTATGCTCTAAAATGACCGATATAATGAAAAATGAATCTCATTTTAGTGTGCATTTTGGATGCAAAACACAGACATTACAAAAGACATCTTGATTGAAGTCTGTTAAAAAGCAAAGTTTTTAGAAAACCTAAATATTCCTTATCTATATATGATTGTGATCCTCCTACATTATCAATTTTGTGTGTGGTGGGGAAGGTATAACATGTAGTAAGTGGTACAAAAATAAGTAAATATTTGTTTTTATGGTTGTATACTTAAATAAATATCAACATATTAGAAAACTAACAAGAAAATGTGAAACTTAATTTTGCAAGGTAAATGTAATACTGCAATTTGTAATATTTTAGCAATAATTAAATAATTAGCTATTTAATTTACTGGATTATATAGCCCTTTGACATTTGTTATCAGTCCTTTGGGGTACACTTTAGCATATGAAAGGCATAGATAGAACACTAAACTTAAACTATCTAAGATTATTATCATTATTATTTTCGTTAGTCAATGATTCCATCATTATACTTAATGACAAAGCTGAGTAAAATAAAATCTGGAGAAAATCTCCATACTTATAATTAGCATATTCACAAATGTGGAAGGAAATAACACTAGAATGATTTTCATGCTAAACAGTTTTCTAAAAAGAAGTGGACATCAACTCAATATTTTGTAATAAACTATATGGTAAAAGAATCTGAAAAAACAATGGATATATGTCATATAACTGAGTCACTTTGCTGTACACCTGAAACTAACACAAAGTTGTACATTAACTATATTCCAGTATAAAACAAATACTAAACTATAAAAGAAAATTGAAGGACTTACAAAAAAATAGTGTTGAGAGTCAGATTGAAAAAAAAAAAAAGAATTCAAATGGGAAGATATTCCAACTAGAATTGCTTCCTTATATCTCTGGTCATCCCTCCAGTAGAAAAGTTAGATATTTCCTAGTAAGGTTTCATGAATTTCTTAGTTAAAAATTTTAAATTACTTTTCATAGTGGGTAAATCGCTTGGTTCAACTGTAAACTTTTTTTAAGAATACAGTTAAATTCAAATTCTTTAACTTGTGAAGATCCTCAAAAGGCATGTGCTTTCTTAAACTCTACATTATTTGCTCAATACCCTTAAATACAAAAATGAATAATATAATTTGATTTTCAAGTAGGTTTTCTTTGTTTTTGAAATTATGTAAGCACAATATGTAAAAAATCCATGAGCTAATAAAATCATAAATATTTTAAAATTTAGAATGTACATGGTATCCAATGGGCTTCCCTGGTGGCTCAGATGATAAAGAATCCTCCTGCAACGCAGGAGACCTGGGTTCAATCCCTGGGTTGGGAAAATCCCCTGGAGGAGGGCATGGTAAACCATTCCAGTATTCTTGCCTGGAGAATCGCTATGGACAGAAGAGACTGGTGGGCTACAGTCCATGGGGTTACAAAGAGTCAGATACGACTGAGTGACTGAGAGCAGCACAGCATATGGTATCCAATAATGAGTTAACTTTTTGTTAATTATGTATTAGATGGTGAGAATTGGTAAAGGCATATAATACACAAAAAGGCTCATTTTAGGTAACACTAATGAAGGCTGAAATGGAAACCAAATCATCTTGATATATAACAGAGAGCTAATCTCCCTCATCTTCTCTTCATGTGTAGATCAACCAAGACATTGATGGAGATATAAGGAGCCTTTTACCCTTTAGGCCTAAAGTGAAGGCGAAAGTGTTAGTCACTGAGTCATGTCTGAATCTTTGCAATCTTTGAGATCATCCTGACTCAGGGATCAGGGTCTCCTGCATTCCAGGCAAATTTTTAACCATCTGAGCCACCAGGGAAGCCCGGAGTCTAAGAAAGTCAAATCTTTCCATTCCACTCCACATCACTCCAGATAAGTGATGGTGAAAAGTTTAGGCTTTTCCTTAAGAGCCAAAGTCTAAGTTGAAGAAAGGAATAGAGAATTAATACGTGCTCCCTTAAAAAAAAAAATAAGTCTAGTTAGAGTGTACATTCCAAAAAGAGAAAATCCTGTTTAATATGTAAGGTGAATACAAAGCTTTCTCTGAAGATAACTTTATTTTGCCTGTGACAGGAAATCAGTATTTGAAGCCTTTAAAAATAAGGAATTTGTAAGCTATGGCAAGTTTACTAAGTTGATGATGCCTTGGGCATCTTCTTGAGAGAGAACCAACTGGAGTTCCTGAGAATATCCCAATGATTTGTTGTTTACATGACATTTCTTGATAAAATTTACACAGTATTTTAATACATGACAAGGCAATCTTTGGAAATATTGATATAAAATTGTATCTGATAGTTGTAGGCTAATCAGTTGAAGAACAGCAATGTTGTTATACATACTAAGAACAAGGCATAATTTGCCTTAGGAATTTTTCAAGAAAAAATATTTCATTTGATACTAAAATATTATCATTATTGTTAAAATAAAAATTTTCTTGATAAGTATCTTTTCTGTGAGGGTAAGAGGTTATTAATTATTTTTACCACCAACAATGTTTGCTTCAGATTACATACATTCAGTTTAACTATAATAAAATCTAATTCTTGCAAGCCCCCTTCATATTTTATAGAACCATTAATAAAGTGTTCTTGCTGAGTGATTTCCTAATGTTCTGCAAATTATGTAGAATTCTTGATTATAGGTTTTGAAGAACTACTGTGCATAAATACATGATTGCATATATAAAATTCAGAACTCCCCAATTTGCCTTTGAAATTTTGTTCCTTTATTTGAGAATTGAAAGTGTGAATGCAAGAAAGTGGGGAAGGATTTTTATGACTGACTCAGAATATCCTTTTCTCCGTTGGTCTTCAACTTAGAATCATTAACCTCTTTAAAGTTGTTTACTAATTGTTAGTGTTCTCTTCAGCATTGTTCCTAGTTCTAACATTCTAGTTTCCAAATCTCACAGAAATTTATACTTCAGTGCTTTAAAAAAAAAGAAGGAAAATATTTCCTGACTCTTTTTACTTGGGGTCCCCCATTGATAAATTTATGAAATTGTCCTCACTGGTAACCAAAGAATAATATAACATCAAATATAAATGTTTTGGTTCCTTGGATGCTAATGGAATTAACAAATGCAACAAATTAGTATTATAATTTTTACACCAAATAAGAGATGCTTGAAATAAGGCATAGAATATTTTATTTTATTTTTGCTCAGTTGCTTCAGTTGTGTTTGACTCTTTGCAACCCTATGAAGCATAGCCCACTAGGATGCTCTTTCCATGGGGATTCTGCAGGAAGGAATACTGGAGTGGGTTGCCATGCCCTCCTCTAGAGGATCTTCCCAACCCAGGGAACAAACACTTGTCTCCTGCGTCTCCTTCATTGCAGGCAGATTCATTACTCACTGAAGCAAATGAAAAGCCCTTTAATTCATTTATTGAAGTATAATTGACTTATTATATTATGTAAGTTTCCATTGTACAGTGTATTGGCTCAGTATTTTGTACATTATGAAATAACAATAAGTCTAATTATTATTTGTCACCATACAAATTTATAGCAATAGTATTTACTATTATTCCCTGTGTTATAGATTATGTATTTATGATTACTTATTTTATAACTAGAAAGTTTTGCCTCTTAGTCCTGTTCATCTGTTTCTTATCAATTTGCTTCCCTCCCCTCTAATAGTCTCCTGTCTATTTTCTGTATCTGCATGTCTGTCACTGTTTTATGTTTTTCCATTTGTTTTGTTTTTCTAGAGTCAATATATAAGTGAAATCATATGATCTGTGTCTTTCTCTGTCAGACTTACTTCACTTAGCATAACACCCTCAAGGTCCATCCATTTGCTGTAAATGTCAAGGCTTAATTTTTTTTTTTAATAGCTGAATAGTATTTCATTATACATATATACTGCATGTTAATTGCTCAGTCATGTCTGACTCTTTCTACCCTGTGGACTATAGCCCATCAGGCTTCTCTGTCCATGGAATTCTCCAGCCAAGAATACTGGGGTGGGTTGCTAGTCACTTCTCCATACATATATACTACATCTTCTTTTTTCATTCATCCACAGATGAACACATATTGGATATTTTAAATGATATGTTGGATTTATTAAACAATAATGCAGTAAATGTAGAGATGCATATATCTTTTAAAATTATGACTTTTATTTTCTTCAGATAAATACTCATAAGTAGAATTGCAGGATAATATGGGTTTATCATTAAGTTTGTGAGAAACCATCACACTGTTTTCCATGTGTCTGTGCCAATTTGCATTCCACCAAGTATGCAAAAGTGGTCCCTATTCTTCACATCCTTGACAATATTTATTTGTTGTCTTTTCGAAAATAGCCATGCTGACAGGTATGAAGTGATAGCTCTTTTTTTTATTTATATTTTCCTTGTGATTATTGATGCTGAAAATCTTTTCATGTGTCTGTTGGCCATCTGTAGGTCTTCCCTAAAAAAATGCTTACTCGGGACATCTGTTCATTTTTAGTTGTTTATTTACTTGTTTCTTTCTTTTGTATTTCTTTTTTTCTTTCCTTCCAACCTTTCTTTCTTTATTTTTTTTTCTTTTCTTTGGATATTGAGTTGTATGTGTTCTTTGTATGTTTCAGCTAAAAACTACTTATCAGATTTACCATTTGCAAATATATTCTCCCATTAACTAAATTGCCTTTATCTTTTATTGATGGTTTCCTTTGATGTACAAAAGCTGTTTAGTTTGATGAAGTCCATTAAAAAAAAAAAAAGAATTGTTTTGTTGTCCTTGGAGACAGACAACAAAGGAGATAGATCCACAAAATAATTCTAAGTCTTATGTCAAAAAGTATACTGCTGCCATTTGCTTCTAGGAGTTTTATGGCTTCTGTTCTTAGATGTAGGCCTTTAACCCATTTTGAATTGTTTTTGTTAATATGATATAAAATAGCCTCATTTTATTCTTTTACATGGATAAGGCAATGGCACCCCACTCCAGTACTCTTGCCTGGAAAATCCCATGGACGGAGGAGCCTGGTAGGCTGCAGTCCATGGGGTCGCTAAACAGTCAGACACGACTGAGCGACTTCACTTTCACTTTTCACTTTCATGCATTGGAGAAGGAAATGGCAACCCACTCCAGTGTTCTTGCCTGGAGAATCCCAGGGATGGTGGAACCCGGTGGGCTGCCGTCTATGGGGTTGCACAGAGTCGGACAAGACTGAAGTGACTTAGCAGCAGCAGTAGCATTCTTTTACACATAGCTATCTGTCTTTCCAGATGCCTTCAAATCTACTGAAGATGCTGTCTTTCCCATGGTATACTCTTGCCTCCTCTGTCATAGATTAATTAACCATGTAAGTGTGGTTTTATTTCTGGGCTCTTGATTCTTTTTCATTGATCTGTGTGTTTGTTTTTGTGGCAGTGTTATACTGTTTTTGATTATTGTAGCTTTGAAATATAATTTGAAATCAGAGACCGTGATACTTATGGTATTGTACTTTCTCAAGAATGCTTTGGCTGTTTAGGAGTTTTTGTAGTTGCATACAAATTAATAGTTTGCTCTAGTTCTGTGGGAAAATTCCATTGATATCTTGATAAGGATTATATTGAACCTATAGAATGCTTGAATAGTATTGATTTTTAACAACATTAATTCTTGCTACTCAGGAACACAATATATCTTTTCATTTATATACATCATCATCAATTTTTTCATCAATGTCTTATAGACTTTGTCTTGGGAGTGTGTAATTTCCTTGGTTCTGTCTCGTCATAACAAAAATTTGAAGCAATGGATGTTAAAGCCCTCGAACAGACCATGTCACAGCTCTCGGACAGATCAGTGTTACAGTTCCATGTTACAGCTCAGTTTTATTTAGAAAATAAAGGAAAATACATTCTCGAGGAGTGAGGGCATGCCAACCCAAAAAGACATCGAGAGAGAGAGAAACCCTGGCTCTTTGGCTCCTCTTTTTGTATGTTTTTTCTCCTCCCCCCTGGGCCTGCCCTATATAAATTGGGCCAGCCAGGAGTGCTGTTTGTTCTATCTGAGGTCCTCACTCTGGTCCTTGGACCTTCCTTTGTTCTATTTTCATGGGCTTTTACCTTCTTTGTCTTTTAGCCACCGCCATTTTGGACTCCTTTTTCCTATTCTAACTACCTAAGAGTTTTCAAAGTACAAGTCTTTCACCTCCTTGATTAAATTGATCCCTTGGTATTTTATTCTTTTCAAAGCAATTGTAAATGGGATTAATTTCTTAATGTTTCTTTCTAATACTTTGTTTATAGTGTATAGAAATGCAACTGATTAATGTATCAGTTCAGTTCACTTCATTTCAGTCACTCAGTCATGTCTGACTCTTTGCGACCCTGTGGACTGCAGCATGCCAGGCTTCCCTATCTTACATCAACTCCCAGGGCCTACTCAAACTCATGTCCATTGAGTCAGTGATGCCATCCAACCATCTCATCCTCTCTTGTCCCCTTCTCCCCCTGCCTTCAATCTTTCCCAACATCAGGGTCTTTTCAAATGAGTCAGCTGTTCGCATCAGGTGGCCTAAGCATTGGAGTTTCAGCTTCAACATCACTCCTTCCAATGAACACTCAGGACTGATCTCCTTTAGGATGGACTGGTTGGATCTCCTTGCAGTCTAAGGGACTCTCAAGAGTCTTCTCCAACACCATAGTTCAAAAGCATCAATTCTTCGGTGCTCAGATTTCTTTATAATCTAAATCTCACATCCACACACGACTACTGGAAAAACTATACCCTTGACTAGATGGACCTTCATTGGCAAAGTAATGTCTCTCCATTTTAATATGCTATCTAGGCTGGTCATAACTTTCCTTCCAAAGAGTAAGTGTCCTTTAATTTCATGGCTGCAGTCACCATCTGCAGTGATTTTGGAGACCAAAAAAATAAAGTCTGCCAGTTTTTCCACTGTTTCCCCATCTATTTGCCATGAAGTGTTGGGACAGGATGACGTGATCTTAGTTTTCAGAATGTTGGACTTTAAGCCAACTTTTTCACTCTCCTCTTTCACTTTCATCAAGAGGCTCTTTAGTTCTTCTTCACTTTCTGCCATAAGGGTGATTCATCTGCTTATCTGAGGTTATTGATATTTCTCCCGGCAATCTTGACTCCAGCTTGTGGTTCATCCAGCCCAGCATTTCTCATGACATATACTCTGCATATAAGTTAAATAAGCAGGGTGACAATATACAGCCTTGGCGTACTCCTTTTCCTATTTGGAACCAGTCTGTTGTTCCAATCTACATGATTTAGACTTGACAATTCAATTCAAAGATGGAGCGAAGAGGAAAAATGTCCAAAAAATTTTGTAAGTAAGGAGATAGACTTGTTGTCTTGCTCTGGGAAGGGAATCATCCTGTAGTAGATGATAAGCTCTAGGTCATGAAAGAAGATATGAGGTCATGTGTGCAGCTTCAATTGCCTGGAGGTGAGGACCAGTTTTCCCCAAGTAGAGAAAAGAGATTTATGTACTGTGATTATATGATATTGCAACAAGCATTCAATATTAAACCGATTATTGGTGGTAGAATCATGTGCTGCTTTAGGGAATGTTTTAAGTAATAAATAAATTTTGTTCTGAGAGATGATGGCTGACACAAAATATATGTACCTTTAGTTTCAATTTGATAAATGATTAGAAAGGAAAAAACTGCATTTCATACAAAATTAATAGAATAAATGAGAATCTTATGATTTACAAAGGACAGGATTTGAGGCAGTTTAGACTTCTTTGGGGATTAATTAGAATTAATGCTAACTATTAAGAACTGTTCACTGGAGGAGTTGATACCTGTGACACTTTGTATAATAGATTGACCTGGTTACTATATGTAAAACAGAATGAAACTTGGGAATTACAGTTGATCACAGGGGACTCCATAAAGGCATTCCTCCACTGGCATGATACCTGAGGTAAAATATGTTAAGCAGGCTGAACATAATCAAACTTGCTAATATCATTCCTGGTTCAATCTCAGAGGCTAGCTGAGGGTAATACATATGGAATGAAATGCATATTAGTCACCTATTACTGCATAGCAAATTACTTGTCAAATTAACGCTTGTTAAGTGGAGCAAAGGATATGGATGCTGGGGCAATGGGATGACCCAGAGGGATGGGATGGGGAGGGAGGTGGGTGGGGGGTCCAGGAAGGGGAACACATGTAAACCCATGGCTGATTCATGTCAATGTATGGCAAAAACTACTACAATATTGTAAAGTAATTAGACCCCAACTAAAATAAATAAATGTATTAAAAAAAAAAAAAAAAGGATATGGATGGTGAGCTATGGTTCTGCAAAAGACCTCAAAAGCAAGTGAAATAGAAAAATTTATTATTAGCAGTTTCTAGAAGAAATACCTGCCGCACCTCCTGGGACCCCATGGGGAGGTTAAGGCAGCCTGCAAGCAAAGAGAAAGAGAAAGGACCTGGGGAACATGTCTTTATTAGGCTTTATGAATAAAGTGCTTTGGAGTTCTCAGACTGAGGTCATATTGGTGAATTCAAACCAAACGAGCAGGCCTTTGGTAAATTCCGTGGGTTGTGAGGGCAGGCAGGGGAGAAGCATCTCATCAAAGAGTTACATAAGGCATTGGGAAGCAAAGGATATTCAACAGATGCTGTTGAAGTAGTCTCATCAGGGACTTACATTTGCTTTTGACACTATGAGTGCATTCTAGGACATATGCTTGATGACGTTTAAGGTTCCTGCAGGCCGCTTGACCAAACAAAGTGGATAGAAATGCTAGGGAATACCTTAGCAACTCTTGACATTACCCCCAAAAGTGAGTGGCTAAAAACAAGTAAAAGGGTTTCTTACCATTCCTGTACATTAAGAATTCAGGAGTAGTTTACACAAGTGAATTTTACATATGGATGCAGTCAGCATGTCAGCAGAGGCATTGTTAATAAGAAGGCTAATCTGTGACTGAATGATGTAATTCCAAAATGGCTCTTCTACAGGTTTGTTGGCTGAAGGCTTTCATTCCTCACCACATGAGCCTCTATTCATAAAAGGGTACCTAACTTTCCTCAGAGCCCCTAGAGAAATCAGAGACTGTGAAAGTATTTTATAACCGAGTTTCTATCTCCAAAATCACCCACGGTTATTTGCACCTTATTCTACTTGTTAGAAATGAGTTATTGAGTCAATCCCACAGCCAAGGAGAGAATCAGGTTACAGGTATTCTATGAAAGGAGTATCAAAGAATCTTGAGATATCCTTTTTTTATGTTTTAACTTTATCAAGGAATAATTGGCAAATATAATTGTATACATTTAAAATGTACAACATGATTAGATATACATAAATGTTGTAAAACAGTTACTAAAGTAAAGATAATTCACACATCCATAATCCCACATAATTAACATAGTGAAGATGTTTTTAAGAAGCCACTATATATGCAGTATGTCTTCATGTAATGCAAACAGGTTATGTTAAGTTTCTTGATAATGGGACATAGTTGGGAAATATCTAATGGTGACAACCAGCACCTGTTTTATAATTAATTTCCTTATAGTATAATATTAGCAGAAGTCATAGACAGTGAAGTAGTTTTATGATATGAAGAAGTTATTATAACACATGGCATTCTGAGATTGACTGGTCAATCCAGCCAAAGTGAAAATGACTTGTATTTAGACTACTCAGATATTGCCAAACAATGACAACATTACCACAAAAACCAAGAACCACAAAAACAAATAATAGCAATAAAATCTCTTACCTCAAATCTCATATCAAGATAAGAAATAATTAAGGATTATTATCATTTGCATTTTAGAAGAATTGTATTTCAAACTGAAGTGTGCTTTTGATACCATCTAAAAAATGACACATAGTGCTCAGTCGTGTCCTACTCTTTACAACCCCATGGATGATAGCCTGCCAGGCTGCTCTGTCCATGGAATTTTCCAGGCAAGAATACTGGAGTGGGTTGCCATTTCCTCCTCCAGGGGATCCTCCCAACCCAGAGATAAAACCTGCTTCTCCTGCATTGGCAGGCAGATTCTTTACCACTACACCGCCTGGGAAGCTGTAACAAGTGACATATAAAAATGCCATCTTTAAATGAGAAAGAAGCAACAGGATGAGCTGACTGAGCTGTTTTGGGGAATAAAAAAAAAAAAAATTGTATGTAGAAAAAAGCTGTATTGTTAGGTCCTTTAAGAATATTCATTTTTCTAATCTGTTCATTTTGTTAAAAGAAATATGGTAGAAGATCTCATACTGTCTGGAGATTCTACCAGAAGCCAACTGCTTGGGCATCACTACTTGGGCATAACAGACATGACAAACTATACCCTTTAAATACATTTAAGTCAAGCATTTCTTCTATGGTATGAACTATAGCTATGCCATCATCTTCTACAGAATGCACATAGCTAGGAAATAGCTCCTCACTTAGGGATTTCCTTTTCTGGCTGCCAGGCAGTTAGGCCTGGCCCTCTGTGTAGTCCTTGCTGAGGGATGTAAATTTAAATGAACTTACCAAATACGGGTTAAGGTTTATCAAAAGCAGGAACAGAATATCCAAATTCAAAATATTATTTCTAAACCTGAGATACATCCAGTGAAGATCCTGGAATGTAGCATATATGGATTGGATGGTTGAAACTCTGGGTTCCATCTCCCCTTGTCCTTCTCTCATCTTCCAGAGGGTGTGGCATGAATGTATTCTATCTGTGGAGATAAGTGTGTGCATATATCTCATGAGCTGTGTTTTACTAAAATCCTATTTTCTCATTTATAATGTACAGTTATAGCTAGAATGCACTTGCAGAACTAGATACTAGATTTCCTAGTCCTCTTTGTACTTTGTTATGATCATGTGAATATTTTTTTTCAATTAAGAAATGAGTGCCATTTCTGGTAAAAGATTATTGAATAACTGGTGTACTTCCTCCATACTCTTTCCCTTCCAACATCTGAATAAAATGACGATAACATTCTGAGGGTACAAGTGACACAAAACAGAAAAAGCCTGCATTTTTAATAACTATGTGGGAGAAAGCCATCTGCCAACTACGGAAATCTGCCTTAGACTCATAAGTGAGCAAGAAAAAAAAAAACAACTATTGTCTTTGAGCTTTATTTATCTTTGGTTTGGTTCTTAGAGAGGTTTAGTATACCCTAACTAATGCAAAAGTGCCTTCAGGCCTTAAAACTGAAAATGTTCTAACACAGCTACATGCTGCAAGAGTAGCTAACACTGGCTGAGAGTGAACAAGATGACTGAAGAGTCTCACGTAGCTCTGGGACCACACGTTTCTATGAAGCCCTTTTGCTTTTATAAAATAATAGTCCAAAAATATTTATGGGGCTTTCTTTATGCCAGTCTCTTTTATACATTCCAGGGATGCAGTTAACGTTAACATATACAGAAAGTAGCTTGCACACGACATGACTCAAGAGAGTTCCATTTGGAGTAGTGCAATGTCCTTGCCATAGAGCAATTCTCATAGGTTAAGGTGATAATTGTAACTCTGGCATAGAGTTATTGGTACTTGGTTAACTGCATACAATAATTCAAGTGAATCAAGCAGCCAGTCTTCTTGCTTTATTAAAATGTACAATCTAGAGTGAGAAACAGCCAATAATTTGACTATCAATAAATATAAACTATAAATTTCTGATTATAATGTTTTGAGTAAAATTGAACATGGAAATGGATTAATTGTGATAAAAAATGCTAGTTTATATGGGGTTGTTAAAAAAGTCCTCATAGTGGTAGTAATATTTGAGTACCACTTGAAATGATATGAGATACTACTAACATATGTTTGTGGCTATTTGAGGAAAAAACATTTCAGACAGAGGAAAATGTGAGTGCAAAAGTTCTGATAATGGTGTGTGCTTAGTATATTCCATGAACAGTAAGAAAGCCAGAGTAGACAGAAAGTAGTGAAGAAGGTGGACAGTATTAGAAAATGAGTTTGAAATGTTACATATGTGCTAGATTATGGAGGACTTTGTGGCCCTCAAAGCCTTAATAATTTATTTTAATTTTAATGGAAAATTAACATTGAGAGAAGTTCTCCCATAATCCAAATAAAACATTTAAATACAAATATTCCTATTTTTCAAATGCTCCCAAAATGTAATGAAAAGTAAATACTAGATAGATAGCCTTGGGCTCCAAGTTCCTGGACCACAATCTTGAAGGTGTCCACAGGACGGAATCTTAGCAGTTGTGTGTTTCATGCAATTAGCTCCGTAAAATTTTCTAATGAGACGAAATTTGTGCATGAGAATAGAGGGAGACCATCATGAAGTAGCAGCTATTTTGAGATCATCCAAGCCAGACCATCATTATATTTTATTTATTGCTTTTCACATTGGAAACTTTAAATTTCAAAGGAAAAGATCAAGTACATTTTACTGAGAGTATCATCTTACTGACTGGGAAGGATTATGTTTGGAAGTCTTGAATCATTCATCCAGTTTAGAAAATGATTTTTGAAGAAAAAAAGTCTAATCTGCATAATTAAGTTATTTTTATGTAGTATGCAAACCAAACCTGATACAAAACCATCCAATTTTACTTTAAGCATTTACTTTGACTCTAGCTACCTGTTCCAATAGAAAGACTAGTAAAAGGTGTTGGAACATTTCTGTTTAGGGATAAAAATTGTGAAAATGTGTATAAGCTTTTGAATTGTAATTGTAGGTTACTGCATATGAAGGAGTGAAATGCTGTAATGGGAAGGCTGAAATTTTGGCATAGGTTTTAAAGATGGCAAACTGGGTCTGTGGCAGATTGGGTTCATGAAGTGAGTCATGTAAGCAGTAGGTTCAAGACGATATTTGTCTGGGTACCCCTGAGGCTGTTTATGTGTGTCAGAATTGTCTGTGTTGCCAACAGCCCAGAGAAGGTTTTGCTTTGTTTGGCAGACTTAAATTTGAGTAGGATACTTAATCAGTGTCAGCTCCTTTCCAAGGGCCATGAGCAAAATTTTGCCAGAAAACAAAACTACTGCACCTCAATACAAGAAATGTGAACATGGTTTTATGTGTTGGCATCAATCAGAATGACAACATGCCAAGGGCCTGGTTACAGTAGATTACAGCTGGAAGCTACTTGTCAAATGTGGATGATCATGCTTGTGTCCCGAAAAGAGACAATTTATTTGTTCAACAAGTATTCATTGAAATGCTACTAAAAGTCAAGCTCAATTCCAAGCATAGAGATTCAGAATAACCTGTATGGTTCTAAATATGATATCCAAACTATTGCTGGCTTTCATGTGGCTGTATCTATACCTATATCTACATCTATACCAATACCTGTGTCTATATATTATCTGTCTATCTATGACTTTAGATGGATTCTTATTTGCCGAAAGAGAGAGAGGAGTGCTCAATAGGAACTTGCTCTATAAGTTCATTGTTGAATGTGCTGGTGCGTCTTCATGGTACTTACAATCTATTTGGTGCAGTTTACTTATAAGAACAAATAATTAGGGAACAGTTTTATTCAACTTATCATTAAGTGCTAGAATTTGGGCTAAGCAAACTTAATCCTAAAGACCAAACCTCACAGGTGAACGATGCACCACAAAGCAAAAATCAGGTAAGAAAATAAAGATTAGCATATAATGGAAGAAAAAATATATACAGCAAATATTTTAACCTGAAAATAAATGTGTCCAGCAGTTCTTCAATTTTGTGCTAAGAAAACTTAACCCCCAAATAAAGCTACCATTGAGAGTCAGTTTTAAGAGAATATCAAGTTTATTAAATACATAATAATTCAAATAGCATTCCTATATATCTAGCTTTTGTACCCAGAAGCAATGACTCCCCAGTAGCAACAAGCATATCTAGTATCCAGATGTTGATTTAATACCATTTTCTAGTAAAAAGAAGCAAAGCTCCTTGGAGAAATGGCTAATTGTAAGACTTGGTCAGGGAAAAAGACAAAATGAGTAGTGTCAGAAAGTAGGAAAGTGCTGTGACAAAGAATGACGGGGATATGAAAAAAGGATACAGGAAGTTGTCTGAACAAGTCAAAGAGCTCTAACTGGTGAAGGCTGAAACATTTTAAGCCATATAAAATACAATAATAGTATTTAATTATACCCAAAATATAAAGTAGATATTCATATGTCCGTACTGATTTAAATAAGTGACTGAATTCACACATAAATGGGAGAAGATAGATAAATCTCCAGTGCATAAGAATACCAAATAAATTAACTGTTAGGGAGGTAAGCCTAGTGCCCACTCCTTATGTGTGGAATACACATGGAGTTGCTTCCAAAACATCCTATATAGAAACTGAGAAAAAAAAAAAGAGTAACTTTAGTGGAAAAATCTGGAAACTACTACCTCAGCCAGAAAATCAAAGTAAATCAGTAGTGATATGTAATGTTAGTAGTAGGTACCCTTGAGATGAGATGATGAGAATATTCTCCTTTGTGGTATCTCTCCCCAAAACCAATAACCTAGATCTAATCAAGAAAAAAACATATCAGGCATATCCAGATTTAGAAACATTCTTCTGACTACCTAATCACGACTTCTCACAAATAGTAAGAGCAATAAAAACAAGGAGAATCTGAGTAACTTTCACAGCCAAGAGGCGCGCCTCAGGAAATGCCTCAACTCAACATAACATAGTATCCTGATGGCTCAGATGGTAAAGAATCTGATCCCTGGGTCAGGAAGACCCCTCGAGGAGGAAATGGCAACCCACTCCAGTATTCTTGACTGGAGAGTTCCATGACAGAGGAGCCTAGCGGGCTACAGTCCATGGGACTGCAAAGAGTCAGACATGACTGAAGCGACTAACACACATACACACGCACGTTGGATGGAATTGTTGAGTAGAAAATGGATACTAGGTAAAGCTAAGGAAGTCTAAATAAAATAAGGACTTAAGTTATAACTTCTCAACATGTGTTTATTAATTGGAATGTGTAACATACTGATGTAAGATATTACTGATAGGAGAAACTGGATGTGGGGTATATAGGAACTCTCTCTACCATCTTCCCTATTTTTCTTTAAGTCCATAGCTAAAGTAAAAAGTTAAAAAAGCAGCTTAGGCAAACCATAGACCTGAAAGAAAATATTTAGAAAACATACATGTGATAAAATTATGTACTTAGAATATATCATTTTTACACTTATTAAGAAAAGGAGAATTAACTCAAGTTTTGAAGAAACCTCGGGGAACTATTGAAAAATTATTCATCTTGATCGAGTTGATGGTTACAAGAATGTATACATTTGTCCAACCTTGTTGAACTGTATAATTTTTTTTGCAAAGTGATAAAAAAGAAATTTGATAACATAATACCAAAAACATTGAGTTGTACAAGTTAAATGGAGAAAATGTATATTTCATTGCAGGAGTAGACATAGGTGTTCACATAAGTGAATTATATCTCAGTACAGTTGTCTAAAAATAAAAACAACTACTCTTTGGAACTGTATAATTTTTAAAGATGAATCTTGCTAAAGATTATAGCTCAATAAATCTGTATTTAGAAAAATAAAATTTCATTTAGTTATTTCAAAATGGCAGAAAGATGAATTAAAAAACCCATGGAGCCAACAGAAATGCTAACATAAGTATCAGTAACCACATTAAATCAAAGTGGTATAAAGACATCAATTAAGAGGCAAAAATCTCAGAGTGTATAAAAAAAAGCAATATTCAAATATATACTGTCTTGGAAAATACTTTTTCAAATATAAAGACATAAATTTTGGAGTATTATATACTTTTCTCCCAAAAACTCTATAGTTTAAACTTTTTTTTTTTTTATAGTTTAAACTTTTATGTTGAGGTTTATGATCAATCTAAATGTAATTTTTGTGTATACTGTGATACGGGGCTAATTTTTTTTTCATATATTAATACCTAGTTATTCCAGTACCATTTATTGAAAACACAGTTCTTTCCCCATTAAATAGTTATTTCTGTCTTAAGTATTAAAAAGAATTTACCAATGAAGAGATTCTGTGTCTAGAGTTTTATTTGATGGAAAGTTTTAAAATAAAATTTTAATGCATTTAATAGATATTATACTATGAATATTCTCTATTTCATCTTGTGTCATTTTTGCTAAATTATATTTTTAAATTAGTGTATCTTCTAATTTTTAAAAAAGTTTATTGACATAGAAAGGATTCATAGTAGAATTTATCATTTTAATCTCTTATCAGACCCATGAAGGAACATCTTTACATGTACATCACTTAAATTCCTGATACTGGTAAACTCCATACTGTAATTTTTTGGTCTGTCTACCTAGAGGTTTAGTTTGCTTTTCATCATGTTTTTAGTGTTTCATAGAGTCAACATTTGTCTCTATTAATTTTCTCTGTCGTTTGTCTCTTTCTTTTCAAGTTTTGTCTCACCACCAGAGTCTGCCTGTTTCTGTTCACTTTGAAGTGCCATGAGGTCATTTAATTTTTGGATTTTCTCAAGAATTTACAGTCATTATACATGCCACACCAGAAAAGTACATATGTATAAAATAGCTAATGATATTATTTGCTTTACAGATGTTTATTTTTCATTTATAAAGCTTCTTTTATAAGCTACAATATGATTTTTGCCCATTTTTTCTATTCTATATATTCTATTTCCATTTTGCCCAGTTTTTTTTTTTTCTGTTTAATTCCTTTATAGGCGTACTTTATATGTTCTGGATAGAAGCCTTTTGAGGGTTATATATGTTGGAAATATTTTGCAACACATTCAGTGACTTTTTTCCATCACTTAAAGAAAGGAAAACTCTCTTACCATATTTTCCAAACATGTCAAACCAGGGCAAATATTCTACTTTTTATCTTTATGGCTATTAAGTTAAACCTTTGATAAAAAGAGCACAAATAAGGTAGCTGAATTGTTCATATGTAGTTTTTAAATTATTATCTTCCATTGTCTTTATTTGATTCTCCAGGTCTATTCCGCAGGATTTCATTTCTTCTACAACTAAAATTTGGCAAAACCCTTGCAAGCCCTTTAGCATAAAAGACAGAGCCATTGTGTATATTCTAACAGATTATTAATGAAAGTATTCACAATTATAAGACAAACTTTCAAATCACTTTTGTTTTTACCGAAGTAGGGTTCTTTTACCATAACAGATAAACTGCATATTAAAAATCCAGACATGCTTTGCAATAGTTCTTTGCATTTCAAATTTTCCGTGATACATTAAAAGTAGTGTTTAAAATTAAGTTGAATTTATTGGAAAGGGGTCAATGAGTCATTGCAAATGTATATATTTTTCACTTAAATCTTTTCTGCATGGCCTCTTAAACAGTCCTCTCTTCCTCTAAATAGATCATAATCATGACTGAAGTTTAATTCCAGTAAATGAAATTGGTTTGCTGTTCAGTAAATGTACACTGTAACTGCAGAACTAAAGATATATCTAGCTAATCATAATATTTACCAGTGCCAGTGAGATTAAAATATTACATTATTATCATGGAGTTGAGAAGTATCCTTGAGAAAATGGCACATCCTCAAATAAATGAGGAAAATGACCAATCTGGCACTACCCTAAATTGAATGGATTCTTGATGTGACAATGTAAAAATCCCCTTTCAATTAAAATTTTAATTTAAATTTAGTTCAATTAAGATTTGTCTTCATAAAAATGTTAGATTATTATCACTCTTAGAAAGAAGTAGATTATAGCTCTGTCCTTCAGATGAACCAGTATGAATTGTAAAACTCTTGAAGTCATATGTCAGAACATGTGTTTGGTGATACAATGCAATGATTCCAGGGAGTCTTCCTGACCCAGGGATCAAATCTGGGTTTCCTGAATTGCAAGCAGCTGCTTTACCAACTGAGCTATGAGGTAAGCCCTCGTAGTGTGTGCGTTTGCATACTACTAAAAGAGCTATGGTATATCAATTTTAATTAAATTTAAACAGTATCTGTAGTAGACAACCAAAAATAAGACCTTGATAGGAGAGTAATTTTAATATTCCTTTATTTGTCTAAGTTTTAAATTAAACCCTGTGAAATAGTAAAAATATATAAAAATGCAAGACTATTTATGTTAAACATATAAATGAATAAGGAGAGTCTTAACTGTCATCTAGGTATTTGGACTTTAGATTTCTGGATGAATCCTAATATTCGGTTCAGTTGTGTTGATTTTTATGGACACTGCCTGTATGCCTATGTTTACTGTCTACCCCTTTGATCCATGATTTCTGTTTTGTGCAGTACATTATAGCTCTCATTAACAGTTGTTTATCTGGAATGTTAATTTGTTCTGTGTTCATTCAGTGAATTTTTTAAGTTTTGTTTTATTCATTAAAATAGTTATGTGAAGAAGTGGGAATAACCAATGTTACTATTTTAGTTAAATAAACACTTTATTGAAAAGTCATAGTTATTCAAATAAAGGAATGTAGAATAATACAATAAGAGTGAATCTTTGAGGTCATGTAACTCTATTTACTTTTAATTCTCCATTTTTAAATAATAAAACTAAATAATATCTCAAATATGCAATTCTTCTCCCTTTCATTATTTTCATCTTCACTGCTGTAATTAATATCTAGTTTGTTTATAATTGAATTATTTATTTTAAATCATAACACCATTTTTAGACTTTAACAAATAGCACAGTAAATATGAGTTTTGGCTCAAATAATAATTTTTAAAATTACATGTCACAGTGTTGTTATTTCTTCATAAAATAAAGCAGAAGTTTATTATCTACAGGGGATTTTCTACTTTGACCCTAAAATAATCATAATTAGTGTGAGTTTATGTTCATTACTCTGAGAACTCATTTGACAAGCAGTTTATTAAGAAAAGGAGCTGAAGGATCACCCCAAATGTCTACAAATGAATCACGTTTGCTGTGTTCTAGAATAACAGTCCTCTACACCCCCTCACCTCCCCGAGATTCTAGCAGGGTTGAGAATCTCATGCTGGTACATCAGTCACAAGAATCTTCAGACATTTTATTTGTTTGATGATGCCAGTTCACTTTAAAATAGGCTTTCTAAACAAGAGAAAGAAAACTTTCAAGTGTTACTCCATATCACTCAAATCCAGATTTTTTTCCCCACTCTATAATAACCCATACCAGTAACCATGGACTGTAAAGGAATATCATTATCAGAAGAAAAGGGCAAAAGAGCATGCCACCATAACCCTTATCCTTACATCAATGATGTTTTCTAGAAAAGTCTCCTCTTATCTTTTATTTCCCAACTTTTGGCATCTCGTGGCATTCTTTGAAAAGGCACTGCTTTTTTAGTGGATTCCTAATAATATCCTGAGGGAAGATTTTAAATATCATCAAGGAAGAAAGTTAGTACTGTTATCTGTTACCGAATAATGGAAGGCGTTCAATAGGCATCATCATTTAACAGATAAGAAAATTTAGGTCAGAGTGCAGTAGCATGCATCATTGAACCTGGCAGCAAAAGCAAGTGCTAGAGCATGTTAACAATTCCATCACCACTGCCCCAGCAGTCTTAAAAAATCACTACTCCTCTCCTCTCTCTCTCCCCTCTTTCTTCTTTCAAGATATTCTTTATATAGTGTTAACCGACCTCACTTCAGATTCCAAAAACTAGGATGAATATTTATTAAACATCTACTATGAGTCTGGTACTATACTTGACACTGGAGATATACAACATTGAATAGAAAGAGAAAGAAAAAGAATATTGAAAATCTTGGACTTTATGGAATATTACAATAGGATGCAGATTATTTAAAACAAAACCAGTAAAGTCTTTTAGAAGATGAGAATTGCTTTGAAGAAAATTTAATTAAGGAAGGGGAAAAGTTTGTGTTGGTGAGTGGTGGTTCGTGCGTGCTTAGTAGCTTCAATTGTGTCCGAGTCTTTGCAACCCATGGACTATAGTTGCCAGGTTCCCCTGTTCATGGGATTGTTCAGACAAGAATATTGGAGTGGGTTCCTATTCCCCTTTTCAGGGGATCTTCCTGACCCAGAGGTTGAACCTGTGTCACCTGTGTCTCATGCCTTAGTAGGCTGATTCTTTATCACTGAGCCACATGGGAAGCCCAGTGAGGGATGGAGTCATTTTCAATTGTAAGTTAATTTCTCTGGATAGACTTGAAAAGGTGGAATTTGAACAAAAACTTAAAGAAAGGGAGAGAGCAAGTCATGCAGATATCTGAAAGGAAAGCAATCTAAGCCAAGGATCAACAAACCAAGGCCTACAGACCTTATATAGCACCTAAACTTCTGCCTGCTACTCCTCCTACTCCAGCCCATTTTGTCAATAGTTTCATTGGAAAACAGTTGCATCTATTGTTAGATATTACCTATGACTGCTTGTAGGAGCAGAGTTGCTATGAAGACCATATTGTCCACAAACACAGAAAAAAAAATTACTATCTGTACTTTACAGAAAATTTGTGGACCTTGGTTTAAATAAAAGGAAGAGTTGAATTATTATAAATCAACAATACCTCAATTTTTTAAAAAAAAGTTTAATTCAAATATCTGAGGCAGGCATATATGTGGTCCACTTGGAACACTCCCAGTGCATTAAAAAGGCAAGTATGGACTGCAGCAAAGGGAATAAAGCAGGAGAAATAGTACATTCAGAGAGGTGATAGGTGTCTACTTTACTCATTAGTATCAGAATGAGTACTGATACCCAGAAAAAAATATTTTCTAATTTACTTCACTATATGCTTCAAAAAATACTCGTTTATATCCCAGCAATATCTAGGTGAATACATGTGTCCACCGATTCACTGAGAAAATGGTTTTTTGGAACTACTCTATCCGAGGTAATCAAATCGATGCTAAACATTTTTTATTTTCTAGATTGCATGACCTACAAATAACTCAATCAAAATTTAATTTAGTTTTGACTCTCCCTTTTTACATATCAAGCAGATGAGGGCCAAGGAGTTTAATAAATTTATGTGAGGTTCAGTCCAGTAAAGTTCAGTTGGTCAGTCGTGTCCCACACTTTGGGACCCCATAGACTGCAGCATGCCGGCCTCCCTGTCCATCAACAACTCTGGGACTTTACTCAAACTCATGTCCATTGAGTCGGTGATGCCATCCAACCATCTATCCCCTACATCCCCTTCTCCTCTCGCCTTAAAACTTTCCCAGCATCAGGGTCTTTTCAGATGAGTCAGATCCTTGCATCAGGTGGCCAAAGTATTGGAGTTTCAGCTTCAACATCAGTCCTTCCAATGAATATACAGGACTGATTTCCTTTAGGACAGACTGGATGGAACTCCTTGCAGTTCAAGGGACTCTCAAGAGTCTTCTCCAACACCACAGTTCAAAAACATCAATTCTTTGGTGCTCAGCTTTCTTTATAGTCCAACTCTCACATACATGACTACTGGAAAAACCATAGCATTGACTTGACAGATCTTGTTGGCAAAGTAATGTCTCTGCTTTTTAATATGTTGTCTAGGTTGGTCATAGCTTTCCTTCCAAGGAGCAAGTGTCTTTTACTTTCATGTCTGCAGTCACCATCTGCAGTGATTTTGGAGCCCCCAAAAATAAAGTCAACCACTGTTTCCATTGCTTCCCCATCTATTTGCCATGAAGTGATGGGACCAGATACCATGATCTTAGTTTTCTGAATGTTGAGTTTTAAAACAACTTTTTCACTCTCCTCTTTCACTTTCATCAAGAGGCTCTTTAGTTCTTCTTTGCTTTCAGCCATAAGGGTGCTATCTTCAGCATATCAGAGGTTATTAATATTTCTCCCAGCAATCTTGATTCCAGCTAGTGCTTCATCCAGCCCAGCTTTTCTCATAATGTACTCTGCATATAACTTAAATAAGCAGTGTGACGATATACAGCCTTGATGTGCTCCTTTCACGATTTGGAACCCATCTGTTGTTCCATGTTTACTTTTAACTGCTGCTTCCTGACCTGCATATAGATTTCTCAGGAGGCAGGTAAGGTCATCTAGAATTCCCATCTCTTGAAGAATTTTTCACAGTTTGTTATAACCACAACTCAAAGGCTTTGGCATAGTCGATAAAGCAGAAGTAGGTGTTTTTATGGAACTCTTTGCTTTTTTGATGACCCAGCAATGTTGGCAATTTAATCTCTGGTTGCTCTGCCTTTCTTAATCCAGGTTGGTCATCTGGAAGTTCTTAGTTCACATACTGTTGAAGCCTGGCTTGGAGAATTTTGAGCATTACTTGGCTAGCATGTGAGATAAGTGCAATTGTGCGGTAGTTTGCGCATTCTGACATTGCCTTTCTTTGGGATTGGAATGAAAACTGAACTTTTCCAGTCCTGTGGCCACTGCTGAGTTTTCCAGATTTGAGTGCATATTGAGTGCAGTATTTTCACAGTGTCATCTTTTAGGATTTGAAATAGCTCAAGTGGAAATCCATCGCCTCCACTAGCTTTGTTCATAGTGATGCTTTCTAAGGCCCACTTGACTTCGCATTCCAGCATGTCTGGCTCTAGGTGAGTGATCACACCATTGTGATTATCTGGGTCATGAAGATCTTTTTTGTATAATTGTTCTGTGTATTCCTGCCACCTCTTAGTATCTTCTGCTTCTATTAGGTCCATACCATTTTTGTCCTTTACTGTGCCCATCTTTGCATGAAATGTTCCCTTGGTATCTCTAATTTTCTTGAAGAGATCTCTAGACTTTCCCATTCTACTGTTTTCCTCTATTTCTTTGCATTGTTCACTGAGGATGGCTTTCTTATCTCTCCTTGCTATTCTTTGGAACTCTTCATTCAAATGGATATATCTTTCCTTTTCTCTTTTGCCTTTTGCTTCTCTTCTTTTGTCAGCTATTTGTAAGGCCTCCTCAGACAACCATTTTGCTTTCTTGCATTTCTTTTTCTTGTGGATGGTCTTGATCCCCACCTCTTGTACAATGTCATGAACCTCTGTCCATAGTTCTTCAAGCACTCTGTCTATCAGATCTAGTCCCTTGAATCTATTTGTCACTTTGACTGTATAATCATAAGCAATTTGATTTAGGTCATACCTGAATAGTCTAGCAGTTTTCCTTACTTTCTTCAATTGAAGTCTGAATTTGGCAATAAGGAGTTCATGATCTGAGCCACAGTCAGCTCCCTGTCTTGTTTTTTCTGATTGTATAGAGCTTCTCCATGTCTGGCTGCAAAGAATATAATCAATCTGATTTCTGTATTGACGACCATGGTATTGACATACCATGTCATGTCCATCTGTAGAGTCTTCTCTTGTGTTGTTGGAAGAGGGTGTTTGCTATGACCAGTGCATTCTCTTTGCAAAACTATATTTGCCTTTGCCCTGCTTCATTCTGTTTCCCAAGGCCAAATTTGTCTGTTACTCCAGGTGTTTCTTGACTTCCTACTTTTACATTCCAGTCCCCTACAATGAAAAGGACATCTTTTTTGGGTGTTAGTTCTAGAATGTCTTGTAGGTCTTCATAGAACTGTTCAACCTCAGCTTCTTCTAAGAAGCAGAATAAGAACTGAAGCCAAAGTATTAGTAACTATATTTACAAGTTCCAGCAAAGTTATTTGCATGCATTCAATTAAAAGAATCATATATATACACACATCTCATGCAGTCTATAAGGCAATTGGCATTACTGTATCAACTCATTAAATCTAAATATTCAAAGAAATACTATCTTAATTTTTCTTTGCTGTTATTTAGTCACTAAGTCATGTCCAACACTTTTGTGACCCCATGGACTCTAGCTCACCAGGCTTCTCTTTCCATGGGATTTCCCAGGCAAGAATACTGAAGTGGGTTGCCATTGCCTTCTCCAGGAAGTCTTCCCAAAACAGGGATCAAACCCATGTCTCTTGCATTATAAACAGATTCTTTACCACTGAGCGACCAGGGAATCCATTAGAAACTTAATTCACAAAGCACCCACTTATCTATAGTCTCAATTAATTTTCAGAAATATGATTCAGATTATTGATTGTGATTTTTTTTTATTTGAATTATGTTCTACTTTAAAAAAATAAACACTTCACAAATTTCATTTTGAAATTCTCTCCTCTCATCATCAACTCAGTAGTACTCCTTAGGAAGGTGACTATAGTTCATCCCATAGCTGATTTAAGAAAAAAAAAGAAAATAATATCCATACTAACAACATGTGGTTTTCTTTCATGATCAAATTATATCAATTATTAATATTCAAAAAATTCTGTATTGACATTGAGAATAGTTATGCCATAATCTCTAGAAGTTCTCAGCTGTGGGTAGGATAGCATTGATTTGAAAGTCTCATCGCATTCCCTGTGTAGGTAATGACTAGTGAGAGCCAGCATTGGTAGTCAGCTGGTATGACTGTCGAAACAGGGACCTCTTGAATTAAATGTTCAGATTTCTTGGGAATCTTGGGATTTTGTATACTCAGGCTACTGGCCAGATGTGTGGCATCATGTTATTGAATATATGTGACTAATACAGCAATCATATTAACTTATTGGGGGGTTATCATTACCCAAAAGAGAGAATTTAACTCAACTTTGATCGGTTGATTTTTAAAATATAAAAAAGAAGAAATAAAATCCCTAAGCATGAATTTACCAAAAAAGTATAATTCCCATGCAAGTATATATGTATACACATACATAAACATAATGAGAATATATAATATATCTGTATTTTGAAAAAAATGTGTTTCTGTAATTATATGAAATATCACTTAAAATTTGAAAATAATTTTGATAATAAACCTGAATGGTGTTAAATAGTTTGAGAGGAGATTTCTATATGCAGTGTTGCTTTCAGTGGACTGGGAAGAAATGCTACAGTATTTACTAATACTACAGTATCTTGTGCTTCTGTAAGCTCTCTATTTAAAAATCATATCTAATTTTCTTCCCCAGAAACCTGAGTCCTGCTAACAATTCCAGGCTTATTTACCTATTGTTTCTTCCTCTTTTGTTTCTGTCCATAGACATATAACACACGGAAAGAACAATGCAATTTTTCTGTCTATTCCTTCAAATTTTTCTTTTATTCCTTGAGCTTCCTTTATTTCCCTTTATTCCTTAATAAATGTATCAGAGTAGAATATAATCTGCTGAGTGCTATAGAAATCTGTAATGGGGGAGAATTATATGTTTTCAGATTTGCCACTGGATTCAAATGTCCAGAATGAAAACAGACCTACTACTAATTTGTGGTTTAACAGAAGCAGAAGATATTAAGAAGAGGTGGCAAGAATACACAGAAGAATTGTACAAAAAAGTTCTTCATGACCCAGACAATCATGATGGTGTGATCACTCACCTAGAGCCAGACATCCTGGAATGTGAAGTTAAGAGGGCTTTAGGAAGCACCACTACGAACAAAGCTAGTGGAGGTGATGGAATTCCAGTTGAACTATTTCAAATCCTGAAAGATGATGCTGTTAAAGTGCTGCACTCAATATGCCAGCAAAACTGGAAAACTCACCAGTGGCCACAGGACTAGAAAAGGTCAGTTTTCATTCCAATCCCAAAGAAAGGCAATGCCAAAGAATGCTCAAACTACCACACAATTGCACTCATCTCACACACTAGTAAAGCAATGCTTAAAATTCTCCAAGCCAGGCCTCAGCAATATGTGAACCGTGAACTTCCAGATGTTCAAGCTGGTTTTAGAAAAGGCAGAGGAACCAGAGATCAAATTGCCAACATCCGATGGATCATCAAAAAAGCAACAGAGTATCAGAAAAACATCTATTTCTGCTTTATTGACTATGGCAAAGCCTTTGACTGTGTGGATCACAATAAACTGTGGAAAATCCTGAAAGAGATGGGAATACCAGACCACCTGACTGCCTCTTGAGAAACCTATATGCAGGTCAGGAAACAATAGTTAGAACTGGACATGGAACAGACTGGTTCCAAATAGGAAAAGGAGTATGCCAACGCTGTATATTGTCACCCTGCTTATTTAACTTATATGCAGAGTACATCATGAGAAATGCTGGGCTGGAGGAAGCACAAGCTGGAATCAAACATCAATAACCTCAGATATGCAGATGACACCACCCTTATGGCAGAAAGTGAAGAACTAAAGAGACTCTTGATGAAAGTGAAAGAGGAGAGTGATAAAGTTGGCTTAAAGCTCAACGTTCAGAAAACTAAGATCATGGCATCTGGTCCCATTACTTCATGGCAGATAGGTGGGGAAACAGTGGAAACAGTGTCTGACTTTATTTTTCTGGGCTCCAAAATCACTGCAGATGGTGACTGCAGACATGAAATTAAAAGATGCTTACTCCTGCGAAGGAAAGTTATGACCAACCTAGATAGCATATTAAAAAGCAGAGACATTATTTTGCCAACAAAGGTCCATCTAGTCAAGGCTATGGTTTTTCCAGTAGTCATGTATGGATGTGAGAGTTGGACTATAAAGAAGGCTGAGCGCCGAAGAATTGATGCTGTTGAACTGTGGTGTTAGAGAAGACTCTTGATAGTCCCTTGGACTGCAAGGAGATCCAACCAGTCCATCCTAAAGGAGGTCAGTCCTGGGTGTTCATCGGAAGGACTGATGTTGAAGCTGAAACTCCAGTACTTTGGCCACCTGATGCGAAGAGCTGACTCATTGGAAAAGACCCTGATGCTGGAAAAGATTGAGGGCAGGAAGAGAAGGGGATGACAGAGGATGAGATAGCTGGATGTCATCATCGACTCGATGGACATGGGTCTGGGAGGACTCAGGGAGTTGGTGATGGACAGGGAGGCCTGGCGTGCTGCAGTTCATGAGGTCACAAAGTGTTGGACACGACTGAGCGACTAAACTGAACTGAACCATGCTTTCTGTAACACGATTCCAGAGGATGATATAATATATCATGTGAATAAAAATATCTGTGGTTATATTAATTTGGAACATATGGATTTAACATACTTAAAGCAGATTTTTAAAATTAGAAGACCTTTTAGAAAAGCTATTTCATACAGCATACTGAAATGCTTCATACATCCATACTGGCTTTATTTATCTGCAGAAAAATTTCTAGAGGCTGGTGTACAACACAGGAACATACTTAAAGAAAAAACACAGCTGTACTACCTATGGGAATAAAGTCTATCGCTGCTTTCTTAACTTTCTCACCATTACATAAAAATCCAATTAATGACTTTGTTATATACTACACAGATTGTCTTGTTCAACCATCCATTTATTTTATAGATTCCTTGCAGTGTTTCTAATAATTTATATTATTTAAATTGTGAACATTACAAAGAAGCATAATACTAATAGAATGATACTTTAAAATATTTTAAATAAAAAGAAAGTAAAATCCCAAACTTCTTGAAGTGGTCACATAATATATTGCATTTATGACCTTTTAGAGTTTATAAAACACTACCACACATATTCATTTTATATCATAAAATAATTCTTTATAATTATGTTCATTTTGTGGATGAAAAAGCCGAGGCTCAGAGAGTAAGCTTATTTTACTTTGACATTTTACAGACATGTTAGCATTTATCAATTAAGATCTTTCCCCTTTTCTTCTTACTCTACTTCTTTTGAGATATCTAAACTACATCAGGATTCCTTCATCTGTAAGTAAGAGAAAATAATTTTAACAAAAAGGAGATTTAATGGCCTGAAGTAACTGAGAAGATCAGAAGTGAATATGGTTTCAGTCATTGATTCAACCAAAAATACATGATGTATTAGCCAGATTCTCCAGAAAAACAGAACCAACAGGGTATGTGAAAACTCAAGGAAGAGTTGAACTTCAAATCCAAAAACAGTCTGCTAGCATAATTCCTTCTTGCTCAGGAGTTGTCAGTCTTTGTTCTATTAAGGTTTTCAATTGATTAAATGAGGCTCATCCACATAATGGAGGGTAATATACTTTACTCAAAGTCGGCTGATTTTGATGTTAATATACAAATTCACTTTCACAGAAATGTGCAGAATAATGCTTGGCCAAGTATCTGGACAGCATAGCCATGCTAAGCTGACATATAAAGTTAACCATTACATACAATGATCTTGTGTGGTTGCTGTTTTCCATAGCTTTACCTCTCTCTCTCTTTCTATCTCTTTCTGCACCTCTCTCTTACTGCTCTCTCTCTCTTTCTCTCTCTCTCACTGTCTCTGTGTCTTCTAATGAGCACAAAAATTCTGATCTCTCCTTACAAGATGAAGACTATCAAAAAATGATATTTTTTTCCAGTTCATTAACCAAATATTCTCAGAATCTTTGAGCTGACTTAATCCAACTCCTGTTACAAATCACTGTGGCTATAACAATGCAAAGTCTGGTGATACCCAGTCTGAACCAGATCCCTTACTATAAACATTGTAATCTCTTGCTAGAAAAGGAAGGTACCCAACAAAAAGCCTAGGTTATATCACTCTCATTTTATTAATCATGTAGCTTTTAATTTAAAGTAAACCCTTTAAACTAAAATGTTAAGGTCACTATTCTATTTTAAGTTAAACTGGAGTTTACTGAATAATGATCTTGTCAAGGTAGTCTCATTTAGATGGAGCAGATTGGAGAGAGGGTTACAATAAGAAGCTTTCTCACCTATTCCTTCTTGCCACAGTGATGAAGACCTTTCTTCAAAATGGGAGCAAATAAAACATTTACAATGAATCAAGGAGACAGTATTTTATGTGTAAGAGTAAAAATTTAAATGAAAAGTATGTGTGTCAGCATTTAAAGCTTATGAACAAGCTTTGATATTAATGGATTTTTATAATTATTCAGCCTGCTTTGTAGTTCTTTTTATTTAAAATACTCAATATGAAATTATGTCTGACATGCTTTCCATCCCCTGAAATAAATTGGAAATAAACAGATTCTTAAAGAAAACTGATTTCTAATTTGTGCCAGTAAAATTTAGTTTTTGGTTAGAGAACGATCCAATCCTTTTAAGGTGAAAATAGCATTCATTTTTCCAACACATGCAGACATAAACATTCGAAGATATGCATAGCTCTAAATTTGTTAGGCATTTCTTTTTAATCTTCAGCATTAACGTCTTAATTCCATTTGACATCCTTCCCCTGTACATTTTCGTTACAATCTTTTCTAATAGCTTATTTAAAATGAAAGGGTTAGTAACTCAGTCGTGTCTGACTCTTTGCTACCCCATGGACTGTAGCCCGGGGGACTCTTCTGTCCATGTAATTCTCCAGGCAAGAATACTGGAGTGGGTAGCCATTCCCTTCTTCAGGGGATCTTCTCCACCCAGGGATCAATCCCAGCTATCCCACATTGCAAGCAGATTCTTTACTGTCTGAGCCACCAGGGAAGGAATGCCAAATTTTCCTATTTGTCTCTATTCTTCTTTTCAAATGCCTTTACTCTAACTACAAAGTACGATCTGAAGACTTAGATGCTATTTTGTTGGTTAACTGTTATATAAAATAATGTATGTTTTCAAGAACCTAGGCTTCCAATATTAGGATACATGCCTATCTTATCAACAGAATTATATATGGTGGTGAATTGTCTCTATCTAGATAAAATTCATATATTCCTCTTAATCGATCTTAGTATTACTTATCAAACTTATAATAACATTCTTCAAATTTCAGAGTGAATATGGCAAGATGAGCATCTCTAAGTCTAAAGTGACAAGGGAATTGTTGGAGTGCCACATCATAATTCCTGAATCATGTTTGGAAAGGTCATCATATAAATGGTGTGCATTTATCTCTAAATCTGCTTGAGTTGTTTATATAGCTTTTTTGCAATGGTATGCATGGAGTACCATATAATTTGACTGTGTTTTGTGATAAACCTTTAGGATGAATTGTAGGTTTAAAACGACAATTCATCCTATAATGCGTGAACCAAGTAGTGTAAGAATGAATCCATAGTGACCATTTAAAATGGAATTCAAGAAAAAGAACACTTCATTTGCTTCATAAAAGCCTGTGAGGCGTTGATATTGAATAACGTAAGCAGAATGCAGCCATATAAATCTTCTTAATTTACATCTTGGGCTTCATTATGCATATTTGATAGCACTCTGCAGAACTTTAATTTACAGACTTCTGGAATTTTACCAGTCCCAAAAGTAGTGCTAAACATGCCTGTTGGAACATTAAACTGAAGTAAGTCACTGGAGATTTCCTCAATAAGTGTAGAATTATCAGTTATTTGCATTCCTTGAAGATTTAAAGCAATAAAGCCTATTAACAAGATGATGGCAAATGCTTTTTGAATACAAGTATTTCTCCAACCATACACTATCATGTACAACTCAGAGTATATATTTTCAAGTGTGCATTGATTCTGATGTTACTGTTCATTTCCACACCTAAATAGGTGACACAATGAAGTCACATGTTGAAATATTAATGTTTGCTGATGAAGCAACTTTTAAGAACCACCTGATATGATTTAGAGACCAAATCTCTAGAACTGATGTTATTACTTACCATGTACATAATTGATTAGAGTATAGAAAATAAAATGGATGAGGGTAAAAAGTGCCTTCACCCAGTAAGCTTTTGGAAATGAGGGAATAAGGTTGAGAACTTGACACTGCACTCTGAATTATCATATAATGGAGAAAAATAGAGATGGGTAAGTACCAGTTTGTAAGGTGAATCACTATCTTATATATTGTATATAGTTGTATATACTGTAGTACATATATGTAGCACATGGACTATGTGGCTGCTGCTACTGCTGCTGCTAAGTCGCTTCAGTCGTGTCCGACTCTGTGCGACCCCACAGATGGAAGCCCATCAGGCTCCGCTGTCCCTGGGATTCTCCAGGCAAGAATACTGGAGTGGGTTGCCATTTCCTTCTCCAATGCATGAAAGTGAAAAGTGAAAGTGAAGTCGCTCAGTCGTGTCTGACTCCTAGCGACCCCATGGACTGCAGCCTACCAGGCTCCTCCGTGGAGTGATATTTAAATATGTAGCTACACATATATATGCATGCATAAGTCATTATGGATGGTGTTGCTCAGCAAAGAAAGGAGAGTCACCTATATACATACTGGCACCACTATACAAAGACTTCACCTGGGAGAGGGTCTTTCTCAGGGTTAGTTTGGATATCTTATCATTCTTTTAGGCAAATCCCAATCATGGAGTATGGCATGTTAGGCTAACAGAGTCTGATATTGCTCATGTGTCATATAATTAAATCAATTTGCATCATTTCCATGCTCACTGAGAAATGATGGTAAAGCTGATCTGATCCTGAGAATTGTATTTCTCCTTATAAAACATGAGTTGACATTGTGATAGTGTGTATCCTTTTCTCATAAACTTTATTATGAATTAGAGTTCTTAAATTGGATTACTTTGGGAGCATGGTAATCTCAGGTTCCCCTGCCTTAAAGACAGGGTACAACTAAGCTTGCCAAATTTACACAGATCAAAGCCATCTGGTGAGGGTTGCATTTGGGCAACCCTCCAGTTTCCACCTGTAATACCCCTTTCATAATTATGATGAATAATATTCTATTTTAAATTATATTCTCTAAAGCATAACAACGTATTACTTGTTTTGCAAATATCAGTTTCAGTCCTTCTAATGAAATAAATTAATTAGGTTCAAATTTTGCTCTAATTCTTACTAGTTGAAGGATTTGTTGCAAAATATTTAGGAATCCTTTGCCTCAGTTTCTTCACTGTATAATGGGTAATAATGAAATATTCCTCTCAGGGTTTTAAGAGGATTAATTGGCTGAATGTTTGTAAGGCAAGGCCTGCTATATAGTAAACTCTTACAGGCCTTTGCTAGTGTAATAAACTATCCTTGGATTGCTTTCTGCACATAAAATAGATTGGCAGATTCCGATCAATTCTGTCATTATAATGTCATTTAAAACAATTCTATTTCTGGGGATTTATCCCTACTGCCTTGACTTTATTGTTCAAACTTGCATGTAGACTATTTTAATATTTTCCAGAATTCTCAGGCTTCCTGATGATTCTGTCCTGCCTTTACAGTTGTCTTCTCTAAGACATGCATCTGGTCATTAAGTTTCTCGTATTTAACAGTCACTGAGTATTGCTTATAGACTGAGTTCTAAATTCTGCAGTAAGACATACTAGACCATCCACAATCTGTTCCTAATCTCAGTCTTCAGCCTCATTTCACATTATGTCCTTCAAAATCACTGCAATCTAATTGTACTCTTCTGCTGGTTCCCAAATGTGTCAACCAAGTTCTCAGGTGGGAATAATTGCTGTGCTGTTGTTAAGAGCTTGAGCAGTGAAGTCAGACTTCCTTAGACTGAATCCCTGGTGACACCACTTATTTGGTGGTAAACTTTGACAAATTCTTCAATCTCTTTATATTTCAATTTCCTGGAAAAATAAGACCAAGCTGATAGAATTAAAATAATAAATAGATAATATACTCCCTCCTGCACTCATGCTTGTTATTCATTATTGTAATTGGTAGAAGATTTCTGTCGTTTTGGTTACCTTTGTTGTTCCTTCAGCCTAAAGTGCTTCTACCACTTTCAATAGCAATCTCTTGTGCAAGAATCAAATTAAATAGCAATATAGTAATAGCAGACTAGTCTATGGGGTCGCAAGAATAGGAAACGACTGGGCAACTAAACACACAGAGTGATAGCAAGGGCTTCCTAGGTGGCGGTAGTGGTAAGGAATCCACTTGCCAGTGCAGGAGACATAAGAGATGTGGGTTTGATCCCTGGGTCAGGAAGATCTCCTGGAGGAGGGCATGACAACCCACTCCAGTATTCTTGCCTGGAGAATCCCATGGACAGAGGAACCTGACAGGTTCCAGTCCATAGGGTCATGAAAGAGTCAGACAGAACTGAAAGAATTTAGTACGCTCACACATAGTAATATCAAATATGTTCTGTTCCTCCAAAGACAGCATACAATATTTCTGTTATAGAACCCATGTGTCATATTAATTTTACTTACATTTAGAATTCAGAATCATTTTTATATGTCTTTTCTCAGACTAGACTGTGAATTCATTGAAGGAAGAGATCATGTCTTTTAATATATCTCTTCCAGCACATTTCATCAAAAATGCTAGGCCCTCCAAAGAAAAATATTCCTTGCTTGAAGCAAATTGTGGAAGCAAGACAAGTCAGGCCCCACGTCTCACATTCTGATGCACTGTCTACGTCACATTCAACCCACTTCTCTTCCTACATAGTTAGCTGGCTCTGTGACATTGGGGAAATTGCTTATCCCATCTAGGACTCTTTCTTCCTTTGCACTGCACACATAATGAGTGTACCTATGTCAAAGGCTGGCATAAGGATTAAATAAGATGATTCACCCAGCACAGATTGTCTCCATAAGGAGTGCTCAGGCACACTTATGAATTGTTGCTATCATTATTTTTTGATTGAATTATGATCTGGGGTGAGAAAGAAGTGAGGCCAGAAAAAATAATATTTCTTATATCCATGTCTAATATAGGGAAGAAAAATATGTTTTGTGATGTTGTCAGTGTAATTACAAAATGGATACTGGGGAAATTGAGATTTTGCAATATTGAATGCCAAAATGCAAATGTTTTTTCCTCAAAACAGCTTAGAAAAGACCAACATTCCTTGTTATTTATTCTTGCTTACATCCTAGAAATATTTTGGAAATGAAATACAATACAATAAAATAAAACTAACCCACAAAACCCTCTAATAAAACAGCATATGTTTATTATTATATAGGCAAGATGGTGTGGCATTCTGCTTGCTGTCTTTATTAGATTATCTTCGATTTGTATCATTGTTCAGTGAAATGCACTTTTAGAATTATCTCTTGGTATTTTCACATTAGGACATTTCTATGATTTATGCAGGTAATAGGGATTTGACCCAAGGAACAAACTTCATTAATTCCACTTATGCCACTTTGGTGATTAGTCTATTCCCCTCCTAATAATGGCCCTATAGCAAGTGATGTCCATGCAGTTTAAGCAAATAACTACTTTGTTCATTTTTGATGTTATTTTCTCTTTCCCTGACACGTGTTGAACTGATTAGCAGAGGTTTTCAAAGTGAGATCTAAAGATTCACACAATGTGCTCAGTAAAAATGTGGGGATTTGATTCTATTCCAAACGTGTTAATCCACGTTTCTTGGAATGAGAAGGCTTGAAGTCTAAATTTTATCTGGTTTCCCATATGACGTTATGCACATCAAAAAGTTAGCACCAATGAATTGGATCGATGCTATTTAGAAAAATGTATTTGCGGATATTTTCCAATTTTCAAACTGATTTATATAAGAACATGAATTCATTTTGAAAGTTATTTCTTCTACCATTTACTATGGTCCTCACAGTTCCTAGAATTTTAGTATTATGTTGTTTCTAAGGCCAGGTTGTGTTAACAACCAATTCAGTGTCTTTTCATTCCACAAAGAATTGTTCAGTTTTATACTGAATTCACAATGCTGCCTCAGTGATTTGAACTACTCTACAAAGCAATTACAGATTTCCCTGCTTCCAGAGTGTCCTTTGAAAACTAAAGCCTTTCTCTATAATCAGAGATTGCTGTCACAAGTGTCTTTGTAAATGCACTCAATTCCTTTGTATGTCTGGCCATTTACTTTATTTGATGTTGTCAACATATGTAACAGGCCTTACATTTTACTCATCCTTAAAAAAATAGATAGCTCATTCATCTACCTCTCTTTTACTCCATTATTTTCTTTTTTTCAGGGCTTAGGGCCTGATGTTTCTTTGTTTTAATGTATAACTCTATCACTCATTAAAACCTCTAAAACCTATACTTTATCATTTAGTAAAATCTTTCATTAGGTCAGAGACTCATCTGTCACCTGAACAAGTACTACTTGCATGTCTACATATTCAGTAGGTTGAAATTTACTTGTTTAATTAATGTTCAGTGAATTAGGTCAGTGAAAGTAGCTGGTCCCATCTCAAACTACTTGTAATACACAAACAGAATATCATACCTGTATCTGACAGCTCTGGTATGTTTTGTGGCTCCAGAAATCAGACTTAAAAATAAGTGCATTTTATAATTTCATCTGATTATTGGTCAAGTGTTCTTAGTCAAGCATGCAGTATGAATTAAAGAATGAAACCCAGGTTGAAATAATTTCTGTAATTCATATACTATTACTCTAATGAATTAGGTACAATATATATATTTCAACTAATATATTTATGTTTCTTTGATTTATTTATATTGAATTGAATACTTTTCTGGTTAACATCCTAATGAGTTTTATCTGATTAATCTTATGTTGTTACAATGAAATCTTTAAATATGAGAAAATTGAATCATATGATCTAAATTTGGGGATGGTTTTATAGAAGTTGAACTTCATGATTTATATTATATACAAAGGAAAGAGAACACTAACATTGACATTTGGGGATTGTTCTTTCACATTTGGAATTGAAATAGCATGTCCACTGATCCTTATATAACTGAAATAAGAAAGAACAGCACTCCGTAACAGAAAAGGGAGATAAAGACCACAAAAATATTCAATAAAAGAATGGGATATTATTTTATTTGCCCATATACTATCAATTAATTAGAACGTATAGTGTCACCAGATCCTTGTTCTTTAGTTGTTAAGATCCAGAGATGAAAAGGAAGCTTATTAGGACCAGCTCTGCAAAACTTCATGAGTATGAAAATCAGTGAAATGAGGATACCAAATCAAGAGAGCTCTTTAAGTTTGATTAGATCCCATTTATTTGTTTTTGATTTTATCTCTTTTGCCTTGGGAGACTGATCAAAAAAATATTGCTACAATTTATGTCTGAGAAGGTTTTGCCTATGTTCTCTTCCAGAATTCTGTGGTGTCATGTCTTATATTTAGGTCTTTAAACCATTTGGAATATATTTTTGTATCTGATATGAGGGAGTATTCTAATATCATTGATTTACATGTAGCTGTCTACTTTTCCCAATACTACTTGCTAAAGAAACTGCCTTTTCTCCATTGTATAGTCTTGCCTCTTTCATCATAGATTAATTGACCATAGGTTGTGTGGGTTTATTTCTGGGCTCTTTATTCTGTTCCCTTTATCTGTGTTATCGGTTTTTGTGTTTATACCATGCTGCTTTTGTTACAATAGCTTTGCACTACTGTCTGAAATCTGGAAGAGTTATGCCTCCAGTTTGGTTCTTATTCCTGTGGATTGCTTTGGCAATTCTGGGTCTCTGTGAAAATGTTTTGATAGGAATTATGCGAAATCTGAAATTGCTTTGGGTAATATAGCCATTGATTCCAGTAATCCAAGAGTATGGGATATCTTTACATTTCTTTGAGTCATCTTCAATTTATCTATCAGTGTTTTCTAGTTTTCAGCATATAGATTTTTCACTTCATTGGTTATGTTTATTTTTTGACACAATTTTAAACTATATCTAAAAAATAATGCAAATGAATCTAAACAAAAAGAAACAGGCTCACAGACATAGAAAACAAATTTATCGTTACCAGAAGTGAAAGAAAGAGGAAAAGGATAAATTAGGAGTATGGCATTAACAAATACAAACTACTGTACATAAAGTAGATGAGCAAAATGAATTTGCTGTATAGAGCAGGGGACTTTGTTAAATATAATACTCTGGTCACCTGATGTGAAGAATCAACCCATTGGAAAAGATCCTGATGTTGGAAAAGATTGAAGGCAGGTGAATGGGGCAACAGAGGATGAGATTGTTGGATAGCATCATCAACTCGATGGACATGAGTTTGAAAAAACTCCGGGAAATAGTGAGGGGCAGGGAAGCCTAGCATGCTGCAGTCCACGGAGTAACAAAGAGTCAGACATAACTGAGCGACTGAACAACAACAATAACAACATAATAACCAGTAATGTAAGATAACCTGAAAAATTATATATATGAAAAAAGATATTCATCTTACCAGAGCATCTGCAGAGCATATGTGAAGGACATATTAAGTGAATAGACTAGAAGAATGGACATTAGTACAAAATCCAACAAGAGGTGAATGCATTGACCAGAAATTCATCTTGCAAACTTTTGAGAGAAGCTGTGTTCTTGAATGGGTGCAGAGGAGGCTAGAAGAGTCAGGACTGAGAGTCTAGTTTTAGCTAGAGGATGCTTTCCATAGTGTTCTGTTTTTCTGGCTGTAATTGTGTTATAGCTTTGTCTGTAAAAAATGTTTGTGATACTGACTTAAATCTGAACTTAAAACTAAATTCAAAAAATACAGATTTTGTGTTTTGTTTTCATTCACTTTTTCTCTGTGATTCATTCACAAGACTTATTGCTAAATAACCAAATGTGCTTTTAACAATGCAGAGACATGCTTCCAAAGTAAGATTCTATTGTTCCATAGCTGTTTTTACTCTCCCCTAAGGAAACTTAGCTGTAATTAAAAACTAGCAGTAACTAGTTAGATGTAATTAGAAAGTATCAGCTTTTTGTGATTGCTTCTTTTGTGTGTGTGTGATATCACTTATATGTGGAATCCAAAAAGTAAAACAAACTAGTGAGTATACAAAAAGGAAACAGACTCTCCAATGTAGAGAGAACAAATCAGTGGTCACCAATGGGGAGAGGGAAAGGAGGAAAGGCGTGACAGGGATAGGGAATTAGAGGTGCAAATTTTCCAATGACTGTTCCATCTACTCTTAACCACAATCCTTCAGTCTTTTTTACAGTTACCCAAAGACTTTCAAAGCTTATTATAGACTCAGAGGAGCAACACAATTCATGCCCAGATTGTGAGAGATCTCCAGAAAAGAAAATGAGAGAAAGTAAATCCAAGCCTTGTGTTTGCATATTAGCTTCTGCAAGAAAGCCTGATAAGAGAATCTGTTCAGTATCTGTTTGCACTGAAGAAAAGCGTGTAAATGACCCAATGTATTAGGGAGTTGTTTGTAATTACCCACTGAATATATATGTAGATTTGATTTTAAAAAAAATCCCTACCAGTTTTCTTTTCCAGTATTTATATATCCAGCATTAATGGAACCACAGGCTCTAGGAGGCTATAATAAATATTTCAGTCATAATGTGATAAATACATAAATCATTAAAAAAAAATCAGAAGTAGAAAAAGAATCTCTTTGTACGTACATCATTCAGTTTAAGCTAGATTGTGCTATGGGACAAAACAGTCCCAAATTAGTCCATGGCTTAACTGACATCCGCTCTCACATTCATAGGCTTCCCTGGTGGCCCAGATGGTAAAAAATCCACCTGCAGTGTGGGAGACCTGGGTTCAATCCCTGGGTTGGGAAAGTCCCCTGCAGAAGGGAATGGCTGCCCACTCCAATATTCTGGCCTGGAGAATTCCATGGACTGTACAGTCCGTGGAGTCAAAAAGAGTCGTGTAGATTTGTGTGTGTCTGTACATTCAGTCAATGTGTCTACACTATTGCAGATTGAGGTGCTCTTTTAGAGCAGCTGTACTTCATGGTATGGCTCAGCTGCCTAGGCTGATTATGGCTAATCTATCGCAATCTGAGAGCTTCTTTGCCACCAGAGCAAGAGATGACATAAAAGTATTTCTGTCTATCACTACATCAAAATTTCTATCTGTGTATCTCATCTATGTCATCTGTCTTTCATGTGTGTATGTACTAAGTCGCTTCATTTGTGTCTGACTGTGCTACCCTATGGACTATAGCCTGCCAGGCTCCTCTGTCCGTGGGATTCTTCAGGTAAGAGTACTGGAATGCGTTTCCACGCCCTCCTCCAGGGAGTCTTCCTGATCCAAGTATCAAACCCACATGTCTTAAGTCTCTTGCATTGGCAGGCAGGTTATGTACAACTAGCGCCACCTTGGAAGTTCCCGTGTGTGTGTGTGTGTGTGTGTGTGTGTGTGTGTGTGTGTATTTATTTATGTGTAAAAGACGAGTTCAATTCCTGGGTTGGGAAGATCCCGTGGAAAAGGGATAGTCTACCCACTCCAGTATTTTGGCGTGGAGAATTCCCTACACTTAACTAGTCCATGGGGTCGCAGAGAGTAGGACATGACTGAGTGACTTTCGTTTTCACTTTCAATTATAACTTTAAAGGTAAGAGAGGGAAATAATCTATTGGCTAGAATTTTATCATTAATTATGGACCATAATATTCTTATTATTTCCATAATATTCACTGTGCCCTCTGGCATGCTTTTTTGGACAACAAAAATATATCCTGTTATATTTTACATCTTATTATAGGGTTTATTTTATTTTTAAATTACTTTTTTTCAACATTTATTGACCACTGACTATAGCATGAACTAAAATGAATATTTTATTAACTAGGTTGAATCATGTTTTATGATATATTAGGAGTATATGATGAATCAGTTAACAACATCAGGATTTTAAAAATCATTATATTCTAAAGAATGTGTCATTTTCTCTTTTAGTAATTTGCTAGTAACCTATATGGTGCCTCAAAGCTAATTAATAACTTGCAAGTTGTTAAAACACCAAACTCTTCCTTTTTCAAGACAGGATTTTCTCCTGTTTTACAGAGCATTTTAGGAACACAGAGTTTATGTAATTTGGTTGAAATCTCAAAATCTTCCTCATGTATTTAATTGAACTATTTTAAAAAATTATTATGATAAATATATGTAACATAATATATATTTTATGGTTTTACCAGTAGTCATGTATGGATGTGAAAGTTGGACTATAAAGAAAGCTGAGCACTGAAGAATTGATGCTTTTGAACTGTGGTGTTGGAGAAGATTCTTGAGAGTCCCTTGGGCTGCAAGGAGATCCAACCAGTCCATCCTCAAGCAAATCAGTCCTGAATATTCATTAGAAGGACTGATGTTGAAGCTGAAACTCCAATACTTTGGCCACCTGATGTGAAGAACCATCTCATTTGAAAAGACCCTGATGCTGGGAAAGATTGAAGGTGGGAGGAGAAGGGGATGACAGAGGATGAGATGGTTAGATGGCATCACCAACTCAATGGACATGAGTTTGAGTAAACTCTGGGAGTTGGTGATGGACAGGGCGGCCTGGCATGCTGCAGTCCATGGGGTCGCAAAGAGCCAAACATGACTGAGCGACTGAACTGAATTGAACTGATGCAACATAAATTGACCATTTTAATGTGTACAACTCACTGGTGTTAATCACATTCACAGTGTCATACAACCATCACTACTATCTATGTAAAAAATTTTCTATCATCTTAAACAGACGCTCTGTAACTCAGATACAATAAATCCCCATACCACTTCACCCTAGCCCATGGCAGTCATGAATCAATTGCCTTTCTCTATGAACTTGCCTAAATTTTTCATATATTATTTCACTTAGCGTAATATTTTCAAGCGTTATCCCTTTTGTAGGGAGTATCAGAACTACATTCCTTTTTGAAGCTGAATATTGTTCCATTATATGTATACATTACTACACATTTCATTTATTCATTTTCCTGTGGATAGACACTTACATTGTTTCTACTTTTTGGCTAAATATAAATATTGCTACAATAAATACTATAATACAAATATCAATTTGAACCCCTCTTTTTATTTCTTCTGGACATGTACAGTTGGCTATTGAACAACATGTGTTTGAACTGTACAGGTACACTTACATGTGTTTTTTTTTTTTCTCCACTAAATACTTACTATGTGTGCATGCATGCTTGCTTAGTCACTCAGTTGTGACGACTCTTTGCAACTCCATGGATTGTAGCCCACAAGGCTCCTCTGTCCATGGAACTCTCCAGGCAAGAATACTGGAGTGGGTTGCCATTTCTTTCTCCAGAGGATCTCTCTGCTCTGGGATCAAACCTAGGTCTCCCACATTCCAGGCAGATTCATTACTATGTGAGCCAACAGAACACACAGTAAAAAATATAAAGGTTAAACTAAAATGAGAAAATATTTCTCTTTCTCCTTAACCAAATCTATAATTTTAGTCATTAATGGTATCAAGAATTCTACCTAATCATAGAAAACTAACAAATGAACAATGAAAAAAAGGAGACAGGTAGTCACAGGTGAAGGCGGTACTTCTAAACTTAAATTTCAGTGAATATTTATGTTTCACTTCAGTTCAGTTGCTCAGTCATGTCAACTCTGCGACCCCATGGACTGCAGCACACCATTATGTTTAGTAGCAATTTAATCTGGCAACATCTTCTGCTCACAGTAGTATGTTAAATAAGTGGTTCTTTGACCACAGCCTTGAAAATCCTGACCTTTGAAGGTCTTGCACAAAGATAAATTAACTGCTACACCTAGGTTGTCCCATCTTGCTTTCTGAGATGATAAATAGTCTTTCTTTTACATCTGTAGTGATTAAATTTTTCTATGAAGCATGAAATATAATTACTGTGAGATTAGAGAGCATTACATACATGTGTTATAATTGCCCATGAAATTAGCAATTTTCTACTAAAAAATACTTACAGTGTTTAATACTTTTTCATTCATCTTGTTGAACTGTAAAGAGTTATGGTTTGTTGTTTACATTAAATGATAAAAAATCTAATTTTTAAAACTCTCACTTTATTGCTCTGTAGTTTTACTTTTTCACTGAAAGAAGTTTAACTGTAAGATGCCATGTTTGTTTCAATTTGTATTCATTCAAGTCCAGTTTTGTTGCAGGAAGGGGGACCCCTTCCAGGGCCCAAAACTGGGCTCTTGTCTAACACTCAGAAATGAATTGTCCAAGGAGATACATGTGCTGACAAAGCAAGAGATTTTATTGGGAAAGGGCACCCAGATAGAGAGCAGTAGGGTAAGGGAACCCAGGAGAACAGCTCTATCATGTGGCTTACAGTCTTGGGTTTTATGGTGATGGGATTAGTTTCCGGGTTGTCTTTAGCCAATCATTCTGACTCAGAGTCCTTCCTGGCGGTGCACGCCTTGTTCAGCCAAGATGGATGCCAGAGAGAAGGATTCTGGGAGGTGGTCGGACATGTGGTGTCTCATTTTGACCTTTCCTGAACTCTTCCAGTTGGTGCTGGCTTATTCTTTCAGTGTTCCTTACCAGGACTTTCTGTCATAAAACAACTCATGCAAATAGTTACTATGGTGCCTGGCCAGGGTGGGCAGTTTCAGTCAGTGTGCTTCCCCTAACAGTTTGAAATCCCTAGCTGAAACTTTGCTAAAATGTCACCTATCCTAATGAATATGTATTACATAAAGTACAAAATAAATCTAGGAATTGTTTTTTCCAAGTATGATGGATTTCTTTGGAATTGAATGCTCTTTTGCACTGAGTACATTATCAGAGACACAATGTGCATGGTATCAAACTGTTTATTTAAATAGATAAATCCAGAAGGTGAATGATTGTTGTGGAGAACAAACAGCAGTGGAAAGTTTTAGATAACAAAGAGGAATTTATAGTTTAGTTATAAGATGCCCTTTTCTCCTCACAATGGAATATTTTACTCCAGGTGTTCAGAAACCTAGTTAACAATCTGCTTTTAAATAGCATTTGTAATATTTTTACCTGATTATAAATAGCATATGCTCATTATAGTAAATGTATACAAACCAATTCACAAAAAGAAATAAGCTCATAATTGTTCCACCATCCCCAAAATCTGCCTTTATTACATGGATACAGTTACTTAACTGGGCTTCCCCTGTGGCTCAGAGGTAAAAAAAATCAGCCTGCTAATCTAGGAAACGCAGGTTCCCGCGTTGGGAAGATCCCCTGGGGGAAACAGGACTGAAAGGACTGAGCAGGCATGCAAATACTTCAACATCTACATGAAATGAATGGAAGGAAATTATCTCCATTCTAGCTGCCTCCCCCTTAATTGCAAGCCTTTATCACTTGCTAACTGGGCATGACATTTACTTGCTAAGTACTCCCGTTCTCCAGGTTATCTCCATCCTCACTGTTCTCTGCACTGGCTTCAGTGAGGTAAAATATATTCTTGCTCAGGTAACATCCCTCATTAAAATGTGTCCATTAGAAACTGGTTCTTGTGATCCTCTTTACCATGCCAGAGAGGGAGAAGGCACTTCTCGTAAGGAAGTGAAGACTGGAAGTAGTTAGAATTACCTAGAAAGAAAAGGGACTCTGAAGACTAGTGTCATATAGCCTAGAGGAAGTCTAGGCTACTCAAGTCAATATAATGAATTTTTGTAATAACTCCGTGGTAAACCTTCTTTTACCATTGAAATGTGAGATGAATATTTATCTGTTCGGTTGCAAATCTGATTATTCTTTCTAGAGAAATTCAGGGACAAAGAAATCTAATATTTCTGAGAGTTGTAGTTTCTGTCAAGTTTCCTCCTCCTTTTTTTGTGTTTCATTATTATCATTATTGTTTGTTTGTTTCTTTGTTTCGGCTGTGCTCTGCTGGAAATGTAAAATCTTAACCACTGGACCACGTGGGAAGCCTCTCCTCCTTCTTACAGTTATGATTCGGTTAGCTTTTTGTGTGTGTCCTACACTTACATGTGAGTGAACAGCATAGGTTCACTTGGTATTTAAAGAACATTTTCAACATGAAAAACAGACCAAAACAACAGTATAAATTATAAGAAACTATTAATTCTAGACAAAGGAAAATTCAGACTCTTTTTGGAATTCTCAGCATGTTAAATAAGTTAATATTAATCATAATACCAGAATGCTCTGGAAAAAAATAAAACACACATCTTGAGGGCAAAAATATGCTCTTTAGTAGATATTATTGTCTATGATTGCTCTGGGATAATGGTGCTCAAGTTATATTGCCACTGCAATTAAAGAATAGCTTTTCCATTGTTCTCATGTTCACAGATGTGTCCATGTGAATAACTTTTTGACCACAAAAGTGTAGGTAAATATGTTGCTTTGGAATTTAGGAGGAAGTTGCTTTAATAAACTAACTGGAGTATTAAAAGTATAGCATGTGAGCATTGATTGATAATTCAACAATAACAAGAAAATAACTAACTCTACTATAAGTTATGGAGTTACAAAAAAAAAAAAAAAGAAAAGCATGTGTGCTTCTTTTGTGTGGAGTTATATGTTTATTTTGTGTGCTCTGTATTGATATGTACTGTTGACTGGGGAAAAAAATGTACATGAGAGTTGTGAGCTAAGATTTTGTGGGGTGAATGAGGACTCTAGCTTGGGAGACAGTATTTCAGATAATTCTGAGAAACTGCTTCAAAGAGGTAGGGGGAAAGTTCAGTGTATAGCTGATTTTGGTGCAGGGGGAGTACATGCAATCAAGCACATATTTTTTGCAAAAGATCAGTGCTAGCCTCGTGAAGGTTACTGCTAGTTTCAAGGATTAGACATAACCATGAAGAATTTTAGTGCTTTGCTCAATAAGAGGAGATTCAAGAATTAGGCTTATAAAATCTTCTGAAAACATTTAACCATCTGAAAACATGATCTGCTGGTTTTTCCCAGAGCACACAGAGTACCTCATTTCTGATCTCCATTCCTGATCATCCATCCTTAAAGTGTGTAGTAAAGGTCAACAGTCACAGCAGCTGTGATTTTATTCTTTGTAGCTGTAGATGGCAAGTACCAACCTTTAGTTGGAAGTACTCTAGAAGATTTGAGTTCGACCACATGTATGGTTAGAGTGCTTGCCTGGTGGCTCAGATGGTGAAGAATCTACCTGCAGTGTAGGAGACCTGGGTTGCATCTTTGGATTGGGATGATGCCCTCGAGAAGGGAATGACTACCCAATCCAGTATTCTTGCCTGGAGAATTCCATGGACAGAGGCACCTGGTGGGCTACAGTCCATAGGGTTGCAAAGAGCCAGACACGACTGAGCGAATAAGGCTTTCACTTTTTTTTTTTCACTTCATGCTAGAAGATTGGACTTCAACCACATGTGGTTAGAAGAGCAGACCTGAAGTGGAGGATGGAGGTATGAAATTTTGTATAGGACTTTATGTAGTTTCTGAGAATTTTCATATCCCTCAAAGTCCTATGCAGGCTGTTCTTTGTTTATACTAAGCCAAATAAAGCTTAATTGATATTACTTTGTTATATTTTTATTTTTATTTTTTTATAATTGAAGGGAAGTCATAACTTCCTGATGTGAGATAATTAATAGTGAAATATCTTACATGAAACAGCCAAGTACATTCTAATTTTGTTCTACATGATAGCAACATGGAAAAAAAGGAGGATTGAAGCTGTTTATTGTAGATATCAACCAGAACATGCTAACAACTTCAACAAAAATAATACTACTCAATTTTGTTGCAGTCTTACTTTAAAATTGCTCTGTGAAATGTCTTAATACTGAAGTTGTTTTGGTGTAGTGATTCCAAATAATTCTACTAAGTGATTTTCCTTATAATAAATATTGTGATATATTTTAATACAACCAATGAGATATTTATTTACCCCTATTTAAGATAGGAATGGTAAATAAAAAAGTAGATAGTCAAATTCTTAGTTTTGAGCTGTTAAGTAGACTTAGTAAATATTTAGCAAAAGCAATAGTATGAAAACCAAAATGTGTTTCAAGACTAGGCACTTGAGTTAATAAAAGAATCCTCTTAAGAGTTTTTGTGGGCTTCCCTTATAGCTCAGTTGGTAGAGAATCTGCTTGTACTGCAGGAGACCCCGGTTCAATTCCTAGGTAAACTGCTAGATCTGCTAGAGAAGGGATAGGCTACCCACTCCAGTATTCTTGGTCTTCCCTTGTGGTCCAGCTGGTAAGGAATCCGCCCACAATGGGGGAGACCTGGGTTTGACCCTTGGGTTGGGAAGATCCCCTTGAGAAAGGAACAGCTTACCCACTCCAGTATTCTGGCCTGGAAAATTCCATGAACTGTACAGACCACAGGGTTGCAAAGAGTCAAACACAACTGAGCGACTTTCACCTTCACCTTCAAGAGTTCTTAGAATATGGCTTTATCTGTCTATTCACTTACCATCTTTCTGTCTCCCTATCTGAAAGTGAAAGTGAAAATGTTAGTCCCTCTGCTGGGTCCCCAACTCTTTGGGAACCCATGGACTATAGCCCACTTGGCTCCTCTGTCCATGGAATTCTCCAGGCAAGAATACTGGAGTGGGTTGACATTTCCTTCTCCAGGAAGACTACTAAAGCTTTCATTAATAGTTTGAGGACCTTAATTTTATTTTTAAATATACTGAAGTCAAATTGTTGTCACTGAATTTATATATGTATACATGTACATTTATGTGTATGTGCACAATAAATATGCTAACGGAAGGAGAGTCTAGAGACCCTTTCTCCTGTGGGCCTCAGTCTTGCTAAGGACACAAAGAAGAATCTAAGGTGTTACCAATTACAAGAAAGTTTATTAACAATAAGGAAAGAAAGAATAAGTCACAGAGTTGGACAGTACTGGGCAACTGAGAACACATAAAGAAAGAACACAGAGAACATCCCAAGAGAGAGATGGATCATGCCAAGGGAGGCAAATGAGCCTGGAGGGCTGGGATACAGAATTTTAAAGGCAGAGTCATTTGCATAAAGCAGGGGGTGGGTGATTGATAGCTGCAGGTAATATAACTAGATGCTCTACCACCCAAAACCTTCCCATAATTCAGTCTGTTACAATTAGATGTATGTATTTATGGAATATTAAAGAGCAGTTAATGAGTCCAGTGGCTCAAAAGATTACTTTAGTACAGGATAGTGTGAGGTGTATGTATGTGCTAAAGTGGGGGAACTCCTACCAGTTGCCTGGTGGGGGGGTTTTTCTTGCCCCCTGACTATTTTTGGAGTACTGGTGGGGGACATATTAGGGTCCATTGGTTTAGTTGCTAAGTCATGTCAGAACCTTGTGATCCCATGGATGGTAACCTGCCAGGCTCCTCTGTCCATGGGATTCTCCAGGCAAAAATACTGGAGTGGGTTGCCATTTCCTCCTCCAGAGGATCTTCCCAACCCAGGAATCGAACCCAGGTCTCTTGCATTGCAGGCAGATTCTTTAGGGACTGGGGAACCCACTCCAGTACTCTTGCCTGGAAAATTCCATGGATGGAGGAGCCTGGTAGGCTCAGTCCACACACGACTGAGCGACTTTACTTTCTTTCTTTCTATATTTTCTTTTGGAGAAGGAAATGGCAACCCACTCCAGTGTTCTTGCCTGGAGAATTCCATGGATGGAGGGGCCTGGTGGGCTGCGGTCCATGGGGTTGCAAAGAATCCGACACGACTAAGCAACTAATGCACACACATACAAACACATGAGGTAAGCCCTATATTAGGGGTGGGGCTGGTAAATTGCCCTTGATGGGATTAGGCAGTTATTGAACTTTTAGCTAAAGGGGCCACCTCTGGGTGCTCTCAGCTAATTTCCTTCCTATTACATGCATATATTGCATATACTTATATGTATATGTATGTGTATTTGTATGCATACAATACACTCAAATATACACATATATATGTGCATATATATTACATAGAAAAACACTGAAACAAAATAGAAATTTAATGAGTTTTAAAAATACTCATCAATTCAGTTGTTAAAATTGAATGTATATATAGGAGGAAAGAATAGGTATAGAACTTTGAAGAATTGTTTAACTTTTGTCATTATATCATGCATAATGATACAAAATGAGCTAATTCTTTACTGTTTAGATCTGAACTAATTCCACAAATCAGACTCATTCGTTTCTCTGATTTCATGTATACTGGGATATGCTTTCTCATTCCGATTTTTCCAATGGAACTATATTCTTCTTTGAGACTAAACTCAGAAATCACCATTCTTCAATTAATTCTCCCAAATAAACCTGTAAAAATTAATTGCTTTCTTATTTATGTCAATTCATCCTCGTACATGTTTTTCTTTCTGTATATGATTGCATTTATTTTACACCTATTACCACTGAAATAGTAATTCTTTGATAGCAGAAATGGTTTTACTTATATTTATTACTATTTTTAACACATTATATAGCACATATGGAGAGGTAATCAATGGTTACCACAAATATCTCCCATGCATGCGTGTGTGCTCAGTCATGTCGAATCTTTGAGACCCTTTGGACTGTAGCCTGCCAGGCTCCTTAGTCCGTGGGATTTTTCAGGCAAGAAGACTGGAGTGGGTTACCATTTACTCCTCCGGGGGATCTTCCTGACCCATGGATGGAACCCACGTCTCCTGTGTCTTCTGAATTGCAAGGCAGATTCTTTATTTGCTGAGCCACCAGGAAGCCCAATAAGTAGATAGAATTTTTTTCTTCTTTTTTCACATTTTTTTTGGCTTTGTTGTTTTTTTTTCCTGTGTGCCTGTGTGTGTTTTTTAATACAGTCTTTTCTTCCTAGTAAAGAAAGTATTTTTTTTTCGTATTATTTGAATTTCCACGAGAGCAGGATATTTGAAAATTATTTGGACCAAAAGTCAAGAACAAGCTTCTAAATATTTAACAGTTCATTTACTCCTGATTTGGAACACTACCATGGTGTCAGATGGTCAGGAAGGGGGTGAGAAAGTTGGAAAGAAAGTCTTTGGGCCATGGACTCTGCAAAGAAGTAGATGAAGCAGTGATTTTCAAAGAGCAAGACTAATATTAAGCCTAAGACAAAAACATTAGTCAAATAAGCAGCAAGATTTAAGAAATATCAACAGACAGACTTTTGTATATGTAGGAGTGAAGGAACAGTCACCTTATCAAATTTGGATATCCAGCTAGAACTTTCTGAGGAAAAGAAAATCTGAAGTCAGTGATCTAAGAATAGCACTAAGTATAGCCATCAGCCTATTTACAAAGTTTTCAGCAATTAATTTATTTTTAATTTTTACTTTAATTTAATCTGTCCCTGAGGCAGTTAGTGAGAGCTGAACACAGCTGCTGATTCATTGAGAAACATGCAAATTTAACTCTATTTCCTTTAGGCAGGGTTGACACTTGGTTTGTCAGATGGTCCCTTCATAGCTTCGGTGAATTTTGAATATTCTGTGTCATTTAAAGGGTGTTATTTCTTATATAGCAGGAGACAAAAGAGACGTGGGTTCAATCCCTGGGTCAGGAAGATCCCCTGGAGAAAGAAATGGCAGCCTACTCCAGTATTCTTGCCTGGAAAAATTCCATGGACAGAGGAGCCTTGCAGGCTACAGTCCATAGGGTTGCAAAGAGCTGAGCATGACTGAGCGACTGAGCACATACACATTATTTATAGCAGCATGCTACAAATGGAAAACACAGCAGCATTTGACATAAGTCATCCTTCTGTCCAGATCCTGGCTCTGCCACTCACATAATCTGTAATTGTGAACAAACGATTCTGAACTTCAGTTTCGTCACTGGCATAGTGAGTAAGGTAACATGTCCTACCTCACAGGAGTTTTGTGATTTTTAAATAAGGCATGCAAAGTCCACAGACATAGCAGGCATTCTAAAACTGGTAATTCCTCTTTTCTCTAAAGTTACTCAGTCTGCCTAATGTGCTAGACTCTGTTCTGCCCACTATTATCACATAAATCGTGTTTCCAGTAACAACAGAGATACCTAGCAAAGCAGGCTCTTGTAGAAGATTTTGCAGAAGTGATTTTTAATGAGATGCTTTTTCATGTGATTTGCTTTGGCCACTGAGCAATAATAAAACAAGACACAAGTAGAGACTTTTAAAGAGATTGTACATTGGAACTTGGCCTTCCTTGCTACTCCGTGAACCCTGAAGCCATCATGTGAATCAGCCTGGGCTAGCATGGTGAATGGTGAGAAGGAGGTGACCCAACAATTTCCATTTTCCATGCTGACAACCAGACAGCAGCCAGACAAATGAGTGAGGTCACCTGTGACCAGACAACCTGCACCCAACCTGTCAACTGACTACAGGAACAGGAGTTACCCCAGCTGAGTCTGGCCCAGTTTAGGAGAATTACACAGCTGATTGCAGGCCAGTGCCAATCCACAGAACTACGGGAAAAATACATGGTTGATCTTTTAGCCATCACATTTTTCTGATTTGTTATATAAGGACAGATAACTATATCTCTTAGTATATTTTTGAAAAATATATTGACTAGTTGAAGACAAAAATGTGGAGAAAAAAGAGGAAGAGAAAAAGAATGAAGGGAAAAAAAAGTGAGAGAGAAAAGATGAATTAAGAAGAAGGGAGAATTTTATCCTAGATCTTGACATTTTCCCAAGAATGAGCAAAAGAACACTTGTCTGCCATCATTTGCTTCTCATTCAATCCATAAATTAGCATTCCAATGTTGAAATGCCAGATACATTAATTTAGGGGTTCAGAGGTGATCTCTGGGGAAGAAAAAACTCTCCAAGAGCACGTTGGAAACGCTTCTGTCTTAAATACACCAAGAATATGATTTAACATTTAAGAGCATTTTGTTATCATTAATTAGCACAGATAACTTACTCCATCCATCTAAGAATTCTTTGGCAAAACTGAATGTCACAGTAAAGATGAAAAGAGCAGTATGCTGATTGCTGCAATATTAATCTTAAATGGAGCAGGGGAATTTAAATAGGAAGGATGAACTATACTGGGACTGTAGTGTTTACATATTCCTAAACTAATGTTCAATATATTTCAACCTTTTCCAGGGAAACATGGTGTTATAGAAGAATAAATAGAAGATTCATATAGTTCCATAATATATTTTAAAAGGAATTGATTACTCTTTCTTCACATTAACAAAAATATATTTTCTGGTGTTAAGATAGTAATCTCAAATTTGGTACAGTCTGCCTTGGTAAACTAAAACAAAAACTGAGAATGACAGTTTGTAGAAAAATTAAAAACTGAAAACAAAAGAAACTATAAATTCTTACTGATGGCTTTGCACTTGGGATAATGGGTCATTGTAGATGGAGATCGGTCACATTTGTAGCATTTGACTCTTGTCTCTCACAGTCCTAGTCTTGTTCTGAAAAAAAAAGTCATTCAAAATTTTGTTCATAAACTGTGAATATATTCAAATTATACATAAAGACTAACTTTTCAACAAACATTATAGAATTTACACTGTTAAATTAGCATTCACTTTTTGAAAGGTAATATCAAGAGGCTATATAATTATTTTAATAATGTTACCCTTACTTATAATATGCTATTTAGAATTTTTTTCTGGAGCCTCAAATTCAAGTTCTATGTTACTTATTTGTTTGCCAGAGAAATAAAGTTTCTATGCTGCATTCTTCCATGTAGTGAGCATGTGCTGTCCATATTGATGGGACTAATGTTCAAAAATTCCTCAGTTGTCTCTACCATACATTAAACAAGCCCTTCAGAAACTAGGAATTGTGACTTGCCTCAGGGACAGGCTTTGAGAAGCTTTTAACCTGTAGTAGAAAGTGATGCTAACATTGCATATCCTTGATCCTATTCATTTATGTGCAGTCACCCTAATCAAAAGCGCTGACAGTGCTGAGAGCTTCTCTCTGACAATAAGCCATCACTTAGGTTCCACACAGTTTCTACTTAAATCCTTTGTATTTTGAGCTCAAATTAATCTATTGGTTTCTTTCTATACCCCACATTCACTGTGCTTTATCAACTGCAAAAAATACAAAGAAGAGGTGAAAATAGATTTCCTTGTCCCTACAATTGGAGAAAAAAATGGAAGGATCATGCATTTTGGAATCAAACAAAACCACCTTCAAACCCTATATTAAGCACCTGCTCTGCAGTCTCACACCTACCCCTTGCTGTATGGTCAGGCCAATCAAGAAGACAGTTCTCTTGCTCTTTGTCTATTTCCTGCCTGAAAAATGCCTGTTTCACCTACACCCTACTCACTTGACCAACCATCGTGCATAATTGCCCCAGGCCCCAGCTAGGGATAGCTTATCAAGGGAGTGGTAAGAAGCATGCCCCTCTTCTTGCTTCCCTGCTAACTAACGAGCCAATCTGATGTAATTCCTCCTCTAACTGGCAATCTCCCCTTCCCCATAGGAGCAAAGTCTGCCACCATGTCCTGACTGCTGTCTTGCTGCACATGGTGGGATGTTACTCCAAAATCCTGCCTCAAATGTGTACACTCCCCCATCCATTAAATCATTGATGTCTCTGTTACTGACTCTTGCTCTTTCTTCGGTCTTAAAGCTGGGCAAGCACAGGCCTCATAAGCCTTCAGGGTGCAGCCTAACACTTGTAGTGTTGCTATGAGGATTAGAAATGGTGTATGCAGCTGATATAATACATGGGCTTGGTGAACAAATGACTTTATAATTTCATATTTAAGAAAGCCTCTCCACTCCAAGCACAAGGTTATGATCAATAAAATTTGAATAGATATAATTAAAAGAGCAGCAACACACTAAAAATTATAACTATCTATGGATACGTAACAGAAAGTTAAAATGTTAATTAGGAAGGAAGTCATACATAAGTATGTTGAACTCCTCATACAGAAGTAGGCAGGAGAATCTGAAATTGCTTTGTAATTTTATTTCACAAGGAGTAAATTTATGTCATCTTTTTCATTATTTTGCCTGCCTTTCATTTTTTTTTTTTAATTTTATTTGTCAGTACATGTAAACAGGAAAGTTATGTGGAATAAGTGGCTGGATTTCATCCTATTATTTGATAATTACATCCTATTATATGATAGAGTTTTCTCAAACATAAGTAAGGCTAAAAGGTGGGAAATATGTCTAAATTATGCCTGTGCTAAGTTATGTCTTTTTCTTTTCTCCTAATCTGATTATTAAGAGAAGAAGAAAGAAAAGAAACGAACTCAGTATCCTAATCATAATCTGTACCATGAAGGAGCTTATCGGATGGGTGGCTTGATCTTTGATGTCTCTGTATTACTATAGAATGGGAGACACTACTGTCAATAAAAGTCATGATGTGTAGGGACTTGGAGGAAGTAACTTTAAAACCAAAAATTGCGGTTAAAGATGAAAGAACATACAAAATCCCACTGAAATTAAGTGTACAAAATAAAAAGATAGAAAAGGAGTACTAATACTAAAGAAAACAGCCGGCATGTATACACATGTGCATGCACACACACACACACACACACACACACATGCACACACACTCACATGCATGTGTGTGACAAATATACTTCCAGTGAAATATGAATAACAATTCGATGATATCAACACTCACATGTTCATATCTAATATGTAAAAAAGAATCATGGGTAAGAAACCAAAATAAATCTTAAAATACATAATAAGGAAAAGAGAAATCTATTAAAAATGGAATGGAAAATTATAAGCAATGAAGTTTATAAAAATTAGCATATACGAATGTATAGGATAGGCAGTGTTTAAAAACTTTAGTGAGTTGGGAGTGAATACTATGTAACTTAACAATTCAAAATAGAGTTGGGATAAAAAGAATGTTAAGATATACAAGGCTTCTGTACAAATATTGTTTAATTATAAAGAATTCAGTAAGATGATAAAGAATTATGATAAACAGGAAAACCAAAAAAATAAATCCTTAATGATGATAGTAATACCACAACAGCAACAATGACTGTATTATCGAGTGCTTACCATATAACAGGCTTTGTTCACAGTGCTTTATACATTTTATTTTTAAAACAGTTTATATTGTGTACTATCATTTATTCATCTTAAAAGTGAGAAAGCTGATGCAGAGGTATGCTGTTTATATAGCAAGTCATAGTATGTGCATAAATGTTCACTAGTCCTCCTGATCCTAGTAGTAGACCATACCATTTCTTTGCCAATATGGCATGATTTTTCCAAATTAAGTTATATATTAATTTTCATTCATTAATTAATTTCATTAATTAGTTATCATTTCCCTTGCTTTTTAAAAATGTATTTAATGAACTTGACAATTAACTTCTAAATTTCATGTAAAATAATCAAGGTGAATTTCAAAGCAAAGGAAATTTTTGTTATGAAATACTAAGAAAAGATGATGACTTAACATCTTATATAGAGATTTGGTTTATGGATGGTACTTTAGAAAACTAAAGAATGCAAGTCAGATGGATTATTTCTGCTTCTTTCTCTCTACTTCCAAGCAGCATCTCTGGCAGTGGCTGCATCTTCTCCAGGTTTTAGCTACATTCAGGCCAAATTGTTCCTGCTATCGTAAACACAGGATCTTGCAAATACTAACTCTTCCATGGCTCCTTCTAATCCTAGAGGTCATAATGCCTTTCTGCTGCTGCCAAACTCTGGGTTGCCTCACCATCCCCTTTTAGCCTTTTCAGTTCTGCCACCTTTACAAATAATTCCCATAGTAAATTCCCTTCATTGAACTCTTTGGCATGGCTTCTGTTGGCTGGATCAAACCCTGGATAATAGAACAATAGTAATTAAAACAGTAGGATATTGATATAGATATAGAAAAATTGGCAGAAAAGAACCACGTATATGTGAATATGTGTGACAGAATTAGTTTTATAAAATAGTCAGGAAAACCTTGACAATGTAATATCTTCCACTGGGAGCAATTAATCCATCACATGCAGAAGGAAAAGTATGAAATTAGTTCTTCACCTCACACTTTACATAAGTGTACTGCACAGTTTGGGTAAACTCCGGGAGTTGGTGATGGACAGGGAGGCCTGGCGTGCTGCTATTCAAGGGGTCGCAAAGAGTCGGACATGACAGAGCGACTGAACTGAACTGAATATAGATTCAAATTATATCTCTAATATAATTTTATACCTGTATTTTACATAGACAAAGCTGTTTAAATGAGTTAGTGTAAACCTCCGTTTTGATTTTTCTTTCATATAAATTAATAGATTTCCTTACAGAATAATTCTTTGTGAAAATGTGTTGAATACAATAGTGCATTCAAGTTGAATCATTAATCTGCCTCCTCCCAATACAATATTTTCTTCTTGTTATATATACATTTTACATAATGATACTTTGATACCAGTATTAAATTTTAATGCAGATAGATGTTGGCAAATTAGATACTTTTAACTATTGTGTTACTCTGTATAGAGTTACAGAACTCCTTTACAGATAAAAGTAGCATGTTTATAGGAATAATAAACTAATCATATTTTTATTATGCTGGGGGCTATGAAAAATAAGTCAGCCTAAATTGTTTGGAGTCTCTTTTCCCTCTAGGTTTTAATAAATTCTCTTAACAACACAGAATATATTTTCACATCTTGTAACTTTTTTGCAAATAAATTTATTTCTAACATATTTCTGAATTAATTTAAATAGATTTTGTGCTGAGGAAATAAACACTGAAATAAGTTGCATTGAATGACAACACCACGTGCAGATACCCTCTCTAACTACAGTATTTTTCTCTAGAATCTTAGTTCAACAAAGATCGTCTATTGGGTTTAAAGCAGTTGCTCAGGTAACATTTATATCTTTTCTTTCTCCTATTAGTGTTAGAGAGAAAGTTTCTCTGGTCTTTCCTTTCATTCTTTGTAGCTACTCATTTAAAAAAAAAATCATTGTCCAAATGTTTATTCTCAGTCTGCTCAATTGAACCTATCTTACTACTATTTCTTCTGGTTTCCAGTTCTTATATCAGAGGAGCAGACAAATAACACAAAGCAAAATGTAAGTAAGGTTTGATTTCCCAGAAAATAATCTTAAAAATGCTTCTTCTAGTCACATACTGTGCTAGAAACTATGGAGTCAGAAAAGAACATATAGACATGGCTCCTGCCCTGAGATTCTAGTGATGCTATCAGTCTAGTGGATGATGCCTATTTTTAAATATATTGTAAAAAGAATTTAAAACAAAATGTTTCCTTCTCTTTCTAGAAATGAAACTCAAAACTTTAAGTTGATTAATAGAAACAATTGAAATGAGAGATGGTATTTAAAATTTTTTAATTTATTTATTTTCATTTGGAGGATACTTGCTTTACAATATTCTGTTGTTTTCTGTCATGTATCAATATGAATCAGTCATAGGTATATGTGTGCCCCCTCCTTCTTGAACATCAAATGAGTTATGTGATTTATCTGAAATGTGCAAATTCTTTTAGATTCAGAAAAAATTAGTTAGAATATTTAAAATATTCATATATTTTTACAATAGTGCTAAGATAAAAATCAGTTCTTAATGTATAGGGAAAATAAGTAAATGTGCATATAATACATCTTTAATAGCTAAGTGAAATGATTGATATATGTATTATACATACAGGTTGGGCTATATAGGTATATTTATAGATAGGTAGAGAGAATTAGATAAGTGACTAGCTAGTTATCTACATATCCTTTTGATAATTATTCTCAAAAGGAGAAATAACTAAGAATATTTTTTAACAGTAATTTTGAGGCAGATAAGTGAACGAAGGTGATACTCAAATATTCAAACTCGTGATAGTAAACTTGTGATGAGGTTAACATTTACAGTGAATGTACAGAGTATGGTGCAGCTTCAGTGTGAAATGTTCTGTTATCAAACCACTCTAAGTCTTCATTTCTTTGCCTGTAATGTGTAGGTAATAAACTAAATTTCCTCTAGAATGTAAAATCTAGGTGAGAGGTATTTTGTTCAATTTATTGTATTCAATTTATTCAAGAGGTATTTTACTCCATATTTTATTCAATACTGCAGCCCAGATGTAAAATATAACTTTCATATTAGAAGTATTGAATACACCTCGTCGAGTTAATAGAAATCAATGCATCAGTCAATTAGTGGTTGCCTTTCACAGACAAGTTTTGAGCTGACCTTAGGCACTTTTCAAAAAACTAAGATCATGGCATCCAGTCCCATCACTTCACTGCAAATAGATGGGGAAACAATGGAAACACTGACACACTGACAGACTTTATTTTCTAAGGCAAAATCATTGAAGATGGTGACTGCAGCCTTGAAATTAGAAGACTCTTGCTCCTTGGAAGAAAAGCTATGACCAACCTAGGCAGCATATTAAAAAGCAGAGACATTACTTTGCCGACAAAGGTCTGTCTAGTCAAAGCTATGGTTTTTCCAGTATTCATGAATGGATGTGAGAGTTGGACGATAAAGAAAGCTGAACCTGGAAGAATTGATGCTTTTGAACTGTGGTGTTGGAGAAGACTCTTGAGAGTCCCTTGGACTGCAAGGACATCAAACCAGTCTATTCTAAAGGAAATCAGTCCTGAATATTCATTGGAAGGATTGATGCTGAAGCTGAAGCTCCAATACTTTGGCCTATGGGCTTGCAAAGAGTCAGACATGACTGAGCAACTGAACTGAACTGACTGAACTGAAACAGTAGTGATTCTTAAGCTTACGGCAATATAATAAATATGTTAGCATAATAAGAACAATGTAATACATAAGTAATAAAATATTCTTTCAACTTTTAAAGCAGCTTGACATCTTCTGTCAGAATTTTGGTATTTGTCTTGCTTTTTGCCTCAGCAATTTCTCTTCAAAAACTTAAACTTTGGACATCAAACTGTTCAGAATTTAAATTGTTATAATCAAAGCATTGCTTATGTTACTGAATCATTTCAATCACTTAATAATGAGATACTAAACATATTATGATAAGTCCACTGTTCAGAATTTAAACTGTTATAATCAAAGCATTGCTTATGTTACTGAATCATTTCAATCACTTAATAATGAGATACTAAACATATTATGATAAGTCCATTAGGTAGATTGATTTGTGGTCATTAAAAAGAAATGAGAGAGGGTGCTTAATGGAAACAAATATAGTGAACATGAGGAGAAATTACAAAGTATTGCCTTTATTGCTTCTATAAATTTTATGAAAAATGCATTCCCATCTATTCATAGCACAAAGATTGATAAAAGAGATAATAATAAACATGTAAGAAATGTATCTATACTTTTTAGATGTTCCTGTTCAAATATTCTTTGCTTTTAAAATACTTTTAATGAGTCATTTTAAAAGGAAATATCAGGCAGCAGTATGCAGGGTGGAATGAAATCAGGCAAAAGTTGAACCAGAAGCTAAGACAAACTGAAGATGAATATGACAAGGATGTGGCTTTAATAGGGTTCTGAGTTCTACTGATCCACTAGTTAGTTGCTAAGTTGAGCTATAGGATACTATAGAATTTCAGGAAACAGTTTTATGATTGTTTGTTTTTTTATTTTTAATTTTTATTTTATTTTTACATAATCAGAGATTATGTAAGCAATTTAAATTTGAAATTGCAGATGAATATTTAATTAAACCATATGTACGAACCAAAACCTTTTTTGTCATCTATATAAATTAATACATATATGCACCTTAGGTTTTTAGATCAGACAGTTTATTTTAATTGTATATGATCTTGGTTCAGAAAGATACAGGACTGGAAATAGAGACACTTAGGACATAATATAAGTTAAAGTAATAAAGATGAGTAATAGTAGGGTAAAGACCATATCATATAATTGGCAGTGAGGATAATACAATACAATGCAAACCTATTACATGAAATCGTTAGGACACAAATTTTGTTTTTGTTAATACTATTCCAGAAATCCCATCAGTGAAAAGAATTCAGGTTAATTGCAAAATAGCTAATGCCTGTGATATCAAATGGCTAGTTATTTTAGAGACTTAATAATACTAGATTCTTGTTTACCTATGAAAAACCATAAAATCAAATGATATAATTAACATCATCAACAATATTTCTTATAGAAGATCAAACAAAAATTTGCAGGTATGTTTCCAACAGCACTTTTTAAAAAGGAAAAATGCCCACATTGGTGTGCAATTCAGTAACATCAGTTAATTTTATGGGTGTTGAGGGGATTGTGGTGACAGAGTAAAACCAGAATATTAAAAGATTCTCATATATATTTCCTGCTTATGTAGATTTCAGTGTTAATTTTGGAGAATTGAGTTGTATAAGCTTTTTCTCATATATTGTTTCTTAAATAATACTTTTGAAGGTGGGTGGTTTTGAGTGTTATACCTTCATGGAACCTTTTATGCATTGCTCATTAAATATGGACCCCAACACCGTAACAACACTGAATAAAACACACAATTTTGAAATATTGTGAAAAACAGTGTGAGGAAAATCTGTGAGAAAATAACCAGTTTATTACTTACCTAGAGGCTCAGATGGCAAAGAATCTGCCTGAGTTGAGGGAGGCCCAAGTTCTATCCCTGGGTCAGGAAGATCCCCTGGAAGAGGGCATGGCAACCCACTCCAGTATTCTTGCCAGAATTCCGTGGACAGAGGAGCCTGGTGGTTTACAGTTCATGGGGTCGCAAAGAGTGGGGCACAACTGAGTGACTAACACTTTCACTTTTCACTTGCATTATTTCTTGGTAGTTTGGCCATTTCAATCCCTAGTACCATGACTAATATCAGTCAATATTACATTACATATGTCATATTCAGATGATTGAAATGTAATGTGAAAATGACTATTTAAATGTTTGCACAGTTATAACAAAAATATATATTTTAGGAATGGTAAAAAAGAGACAATAAATGAATAACTTTAACTATTAATATAGTATTTAGTAACCTAGATAGCATATTTAAAAGCAGAGACATTACTTTGCCAAAAAAGGTCCATCTAGTCAAGGCTATGGTTTTTCCAGTGGTCATGTATGGATGTGAGAGTTGGACAGTGAAGAAAGCTGAGTGCCAAAGAATTGATGCTTTTGAACTGTGGTGTTGGAGAAGACTCTTGAGAGTCCCTTGGACTGCAAGGAGATCCAACCAGTCCATCCTAAAGGAGATCAGTCCTGGGTGTTCATTGGAAGGACTGATGTTGAAGCTGAAACTCTAATACTTTGGCCACCTGATGCAAAGAGCTGACTCATTGGAAGAGACCGTAATGCTGGGAAGGATTAGGGGCAGGAGGAGAAGGGGACGACAGAGGATGAGATGGTTGGATGGCATCACTGACTCAATGGACATGGGTGTGGGTAAACTCCAGGAGCTGGTGATGGACAGGGAGGCCTGGCGTGCTGCGCTTCATGGGGTCGCAAAGAGTCGGACACAACTGAGTGACTGAACTGAACTGAACTGAATCTAATAAGATTCTTTTCTACACTTTAATTTTCATAAATGCATGCATTTATCTATTTAAATATGTTTTATATATTTATTTATTTTTATGTCATTGCTCTGATGTGAATAAAACTAACATCTTAGTAAAACTCCCATCTTAAATTAATTACAGAGATGATAACATGAAGTCAATTATCTTAATTTCAAGAAACAGTGGGTTTATCTGTACTCCATATAGCTATATGTGGATTTTGGTAGGAACGATTTTGTTCCTGAGGGCACATTTGGTAATATGTGACAATATTTTTGGTTTCAGTAGCTGTGGAAGATCATGGAATCTAGTGGGTAAAGCTAGAGATGCTGCTAAAATTTCTGTAGTACACAAAAAACACCTCCACAACCAGCAGTTCTGTGCCGCAAAATATCAAAGTTAAAAAACTGCTCTCCATGTTACTAATTTATTTTGCATATTCCCTATCTTTTTGCAGACTCTAGAATCTATAGGAAAGGTCTCTCTTGTATCTTTAGTTGCTTATACAATGCCTGACACATCCCAGAGGTTCAAAAGCTAATAAGTTAAAAGAATTTTAAAATTAATGAGAGGAAAGCTTTTAAATGCATACATAGATATCCATAAACGATTTTGCTTTGGGCTCCAAAATCACTGCAGATGGTGACTGCAGCCATGAAATTAAAAGACGCTTGCTCCTTGGAAGAAAAGTTATGACTAACCTAGACAGCATATGAAACAGTGGAGACATTACTTTGCCAACAAAGGTCCGTCTAGTCAAAGCTATGGTTTTTCCAGTAGTCATGTATGGATGTGAGGGTTGGACTGTAAAGAAAGCTGAGTGCTGAAGTATTGATGCTTTTGAACTGTGGTGTTGGAGAAGACTCTGAGAGTCCCTTGGACAGCAAGCATATTCAACCAGTCCATCCTAAAGGAAATCAGTCCTGACTATTCATTGGAAAGACTGATGTTGAAGCTCAAACTCCAATACTTTGGCCACCTGATGCAAAGAGCTGACTCATTTGAAAAGACCCTGATGCTGGGAAAGATTGAAAGAGGGAGGAGAAGGGGAAAGAGCTGACTCATTTGAAAAGACCCTGATGCTGGGAAAGATTGAAAGAGGGAGGAGAAGGGGACGATAGAGGATAAGATTCTTGGATGGCATCACCGACTCAATGGACATGAGTTTGAGTAAACTCCGGGAGCTGGCGTGCTGTAGTCCATGAGGTCGCAAAGAGTCAGACAGGACTGAGAGGCTGAACTGAACTTAAAGACTAATAATTTTAGATATATTACAGGTAAAACCAAACAAGATTATATTTATTAAACCTTTTCAAGTATATTTTAATACATTAGTTTTATAATTTTTCAGAAGAAAAATCTTTAAAACCGTGATATTTATTACAAACTGTAAATGAGTATGAAAACGTTATTAGCCAAGTTAAGATGTGTGTGTGCATGCTCAGTTGTTCAGTCGTGTCTGACTCTTTGCGATCTTTTGGACTGTAGCCCATCAGGCTCCTCTGTCTGTGGAATTTCCCAGGCAAGAATGCTGGAATGGACTGCCATTTCCTCCTCCAGGGGATTTTCCTGACCCAGAGATCAAACCCTTGTCTCCTGCGTCTCCTGCACTGCAGGAAAATTTTTTACCACTGAGTCTTGGGGAAGCCCCACGGTTTAGATACTGCAGTGGGAATTTTGTATTCAATTATTCCCAAAGCTAGATTGTATATCTCTTCAATAAAGACTTGTCCAAATAACCCTCATCTTTCTTCTCTCACCCTGTCACCTTTAATCACTGCCATCCATCCATGCTAATTTTTGATAGTATCAGGATATATCCAAGTCTTAAAAGAGTGGGAAGAAGTTTCATTAACACAGATACTGGCAGGCTTTTGGACAGAATTTATGACAATGCACTAAAGACAAAGCATCATACCAATAACTTACCATGACTCATCTTAATTTTCTATAAATACATATGTTTTAAATTTAATCATCTCTTATAATTACACTGAGGGTTGCAAACTTAATGTGAGAACCCCATTTCAACTGCACTAAGTATTTTCAATTTAGACGTAATTGGTTTTCCATCTTAACTTAGAAGCATAAAGGACAAGAGAAAATATATGTATTGCCATAAAACCGCAAAAGTGCATGGGAATATATTTAAATGCTTAGTGAAAATTAAGAGAAACTTTGAAGCATTAGTGACTGCTTTGATTATAAAAGGCATAATTTTGGAATCTATTGCTCATTTATTCCACTTTGGGTATAACTAGTTCTAAAGTTGGGTTTGTTCTTTTTGTATCATTTCATGTGCTATATTAATTAACTGATTAATTAGATTATGAGTTACTAAACAGTGATTTTTTTTTTAATTCTCATGATAGCTTCTTGACAGAGGTGATAGATTCAACAAAATAAATGACATAAGTTTTTTATGCCAAAGAGCTTTATTCCTAATGAGAAAAGCAAACACATATGATAACACAAGACAGCATGTGGATTCTTGGATAATCACATATAATTTTTTCTTAAAGTTGATCCTACTAATGAATTCTGATCATTGCTATTCATTTTCTATTACTAGGGAATAAACTGAATAAAAAGCCCGTGTTTCTGTGTAGTTTTATCCTATATCCTAATTCCTATGACCTATGTATTTTAAATATATTCAAGAAATATAGATTGATTATAATTCCTAGTTTGGGCCAAATAACTGATTTTAAATATTTCTTTTTATTTTTTTTAATTAGTTTATTTATCTATTTTTTTAACTTTACAATATTGTATTTGTTTTGCCATACATTGACATGAATCCACCATCGGTGTACATGTGTTCTTTTTAAACATAGGTCTGTTTTCAGTCCCAGTTTTCATTGACTGATTTCTATATCTGCTCATACATTTGAACTGCCATGCCTTTGTTGGATTACATAGTCTTAGGAAAAATGATTAAAACAGGAAAAAAATGTCCTTGAGGCAAGTTATAACAAACAATTGAATAAGTAAAAATGAATGGAAATGTATACTGTAAAAGCAGTCAATTTCTGAAAAATATAATTAGTACTGTAATTAAAATTTGTATGTATAAAATAGATATCCAAAAGCTTAACTCAGTGAGAAAGAAGGATAAAATACAATGTGTGAAAGTCAATTTATACTCTTTAAATTAAAAATCACAGATGTTAAAGAAAACTTTTTGAATAAATGCATGAAAAGCATAGATCCACTGGGGAGATACAAAATTAACTACATTCAGAGTAATAGAGTGAAGAAAATAAATGAGAATATCAGAAAAAGTAGAAATTAACTCATGCCTCATGGTAAAAGTCAGAAAATTGCTTAATTGTGTATCAGGAGAGAAGTAGTGTTTAAGAGATAGGAAGGTAATAAGAAAACATTTTTTTATTTCTACAACACCAACAAATCATGGAAAGAAATTTTGTCATTCCAGTGTAAGACAATATAGATGAGAGAAAGGTGAGATATATTTATTATTTTCTGACTTTGTAATTATTTCTAGTCTTACTAAATATCCTAAATAAATATTAACCAGGATGTGAGATTTGAAATAGAGAATTAGAAAGAAAAATTCTTTATATTTACTATCAACCCATATCCCATCGTGATCTATGTCTTTTAATTCAGTATTCTTAGTCTTTAAAATTCTGCCTCCTTACTCTATGAGCATTATCATTCAAACTGCCTTTTTTCTAACCATGTGTACTAGACTATTCTGTTATAAATAAGGTTATTTGGATTTATGTTTCCCAGAGTCTTATTCCTGAAAAGAGTTAGACAAAAGTGAAAACATGCAATATTTAAGAGATAAAAATAAAGCAGCAACCATTTAGCTATAAAGGTTACTGCTGATTAAAGGAAATAAGAAGCTGATACAGATGGGCTGGTGGGGTCCAGTTCTCGTTCTTTCTTGCATCACTAAGAGCTCTTCTTTCTGTTTGCTCACTCTGCTGATACAGCAGTTACTTTTGGCTCAAGGATAGGCACTCCCACCCTCAAACTCAGAAGGCCCTAGCCACAGAAAGAACACAAAACCAGAATCAATAAAATTAACACAGAGATAATGCATCAAGGTGAAAAATGAAAGTGAAATCGCTCAGTAGTGTCTGACTCTTCGCAACCCCATGGACTGCAGCCTACCCAGCTCCTCTGTCGATGGGATTTTCCAGGCAAGAGTACTGGAGTTGGTTGCCATTGCCTTCTCCGAATTAAAAGAATAGAGTGTGCTAAAAATAATAATCATCTTTAGAAAAATAACCCATCTTTAGAAAGGTAACAGAAACCTGCTGTATTAATCAAGATTGAAGTTGTAAGCATATTGAATTCTTTTGTACAGAACAGGCAGGAGAAGCTGTAAACTATTATCTTGAGGGGAAATTTTTGACTAACAGTGCTCCAACAAATAGAGTACTGACTTATTTCGCCAGGAGTAACTGTATCTCTCTATTTTTTGGTCTATATTTTGGCAACCTTTTTCAATATTTATTTAAAAATATTTATAAGCATAACTAGACAGAGAATTTTTTTTTTAATAAATTTATTTATTTTAGTTGGGGGCTAATTACTTTACAATATTGTAATAGTTTTTGCCATACATTGACATGAATCAGCCATGGGTTTACATGTGTTCCCCTTCCTGGACCCCCCACCCACCTCCCTCCCCATCCCATCCCTCTGGGTCATCCCATTGCCCCGGCCCTGAGCCCTTGTCTCATGCATCGAACATGGAATGGTGTTCTGTTTCACATACGATAATATACATGTTTCAATGCTATTTATGAATCAAGGTGCTGATCTTTTTAAACTGAGGATGGCAGTTGCCACAAAGAGACAACATCCTGCCATAGGCAGTAATACCATGGTTCTATCATCCTCCTTCTCTAGAAGCTAGATGAACCTAGCCTCTAGATTTTCCTGGAAACCTACACTCAGACTAGTTACTGACCTTTTTTTAATCTTTCTAGCCCCTTTTTTAGATTTTTAATTTTGTTGCTCCTCCGAAGTTGTTTAAAGAATAATTCCTTATTTCATTATACCCATAGTACTCTTGCTTCATTATTTGAATTCTAATACAAGTAAACATCATATTCTATTAAATTCTTATATCATGTCCAGCTTCTTATTCTGCCATAAATACCTTTTCACCATTTTCTGTTGTTTTAATTGAGTTCGCTATTTTAATGATTTTCTTTCTAATTAGCTAAATCTAGTTTTTGAAAAATAATACCATCGAGCATATCTCTGTTTTCCAAATCAAACCATTCATCTAAATCACTTGGACAACTTTGTGAGAAATGTAGATACTTAGATCCTATTCCAGACTTTAAAATCAGAATCATTTGATCTGTAGATCAAATTAGATCAAATCAGTAGATCTCAGGAAACTATGAATTTAAAAGACTCATCAGCTATGTTCACTTGTGAAAGCTTCCTAAGTCTCAACATTATTTTCACCATGTGCAAATAGAATTAATAATACTACCTACCAAAGCAGTAAGAATAGATTACAAAGTTACTTTTTAATTACCAACAAATGAATTATGATTAGATAAGCTAATGATCATAAAATAAAATAATTGATTTGTTTCTAAATTCCTCTTCAGATATAGACAGACTTATTCTGAAACTTCTATGATGATTCAAAAAGCAAAGAGTAGCCAAGACAATCTTGAAGGCAAATAACAAGAGGGGGATTATTTTACTATCTTAAATATATTTAGTATAAAGCCATGTTAATTAAAATAATGTTTTAAAGGTAGTAAGATAGAAAAATAAATCAATAACAAAGAATAATGTTTTAGAATCAGAGAAACATATGGGTGAGCAATTGATTTTTGACAGCAATGATATAGTAGAATACTGAGGAAACCTAATAAGTTTCAATTATGTTACATAACGAAAACAATGGTATTTGACATTTATTCAAAACTATACAAATCAATTCCGGGCTCTATATTTATATAAATTTGGACATTCAATGGAGAAAAATAGTCTCTTCAATGAATGCTGTTGGAAAAACTGGACAGCCATATGAAAAAAAAAAATAGATCTTTCTCTCACACAATACAGGAAAGCCAATTCAAAATGGATTAAAAATTTGAATGTATAAGACCTAAGAACATGAAACTCCTACAAGAAAGCACAGACTGTATGTTCTTTGTGCCCTGATCAGCAATTGGGAGTTGGCTTTTGGACAAGACTCCACATTGTGCCCAGGTTATCAGCCTCCTAAATAAAGCAATTTTTCCTTTCCTACCAACTTTATTTCTCCAATATTGGCTTTCAAGTGGCGAGCTGCTGAAACGGTTGGGTAACAGCATTGGTGGGAAAGTGGACAAAAGAAACCCTTGGACACTTTTAATTGGAATGTAAATTGGCACAACCATTATAGAAAATAGGAGGAAAGTCTCTCAAAAAGTTAGAAATAGAACTACCATATGGTCCAGCAGTTTTACTACTGAAGGTATATCCAAAGGGAATGAAACCATATCTCAAAGAGATAGCTACACTCTACATGAACAACATGTTCATTGCAGCTTATTCAAAATGTCCAAAATTTGGAAACAAACTGTGGCCATTGATGGATGAATGGTTAAAGAGATTGTGATATACACACATACACACACACAGTAAAATGTTATTCAGCCTTAAAAAGGGAGATTCTGCTATTTGCAGCAATCTAATGAAAGTGGAGAACATTATGCTGAATAAGATAAACCAGAAAGAAAAATACATGATATCACTTACATGCAGACTCTAAAAAAAGTCAAATGCATAGAATCAGACAGTAGAATGGAGGTTAGTTACCAGAAGCAGAGAAACTGATCAAACGAGACAAAATTACCATTATGTAGGATGAGAAGGAAATGGCAACCCACTCCAGTATTCTTGCCTGGAAAATTCCAGGGACAGAGGAGCCTGGTGGGCTGCCCACTATGGGGTCGCACAGAGTCGGACACGACTGAAGCGATTTAGCAGCAGCAGCAGCAGGATGAATAATTCTAAAGATCTAACACAAAAGGCATGATAACTACAGTTAATGATACTATACCTAGTACTGGAAGTTTGCTAAGATGGTAAATTTCAGGTGTTCTAACTTCACATGCAAAAATGGCAGCTATGTGAGGAGATGGATATGCTGATTAGTTTGACGATTAATCATTTAATTATGTTTATATATAGTGAAATATATAATTAGCATGTTGTACAACTAAAATATAAGTTTAATTTGTTAATTTTAGTTAAAAAAGGAAAAAAAATGAAATATGGTATAAGACAGATGCTGAATGAATGAATGAAATCACTTCACATTTCATGATTTGTTTTAAATGCCTAACACATATCTGTTACTATCCTATATGATTTAATGGCCATGTACTTCTAATTCCTGTAAACAAACATTATCTGAAAGAACAGAAACAAAACAAAGAAGAACCCTAAATTAAGATACAATAGGGGAGCAATACAGATAGTTTGTAATACTTGAAAAGCTTGTTACCTAGTTAATTGCAATACCCACTGCTTTTATTTTTTTATTTTTTCAGAGAAGTATTAAATTTGCTTACCTCAATTAGTAGAAGAAATGGGCATGATGTAAACAGTGGAAAATTAGATGAATTCATTACCACACATATTTTTAAAGAATGTATAGGGATGAAATGACCATGGTAGGAAGGATTATATAGAAAGTGATTTGAAATATTTTCCTAATATATGTTAATAATTCTATCTATGTCCTTTCTTGGAGAAAAATGGAGAATTCATTAAATGCCCTTCCACAGAGAACAGTAGCAGTTTTATTCATTATGCTACATTGTAACAGCATCTATGCCTTTCTATCCAGAATTCATGAAACAAGCACTTCCTAAGTGATTTTTTTAAAGTTGTTGGCAGTTCATGCAAGAAAAGAAATAGGGATCCTTGTTTATTAAGGAAGAATTGCTTTTTGCAAAGGCCTGCATCTTTATCTTAGTTAATCTTCTGAGGGATCTTTTTTGCAAGATAAATTCATCATCCCCATTTTATGAATAGACAGGCTATAGTATCTGCCTGAGTTCAAACTGAAAATGTATGGTAGAGCCTGCCGCTGAACTCAAGCTTACATGACTCCATATCAGAAGCCCTTTCTGCTCTGCCACACAGCCATTTATATAGTATGTAGAAATTAATGGTGTCAATGTAGGAGAAAGAGAGCAGGAGGAACTTTCAGATAATATAACCTCTTGTGGAACAATGGCATGGCCTTGAAGGAAAGGACAATTTTAAACTTTATTTGGAAGAAAATTATTATTGAAAGTGGGACATTAATATATTCTCTAGGGCATTCATCCTTCCATATTAGGTACTCATATATACAATTTTATAACATAATTAATAGGTATTTTCAAGGTAAGGAAATTTAACCTTACAGAAAATGCATTGATTAGTACTTCACAGGGCTTTAGAAAGTTCAATTTTTTTAAGATTTTTTTTTAAAGTTAAAGTGTTTTAAAGGCAAGCTAATAGAGAAAGCAAGGAACTGTAACTCTGTCAATTTGTATTTAAACAGCAGTGTTCCTTGTTAGGCCTCAGATAATTTTATGTCCCTTATGTTATGGATGCAGAAAATCTTCTTTTCTCTCAAGAAAACTGTATAGATTAAGAAAATTCAATGATTAAAAATTTAGATGTTATTCAATTGTATCACAGTGAACTTAGTAAAGAGAGAGTTTTCTAAAAAGTCTGTTGCAATGGGAAAAGAGACTATTGCAATAAGGATCGAGACAACAATTGAAAAGGGCAGGAAGAAAGCAGTTGTTTATTATCGAGAAGATCAAATACAGCTAGAAAGATGGGCATAGGGTGTGGGGGGAGGACGGTTCACCATGGACTGTTTTCCTTTGAGTTCATCATGTTCGCAGAAGAGGTCATTAAAGAGCGATTGTATAATGAGTGTCAGTTAAATTTCAGGACCTGGAGAATGGAAAAAGGCTTAACTAAAGTTTAGTTAAATTAGTTAACAAGCACTTTTTTACTGTTGAGTAGTGGGGGCCAGCAATTCAGTTAATCTTTTATGAAGCAAATAATTGGCATTTGGACAGTCTGTGTCCAGCCTTATAATATGCAAATGAGGGGATATTCATGAGTATTATGGAGACTCATGGAGGAAGAGTGGTTCTTTCTAGTAAACCATTTCCTGAACCAAAAAAAAAAGAGGGGATTTCTTAACCCTGGCTGATCCCAGAAGCATAGAATTCAGGGTTTTACACTCTCATTTTTCCTGTGCTATTTGTCACAAAACAAAGACAGAACCTCTAGCCAACTTAGAATGTTGCTGTTTATTCACTAAATCCTGTCGGACTTTAGTGAACCATGGACTGTAGCCCACCAGGCTCCTCTATCCATGGTATTTCCCAGGCAAGAATACTGGAATGGGTTGCAGTTTCCTTCTCAGGGGGGTCTTTCCCACCCAAGGATCAAACCCATGTCTCCTGCTTGGCAGGCAAATTCTTTACCACTGAGCTACCAGGGAAGCCCCCGACTTACAACATACTTGCAAACAATTAAGATATGAAGATAATATAAACTCTATTAAGTCAATTAAACAAGGAAGCCATTAGACTGAGGTGTCTCTAATGTTCTGGCAGCCTATATAAGTAAGTAAACTAAAATCTAAGCCAGTAAATATCTCAAGATTATGAAATTAAAATTAAAGGACAACAAATCACCAGCAGCCAAGGAGGCTTTAAGTTATAGCCAATCCATAATCCCTTACCTTGTTTCCATTCCGCCTTTTTTCTGTAATAATCTTTCCCCCAGCTCCTGTGGGTAGAGTGTCCCTAAGCAGTTACTGCTTGGCACTATCCCAGTTCAAATTAATTTTTGCACAGGTAAACTTAAAATTTTTAATATGTCAGTTTGTCTTTTCATAGTTCAAATTTTGAGCTTCCTTTTAGGTCCAGTACACTTAATTCTTCAACTATATGGAGAAGTCTGAAACTCAGACTACTGTTGCAAGCTTGGTGTGCTCAGAAAAACTTATTCTGAGTCCTCTTGGCTGTATTTTTGTGTCACACTGTTCAAAGACTTACTTTCTGAGGATCAGAGTGAGTGCTATTGGCCAGCTCTAGTATGCTTTATTTTTGCCTGGCCCTGTTCCACGTTATTAACAAGTAAGAACTTGATATAGTACCTCACCATTCAAATTTTCTTTGCTCTTCTGGTCTATGTTATTGAACACTGGGCTGCAAGGAGCTCCTAAGCATTTTTCTTTCAGTCCAGGAACCAACTTCTGGTTAGTTCTCTTTCAACTTCAAAAATCCCAGGGAAGCTAGCCACTGATGTGACTTTATGTATCGCACCCTGGACAAGCCAATTGATGACTAAGGTTTGAGGTAATACTGCAAAGGTGATTTGTACCTGCAAATCTGATGCACATTCCTAAATCATCCTGATCTTAGAGTTGCTCTGTTAGATAGCTGCTTCAGTTATAACCTGCAATATCGTAAAATAAACAAACAAACAAAGAACCCAGCCATTTATGTGTAATTTCCAATGGGGTATGTTGGAGAGAAAAAGGGAGAAAAGGAACAAAAAAGGAATAATTGCACATTGTGCTGTATAGATCTCACTCTGTTAAAATTATGCTTTCCACCAGCACTCTTTGTTTTCAGTGTTGTACATTAAATGATTGTTCTGGTTAGTTTGTCTGTGTCTTTTGTTTCATTAAAGTTGATAAATGGAACAGATAGGTATAAAATTTAAGACATATTGTTTATCACTTCCACAGAAAAAGTGATAGTCATTATTGAAGCTATTAAAATGTTTAAATATACAGTTTTAAATGGGTTACCTTAACACATATTCACACTCCAAAGAAGCCTACCATATCCTGTAGCTGCAGAAAATTATTATGGCAAAAGTTAACTCTTCTGAATTATTTTGGAAGATTTATTCTGAAAAGAACTACTTGTCTTTCTCTTTCTTTTAAAAGAGTTTACATCACAATTTTAACTCTGAATTTCAAGTTCCAAATTTGATATAAAACAAAATCTAATTAGTACCTGAAATAATATCTTTGGCATTCAGAACTGAAAAGTTAACTGTTATGTGAATATCCTGATATTTCATTACCAAGGTTGTGGAAAGGAAACAAGTATATTAAAATTTTGAACTTAGAAGACAACTTAAAGTCAACATTTTATAACTTAATTGAGGAAACATATGTTGAATTTTGAAATTTATTCATGGTTTTACCATTTCCCCACAACCTAGGTTTTTCTGATTGCTATTTCAGTTGTCTTGCCAAAATACATTCAATGCCTCTGTGTGTGTGTGTGTGTGTGTGTGTGTGTTCATTGCTCAGTCAGGTCCAACTCTATGCGACCTCGTGGACTGTAGCCTACCAGGCTTCTCTGTCCATGGGATTCTCCAGGCAAGAATACTGGAGTGGATTGCCATGCCCTCCTCCAGGGGATCTTCCCTACCCAGGAATTGAATCCAGGTATCCTGCACTGCAGATGGACTCTTTACCATCTGAGCCAAAAGGGAAGTCTCAAAATACATTCTATTCCTTGTGTGAAACCAAACTTTAAAGCAACTTCCAACATAAACATTTGCTAAAGGTCAGCTAGTGATAACTATCAAATCATTACATAATATTCCTCAGAAATAAATGTAGTGTTATGGTTTGTTGCTCTTTAAAACAGAAGTAAATAACTCTGCAAATTGTCTAGACAAATAAAGATTTTTTTTAAAAAGAGAAAAAAATGAATATATATATATATATATATGATAAGAAATATATCACTTTTTATTTAACATTGGGATATTAGAAATACAATCATAAGGGATTTGATTTAGGTCATACCTGAATGGTCTAGTCGTTCCCCCTACTTCGTTCAATTTAAGTCTGAATTTTGCAATAAGGAGTTCATGATCTGAGCCACAGTCAGCTCCTGGTATTGTTTTTGCTGACTATATAGAGCTTCTCCATCACTGGCTCCAAAGAATATAATCATTCTGATTTTGGTGTTGACCATCTGGTGATGTCCATGTGTAAAGTCTTAACTTGTGTTATTGGAATAGGATGTCTGCTATGACCAGTAGGTTCTCTTGACAAAACTGTTAGCTTTTGCCATGCTTAATTTTGTATTCTGAGGCCAAATTTGCCTGTTATTCCAGTATCTCTTGAGTTCCTACATTTGCATTCCAGTACCCTTTGATGAAAAGGGCATCTTTTTTGTGTGTTAGTATTAGAAGGTCTTGTAGGTCTCCATAGCACAGTTCAAATTCAGGTTCTTCAGCATTACTCTTGGAGCATAGACTTGGATTACTGTGATATTGAATGGTTTGCCTGGGAAACAAACCTAGATCATTCTATCATTTTTGAGACGGCACCTAAGTACTGCATTTTGGACTCTTGTTGACTATGAGAACTGTACAAAAAAGATTTTCATGACCCAAATGACCATGATTGTGTGATCACTCATCTAGAGCCAGACATCCTGGAATGTGAAGTCAAGTGGGCCTCAGAAAGCATCACTATGAACAAAGCTAGTGGAAGTGACGGAATTCCAGTCGAATTATTTCAAATCCTAAAAGATGATGCTGTGGAAGTCCTGCACTCAATATGTCAGCAAATTTGGAAAGCTCAGCAGTGGCCACAGGACTGGAAAGGTCAGTCTTCATTCCAATCCCAAAGAAAGGCAATGCCAAAGAATGTTCAAATTACCACACAACTGTACTCATCTCACATGCTAGCAAAAAAATGCTCAAAATTCTCCAAGCCAGGCTTCAACAGTACATGAACTGAGAACTTCTGGATGTTCAATCTGGATTTAGAAAAGGCAGAGGAACCAGAGATCAAATTGCCAACATCCATTGGATCATTGAAAAAGCAAGAGAATTCCAGAAAAACATCTACTTCTGCTTTATTGACTATGCCAAAGTCTTTGACTGTGTGGATTACAACTGTGGAAAATACATAAAGAGATGGGAATACCAGAAAACCTTAATTGCCTCCTGAGAAATCTGTATGCAGGTCAAGAAGCAAGAGCTAGAACTTGGACATGGAACATCAAACTGCTTCAAAATTGGGAAAGGAGTACATCAAGGCTGTATATTGTCACCCTGTTTATTTAACGTATATGCAGATTACATCATATGAAATGCCAGGCTGGATGAATCACAAGCTGGAATCAAGATGGCCAGGTGAAATATCAATAATCTCATATATGCAGATAACACCATCCTTATGGCAGAAAGAGAAGAAGAATTAAAGAGCCTCTTGATGAAAGTGAAAGAGGAGAGTGAAAAAAACCCACTTAAAACTCAACATTCAGGAAACAAAGATCATGGCATCCAGTATCATCACTTCATGGCAAATAGATGGGGAAACAATGGAAACAGTGAGAGACTCTATTTTTTAGGGCTCCAAAATCACTGCAGATGGTGACTGCAGCCATGAAATTAAAAGAGGGCTTCTTTTAGAAAATCTATGACCAACCTAGACAGCATATTAAAAAGCAGAGACCTTACTTTACCAACAAAGGTCCATCTAGTCAAAGCTATGGTTTGTCCAGTAGTCATGTATGGATGTGAGAGCTGGACTGTAAAGAAGACTGAGCTCCAAAGAATTGATACTTTTGAATTTTGATGTTGGAGAAGACTCTTGAGAGAGTCCCTTGGACTGCAAGGACATCAAATGAGTCAATCCTAAAGGAAATCAGTCCTGAATATTCATTTGAAGGACTGATGCTGTAGCTGAAACTCCAATACTTTGGCCTCATGATGGAAGAACTGGCTCATAAGAGGAGATCCTGATGCTGGGAAAGATTGAAGTCAGGAGGAAAAGGGGACGACAGAAAATGAGGTGGTTAAATTCCATCACCAACTCGATGGACATGGGTTTGAGCAAGCTCCGGGAGTTGATGTTGGACAGAGAAGCCTGGTGTGCTGCAGTCCACAGCGTTGCAAAGAGTCAGACAAGACTGAGCAACTTAAGTGTATTAGACTTAGGTCTGAGTATTAGGATACATAAAATAAATGTTAAAATATCTGCAGAAAAAATAAGGAAATAACTTTGGAGATCTGATTGTTGCAATACAGAGATCTTCCCAGGTGGTGCTAGTGGTAAAGAACCCACCTGCCAATGCAGGCGACATAAGGGGCATTGGTAGGATCCCTGAATCAGGAAGATCCCTGGAGGAGGGCATTCTTGTCAGGAGAATCCCCATGGACAGAGGAGCCTGGCAGGCTGCAGTTCATAGGGTTGCATACAGTTGGACACAACTGAAGCAGTTTAGCACAGAGAATCTAAAACAACATTAAGAAATTTCCTGAAATGTAGTAAACATAAATCACCTTAACATCTTAAAAGTAAGATTGATTTTGAAAAATTTTATTTCAATATAAATAATTGGTCAAATAACTAAATTATTTTTCCCTCCAGAAGCAAATGATAAACATGGGGAAGAAGATGTCAGACAAAACGGCTGAGGTGAAATTCAGAGCCTTTGTGAGGAACGTGAGAAACCATCCACCAGTAATGGGAGGGCTAAGAACATGACAAACCTGAATAAACAGATTGTCCTGATTCATTCCTTAAATGTTTCTTTGTGGTGCTGGGTTAGTGGCTAAGTCCTATCTGACTCTTGTAACCCTATAGACTAGTTCGCCAGTTTCTTCTGTCCATGGGATTTCCCAGGCAACCATAGTGGAGTGGGTTACCATTTCCTTCTCCAAAATGTTTCTTAACTTCTGTTTTTGACTTTCTAGAATTCATTTAATAAACCCTTCCCTCAGTATTACAACTACATCTGTGAAAAGTATATCCTTAATTTTTATTTTCAATCTACCTTCAAACTAAATGTAAACCATATCTTTGGATCATGCAGTTCATTAGTATATCATATAACTTTAGTGTGTGTGTTGGCTTTTCATTTGGTGGCTTAATGGTATGTGCACTAAGAACTATTAAATTACTAAAAGACTGAAGTCTAATGTGTGAAAAAAATAGTCTTTAGAGTGAAGTGATAATATATGGGTATTCAGTTTGTTGTTTACAATGATTTTTTATTCAAACCAAATATATTTTATAATAAGTTCATCTCTCACACAAGATTTTAAAACCCAAATGGCTGATAAAAATTAATAACAGTTACAGTTATTCGAATACAATACTATTCGAGAGGCTGTTTACATTAGTTTTCTCACTTAAATTTTACAATAATCTTATGTAACAAATGAAGGAAATGGAATTGCAAGGAGGTCATGTAACCAATCAAAATAACAGAAAAAAGAAAACAGTATTTAACTCAAGGGTGGTTTGACCATAAAAATTAGGTTCTTACCTATTAATGATAGATATATGTTCATCATCACTAACCAAATTTTCCACTATCCCAGGAGATCATCAGAAAAATTTTATGGATAACAAAATTTTATCAAAGCAATGTTTAATTTATGCTTGAAGAAGGAAATGGCAACCTATTCCAGTATCCTTGCCTAGGAAATCCCATAGAGAGAGGAGCCTGATAGCTATAGTCCATGAGGTCACAAAGAGTCAGACACAACTTAGTGACTAAACAATGACTAAACAAAGTACTTAGCATTACAACTTGTAAAACAGTAAATAACTGACTTGATAGAAATCTAGTCTTCTGACATCTAATTTAATGTTATTACCACCACACATTTAAAATTGGATTTGCCTGAGGCATGACATGGCTTATCTGAATTTCTCTTAATGATTATTTTTCAAAATACCATTTTTCTTCTGTTCATTTTTTCCTGCTTCTTCAGAAAGTAGTCAATAAATGGGAACACTGTCCTCAATTCATTCACTTAGCATATAATAACAATTACTGTTTTGTGTAGAGTACAACTTCGTATAACTTTTACCATGTAATGTTAACTATAAACCCATGAAGCAGGTGATATTTTATCCAGTCATATTGCTGAAAGCACTGAGGCTCAGAGACTTTGTACAAAATATCCGTTACCCACAGTTAAAGATATTGAGTAGATTTTTGAACCATTTCCTTTGAGCGTTAAAGTAGAAACATTTATATCAGACTGTTCCAGAAAAGATTGCAGGTAGGAAGACTAAACAGGAGATTGTCAAGGTACTGCAAGTAAGGGGAGATGATATTCTGAAGTAGAACATTTATCATAAGTAATGAAAGGACCAAATAATATTTAGGGCATAAAGGCACAAAATTTCTAAATAAATGTGAGGATATTAGAGACAAACAACAGTGAAAGTTTTTTTTTTTTCTTTCTTTTTTGATAAGAAACTGAGTGGGTGATAGTGCTGACAATATAGAGTATGTAACAAAAACAAGTCTAAAGGGGAAAATTTGGATTTTCATAGTTTAAGTTTGGCATTCCCGACTTGGGGAGCTGCTTCCATAACCATGGAGGTGACCTAGGAGGAAGATATAAATTTGAGGGCTTCCCAGGTAGCTCAGCTAGTAAAGAATGTGCCTCCAATGTGGGAGACCTGGGTTCAATTCCTAGGTTGCGGAAGAACCCCTGCAGAAGGGAATGGCTACCCACTTCAGTATTCTGGCCTGGAGAATTCTATCAACTGTATAGTCCATGGAGTCGCAAAGAGTCCCACACAACTGAGCAACTTTCACTTTCACTTTCAGGTGGCACTAGTGGTAAAGAACTCACCTGCAAGAGACATAAGAGATACCAGTTCAATCCCTAGGTTGGGAAGATCTCCTGGAGGAGGGCATGGCAACACACTCCAGTATTCTTGCCTGAAGACTCCCATAGACACAGGATGGGCTATTGTCCATAGGGTCACACAAAGTTGAACACGACTGAGGCGACTTAGTGCAGCACACATGAGCACACAGTTACTAGATTATGACATGGGTTGGTTAAGATCAACTAGGGAAACGAGATGGTAGAATAAAAAATGCTTTGACTTTGGCTGGCATTTTGTAAAACAAAAATATATTTGGTGCGCCTAAATATAATATATGTAGCAAAGAAGGGTTAGTTAGAAAAAAATTATAATGTATTACTAGCAGGGAAGTAGAGAGTCTCAGAAAAGAGTGAGGAAAGGTGTCAAATGAAGCAGAAAATTAAGACCTAAAAATATCCTTGGTATTTGACATTCACTTCTTTGGTAAATAGCTCAGCTGGTAAAGAATCCACCTGGAATGCAGGAGACCTGGTTTCGATCCTTGGGTTGGGAAGATCCCCTGGAGAAGGGAATTGCTACCCGCTCCAATATTCTTGCCTGGATAATTCCATGGACAGAGAAGCTTGGCATGAGGTCGCAAGGATACGGCTGAGCAACTTTCACTTTCACTTTCTTTGTAAATACACACTGAAGATCTACTGATAATTTGTGCTGCTCAATACCAACATGGAGTTAAAAAAAAAAAACGACACCTTCCTTTGCATCATGGAGATTACAGTCTTGTGGGGAAGAAAATCATAAAAGAAAAATCATTACTCTAAATCATGATGAATCCTTATTAGAAAAAGAAGACCGGGAAGAGAATCAGGAGTTCCCTAATTTGTATTTGAGAGTTAAGACAGACTTTTCTGAGTAAGTGACATTTAAATTGAGATCTGAATGATGGCAGCTTAAAAGTGACCTTAGGGTTTATATTTTCAAGGAGACCTTAGGATAAAATTCGAATTGCAGTGGGTTGAAAAATTAATGTTACATGAAGAATACAATTCAATTTAAAGAACTATGAAAATGGAAGAAAATTAAAACTTTGTTAAGGTGATCTGGAATGTTAAGGATATTTGGAAGAAGAACCTTCTGGAAAGAGGGACTATTTTCAACTGAAGTTCTCAAAGCATGTGTTGTAAGGGCACCACTGAGGTAAATGCAGCTAGATAGGAAGGAGGGAAGTAGAGAAAATGTCAAAGAGACTGATTCAAGGAGAAGTGGGAAATAAGTCAGGTCTTTATAAATCATTATAAGGTCCTTGGATTTTACTTTGAGGAAATGAGAGATCTTTATAGGTTTTGAGTAAAATGACAAAATCTGATTTATATTTAGGAAGAGCATCTTGGCTACTATTTTGGTGATAGGCTGTAGAGGGCAGGGGTATTAGTGAGCAGACCTTTAAGGAATCTAGATAAAAGATTGTTATAATGGTACTAGAACAATAGTATAGGAGATGATGAAAAGCAATCAAATTTTTCATACATTGTGAAGGTAAATTCAACAAAATTTTCTGATACAGGGGATTTGAGAAAGAAGGGAATTTAAAATAATTACAAGATTTTAGAACTGAACTATTGGAAAAATGTTCATTAACTGCAAGTGGATTATTTACCAGCTGAGCTACCACGGAAGCCCAATGCTGAAATATTTTCTACTAAAAAGTGTGCTGACCCTTGGTATAGACTATTCTTTTCAGAAGTTTACTTTGCTGTGGGAAAATGAATTTGATACTAAGTAGGGATGATACAGGCTTCCCTGGTGTCTCAGGTGGTAAAGAATCCGCCTGCAATGCAGGAGTCCTGTGTTCTATCCCTGGGTTGGGAAGTTCCCCTGGAGGAAGGCATGGCAACCCACTCCAGTATTCTTGCCTGGAGAATCCCCATGAACAGAGCATCCTGGTGGGCTATAGTCCATGAGGCCACAAAGAATCAGACATGACTGAGCGACTAAACACAGCACAGCATAGAAATGATACAAGGTGGTGGTTTATTTGCTAAATTTGGCCCAACTCTTTTGTGAACCCGTAGACTATAGCCCACCAGGATCCTCTGTCCATGGGATTTCCCAGGCAAGAATACTGGAGTGGATTCCCATTTCCTTCTTGAAGGGATCGTCCCCACCCAGGGATCGAACCTGGATCTCTCCTGCATTGCAGGTGGATTCTTTACCACTGAGCCACCAGGGAAGCCCAATATAAGGCCCAGGGATTGATTTTATCCTTTGGTTTAATGGTTTTTAAAGGACAAGGCATCAAGCTTATGGGTTGAAAAAAAGGAGGTAGTAAAATGAATAAATTTTAACAATACAGAGAGACTTTACAGTGAAAAGGAAAGGAAAAAAAAAAAAACTCTAGAGGAGTCCAAGAAACCAGGTTTTTAAAGGAGAAATATCAGCAGCAGATAGACTTTGTTAAAACAGTAAAGAGAAAGAAACCCATGCATGCCTCAGTGAGGGTGTATAGACTTTCCTTCATGTCTTATAAGGTCATTCCCTTTATGGATATCTAGCAGATTTTTCACTGAATATCTATTGTTTTAAAGCTGAATGTTTGTTAGTGTGGTTTATTAGGGTAAATATATATTATTTTACTTATTTGCATGCATATTTGAAATGTTCCTCATATTCCAGCTTCATTTTTGAGGAAACTAGTTAAATACATAACATCTATCAGCATTGAGTAGGGGCTTCCCTGCTGGCTCAGATCGTAAAGAATCTGCCTGCAATGCCAAAGACTTGGGTTCAATTTCTGGGTTAGGAATGTCACCTAAATAAGGGAATGGCTACCCACTCCAGTATTCTTGCCTCAAGAACTCCATGGGCAGAGGAGCCTGATGGGCTACAGTGCATGGGGTCTCAAAGAGTCGGACAGGCCTGAGTGACTTAATTTCAGAACATTTTTCTTCTAGCCTCATTTTTTGAGGAAACTAGTCCAATACCTGATATCTACTAGCATTGAATGATTTCTTTATATATTCAGAATAGAATTGATTAGAAATTTGGATAGAAAAATGGCCCATTTGTTAAAAGAAAGTGTCCAGAGAACAAAGAAATGAACAAATCCCCACAAAGTATATTTATTTCCAAATAGAAAAACATAGAACTTTTTGATGCAGCCAGATTGAATGAAACCACTTCTTTCCTGAGAAGCAATACCTGTTCTTTCATCTCCAATGGTACCTATGACACTGGACCCCTCTTGCACCTTTGTCAACCTGCTGATAGATTTTTGACCCTTTAGCCACTCTGAACATCACCAATTCTCATGTTCACTGAAAACAGATATCTGGCTTCCCATTGTCTTGTGGACTCTCCTTGTACCTGTTTTCTGTGCAGTGTCAGTGCTCTGACATTACTTTTCACACTGTAGATTGTATTGCTTCTTTTATCTTAGACCCTGACTGGCATGACCTTTGTATATACTGGCAGATCACAAAGGTCAGAGCATATCATCTATCAATTCAGAACATCTAATTTTAAAATAATAATATCAATATTGTTGAAATACTTCAAGCAGCATGGAAAAATCCTGAACTGGGGGTGTGCTATTGTTACAGTAAGAAGAATTTGGAGTATTTAATAACATTAGAATAACAAGTTGTGAGGGAGAAAGCAATTTGTGCAAACAGAAGAAATTGTAGAATCTTATATGTCACCTTATTTTTCTTTTTACTAATCATTTTCTTACGTTAGGGTATCTCTTTTTAGCAAATCTTTTTGTGCCATTCTGTGCTTCTACACTCTCCAACTGTGTCATTGTGATGATACTTCTGGGATAGAAAACTCTTTATCTTGACTCACTGTCTCTTATTCAAACACTATACTGAACTTGAACTAAGGTTTCTGAATTGTGCCAATTGGACTTTTCTTCACAAAAATCTGAAAGATGTCCAAAATTCCTATCAATATGATATGGAAATACTACTTTGTCTAAATTGTAGATTTTACATTCAGATTTGAACTCAGTCACCAACCATCTAGAAAAAGTTCACTGGCTAGTTACTTTGTTAGCTTGATTAAGGTTGAAATTTACATTAATTTTGGTATAATAATAGTTTTCATAGGCGCATTTTATTTCACTCAGAATAGATTTGGATTTCAAGTTCTTATTATGACTTCTTTTAATTATTCAGTTCAGTTCAGTCACTCAGTCGTGTCAGACTCTTTGCGACCCCATAAATCGCAGCACACCTGGCCTCCCTGTCCATCACCAGCTCCCGGAGTTTACCCAAACTCATGTCCATCGAGTCGGTGATGCCATCCAACCATCTCATCCTCTGTCATCCCCTTCTCCTCCTGCCCCCAATCCTTCCAAGCATCAGGGTCTTTTCCAATGAGTCAGTACTTCGCATCAGGTAGCCAAAGTATTGGAGTTTCAGCTTCAACATCAGTCCTTTCAATGAACATCCAGGACTGATCTCTTTTAGGATGGACTAGTTGGATCTCCTTGCAGTCCAAGGGACTCTCAAGAGTCTTCTCCAACACCACAGTTCAGAAGCATCAATTCTATGCTCAGCTTTCTTCACAGTCCAACTCGCACATCCATATGTGACTACTGGAAAAACTATAGCCTTGACTAGAGGGACCTTTGTAGGCAAAGTAATGTCTCTGCTTTTAATATGCTATCTACGTTGGTCATAACTTTCCTTCCCAGGAGTAAGCGTCTTTTAATTTCATGGCTGCAATCACCATCTGCAGTGATTTTGGAGCCCCAAAAAATGCAGTCTGACACTGTTTCCCCAACTATTTCCTATGAAGTAGTGGGACCAGATGCCATGATCTTAGTTTTCTGAATGTTGAGCTTGAAGCCAACTTTTTCACTCTCCTCTTTCACATTCATCAAGAGGCTTCTTAGGTCCTCTTCACTTTCTGCCATAAGGATGGTGTCAGCTGCCTATCTGAGTTTATTTATATTTCTCCCAGCAATCTTGATTCCACCTTGTGCTTCTTCCAGCCTAGCGTTTCTCATGATGTACTCTGCATATAAGTTAAATAAGCAGGGTGACAATATACAGCCTTGACGTACTCCTTTTCCTATTTGGAACCAGTCTGTAGTTCCATGTCCAGCTCTAACTGTTGCTTCCTGACCTGCATACAGGTTTCTCAAGAGACAGTCAGGAGGTCTGGTATTCCCAACTCTTTCAGAACTTTCCACAGTTTATTGTGATCCACACAGTCAAAGGCTTTGGCATAGCCAATAAAGCAGAAATAGATGTTCTTCTGGAACTCTCTTGTTTTTATGATGACCTAGCAGATGTTGGCAATTTGATCTCTGGTTCCTCTGCCGTTTCTAAAACCAGCTTGAACATCTGGATGTTCACGGTTCATGTGTTGCTGAAGCCTGGCTTGGAGAATTTTGAGCATTACTCGGCTAGCATGTGAGATGAGTGCAATTGTGCGGTAGTTTGAGCATTCTTTGGCATTGCCTTTCTTTTAGATTGTAATGAAAACTGACCTTTTCCAGTCCTGTGGCCACTGCTGAGTTTTCCAAATTTTCTGGCATATTGAGTGCAGCACTTTCACTGCATCATCTTTCAGGATTTGAAATAGTTCAACTGAAATTCCATCACCTCCACTAGCTTTGTTCATAGTGATGCTTTCTAAGGCCAACTTGACTTCACATTCCAGGATGTCTGGCTCTAGGTGAGTGATCAAACCATCGTGATTATCTGGGTTGTGAAGATATTTTTTGTACAGTTCTTCTGTGTATTCTTGCCACCTCTTCTTAATATCTTCTGATTCTGTTAGGTCCATACCATTTCTGTCCTTTATCGAGCCCATCTTTGCATGAAATGTTCCCTTGGTGTCTCTAATTTTCTTGAAGAGATTTCTAGTCTTTCCCATTCTGTTATTTAATTATTAGTCTCTTTTTTAATTGGACTATTTCATGTTAAATACAGGTTTATTATTTATCTTGAAAATATGGCCAGTTGTTATCTTAGGGCTCATATTCCTTCTCAGAAATAATAAAGTAAAGCAAGATGACTGCCCATTTTTGGTTCTTGTGTCTACTGAGTTCCAGCAAAGCGTACTTTTTATCCACTCATCCAAAATTTCATTTATATTATCTCTATGGTTCCTAAAATGTCTTAACAAGCAGACATGTTAAATGAAGAGCTCCTGGAATACAAGATAGTATAAACATTTAATAACAATAACAAAATGTACTTGGACATTTCGATCACTTAATAATATTTAAATAATCTATGTTTTAACTGGTCTGATGTAAAGGAATTAATTAAATTACACCTCAGAATGCCAACATATTTTTTGGTATTCATTGTTCTGTTCATAGCAACATAAACAATTTAACAAATAAGTATATTTTATATAAATAAAACCCACAAAAATCATACAATTTTCATTCTTTTTCAATTTTATTGCTGTTTTACTACCTTCCTATGTGTATTTTTATTATAAAAGATAAATACTTTGAAGTTTGCTGATTTTTGAGTTTAAAATTAAGAATGGTTGTAAACTATATTGATTTTGATTTTTTAAAGTATTTACATAAAAATCAGTTATGTATGATCCTCATGAAACTGTATTGGTGGAATACATAAATCAAACCTTTACTTTTTTTTTCTGTACTTTGAATCTGAACTCACACATATTGTATGAACAGATTCATGAAAATTTAGACTTGGAATAGATTTTTCAGTTTCTAAAGTCTAACACTTTCTGTTTTTATATGAACACAAAATCAGAAAGATTAAGTATCTTATCTATGGTAAAAGAGTTTAATCAACCAGATTTGCTGATTTCCAGGTCTATAGGAAACACTATTATTTATCTTTATAAATAAATGAATGAATATTTCTTTTTTTGATTTTTAAAATTGAAATATAGTTGAAGTACAATATTGTGCTTCAGATGTACAGCATAGTGATTCACAAATTATAAAGATTAAGCTTAATTTAAAACTATCATAAAATATAGGCTGTGTTCTCTGTATTGTACATTATAGTCTCATGAACTTATTTATTTTACACACCATCATTTATAATTCTTAATCTCCTGCCTCTAACTTTACTCTCTGACTTTCTCTCTTTCCAGTGGTAACCACTTATTTGTTCTCTGTATTTGTGAGTCTGCTTTTGTTTTGTTATGTTCACTAGTTTGTTGTACTTTTTATATTCCACATGTAGGTGATAATGTACAGTATTTGTCTTTATATATCTGACTTATTTCGAAGTACAAAATTTCATATTTTTTTCATAGCTGAGTAGTATGCCAGTATGTGTGTGTGTGTGTGTGTGTGTGTGTACCAAATTTTCTTTATCCATTTATCTGTTAATAAACATTTAGGTGGCTTCATTATCTTGGCAATTGTAAATAATGCTGCTTTGAACATTTGGGTGCATGAAGCTGTTCAAATGAGTGTTTTTATTTTTTTTCTGATACATACACAGGAGTGGAATTTCTGGGTCACATGGTGGTGGTTCATTTAATTTCTTTGAAACTTCCATCCTGTTTTCCACAGTGGTTGTACCAACTTACATTCCCACCAATGTGTATGTTTGTAACAGTGTATGAGTGTATGAGGATTACCTTTTCTCCACATTCTTGCCAAAATTTTTCACTTGTTTTCATACTGATGATAGTCATTCTTATAAGTGTGAAATGATGTCTTATTGTGGTTTTAACTTACATTTCTGTGATGATTAACATTGTTTCATGTGCTTTTTGGCAATCTGTATGTCTTCCTTGTAAAAATGTCTCTTCAGGTCTTCTTTCCGTTTTTTAATCCAGTTGACTGTGTTTGTGTGTGTGTGTGTATGTGTGTGTGTGTTTGTTTTGTTTCTTGCTCTTGAGTTTGATAAACTATTTATATATTTTTTGATATTAACCACTTATTGGTCATATTATTTGCAAATATCTTCTTCCATTCAGTAGGCTGTCCATTTATCTTGTTGATGGTTTTCTTTGCTGTGTGAAGTCTTTTAAATTTAATTAGATCTGATTTGTTTATTTTTGTTTTTATTTCCTTTGTTTTTTATATCAAAAACATACTGTTATGATTTATGTCAAAGGATGTTCTGTCAACATTTTATTTTTCAAGTTTATAGTATCCCATCTTACATTTAGGTCTTTAAATCATTTTGAGTTTATTTTTGTACATGGTGTTAGAAAATTTCTAGTTTCATTCTTTTAAATCTATATGTCCTATAAATGAATTAATATATCTTAACTGATTTTGAATAAAACACTCAATGCATACATAAACTAATAGCCTAAAAGCTTTTATTTATTTACAACTTGTGATCAGGTTTTATACTTTCAAAAATTTCGATAAATTAATTTGGAGAAGCAATCAAAATATCCTAATGTTGAGGATGACTTCACTTTTTATTTAATTCTCTATAATATATGCAATATTGACTATCAGTCAGCAGAGATTTTTGTAATAGATCATTAGATAACAAGAGCCACATGTTGCTCTGAAGCTTTGCTTTGTATAAATATCAGTGTTCTGATGATACGTGAGAATTCTCAGGCTAGAGTGTGAAGAACACATCCATAACGGTATATAAGTATATTAGGCAAAGAGATAGAATCATGTATTTTATAAGTCTCATAATATAAACTACTAATTAATAATGATTGGAATCTCTTAAATAAATGTAAATCATCTGTTAAATAAATGTAAATCATCATACTTTTAATGTGCTTCCTGAGTGTTATGTCTTCCTTTATTCTTTTTACATGTAAGTATACCCTCCCTTTCATTAGGTTTACAAATCTGCTTAAAACTAAGAAGGAAATTATTTACAAACAATATATATGAAATGAGATTATTTAATATTTTGCCTTTAGTTTTCTGTACACTACTTATGAGTCTCCATGCCTTAGTATGCATATTTCCTGTGAAGATGAGAGAGTGACTTGGATATGGTAGATACTCAATAAATATCCAATAAATTGTGTGGACAGCCAGAGGAACATGAGCTGCACTTCAGAAATAATGTATTATCTCCTTGTTGAGAGTGTATGAGGTGTGAATAAAGAATTTGTACTCCTTCATAGAAGCTATCATTTAATTCTGTCATTGAGGAGAGTTTATTTCTCAACCTTTACATTGTTCTAAATTATGCTGAAGTAAACAGCCCAACTTCTTTGGCTTAGCAAACCTTAACAGTACTCTGACTATTAAAGCTTATAAAAGAAAATGTTTTGGAATAATCCAATGCCTTATTCGGTGGTTAATGATAATTATATCTGAAGATTTGTGGCAAATATTTTACCTATTAGAATAAAGATAAATAAGAGTGAATAATTCAATACTGGCTTACTTTTCTTTCTTAAACTTTTTGGAAGTAAAAATAAAATAAAAATTTATAATTACAAGTGTACACATTGGTGAATTACTACAAACTGAACACAACCATGAACCATTGCCTAGATCTGGAAATCAGATATTATCAATATCCTGTAAACTGCTTTTTGTCTCTTTCCCAGCCACTAACTTCTTGTTTGCCTCTTTTTGAACTTTATATATATTAAATCTTGTGTATCTAGCTGCTTTCTCTCAATATCATGTTTGTGAGATTCATTGTGGCATTGTGTTGTAATTGTATTTCATTCACTTTCATGTTTAATACTATTCCATTGTATAAATATACCAGAAGTTCCACCTGATGCAAAGAGCCAACTCATTGGAAAAGACCCTGATGCTGGAAAAGATTGAAGGCAGGAGGAAAAGGGAACAACAGAGGATGAAAAGTTGGATGGCATCACTGACTCAATGGACATGAGTGTGAGCAAACACTGGGAGATGGTGGAGGATAGGGAAGCCTGGCGTACTGCCGTCCAGGGGTCGCAAAGAGTTGGGCATGACTGAGTGACTGAACAACAAGCAATATCCCTGCTAAGAGCATTCTTGAACATGTATTGTGGTGAAAATATATGCACATACTTATAAAGTATATACCAGGAGTGGATTTTCTGGAATAAAATTATAGTATACCTAGTGCCAATTTTACTATCCATTGTCCCCAAATTGTGCAATGCAATATTGTAAACTAACTTTGCCAAAATAAGTGTATGAAAATGTAATTGTTTCATCAGTAAAATGTGGTGTGATCAGTTGTTTAACCATGTTATCTTCTGTATGGTGGTGGTATAGTCTCTAGTCATGTTTCGACTCTTGTGACCCCAAGGACTGTAACCTGCCAGGCTCCTCTGTATGTTATATAGGCGGAATTCCCTGATGGCTTAGTTGGCAAAGAATCTGCCTGCAGCACAGGAGGTACAGGAGACGTGGGCTTGATCCCTGGATTGGGAAAATTCCCTGGAGAAGGGAATGGCAGCCTGCTCTAGCATTCTTGTCTGGGAAACCCCATGGACAGAGGAACCTGGCAAAGAGTTGGACACTGAGCACACACAAGCATGTTATATAAGCACTAGACATTTTACTGGAATAATCTACACATTGTTTGCCTTTCCTCATGTTTCCTGATGTGAAGAATCAACTCAGAAAAGACCCTGATGTTGGGAAAGATTGAAGGCAGGAGGAGAAGGGGACAACAGAGGATGAGATGGTTGGATGGCATGACCAACTGGATGGACATGAGTTTGAGCAAGCTCCAGGAGTGGTGATGGACAGGGAAGCCTGGTGTGCTGCAGTCCATGGAGTTGCAAAAAGTCGAACACGGCTGAGTGACTGAACAACAACAAAGGTTTAATAGAAGATCTGATCATCTGGGTTAATTCATTCATGTAGTTCATACGTTAGATAACATTTCTGAGCTATTTTTAAGAATATGCTAAAATATTTCTAAGAAAATGTAGAGGTTATTAGAATTGGGGTTCAGAATTAATATTTCTAAAATAGTCTCACCTTAAAAAGAAAAATAAGAGGAATACCAAAAGTATCCTTGTGTTCAATCTCAAAACCAGAGTACTGGTTGTTGAGTCAGATACCTTGGAGAAATGCACTTGGAGAAACACTGCTGAAGGCAGCATAACCAAAGAACTTCTTAGGGAACAAATCACAAGACAGTGGCATAGCAGAAGAACTTCCTGTACCACATAACATCAAAATAAGCAACATTACCTGTGACTCTTACAAGATTTCATGGGAAATGGATTAAAAATCAAAGGACCATATTACACACTATTTCACTGACCTCAATAAGAAAGAGAACAAGAACTCTAATATATTTAAACACAAGGAGTTCCAACAAATCTGGTGGCAGAAGCTATTCCCTTGCCGATGACTGTCAGTGGACACTGGTTTTTGAGGACAAGAACAGAGTATACAATAGTAGTGCAGTTCAGTTGCTCAGTTGTGTCAAACTCTTTGTGAATCCATGGAGCACAGCATGTCAGGCCTCATTGTCCATCACCAACTTTCAGAGTTTACCCAAACTCATGTCCATTGAGTCAGTGATGCCAACCAACCACATCATCCTCTGTTGTCCCCTTCTCCACCTGCCTCCAATCCTTCCCAGCATCACCGTCTTTTCAAATGACTCAGCTCTTCACATCAGGTAGCCAAAGTATTGGGAGTTTCAGCTTCAACATCAGTTCTCCCAATGAACACTCAGGACTGGTCTCCAATAGGATGAACTGGTTGGACCTCCTTGCAGTCCAAGGGACTCTGAAGAGTTTTCTCTAACACCACAATTCAAAGCATCAATTCTTTGGTGCTCAGCTTTCTTTATAGTCCAATTCTCACATCCATACATGACTACGGGAAAAACCATAGCCTTCATTAGACAGACCTTTGCTGGCAAAGTAATGTATCTGCTGTCCAGGTTGGTCATAACTTTCCTTCAAAGGAGTAAGAGTCTTTTAATTTCATGGCTGCTGTCACCATCTGCAATGACTTTAGAGCCCCCCAAAATAAACTCAGCCACTGTTTCCACTGTTTCCCCATCTATTTCCCATGAAGTGATGGGACCAGATACCATGATCTTAGTTTTCGGAATGTTGAGCTTTAAGTCAACTTTTTCACTCTCCTCTTTCACTTTCATCAAGAAGCTCTTTAGTTCTTCTTCGCTTTCTCCCATAAAGGTGGTGTCATCTGCATATCTGAGGTTATTGATATTTCTCCCAGCAATTTTGATGCCAGCTTGTGCTTCATCCAGCCCAGACCTTCTCATAATGTACTCTGCATATAAGTTAAATAAGCAGGTGACAACATACAGGCTTGAGGTACTCCCTTTCCAATTTGGAACCAGTCTGTTGTTCCATGTCCAGTTCTAACTGTTGCTTCCTGACATGCATACAGATTTCTTAAGGCAGATCAGGTGGTCTGCATCGCTTTAAGAATTTTCCACAATTTATTGTGATCCACACAGTCAAAGGCTTTGGCATAGTTATAAAGCAGAAATTGATGTTTTTCTGGAACTCTCTTGTTTTTTGATGATATAGTGGATGTTGACAATTTGATCTCTGTTTCCTCCATCTTTTCTAAAACCAGCTTGAACATCTGAAAGTTCACAGTTCCCGTATTGCTGAACCCTGGCTTGGAGAATTTTGAGCATTACTTTATTAGCATGTGAGATGAGCGCAATAGAATGGTAGTTTAGGCATTTTGGGCATTGCCTTTCCTTGAGATTGGAATGAAAACTGACCTTTTCCAGTCCTGTGGCCACTGCTCAGTATTCCAAATTTGCTGACATATTGAGTGCAGCACTTTCATAGCATCATCTTTCAGGATTTGAAATAGCTAAGCTAGAATTCCATCACCTCCAATAGCGTTATTCATAGTGATGCTTTCTAAGGCCCACTTGACCTTACTTTCCAGGATGTCTGGCTCTAGGTGAGTGATCACACCATCGTGATTATCTGTGTCGTGACGATCTTTTTTGTTCAGTTCTTCTGTGTATTCTTCCCACCTCTTCTTAATATCTTCTGCTTCTGTTAGATCCATACCATTTCTGTCCTTTATCGAGCCCATCTTTGCATGAAATGTTCCCTTGATATCTCTAATTTTCTTGACGGGATCTCTAGTCTTTCCCATTCTGTTGTTTTCCTCTATTTCTTTGCACTGATCACTGAGGAAGGCTTTCATATCTCTCCTTGTTATTTTCTGGAACTTTGCATTCAAATGGGTATATCTTTCCTTTTCTCCTTTGCCTTTTGCTTCTCTTCTTTTCGCAGCTATTTGTAAGGCCTCCTCAGACAGCTATTTGTTTTTTTGCATTTATTTTTCTTGGGGATGGTCTTGCTCCTTGTGTCCTGTACAATGTCAGGACCCTCCGTCCATGGTTCCTAAGGCACTCTGTCTATCAGATCTAGTCCCTTAAGTCTATTTGTCATTTCCACTATAACTGTAGGGGATTTGATTTACATCATACTGAATGGTTTTAGAAAAGGCATAGGAACAAGAGATCAAATTGCCAACATCCGCTGGATCATCAAAAAAGCAAGAGAGTTCCAGAAAAACATCTATTTCTGCTTTATTGACTATGTCAAAGCCTTTGACTGTGTGGATCACGATAAACTGTGGAAAATTCTGAAAGAATCGGAATACCGGACCACCTGACCTGCCTCTTGAGAAACCTGTATGCAGGTCAGGAAGCAACAGTTAGAACTGGACATGGAACAACAGACTGGTTCCAAATAGGAAAAGGAGTACGTCAAGGCTGTATATTGTCCCCTAGCCTATTTAACTTCTATGCAGAGTACATCATGAGAAACTCTGGGCTGGAAGAAGCACAAGCTGAAACCAAGATTGCTGGGAGAAATATAAATAACCTCAGATATGCAGATGACACCACCCTTATGGCAGAAAGTGAAGAGGACCTAAGAAGCCTCTTGATTAAAGTAAAAAAAGAGAGTGAAAAAGTTGGCTTAAAGCTCAACATTCAGAAAACTAAGATCATGGCATCCAGTCCCATCACTTCATGGAAAATAGATGGGTAAACAGTGCAAACAGTGTCAGACTTTATTTTTGGGGGGCTCCAAAATCACTGCAGATGGTGATTGCAGCCATGAAATTAAAATACACTTACTCCATGGAAGTAAAGTTATGACCAAACTATATAGCATATTAAAAAGCAGAAAGATTACTTTGACAATAAAGATCCGTCTAGTCATGGCTGTGGTTTTTCCAGTAGTCATGTATGGATGTGAGAGTTGAACTGTGAAGAAAGCTAGCGCCAAAGAATTGATGCTTTTGAACTGTGGTGTTGGAGAAGACTCTTGAGAGTCCCTTGGACTGCAAGGAGATCCAACCAGTCTATCCTAAAGGAGATCAGTCCTGGGTGTTCACTGGAAGGACTGATGTTGAAGCTGAAACTCCAATAATTTGGCCACTTCATGCGAAGAGGTGACTCACTGGAAAAGACCCTGATGCTGGGAAGGATTGGGGGCAGGAGGAGAAGGGGATGACAGAGGATGAGATGGCTGGATGGCATCACCAACTCGATGGACACAAGTAAACTCTGGGGGTTGGTGATGGACAGGGAGGCCTGGCATGCTGCGATTCATGAGGTTGCAAAGAGTCGGACACGACTGAGCGACTGAACTGAACTGAACTGAACTGAATGGTCTAGTGTTTCTCCCTGCTTTCTTCAATTTAAATCTGAATTTGGTGATAAGGAGTTCATGATTTTAGCCACAGTCAGCTCCTGGTCTTGTTTTTGCTGACTGTATAGAGCTTTTCCTTCTTTGGCTGCAAAGAATATCATCAATCTGTTTTTGGTTTTGGCCATCTGGTGATGTCCATGTGTAGAGTCTTCTCTTGTGTTGTTGCAAGAGGATATTTGCTATGACCAGTGAATTCTTTTGGCAAAACTCTATTAACCTTTGCCCTGCTTCATTCTGTACTCCAAGGCCAAATTTGCCTGTTACTCCAGGTGTTCCTTGACTTCCTACTTTTGCATTCCAGTCCCCTATAATGAAAAGGATATCTTTTTGGGGTGTTAGTTCTAAAAGACCTGGTAAGTCTTCCTAGAATCGTTCAACTTCAGCTTCTTCAGCATTACTGGTCAGGGCATAGATTTGGGTTACTGTGATATGAATGGTTTGCCTTGGAAACGAACAGAGATCATTCTGTCATTTTTGAGATTGCCTCCAAGTATCGCATTTTGGACCCTTTTGTTGACTATGATGGTTAGTCCATTTCTTCTACTTGATTCTTTCCCACAGTAGTAGATATAATGATCATCTGAGTTAAATTCACCCATTGCAGTCCATTTTAGTTAGCTGATTCCTAAAATGTGGATATTCACTCTTGCCATCTCCTGTTTGACCACTTCCAATTTGCCTTAGTTCATGGACCTAGCATTCCAGGTTCCTATGCAATATTGCTCTTTAAAGCATTGGTCCTTGCTTCTATCACTAGTCACATCCACAACTGGGTGTTCTTTTGCTTTGGCTCCGTCTCTTCATTTTTTCTGGAATTATTTCTCCACTAATCTCCAGTAACATATTGGGCACCTACTGACCTGGGGAGTTCATCTTTCAGTGTCCTATCTTTTTGCCTTTTCATACTGTTCATGGGGTTCTCAAGGCAAGAATACTGAAGTGGTTTGCCATTCCCTTCTCCAATGGACCATATTTTGTCAGAACTCTCCACCATGACCCGTCCATCTTGGATGGCCCTAACAGCATGGCTTAGTTTCATGGAGTTAGACAAAAACATGGTCGATATGGTTAGGTTGGTTAGTTTTCTGTGACTGTGGTTTCAGCCTGTCTGCCCTCTGATGCCCTCTCAAAGTGCCTCAATAGCACTGCAGACTGCCTCAAAACAGGTTGATGGTGATTATGTTGTGTCTGAATGGAGTGAAATTATAGAATTGTACACAGCAGACTATTCAAAAGTTCATCTAACACAATTGTTGGAGAAGGATGGAGTCATTGCAGGACAGATGTTCAAATTTTATGTTTTTTATCATAACCAGCACAAAGAATATTTTGACTATATTCGAAAACATCATGGGAATGCTGTTCAGGTCTCTGTCAAGAATAACAGTGGCAGCCATGGCTCTCCTACCAGTGGAAAATTAGAAGGCGTCTTCAGCTGGGCTTTCGTTGTGGCTCAGCTGGTAAAGAATCCTCCTGCAATGCAGGAGACCCGGGTTTGATCCCTGGATTGGGACGATCCCCTGGAGAAAGGAAAGGCTACCCACTCCAGTATTCTGGCCTGGAGAATTCCATGGACTATATAGTCCATGGGATCGAAAAGAGTCAGATATCACTGAGGACTCTCACTTTCACTTTCTTCAGCTGCAGCACTGAATTCAGTACTGGGAGGCCACCCCTACGATTCACCTTATGGAAGACACAGGTTTGTGATTGCAGCAGAAAAACTTTTTAACCCCAATACTAATTTATACTTTGGGGACTTCTATTGTATGTACACTGCTTATCATTATGTGATTCTGATCATTGCCCCTGTGGGATCTTCAGGAGATGAATTTTGTAAGCAGTGCCTTCCTCAACTAAATTACCAGGATAATAAATTTCTGACCTGCAGAGAAGAAGATGGGATGCTGGTTTACCACCATGCCCAGGATGTCATTTTAGAAGTCATTTACACCGATCCTGTAGATCTTTCTCTAGGCACCATGGCAGAAATCACTGGTCATCAGCTCATGAGTTTATCTACTGCAAATGCAAAGAAAGATCCCAGATGCAAAACCTGCAATATTAGTGTTGGACATTAATACCCACATTTCTTACTCCTAATCCCCCTTTCCTCCCGTAGAAGCCCTGATCCTCTGTTGTCCATTTTCATCACCAGATGTTTTCCACTGAAGCATGCACATGCCACTATCACCAAAAGTGAACCTCCACTTTTCAGATTTCCAACTTGTTGTAGTGTTTCCTATTACCTACCCTTCCCAAGATTTTGAGAGATGAACTATCCTAAATTGTTTCTGACACTCTCTTGCCTAGATGCTACAATGTTTTTATTTTTCCTTTATGCCAAACATAACAAAACTATTATGTAAACTGCTTTAGTAAAATACAAAATAATGGCATATAAATGGTGTTTAAATATGCTCTTATTTTAATCTATTGAACAAATATTGGAATAATTCCAAAGTGCACAAAAAAGTGTAATTACAGCATGAGTTAAATCTTGAAGCCTAGGATTGTCAACACTTCCAATTTGTTGTTTGACAGTGTTATTTATGTTGTTTATATTACCTAACAGGAAAGAGTGTCTGTGTTTCAACATAATAAATATAATAGCAAAATATTTTATTTGTATTGTTGTATAAAATATTTACAATCTTATAGAATATAGTTATACCTTAATAGCAATTGTATACATGTCAAGAAACCATTTCCCTTATCAAAGATGTAGTTTGTAAACCTCAAATAGTTGTGTATCTGTCCTCTTACAAGTACATAACTCTAATTATACAAATTTGTGAAGAACATTATTCTGATTCATAAAGGTTATAAAATATCAGGTAAATATAGAGAAAACAATAAGCCTCTGAAACCATCTGCTTCAGAAATAGTCACTATTAATCCCATTTAAACTATATGAAAATGTGAATTTGTTCACCATCATGCTTAAACATTACAGAAAAGAGAACTACAAATGTGGCTGGTATGAGAGAGAAAGTGTGGACCTTTTACTTATTTTTACAAAAGCAAAATAATAAACATGTGGTTTAATGCAAAATAGCAAAACAATATACACTGAAGTTAATGATGCAAATGAAATATTCTGGCTTCTTAAAGAAAAAAAAAAAAAAAGAGTACTAATTGCCCAGTAAGTAAAAAACAAAACTGGGGAATAACTGTTAAGAACTGAGTCACAATAATTCAGGCAAATCACAACGAAAGATCAGAGAATTCACCTAAGGAAGAAGTGGTCGTGACAAAACATGCTTAGGTAAGCATGGCTCTATTTGAGGAAACTAAGCAAAGATGAAAATGACAAAGTAAAGATTTCTAAGAAACAAAAGGCCTAGAACCTCAGAGAGAATTTTTGAATCCAGAAGTCAGAGTAGTAATAAAGTGACATTTAAAAATTAGACCCTGAACTGTCACTAAACCTGCTTAACATCTAAGAGTGAAGGTTCTTTTTTTTTTTTAATTGAAGGATATTTGCTTTACAGAATTTTATTGTGTTCTGTCAAACATCAACATGAATCAGCCATAGGTTACATATTGACAAGTGCATTCATTTTATTTGACTGTGGTAGAGAAGGAGTCTGACAGTAAATGTTCTCAGCCACTAATCAAAATACAAGCAAGAAAAGCAATGTTGTGGATACACACTGCTGTAGAAATAAACAATTAATCATCAAGAATGGAACTCCATTTCTTTTGCAAATATATAGAACTCTAATTTCCAGCAGGTTCATTATTGTTCTGCTTCATCTTAATGAGTCAATTAAAAGGTTTAACTTTGCAGAAAGCCAAAACCTTAGCAAAGCTACATTTTAACTATTGAGTTGCCCTTGAAAGTTTTCTAGTAACATAGAAATTGTGTCTGATTCGTGGGAAATACAGATGCAAACTATTTTTAGTAGAAATGACAAAGTAAACAGTGGCAGGTAGGAAAAAGCTTTATTCTACTTTCACTAACATGTCCACCAGGGTAAGTATGAAATTCTTTTATAGGAAGATTCCTGCTTCAGATAATAGGAAAAAAAGCTGAATGTTTATGTTTCAGAAGACTTCTACAGCATCTTCCAAGTCAGTTCTTAAAAGTGACCTTCAAAAACTCAAGGAGAATTTTAAAGTTTAGAGGGTTTAAATCTATATATATATAGATTTTTAAAAAATCCTTTTAATATTGCCTCCACATAAAGAATATGATGACATCTGAGTATTTTCATTGTCTAAAAATTAAAAAAAATTTCTACAGAAAATCATGCCATTCATGGCAAAAAGTTACATTTACATACCAGATTATAATAGTAAATGACAACTATATATATTGAAAATATAACTTTTAAAAATTATTTGGGAATTTTGCAGTTATTTAACCCTGATTTTTATTTCAAGTAATAAAAAATATACATATATATATGCATTTATATACACATATATATATAGTAAGTATATGTAGTATATGTATATGTGTGTATATGTATAAATACATACATATGTATTTCACACATTTATTTTCAAAAAAACATAAAAGTCCTTGGTTAATTTAGATATTAAAAAGTAATGTTTTGTGTTTCCCCTGTGTTTGGATAGGTTTAATTTAAGCTGTGAGTGACAGAACCCCAAGATAGATGTTTGCCTCTCTCCAACATAAAAGTTCAGGTAAATAGTCCAGAGCTGGTGTTTGCTCTACAGTGTCAGTGACTCACGTTCTTTTGATGTCATTTTGCTTTGTGTGCGATCTCCATCCTTATGCGGTTCAAAATAGCTTTTCTACTTTCAATTACTAAAACTCCTATTGATGTTGACAAGAAGACAAAACGGAAAGAAGAAAGGCATATTCTTTGCTAAGACACTTCACAGAGTTTGTACTGACTATTTCTACTGACATTCTTCTTGTCATTATTTCAACTTATGATCGTGTCCTGAAAAAGAGGCTGAAAACACAGTCTTTATTCTGAGTAGCCACAGGTACAGGTAAGTATGCTATTACTATGAAAGAGGCTCATTGATGAACATTTTGCAGTCTATGCTACAACCTGCTATCAATAGTGGTGATGTTGGCAAATGTACCTATATCTATACACATTTTAATATATTATACTAGAAGCATGTGAAAAAATGTAATGTATATATAACCCAGAGTAGAAAATAAGCATCATTTCATTGTTGAGTTAGTGGACTGCGCTTCAGTTGATCATATTGGAAATGTATCTGTATGTATGTACTTGGGGCAAAAGTAACCATTAATTGGTTTTTAAAGCACCGTTAATTGTTTAAAGCCAACCTGAAAAGAGAAAATACAGTGACGTTTAAATGACACTCTGGAGTCTAACACTGTTTCAGTGCCACTTCCAATGTTAACATCAGTTTCAGATGAAGACATAACTTTTAAGAGTTATTTGCGTATTATAATGAGAAAAAGATAATTAAGTAAAGCTCTATTAAACTCTCTAAACACTCAAGAATATGAGGAGAGAAGAGACTATTACTGTCTTCTCAATAAAAATTGAAATGAAATCCAAATATATTTTTTCACAAAATTTGATCCAGAAGTTACACATATATGAATGTAACCACAAAGACAGAGTCACCACAACACTCTGATATATCAGAACATCTACAGTAGCTTAAATGATCAGTAACAGTCAAGTGAATGAATAAATTATAGATGATCTGAAAATAGTGTATTAATCATAAAAATGAAGTTGTTAATGTACATCCACTGGCACAGAAATAAATTTAGGCTATAATACTGTGTGATTGAAAAAAATACAAAACGTTACATTCAATGTGATCCAAATTTTGCAATCCATGAGTGTAACATAATATGGATTCACATGCATGTATATGTCTGGAAAAAATAAACCGAATGTTGACAGCAGTTAGCTCTATGCAGTGGAATTTTGATAATCAAGATTTTTTTTTTCAGATTATGAGACTGACACACTGCTTGTAGTGCTAAAAAAGACTAAGATTTTCTTTTCAACACATAGCATGTATTATCTGAAAATTATTAAAAAAGCACAAGATATCATAAATAGGATAATTTTTTAAAGTATAAAATAATTGAGATGTATACTTAGGTGAAAGGCAGATTGTACACCAGTATGTATGTGTGAATTCTCTTTAGTAAAAATAACATAAAATGCATTATGATAAATCTATAGTATGTACAGCAAGTACTATCTGTGGTCAGCTTTGGAATTAAGACCCATAGATGATTTTTCTAATAAAATGAATGCTATGTGTTATAAGATGTGGCCATATAATTAAGTATTACTTTATTATCATCACGATGTATGATTTCTGCTGAGTTTTGGCTAGAATAAAAAAAAAAATAGGTCTATTGTATGCTCCTTGTTCTTACCATCTGCTCCCTACATGACTGTGAGAGCCTGAGAGAAGGCTATTTCTGCTGCAAAATTATCTACTGCTGACAGAAAGATCCTAGATAACTGACCTTCAGTAGTCTTGAAGGAGGTACTAATGGAGGTTACACCTAAAAATTCTTCAATTCAAAAAATTGTGATGGAATTACATCAAGTATTATGAGTCAACTGAGCCTGAAAAACATGTCAGGATCCAGCTTATTGCTGCTTTAGCACTTGAGGCCGTGCAGACACGTCAGCCCCTCCAGAGGCCCATCCCCACACATGTAATTGCTCAGACGGGTCAAAACCCTCCATTTACAGTAATACGGTTTACCCCAGAGCCTAGGTACAAATTCTAGAAGCCACTAGAAGATGGCTTGACTTGTTAACTATAAAACAATTTACATTTGGAAATTCTATTTTGAAGTGAATTGCATTAGTATTTGTCAAGAACTGGTTGTGGAACCATAATTAAAAAGTGAAAGGAAAAGTTTGGTTCATCTGGTAAAAATATGGCAAGTGCCCAGGTAGAACTTGTTTCAAAGACCTGTGGTTTCAGGATCTAAAATCACTGTTTCTTTGTCAGTCTCTCTCTTTCTCCCATTTTCCCTCCCTACTTCCCCTTATTTCTGGGTGGTGTTATTTACTTCTCTCCGATTGTAATTAATAGTAAAATTTCACCGCATTCATAGGATCCTTTGAAAACCTGTGTCTCAGCTTTGATGTGTCCCATATAAAATTACTGGGGAGAATGTACTGTACACAACCATAGCCTCACACATCCCACACATGAATTTCATCTTCCAAAAACTTCTTGACCATGTCAACCTCTGTGTACTTTTAACATTTCCACTCAGGCTGGCTGCTGTCATACCTTGTCTGATGATTTCTGTTCATTTCATTTCAGTTCAGTCGCCCAGTCGTGTCCAACTCTTTGCAACCTCATAGACTGCAGCACACCAGGCTTCCCTATCCATTACCAACTGCTGGAGCTTGCTCAAACTCATGTCCATCAATTCAGTGATGCCATCTAGCCATCTCATCCTCTGTCATCCCCTTCTCCTCCTGCCTTCAATCTTTCCCAGCATCAGAGTCTTTTCCAATGAGCCATTTCTTCGCATCAGGTGGCCAAAGCATTGGAGCTTCAGCTTCAGCATCGGTCCTGCATTGTTTCTAAACGTTTACCTTCCCTCATGCCCCTCCCCACCATCACTCACCACTAGATAATTTTCCAGACCTGAAGCAACACCCTGCACACATAACCCTCTCCAGAGTTGAGTTAGAGAAGTATTTTCAAATTGAAAGTCTAATCATATCCCATTCACATAGTCTCATTTTAAAATGCATACATGCCTCCCAGAATCCTGGCCTTGACCTACACTGCTCTTTGGTAAATGGCTACTCCTTCCCACCCCAATCGGAGAAGGCAATGGCAGCCCACTCCAGTACTTTTGCCTGGAAAATCCCATGGACGGAGGAGCCTGGTAGGCTTCAGTCCATGGGGTCGCTACGAGTCAGACGTGACTGAGCGATTTCACTTTCACTTTTCACTTGCGTGCATTGGAGAAGGAAATGACAACCCACTCCAGTGTTCTTGCCTGGAGAATCCCAGGGACGCACGGCGGAGCCTGGCGGGCTGCCGTCTATGGGATCACACAGAGTCGGACACGACTGAAGCGACTTAGCAGCAGCAGCAGTCCCACCCCAATATCTTCTTTCAGAATGCATCCATTATTTTCCCAGTGACTTTTCTTTTTCTATTATTTGTAACTGGAAGACTCTTGCTAAAGGATCTTCTTCCTCTGCATAGATTTTTCTTTATTATTTGACAAACTAATTCTAATTTTCTTAGATCTTAGATAAATGTATTAGTTTTGTATTTCTACTTATCACTACAAACTTAGTGGCTTAAAACAACATAAATGTATGACCTTAGAATTCTGGAGGGCAGAAATTCATATCAGCCTCATGGGGCTGATATCAAGATGTTCCTGCTAATGGTTCAAGGAAGGATCCATTCTGTTGCCTTTTCTAGTTTATAGACATAATCTGGCTTCCTGGGATCATGGCTCCTTCTCCATCTCCAGAGCCTGCAGAGTGGCATCTTCAAACCTCTCTCTTTGTGATCCTCTGCTTTTGTCATCACATTGTCTCCTGTAATTTGATTCTTCCTTCACTTTTTATGATGACTCTTGCAGTTACATTGGGCATACGCAGATGATCCAGGAAAATCTCTTCTCAAAATTCTTAATTTAATGACATTTGCAAAGTCCTTTTTGCCATGTAAGATACCTTATTGATAGCTGCTGAAGAGTAGGAAATGGCCATTTTGGGGGGAATATTACTCTGTCTATTTCATTAACGTCATTTCTTTCTATGGAAAGCATCTCAGAACTCATTTATTTGATGAAAACTCCCTAATAAGTTATATCAATCTTTCGTTTACCTGTATCCTTCACAAACCTAGACTCTTGGTGAACAAATGGATTTTTCCAGTTAATATTTCCTAATATTTGATTTTATCACCATAGCCACTGATATGTAGCACCATGATTGATGCATAAGTCACATGTCCACCTATGTAATCAGGTACATTAAATGTGTTATCAAAAAAGATGAGGGGGTGGTGGCATTCAAAAACATAAGCTACTATATATCCATTTTGTATCCTTCCTTCTAATTGTATAGCATTAACACAACTGTCTTAAACTGAAAAATAGTACCAACAATACTGAAAAAGGGAAACTGAAAGTTGACTTACCAATGAATATGCACTAGAAATTTCAGGTGTTATTCTAGCTTTAGAAAATAATTCTTAGAAGTCCTTCTGGGAAAGTAATGCATACAGGAATACTAGTTGGTAGCTTTTAGATACAATTTGATCACAATTTTAGGCACAATTCAAAACTATATTGTTCATGGGGACTGGACTTGGGAGTCTCAGTGTTGGGTGCAGTCAGGCAGAATGTGGAATTACAGGCAGAATGACAGAAATGTCCTAAATTCCTAGGATAGCAGGGTGCATTTTAAATCAGAGTTTTGGTGTCCCAGTGATTGTTGATAATTGCAATACCACACTCCTAAGAGAATATGGAGGAACTAGCTCATTCAATTAAATCCCTAATTAAACGTTCTGGCATTTTAGGAAGTCTATAAGTTAGAAAGAAACACACACACTCACACACTCTTTTTGTCTGTTTCTAAATAAATTTGTTTAAAAAAATCTATTGAGAGTAAGGTTGTAAAAGACCCTGGTGGGTCTGTGTGCAAGGCAGAATTCCAGTGTGTGTGAGAAAAACAACTAGTACTTAATGCCGGTATTATACTCAGAGCCAGAGGATAAATCACCATGAAGCTAAATAGATGCATACCAGTTACCTTCTAGGGACCCTTCCAATGGGTTCATATGGTCATACTTCTGTGTAAAGTAAGTAAAATCAAGATTTTTTTAATTGCAATTGATTAAAACAATACTCCAACTTCATTATTTTTTTTCCCTTATTTACCCCTGTGCTAGATTTACTGAGGGCATTATAGGGAACACGTTAATGGGAAGTTGAGTTGGAAGCTCAATCGTTTGTTTTTCCTAGATATATTTATGTGGTTTATAATTACCTATGTCAAAATTTACTTCATTGTCAGATGTCTAATACAGGAATGACTTCCAGAAAAATTCCTGACCAATTTTACTGATACCCCCACATTATAGCATGAGGGTTTCATGACCAGAAATTATATCTCTCACACACACACAAATACTCCTTGACAATTAACACTGGCAGTATGTAGGTAGAGAAATATAAATAAGGTATGTATAGTATAAAGTCAGAAACTACTCTAACTTTCTATTTACTGAAGTGCAGTTGATTTACAATAATGTGTTAAGTTTCAAGTGTACGGTAGAGTGATTCAGTCATACATATTTTTTTTAGATTACTTTCCATTATGGATTATTTTCACATATCGAATACAGTTCCATGTGCTGTAAATCCATATTGATTATCTATTTTATGTATAGTACTTTGTATGTTAATCCTATAATCCTAATTCAAACTTCCCTCACTTGTTTCCCCTTACTAACCATAATTTTGTTTTCTGTGTCTGTAAGTCTGTTTCTGTTTTGCATATAGGTTAATTTGTATTATTATTTTTTTAGATTCCACATATGTGTTACCGTATAATATGTCTTTCTCTGTCTGACTTGCTTCATTCAGTATGATAATCTCTAAGTTCATCCACACTGCTTTAGAGGCAATATTTTCATTCTTTTTTATGGCTGAGTAGTATTCCTCTGTGTGTGTGTGTGTGTGTGTGTGTGTGTGTGTGTGTGTGTACACAAATGCCACGTCTCTTGACAGGCACTTGGATTACTTCCTTGTCTTGCTAAAGTAAACAGTGCTGCTCTGAATATCATAGAGCACATATCTTTTTGAATTAGAGTTTTTATCTTCTCTGAATATATGCCCAAGAGAGGGATTGCTAGATCATACAGTAGCTCTATTTTTAGTTTTTATTTTTAAAGAAATCTTCATAATGTTTTGCATAGTGGCTGTACCAGTTTACACTCCCACTAACATGTAGGAGGCTCCATTTTCTCCACACCCTCTCTAGCATTTATTATTTGTAGACTTTTTGATGGTAGCCCTTCTGATGGATGTGAGATTATGCCTTACTGTAGTTTTGACTTGTGTTCCTGTAATAATTAATGATATTAGGCATCTGTTCATATGTTTGTTGGCATTTTGTATGTCTTTAGAGAAATTTCTATTTAGGTCTTCTGCTTACTTTTTGACTGATTTTTTTGTTTTTGTTGTTATTGAGTTGTAGAGCGGTTTCTATATTTTGGATATTAACTCCTTGTCGTTCAAATCATTTACAAATATTTTCTCCCATCCCCAAGGTTGTCATTTTGTTTTGTTGATTGTTTCCTTTGATGTGCAAAAGCTTTTGATAGGTCTCAATTTTGCTTTTCTTTCTTTTATATTGAAAGACTGTTATAAGAAAACATTGCTACAATTTGTGTCTGAGAATGTTTTGTCTATGTTCTCTCTAGGAATTTAAAGTGTCATCTCTCATATTTAGTCATTTAAACAATTTTGAGTTTATTTTTGTACATGCTGTGAGTGAGTATTATAATTTTCTTGATTTACATGGAGCTATTCAGCTTTCCCAATACCACTTGCTAAAGAGACTATCTTCTCCCCATTGTATATTCTTGTGTCCTTTGTTGTAGATTAGTTGGCTGTGGGTGTGTGATTTTTTTCCTGGCCTCTATATTCTGTTTTATTGATTTACATATCTGTTTTTGTGGCAATACCATGCTGTTTTGATTATTGTAGCTTTATAGTATTATCTGAAGTCTGGAAGTGCTATGTCTCCAGGCTCTGGGTTTTGTTTTGTTTTGTTTTGTTTCAGGATTGCTTTGCTCAATGTCTGTAAAAGTAATACTACCTCCTTCTATGTAGTTTTGGAGAAAACCCATTTCTCAAAATACCCATGGTTCACCTCATGACTCTACCTCAAACCTATTTAACCTAAATGGTTATGTGACTTAATTTAGACCAAGAAACAAATTTCAAGGGAAATATAAGTAAAATCTGTGGTACCTCAAACAAAAATGACTCATTTTTGAGAAAAGAATTAACCATTCTTATCTTTGGATGAAATGTCCCACATAAGATGTAAGTTGTAAAAATAAGCTCACAATAGATTAAAGGTTTAAATGTAAGACAAGAAACTATAAAACTTTTAGAGGAAAACATAGGCAGAACACTCTCTGACATAAATCACTGCAAGTTCTTCTACAACCCACCTCCCAGAGTAATGGAAATAAAAAGAATAAACAAACGGGACCTAATTAAACTTAAAAGCTTTTGCACAATGAAGAAAACAATAAGCAAGGTGAAAAGGAAACCTTCAGAATGGGAGAAAATAATAGCAAACAAACAAGTGACAAAGAATTCATCTCCACAGTATACTAGCAGCTCATGCAGCTCAAGCAGCTCCATACCAGAAAAATAAACAACCCAATCAAAAGGTGGGAAAAAGACCTAAACAGACATTTCTCCAAAGAAGACATACAGGTGGCTAACAAACACATGAAAAGATGCTCAGCATTACTCATTATCAGAGAAATGCAAATCAAAACCACAACAATATACCATCTAATATCAGTCGGAATGACTGCCATCAAAAAGCCTACAAACAATAAATGCTGGAGAGGGTGTGGAAAAAAGGGAACTCTCTTACACTGCTGGTGGGAATGCAAACTAGTACAGCCACTATAGAGAACAGTGTGGAGATTCCTTAAAAAACTGGAAATAGAACTACCATATGGCCCAGGAATCCTACAGCTGGGCATACAAACTGAGGAATCCAGAATTGAAACAGACACATGTAACCCAATGTTCATTGCAGCACTGTTTACAATAACTAGGGCATAGATGCAATCTAGATGTCCATTGGCAAATGAATAAATAAGGAAGCTGTGGTACATATACACAATGGAATATTACTCAACTATAAAAAAAGAACATATTTGAGTCAGTTCTAATGAGGTGGATGAAACTGGAGCCTATTATATAGATTGAAGTAAGTAAAAAAGAGAAACACCAATACAGTATGTTAACACATATATATGGAATTTAGAAAGATAGTAATGATGACCATATATGTGAGATAGCAAAAGAGACACAGATGCAAAGAACAGACTTTTGGACTCTGTGGGAGAAGGCGAGGGTGGGATGATTTGAGAGAATAGCATTGAAACATTTATATTACCATATGTAAAATAGATGACCAGTGCAAGATAGATGCATGAAGCAGGGCACTCAAACCCACTGCTCTGGGACAATCCAGAGGGATGGGGTGGTGAGGGAGGTTGGAGGGGGTTCAGGATTGTGGGACACATGTACACCCATGGCTGATTCATATTGATGTATGGAAAATACCACCATAATATTGTAAAGTAATAAGCCTCTAATGAAAATAAATTAATTGATTTAAAATTAAAATAAACAGATGCAAGTTGCATCCTGAACCTTGTAATGGTGTCACCCCTTATTATAGGGATTAGAGATGGATTACTACCTTATTAGTTAGTGTAATTCAGGGCCAGTTAGAGCTTGGGAACAGTTGTTTCATTTGATGCTATACTGCATGTCCAATAAAGGTCTCAAATAGAGACATCAAGTTATATATGAACAAATTTTACATATGCAATCACAGACTGTTGGATTTAAATAGGATGTTTCTCATACAAGTTTAAATTTATATGCCATCTACAGCCACCATGAATTAATTTTATTTAAAAATTAAATTTAGTAATTATCTAGATAAGTGAAAATTGTATTACATTTTGTCATACATTTTGTAGCATTAAACATATTTCTAATTGCATAAATTCATAAAGACATTAGAGAAGCCCTGTTTAAGATAAATAATGATTATTTCTAAATAGCAAAGGACATTAGGGAAAGTTGCCAACAAAGGTCCGTCTAGTCAAGGTTATGGTTTTTCCAGTAGTCATGCATGGATGTGAGAGTTTGACTGTGAAGAAAGCTGAGCATAGAAGAATTGATGCTTTTGAACTGTGGTGTTGGAGAAGACTCTTGAGAGTCCCTTGGACTGCAAGGAGATCCAACCAGTCCATCCTAAAGATCAGTCCTGGGTGTTCATTGGAAGGACTGATGTTGAAACTGAAACTCCAATACTTTGGCCACCTCATGCAAAGAGTTGACTCATTGGAAAAGACCCTGATGCTGGGAAGGATTGGGGGCAGGAGGAGAAGGGGACGACAGAGGATGAGATGGCTGGATGGCATCACCGACTCGATGGACATGGGTTTGGGTAAACTCTGGGAGCTGGTGATGGACAGGGAGGCCTGGCGTGCTGCGATTCATGGGGTCACAAAGAGTTTGACAAGACTGAGAGACTGAAATGAACTGAACTGAACTGAACTGAAAACAACCTCAAGCAGAACTAGCCCAGGGGGAAAAAAAATAGAAAGATTGAGAGAAAGGGAGTGAGATTGCCCTTCCACTTACAGTAATAGCAAGATTTGCTTCTTGGGAAAGTATAAATGCCAAAGGAAAAACAGCATAAACACAACACCTTAAGAATGTCCTAGACAAGGAGAATTTGAGCTCAGACTCAAATTTATGTTGTAAAGATGAAGTGTGAAATCCTAGACATATGGAAAGCCAAAAAGGTCAGAAAGATTTTAGACTACAGTGATGTAATTAATAATTAGTCTAATAATTAGACTAAATTGATGAAATACTAATTTTAGAGAATTTGTGAAGTGGCAAGTGGAAGAAGTAAGTTCAGGTTTTAAAAGACATGCTACAGGGTTAACATATCTACTCTTAAAATTTAGAATTTAAATAATGATCAGTTTCCCGAAATCTTACATCTATATTTTATAAGTCCTATTTAAATATGGAAGAAGCTGTTTTATAGTTATATTTTTAAAATATTATTTATAGAGCAGGAGTTTTCTTCACTGTTTTCTCATCCTGTGTTTATTTGTGCAAAAAGTCTTCTAAGTCACATGTCCTGTATCTGAAAGTGTTATTAGAATCTTCTTGTGTCTGGCTGCATAGCTGCCTATGAATTGGTAGGAGGGTCTTGACAGATAGGTTGGGGTGGAAACTGCAAATGAGATACATAGTTAAGTTAGGGACCTTGTATTTTCTTATCTGAAGCTAAAGATGATTCATTTTTTATGACAATAATGCATTTTTATTGAATGCTTAATTTTATGGCATGCTATGTTCATAAATTTGTCACTGGTAATTACAGTTTGGGGGTTCTTTTATACCTATATATGAAGAGGTCAGAGTTTCTGAAAATACAACATCAATTTCTTTTCATATTCCAATTACTTGGATCCACTTAAATAATATAGATTGAGACTTTCTGGGGGTAGAACTCAGAAATCTACATTTTTCCCACACTAAAAGCTGCAACCAGTAGAATGAGGCCTTGAAACTAGTCATAAATTGTCATTATCCAGCTGTGATTGAGCTTATCAAAGTTGCACTATTATAATCTGATATATAAGGTTAAAAAACAAAGTTCCAATTGAAATTCAGTTTCTATCTATGAGGACATCTTTTCCATAAAGCACTATTTTGAAAGACTTTTTAGTAAAAAAAAAAACAAAAACAGAAAAACAAACAAAAAAACTGTGTTAAAAATGATAAAGCAGTCACAAAAAATATCTAAAATTGGTATATGACCCAATCACATAATGTAATTGTATTAGGTAAAATTTGGACAAATTTGTAAAAGTGATTTTTTGAACATAACCATCTTTTTCAAATGAGAAACTGTTGGCCATATTATTTTATAAAGGTGAAAGAAAAATAGAAGTAATGTTATAAGCTAAGAAAAAATGGTGAAATTTATGGGGTAAAGAGAAACAGATACTAATAAGTTTCAAAATCTAAAAACAAGCAAACGAAAACAAAAAAGGAAGTTCCAAAGTATGATAGTGAGAGTTGACAATGGGTCCATTTTATAAGCAAACAATACAGATTATGATTCCCAGACTTTTAGAACAATTTAGTAAAACTTAACTTTTTTTACATTTATTACTGTGGTAAAAAATAACATAAAATTTACCACTTTAATTATTTTTAAATGTGCAGAACTGTATTGTTAGTATTTGCCTTGTTGTGAAACGTCTCCAGAACTTTTTCATCTGCAGAACTGAAACTCTGAATCTGTTAAATAATTCCCTTTTCCCTCCTCAACCTCAGCCGCTGACAACAATCGTTCACTCTCTCTTTCTGTGAACTTGACTACTTTAATTCTTCGTAAGTGAAATTATACAGTATTTGTCTTTTTGTGTCTGGTATATTACACTTAGTGCAAAGTGTGGCTTACACATAACAGTAAAATATTATTTGGCCTTGAAAAGGAAGGAAATGCTGTCATATACTGTAATAGCAAGACTTTACTTTCATATTAAAACAGATTTCTTGACTTCATTCTTGTGAACTTGATATTTTGTACTGGCTTAAATGCTCATTTCAGTAAATCTATTTTAAGAGATTAAAACATGGGAAACCTTGTCTGAAATTCAGTATTCCTAAAAACTTGTATAAGTCACTCACACAGTTTATCATGCACTGCCACATGTAGAACAAAGCATAGAGAGATAGGTAGGTAGATACACATGGAGGTAGATAGACAGAAAGGTTGATCTTGCTGCATCACTGTTTGGACATTTTACAGAAAGTAAAAATAATAAAGCACTGCTTTTTCAGTCATCTTCAGAAATTAGCATTGTTTCTGGGATGTTAAATACAAATGCAATGGATCAAATATCATTCCAACACCCTAACTTTATTACATTTGCTTATATAAAACAGGAGGATATTGAATCTAAAAGTAAGCAAAGCACCACCAATGATGATATATGTTTTAGTAGAAATGCATTTTATGTGATGGAGCACAACCCAACTTGATGAAAGTCATTTTTCGAAAAGGGTATGCTACTTCAAACCAGTGTGTTTAGTTGATAGTCCATAAATTCTCTGTTGGAGATATTATGTATGGTCTACAGTGGATTCTACTTAATTGGCACATCTCAGTGGAAATTGAAATATGCCAATTAGACAATGACTGTCTCATTTATATACATAATTGCTCATACGAACTATCAGATACATTTGAAACTAAAAAAGATTTTTGAAATGCAAAGCATTGACCAAATTGTATATGTAGATAATTAAGACAAATTAGGAATGCAGATGTGGGGCATGATAAAAAGCATTATCATGAAAATATATTCCCATTTTTTTTGTTCAGCAGTTTAATGAGTATTATAATCCATCTGGTCAACACAAATAAAAAACATACCTAATAACCCCAATCAAAAACTGAATTTAAGTCTGTATTGATGCTCTATACTAATATTATTTAAAAATCCACCAAACTCTGCAGAGTTTCTGCTTTTTAATTCTTAAATGTTCTTAACTAAAGCATTGATTATAAACAAATTAATTTTTTATTGCAAGAAACAGTATATTTTAATTTCAAAAGAATTTTTATATTTGGAATGTAAGTCAATAGGATGCTTCTATCATGTCAAAATTTCTGTCTTAAGATGATTAATATGGGCAACTCTATCTCATGAAAAAAGTTGCTATTTGTTAAAATGAATCTTGACAATCTGAAGAACATCAGGAAATTCTCAAATAATGACATATTGAGAGTTTTCCCTAATTGTTAAAGAACACTGATAATGATTTACTAAGAGTTTTTCCCTTAATTCACTAAACAGCTTAAATATTTTTGTAGGTATACATATATACACATGTATACTTATAGAGTACTTGTGGTATACTAAGTGAAAGGACAGTCTCATTTTTTTCTGTTAGTGTTAATCATATATTTACAATTTTGAAAACATTATTTTCATCACTGTGGATACTAAAAACCTATATACTCAATCACATATCCTCCAAAAGTCTTATTTTTTAATCTTATTTTATGTTTTATAAAAACACTTCAAAGAGTTTCAGAGAAGATTATTTCTTCAGAATAAATCTTAAATGTAAAAATGCAAAATATATATGCATATATATTTAATTTTACATTTAAGATTACATTTAAATATATATATGCATACATATTTCAGTTGCTAAGTTGTATCTGACTCTTTTGTGATTCCATCACCATAGCCTACCAGGCTTATCTGTCCATGGGATTTCCCAAACAAGAATACTGGAGTGGGTTGCCATTTCCTTCTCCAACCCAGGGATTGAACCCATCCCTCCTGCATTGGCAAGTGGATTCACTACCACTGAGCCCTAAAAATGATATGAAAAATTAAATGATATGAAAAATTCAGGAGTTTTGGTAAAATTTACTTACAGACTTTTAATCAATTTCTAATCCATAAAATGTGAATAAATATTCTTGCTTTCCTAATCCTTGATAATTGCTCTAGGCAAATTTCTAAAATGGCCAAGATTAATCCTGCATCCTGGTGTTCAACTATTGCATAACCTGGAAACTCCAGTGCCCAGGGAACCTGGGAACAGATGGGTATGCTGGGATTGTTACTGGTGATGTTATAAGGCAGGGGCCTCCCACATGATGCAGTGGGAAAAAATTTGCCTGCCAATGCAGGAGAAGCAGAAGACACTAGTTCAATCCCTGGGACAGGTGGGGAAGAACCCCTGGAGGAGGAAATGGCAACCCACTCCAGTATTCTTGCCTGGAAAATTCCAAGGACAGAGCAGCCTGGTGAGCTACAGCCCATGGGGCCACAAAGAGTTGAACACGACTGAGCAACTGAGTATTCATGTTATGATATAAGGCAAGTGGTTGTGGGATAGTCACTCCTGTGGTCACATTCCATCAGATAAGACTCTGTTATAGCTGACTGGAATCGAAGGAAAAGTCAGAGAGAAAGAGTTCTGCTGGCACAGAAAAAAAACAAAAAGTCATTTTTGTGAACTGCCTATGGGAGTGGAAGTCACATGGCAAAGAACTGAGGGCAGCCTTGGAGGGATAAAAGTGACTCCCAACTGATATCTGGCACGAAGAAAGGACCTCAGTCCTGTATCTGCAGGCAACTGAACTCTGTCAAGAACCACATGATCTTGAAACGGGGCCCTGCCCCACCACAACCCCAGGCTCCAGAAAAAAACAGGCCAAGCAACTCCTTGATTTCAGCTTCATGAGATTTCAAGCAGAGAACCCAGCTAATCAGGGCCCAGAGTCTCTCTGTCCAGTCCAGTTGCTCATGCACTTTTATTCAGGTCACTATTAATTATAGAAATTCATTGTATAAAAATATCACTGTTTTTGATCACAATTGCCCTCAGTTTATGTACTTAAATGACTATTCTTCAACCTCATAAGGACCAGCAGTATATTAAACCCTCCAGCTACATCTTGTCAGCCTGTTCCTGCCTTTATTTTTCTCCTTATTCAACTCAGACTCAAAAGTTTAATCATTTAATAATACCTATAAAACTGTTTTCATTTTCCATTGATGTGTAATAAATTTCCACAAACTTAGAAGTACAATGAAGCACCTTTATTATCTCACCATCTCCAGGACCCCAGGTACAGTTTATGTGGCTCCTCTGCTCAGGCTGTCATAAGGCTGCAATCAGTTCTGTGACCTCATCTGAAGCCCAGGGTCTTCTCCCCAGCTTACGAAATTATTGTCAGAATTCATTTTCTTACATCTATAGAACTTATAGTATCTTGCTTCTTCAAGGCCAACAGGAAAACATCTTTGAACTCAGGGAAGGCCTGAGTCCTCTTTTATAGAGATAAACAGATTGAGCAAGTAGGACTTGCTTAAGTCCTGCCTAGGTTAATCTACCTTTAACTCAACGTTAACCCAATTAAGGGCTTAATTACATCTGTATAAACCTTCAGTCTTTGCCACGTCATACATCCTAATCACAGCTGCACCAGCAGTGGAAATCTTGGGCATCATCTTAGAATGTTATTTACTCCAAACTGGTAGCAATTATATACCTTCTGTCCTCTTCATTTTACCTCCTCAGCAAAAGAGCAATCCTGAGTGAACCAAACATCTGCATTCTTCACTTAAAACTGCTGTGCTGGGTCAAATGAACTTGGCTACATGACATTACAAATCTTTAACCTAGAAATCTCTTTTGGATCATTTATGCAATTGCCATTTTATAGCTCATCCTAAACACTGTACTGACACTTTATATACAGCATGTATATAATCAATCCATGTCCAACCTCTTAACACCTGATCCAACTTTATACTTTCCTCACATGGTTAACGGTGCTGTAAAATACCCAGGTGCTCAAACTAGAAATCTGGTAGTCAGTCCCCAAATATCATAGTCCCTCAGTCCATCCTCTCAGTCATCAAGATCTAATATCATCTCATTAGTGTTTGTTAGGACCATCCATTCTGCTCAGGATCTGCTACTTTAGGCTTTTGTAGGACCAGGAGATAAACTTTTGATGTATGAAGTGTAGAAATTTGAAACTGTTAATACACTAGTTAGTATACCATAAACAATGCAGGTGTAGTTTCCTTAAGTTTCAGTTCAGTCGCTCAGTCGTATCCAACTCTTTGCAACCCCATGAACCGCAGCACGCCAGGCTTCCCTGTCCATCACCAACTCCCAGAGTCTACCCAAACCCATGTCCATCGAGTTGATGATGCCATCCAGCCATCTCATCCTCTGTCGTTCCCTTCTCCTCCTGCCCTCAATCTTTCCCAGCATCAGGGTCTTCTCCAATGAGTCAGCTCTTCGCATGAGGTGGCCAAAGTATTGGAGTTTCAGCTTCAACATCAGTCCATCCAAAGAACACCCAGGACTGATCTCCTTTAGGATGGACTGGTTGGATCTCTTTGCTGTCCAAGGGACTCTCAAGAGTCTTCTCCAACACCATAGTTCAAAAGCATCAATTGTTCTATGTTCAGCTTGCTTCATAGTCCAACTCTCACATACATACATGACTACTGGAAAAACCATAGCCTTGACTAGACGGACCTTTTTTGGCAAAGTAATGTCTCTGATTTTTAATATGCTGTCTAGGTGGGTCATAACTTTCCTTCCAAGGAGTAAGCATCTTTTAATTTCATGGCTGCAATCACCATCTGCAGTGATTTTGGAGCCCAGAAAAATAAAGTCAGCCACTGTTTCCTCTATTTCCCCATCTATCTGCCATGAAGTGATGGGGCTGGATGCCATGATCTTAGTTTTTTAAATGTTGAGCTTTAAGCCAACTTTTCCTTAAGTAGGGTATTGCAATAATAAGAATAAATGACTGTATACAGCACTGGTTTAAAGGGTAAGTTGTAGTTGGACAAAGAAACTACTTGAATTTGGAGGAAATGTTATGTTATGGTAACCTGTATTAAAAATCAAAACACCCAAATAAACCAAATTGGCTGCTAAATGTTACTGCAAAAGAAGAGGCTGCAGAAGATGTGTGTGTTTGGTCATTCCTGGCTATATTTAATAAAGTACTAGAAGAAGCAGACAAGCTCTTGAAAGGACTAGATATTTTTGAAAAGAGAAATGAAATAAAAGAGCAATAGCATTTAAAGATGAAGGTTTGCATAGCTGGTAAAAGCTTCTGCTTCGAAATTTCGAATAATCTGAATTAGGATTGAAAAACTTTTAAGTACAAAAGTAAATTAAAATTCATTTTGCTAGCAAAGATCAAATTAAGCTTGTAGTTTTTCCACCCAAGCAATGCTATTATTAATAAATAGTGTGTGGGGTGAGGGAGAGAGTTGAGGCTTAAAAAAAGTAAGTTAATCACTATTTAGGATATGTGTTGTTGTTCAGTTGCTAAATCACGTCTAGCCCTTTGAGATCCCATGGACTATGGCACTCCTAGCTTCCCTGTCTTTCACTGTCTCCAGGAGTTTGCTCAGATTCATGTCCTTTGAGTCAGTGATGCTATCTAACCATCTCTTCCTCCGTTGCCCTCTTCTCCTCCAGCCCTCAGTCTTCTCTAGCATCTGGGTCTTTCCAGTGAGTCAGCTCTTCACATCAGATGGCCAAATTATTGGAGCCTCAGCTTCAGCATTAGTCCTTCCAATGAATATTTAGGCTTGATTTCCTTTAGGATTGACTGATTTGATCTCCTTGCTTTCCAAGGGACTCTCAAGAGTCTTCTCCAGTACCACAACTCGAAGGCATCAATTCTTCAGTGCTCAGCCTTCTTTATGAGTGCTCACATCCATTCATGACTACTGGAAAAAACATAGCTTTGACTATTCAGAGCTTTGTCAGCAAAGTGATGTCTTTGCTTTTTAATACACTATCTAGGTTTGTCATAGCTTTTCTGCCAAGGAGTAAGCATCTTTTAACTTCATGGCTGCAGTCACCATCCGCAGTGATTTTGGAGCCCAAAAAATAAAATCTGTCCCTTCTTCCACTTTGTCCCCATTTATTTGCCATGACGTGGTGGGACTGGATGCCATGATCTTCATTTTTTGAATATTAAGTTTAAAACCAGCTTTTTCTCTGTCCTCTTTCCCCTTCATCAAGAGGCGCTTTAGTTCCTCTTCACTTTCTGCCATTAGAGTGGTATCACCTGCATATCTGAGGTTATTGGTATTTCTCCCTGCAATATTGATTCCAGCTTGTGATTCATCCAGCCCAGCATTTTTCATGATGTACTCTGCATATATGTTAAATAAACAACAGACAATATACAGCCTTGTCATACTCCTTTCCCAATTTTGAACTAGTCAGTTGTTACATGTAAGGAAGATTATATGTAGTTAATTTGGTGTAATAATTTGTATTTTACTAACTGGAGACAAATGGATCAGAAACACTCATACTCTTGAGGAGGGGAGCATAACTCCCTACTCCTTAATTATGGCATGCCCATAGTCTCTTACTTGTGAAGAGTATGAAGCAGGGGTGAGGGGATTGTAAATTGAAGGTGGAGAAACGAAACACTACTCCAGCCATGTAATTAGAGTCAACAGCTGTGATTAGTCATGTTGATAGAATGTACCCTTGATATATTGTGATGAAAGTGGCATTTAGGCATTGTGATCTTTCTCCCCCAAACTTAAAACCGCTGTTTAATAATGAGGAAAACATCAGTGAAATCCCTCTTATCAAATATAAAACAAAATCCCTAACTGCATGTTAAAAATCAAGACCATTAAAAGCAAGTAAAGTCTGAGAAACTGTCACAGCTTAGAGAAAACTTCACAGCTAAGAGAGATTATTTGTGCTCTCCCCTCCCTCTATATGTAGATTTTTTAGTTTCTTATTTATTGTATTTGTGAATTTATTTGTGTGTCCTTAATTTTGAGGAATCTAGTTCTTCTAAATAATGGAGTCTCTTAAAAACATACACATGTTAAAATACTTAAAAAAAAAAAATCCATGAGTTTTCTTTAGAAATGAGATGGACAGAGGACTCACACTCCTGACTTGACTAAACTATGTTGCTCAGAAAGTACACCTCAAGTATCTCGGAAATCCAGGCCTGTCACATTATATCAATGAGTCAATACATTCCCATTAATGTATAGTCTAGAACGCATTATGTTTCCAGTCATTTTCCACTGAAAGAGACCTAAATGATAGACTAATAACAAATACTGCACCTTTAATAACAGTATTTTCTGCATGTTTAAATAAAGGTTTATTAAAGTGATTCCAACATAATAGGTTCCATAAGGTCACTTGCAACCACAAAATATGTTGCTATTTTCCATTGATAATACTGTATTAAAATGCAGAATCTAAAACAAGCTCTTTGGAATGAATGATGATAGTCAAAATGATAGCTTTCCCCATTAATCTAAGCAGCTGAATATCAGGATGAAGCATGATGAAAAGGGCTACAGATTATAAATTTAAAGATATCATGTTAAGGGGTTTTAGAGCAATCTAAATACCTGAAATTTCTCTGTATTTTTCAATAGGTATATCATGTAAGTATTTCAATTTTTTTCAATTACCTTCACATCTCTGAGTTATTTTAAATTTAACAAAAATGCATGGAAATAATTTTGTCACATTTACAGAGGTAAGTATGCTAAAATAGATGAGGCATTGCTTAATAATTCCTCCGTGACTTAAACTAGATTAAGTTCTCTAATGAAGCAGGTAAGTGGGAGGATTGGTGCCTCTGTTTTAGCTCTGAAAGTACAAGCTGATTTGATGCAATTTAACTAAGTATGAGATAGAAGAGAAAAAAATTGTTTTAAATAGGTTATGATGTCAAAATTGTCCAATAATGGGATACATAGGGTTAAAGTTTACAAAAATTACTAAACCATGAATTTATTTAAGACATTAAGGACTTAATATAGTGAGGATTATACTGTAGTATTCTCCTCTTTGACTCTAAGCAAATTTAAAAATCAATTTTCAAATAAGGAATATCTTATTCTTTGAGTGTCACTATCAGTTCAGTTCAGTTCAGTCGCTAGCCGTGTCCAACTTTTCTCAACTCCATGGAATGTAGCAAGCCAGGCCTCCCTGTTCATCACCAACTCCCGGAGTTTACTCAGACTCATCTACATTGAGTTGGTGATGCCATCCAACCATCTCATCCTCTGTGGTACCCTTCTCCTACTGCCTTAAATCTTTCCCAGCATCAGGGTCTTTTCAAATGAGTCAGCTCTTTGCATCAGGTGCCCAAAGTATTGAAGTTTCAGCTTCAACATCAGTCCTTCCAATGAACACTCAAGACTGATCTCCTTTAGGATGGACTGGTTGGATCTCCTTTCAGTTCAAAGGACTCTCAAGAGTCTTCTCCAACACCACAGTTCAAAAGCATCAATTCTTCAGCTCTCAGCTTTCTTTATAGTCCAACTCTCACATCCATACATGACTACTGGAAAAACCATAGCCTTGATGAGACAGACTTTGTCGGCAAAGTAATGTCTCAGTGTTTTACTATGCTGTCTAAGCTGGTCATAGCTTTCCTTCCAAGGAGTAAGCATCTTTTAATTTCATGGCTGCAGTCACCAACTGCAGTGATTTTGGAGCCCAAAAAAATAAAGTCAGTCACTGTTTCCACTGTTTCCCCAGTTATTTGCCAAAAAGTGACGGGAATGGATGCCATGATCTTAGTTTTCTCCAAAAAAATAAAGTCAGTCACTGTTTCCACTGTTTCCCCAGTTATTTGCCAAAAAGTGACGGGAAAGGATGCCATGATCTTAGTTTTCACAATGATGAGCTTTAAGCCAACTTTTTCACTCTCCTCTTTCAGTTTCATCAAGAGGCTCTTTAGTTCTTCTCCATTTTCTGCCATAAGGGTGGTGTCATCTGCATATCTGAGGTTATTGATATTTTTCCTGGCAATCTTGATTCTAGCTTGTGTTTCATCCAGCCCAGTGTTTCTCATGATGTACTCTGCATATAAGTTAAATAAGCAGGGTGACAATATACAGTCTTGACATACTCTCTTTCCTATTTGGAACCAGGCTGTTGTTCCATGTTAAGTTCTAACTGTTGCTCCCTGACATGCATACATATTTCTCAAGAGGCAGGTGGGGTAGTATAGTATTCCCTTCTCTTTAAGAATTTTCCACAGTTTATTGTGATCTACACAGTCAAAGGCTTTGGCATAGTTAATAAAACAGAAGTAGATGCTTTTCTGGAACACTCTTTCTTTTTCAATGTTGGCAATTTGATCTCTGTTTCCTCTGACTTTTCTAAAACTGCCTGAACATCTGGAAGTTCATGGTTCAGGTATTGCTGAAGCCTGGCTTGGAGAATTTTAAGCATTACTTTACTAGTGTGTGACATGAGTACAATTGTGCGGTAGTTTGAACATTCTTTGGCATTGTCTTTCTTAGGGATTGGAATGAAAACTGACCTTTTCCAGTCCTGTGGCCACCGCTGCATTTTCTAAATTTACTGGCATATTGTGTGCAGCACTTTCACAGCATCATCTTTTAGGATTTGATAGCTCAACTGGAAATCCATCACCTCCACTAGCTTTGTTCATTGTGATGCTTCCTAAGGCCTACTTGACTTCACATTCCAAGATGTCTGGCTCTAGGCGAGTGATCACACCATCATTGATTATCTGGGTCATGAAGATCTTTTTTGTATAGTTCTTCTGTATATTCTTGCCACCTCTTCTTAATATCTTCTGCTTCTTTTAGGTCCATACCATTTCTGCCCTTTATTAAGCCCATCTTTGCATGAAATATTCCCTTGGTATCTCTAATTTTCTTGAAGAGATCTCTAGTCTTTTCCATTCTATTTTTTTCCCTCTATTTCTTTGCATTGATTGCTGAGGAAGGCTTTGTTATCTCTCCTTGCTATTTTTTGTAACTCTGCATTCAAATGGGTATATCTTTCCTTTTCTCCTTTGCTTTTCACTTCTCTTCTTTTCAGAGCTATTTGTAAGGCCTCCTCAGACAGCCATTTTGCTTTTTGCACTTCTTTTTCTTGCTCCCTGTCTCCTGTAAAATGTCATGAACCTCCATCCATAGTTCATCAGTCACTCTGTCTATCAGATCTAGTCCCTTAAATCTACTTCTCACTTCCACTGTATAATCATAAGGGATTTATAATCATATAATCATATAATCATATAATCATTAGGTCATACCTGAGTGGTCTAGCGGTTTTACCTGCTTTCTTCAGTTTAAGTCTCAGTTTGGGAATAAGGAGTTCATGATCTGAGTCACAGTCAGCTCCCAGTCTTGTTTTTGCTGACTGTATAGAGCTTCTCTGTTTTTGGCTGCAAAGAATATAATCAATCTGTTTTCGGTGTTGACAATCTGGTAATGTCCATGTGTAGAGTCTTCTCTCGTGTTGTTGGAAGAGGGTGTTTGCTATGACTATTGTGTTCTCTCGGCAAAACTGTGTTAACCTTTGCCCTGCTTCATTCTGTACTCCAAGGCCAAATTTGCCTGTTACTCCAGGTGTTTCTTGACTTCCTACTTTTGCATTCCAGTCCCCTATAATGAAAAGGACATCTTTTTTGGGTGTCAGTTCTAAAAGGCCTTGTAGGTCTTCATAGAACCGTTCAACTTCAGCTTCTTCAGCATTACTGGTCAGCGCATAGACTTGGATTACCGTGATATTGAATAGTTTGCCTTGGAAATGAACAGAGATCGTTCTGTCGTTTTTGAGATTGCATCCGAGTACTGCATTTCAGATTCTTTTGTTGACTATAATGGCTACTCCATTTCTTCTAATTGATTCTTTCCCACAGTAGTAGATATAATGGTCATCTGAGTTAAATTCACCCATTCCAGTCCATTTTAGTTCCCTGATTCCTAAAATGTCAATGTTCACTCTTGCCATCTCCTGTTTGACAACTTTCCATTTGCTTTGATTCATGGACCTAATATTCCAGTTTCCTATGAAACATTGCTCTTTTTAGCATCAGAGCTTGCTTCTATCACCATTCACATCCACAGCTGGGTGTTGTTTTTGCTTTGGCTCTATCTCTTCCTTCTTTCTTAGGTTATTTCTCCATTGGTCTCAGTAGCATATTGAGCACTTACTACCTGGGGAGTCCATCTTTCAGTGTGCTATCTTTTTGTCTTTTCATACTGTTCATGGAGTTCTCAAGGCAAGAATACTGAAGTAGTTTGCCATTCCTTTTTCCAGTGGACCACATTTTGTCAGAACTCTCCACCAAAACCCATGAGTCTTGGGTGGCCAAACATGGCATGGTTTAGTTTCACTGAGTTAGACAAGGCTGTCATCGATGTGATTAGATTAGTTAGTTTCTGTGCTTGTGGTTCAGTCTCTCTGCCCTCTGATGCCCTCTCTCAGCGCCTACTGTCTTACTGAGTTTTCTCTTACCTTAGATGTGGTGTATCTCCTCATGGATGCCGCTACTAACCTTGGATCTAGGGTATCTCCTCTTGGCTGTTCCAGTGCCAAGCTATATATTTTAGCAATTAAGATGCAATATAAGTTAATTTTAATTTTTTTAACTTCTTATTTTGTTTGAGGGTATAGCCAATTGACAATGTTGTGATAGTTTCAGGTGAAGAGTAAAGGGACACAGCCCTACATATACAAATACACACACACACACACACACATATATATATGTATGTATATATACACACATATATTCTTTTCCCCCAAACTCACCTCCCAGCCAAGTTGCTGCACAACATTGAGCAGAGTTCCATATGATACACAGTCAGTCCTTTTTGGTTACCCATTTTAAATACAGCAGTGTGTCCATGTCCATCTGAAACTCCCTAACTATCCCTCCCCCTCATCCTCCCACCCCTGAAAACCGTAAATTGATTCTCTAAGTCTGTGAGTCTCTTTCTGTTTTATAAGTTCATTTGTATCATTTCTTTTTTAGATTCCACATATAAGGGGGGTCATATTTCTCTTCCTCTATCTGACTTACATCACTCAATATTACATTCACTAGGTTCATCTATGTTGCTACAAATGGGATCATTTCATTCTTTTTAATGGCTGAGTAATATTCCTTTGTATGTATATATCACATGAATTTATCCATTCATCTATCAATGGACATTTAAGTTGTTTCCATGTCTTGGCTATTGTGCTGCAATGAACTTTGGGGTGCATGTATGCTTTCAGATCAGGTTTTTCTCTGGATATATGCCCAGGAGTGGGATTGCAAGGTCATATGGTAGCTCAATTTTTAGTTTTTTAAGGAACGTCCATAATGTTCTTCACAGTGGTTTTACCAATTTACTTTCCCACAGTTTGGGAAGGCCCCCTATAAGTTAAATTTTAAACCATATTTTAATAGAGTCAGACCATCTGATTAATATGTGCTTTCATTTCCTAACCTCATTGCTCAGGATAGATAATTTAGAATCATATTTAATCCTTCTCTCCTTCTCAATCCCCATATTCAATCCTTAATTCCCATTGGTTCTAATTCAAGACTCATTTAGAATACACTTACTTAATATTCACAACTACTATCATAATCCTGTCACCGTTTCACCATCATACAGACTCTATCATGGTATCCCTGCTTTCATTTTTGCCATCCCCAGACCATGTAAAATGCCAAAGTAATACTTTTAACATATAAGCAAAGTCATATGTTTTTTCCACCCAATATCAATGACTTCTCATCTCACCATCAAAGTCAAACTCCTACAGTCCTGTAAAATGTTCTGTATGATGACCTACACCCTTGTTATCTCTTAGCCTTCATCTCACCCTCTATCATTCCTTTTCAGCCTTGTTCAGTCTTGTAGTTGAGATATCCCGGCTAATTTTAAAACTCAGGAACGTTCTATTTTACCTTTATATTTTCTGCTGACATATATACACACAGTTTACTCCCTGACCATGTTTAAGTCATTGGGTTTATGTCATCTTATTCACAGATGAATATTCTATTTGAAACTTAACACTCTCTTGCTAGCATCCCATTCTTCTCTAACTTACTCATTCTCCATGGTAGTTACCATATAAAATACTACATTTTTTTGTTTATTAACTTTCTCTCCTGCTAGAATGTTTTCTTCAAGATGACTATATTCCTTGTGTGTTTTGTTTACTCTATCTCAACATGAGAACCTGCTGTGTAATATATGTTTGATATCTTTGAACATGTTGATAAACATAAGTCTAACCAATGTAATAATTTTTTAAACCATAAGGCTAAAATCAATTTAATATATAATAAATTGTCCTTAGGCTTTACCTTTGATATATTGCTCATGATTTCTAATTAAACTCATATAAATAATGTAAACTAGAGTTCAGGGGATCTTAGTATTAATTGTGCCTTTAAAAGTCATGTAAAAGAAAAAAATAAACTTAAAAAAAGTTAGAGCCAAGTAATTATTCCAGTCAATTAATCAGTTTATATCAAATGCATGAATTATCTGCTAATGAAATTCTCTTCATTATGCTCATCATTAGAATTTTCTTTAATCCTAAAGGGCACTAGCTGAATATCTTCTTCTCTCTACATTCTTTTATATAATCTCCCCATGTCATACCTAGAAGGTCACGAAGTTAATTGGCTGTTGAGTACTTAACATAGTTAATTTCATCTTATAAGTTATCTGATTTTTAATTTTAAAGTTCTTTGGTCAAGGTTACAGGATTAGCATAACCTCAAATCAAGAACATGTTTCTAGGCAGGGCAACACTTTCTAGTCAGTAGCTCACTAAAACTATTGATGTTGATATAATTGCATGAAAATACAGCTGCGTTTACTCACATTGGAGAGTACAACATTTGCTTTTCCTTATAATTTTTATGTTAGTCTTGTAATATTTTTGAAGGTGTGACTCAATAGTGAGAAATCAAAGGGTAGTGAATAAGTAAATACAAATTTGAAGTATTTCAGTGCTGACTTTACATTAGTAAAGAAGCATATATAGTGATTTTTGTCTTATTAAGTAATGATACTCTTTTTACTTTCTAAATACAGTTATTCAGAATGTATTTGCTTGTTTAATTCTCACACAGATGTTTTAAATGTAATTTGTTTTATCCTTGTTGTACAGATTGAGACTCCAAAATTCCAAGTATTGTATGATTTTTTGTTAGGGATAAGGAATAAAATAATTTTTACCCTGGAACCTGTCCTCGTCCTTCTACACAGTTTGCAAGCTCATACAGGTAACAGTGAATCAGTGACTTATACAAGATATGTAAAAATAGGAAGATGAAGAAGTTGGCAATTCAAGAGTGCACGCTCTACCCATAAGGATGGCCAGTGCTTCAATTCAGTTAATTGTTGCTTTGCTGCATACTCAGCATTGCAGAATCTTCTTTTTTAAGCCAGATTGTAGTTTAAAAAAAATACACTTCATTCATTTTTAAATGTTGTAGCATATTTCTTACTAGGTGCAGTTTATGAACTGAAGGATTTAAATGTACTATACCATATTCTTCCCACTCATTTAAATGAGTAGCAGACTATATTTTACTTAAAGCTGTTAGTTCCCAAAGGACCATTATCATCATAGCTCATTAAATTCTATCCTCTTGAGGTCCTCCAGATAAGTGATTTACAAACAGCTGTACTCAACTCTAGGTTCCACAAAAACAGCAAAAGAATCACTGTAGATGATGAGAGAAATGCTGAGCAGTCAAGGTTGGTGATTTTCAGATCTTTCTACAATGTCACTTTTCATTTCTTTGATTTGGGAAATAAATATTCTGCTGATAAAAATTTGGAAAGAATGTTCAAAGTTGTGAGTATCAGAACTCTACCATTAAAAACTGTATTTTCAAACTGAAGAAAAATTATGAGTGGCATTGGTGACTTTCTAATTTAAAATTTGTCATGATGTGATTCCAATGAATTTAATGAGAATTCTGAAAGTAGGTCTATGCTCCTTTTCCTACAACACCATCTAATGGGGTCAGGATGTCTGACATGGAGAGGTTGCTTGATTACATTTTATTCAGTCGATTTACCCTCTGTGTGAAGCATTGGTGGAGTTTTCTCAGAAAGCACAACCAGTTCAGTAACTTTTAAGACCCACAGCTGCTTTGTTTCTTATGTGATTAGGAAGTCCCCTTCCCTTTTTTACTTCTCCATGGCTGAAAAGAGCATACATTTTCCAAGTTAAACTCATGCAGTTTCTCATTTTATTTCATTTATACACTTAATAAAGTTGTCAATCACTTATTTTTAATTTTATATTTATCCAAGGAAATCATTCATTGTATCAATATCTAGTAAATAGTAAAGAGTCATAATTCTGTAATAGCTGTTCTATAATTTGGGTGGATGACAGTTTAGCTAGATGTCACCTCCTAAAAGAATTAGGTTGGCTTATTCAATGAAAAAAAGGAAAACTCAATTGAATAATTTACCAGGAAATGACAAAATAAAAAGCTTTAAATAGTGGCATCATAGAAAAGGACTTAGGAATGTTTCCCAAAATTCAGAAAAGATTGGGAGATTCTTTCTTTCCTTTCCATTAAAAAAATTACCTAGTTTTGCCCACTTTATTCTTTAAGACAAATTGGTGTCCTTACATCATATCCCGATTGACCTCAAAGTGGATCTAACAGTAAATCCAGGAAATGCCTATCCTGCATATTCCTTATCTGTTCTGTATTTAGCTCAATTGTCACTAACAATCAAATTTCCATTCTTTGCATTTTCTGATTTCATTCATCTTCTCAGTCATTAGATCTCACTTTCTCCTAATAGATTAATCCTCTCTAATTATCTTTTAGTATATTCTTACTAAAGTTGCACATCGGTACTGTACACCCTCCTTTATTAAAGAGAAAACTTCACCCTTATCTGAGTTTTATGAAACCTAAACTCTTACCCTTTACATTTAATCCACATCCTTTATGGGTTAGGTTCAGTTCTGCAGGGGAGAGAAAGATTTAGATAACTTGCTACAAATCCATTATTGTGCCCTACCTGACAAGAGGAAAGTCAGAACAACTCTTATCGACTGGACTTAGAAATATAATAAATGCGATGAAAATTCAGCTTTCTGATGACTGGTGTCTACTTTTGGAAGCCAGCAATCAGAGTTGAGGTTGAGTTTGGACTTTCTTTTTTTATTTCTGGATGCAGTCTTTCTGTGTGTTTAGAAAAACAAAAACAAAAAAACTTTAAATATGTGGCCTTTCCCAGCTGCTATAACCTATTTATGGACTGTGCTGGCTGTTATTTTGTGAAGAAACCTAAGAAGACAATATTTCTAGAATTCTATTTGACTGGGCTGCCAAAAAGTTTTAAAGTGCCAGTCAGAAAACAGCAGTCTTCTTCAGGGCCTATTGCATCAGATTACCTGACACCTTTTCCTCCATTGCTTTATTTTTTCCCATAACATATTTGAACCTCTGATATTATGTATATATGCAGATTCTTCTCTGAACACCATCACACTTGAAAAAAATTCCTTGGGGGCAGGATCTTGTTGATTCTGTCCAATGCAGTCACCTCAGTACCTGGAACAGTTCTTGCTACAAAGTAGGCACTGAGAAAATTTTTACAAAATGGATGAATGGATTTCTAGGACTTATTCAAGTATGGTAAAAAGTTCTGGTTATATTGCTATAGTGAAGATTGCCATTGAACTCAACCTGCAACATAAACTTTTCTGATGATCTACAGCTGGCTGGGCCACACTGTGGATTTTGGATTTAATGGCCCCACTCTCTGTCCTCCAGAAACACAAAACACAGACACACATTCACTGCTACTGCTGTTTCTGTTTCTCTGGAGACCCTGGCTGATACATGTTTGGATACTAAGAGATTCTGTTTGTTGGTTTTATGTTTGTTTGTTTTCATTAACCTACAACACAGTGACTTCTTTCTCCTGTTCCTTATGTTGTTGGACTACTGAAGTTTCAATCATAGGAATTCAGTTTGAACATTATCAAAGCCATTATTGAGAACCCCAGGGTTTCCAGTAACAAAGGAACTATTTGGGTCCTATTATGAAACCAGCCTACCATTCCCAGAAAAAGGAAAACAACAGCAAAAACAGCTACACTGGATCCTCATTGAGATGCTGCTGCTACTACTGCTGCTAAGTCGCTTCAGTCGTGTCCGACTCTGTGTGACCCCATAGACGGTAGCCCACCAGGCTCCCCTGTCCTTGGGATTCTCCAGGCAAGAACACTGGAGTGGGTTGCCATTTCCTTCTCCAGTGCATGAAAATGAAAAGTGAAAGGGAAGTCGCTCAGTCGTGTGACTCTTAGCGACCCCATGGACTGCAGCCTACCAGGCTCCTCCGTCCACGGGATTCTCCAGGCAAGAGTACCGGAGTGGGGTGCCATTGCCTTCTTCGCCTCATTGAGATAAAAGTAGGCAATATCTGTTTCAATGATTGTGCCATGAAAAATATGTAAAAAAACCATTACCTCCATGTGTGAACTCAGTAAGAGGTTTTCACATTCCAGTGATAAGACAACAAATATCAATCAAGACTTTGTCCTTGTGAAACCATAAATCACGAATGACTCAATCTCTGGTGCTTTCATCAGCCTCAACCACAGTATTTCAGGAATTTATGACCTGTGACAGCTTTAATTCTACTTTGTTATAATCTTACCACACCCACCCCAGATGCCTTCCCACATGGAATGACCAGAAAACTTTATAACTTGACTCTAGCAGATGTAAGAAACACTGACCCACTGACTTAAGTATACTGTTCACAGCAGAAGTCAGTTATAAGGTGGGGCCAGAACCCATTCGTGACTGATTTAGTACACGGTGATTTTACTTTATGAGAGTCTGTTACCTCATTTCTTTAACATCTGGAACTTCAAACTGGAAACAACATAAGCAAAGGAAAAATCTCAGGCTCATGAAGTGAATACATTTTTGTGCATTTTGTACAAATCCTCTCTTCAGTAGGGATCACTAAAGGAGGACACCTGAACAGATGTCTTTTCATTGAAGCAGAATTTCCATGAAAGAACATCAAGCGTTCTTCACTCTTGAAAATTTATATTTCTCAACCATAGCTGAAGATACATTGTATGGTATAGCCAAAATAAAACAATAACTACACATACAAATCTCTGGATTAAGATGCAGAATGGGCCTCTTCATGGCCCACCACATATACAACCCCATCTCTGAGTTCAAAATAGTTTATTATAAATGTTAAATGTGCTTCACTAAGTTTTTTGATAGTTCTGTCTATGGAATAGTACATCCACATCCTGCCTTAAGCATGTCCTAAGTATAGATAGTTTCAAAAATCACCATTCATTGACATACCATCTGTCCTATAACATCACAATGACATTTAAAATCAATATACTTCCACTCATAATGTCTATTAGGACAAGGTTTCTTTAATAATATCACTATCATTTCTGGCTTGCCTCAGCAAATTTCTCTTATTTTATCAAATAAGTTTTCTGTCTCCAGAAACTATTTTAACATCAGCAGTCATTGTAGATTTTATTATGATATTGAAAAACATTGTTCAAAACAGTCCCTTTCTGTAGCTGCCTGTCTATTAGCCATCACTCATCATCCAATTACTACATAGAAATTTCAAGTGGACCTTGGGAAATGCCTACACTATTACAATTCTATTAGAATGAAATGGAAAACTACCAACCCCCTACCTTCTCTGGCCATGACCATGTTTTCCCACAGCAACTCACTGCATATACTTCTATGCTTAAAACATCACTCCATGATAAATATCCTGACACTATCCTGACACTTTTCTGTAACAAGTTTGTAGCAAAACATCAATATTCAGTCTGTACCCAGATGATACTGAGTGAGAGTGGGACACACCGAAAGAGCAACAGAACACAACACAATATGTCAAGAGAGTTACCTACTATATGCTGATAGAAATTGAATTCTCAGAGATAAACTGTGATTTCCAAATGCCACCTGGCCTTCCATCTGACACATTTATACCACCTGCTTCTGATGGAAATTGAAAGATTGCTTGCTAGGGCTGGTCAAAAATTATCATCTTAATCAAATCCCCTGTCTCCTATCTTCAGGTGCCTTGAAAATACAAATTCTTTACATCTTACTTAATTCCATACTGCTTATAACTCTCCTAGACCCTGTGCTGCCTTCCACTTCCATACTTTTTTAAGATATCTTCATTCATTTTGGTTGCTCTGGATCTTCGTTGCTGGCGTGGGCTTCCTCTAGTTGTGGCAAGTGGGGGCTACTCTTGTGGTTCATGGGCTTCTCCTTGCAGTGGCTTCTCTTGTTGTGGAGCATGGGCTCTAGGTACACAGGCTTCAGTAGTTGCAGTACTTGGGCTCAATAGTTGTGGTGCATGGGCTTAGTTACTCCACAGCATCTGGGATCTTCCTGTACCGGGAATTATACCCATGTCCCTTGCATTGGCAGGCAATTCTTAACCACTTGACCACCAAGGAAGCCCCCATTTTCATCTGTTGAACTATCTAATATGGACATAGTAACTAATCCTAGAAGTTTGACCATGAAAACCTATTGAGGTTGAAGAAAGAATTCAAGGATGCCCCACTTCTATCCTTGTTTCAACTTATTTGCCATCATCTATTTTTTTAAGCTAATTTTAAGTTTAATGTAGTTGGTTCTATGACACTGATGTGAATCTTACCTTTAATGATTTGGAATTGTTTTCATTAGATTCAATGGCATCAGAGTTTTAATTTGATCTAAGTGATTCTGACTTTGGATCTAAGTTTTAAAGAGTGGGATGTGTTCCTGTTTTTCTGGACCTTATCTGGGGGGACAAGAGAGGCAATACCATAAATGACTGAACCATTCATGGGCTATCAGTTCAGGTCAGTTGCTCAGTCGTGTCCAACTCTTTGCGACCCCACGGACTGCAGCACACCAGGCTTCCCTGTCCATCACCAACACTCAGAGCCTACTCAAATTCATGTTCACCACGTCAGTGATGCTATCCAACCATCTCATCCTCTGTCATCCCCTTCTCCTCCCACCTTCAATCTTTCCCAGCATCAGGGTCTTTTCCAATGTGTTGGTTCCTTGCATCAGGTGGCCAAAGTATTGGTGTTTCAGCTTCAACATCAGTCCTTCCAATGAGTATTCAGCACTGATTTCCTTTAGGATTAACTGGTTTGATCTTGCAGTCCAAGGGACTCTCAAGAGTCTTCTCCAACACCACGATTCAAAAGCATCAGTTCTTCAGCGCACAGCTTTCTTTATAGTCCAACTCTCACATCCATACATGACTACTGGAAAAACCATAGCTATGACTAGATGGACTGTTGTTGGTAAAGTAATGTCACAAGAATAAACATGATTCTTACACTGAGTCTTTGGGAAGATCACCCTAGAAGTGGTACTGTTTCTTTAGCCATGTGTGTGGGTTATAGACAAATAAAGAATTCTATTTGTGATGTCTCTAGGAATGCAATATTTAATTTCCATATTCTGAATTGTTTGTATAGGTTTTATAGTCTAAATTCAAACTTGCCTGTTTTTTTCAGCAGTTTACAAGAGTACTTGAGGGGCAGTGAGAATTTGGGAAACATGCTATCATTAATATTAATGATAATTTTCTGAGATTGTCTGGGAAGTCTTTAGAAGGCTTGATGAAGATTTTGACATTGAAAGTAATCTGTTAGTCTGCTAAGGCAGATGAAGGAAGGAGAACTAGAGTACTATATTCGGTCAACTAGTGCTTTCATCTACATCAACTAGAGTTGATGTTGAAGAGATCAAATGAACTAAAATTTAATATCTACACATCACTTTATATGTTTTGCAGACAGAAACATATTTTTGCCCAACAAACATTAGTGATAATTATAGTCTCTATAGAGTAACTGATATAATCAAAATGTAAGGGCATTATCAGTCTTTATCTATTTCTTTCTATATGTATTTTTCCAGGAATTCCTAAAACAGATGACCATATATACAATTTTATAAAGATCATATGAAAACTAATTTGCTAATTACTTGTGCCTCTCAGAGTGTGAAAACAGCCTTATCTTTTTCTCCTAAATTTTAGAGATGATTGAATTGAATAGTTCCCCAAGAGTGGCTTTACCTGAATAATTAATGCAGTGATTTTTAAAATATTTACCTCCAGGTTAACGCCTGCCCTATAAGCTTTGGGATACCTGTGTCTTATTTTGTAGATAAATGTTTAGAGCAGAAATCCATTAAGACTAATCAAACCTGAGGCATTGTTGCAGGACATTAATTTACCTGAACCTATTAATTCTTGTCATTTTCAAACAATATTTACTTAAACAGGGGTCTGGAAACTGAGATAAAACCAGTGCAAAATGCATATAAAATGGGAAGTATCATATGGATGTGTGTATGTATATATGTAAATATATGTGTGTACAAATATTTATTAAGAATTCAAATAAAACATAATACAGATTTACCTGCAAATAAATGTTTTAAAAATTTTGTAATGGTCTCATAAATTTATAGCATTTTTTGGTAATCTCTTAAAAATGTACACTGAGGATTTAACCGGTTTGTTCATATAGTAACAATGTAAGAATGTAAGTGCAACCTAAAAACAAAGTGTTCTACAGAAGATCTGGCAATTCTTTGCAGCATCTATTTACATACTAAATATAAATCTAAAAGCCTGCATTTCCCAGATACCTTAACAACAGGGATGGTCCTGCAAATGATCTGTTTATTTTATTCAATTTCCAGTACAGAAAATATTAACCATTGGTATACAGTCAAGGTCAGTTGAATCCAATTTTAATTCTTGACTTTTTTTACTGAGTACTTGTAAGCATTAGTATTTTAGCAACTTTTTTTTTATTCTTAGAGATTCTGAAAAAAAAAAGAAAAAAATACATTTTTTAATAGAATGTAAAATGTATTCTACATTACAATTGCCATCATTGGATGATTTTTTTAAAATATAAGATACAGAATAATATTTTTATAGTAGTATTTTCTGTGTATTAAAATTTTGATGTTTAATCATCATAGGAATTATTTTCTTACTACTCAGCAATTATACCAACTATGCTAAAAGGAGGACAGAATGAAAAGAAAGATAGAATTGCCTAGAATGTGATAAAATGCTGAAATAAATGATCACTTTTTCATTATCCTTAGTTTTTCTTGCTGTATTGCCAAAAAAATTGCATTAGCTTTCAAAAAAAGATATAAAAGAACTCTGGAGATATTATTTGTAGAATTTAACATTTTAGGCTTCAGATATTCATTTTCTTTCATAATAGCAAAGAGAAAAAAATTGACAGAAAAAGATTTATCACAGTTATTAGACAAATAATAAGATGAATGCAAAAGGACAGAAAGCTGCACACTAACCTCTAATGATGATAGTGAAATTGATCATATAAGCACAATCTCAGAGTATGACTCTTTCTATAATATTAATTGATTTTTTTTGTACTCAAGAATTGGTATTTATTTCATTTCTCCAAAGAAGACATACAAATGGCCAAAAGCACATGAAAAGGCGGTCAATATTGGTGATTATTTGGTAAATGCAAATCATCATCAAAAAATCTGCAGACAATAGATGCTGGAGAGGGTGTGGAGAAAAGGGAATCCTAAATTGGTATAGCTACTGTGAAGAACAGTATGGAGGTTCCTTAAAAAACCAAAACTAGAGCTACCATATGATCCAGCAATCTCATGCCTGGGCATATATCCAGAGAAAACTGTACTTCAACAACATACATGCACCCCAGTGATCATTGCAGACCTATTTACAATAGCTGAGACATGGAAGCAGCCTAAATGTCCAACTACAGATGATAAAGGGGATGTGGTGTATACACACATACACACACACACACACACACACACAAAGGAATGTTACTTCCATAAAAAAGAGTGAAATAATGCAATTCTCAGCAACATGGATGGACCTAGAGATTGTCATACTGAATGAATTAAATCAAATAGAGAAAAACCAATATCATATGATGTCACTTATATGTGTAATCTTTAAAAAATGATACAAACAAACTTATTTGCAAGACAGATTCCCAGACTTCACAAAAGACATATGGTTACCAAAGGAGAAAAGTGTGAGGGAGGGATAAATTAAGAGTTTGAGATTAAAACATACACAGTACTATATATAAAATAGATAATCAACAAGGACCTACTGTATAGCACAAAGAACTGTACTCGATATTCTGTAATAATCTATAGGGGAAAAGAATCTGAAAAAGAATGTATTTATGTATATGTATAACTGAATCACTTTGCTGTGCACTGGAAACTAACCCAGTACTGTAAATCAACTGTACCTCAATATAAAATAAAAATCAAGTTAAAAAATAGTAAATGGATAGTGCATTTCTAAGAAAAGAAAAAAACCTCATTCAGTTTAAGTTATGTAATAGGAAAACTTTCATAATATTTGCAAAATAATTCTCAATGGTTCTATTGTGTCAAAAACATATGTGATAAAATTAACTTTTATGATAACAAAAATTTACTTGATACTGTTCATAAGAGGACAAATGTTGCAGGTAGGTATGTGCACAAAAGGGACTACAAATAAATTCATGATTTAGAAGTGAAAAAAAATAGTTGAGTTGAGAGTTAAAGGTGGTTTTATGAGTATGAAATAAATAAAATATGAAACATTTTTGCAGTTTTACAGCAGAGAGGCTGGCCATTCTCTTCTCTACAAAATTATGAGCCATTAAAATTTTACATTATATTACAGTATAGTTCCTTAACAATGTTGTGTTAATTTCAGGTGTACAGCAGTGATTCGGTTATTGTATCTATTCTTTTTCAAGTTATTTTCACATTTAAGTTATTACAGAATATTAAGCAGAGTTCCCTGTGCTATACAGGGACTTACTGTATCTACTTTAAATATAACAGTGGGTACATGTTAATTCCAGACTCCCAGTCTATCCCTCCTGGTAACCATAATTTCTTTCTCCAAGTCTGTGAGTCTGTTTCTGTTTTGTAAATACGTTTTATTCTGTAAGTGTAAAAAGAACCCGAAGTAAAGATAAGCTGAAGCATATTAGATCTGTACTGGAAATATGAAGTCAGTATTTACAAGATGGTTACATTGCATTGCAGGCTTATGGGTGAGAGTTAATGATAAGTTAATTGCATTCAAAGGATGTTGCCCATTTCAGGTATTTATACTTTCAAACCCAAGAAATTAAGAATTGTAATTTATGTTTAGTATATTTAAACTCTCATTGAAATTTCTAATACATTACTGTTTTACTCTTGTAAATTATTTATAAAATGACTTTTTAAAATCTAGTCTTCTAATATGTGTAATTAACTCTTCCATATAGGACCAAATAACTGCAAGTTTAAAGAAGTCTGCTATTTAGGAAAAAAAAAAAATGCAGTTTGGGAAAAAGGACCAAACAACAACAAAGTTAATATCTGGGATTTAATTTAAATTATGTTCATTATTTGCTATCACCTTATGCTGCTTAAAACCCTCTATGGCTTATATGACTGCATTACCTTACAGTGATAAGACTGGATTAAAATAGTAATTTGAACAATCATACAAGCCAGAATAATTAAATAAATCTAGGTTAAATGCCGAAACTAAAATTCAGAGTACTTTAATGATTAATTCACAGTTAACCAGAGTACCCAGCCATCTGTTTCATCCATTGTTATTTGTACTATTCTGTTTTTATGTCATAATATAATTTTAAAATAATCTTAACGTTAAAAAATAATTTCAGGAAAAGAAAAAATGCAGTTTCATGGAAAAATAATATTTTAAGAAATTGTCTTTTCAATATTTACTGACCTCATGACCTAATCATTTCCCAAAGGCCCCTCCAAATACCATCACATAGGGGATTATGTTTCAACATACGAATTTGAGGGGCTATTCCGTATTCATGTGAAGTTAGAGCAAAAAGTGACCATGAATCAGGAAGTAGGCTTTCAATAGACACCTAATCTTCTGGCTCCTTGATCTTAGACTGCTCAGCCTCCAGAAATGTGAGAAACAATTTTCTCTTGTTTATAAGCTACCAAGTCTATAGTGTGTGTGTGTGTGTGTGTGTGTGTGTGTGTGTGTGTGCACGTGCGTGCGTGTGTGTGTGTGTTAGTCACTCAGTCATGTCTGACTCTTTGCAACCCTATGGACTGTAGTCTGTCAGTCCTCTGTCCATGGAATTCTCCAGGTAAGAATACTGGAGTGGTTTGCCATTCGCTCCTCCAAGGGATCTTCCTGACCTAGGGATCAAACCTGGGTGCCCTGCGTTGTAGGCATTTTTTACTGTCTGAGCCACAAAGGAAGTGCCAAGTCTATAGTATTTTATTATAACAGGGCAGATAGACTAAAACAAAGTGAAATTCATTTTTAATATGGAAAAAATAAGGTATGGGATAGGCAAAAGAGTGTCTCCCCAAACCTGTCCACCCTAGAACCTGTGATTATGTGACCTTATATGGTAAGAATTACTTAGCAGATATGGTGAAGGTTATGGATATGGAAATAGGGAGGTTATCCAAGGTTACCTAGGTGGACCCACTGTAATCACAACATTATGTTCAAAGGGAGTTGTGACTACAAAAGAGAGATACTAAAAATACAGCATTAGCATTGTTGACCTTGAAAATGGGAGAAAGTAGCCATGAGCTTAGAGACTCCTCAGTGGACTCTAGAAAATGGAAAACAAGGAAGTAGATTCTCCCTTGGAGCCACAAGAAATAAATGTAGGACCTTTAGCACATTGATTTTAACCAAGTGAGTGAGTCCGTTTAAGCCATTGTGTCTGTGGTAATTTGTTATGCAACAATAAAACAATTAGTAAAGGTGATTTTCCCAAAACATATACCTCCATTTTCTGGAGTCTAGAAAAACTGAGACTTTATTAACATGAGAAGAGAGGGTGTACATCTAGGGTAAAAGAAGTGGAAGACAATGATTAGGATAATATTCTTCTTTCTTAACATAACAACATGCCACAGCTCTAGGTCTGATTTAATGATTCCTTAAATAATACTTAGTTCAAAACTCCTTTACATACGGGCCATTAATTGTCTTATACAATTATGCATGTTTTTCAGATAGTTTCCCAAATCTATCTGTCCTCTTTTAAATCCCTCTAAAGGACAGTCTTTTGGTGAAGTCTTTGTGAATCACATCAGGAAATAGCATTTTATGTTTATGTCCATTTTTATAAATGTACTTTGTTTAAATAATATAGGTTAATTTAATTAACCTTAGAATATTAATTAATCTTAGAACATATTTGTTGTATTTCCTATGTACATAGACTATATTAGCAACTTACATTTTTAAATCCCTAATTTCTTCAAATATTTTAAGCTTAGAGAACCAATGTTGAGTTTCTCTCTGGAAAGGTATATATAGTGAACCCTTCAATCATAATCAGTAATCACTTGAAGATGAAAATCTGCACAAGTGTTTCCTCACCTCTCTGTGTTAGAAAAATTCAAACTTGCCAATTAATGTCCCAATTTCCAATTTCCTTTGAGTTGTCATACATGAGGGCTTCCCTGGTGGCTCAGATGGTAAAGTGTCTGCCTGTAGTGCGGGAGACCCGGGTTTGATTCCTGGGTTGGGACGATCCCCTGGAGAAGGAAATGGCAACCCATTCCAGTACTCTTGCATGGAAACTTCCATGGACTGAGGAGTCTGGTAGGCTACAGTCCATGGGGTCCCAAAGAGTCGGACATGACTGAGCAACTTCATTCATTTTCACTTTATCATACATACCTTCTAAGAAATTCTCCATTTTTTAGAGATAGTAATGTGTTGTGGAGTCTATCCAGACTGAAGATGTGACTGAACACAGTTAAGTTTCTTTGTATAAACTTTTAAGATTCTAGTGGGCAGGTGTCAAGATATACTCATATTTTGGCCACCAAACCAGCCTGATATGTAAATTCTCTTGCTTATTAATCCTGCTGATCTGCAGGGATCTGTCTCTTTCTTTATTTTTTCCTTGTCCTTTTTTTTTTTTTTTTATAAATGTATTTATTTTAGTTGGGGGCTAATTACTTTACAATATTGTAATAGTTTTTGCCATACATTGACATGAATCAGCCATGGGTTTACATGTGGTCCCCTTCCTGGACCCCCCACCCACCTCCCTCCCCATCCCATCCCTCTGGGTCATCCCATTGCCCCGGCTCTGAGCCCTGTTCCATGTCCTTCTTATGCTAATACCAGTTTCCTGGGAATCTGGAAGCTCCCCAAGGTGAAAACCAGCAAATGACAAGATTCCAAAAGATCTTGTGGAAGAGGAATTTGCAGGGGAAATGTCCAGCTAACCACCTACTTTTCAGTGGGTAGGGATGGCCTGTAAGGTGCCGGTGGACCACTGTGTGATTACTGGAATGCCCACTAACAGAATGCTCAGAAAAATCAATTAGTCTGATGCTCTAGTTTGAGGAACTGTGCAGAGCCCACTGCAGCAAAGAAGGGAGAGGAATGGCTGGGCAGTGGACTGGCCTTTATTTTGGAAAGATGCATGCTCTCCACCCATGCCCAACCAGAGGCTGAAGTTTAAGGAAGAAAACTGTAGGATGAGCTGCGGGTAGAAAAGAACATATGGATATACACTGCTCTTCTAGCTTAAGACTTGTAGACATGGTTGGAGAGCGAGACAATGAATTGGAAGTCTTAGCATATTGTTTTCAAGAAAATTAGAGATACTAAGGGAACATTTCATGCAAAGATGGGCACAATAAAGGACAGAAAGAGCAACAAAAGCAGAAGAGATCAAGAAGAGGTGGGAAGAATACACACAAAAACTTTACAAATAATTACTTAATGACCCAGATAACCACGATGGTGTGATCACTCACCTAGAGCCAGACATCCTGGAGTATGAAATCAAATGGACCTTAGGAAGCGTTACTATGAACAAAGCAGGTGGAGGTGATGGAATTCCAGTTGAGCTATTTCAAATCCTGAAAGCTGATGCTGTTAAAAGTGCCGAAATCAATATGCCAGAAAATTTGTAAAACTCAGCAGTGGCCAAAGGACTGGAAAATGTCATTTTTCATTCCAATCCATTCCACTGCCCAAAGAAAGGCAATGCCAAACAGTGTTCAATGACACCTAATAGCAGAAAGTGAAGAGGAACTAAAGAGCCTCTTGATGAAGGTGAAAGAAGAGAGTGAAAAAGTTGGTTTAAAACTCAACATTCAAAAAGCAAAGATCATGGCATCCAGTTCCATCACTTCATGGCAAACAGATAGGGAAAATTGGAACTAGTGACAGGCTTTATATTCTTGAGCTCCAAAATCACTACAGATGGTTACTTCAGCCATGAAATTAAAAGACTCTTGCTCTTTGGAAGAAAAGCTATGACAATCCTAGACAGCATATTAAAAAGCAGAGACAACACTTTTCCAACAAAAGTCTGACTAGTCAGAGCTATGGTTTTTCCAGTAGTCATGTACAGATTTGATAGTTGGACCATAAAGAAGACTGAGCACCAAAGAATTGATGCTTTTGAACTATGGTGCTGAAGAAGACTCTGGAGAGTCCCTTGGACTGCAAGGAGATCAAACCTGTCCATCCTAAAGGAAATCAACCCTGAATATTCCCTGGTAGCTCAGCTGGTAAAGAATCTGCCTGCAATGCAGGAGACCCTGGTTCAATTCCTGGGTCAGGAAGATCCCCTGGAGAAAGGATAGGCTACACATTCCAATATTCTTGGACTTTCCTGGTGTCTCAGTTGGTAAAGAATCCACCTGCAGCGTGGGAGACCTGGGTTTGATCCTTGTGTTGGGAAGATCCTATGGAGGAGGGCATGGTGACCCACTCCAGTATTCTTGCCTGAAGTACCCCAATGGACAGAGGAGCCTAATGGACTGTAGTCCATAGGTTTGCAGAGAGTCAGACATGGCTGAGCTACTAAGCACTTTCATTGGAAGGACTGATGCTGAAGCTGAAGCTCCAATACTTTGGCTACCTGATGTGAAGAGCTGACTCATTGGAAAAGACCCTGATGCTGGAAATATTGAGAGCAGGAGGAGAAGGGGTGACAGGGGATGACATGGTTGGATGGCATCATCAAGTCAATGGACATGTGTTTGAGCAAACTCCAGGAAATAGTGAAGGACAGGGAAGCCTGGGGTGTTGCAGTCCATGGGGTCACAAAGAGTCAGTCACTGCTGAGCGACTGAACAACAACAATAGCAACAGCATGTTGTTTTGCAAAGTAAGGAATGTTACATACTTCCTGAGTCAGTCCCCAACAGGAGTCCTTCTGCCTGTTGTCATTCAGGCCAATAGAATAAGACTGAGTTTAGTTCAGAAGCAAAGGCAAGTTTCATTCCTTGATCAAGTCATGGATATGTGAGAGCTCCTGCTCTAGAGTCCATATGCTCTCCAAAAGGGGGTGGTTGGGGCTGCTTTATAGGGATCCCTTCAGTGGGGAGGGGGTGGGGTTCTCCAAGGGTTGGCACAGCTGCACTGCTCAGGGCTCCAGATTACAATATGAGGCACATTTTCTCTGCACACAGCTTGCAGCCATCTTGAATCATGATGTCATGCACAGTGCTTTTGCACACAGCCTGTTGAGCTGAGGCATCTGTGCAGCTGTTTAGCAGCAGGAACTTTGGTTTGAAGCACAGGGCTCAAGGCCTCTAAACACAGCCCCGCTGTGAGCAAGCAAAACTAGGCTAAGCACCAAGGAAAAGGAAAAAGAGATGTTAGATTTAGTTTTATCACTCATGGATCCCTGCTCAGTCACTCAGTCATGTCTGACTCTTTGCAACCCCATGTACAGTAGCCCACCAGGCTCTTCTGTCCATGGGATTTTCCAGGCAAGAATACTAGAGTGGGCGGCCATTGTCTCCTTTGGGGATCTTCCCAACCCTTGGATCGAATTCACGTCTCCTGCATTGCAGATGAATTCTTTACTGCTGAGCCATCAGTGAAGCCCACGATTTTATATACATGGCCTGGAAATACAACCAACTACTTCACCTCAAGTCTAATGGAAGCCCTGGTATAGCCTCTGCTTCCTTGTACAAGTGTCAAGAGTCCAGCCATACTGGTGATATAGTAGGCAAGGCTGCCACGGCTCGTTCTTGTCCACAGGTCATCATTGTCCCCAGGTGCCTGCTACTACTGGAAAGCCAGCCATAGGCAGTGGGTAGGCACAGATTAACTTCAGTGTCCCTTTCACAAAGATGCCACAGTTAGATCTCCTTAAGGGGGCACAGTCAGGATTGCTCCAGGGGCTACCCTGTGTGTGTACTACACCTGGATGTCGGGTTTCTGGGCAGGGTTTCTCTAAATGTGGCTGTCACTGTTCTACTCCATCAGAGTAAATTCCAAACCTAGAGTCAATCACCTTGCAAACCTTCCAAAGCCTCCTCCTGGAGTTGAGGTGAGCCCAGAGCCTAGTGGATAGGTGCAGGTGAAAAGGCCATGGCACATGCCATCTGGGTCACCAGAATTTTATTACTAACCCTTGTCAGTTGGTCCCAACCTTTGTTTCCTTCTGGCCAGTGTTGTTGGGGCCAGTAGAACCACATTGAGTTTTATTCAGAAGCAAGGGAAAGCTTTATTCTTTGATCAAAGAATGGAGAAGTTCAGGCTCTCACTCTAAAATACACACTCTCCCCAAAAGGCCTTTGGGGAGGGTTCTTGTCAGGGGGTGAAAGGGGTGGAGCTTCAGTGATACAGCTGTACCACTCACAGTGCTCCAGATCAAAATGCTGCGTGCAGCATCTTGGCACAAGGTGCACTGTTGGCATCTTGAAGAGTTTTATGCAATGATTCTGTACAAGGTCTGCTAAGCTGAAGTATCAGGGGAAACCATTTCACACTAGGGACGCTGGTAAGAAGTGCCAGGGGCAAGGCCCCTTCACAATGGACCCTATGAGCAAGTGAGACAAGAATAAGCCCAAGGGGAGGGAAAAAAAATTAGACTGTATTTTACTATTTTATTTAATGTAGTTAATGTATTCTGCATTTTCTTCTTCTCACTCAGGGCTGAGGCAAACAAGATTTCATGCTTTCCACTACCCAGATTCACCACAAAACAGTCCAGAACTTGAAGATCAAATACAAAGAAAGCAGTGTATTCTCCCTTTCTACATAACTTGAGTTCATCGTCTTCTTAAACATGTTTGTTTGCTTAAGTCTAAATATTTTCATTCTGATAAACAAGTGTTGATATTCTAGCAGTTTTGAACCACTCTCAAATAAGGCATGCATACGAAGGAGATGTTTCTTTGTTACATAATATTTAAATTGCATTCACTATTACTTTGTTATTTTATATTTATATTAGTATAATTTATTAAATAATCATTGTATTTATGTCTCTATTGAAAAAACTCATTTATAAAATGATATGAGAAAAATGTAGACTCACTTTCTATGCAGTTTATTTTAAAGTCAAATATGTAAACCAATCTATATGTATTAAAGAGTTGTAATAACTTCTTGCAAATGTCACATATCACCAGGAAACACTGTGAGTTTTATCATATGGAATCAGATTATCATCCTTCCTTACTTACAAATCTTCATTGACATCTCTTGCTCATGTTGTGGTGTCAACATTTTATGTCAATGGATCAGAGAGGGAAGAAACCTACCATCACTTCTCTTGTACCTGAATCTTTAAAATTATCATAAACAATTTCCAATGCTTCCCACCGTGCTCCTGCCACTAATGGATTTAATTTTCAGAACATGCCATGATGCATTTAATCCATGTTTTTATGTATACAAAACATACTTATCAAATGCTCTTCCCCAGTTTTTGATTGGTGACTACATATTCAAATAGAAAGCCTTTACTAAGCATTTTTGACCTGTAAAGCTTTTGGTAATATTTTATTAAAAAAGCCAAAGTTTTTGTACCTTGATGTTTCATCTCTTTGTCTGCATATGATGACTGATTCCTAAGGGGCAGTTATGACAATATTTCATTCACTTTTAAATGCCCAAGTCTTAACTCTGACAAAGAGTTGTTTTCAGGTAAAAGTAAATAAATAAATAAAAAGATTAATGACTGACTAAATAAGTAAACTGAGTAAAAAATGTTGAACTTTTCTTTAGAAATACATCTTGTGCTGTGCCTCAGAGGAGTAACCATATTTAATGAGTTAGTAACAAAACTTAAATATAGAATAGAATTATTTTTGAAGAGATAATTTTACTTGATTGAATATACTTAATTTTATCTTTGCTTTATTTCATTTTATGTATATATGCATATTATCCCCTTAGAAAATTATTAAAAAATATGAAAATCAGACTTTATTTTGCTCCTCTTTTTAATAGATTGATTACTTTTAAAAAAATTGTTTCTGAGGTAGAATTTTGTTTTATACATGAAAAGTGCAACATTTGCATTGCCTGACTGACCTCAAGTTGATAGTGAAAAAAAAGAAAAGATTTTACATTTATTCCTTTGTCTTTGCCTTTGCTTTCACTTTGAGGTCAATTGTGCAGTCATTACTCCTCTCAGCAAAACTTCTAACTGAAGTCAATTAGTAAATCAGCTGAGAAAGCAGTAACTTTACTAATTCTTAGTATTTAATCAGACAAAAATCTGCTTTAATTTTATTTTGTTGGGGGTCAGAATCCAAACAAATACACCAATCTCTGGACAGTTTCTGAATCAAGTAGCTAATAACCTGAATTAATAAAATAATTAAGTCAGAGAAGAACATTAACTAGAAAAATGAACGATATTGCTTTAGTAATAGGCTTCACAATTGAGAGAAAGCATCCTTCCCGGAACTGGCTGAAGGAAGGAATTCTATAAGTGTCTATTATATACTAGCCTCTGAACCAGATACTATCATTTTTCACTTTATATTCTTTAACTCTTCCTTAAAGGGAAAAGTAAGAGTCCTGATTAGAAGTTAAGAAGTTTAAATACAAACAGAAAAACAAAGATGATATTATTATATGTGAAATGCATCTTCGTTTTAAAGGACTCTTACATAATTTAAAACCTAATGAATAGTTATGCAATACGATATGCCTTCAGAAATCACATTCCCAAATGTTATTAAATGATAAGTTCAAATATCACATCCTCTACTATCAAGTATCTAATGATGTAATAAATCATCCCCAAAGTTAGAATTGGTTAAAATATCAGCCATTAATTTACCTCACACACTAATGGTTGACTGTTAGACTGGGTTCAGTCAGTTGGCGTTGTGAGCCTGGATCTCGCTTGGTGTTTGTTCACTTTAAGAACTAGACACAATGATTCTAGAGTTGATATAAAATATTAGGAAAATTGTCCCTGAAAATACTGAAAAATTGAATTATTAAAGGGTGTCTAGACCTGATATATAATTGTGTGTTAAGTCACTTCAGTCATGTCTGACTCTTTGCAGTGCTATGGACATAACCCACAGGGCTCTTCTGTACATGGTATTCTCCAGGCAAGAATACTTGAGTGGATTGCCATGGCCTCCTCCAGGGGATCTTCCCGACCCAGGGATAGAACCTGAGTCTCTCATATAGCTTGCATTGGCAGGCATGTTCTTTATTATTTCCTTAGAAATTTATTAAATACGTGTGGTAGTGGCCCAAGAAGAAAGAAACCAATCAATGAAATAATGAAGACAATCTAATATATATGGTGCTTATATGTAACACTGTCTTGTATTTTATATTGTATTGTCTTATGTCATTTTACATCAAAAGGAAATGATTCATTTTAGCATTTGGAAAACCTAGATAGCAGCATTTTCCCACTTGGAGGTAAAAAAAGGAAAGGTGATATCTACCTCACTTCTTATAGAAATAAATTCAGAAAGGATAAAAGTTTTGAACACTGAAAATAAAATCCCAAAAAGATTAGTAAAAAATACATGAGGATTTTTACATATTCTACTAATGGAAAGAATTTTCTGAGGATGTGTTTTATCTCACAAGCCAAAAAAGAAAACATTAATTAATGGACATAGACATATAGATGGAAATTTACACATGCATATTTATATACAGAACCCACCTACCAATGCATAAGACATAAGAAACACGGGTTCAATCCCTGGGTTGGGAAGACCCCCTGAAGAAGGAAATGGCAACTCACTCTGGTATTCTTGCTTGGAGAATCCCATGGATAGAGAAATCTGGCAGGCTATCTAATTCATAAAGTTGCAAAGAGTTGGGCATGACTAAAGTGACTTAGCACACATATGTATATAAATTATGTAATTTCTAGCAAAACATTAAAAACCATATTTAAAGCATTTTCATGGCAAAACCAACAAAAATAACTCAAAATGATGAAAACATAGAAAAATTGTATTTGCTAATAGTTTAATCTTCTTAAATATAAAACATATTTATACTTGTACATGTTTGCTCACAGTCAATATAATAAATGTAATTTAAATATATATTAACTGCAATTATGTATGATTCCACCATGTGTCAGCATATAGTTATGCTCTGTTTCATATTAAAAGAATCTACAGATTAAAAAATTAACTTAAATATTAATTGTCTTAATTTTTTCAGAGAAAAATAATTTTATCTAACACAAAACCATAAGAGCAACTTCACTGATTGCTATAAAAATGATCTTTTTCCAATTTGTTATTTTCACATAGGAAACAGTTTATACAAATGTTTACATCTTTAGATATTATATGATTTCTTAATTATCATATGCATTTAAAAAGATTAAAATCAAATTAATTGGTCTTGATTAATGAGGTAGCATTTTTACTTTATAAAAAGCATTTCTATTTTAATTCACCTTATACCAGGTTGATAATTTGGCCCTAATATGATGTTATGAACTATGAATAGAACCTTCATGATTAAACGCTATCCTGTGAACCTGATTTTGTTGTAACAAATTGTAAAAGCTGATAGCTCTTTAAGTGTTTAATTAAAATTTTAAATGATTTATCTACTGAAAAAACAAATTAGGTTAAATATCTTCCTAGCAACAAAGAACTACTTAAAATAATTCTTACATTGCTATTTTTCCTTGTCTTTGCTCTTCAAGTGATTTTCTTTTAACCACAAATCTTTTTTGTTAGCCACAATGTCTCTTTGTTTCCTCATCAACAAATAATATTAAAAATAAACAAATACAGTGATTATACCTTGGCTTATTCCATTCTTGATTCAATTTTGATACCTGTTAATTGGAAATATAATCTAAAATAGCCTCCTAAAGTGAAAAATAATCTCTTTTTGATTGTTTTACTGAGAAGGATAATCTTTAAAATATTTTCAGGCCTAACTCTGGTCAAATATATATCTTTGTAAAAGAAAAATTCATATAATGGGAAGATTTTCAAATCATATAGGAGTACTCTTTGTAGTATAACATTTCAGCATGCAACATACTTTTATATATCAAGAATATTATTTTTGTGTTAATATTGACCTCAATCATATGTTTTTGAATTAGGTTGACTAGATGTTCATATTGTGGTTTTGTGGAGTTTTTATGGAATTACAGTTAATGGGACTCAAATTTTATCACTAAGTAGTCAAGTGACTTTGATTAAATAATTATCTAAAGAGTTCCATGAGATTTCTGTCCAGTATTTTCTAATTCAATATATTTATGAAGCTTTTAAAAATTCTTATTTTACCTTTGTTTTTATTTGAGCTATTATGTTTTATAGTATTTGTTTTTGTCACCATAAATATTTTCAGAAACAAAATGAGAAATAACAAGAACATAGGAAGGAAAGAATGATGTAAGAGAGACAGGAAGCGAAAAAGGGGGAAAAAAAGAGGGAGGATTGACAGGAAGTTAATTTGCTTGCATTTTTTCCTTTAGATTTCTGGACATTTGTGCTAATCTGCTGCCTCCACATATCTCATCATTCACCACAGTAGATTCTAAATTTTAAATATATCAAAATGTGAAAGTGAAGACAAACAATTTCTTATAGAAAATGTCTTCCAAATTCTTTTATATTTGGGAGACGTAGCATAGTTTCAAAACAGTGACTCAAAATCTTAAGGGTGCAAAAACTGTTACAATATTGTAAAGTAATTAGCCCCCAACTAAAATAAATAAATTTATAAAATGAGGAAAAAATAAATAAATAAACATCAGCTTATAAAGAATTTGGGCAAATGAAAAAAAAAAATCTTAAGGGAAAAACAAGACTGATAAATTTGAATGCATTCAAAACGTGCCAAAACATTGTGTATGCATATGTTTACCTTTGCAAATTATATCACAGGTGAAAGCCTAGTGTATCTAGTGTAGAGAGTGTTGTAAAAGTTGATAAAGAGCAAAAAACTTACAAAACAGACAAATTTGGACAGTTCACAAAAAATGAAATAAATTTGGTTATATGACCCTTAAACTTATGAAAAATATTTGAACACATTCACATAAGTGGAAACGTAATTTAAAATTAAACTGAGGTCTCATTTTTGGTTTAGCTTCTAAACTAAAAGATTTGAAAATATCCAAAATTCTAACAGCATATGCTATTTTGAGGTTGCTAGGATTCATACAGTCTTATGCTAGATGCAAATGAATGCAGCTATAATGGGAACAAAAATTTGTGCTTAGTTGCTCAGTTGTGTCTGACTCTTCACGACCCCATGGACTGAAGCCTGCTAATCTCCTTTGTCCATAGAATTTTTCAAGAAAAAATCTTGGAGTGGGTTGCCATTTCCTCCTCCAGGGGATATTCCTGACCCAGGGATCAACAAAAATAACAGTATCTAAAAAAACCACATGTAAACTAAAACTTTGACTCACCAATTATCTTCTAACATTACATCTCATTTATGAATCATTTAGTATGGAAACTGACATACACATAAACATTATTTTTAATTGCAAATGACCAGAAAGAACTGAAATATCCTAAAAATGTATATTGGTTGAATAAACTATAAAACACACAATGAAAATTGAATGCAGCCCTAATATCTCTTACACTTTCAAACTTTTAATTTGTGAGTCATAATTAGTGTGACTTATCTAAACATTAGAAGTTAATCTTCATTAGGAAAATAGTTACCCCCAAAATGTATATGTCACATTTTTTTCTATGCTATTTTTAGGTAAATTAAAGATCATATAAAGGAAGTCTTTGGGGGAGAACCTAGGCTTTGAGCTGAATAGTAAGAAATGGTAGTATTTGAGAAAGTGAAATGTATAAGGAGGTAAATCTGCCTAAGTGAAAATGCAAGCCATTCTTAGGGAGAGAAAGCTCAGTAATTTCCAAATGATCATTTCAACCAAAGGCTGGTGGAATAGAGAGCGGGCTCTCATATATTCAATTCCAGGGAAGATGTTAAAAATGAAATGACAACTAGCAAATTGTTAATTGTATTGGGCACAAAGTATATTTAATTGCTATTGGTGCAAGCACTTTAAAATATTTCACTGAATTTACAAAGCAGTATGTATCCCCAAATTACATTTGTGGTGAAGGAAAATTGATGTGAAATCAAACCCTACTCTGGTCATGGCTGCTCATGGCATAGCCTACTACTTTATTTTGTTCTTATGGCTACAGTTTGAACTGTTTCATTTATTGGGGGAAATAGTGAAATCAATAAAAATAATATCAAAGTCTATAAATGACTTGCAGTGAATGAAAAGAATGGGGTTAAAATTCCTTTGTCTGAATAGCAGCAAAAGACATACAAACAAGTAAAACAGGCCAGAAGAGCACATACGGATGCATTATTTATAACATCAGTGTTGCAAAATAGAAAACTGATTCCAAAGTGCTTTATGTCATACTGAATGAAATATATCTTTGTGGACATATTTTGTATTCTAATCCACATTACCATTACAAATCTATAGAAATCATCTAGCTAGGCAGTTATGTCAGAATTTTTATTGGAAATGTAAAATAGTAATAATAAAACAGCTTTGGATGAAGCACCTAAATATTTTGAAAGCCAGTTGTGGTTTTCCTGTTGGCAGAGAGTTTGCATGGAATTTCCTAGGTTTTTAAAAAAAATGACTAAGATGGTATACCATAGATCAGCTCTTGTATATCCTTTCATCAACATTCAGTAGTGAGAATTTTAATTCCTGGGTTATTTGAAATATTTGCACATTTAGATTATAGCAAAATGTAGATAGTTGCTGCTGTGGTTAAATTTATGTGTCAATTAGACTGCATTAAAGGATGCCCTGAGAGCTGGTAAAACATTATTTCTGGGAGAGGGTGTCTCTGGAAGAGATTAAAAAGAGAGAGTGTAATTGAGAAAGAAGAAAAATTAACATTGACTGTATTTAGATTGCACTATTAAATATTATTTTCTTTAAACATATTATAAATGTAAGAATTCTTTCAATAATGATATTTGAGAATTATGTTCCAGATTCTTTTTTAGGTTCTGAAAATACAAGAAAAATTTGTTCTTACTTTTGTGTAGTTTATAATGAATTAATGAAAATTTTGTGTTACTGAAATTGGATTGGATTGAAGGAGTTAGTGTCTGCCAATTCTTTATTTGTTCTCTATAAGCATTTGTTATATTTTAGTGTATGGTGTGAATAATCTTCTCTTCTTTGAAACATACTTTCAAGGCTAATGAAATTTTTAATAAAATGGTATATCTCAGTGTCATTAAGTAAAATGACATTAAAGGAAATAAATTGTTTTGTAACTAAAACTTAAAGAATTAGAAAGCCTATGTATTTTGTAAGAGATGTCAGTAAAGAAGACTAAAGGATGAAGGACTGTCTCTATAGGACTAATCAACAGAAACTCTTCGATGTAACTGAAAAACAGAAAGAGCTCCTTAATTTACAGAAAGTTTGATGTGAAAGAGAGAAGAACAAAATAGTAGTATGGGTGAGGGAGTTCATGGCTTCTCAATTAAAGAATTTATATTAATTGAGATGTTCATCATAAAACTTCAAAACATTATTTTTTTGCTTTTCAAAATCAGCATTTATTCACATTCAATTTTAAAAATTACAATATTAGTGATGAAATTACTTGAAATACAAGTTTTAAATTAAGAAACTAATCACTGAACATACTGTGTTACCAAACTCATGGTCAGAAAGTGACATTGCATTTTTCTTTAAAAGAAAAAATTATCTTATAATTGACCAATAGACTTTTTAGAGATTTTAATGTACACTCAATAGCAGAATTGCTATTTACTAATTACAAAACTTCAGCTTCAATCCATTATGAATTTATTCCTTGATCAAATATATAGTCTGTTCAAATATAGCTACTGTCAAAATGTAACCATCTATGAATTGTTTTTAACTTAATAAAATATCTAATATAATTGAAAATGGAAATGGAAAGCAAAAGTTTCAGGCTAACACTAAGTAGCAACTATTGATTTATTAGTCTAGAAGCTTATTTCTCTACAAAAGCATATGCATGAAAATTATATTGTTATACACTGAAACTTTAAAATTAATTTCTTCTGGAATACTAGGAACACAAAAGGACTGAGATTAAAAGAATAACTCTGAAATAGTCTTTTTCTTTGCTAAATAAGTTCATAAATGTAAAAATTCTATGATTATAATTTTTAAATTCTGATTCAGTAATGTATTTTAGATGTATGAATTTTAATAGTCCATTCAGCAACAGTTTATTCAGAAAGCAAACATGCTTAGTTAATTTTAATAGATATTATGTGAAAAGTAACTATAATTTATTTAAGTTATATTGGGTCTCTGAATTGATACCTCTTTTCTTAGTTCTTGCCATTTTTATTGAATCTCTTTTATATTGAGAAATATTTCTCACTAAGAATGTGAAATTATGTCCTAAGCATTTCATGTGTTTGTATATATTCATGATGATTTGGGTTTGGCTTTTACATCTTCATGATATATATAAATATGCATATAATACCTTGTTCTAAACAGCAAATTATCTTTACATAAAGGTATCATTGCTTTGGTGAATTACAAGGAATTGCATGTATAAATCTGTCCTCATGTACTAGAGAAGAATTTTTGTTTTGTTCTTATTTTCTCCTTCAAAAACCTTTAACAGCCCCAGACTTTTATTTTTAAAGGAAACTATTGATCCACTATCTGCTGTTGAAAAACTAGCCTAGTAAGTTTTTATACACTGGTAACTATATTGGTTGTCATGTAAATCACAGTCACAGTTGAGTGGATTACGGGATGGGTAGAGACTAGGAAAAAAAGTGTCTGTAGTTATTTGGCCAAATCATATTCTTTATTGTGAATAAAGGATTGACACTGTATGATGATAAACATGCAGAAACAAAAAATATCATGGATGATACAAGGCATAATTAACAAAGTTACATGTTATCAAAAGCTATAATTAATAAGCAAACATGAGGAAGTGAATGGAATGAAGAATGAAGTTGTATGTGATAAGATTAGAGGACCAAAGGTGGAGAGAATCTGAGTGATCAGGATGGAAATTCAAGAATACCAGCTGTTCAGCCCCTGGTAAGATGATCTGTTTATATTATATAGCATGTTGGAAACATATGCAAGTTTGGAAGAATAGAGTTTCTATCACAAACTTGAAACCATTTTAGAAATGTGACTTAAAGATTCAAATCTTATATATTGTAGAGTCTGCCATGGGACACCACTCAGCTGGCAAACTAGACCATATATCTAATTAATTAAAATATTATCAAGTACTGAATATATTTTATAGGTTTGACTTTTTAAATATAACACATGAATTTTCTATATAAACATGTTGAAAATGAAAAAAATAATAATTTCTTTACATTTTGTTAGTTATTTGGATTAACTTAGTTGAGTGGATCTCACAATTTGATATATACAGAACTGAGGAACTTGGATCATCGAAAAAGCAAGAGAGTTCCAGAAAAACATCTATTTCTGCTTCATTGACTATGCCAAAGCCTTTGACTGTGTAGATCACAATAAACTGTGGAAAATTCTGAAAGAGATGGGAATACCAGACCATCTGACCTGTCTCTTGAGAAACCTGTATGCAGGTCAGGAAGCAACAGTTAGAACTGGACATGGAACAACAGACTGGTTCCAAATAGGAAAAGGAGTACGTCAAGGCTGTATATTGTCACCCTGCTTATTTAACTTATCTGCAGAGTACATCATGAGAAACGCTGGGCTGGAGGAAGCACAAGCTGGAATCAAGATTGCTGGAGGAAATATCAATAACCTCAGATATGCAAATGACACCACCCTTATGGCAGAAAGTGAAGAAGAACTAAAGAGCCTCTTGATGAAAGTGAAAGAGGAGAGTGAAAAAGTTGGCTTAAAGCTCAACGTTCAGAAAACTAAGATCATGGCATCTGGTCCCATCACTTCATGTGACATAGAGGGGGAAACAGTGGAAACAGTGTCAGACCTTATTTTTGGGGGGCTCCAAAATCACTGCTGATGGTGATTGCCGCCATGAAATTAAAAGACGCTTACTCCTTGGAAGGAAAGTTATGACCAACCTAGATAGCATATTTAAAATCAGAGACGTTACTTTACCAACGAAGATCCGTCTAGTCAAGGCTATGGTTTTTCCAGTGGTCATGTATGGATGTGAGTGTTGGACAGTGAAGAAAGCTGAGCGCCGAAGAATTGATGCTTTAGAACTGTGGTGTTGGAGAAGACTCTTGAGAGTCCCTTGGACTGCAAGGAGATCCAACCAGTCCATCCTAAAGGAGATCAGTCCTGGGTGTTCATTGGAAGGACTGATGTTGAAGCTGAAACTCCAATACTTTGGCCACCTCATTCATGGGAAGAGTTGACTCATTGGAAAAGACCCTAATGCTGGGAAGGATTAGGAGCAGGAGGAGAAGGGGACGACAGAGGATGAAATGGTTGGATGGCATTACTGACTCGATGGACATGGGTTTGGGTAAACTCCGGGAGTTGGTGATGGATAGGGAGGCCTGGCATGCTGCGATTCGTGGGGTTGCAAAGTGTTGGACATGACTGAGTGACTGAACTGAACTGAGGAACTTGTTAGACAATGCCTGTGGCTGACTTACTTCATTAATTAACGCCCTCTAGGTTTATCCGTGATGTCACGAATGGCAGAGCTTTCTTCTTTTTTTGAGGATGAATAATATCCCATTTTCTTTACCATTCGTCAGTGGGCGTATGGATTCTTATCACATCTTGACTATTGTGAATAGTGTTTCAGTGAACAAGAGAGGCCAGACAGCTCCTTGATATTCTTTTGTATATAAACACATTGATTCCATTTACTTGGGAATCTAAAATAGTCAGACTCATAGAAACAGAGAATACAATACTGGTTGACAGATATAAGGTGTTGGAGGAAGTGGGAGTTGTTTTTTTCAAGGATATAAATTTTCAAATATACTGATGAATTATTTCTAGAGATCTGCTATACCATATCTAACCTGTAGTTATATTATAGTATTGTGTACTTAAGAATGTAAGAGGGAGTTCTTATGTTCTTACACAGAAACAAACAAAAACCTAAGGACACAAGAGACTTTGGGAGGTGCTAGATATGTGTGTTAACTTGATTGTGGTGATGGTATCATGGATGTTTGCATATCTCCAAATGCATCAGTGGTACAATTGTACACCTAATGAATATATACACACACATATATATTTCACATTTCCTTTTCACATTTCAAACCAAATTCATAGGAGTCAGAGCCCTAATCTCTGTCTCACCTTTCATACCCAGTCTGTTTTCAATACGATGCCTTCTACCTCTAGAATACAGTCCTTATTTGCCTGTTACTCATTTTCATTCCCAGGATTCTAGACAAAACTTCCCAAAGAATGTACTATGGAATACTGTGTTCCATGGAAAAAGAAAAGTTGTAAATAAGTAAATTTGGGAAAATTCTGATCTGATTTTGTGTATATTAGCATACTGAATCACATTAGCAACATTAAATACCAAACACATTAGTATATTAGTTGTTCAGTCTCTCAGTTCTGTTTGAATCTGAGATACTGTGGACTACAACACACCAGGCTTCCCTGTCCTTCATTGTCTCCTGGAGTTTGCTCAAACTCATGTACATTGAGTCTATGATGCCATCCAGCCATATCATCCTCTGTCACCCTCTTCTCCTCCTGTTCTCAATCTTTTCCAGCATCAAGATCTTTTCTAATGAGTTAGCTCTTTACATCACGTGGCCAAATTACTGGCACTTCAGCATCAGTCCTTCCAATGAATATTCATGGTTCATTTCCTTTAGGATTGACTAGTTTGATCTCCTTGCAGTCAATTTGGTTCAGTTCAGTCACTCAGTTGAGTCCAACTCTGCGACCCCATGTAGTCAAGCACACCAGGGCTCCCTGTCCATCACCAACTCCCAGAGTTTACTCAAGCTCATGTCAATTGAGTTGGTGATGCCATCCAACCATTTCATCCTCTGTCATCCCTTTCTCCTTCCCCCTTCAATCTTTCCCAGCATCAAGGTCTTTTCAAATGAGTCAGTTCTTTGCATCAGGTGGCCAAGGTATTGGAGTTTCAGCTTCAAAATCAGTCCTTCCAATGAATATTCAGGACTGATTTCCTTTAGGATGGACTGGTTGGATTTCCTTGAAGTTCAAGGGACTATCAAGAGTCTTCTCCAACACCATACATCAAGAGCATCAATTCTTTGGTGCTCAGCTTTCTTTATACTCCAGCTCTCACATCCATACATGACTACTGGAAATACAATAGCCTTGACTAAACAGAACTTTGTTGGCAAGGTAACATCTCTGCTTTTTAATATGCTGTCTAGGTTGGTTATAACATTTCTCCCAAGCAATAAGTATCTTTTAATTTCATGGCTGCAGTCACCATCTGCAGTGATTTTGGAGCCCCATAAAACAAAGTCTGCCACTGTTTCCACTGTTCCTCAATCTATTTGCCTTGAAGTGATGGGACCAGATGTCATATCTATGTTTTCTGAATGTTGAGCTTTAAGCCAACTTTTTCACCCTCCTCTTTCACTTTCATCAAAAGGCTGTTTAGTTCTTCTTCACTTTCTGCCATAAGGGAGGTGTCATCTGCATATCTGAGGTTATTGACATTTCTCCCGGCAATCTTGATTCCACCTTATGCTTCTTCCAGCCCAGCGTTTCTCATGATGTACTCTGTATAGAAGTTAAATAAGGGGGGTGACAATATACAGCCTGGATGTACTCTTTTTCCTATTTGGAACCAGTCTGTTGTTCCATGTCCAGTTCTAACTGTTGTTTCCTCATATGCACACAGATTTCTCAAGAGGCAGGTCAGGTGGTCTGGTATTCCATCTCTTTCAGGATTTTTCACAGTTTATTGTGATCCACACAGTCAAAGGCTTTGGCACAGTCAATAAAGCAGAAATAGATGTTTTTCTGGAACTCTCTTGCTTTTTCGATGATCCAACAGATATGGCAAATTGACCTCTGGTTCCTCTGCCTTTTCAAAGTCCAGCCTGAACATCTGGCAGTTCATGGTTCATGTATTGCTGAATCTGACTTGGACAATTTTGAGCATTACTTTACTAGCGTGTGAGATGAGTGCAATTGTGTGGTAGCTTGAGCATTCTTTGGCATCGTCTTTCTTTGGGATTGGAATGAAAACTTTTCAGTCCTGTGGCTACTGCTGAGTTTTCAAAATTTGCTGGCATATTGAGTGTAGCACTTTCACAGCACCATCATTTTGGATTTCAAATAGCTCTACTGGAATTCCATCACCTCCACTAGCTTTGTTCGTAGTGATGCTTCCTAAGGCCCACTTGACTTCACATTCCAGGTATCTGGCTCTAGGTGAGTGATCACACCTTGGTGATTATCTGTGTCGTGAAGATCTTTTTTATACAGTTCTTCTGTGTATTCTTGCCACCTCTTCTTAATATCTTCTACTTCTGCTGCTGCTGCTGCTAAGTCGTTTCAGTCATGTCCGACTCTGTGCAACCCCATAGACGGCAGCCTACCAGGCTCCGCTGTCCCTGGGATTCTCCAGGCAAGAATACTGGAGTGGGTTGCCATTGCCTTCTCCAACTGTTTCTGTTAGGTCCATAGAATTTCTGTCCTTTATTGAGCCCATCTTTGCATGAAGTATTCCCTTGGTATCTCTAATTTTCTTAAAGATATCTCTAGTCTTTCCCATTTTATTTTTTTTTCTCTATTTCTTTGCATTGATCAGTGAGGAAGGCTTTCTTATATTGCCTTGCTATTTTTTGGAACTCTGCATTCAAATGGGTATATCTTTCCTTTTCTCCTCTGCTTTTTACTTTTCTTTTCACAGCTATTTGTAAGGTCTCCTCAGACAGCCATTTTGTTTTTTTGCATTTGTTTTTCTTGTGGATGGTCTTGCTCCCTGTCTCCTGTACAGTGTCACGAACCTCCGTCCATAGTTCATCAGTCACTCTTTCTATAAGATCTAGTCCCTTAAATCTATTTCTCACTTTTGCTTTATACTGGTAAGGGATTTGATTTAGGTCACAACTGCATGGCCTAGTGGTTTTCCTTACTTTCTTCAGCTTAAATCTGATTTTGGCAATAAGGAGTTCATGATTTGAGCCACAGTCAACTCCCAGTCTTGTTTTTGCGGACTGTATTGAGCTTCTTCATCTTTGGCTACAAAGAATATAATCGATCTGATTTCAGTATTGACCATCTGGTGATGTCCATGTGTAGAGTCTTGTCTTGTGTTGTTGGAAGAGGATGTTTGCTATGACCAGTGCATTCTCCTGGCAAAACTCTTTGCCCCGCTTCATTCTGTACTCCAAGGCCAAATTTGCCTGTTACTCCAGGCATTTCTTGACTTCCTACTTTCGCATAATGAAGAGAACATCTTTTTGGTTGTTAGTTCTAAAACCTCTAGTAGTTCTTCATAGAACCGTTCAACTTCTTCAGCATTACTGGTCAGGGCATAGACTTGGATTACCGTGATATTGAATGGTTTCTGTCATTTTTGAGATTGCATCCAAGTAGTGCATTTGGGACTGTTTTGTTGACTATGATGGATCTCCATTTCTTCTAAGGGATCCTTGCCCACAGTAGTAGATATAATGGTCATCTGAGTTAAATTCACCCATTCCAGTTCATTTTAATTCGCTGATTTCTAAAATGTTGATGTTCACTCTTGCCATCTCTTCTTTGACCACTTTTAATTTGCCTTGATTCATGGACCTAACATTCCAGGTTCCTATGCAATATTGCTCTTTGCAGCATCATGCAAGGAACTCTCAAAAGTCTTCTCCAACAGCACAGTTCAAAACCGTCAATTCTTTGACACTCAGCCTTCTTTATTGTCCAACTCTCACATCTGTACGTGACTATTGGAAAAACTATAGTTTGACTATATGGATCTTTGTTGGCAAAGTGATGTCTCTGTTTTTTAATACACTGTCTAGGTTTGTCATAGCTTTTCTTCCAAGGAGTAATTAGCATATTAAACACTGCAAAAATGTTTTCAGTCAGTGCACATTTCAATTTAAGAACCTAATATGTCACTGTTTTTGACCATAGAACCATTTCATTCTACAAAATAATATTAATATATGATAAACTGTTTCCCTTGAAACACTAGGGAATGGAAAAATCTAAATGTATTCTTTTAAATTATATGTGTCTGTAAACATCATATACAGGAGGATAGTATTGAAGGATTCTGCCTGTTTTTTAATTTATCATCAATAGCATTAATAACTTAAAAGTATTTTCCACATGCCTCTATATTCCATTCATAAATAAAAATATTTATTTAAATTCTATATTTTCTAGCCTGTTGGAAATTACATACACTAAAGGAACTATGTCTCATTCCTGAAATCTGGTTAAAAAATCAAAAATAATCAGTTCTGAATGGCTTAGGCATTGGCTTCTTATAAATGAGGAAACTAGGGATTTCAATGGAGTGCCTTGACATTTTAGCCACAAATATGATGCTCATGGAAAGCAATACTGAATACATGCATTTCAAAGCTTAGAACGTCTTCTGCGGTTTTTATTCTTATAATTTTGTCTTTATATTTTTATAATCTTATGATCTCAGTTAAGTAAGTTAACTTCCCTGTGTGTCTGTTGCTTCATCTGCCAGATGGGAATTTTAATAGTACATTTCCTAGAATTGTGAAAACCAAGTGAAACAATCCATTAAATGTTTTTTGGAATAATGCCTAGTACATAGTAAGGACTTGATAGATATTACGTTATGATAATGAAGGTTAATTTGAAAAATTTACTAGAAGCTCATTAATTCAAATATTTATTTGAGATAAGACTGGAAATTATAATTTTATTTTTATTTTAACATATACATAGTGAACAACATCACTTCTCATGAACAAACAGACAAATATATTCCAAATAAAATTATCAATTGCATCTGTCACTTCATGGCTCAGAGAGTAACAGCCACCTGCTTTAAAAGTGACACTTGCCATATTAGAATTTGGTGCAAGAGACTATAAGGCATTTACCATTCTGCTCTAATTCAATGTTAAATTTAATAAGACAATATTTCAGTACTCCATCATTTAGTAGAAAGGCTATAATAGCATTGGATATATGTATCTTGTAGTATATTACAATGCCTTCATCATATAAAAACAAGTTATATGCAAAAGCTGTATGTTACAAAACATTAAAATAAAAAATAAATATCACTCCTTTAAGAAACAATATCACCGTTAAAATACTTGAACATAAATGTGGTTTGAGTTGATATGCAGCCGAGGATTACAAGTTTAGCAAAAAGAAAATTTAAATCAAGATGATTCTGCTTGGAGGCTTCTATTGTGTCTTTTTCTACTTTGATAATCAGGTTACATAATTCATCATCTTTAACAGTTTTCTTCCCAGAGAAATATTATACAATACTTTGAAACTATACATTCTGAAGCTTTTGCTTTTTTGTCATTCACTTGCTTGCTTTGTAATACTGTAAATACCTAAATCAAAACACTGCTACAGATACATTGTGTATGACAACTATGTTTGTCACTATAGTACACTGGAGAGGACTACTTTGGGACTGAGTGAAGAAATCACTTTCTTTTTCCATTTGCCGATGAGTAAATAAATGAGTGATTGTTAATAGGCAGTATGGTTAAGAAGTTGTATATGGTTTTTGTTGTTGTTTAGTCGCTAAGCCATGTCCAACTTTTTTGTGACCTTGTGGGTTGTAATCCATCAAGCTTCTCTGTACGTGGAAGTTTCCAGGCAAGAATACTGGAATACAGAATCTCTGACTCAATGGACTTGAATCTGAGCAAACTCTGGGATGTAGTGAAGGACAGGGAAACCTGGTGTGCTGAAGTCAATGGGGTCACAAAGAGTCAGAAAGGACTTAGAGACTGAACAACAAAAATACTGGATTGGGTTGCCGTTTCTTTCTCCAGGGGATCTTCCAACCCAGGGGTCAAGCCCAGAGCCCCTGCATTGGAATGAACCAACTGGCTCATTCATACTGAGCCACCTGGGAAGCCCCATATGCTTTAGAAATCATGTGTTTTAGAAGCTTCTAAAAACATAAGAGTGAAATCAATTGTCAACAAAATATAACAGCTATGTTATGGAGTGAGTGGGATACTATATAGCTTGAGAGACTGTTGCTTGTGCCAAAAGATCAGTTCTTTCCTGTTTGAAATAAAGTATGCTATTGGATTTAACAGACTAAAATAAGCATAAGAATATTCTTGCCCTTATGATAGACATCTATTAATATTTTGGTGGAGTCTTCTTTTTTTTTTTTTTTTATAAATTTATTTATTTTAGTTGGGGGCCAATTACTTTACAATATTGTAATAGTTTTTGCCATACATCGACATGAACCAGCCATGGGTTTACATGTGTTCCCCTTCCTGGACCCCCCACCCACCTCCCTCCCCATCCCATCCTTCTGGGTCATCCCATTGCCCCGGCCCTGAGCCCTTGTCACATGCATCGAACATGGAATGGTGTTCTGTTTCACATATGATAATATACATGTTTCAATGCTATTCTCCCAGAACGTCCCACCCTCACCTTCTCCCTCAGAGTCCATAAAATTGTTCCATGCATCTGTGTCTCTTATTCTGTCTCGCATATAGGGTTGTCGTTACCATCTTTCAAATTCCATATATATGCATTAGTATACTGTATTGTTGTTTTTCTTTCTGGCTGACTTCACTCTGTATAATGGGCTCCAGTTTCATCCATCTCAGTAGAACCGATTCAAGTGTATTTTTTTTAATGGCTGAGTAATATTCCATTGTGTATATGTACCACAGCTTCCTTATCCATTCGTCTGCTGATGGACATCTAGGTTGCTTCCATGTCCTGGCTATTGTAACGCGTGTACCCCAATGTTGGTGGAGTCTTCAAATCTGTATCTGTAAAAATAATTCCAAAAGCGTTTACAATTTACACCAGTATTTACACCAGTCAGTCTTGATTGAAGTCAAGATATGTGATATGTGATATGTTTAAGAGCTGCATGAGCATATGATACTAACTAGTTGAGGTTTACATGTAGGTAGTATCACTAGTAAACAGAGGGTACAGACAATAAATCTGATACATACAAAAAGTATCTAGGGAAAGAAGCCACTACAACCAATGGGAAATGCTTGCATGATGTAAACACATATGTTATGTAGCCTTACTACTCAAAGTGGCATCAGATCAAAAGAACAGTAACATCTGCTCACCAGGAGGCATTTTGAAAATGCCCAGTCTCAAATCCAACACATGTCTTACTGAACCCAAATCTGAATTTTAATAAAATCCTCAGGTAACACATTAATGTTTAAAAAACACTGAAATAAAAGGAACAGAAAAGGTACATCTGCTCTGTCATTCTACTTTTGATCGGGAAAATATGAGGTCCTGTAATGTAATTTCTGCACATTTCTTTAATGTGATTCCTGCCATTATACATGTGCCATTTGATTTTTGCTTGTTTATTGGCAACATATTTTATTCCTGAAACGTTAACATTTATTAATTTGAATACAATGGAAAATAATTAATGAACATTTATCTTCAGGTGAAAAAATGAAATATGCTTATCAATAGAAGGACCATCTATCAAAATGTATAAGACATAGAGGAAAAACTAAGCTCCTGTTCCCCTAATATTAGCTTTTTATTTGATAACACAGTGCACTAAATAGTGAAAATTCATTGTCTTTAAATCTATCAGGTTTCAGTTAAAACTCATGTAGCATTAATGTGTAGATCAGAAAGTTGGTAAACTGACTATCATTGGTGAGCAAAAGCCTAGAAATAGCAACAGATTGCTCTTTTGGATTTTTAGGCCTTCAGCTACATATTCCACTCACGGAAAGATTAACTTCCTCTAGAATTCCATCATGTTACAAAATGCCATTAACTCCTGATAGTCATAAACACATTAAATAACAACCATCGATGTTGCTTTGACAGCTCTAAAGAATTTGTATGCAGTTTTAAAGATGGAGAACCTCACTCATCATAATTTCTGAGTGTAGAATTGATCCTTGGAAGAGAGGCTGATAATTTGATTGTTCTATAATGTGCTAGTGCGTAATTTCAGAAAGAGAAATCATTTTCTGAAGAAACTAATTACATGCAAATGACTCTCTTCACAAGATGTTAATAAAATTAGAAACACTTTTCATAAATGAAAAAAAAAATAGTATGAAGTAAAGTGCCTTGAAGAGGTAGATGGCTAAAGAATACAATAAAGATATAATCCTGGGAAAGTGCAAGACAGAATCTATGTCAAGGAGGGGAAACTTGTGCTTTTTTTTTTTTCAACTGTATCAAGAATACCCTGTTGTCCTTTACTTAACCTTTTAAAATCTAAATGACAATAAGAATTGTGCAAATTTCAATTCATACTGGAATTATATTGGTCTTTGTGGGAGAGAGATATCACAAAAATCTTTCCCAACAGAAAAAAGAATTCATACCATACAGCCTTTAGCTCCAAGACTGGGTTGCCTCAGGCCAAACAACTAACAGAGAGGAAGCACAGCCTCACCCCTCAGCAGACAATAGGATTTAAGATTTACTGAGTATGGTCCCATCACCAGAGCAAGACTCCAGATATGAAGCTTGCAAAAGCCTTTTATTCTTTTCCATCAGAGGGCAGACAAAAGAAGCAAGCACTATAAGGCTGCAACTTCCAGCATGAAAACTGCAATCACAGAAAGCTAACCACAAATGATTATATGGATCACAGCCTTGTGTAACTCAATGAAGCTATGAGCCATGCCATGCAGGGCCACCCAAGGTGGACAGATGTATTGCTGATCCTGTTCATGAAGCCAGTTGTCTTGCTTGCTGTTTGCTGAACCCAGGGTAGGCAAGGCCCAAGCAAAGAGGCTGGAAGAAGATGCAAAGAGCCACAGGAACTACAGACACAATTATTTTCTCCTGGATGACATGGCGGCCATAACACAGCCTCTTCTCTGGCTGACGCAGGAACTGTAGCAGCAGCCACAACCTAACCGTAATGGAGCCATAACGGAGCCATAACATCACCTCACATAACGTAATAATGATGCTGCCCCAAAGTAGCCCCAAAGCAGCAGCAGCAAAGACTTTCATGGTCAAGGCTCATACAGGCATACCACACAAAGTACCCCACGACCAAGTGAGTACCTCGTGATGCGCATGCACAGTACTATAAGTGATCTCAGCTGCTACATAATCATTATTTACAAAATGTGGGGCAAGAGCGAGAGGCCGTGGGATGAGAGAGCCTGTGCATGCCATCTTGGCTAATTTGCCATTTCCCTACAACAGAAGGCAATGGCAACCCACTCCAGTACTCTTGCCTGGAGAATCCCAGGGACGGGGGAGCCTGGTGGGCTGCCGTCTATGGGGTCGCACAGAGTCGGACACGACTGAAGCGACTTAGCAGCAGCAGCAGCTACAACAGGTCATGGTAGATAATTCTGACAAAAAGTAGTCCACCAGAGAAGGAAATAACAAACCACTTCAGTATTCTTGCCTCAAGAACCCCAGGAAGAGTATGGAAAGGCAAGAAGATATGACATTGGAAGATGAGCCCCACAGGTGGGTAGATGTCCAATATTCTACTGGGGAAGAACGGAGAAATAGCTCCAGAAAAACTGAAGCAGCTTGGCCAAAGTGGAAGATGAAACGTGAAACTCGAGTTCTGTCCATGGAGCTGAAGAATGAATTTCTCAAACTCACACTCATACAGGCAAAGTTTATTTTAAAGAATAGAGATATGAAGCTCACAGCATAGACACTGAGAGTGAGTGAAGAGCCCCAAAAGACAAGGATTACAGCAGTTTTATATCTTTACTAGTATTGATCTGTATATTTTTTGTTGGCTCTTGACATTAATATATGTCATTTTGACCGGTCAATTTGAACGTCACACTGTCCAGTTTGCCATTTTTACAGCTTTTTTGTATCCCCAAGGTTCTCAATTTCTTCAGACATTGTGACGCCATCCGACGACCCTATCTCAATACCCAAGACCATTATTTAGGAACCAAATGTGTGTTTAAGACCTAATGATCTTTTTGGGGGTCTTTTCTTTTTTCTTGATAAATTGGAAAGCAGTTAATATGACTGTCTTTTCGTGGGGTCTGGGTGCTCTACGAATCTCCAGACATTAATTGTAATGCCCAGAAATGAAGTAACAAATACAGGTTTTGGCTAACAGTGCAAAAGGTTTATGTGAGAGAATTAAAATTGAAATTAGAAAAATAACCTAGGCTCTTACCCTACACTGACTACCTAACAATTGCTGCCTCGAAACGACGCTCAGTTATGAATGTGTCTCATGTTGAAAGCAAAGTCCAATGTTGTAGAGAACAATATTGCATAGAAACCTGTAATGTTAGGTCCATGAATCAAGGTAAATTGGACATGGTCAAGCAGGAGATCCCAAGAGTGAACCTCGACATCTTAAAAATCAGTGAACTAAAATGGACAAGAATGGGTGAATTTAATTCAGATGACCATTATATCTACTACGTGGGCAAGAATCCCTTAGAAGAAATGGAGTAACCCTCATAGTCAACAAGATAGTGCAAAATACATACTTGAATGCAGTCTCTAACACAACAGAATGATCTCAGTTTGTTTGCAAGGCAAACCATTCAACATCACAGTAATCCAAGTCTATGCTGCAACCACTAACTAATGCTAAAGACACAGATGTTGAATGATTCTATGAAGAACCACAAGACATTTTAGAATGAATATCAAAAAAAGTATATATATATATATCCTTTTCATCATAGAGGATTGGAAGGCAAAAGTAGGAAGTCAAGAGATACCTGGAGTAACAGGCAAATTTTGCCTTGGTGTATAAAATGAAGCAGGGCCAAGAAAACACACTATATTCTTGCAGCCAAAGATAGAGAAGCTCTATACTGTTAGAAAAGGCAGAGGAACCGGAGATCAAATTGCCAACATCTGTTGGATCATTGAAAAAGCAAGAGAGTTCCAGAAAAACATCTACTTCTGCTTTATTGACTATGCCAAAGCCTTTGACTGTGTGGATCACAACAAACTGTGCAAAATTCTGAAAGAGATGGGAATACCAGACTACCTTACCTGCCTCTTGAGAAATCTGTATGCAAGTCAGGAAGCAACAGTTAGAACTGGACATGGAACAACAGGCTGGTTCCAAGTAGGGAAAAGAATATGTCAAGGCTGTATATTGTCACCCTGCGTATTTAACTTATATGCTGAGTACATCATGTAAAATGCTGGGCTGGATGAAGCACAAGCTGGAATCAAGATTTCTGGGAGAAATATTACTAATCTCAGATATGTAGATGACACCGTCCATATGGCAGAAAATGAAGAACTAAAGAGCCTCTTGATGAAAGTGAAAGAGGAGAGTGAAAAAGCTGGTTTAAAACTCAATGCCCAAAAAACAAAGACCATGGTATCTGGTCCCATCAGTTCATGACAAATAGATGGTGGAAAATTGGAAACAGTGAGAGACTTTATATTCTTGAGTTCCAAAATCACTGCAGATGGTGATTGCAGCCACGAAGTTAAAAGACACAAGCTCCTTGGAAGAAAAGCTATGACCTACCTAGACAACATGTAAAAAGGAGAGACATTACTTTGTTGCTGACAAAGGTCCATCTAATCAAAGCTATGGTTTTCCAGTGGTCGTGTATGGATGTGAGAGTTAGACTATAAAGAAAACTGAGTGCCTAAGAATTGATGCTTTTGAACTGAGGTGCTGGAGAAGACTCTTGAGAGTCCCTTGGACTGCAAGGAGATCAAACCAGTCAACCTGAAAGTAAACAGTCCTGAATATTCATGGGAAAGACTGATGCTGAAGCTGAAGCTCCAATACTTTGGCCACATGATGCAAAGAGCTGACTCATTGGAAAAGACCCTGATGCTGGGAAAGTTTGAAGGCAGCAGGAGACGGAGACGGCAGCAGATGACATGGTTGGATGATGTCACTGACTCGATGGACGTAAGATTGAGCAAGCTGTGGGAGTTAGTGATGGACAAGGGAAGCCTGGCGTGCTGCAGTCCATGGGGTTGCAAAGAGTCGGACACAACTGATCGACTGAACTGACTGAAATGATGACTATCAAGTTTAGTAAGAGAGAAGTTATTTAGGAATTTGACCAGAAAGTTTACAACAGAGTGGGGAGAGGCACAAGTGATTGGAAAAAAGAAATGATAAATGGTGGGAACTTAAGGATCATACATTTATGTAGCTCCTGTTAGGAGTTTTACTGTGGAAGAGGTCATAAAGATTTGGGGGAATGGATGGAAAAACATGTAAGATCAAGGAATTAGTTTCACTTCTGTCTATTGGTGTGTTTTAAAATGATAGTTCCTGAAGCATGTTCATTTGATGCTGGTAGTGATAGCAATACAAATGAAACAAATCCTGATACCAGTCAGCAGGAGAATTTTGTGGGTTTAAAGGATAGTGTGGAGAAGGAAAAGGCAACCCACTCCAGTATTCTTGTCTGGAAAATCCCATGGACAGAGGAACCTGGCAGGGTACAGTCCATGGGGTCACAAGAGTCTAATATGACTTAGTGACTAAACCACCACCTAAAGAAAGTGAATGTGGTTTGATTTTTTTTTTTTTTTAAGTGGAGTGGCCTCAGCTAGATGTGGAGAAGATTTCTTTTACTAAAATCAATAAACTGTATATGAATATGGTTGCAAATACAAGTATTTGATGGTGAAAAGGATACATTTTCCTTTTTATCTTTTTTTCTGAGAAGAAAAAACAGTAAAACAAAGTTGCACAGGAAGTTAATTCTATTGAGGGACAGTTGCAAGCAGGTAAGGAGAAAGCAGAGTCTTAGAGTTAATCAGATTTGGAATTTTCCAGAGTACCTCACTGAAAAAGATAAAGTAAAGAGAATCAAGTTTGTAAGGAGGTAAGTGCTTTCACTTTTTGACAAAGTAATTGAAGCCTGGTAAATAAATACTTTAAAATGTGTCAGAAATAATAGAGAACGTAAAATGTGTTCTCTATATGTCTGAATATATTACTGAGATCTCTCAATGAGTCAAAGGATTTCTTAACCAGGGGTCTGAGAATAAATAAGGTAGGATGATTTAGGGTGATAGTCCAAGAGTAGAGGGTGTGAAATAAATACTATGCAGAAGGTATGACTTTGGTTTTAATTAGATTTTGTATTACCAATATTTAAACATTTTTTTGGTTTCCAGGTAGGTTTTAGAGATAGACTAAACTCCTTATTTTTGCCTACAACTAACTTCCTGCTTAATCTGACACACACCTACTTGTCCAACCCTGTTTAGATGGAAAAATAAATTGTCTTACAGGATATCCCTATTAAATCCTACTTCTGCTTTATATTCCACCTATCCTCAACTTTAAGCTTACGTGTTTCTGACATGCAGAAATTAACCAGACAAGCAGAGAACAGGTTAGGGATGCTGGTTCTGTGCCTTCTCTATGCCCAATTTTTATCTTCCTTGGTGGCTCAGACTGTAAAGAATCTGCCTGCAGTGAGGTAGACCTGGGTTCGATCCCTGAGTTGGGAAGACTCCCTGGAGGAGGGCATGGCAACCCACTCCAGTATTCTTGTCTGAAAAATCCCCGTGGACGGAGGAGCCTGGCAGGCTGCAGTCTGTGGGGTCTCAAAGAGTCGGACAGGACTGAGCGACTAAGCACATCACAGCACCATGTACTAGTTAAAATTCCAATTGTCTCTCTTACATATCTTTGTGCCCTTGAGTTTCTTTCACTGTTGTAAAACTGTACTTGGAGTATCAAGCACAGGGGAGAAAACATAATATGCTTCAATTTGTTTTTGGTTATTTTTTTGTTTTTTTTTTCAGAAACACATGATTAAACTTGCTAAATGACAAAGACATTCTCATGTCTTGCTATGTAGCATCGGTTTATACCCTCAATAATCAGAAATTTTGCTGGTGAAACAAATTTAGTTTGGAGAGACTTCCAAATCCTCTTATATTTATTAGAAATAAATGGTATTTTATAAGAACTAATTATTTTACAATTATAAAATATGATATGTTTTTTCTTAGCACAAAGGAAAAAAGCTTCCCAGGTGATATAGTGGTAAAGAATCCATGAGACACAGGAAACATGGGTTTGATCCCTGGGTCAGGAAGATCTCCTGGAGTAGGAAATGACAACCTGCCAAGAAATGTATTCTTGCCTGGAAAATTCCTTGGACAGAGGAGCCTGGTGGCTACATGGGGCATAAAATGTAGTCCATGGGGCTACAAAGAGTTAGATGAAACTGACTGAATTAGCACATACCCACACGGCCCAAATGAAAAATAGTTGAAAGACTTGCTGTAGAAGGTATTATTTTAGTATAATAGGAAATAAATTAGAGGTAGGTTGAGTCTAAGAATGTCTGAAACTACAGTATTCTATGACATCAAAGAAATGTCATGTTTGGATGCTGAGAAAATCATTCTCTCTACACACATATGTAAGGTCATGGAAATTTTTTTTGTATTTTTGTTGTAAATGCATGTACATTGTACGTATGTAGGTAGGTAGTACCAAATATTTGAACAGGAGAGATTGACACTTTTTAATTTTCCTATTTTTAAAAATTATATTTATACAATATACAAATTGTTGATTTCTGTTCTTACCAGGCTTTAAAAACAGAAGTTCATTTTCACTATACATATTGATGCCTTAACTAGTGTTAAAATATATGTTTTAAGCAAATACATGTTGTCTTTTTTTAATCTAATTTCTGAAAATCCATCTATACATCATGAAGGTGAAAGAATTAAATGACATGTAAGAAACTTCCTTAAAAATTATCCCTTTTTTGAGAGTTATGCTATTCAGTGAGAATTTTTAGGACTTCAAGCCTGAGAAACAGCATATCAGCTAACCCTGAGAGAACAGCTTTGACGAGGTGGGTGGGGAGCTAGGATATATAGCAGTTTTGCAATGAGGATCAGGTAGTTGGAACACCAAAAGATTATGTTAGTTAAAGAAAGTCATATATCCCAAGTTAAGAAATGTAACACTTTTCTGTGTTTTGAAAAATGCAAGAGTTTGAGCTCACTGAAATCATTCTTTGATATGCACCTCAGCTATCTGGGGTCAGTATACTATGTTTTATATCCTAGGTTTTGTCAGGGTTCAACAGCTCATGTTGGAAGAGTGTGATCACTGATGACTGTGATATCGTTTGTTTACTGATATGGCAGAAAATTTTGTATTTCTCAGATCCTCTTCTTAGTCCAAAATTTGACTAATATTTGGGAGAAGATTCATGACCAATTTTTGTCCAACATCTCTGGGATTCTGGTCCCAGATCAGGTGAAAATTCTTGCTGATATGCCACTCTAGGGGCTAATTTCTGGATAATTAAAGATTCTCTGGATCCTCTATCTTAATAGTCTGTAATGATACAAGAGAAATTTAGCCCTATATAATGCAATATGTAGATTCATGATGATTTCTTTATGGAAATTTTTAAAGATAAATGTATTTTCTAGGTATATTCTTAGCAAATCCTCTCCTGGTAGAAGAAAAAAAGATATTTAGAACTATTGGTATTTATTTTTGATAAGATAGACTATTACCAAATATCCAGGGGCTCATAGTTAACATACAAGGTCAATGTATTCCAGACACATATTGAATTCATGGAATATGATATGCAAATTTCTCTGGTCTCCATAGATTCTAATGTATTAGAAGCCAAGAAGAATATAAGCGCATGTCATGTATATTTTCTAACTCATGTCACCTCCTTGCCCTCTCTGATTTTGTAATCTTACTTCAAATAAGAGATATTTCTGGAGGAAGTTTCATACAATGTAAGTAGTTTCATCAGTCTTTCTCAATACACAGCCAAGCTCAAATTTTTATTTCATTATTTGTATTATTTTTATATTTAATGACACTCAAAGACTGAAAGAAAAAAAATAGACATTGAAGCCACATTTACAGGCCGCCTTAACTCAAATAAAGAGCATGACTGAGATTTTAGGACCATTTGCAATCTAGATAGATACAATATTATAATCTACTTGATTTAGCTATATTTAAAGATCATTTGATCACTTATCATATATCTAATAAATAATGCATATCCACATAAATAAATGAAACAAGGCCTTACAATACTAAATGGATGGTATAATTTGTACCCTAATCAAGGAAGGTAATAGCAAAGAACCAAAAGCAATGATAAACTATTTCATTCCTTATTATATAATGTACAGTAGTTTATTTTACTAAGCAATTTTCAAGATACTATGAATAAAATAGAAACTGAAATTTGTGAATAATATCATTTTACTATTGAAATTTGTTTTTAAAATGCCAAGTAATATCTTAGTACAGGTAAAAAATTCAGACATTCTTATATTTCAGGATCTTCTTAATGTCAATAAATATTTAAATAAAGGCCTCTCATATAAATATATGATTTAAAAATACAAAGGAAATTCAATTGCTGAGAAAAAAATTATACAAATATAAATGGGCAAACAAGCCAACACATGCTAAATAACATATGGATTGGACATATTATGCATCAGGAGTACAAAGCTGTCAGTCTCCATTTCTGCTACCGTTTTTCCAGCACTTTTGTTGCATTAAATAGCCCATGTATTTAATTGTTAATTACTCTTCTCTCCACTAAACTGTTAGACATTCTATTTTATTTGTTTCACATTTCATCTGGCATATCTTTGTATCTACAATGACTAGTCAAATGAATAGTACCTAATATTTTTTTTCAATCAGTGTGTGTAGCAGTCAGAAGTGAGAGATCAGAAAGTTTGTATGACTTCTAGAAGCATGGTGGTCTTTGATTTTCCCAAAAGAAGAGAGATGAAGCACATTTGAGGTCCATCTCTCCATAGGAAACAGAATGACAAGTGGTCAGAAAGCCAAATATGTCAATTGGCTTAAAGATGAAATTCATGTATAGATTACCAGGAGATAAACTGGAACTTTCTGTGAATCTAGATTATGGGGTTTGGATTATATCCAGCAACAATAAATATACAAATAAGGAAAATATATATCTGACATGAATTAGACATTGTTTCCAATGTAAAATATCCTGTTAAAGATGCATTTTCAGTAAAAAGTATTTGTTTGAATTATGTTGTAAATAAGCAAATTAGTAGTACAATGATTTATTAATTTATTATGGCTAAGTTTATGATGGAGCTAGTTTTTGTTTACTCCTTGTTTTATTTTTTTTAAATCTAACTTCCTGGCTAAGCATCCTATTTAGATTTGCTTATACAGCTAACTACCACTGTGATAACTTCCAGAATGGCAAATTAGCCTGGCTAATTTAACCACCAGGATTCTAGTCTAATCCTGTTGATGTATTCCTGATAATTAACAATCTGTGAGCAGCTGCATTGTCCGATATCCAATATATTGCACGAGGAAAATTATCATTTGTACATTGTGGGTTCCGTGGACTGAATGAAAGAGGACTTTTTTTATTAATAGCTGCACTTTTCATAAATTTTATGAGTTAATAAGGTTCAATTAATGTTGCCAAGTGGTGTGCTTCATGCATATGTCTCTGGGGTTTTGCAGAGTTGAGAAGAATGTATAATGAATGGTTGAGCAGTTATATTGGTACCCTAGTAATTAGAGAACGAGTAATTAATGTGCATCTGTGTTAGGCTCCTGGGTACTGTCAACGACCCTGTAGTGTACAAAAAAGAGAAATTATGTGCTTGGCAAGGGAATACAGCTTTTCTCTTTTTCTTAAATTTTAGATCTACATCTGTGTTTAATTAGAAGAAGAAATGAATTCCCATTAACACCATTAGGCAACACGCTATGATTGGTTGAAGCCTACATGAACTGTGAAACTGATCTAGAAAGCTCAGGAGATTATAATGGAATTTTTTTTTTAATCTCAGAAGATTTTTTTTTAATAAAATAAGGATGCTGAATAGTCCCCGCCTGGCTCTCTGTAGAATACCTTCCGCTTTTTAATTTGGATGCTTTTTTAAGATTGAGAATGATCCAAGCAAAAATCTTTAAGCAGAAGCGACTTAGCATACCTGCAAGTGGATTTTTTTCTGGCTATAAGGGGCAAGATGCAACAGTATCACCTTGTAATAAGCTCGGTATACAAAAATATCACATTTATTAATGACAGTATAAAATAGTTTACTAAAAGATAATAGTCAGGGATGTTACAGATGACTAGCTGTGCTGATGCTTTAGTTTCCAGAGAGATTCAGATTAAATTGCTTTTATCTCCTGAAGCAGAATAACATTTCTTATTACACATGATAATAAAATGTATCCTTAGGGCAAGTAGTATGCTTGTACTTTTAAAATAAAATAGGCATGATTTAATTAGTAGGCTGAGATTTTAAGAGAAAAATGATTCTCCTGAGAGTTTTTGTTCAGTGGCCCTAAAATTCTGCTTTTGGGTGGCTTTTGGGTGTCTATATTTGTAATTAAACTTTTGGGTGGCTATATTGGTAATTAAACATTGCCTTTATTTAAAGTTTTGATAATATTCTTCCAAATATCCCACTGAGATATTAACTTGAAATTATGATGTTCACTCTTTCATATATAATTATGCTAAAAACTTGCTTTGCAGTATTGACTGTAAAGTTGGAATCTGAGGAAAGAAAGTTCAGAATTGGACATCAACAAACAAATTTTACAAGCAGGTTAGCGGTGAATAATTTCACCCATAGTAAAGTTCAATATTTGCATTTACATGTTAGTTTTAAAGCAAAACACAGAGTATTTGCTACATCTTATCTAAAGCTATAATGTTGAATAAACATAAATTTTAACCATTTTCCAAAAATATTATTAAAGTAGAAGAATGTATCAAGTACTTATTACAAATTATTAGATAATTTAAAATTATAATCTTTATTTTCCTCTCACTCTAATATTTGATGATCACTTAAGATTTGAAAAGTATTTTTTAATTGAAATACTGAAGTGATTTGCATTTTACTTTCCTACTTTATGTAAACATATAGCATTTTGTATGTTCTGGAATCAGAAGGTCCACGATAAAACTTTTGTCTCTCAGTTTCCTAGGTAATATGAGCTTTATTAAGCCACTTGGCTTCTATCATTATTCTTCCTTATTTGGAAAAACTGAAAATAATATCTATATTACAAGAATCATTATGGTGTGAAATGATGATAAATGTAAGTACTGATAATAATGACTACTGTCAGTAAAGATTATTACATGGCCAGTTCATCACAAGTGAGGCAGTTTGAAGATGGCTTTAAACTATCTGCTACTTTTTCCACTGACAAATAAAGTTAAATCTACCTCTGTTTATATGTGGACTGGCCTTTGTAACTTGTCTTAACAATGAAATAGAGTGAAAGTGGAGGTTTAGGACTACTGAGGTATGGTCATAAGAAGCTTTGAAGTTTCCATTGGGCCTCTTGGAGGGGTATTCACTCTCAAGAGGGTCCATTCTGAAGTTCATCTGCCCTTTCCATGCCTCATGGAGAATATATAGTTACTCTGTTTAGAAACACCAAAGGTGTTCCTCAGATGACAGCACCAACTATTAACTCTGTGTGTGGTCATTGTGCAAATCTAGCCCATTCAAGCCTTCAGATTACCGCAGCCCCACCTGACACTTGACTATATAAGCATAAGTGACACCACATTATAACCATCCAGTTGAGCATATTCAATGTATAGGCCAAAAAAGAGATAATAATAAACTGTCGTTTAAAGATTTACACAGAAACAGCCAACAGAAATAAGAACTAGTAGTAGTACTACAAAATCGTCTTAACAAAATCCAGTAATTTTCCTCTGTTACACAGTAAAAAGAAAATAATATTATTCTTAGCTTTTAGAATATGTCAAACACTGTTCATTGAATTGTGCATATCTTAACTCAGTCAGCAACCATAAATGTCAGTTCAGTTCAATCGCTCAGTAGTATCTGATTCTTTGCAACCACATGGACTGTAGCACGCCAGGCCTCATTGTCCATCACCAACTCCCAGAGTTTACTCAAACTCATGTCCATTGAGTTGGTGATGCCATCCAACCATCTCATCCTGTCATCCCCTTCTCCTCCCACCTTTAATCTTTCCCAGCATCACGGGCTTTTCCAATGAGTCAGTTCTTCTCATCAGGTGGCCAAAGTATTGGAGTTTCAGTTTCAGCATCAGTCCTTCCAATGAATATTCAGGACTGATTTTCTTTAGGATGGGCTAGTTTGATCTCCTTGCAGTCCAAGGGACTCTCAAGAGTCTTCTCCAAAAACATAGTTCAAAAGCATCAATTCTTCGGGGCTCAGTTGGACTATAAATTTCAACTCTCACATTCATACCTGACTACTACTTTGACTAGAAGGACCTTTGTTGGCAAAGTAATGTCTCTGCTTTTTAAAATATAACCTTAAAGTTAGTTTTATTTTTATTTTCATTATCTGCTTCATTTTGTAGATAAGGAATTTGAAATGCTGAAGATTAAGTAACTTGGCTAAGAAATAATAGAACTTGAATGTTAATCTAGGCAGATAAGCACAAATTGCTCTCTGCAACTACTGTACTCTCTCTCAGATAGTTAAATTGGATTTGACCGCTTGTGTGGGCTTTCTATGAGCTTCCTAGGTGGTCCTAGTGATAAAGAACTCTCCTGCCAATGCAGGAGATATAAGAGATGCAGGTTCAATTGCTGAGTTGGAAAGATCCCCTGTAGAAGGAAATGGCAACCTACTCCAGTAGGTTAAATGGCAGTACTACTCCAGTATTCATGCCTGGAGAATCCTATGGACAGAAGAGCCTGACGGGCTGTGGTCCATAGTGTCACAAAGAGTCAGACTGACTTAAAGTGACTTCACACACAAACAGGTGGGCTTCCCAGGTGGCTCAGTAATAAAGAATCTGCCTATCAATACAGAAGATAAAAGATGTGGGCTTCATCCCTCAGTCAGAAAGTCCCCTGGAGGAGGAAATGGCAACCCATGCTAGTATTCTTGCCTGGAAAATCCCAGAACAGAGGAGCCTGGTGGGCTACAGTCCATGGGGTCTCAGAGTCTGTTAGATGTGACTGAGCATGCATGCATGCAGGAGATTGATTTTAAACCTCAATAAACACTTTGTTTAATCTTGGTTTCTCTATCTCGCATACACCTAGGATCATAGTCCATGTTAGCTAATCTAGATGAACCATATATAGGTCTGACCCTAGAAACCTACAACCATCTGGGTTTTATTTTATTTTTTTACTTTCATTTCCTCCATTAGGATAATTAGGCTACAAGAGCCAAAAACACAAAAACTATCTCTAACTTGCTCATCTTTTAATCTCCAGTGCCTAACAAATTGTCTGGCACAGAGATGGTATTCAATAAGGATTGTTGGGATGAATGGCACTCAGTGGGATATAGGGATTTGTTAATACACTATTGCATTTCCACTTTAGAATAACTTATGTATCATAATGTATGTATTTGAAAATAGTTGCTTCTCTCAGCACTGTGTTTTCATTTATTTTCAGTCACAAAAGTTTTTTTTCTTTTTTAATTTTCAAATAGTTTTAAAGACCATATTTAGATTTTATATTCATCAGAGATAGCACAGGTTTAAAAGGCCAGCTTGAAAAAATTAACCATAGGATAAATTTCATGCCAGCTATCATATTTTAATTTAGTACTTGAATATGTTCCCAGAAATAATGTATCAAAGGATGAAGACAATGGGAAGTCAAAAAACTATCTATTGAATTAGTTTGGATTTTCTAATTAGTGCCTACCAGTGACTTAGTAAAGAAAAAAAAAAAATCAAGTATATCAGAAGGCCTGAGACCTTGGTTTTCACATATCCTTCTGTAATCACATGTGTCCAAAATCTATTGTCATGTATTCTGTTTCTCACAATTTAGGATATATTCCTTCTCCTCCTCTGTGTTCCACTCTATTTACCCCCAAGTTAGAAAGCCCCTGTAATATTATTATTCTTAAAATAGAGAAGGGAGTTTTTAAAATTATTTCTTGCATGGCTTGCATGTCTTCTATTGCCCTGTTGAAGTTTCGAACTATATAGTCAATCTCAGATCATTATATACCTAGTTCAATAAAGTACTATCCAAACACTACAGAAAAGTTCTCAAAATGTTTTAAGTTCATTAATGTTGTTGAAGCAAAAGATAGTCCCTAAAAATAATCTTAAAATCCACTTTTCTCTCCCATTTGTGTTTCCTGTAGGTGTCCTCAAGCTTTTCTTACCAATTCCAAAATCCCGAAGTCTTATACCATCACTAGTGCTTGGTATATTTTTTGTTTGTTTTTTATATTTTCCTGTCTTTACTGTCTACTTCTACACCTTTCTCTATCTTTTACAGATCTACCAGGATATAAAGAAGCAATCAGACAGAATGTGAAAGGAGATTTTTTAAAAAAATTAAAAATCAAATCCAGAACCCTATTTATTGGAAAGAAAAAGAGACCAGGATGCATGAACTTCCTAATTACAATGATACTTGTTTTATCTCCAAGATAAACACCTCCTCTTGAGCAATGAGTCTCCTCAAATGATCACTACAGTATATTTTATGTAGGTAATTTAAGATCTTAAATATGACATCATACTCTAAAGTCTTGAGTTGTAATACATTAGGTTACCATGAAGAGTAAAATAATATTTAAAAATTTGAGGCGACTGATCTTTTCTTTCCAAAATGATCTTTCACCTATTAAAAATGGAAAACAGTTCTGACTGTTTTTAGGTAATATTTTCTAGTGCAACCTAATTAATATGTGGTCATGCTAGTAGTAAAGATGGTCAACACTGAAATTAGATTGATTATACTCTTTGCAGCCAAAGATGGAGAAGCTCTCTACAGTCAGCAAAAACAAGACTGGGAGCTGACTGTGGCTCAGATCATGAACTACTTATTGCCAAATTCAGACTTAAATTGAAGAAAGTAGGGAAAACCACTAGACCATTCAAGTATGACCTAAATAAAATCCTTTATGATTATACAGTGGAAGTGAGAAATAGATTCAAGGGACTAGATCTGATAGACAGAATGCCTGATGAAGCATGGATGGAGGTTTGTGACATTGTGCAGGAGACAGGAATGAAGACCATCCCCAACAAAAAGAAATGTAAAAAAGCAAAATGGCTGTCTGAGGAGGACTTACAAATAGCTGTGATAAAAAGAGAAATGAAAAGCAAAGGAGAAAAGGAAAGATATACCTATTTGAATGCAGAGTTCTAAAGAATAGCAAGGAGAGATAAGGAAGCCTTCCTCAGTGATCAATGCAAAGAAATAGAAGAAAGCAATAGAATGGGAAAAAACTAGAGATCTCTTCAAGAAAATTAGAGATGCCAAGGGAACATTTCATGCAAAGATGGGCTCAATAAAAGACAGAAATTGTGTGGACCTAACAGAAGCAGAAGATATTAGGAAGAGGTGGCAAGAATACACAGAAGAACTGTACAAAAAAGATCTTCACGACTCATAATCACAATGGTGTGATCACTCACCTAGAGCCAGACATCCTGGAATGTGAAGTCAAGTGGGCCTTACAAAGCATTACTACAAACAAAGCTAGTGGTGGTGATGGAATTCCAGTTGAGCTATTTCAAATCCTGAAAGATGATGTTGTGAAAGTGCTGCATTCAATATGCCAGCAAATCTGGAAAACTCAGCAGTGGCCACAGGACTGGAAAAAGTCAGTTTTCATTCCAATCCCAAAGAAAGGCAATGCCAAAGAATGCTCAAACTACCGCACAATTGCACTCATCTCACACACTAGTAAAGTAATGCTCAAAATTCTCCAAGCCAGGCTTCAACAATACGTGATCCGTGAACTTCCAGATGTTCAAGCTGATTTTAGAAAAGGCAGAGGAAGCAGCGATCAAATTGCCAACATCCGCTGGATCATCGAAAAAGCAAGAGAGTTCCAGAAACACATCTATTTCTGCTTTAATGACTATGCCAAAGCCTTTGACTATGTGGACCACAATAAACTGTGGAAAATTCTGAAAGAGATGGGAATACCAGGCCATCTGACCTGTCTCTTGAGAAATCTGTATGCAGGTCAGGAAGCAACAGTTAGAACTGGACATGGAACAACAGACTGGTTCCAAATCAGGAAAGGAGTACATCAAGGTTGTATATTGTCACCCTGCTTATTTAACTTATATGCAGAGTACATCATGAGAAATGCTGGGCTGGAAGAAACACAAGCTGGAATCAAGATTGCCCAGAGAAATATCAATAACCTCAGATATGCGGATGACACCACCCTTATGGCAGAAAGTGAAGAAGAACTAAAGAGCCTCCTGATGAAAGTGAAAGAGGAGAGTGAAAAAGTTGGCTTAAAACTCAACATTCAGAAAATTAAGATTATGGTATCTGGTCCCATTACTTCATGGGAAATAGATGAGGAAACAGTGGAAACAGTGTCAGACTTTATTTTTTTGGGCTCCAAAATCACTGCAGATGGTGATTGCAGCCATGAAATTAAAAGACGCTTACTCCTTGAAAGGAAGGTTATGACCAACCTAGATAGCATATTGAAAAGCAGAGACATTACTCTGCCAACAAAGGTCCATCTATTCAAGGCTATGGTTTTTCCAGTAGTCATGTATGGATGTGAGAGTTGGATAGTGAAGAAAGCTGAGCGCTGAAGAATTGATGCTTTTGAACTGTGGTGTTGGAGAAGACTCTTGAGAATCCCTTGGACTGCAAGGAGATCCAACCAGTCCATCCTAAAGGAGATCAGTTCTGGGTGTTCATTGGAAGGACTGATGTTGAAGCTGAAACTCCAATACTTTGGCCACCTCATGCGAGGAGTTGACTCATTGGAAAAGACCCTAATGCTGGGAAGGATTGGGGGCAGGAGGAGAAGGGGACGACAGAGGATGAGATGGCTGGATGGCATCACCGACTCGATGGACATGGGTTTGGGTAAACTCCGGGAATTTGTGATGGACAGGGATGCCTGGCGTGCTGTGATTCATGGGGTCGCAAAGAGTCAGACACAATTGAGTGACTGAACTGAACTGAACTGAAGGTTGGGGTTTTTTTTTTTTTTTCTCTCACTCAAATCTGGAGACTGATTCTGCTCGACACTAGAAACTCCTTTCGTTTCCTCATCAGGTCAAAGTGCCTTCTCTTTCCTCAGGTGTTTCCCACTGTTTTTTCTGTAACTCTTTATAGTTTTAGATTTCCCTCTGACCTCCAGAATATCTCCATGACTGGACTAGGAGCTTATGCTGGTTTTTCAACTTGTTAAAAAAGTTGATGCTTATTGGTAACAGCAATAAGCATCTAAGTACTTATGTATCTTTGTGTGATAAGATAGTGCAATGAATGTGATACAGTTATAGTTGTAAAGCAAAATTAGTCTGTTAGAAGAATAGTCAGGTGATCTCTATATTTCAGCTTTAATGAAGTAGTCTATTCATTGAGACCCAATTGTTTTTATTGCTAGAAAACACCACAGCACATTACTTTCAGTTAATTACAAGAATTTAATTTTAGAGATGAGTACACCAAAAGGAGAGTTCATAATTATCATAATAAAATCTCAGGAGAATTTAAATAGGATATATTTCTAGACAAAATATTTCTCTTTAAAGTTTAAAAATCAATCTTTTATTCTGAAAGAAATGTCTGACTAGGCTTTTATGTAAATACTTTAAAAATATTCTTGATAGAACAAAGTTAACTGTGGGCTCTTAGATCTCTGTGCCATTAGCAACAAAATGGGTAAAGTGTAACTACTCCTAAAATAACTAGTAATAATTATAAAGGCTGAAAATTTGGAAAAAAGCAACAAAGGAAGTAACAGGATAGCTTTAATAATCACATTTTGAGGTAGTTTTTATGAGCATAAATGTATAAAGTAAAAACTGAAAATTATATTAAAATGACATTTTATTAACCATGACCTTCAAAATTTCCTATATCAAAGTTTGTAGTTTGCATTTTTATTAAAAGGATGGCAGCATATTTTAAATTATATAAAATATAATTCCATGAGTATCCATTAGAGTAAAACATTACAACATGTACTTGTGTATAAGACTTAGGTTGATTGGTTCACACTTCACTCTAAGAACTAACTGAATTGTCACAGAGTGCTTTCCATTAAAGATACATATACATAAATTTTAAATTCAATTTTAAAAAAGTGCATTTTAAAGTAATATCTCACCTTTGCAATGTCATTTTCCTCATGATCTAAGATTTCCCTTGTTTTTAAAATTTACATGATTAAATGCATTATTTGAATATTTGGAAGGAAAGCTATGATAAACCTAGAAAGCATATTAAAAAGCAGAGACATCACTTTGCCAACAAAGGTACATCTATTCAAAATTATGGTTTTTCCAGTAGTCATGTAAGAATGTGAGAGTTGAACCATGAAGAAGTCTGAGCACTGAAGAACTGATACTTTTGAATTGCAGTGCTAGAGAAGGCTCTTTACAGTCCCTTTGGTCAAGGAGATCATGCCACTCAATTCCAAAAGAAATCAACCCTGTATATTCATGGGAAGCACTGAGGCTGCATTAGGAAAACGGGGTGGCAGAAGATGAGATGGCTACATAGCATCACCAACTCAATGGATATGAATCTGAGCAAACTCTGGGATATAGTGAAGGCCAGAGGAGGCTTGTGTGCTGCAGTCCATGGGACTGCAAAGAGTTGGACCCGAATTAGTGCCTGAACAATAATTTGGATGTGCAATTTACACTACTGAAAACTGTATGGAGGTATATTAGATATATCTTACATTTAAAATTTTACATTTTATTAAGTGATAAACACATGTAAAACTCCCATACATGTGTAAATATGTATGTGTGTGTGTGTGTGTGTGTGTGTACCTGTGTTAGTAGTTCAGTTGTATCCAACTCTTTCCGACCCCATGGACTTCAGACTGCCAGGCTCCTCTGTCCATAGAATCCTCCAGGCAAGAATACTGGAGTGAATTGCCATTCCCTTCTCCAAAGGATCGTCCCAACCCAGGGACTGACCTAGGTTTCCCCCATTGCAGGCAAATTCTTTACCATCTGAGCTACCAGGGAAGCCTATATATATATATATATATATATATATATATATAATACATATATAAAATATGCGAGAAATCTATGCAAAAAATTTCAATTTTCTTAACCCCATGTTAAGCTTTTACATTATTTCTTTTCTTCCCTTCTTCTTTAACTATATAGTAGCTATGAATAGATTAGCAGAATACTAGATTTATTCAACGTATGCCTAAAAATAACGAGAATGTCTTGTACTCAAACTACTGCACAATTGCACTCATCTCACATGCTAGTAAAGTAATACTCAAAATTCTCCAAGCCAGGCTTCAGCAATACGTGAACCATGAAATTCCAGATGTTCAAGCTGGTTTTAGAAAAGGCAGAGGAGCCAGAGATCAAATTGGCAACATCCATGGGATCATTGAAAAAGCAAGAGAGTTCCAGGAAAACATCTGTTTCTGCTTTATTGACTATGTCAAAGCCTTTGACTATGTGGATCACAATAAACTGTGGAAAATTCTGAAAGAGATGGGAATACCAGACCACCTGACCTGCCTCTTGAGAAACCTGTATACAGGTCAGGAAGCAACAGTTAGAACTGGACATGGAACAACAGACTGGTTCCAAATAGGAAAAGGAGTATGTCAAGGCTGTATATTGTCACCCTGCTTATTTAACTTATATGCAGAGTACATCATCAGAAATGCTGGGCTGGAAGAAGCACAACCTGGTATCAAGATTGCTGGAAGAAATATCAATAACCTTGGATATGCAGATGACAACACCCTTATGGTAGAAAGTGAAGAAAACTAAAGAGTCTCTTGATGAAAGTGAAAGAGGAGAGTGAAAAAGTTGGCTTAAAGCTCAACATTCAGAAAATTAAGATCATGGCATCTTGTCCCCTCAGCAAATAGATGGGGAAACAATGGAAACAGTGGCTGACTTTATTTTTGGGGGCTCCAAAATCACTGCAGATGGTGATTGCAGCCATGAAATTAAAAGGCACTTACTCCTTGGAAGGAAAGTTATGACCAACCTAGACAGCATATTAAAAAGCAAAGACATTACTTTGCCAACACAGGTCCGTCTAGTCAAGGCTATGGTTTTTCCAGTGGTCAAGTATGGACATGAGAGTTGGGTTATAAAGAAAGCTGGGCCCCGAAGAATTGATGCTTTTGAACTGTGGTGTTGGAGGAGACTCTTGAGAGTTCCTTGGACTGCAAGGAGCTCCAACCAATCCATCCTAAAGGAAAATGGTCTTGAACATTCATTGGAAGGACTGATGCTGAAGCTGAAACTCCAATATTTTGTCCACCTGATGCGAAGAACTGACTCATTTGAAAAGACCCTGATGCTGGGAAAGACTGAAGGCAGGAGGAAAAGGGGAAGACAGAGGATGAGATGGTTGGATGGCATCACCGACTCAATGGACATGAGTTTGGGTGAATTCTGGGAGATGGTGATGGGCAGGGAGGCCTGGCGTGCTGCAGTTCATGGGGTCGCAAAGAGTTGGACACGACTGAGCCACTGAACTGAACTGAATTGTGTCAGGGTTGTCTTGATCAGCACTATGTAAGCTCTCCAAACAATTCAACCACAATAAATATACCCGTGCTAAATGTATCTATATAAACAAAATTATAATGTATAATTTCTCTGTAGGACTCAATCATTATCAGAGATTTCAAGTATAACACATCAGATAAATTGCACTAGGTTATTAACTATGTTCTTTAAATGCCATTCTTCAGAAGTTAAATAAGGAAGTATTATATCTTTACCATCATAAAATGAGAAAATATAGTAACTACTAAATCATACAAATTTTACTAGATTTTACTGTCGTTAAGGAAGGTAATTTAAAATATGACACAAGATAAAGGTTAAACAGTGTATCTTTTCCATGTCTTACTGGAGCACTGTTTCACAAGCCCTCTAAAGGATTATTTAATTCTGTAGAATATTTTTCTTTTTGATTTTCTATTTACTATTCAATTAGAGCCAAAATAACATAAATGTACATGTTATGTTATACATGTTACTTAGTAGAGCTGCAAAGATTTCCTCTCCTAAAGAAGATACCAGCAAAGGCTATCTAATTTTTGTTGTTTGTTTTGTTGTTGTTGTTGTTGTTTTTTGATGTTCTTGTTTGTTATATTTTTTGTTTGATTTTAATTGTGTACAATTGCCAATATGACAGACGTTTGGACAATTGCTCAGATTCATGAGACTCTATAGAACATAGTCAAGTGTTCTAATAAAAGCAAAAAATACAGGACAGAAAAACGAGAGTTCAGTAAACTTTGAAGGAGGTCCAACAGACATCAAGGCTTATGTTCTCTAAGGTCCTTCTTATTTGCACAAAGATATGTATAGCCTTTAGGTTGAACTTTCAAGATTTGAACAGTGAATCTTGATTTCAGAGAATCCCAGACAGATGTTTTCAGCAGTGTATTTTATGTCTCTCTGGTCACTTAGCCAAGCCAAGTTTTCTAATCTATTACTCCAGGAGAAAGTCATCCATAAATAATCTTTCCTCATACCAGAGGAGCTTCAGACTTTACAGAGTAATCACAAATTATTAGTAAATTAGACCTTATTTTGGCCAAGAATCAAACCAGATATCCCAGCATCTCCAGAGACAAGTATAAAGCTTCCTACATCTAACTGTAAAAAACTCCATCCTGGATAATAACATTAAAATGTTACAACTAACCCAGCAATCATCTTATTTTAAAAATTTCTTAATGCCCATAAATATCTATATACTCAAAAGAAAAATTTTAAACAAGTTTTTAAAATTGCAGTTTTCTTATTGATATGTTGCAGTCTTTTGCAAACACAATATTTTTTTTGTCACATACTCAAAAATTTTAAAGATTACATATGGAATTATATTTTATTTCATTCCAAAATGTTTTTCCTTTGCTTGTCACTTCTTTTTCTTCTATTGATGTTTTTTGACTGTTTTTTTCATAGTTTCTTTGTGTCATTTGACTAAGAGAAAGAGGTCCCCAGACTATGTAATATAATCCAGGCTCTCAGATCCCTTAAGAATGAGGTTCCAAATTATTTTTTATAGAATATAAGAGAGAACTCAGAACTCAGTTTATTAAAGTTTTTCACTTGTCCTTAAGTAATTGTACTTCCAAGAGAAAATTTTTTCCTCAACATGATTTATATTTTACTCAACATTATGAAAATATTTTCCTCAACATTATTTAGAAGCAAAATTTCATAGGGTTTGCATGAAACAAAGTGACAGACTCTCTTGTAGTATTTCTGTTCATAGCTGTTACATTAATTTTCTCTCATCTTCTGTGTTAATCCTTATACCCTTCACTTAAGAATAAGGTATCCATAATCGTTTCTTCTCACCTTATCTTATCAACAAAGATGCTTACTGTGAGGACTCTTTCTTTAACCAAGATCTCTTTGAGAAACTGAGATTCTTCATTTCACTGTTTTCCCACTGTTAAGTAGATGGATTATGGAGGTTAGGCTCAATGTTTTAACTTGATGTGAAATACAGTATGTTTATTTGTTGCATAAAGCAGGTTTGGTCTTAGACCATTGAAAATACAACCTACTTTTGAATGTGTTAAAAGATATGTTGAAAAATTTAAAGTAATAAATAGATTGTGACTTAGAGATAATAAATTTTAAAATTAGACAAATTTTAACGTGGTTCCTACATATAAGCCATTCTTTTAGAGGCTCTGCAGATAATATTGAAGGAAACACATAAAACCTTTGCTGTCATAAAGTTTACAGTTACATCAAAGGAAACAGAAAACACATAGATAAATAAATGTTTTTTTCTCAAAAAAGGTTTATGAGAAAAAATATTCCAGAGAGAGAAGGATAAAAATGTGCATAGGGAGGTTAGATATCATTAATATTTTTCATGGAGTAGTGAATGAAGAAGCGTGTCTGCATGTTTAGTTGTGTCCAACTCTTTGTGACCCCATAGGCTCAGCGCACCAGGCTCCTCTTGTCCATGGAATTTTCCAAGTAAGAATATTTGAGTGGGTTGCCATTTCCTACTCCAGGGGATCATACCTAACTAATTAACTTAAGGATCTTACCTGTGTCTCCATCTCCTGCATTGGCAGGAGAATTCTTATCACTGAGCCACCTGGGAAGCTGTCTCAACATTGTGCCATTTGAACAGACACCTGAAGGAAGGAAAGGTAGAAGCTTTGAATTTACTTTGGAGAAGAGAGTCCATCTAGAGGGAAGTGCGACTTGATGCCAGAGCATGCTTGATATGAGGTATGAGCAAAGAGCAGTAAGGTGGTGAATGACTAATCTAGGGCAAGCAAATAAATGTCTGGTAGAGAATCAGATCAGAGGATCAGCAAAGAAGCAGACATGTAGGGTCTTATAGGCCAGTTTGAGAGATGAAAAGTCACTGAGGACTATAGAGTAGCTGGAACCTGATCTGATTTGAATTTTTAAGTAATTATTTTGACATGTGGAGAATCAACAGAAGAGGTGAGGTAAGGACAGACAAAAGGTGACTAGTTTGGGTGTTATTACAATCAATGAGACAAATAGTAGCTTGAACAAGAATGTTGTTGGCATATTTGGTGAGAAGTGGTTAGCATCAGAAAATCTGGGAAGATGGAGCCACAAAAACTTGCTGATAATTTGAGTGTAGGAAATGAAGCAAGGAGACCAGTACGGCAAGATAACTTTAGAATTTGTGTTGGTTTTTTTTTGAGTAATATGAAAAATTAAGCTGTCATTTACTGAGATTGATAAAGAAAATTTGACTAGGTAGAGGTTGGATCAGAAGTATAATTATATATAAGTGTACTTCAGATTTATATCTGTTTTATATATATCTTAAAAATTTTACTTTAATTTTGTATTTCAGAGAGTGTGAGGGAAAAAATGAGAGAAGGAGAGTGGAGGTAAAGGAAGTAAGAGAGTCACTGCTAAAAATAAAGATTTATGAAATACACAATTAAAAGTGGAAGGATGATCCAGGTCAGTAAAAATTATTTTCCTGAGTCAATATTTCTGGATGATCGTGGGAAATTAGTTGGTTTATACGATTTATAAAGAGACTCATTTTTATAGGACCAAACACATTTTTACAATGTTTGGTGAGGCAATATCTTAGGATCCATTTGGTTGTTTTAATTTAACAGCACATTGTATGGATGAAAAGAAATATGAAAAAATCCATTTGATATTTAACTGGTAGCTTGGCTCTGTCTCAGATTTCATTTTGTGAGCTCATCTTTGTTTTGGGTAAAACTCATTTTCAAAATAGAAGTGGTGGAAAGGAAACAATAATACATAAATATTTCCTATAAACTTCTATGGATGTCTTCATTGTTACTGATGAAAACACAACTCTGATATGTGAAGTTATGAGTTTCTGAATTTATACACTGGGAAACCAATCTCCACTGAACTACATTTTTACTAACATCTTTTGCAAAAAAACACTCACATTCACATAAAAGATTCCAGCTGCTTTGCTGAATTTTCAAACATCAGCTAAGTCAAGCACCCTACTAGTCACAGGTGACAAATAATGCTCGAACATCTGCTTGCTAACAATATAATCTGGCTCATTTACTATCACTAGTTTCCTGGTATTGTGCCCACAGGAGATGTTCAATAAATACTGAATGAAATGCTTCTACCTGTTGAGAAGAATAAATAAACCTATGGGGTGGAGGAGTAATAATACCATGACTTTTCTTTTTTTCTTTAAGAAGAAAAAAGTGCTGGCCTTGTGAAACTTGTGGAAACTTGTGGTCACTATTGTGTTTTGGTAGCATGGTCTGAGTTTAGGATGAAGTCTAGTGCAGTTTACCCAGGAAATCTAAAATAGGTCAATGCCCCTGAGAATGTTTCTTGGGTTTGGGAGGATGATAATTTCAATTTCTGCTCAGTTTGTTTCCAGAGTAAGCAGTGATCCAAATGATTAAACTTCTACCACTGGGGATAGTTAGAATTCAGAGTTTCAGCTAGCTGTGAATGAGTCAACAAATTGCAAGCCGTTTGGCTTATTGCCCATAAGAACAGTTAGTTTTAAATGTTCTCAGATAAGCCACTGAAAATCCAATAAAATAAGGCATGTTATTTTCCAAAGATATAACAAAACAGAGTTTACATTAAAATGTAAAATATTAAAATATTAGGGGTTATATTTCAAAACCTTATTTTGCATTATCTAATATAAATGCTTGTTTGAAAATCCTGCAAAATGTTTTAATTATTTGTATTTTAATAAAAGGCTTACATAAAGATTACAGTTACATACTATGCACTTTATTTTCCACTTTTTTCCCCAGTGTACCTTCAATATATATTAACTTCTATAAGGTTGTTATTTCATAACATACTGTCTCTAACATGCCACACACATACATTCTCTTTCTCTCCCTCTCTCTGTTCCTCTCTCTTTGAGGATTACCCTGCTTCTTATTTAACTGAGAAAATAAAAACAAACAGACTTGAACTTCAATATTGTTCCATTGTATCATTAACCTACCTACATTTGTACCCATAGTCTCTCTTTCCCTCATCTCGGTCTTACTGCTCTTTAGCGCAATGGTCATACACGTGTCATCATGTCATCAATGCCTTTGATTCACCTATGATCCACTCTTTTATTTGTGATATCAATAGTTCTCAATAAGAATAAAAACACACTGAAATATCTTGTCTTAAAAAAAAAAAAAACCCTTCCTAGTTCCTATCACTCACCCCAACTACAGTCCCATCGTCTGCTAAAGCTGCACTAAATATCTGCCTACATATGACCTTTCTTGACCACATTCCTATCCGATTTTGTCTTCATCACTCTAGAAGTTTTTCTTGTCAGCATCACCAGTGACATATTAGGACATCCAAGAGTCAATTCTTGGTATTTACTTTACTTAACTTTTCAGCAGAATATTTATGTACTTGACTTTTCCTTTCATCTTTAAATACTTTACATACCATGGTTTCTGGGACATAGCAATATCTTGGTTTTCTTTTTTCCTCATTTTTCTGTTTTGACTTGCTAGTAGATGTTGGAATAAATTTTGGAGAGACCTTCTATAGGTGACAACTTAAGCTTTAGAAAGGATGGGATTCTTTAATGATTCTGAGGACATTTAATGATTCTGAGAACATGAATAGAGGCCTCTAGAAATAAGCTCAATAATAAAATGCAAGCAATTTGAAATATGGACTGAAAATTTGCATTAGATTTTAAAATTAAAAGATTAATTGAGAATTTTGGAGATCCTGATACAGAAGAATGGTGGTTACAGAATTTAGCATGCCAAGGAAGAAAGTTCAGTCAGTAGTCTGTCTCATAGTTCCAAACATTAATGTGCATATGAATTACCATGAGACATAGTTTTAAAAAAAAGATTTTGATATCAAGGATCTGGATGTGTCTCGAGAATGTACATTTCTGAGAAGTTCCCAGATGATGATGATGCTGTGCCTGTGGACCAACTCTGAGCAGCAAGAGTTGATACCTCTTTTAGGCAGTTTTGTCATTAAAATCAAGTAGAGAGGAAGTCAGAGAGTCTTCAGAGACATATAATAAAATATAAACAATTTGAAATATGGCCTGAAAATTTACATTATATTTTAAAGAGAAGTGGGTGGAACTTTTAAAAAGCAATGTAGGGTGGAAAATGGAAAAGATGAAAATACATGAGGGTATAGCACAGAAAAACAAGTAAGGATGTATCACTCAGAGCTTGCTGAGAGAACCAGTAGATTTTATATGCATAAACAGAGGAGGTATATACTTACATTCAATAATATTTTATAATTATTAAAAACATATATTTGTAAATTATTTATAGTTATATTATTTAATATAATTATATAATTTATACTATAATATGTAATATTATATGTTAATTATGTATATTAAATATAAATACACATAAGTATATATACATTTAAAGAGATTTATTGCCACAAATTAGCTTCATGTTTGTGGGGACAGGTTAGGCAAGTTTGAAGTCTACAGAGCAAACTATATGGAAGGGAGGAGGTAAACTCTTGGAAAGAGGTTATGCTATAGTCTGGAGATAGAATTTCCCCTTTAGCAAAACTTCAGTTCTACTCTTACATCATTTCAAATGATTTGATTAGTCTCACTCAGATTATCCAGGATAATCTACTTTGCTTCTTGTTGTTCAGTCACTAAGCTGTGTCCGACTTTTTGCAACCCCATGAACTGCAGCACACCAGGCCTCCCTGTCCTTCACTATCTCCTGGAGTTTGCTCAGATTCACATCCATTGTGTCAATGATGCCATCCTTAAAGTCAACTAATTATAAATGCTAATCACATATACAAAATAACTGCATAGCAATAACTAGATTTGTGTTTGAGTGCATACCTACTGGTTCTTATGTTTATTTTTTCTGTTTGTTTGTGACATAAAGTTATCTATTGAGCATAAAATATGTGAAAATGGAAAAAGAACCTTAGTGGAAAATATGTGTTTTATGTGTTGTTTTTCAATAGCTCAGTCATGGCTGACTCTACAGCCCCATGGACTGCAGCATGCCAGGCTCCCCTGTCCTTCACCGCCTCCTGGAGCTTGCTCAAACTCATGCCCATTGAGACAGTGGTGCCATCCAACCATCTCATCCTCTGTCATCCCCTTCTCCTCCTGCCTTCGATCTTTCCCAGCATCAGGGAAAGAGTGGGGTGGTTCTTTGTATCAAGTGGCCAAAGTATTGGAGCTTCAGCTTCAGCATCAGTCCTTCCAATGTATATTCAGGAATGATTTCCTTTAGGATTGACTGGTTTGATCTCCTTGCAGTCCAAGAGACTCTCAAGAGTCTTCAGACTTAAATTGAAGAAAGTAGGGAAACCCGCTAGGCCATTCAGATATGACCTAAATCAAATCCCTTATACTTATACAGTGTTTTATGTATAGAATCTAATTTTTGAGATTAAAATCACTAGTTGGCAGATAATTCTCCAGTGTCATAGGAAACAACAAACACCAATTAGAAAGTTACTGTCCAAATATTCTCCTGTTTTTAAATTTCCAAATCTTCCCTTTATCATGTTATTCAGAAAAATACACTCTAGGATTGGTATTATCTATATTTTCCTTGATCTCACATAAATATATTTTAATTTTTAAAAGTAATTTGAACAAAATAAAATTCAGGTGGTTGGAAAAGATGATATATTTAACATTCTTCTATGCTTTTTATTTTCTTCTTTTCTTTATAACAGAGATGCTTAAAAATCAGCAGCATACAGTTTCAAATTTAAAATGTGTTTAGTTTCTATTCTGAGCTGAAATTTTCAAATGACTAAAGATTGATATATAATCCCTTTATGCAGCAATATTGGTAATTATTTTGAATGCATTTTTATATGTCATAGTCTGCAAAACAAAACTTTCACTGGAAAATATTTATTCTTTACGTTATTTTTCTTTGCTAATGTAAATACTCTAATAGACTTTTTAAAAAATCAGTAATGTATAGTAGAGACAAGTATGATCTACGTTGTATCCAAATCTTTACTTAAAAATGTTAATTTAATATGTCAACTAGAAAGAAGACCATCCATTTAAATATCCTAGTTCACTTTAAAGATTTGCATACTCAAGTAGATATACAAAATTCCTAAGATAAATAGAAATGTGAAGGTTTCCATTCCAAAGTAAAGAACATGACATAACCAAATTTCTATTAAAAAATATTATCTCAGTTATAATTGTACAGAAGTCATGAAAGTTATATATGAAGTTAGTTTTGAGTTGCAGAGAGTTATGAAGAATTTGGCCATTTAGAAGTAGAGGTAAGGAATTTTTTTCTGCCTAAAATAAGGCAGAAAAGTAAATTATAATTTTAAGATAACTGTGTAATCCTGAGCAATCTTTTTCTATCAAGTTGGTGTTGCATGCGTGCTAAGTTGCTTCAGTCATGTCTGACTCTTTGAAACCCTATGGACCGTAGCTCACCAGGGTCCTCGGTCCATGAGATTTTCCATGCAGAATACTGGAGTGGGTTGCCATTTCCTCCTCCAAGAGATCTTTCCAACCCAGGTATAAAATCCAAGGTTCCTGCAGCTCATGCATTGCAAGCAGATCTTTACTGATGAGCCACCAGGGAATCAAGTTGGTATTCGTATATAATTCCTTCAACTTTGCTGGAGGCTTAAGAAAGTTACTCAAAAGGAAGGACCTTTGAAGACAAAGGATTGTCAGAGGGGTTTGAAATACTCAGAAACCATTCATATTAAGTGCACTGAAAAGCAACACAGTAATGGGAAGAATTTTGGCTCCAAAGTCTGATTCAGCCTTTTCCAATGCTTATCCTAAGAGCCATTATAACCAGAAGTTCAGGTGTTACACGTAAAATAAAAATCTTATTGCCTCAATATTTGGCGAAATGATGCCCACCCTCTCCACCCTCTGAAACACACACATGCGAGCGCGCGCACACGCACACACACACACACACACACACACACACACACACACACACACACACACTCCTAACTGCACATAGGCAAAAGTGTGCTATGAACCTCCTAGAAATATTTCTCAGAACCACCTGCCTTCTTGATTTTTTCCCAAGTTGATCTAGGCCTGGGTCTTTCTGGACTATAACAGAAAAAGTGTGTAACTATAGCAAACAAAATAAACCAAAAATAAAATGAAGAAAGCTGAGCACACATCAAAAAAGTGCTTTGGAATCTCATAATGATCTGAAAAATGAAGAATAGAGGAAATAGTAAAGGACTAAACTACAGAGCTTGGTATCTCCCTTAAGAAAGCTACTGTTGTTGGTTAGAAAGATCTGTAGGTATACAGTTGGAACGATTGCAGCACAATATATTCTCTTCTGAGTCTACAAAAGTGCAACAGCAGGTGTTGAGCCACTAGTGTCTGTCAAAACATGTAAAGTTGTTAAATGCTCTCTTTCCAATGAGAGACAGATACATGTGTATATATTTAATATATTTAAATCTATGACTCTAAGGCTATAATTCTTCTTTAATTAGCACTGTCTTGTATTCATATATCCCATATTTTATAGATCCTCATTTTAATTTATCCTTAATTAGAAGACCATTGCACATACATTACTAAAACTCTAGAAATATTTTTAGCATTTAATATTTTAATATTTTTAATGTCTTCAAATAAATTCTCATTGTTTAGTTATTTTTATTTGGATTTGTATTGATACCTCACAGTAATTATACTTATTAATTCCTACAAGTCTAATAACATGTAACAAACAGGTGAACAGCTAATGAATACATTTCAAATATTTTGAACAATTCCTGAAGAATTTCTATAGGTTTCTGAAATATAATAATAAATAGAGGATTATTATGTGGAACTGCTCAGTGAGATATACTTGGGCTGTGTGCACCATCTGAATATAATTTAAAAAGTAGGTTCAGAATTTTAACCAGAATGAGCCTCCTTACCTCTCTTCTCACCAACCCCTCCTTCCCTGCTCCTGTACACTATTAGTTTTCTATTGCTTCCTAACAAATTATTGATATCACTAACATAGCAGCCTGAAATAACACCTGCTTGTTATCTTGTGGTTTTTGTATGTTAGAAGCCAAGGCACAACTGAACAGAGTTTTTTGCATCAGGTTTTATAAACTTGAAATCAAATTGCCAACGGACCTCCATTTTTGGTGCCCAGGGTCCTTTCTTAATATCATGTAGTTATTGACAGAATTCATTCCTTGCTGCTGTAAAACTGAGGCCCTGTTTTCTTTTTGGCTCTTATTTAGAGACTGATCTGATCCTGTTTGTTGCTCCCCACAGCAGCTTGCCAGGTGGCCCCCTTCTTAGCCCCTCACACTTCCAATTTCTGACTTTTCTAACCTTTTTTAAAAGACATACCTGATTAGGTCAGGTATCCTCAGACAATCTTCCCTTTGATTAATTCAAATTTGACTGATCAGAATATGATCAAGCAAATGATAGCCCATATTACTTATTACACCAGGGGACCAGAGTCTTGGGGGCTGTCTTAGACAATATTTTTCACAGTAGAAGCATCTTTGCTATTTTGTTTGAACCTGCATCATTGGAATGTTTGTGCCATTATGTACTACAGATTTGAGGTAATATTAACTTGAGCAACAATCAGGGCTGGTGTAAAGAGGTGAAATATTCATATTAAAATAATTGTTTTGATCACATTAAATTGTTACTTTCTTTTGAAGTGTTGATTTGTATAAACTCTCGAAAACATCATAAGATGAATGTATTTAAAGCAGAGCCATTACCTGTGTTTCTTTGAAGTGTCTTAATACTTCTCACAAGTGATTGCTTTAAAAATCACCATTTTAATCATATTATAAGAATCAGTATAATATCAAAGAATGCTCTTAACCTTTGCAACATTAAATGTTGATGTTTTCATCTATAATATATTCATATGCTCTTCTTAAAGGGCTACTAAAGACAAGTTGATATTCTTTTGTAAATTCATAATATGATAAAAAGCAATAATTGTCTTTTTAAGGATATTTTTCCTTTTATCTTAAATGGTTATGACAAATGAGTTGAATTCCCTCATTACACCCTTCTCTGTGTTTCTAGAGAAATTTTTTATGTCAAAACAGATGGCATTTGGCAAGTGAATGCCTGAAACTTGATGAGCTCACCAGAAGTTCTCTTAGAAATATTTCTGTACAGAGGGAAAGTCATTTGTTCTCAACAGTTTTTCCACCACAAGATCATGTTAGTCAGCAAATTATACACAAAGGGTACTAATGAGGTTAATAACAAGAATGTTTACAAACTTCCCTCTAAGGAATATGTCTAGAAAAAGAAAGGCACAATGTACCTGAACTTTCAAAAGACTGAAAGGAGAATTTGTTGGCAGGTTTGGAATTGCAAGCAATCATTTTAAAGTAGTGGATGAGGTGGCCAAGGAGATCAAGACAGTTAATCCTAAAGGAAATCAATCCTGAATATTCACTGGAAGGACTGGTGCTGAAGCTGAAGTTCCAATACTTTGGCCACCTGATGTGAAGAGCTAATGCCTCATTGGAAAAGACCCTGATGCTAGGAAAGATTGAAGGCAGGAGGAGAGGGGATGACAGAGGACGAGATGGTCAGATGACATCAATGGACATGAGTTTGAGCAAACTCTGGGAGATGGTGAAGTTCAGGGAAGCTTGGCATGCTGCAGTCCATGTGGTCACAAAGAGTAGGATATGATTGAGAGACGGAACAACAACATTTTAAAGTAATCCATTTGTTTCTGTTTATTCTTTTCCTTTAAATCCATATACTTTCAGTTTTACCCTCTAAAATTGTTATTTACCCTCAATTAATTTTGCAAAATCTGCACTGGTCCAAAGTGACATTTAATGAAAATGAAAATACTCATAAGAATTTTATGTTGGCCCATATGTAAGTCAGTCAACATAGGTCTGTTCTCCAAATACAAAATATGTTGATGAGAAAAATAGTTCTAGAGTATATTAATTCTAATATTTGATAATAGCACAAAAATGGTATAAGACAAACTGAAGAGTAATGATAATTTTAATATATTCACAGCACCTAATTTACATAGGTCACTACTAGGAATAATTTAAATAATTCTCTAGGTCCTTTTCAAATTCAGAGATTCAATCGATGGAAATTATAGTACAATTTCAGTGATTCATATCTAGACACATTTTTCCATCTCCAAACAAAAGTACATCTTTTAAAAAATAGAACATTTCTTTGACCAGATATTCATTAATATTACTGATGTTGAAAAATATAAGGGAAACAGAAAATTATTTAATCATAATAATACTTTAATTCTAATCAATTAATATCCTCAATGATTTATTTTTCCATAAGGTGTATGTTCTATTTCTTTAAGAAAAATTGTAGAAGTAACATTAAAACAGCTCAAATCTGATATTCTAAGAATAGTTACATATATGTGTATCTTTATATATCTCATATAATTAATCTTGTATTAGTTGTATATTTGTGATGCTTTTATACTGATTGTATGGTAAGTCAAGGATAAAATAATATTTAAGAGCCACCCTACACTTTTAGAAATGTTGTCTATGTCATATGACATCAATATTACTTGTAAAATTTCTAGCACCAGCGACCTGACATCTTTAAGTCAAATTTGTGGAATTTACTATTATTTTTTGAGAGAATATTTTTGTCCCAGTTCTCAGCTAATGATATGCACTTGATATCATAAAGTTTCTACATGGCAGGCCAAGAGAGATTGTTAAATAAATCCAGTTTTTATCATACTCTGAGCACATAGCATCTGACATGGACTGGTAAGGACTGAATATTTCCTGAATGTAAATTGCTTCTAAATGTAGAAGAGTGCTTTTTTTTTTTTCTGGATGAACAACTTTTCCTTTCCAGACTTTGGATAACCAGGCTTCTGTTATCACATACTTTTTCAGATAGGGTATAAAAATCATAATTCAAATTTCTAACAATATCTGGAGATTGGAATATTCAAAGTTATGGATATAAATATTGACTTATGCAAAGTCCATTTTATTGGAAATGTAAGTAAATATTTGAAAAACAAGCTTATTTTAAGTAGAAAGTCTGTAAAATTCTGCTATCATTAATAACAGATATCATTTATGTAGCATTTACTCTCTGCCAGTCTCTACATACTTAACATATATTCACTCAAGAATTCTTCAGACATCTATGAAATAAATACTGTGACATATTTGTCTTGTAGGTGAAGGGTTTGAGACACAAAGAGGTGAAGTATCACTAATTAAGATAAAAGCAATGCTAGATTTTCACTCAAACTCTACTGGGTCTTAGTGTTATAAGAATTGTCATTATTGTTTATCATCATCATCATCATCATTATTCTAGATTAAGACAGCAAAAGAAAGATCTAAAGTCTCTAATAGGAAGGGATTTTTTTTTCCTCTCAAATGTAGGTTGCTTCCTAGTAAAGGTATCAAAAATCAAGAATAGTTTTGCAGATCTGTTGCTTTTACCATCAATCAGAGCAGGATCTAGTTTAGGCAATGTAATTTATCATTACATATTTTTAAAAGTCCACTGATACAACAAAAATAAACATCTTTTTTTTTTCCCCCTTTGGAGAATTGCATAACTCTTGTACAACAGTTGCTCGAGGAACACATAAGTCTTCAAGTCCCTTAGAATGTTACAAGACACTTCATCAGATTGCTCCAGCCCCTTCTCGCCACGCCCTTTCATATATGCACTGATCTCCAGGTCTGTTAACTACTTAATAACTTTCAAATGTGCAAACACATTCTTTTGCTTCTCCAATTTATGTGAGATGGTAACTGTTCTTGGGAAGGTTCTGCTAAGATTTCTGTGTTTTAAAACTTTTCTATAATGTATGAAATAATAGAGGTGCCCTCTGTCTCTAACTTGGTGGTGCCATTTTTTAATATGGCATTACAATTAAGTGATATTTATTGTGTCATTAACCTAGTCTGGGTCTTGGAGGTAAAGTTAAAAGAAATAAACCCACTTCTTAAAGAAACTTAAAATCTAACAGGACAAATAAGGAAGTAGGCAGACCAGTTCAGATTAAATGAATACTCTAGTTAAGTTGACATTTATAGGATTCACACGGCAGTGGATCCATTAAGCTGTCAAAGATTGATTAGCAATTCAGTAAGGTCAACTCAGAGAAGGCAATGGCAACCCACTCCAGTACTCTTGCCTGGAAAATCCCATGGACGGAGGAGCCTGGTGGGCTGCAGTCCATGGGGTCACTAAGAGTCAGACACGACTGAGTGACTTCACTTTCAACTTTCACTTTCATGCTTGGAGAAGGAAATGGCAACCCACTCCGGTGTTCTTGCCTGGAGAATCCCAGGGACGGGGGAGACTGGTGGGTTGCCGTCTATGGGGTCGCACAGAGTTGGACACGACTGAAGCGACTTAGCAGCAGCAGCAGCAAGGTCAACTAACTAACTCCTTTTACTCAGACTGCTATTTTCGTGTCATGATACAATTTTCACTTATGTACATCAATCAGTCCTCTAATTAAATCTGACCTTTTATTTAGTCTTAAAAATATAAGAAGCTAATGTACCAACTTAATAACAACAGAGTTAGACTAACTTACTCAACAGTCATGGACCAGATACAGAGGTAAAGTCAAGTCATTTAACATGGCGCTTGTCAAAAATAAGATGATATTTTGTTATTTCTCAAATTATGCAGGACCTGAGTGGGGAAGAGGGATGATATTATTAGGGTTCCTAAAAAATCCTAACACTAAAGCAAGAGAAATAAAAATGAGTTGATTGTTTTTGCTGATAAATTTTAGAAGAGAAGTATATGTGCGGATAGGATTTTAATGAGGTTGGCCATTTGACTCTGAAATGTAGACTTCTATAGGATAATGAGGCATTTTCACCTTGAAAAGTGTAGAAATCAGTTTGATTGCATTTTTACAATTGAATTGAGGCATCGGAAAGAAATTTAAACCTTAGAGTACCTAGTATATTGACCTCATTCTTATCCATAGCTGAGTTATTGTTTTACAGAGGAGTGGTTCCTTAGATTAGCAGCATCAGTACCACCTGGATGTTCTCAATTTGGGCTGCAATTAGAGTCACCTGGGTTATCTCATACCCAATTGTTAAGGGTAGGGCCCAGGTATAAGTAGTGACCTAAAAACTCAGGAGGTGATTCTAAGGTGTAGACAAGGTTGGGAACATTTAAGCAAAGATGAGGACCTCTGGGATTTGCAAATGTTGGCAGTCTCAGCAGCATCAGAAATGGCTGTGTGTGGGCAGCAGAGGCAAGAAGTATAAATGAAGGCCAGAAAAGCATGTCAGTTACAAGCTGTTGGGTTCTAAACACAATAAACTATATGTTTGTCATCCTTTGCAAGGCACATTTTGAAATCCTAATCCCCACCCGGCTCCTCTGTCCCCAGAATTTTCCAGGCAAGAATACTGGAGTGGGTTGCCATTTCCTTCTCCCTTAACACTGTGATGATCTTTGGAGTTGGAGCCCTTGAGAGGGAATTAGCTCACAAGGGCAGAGCCCACTTGAATGGGATTAGTGCCCTTATAAGAAGGGCCCAATGAGCTCTCTTGCTCTCTTTTCCACCTTGAGGGATTTGTGGAGACATCAGCAGTCTGCAATCTGGAATGGGACTCTCAGCAGAACCTGACCATGCTAATCTCAGACTTTCAGCCTCCTGAATTGTAAGAAATACATTCATGTTGTTAATATCCAGTTTATTGTATTTTGTTCTAGCCCAACTGAGACAGTTAGATAGGGACTGCTGGGGCATATATTTATTACAGGCAGCATAGCCAGAGGCACTCTAGCTAGCTCAAGCTTTAAAGTACTGTCTACCACAATTCAACACTCAGGTACAGTATTGCTTAAATAATAGATGTGGCTTAGACGGTAATTCAGTTACAAAGAAAAGAGCTCCTCTGGCTCTAGATTTTGCTGTTTGATTTAAAACGTCAAGGAAGCTCCATTCAGCATGTATTCCATATTACCCCCTTACCTGGGTAGGGTTACCAGGTTTAGCAGATAAGCACAGATATGCCATTTATATTTGAATATTAATTTAAAATATATACTGTTTTAGTATAGGTAAATAAGTATGTGTCCCAAATATCACATGGGACCTACTTATACTAAAAAAGTAGTAGTTGTTTATCTGAATTTCAGTTTTAACTGGGCCTGCAGTATTTTATGACAGCCCTGTATTAGTGTGATGCAGTAGAAATTTTAGGCCTGTGTTGGCAAAACTGTTATCAGCTGTTCCAGATTCTCTTCTGCATTAAGGGCCAAGGTGCGGATTGAAGGAAATTGTTTAAAACAGGTAGCTTGTCTATAAAATTAGGTCCTTGAAAATATTCAAAGAATTACTCAGGGAGCTCAAGTGAGGCAGGTTAATACTTTGGCCACCTGATGCGAAGAGCTGACTCATTGGAAAAGACCCTGATACTGGGAAAGATTGAGGGCAGGAGGAGAAGGGGACGACAGAGGATGAGATGGTTGGATGGCATCACCGACTCAATGGACATGGGTTTGGGTGGACTCTGGCAATTGGTTATGGACAGGGAGGCCTGGCATTCTGCAGTTCATGAGGTCACAAAGAGTTGGACATGACTGAGCGACTGAATTTATTGAACTGTTGGTAGTGCTTATTCCTGAGAAAAATATATTAAGAAATTCATTGAATTCAAAAACAGTGTTTTGCCTAGAACATGACTGATACATAGATCTGTACTAGGCCTCTAGTAACAAATATAGCATTAGAAATTTTAACTCAAGAATCTATAAAAAAGATAAAAATAATAAAAAAATCTGAGCGATATTTCAGCTGAACATGGGATGGTAAACAGAGCTTACAAACTGAAAAACCAAGACATTCATACAAGTATAAAGTGAATGTTTTTCAAACATGAATGTTAGCTCATTAGTGAGGAAACCACTAAGATGTTAAAAGTAACTCAAAATATGAAAAACATACTTATGCACATGCATAAAGAATGCCAAAATAAATTTGCTAATAGCTGCAAAGATAGTTAATATCATTTTATATATATATATGTGTGTATATATATATGCAATAAAATATAATATTTGGGCTCATATTTTCTACAGGGAAAAAGTCAATTTTAGTCCTGTAAACAAACTTTTTATGCACTTAAACTATCAACTTTCTGGACATGGAACAATAGACTGGTTCCAAATAGGTAAAGAAATATGTCAAGGCTGTATATTGCCACCCTGCTTATTTAACTTATATGCAGAGTACATCATGAGAGACGCTGGGCTGGATGAAGCACAAGATGGAATCAAGATTGCTGGGAGAAATATCAATAAACTCAGATATGCAGATAACACCACCCTTATGGCAGAAAGTGAAGAACTAAAGAGCCTCTTGATGAAAGTGAAAGAGAAGAGCGAAAAAGTTGGCTTCAAGCTCAACATTCAGAAAACTAAGATTATGGCATCCGGTCCCATCACTTCATGGCAGATAGATGGGGAAACAGTGAAAACAGTGGCTGATTTTATTTTTCTGGGCTTCAAAATCACTGCAGATGGCGACTGCAGACATGAAATTAAAAGACGCTTACTCCTTGAAAGGAAAGTTATGACCAACCTAGACAGCATATTAAAAAGCATCTGAAGGGATGAGATAGGGAGGGACGTGGATGGGGGGTTCTGCAGGGGGAAAACATGTACACCCATGGTGGATTTATGTCAATGTATGGCAAAACAAATAAAATATTGTAAAGTTAAAAACAGAAAATAAACTAATTAAAAAGCAGAGACATTCCTTTGCCAACAAAGGTCCATCTAGTCAAGGCTATGGTTTTTCCAGTAGTCACGTATGGATGTGAGAGTTGGACTACAAAGAAAGCTGAGCACCAAAGAATTGATGCTTTTGAACTGTGGTGTTGAAGAAGACTCTTGAGAGTCCCTTGGACTGCAAGGGGATCCAACCAGTCCATCCTAAAGGAAATCAGTCCTGGGTGCTCATTGGAAGGACTGATGCTGAAGCTGAAACTCCAATACTTTGGCCACCTGATGCGAAGAGCTGACTCATTTGAAAAGACCCTGATGCTGGGAAAGATTGAGGACAGGAGGAGAAAGGGATGACAGAGGATGAGATGGTTGGATGGCATCACCGACTCAATGGATATGGGTTTGGGTGGACCCTGGGGGTTGGTGATGGACAGGGAGGCCTGGCATGCTGCGGTTCATGGGGTCACAATGCGTCGGACATGACTAAGCGACTGAACTGAACTATCAATTTTCTACAACTTAACTTCTATACCTAAGAGTTGTGAAATAGAGTGATCAATAGAAAGACAACTAGAAGTACAAAACCCTGTGAAAAAATGAAAGTGTTAGTCACTCATTGTGTCCAACTCTTTGCGACCCCATGGACTGTAGGTCACCAGACTCCTCTGTCCATCAAATTCTTCAGGCAGAAATATTGGAGTGGTAGCTATTCCCCCTTCCAGTGGATCTTCCTGACCCACGAATTGCACCTGGTTCTCCTGCATTGCAGGAAGATTCTTTATCATCTGAGCCACCACAAAACCTTGTGCAATCAGATAATCCTCAGAGACTGCATTAACCAATACCCAACAGTTACTGAAAAGACACATAGTAATATCTTTGGTCAAATTCTAATTCTTTGAAAATCTTTCCTGACAACGGTAAGGCAGAAACTTTCCTGAGCAGGCATATTTCTCAGAACCTGGGAATCTGAAAACTATCCTCTCACAGAGGTAAAATGATACATTCATCCCTTATTACTTCCAACTTTAGGCTGAAATTATTGTATCTCTCAGTATTATAGTTGTTCCTGTTTCCTCTCTGCTTTCTTCTTGAACTATAAATTTTGGCTTTATTTTCCCCTATGTGAACTATATTTTCAAGCTCTTTAGATGCAATTGCCTTTATTTTTCAATATTTCAACCTTGTCTCTATCTTGATTTTATTTTGTATAGTAGTGGTAAATAATCTACAAAATTTGAAGAAATGTCTTCAATTGTTATTAAGTTACACTTTTACAGAGTTTTCTGCCATTAGTCAGTACTTTCTACCTATCAACCCCTACATCTGAGTTGCATCTAATGTGTAATGTGGCTGTGTGGAAAGTTATCTGAATGTGTTCAAAATGCATCTCCATGGAGATGGAGTACTTTCAACCCCATTGTACATGGTCGTTCCTCCACACTGGCATTTCTAAGGCATAATTTTTCCAAATGGTCCCCAGCCAAGCAATCTATGACTTATTTACTGATGTTATCACTTTGTCAAGCTCTTTTTATGTTAGCCTGGTCTTAGTATTGCATTTATGTCAGATTTAACCCCATAAGTAAAGTTTGGTGTTTGACCAAACTTTTAGGGGTTTAAGAAATTTCATAAGGCTGCATATAGGAAGTCTCCCAGTTGGCTCAGTGGTAAAGAATCCACTTGCCAATGCAGGAATTATGAGTTAGATCCCTGGATTGAGAAGATCCTATGAAGGAGGAAATGGCAAGCCACTCCAATTTTCTTGCCCAGAGAATTCCATTGATGGAGGAGCCTAGAAGGCTATAGTTTATGAGGTTGCAAAGAATTCAGAGTGAGCACACAAGCATGCACACATTAGGCTACCTGTAACCCATCAATATAGGCATGGCAAACCTCAAAATTTAGTCTCTTTTGCCATGGAAAAAAAAATTTTAGGAGCTTGTGCCTACCATGAATTTACAGTGGAAGTCGTGCATAGCTTCGTTCTGTTCTAGAATCACAACCCATCAGAAAGCTCTTTCTCCATCTTCATGCCACTGCAAAGTGCTCATCTAGTGACAGAAGTGGCATGTATTTCTACAGCAGCACCTCAATCTTTGGTCTATTGATTTCTCTTTACATTGTCCTTCTTATCCTAAGCCATTGGTATCTTCTGAAGTGGGTAGCTATTCCCTTCTCCAGGGGGTCTTCCCACCCCGGGGATCAAACCCGGGTCTTCTGCATTGCAGATGGATTCTTTACTGTCTGAACTACCAGGGTAGCCCATTTTCCTCTAGTCTGGGCAAATGCGGAAAATATGCATTTTCTTTGTGATATGTATTGGAGTCTTTCAGGACTCCTCTTTTGTAAAAACAAGTCCTGGATTTTGGAAAGAAACTTTATCTTAAGATTACATTCCTCTATGACAATTTGAAAGTCAGTAAATGAAAATTGCTTTTTTTCCCCCCCCCATATTTCTGCAATAACCATTGTAGTACATGCTTAGTAAGCCTTGGGTTTCCTAGCTTCCTCTCCTAGGCAGAAGTACAGAGGACAAATTGTTATTGTATGAAAATATTCATGTGTGGGGAGGTAAAGTAGAGAGGTAGCCTATTCTGTTTTCTGAATATGTAACCAATAAAATCTAGATCCGGTAGTGAATGCGGTGACGTACTCTCCCCCTCCAACTTCAGGACCAAGGTGTTCCTTCCCCTGGTTGACTGGAGTGTTGCTAGCCAAACCCTTCTTTCAGCATAATGAGCCTGGTCATCTAAGGTTAGACCAGCTCCCTGGACCAATCTGTATTTAAAGAGAAGTAGGGGAAAAAAGTCCAGCCCTTTGCTTCAATAAAACTCTTCTGAAGGACCATTTCAACTCCAGAGCTTCCTCAGGAATCTGCTGAGATCTTTGTTACAAATGCATTTGTACTTCATCCTTTCTCTCTGAGGACACTAATTCCCTCACTTCTTTTGTGTTGTTCTGAAGAGCACTCCCCAATAAATGTTCTACATACATAGCTCTATTTTAGGGTAATATGACTCATAAATCTCTCTAAATTAGAATATGTATATATATATGCTGCTGCTGCTGCTAAGTCACTTCAGTCATGTCCGACTCTGTGTGACCCCACAGATGGCAGCCCACCAGGCTCCCCCGTCCCTGGGATTCTCCAGGCAAGAACACTGGAGTGGGTTGCCATTTCCTTCTCAGATATATATATATATATATATATATATATATATATATATAATATCTCCTAGCTGATCAATAATTATATATTTGTGCTAAAAGAATGGATCAAGAGACAGTAGTCTCCAATTAGAAAAATTCCTTCTCTTCCTTCCTTTCACTTAGTCTTCTTTTCTATATTCCTTCTTTCTTAACTCTTCCTGGTCACTCTGGTGAATAAGCCTGATCTGCCTTGGAGAAGAGGAGTTTGAATGGGCCCTGGAACCCCACTTAACTGGATTCTCTTCTTTTACTCAGCAAGGACAACTTTAGAGAACTGTGAGGAATCGCTTGGCTTTGGGAAACACCTTTGCAACATCCCTGGATTGAGCCAAGTTAGGAAGCAGAGATCTTGCCATTCCTACCAGTGCAGTGGTTCAGATATTAAACTGTTATATCCACATATGCATGTTGCTTGAACACAGTTTTAAGCACATGTTTTTACTTTAATAAATGTTTATTAGCTTAGTGAATTTATAATCTGTTTTCCAATAACTTTAATTTTATTTAAGTACCTCTCTTATCCTATTAATGGTTATAAGATCAAAATAATTATATAACATTGCTGTTAGAGCTAAGATATAATCCTGCACATTTGGCAAAATGTGTAAATAGTTTAATCAAACTCCTTTGAGAAAACAAAAAAAGTGGGTTGATGTTTGTTGGAATTAATACCTATTATTTGTTGGCCACATTTCTAGAATGAAGGGAATAAAAAATCACTAACCACCCAGCATTTTTATTTATGCAACCATATATGTTATACTCTATGTTTTAAACTTTTCATTATTGTACAGAATGGATTCTGAAGACAATCTCTGTTTTCCAGTAGTCATAAAAGTTGATTAACTTTCTAGGAAGAGTTTGATTATTATAATAAGAAAGATGAAGAAACTGAGATGTTGAAAATCATGTTATCAAGACACTCATGTCTTGCCACAGTCTTGTGGTACCACAAGGCTACCACATTCAAAATCTGTGGTAGACACCATTGTTTGCTACTTAACAGCTATATGTAAAATCTTTCTTGGGTTTATGTTGATGAACCCAGATTGTTCACCACCATACACTTGAAATTGACCGTTAGGAGAGACGAGGGCAGTGCCCTCCAGCCTAGCCCCATGGAGGAAATATTGATGGGTTTAAGCCATACCTAGCTCCTCCTTCTCCTTGCAAACAACTAGTTAAGACATGAATGAGTGAGTGAAAGTCACTCATTTGTGTCCGACTCTTTGTGACCCCATGGACTGGAGCCTGCCAGGCTTCTCTGTCCATGGGATTCTCCAGGCAAGAATACTGGAGTGAGTATCCATTCCCAACTCCAGGGGAGCTTCCCAACCAAGAGAGCAAATCTAGGTCTCCCACATTGCAGGCAGATTCTTATAGGCATGTGATAAAATGATGGTTATAAAGAACTGAATGAGAATTTGTTCTGGGTAGATTATGGAACATGTCTCTTCAAACACACACAACACACCCACACCCACACCCACAGGCACACATTCACAAACATAAGCCTAGAATCTACCCTGTGGATAACTTAAATGAAGACATGATACTTAGAATTACTGTGTGCATCTTGCCACAATGAAGGTAAAAGCCAGTGGAATTTTATAGACTTTGAACTGGTTTAATACCACTGAGCCACTCAACTCTGGCATTACTATCCAATGGGAAGAACATCTTTTATAAATGAATATGGCTTTCATTATTTTAGCTCACTTTAGTTTAGTATACTATAACTAAACCCAAGAATATTCTGACATATATTTCACAAACATAGACATTGAGGACAATTTGAATCTCTTCTCTACAGGATTCCCAGATCTTTCCTACTGACTTGAGTAATCTTAATACAGCCAGTCAACATTTTTCCTTTGATAAGAATATTCCATGTTCAGCAAACATTTGTTGAGTACATATCATATGTATATTACACTGTTTACTGCTATTGCTCATACAACTGTAAGCCTCTGAAGTATTCTAAACAAGTGGATGTATTAATTTCCTAAGACTGTTGTAACAAATTACATAAACTAGGTGAGCTTCCCAGGTGGCACTAGGGGTAAAGAATCTGCCTGCCAGTGCAAGAGACATAAGAGACTCCAGTTCGATCCCTGGGTCAGGAAGATCCCCTGGAGAAGGGAATGGCAGCCCACTCCAGTGTTCTTGCCCAGAGAATCCCATGGACAGAGGAGCCTCATGGGCTATAGTCCATGAGGTTGCACAGTTGGACACGACTGAAATGACTAGCACTCTTAGCACTCAGGTGGCTTAAAATGACAAAACTATTCCCTAACAGCTCTAAGGTTTAGAATTCTGATATCAAGATGTCAGCAGACCCACACTCCCTCTAAAGACGGTAGGAACATATCTTTCCTTGCATCCTCCTGGCTTTTGGTGGGTGCTTGCAATCCTTGACCTTCCTTGGCTTATAACTTTCTCACTCCAATTCATACCTTTGTCTTCACAAAGGTTATCTTTTCTCTTTGTGTCTCTGTGTTTCCAAACAGCCCTCTCATTGTAAGACTATGAATCAGTGACTTTATGCCCCACCTAATCCAATATGATCTCCTCTTAACTTGATTACATCTGCTAACACTCTATTTTCAAATAAGATCATATTCACAAGTTCTGGGTGGACATGAAGTCTGGGGGAACACTATACAACCTAGAATAAGGAGTAATGTGATCCTGAGTTTCAAAAGACTGAACTCACTGCAAAGTGTACCACTTTCCTATTTCTCTAATATTTTGCTTTTGTAACTTGATGCAGGGCTGGAAATATGATCACTATATGAATTAGAATCATATGTAATAAGTCCTATGAGAAAGATACAGATCTTCTTCACTACTCATAAACTATTTGTATTAGATACTTTATCTATGCATTTTTAGGCTTCTTTGTGACTGCTGTGTCTTTACTTTTACATTTTACCTACTTTCTGATAGGTAAATTGAAGTTATCCATGTATTTTTCAGATAGTTGAGGTATTACTGATTATATAAAATTCATGTGTTCATTATACTAGTACTCATTTCAACATACCTATTTCCTAGTTGTATTGTAGGCTCTGCAAATGTAGCAGAATAATGTAGTGAATAATGTAGCAAATGTAGTGAATAATAATAGCATCAGAAATAAGAAAATATAGTCTTTACTTATATGAATGAAGCTTAAATTCTAATGGGAAAATGGGAAAATTGGACATTAAGCAAATATCTAAAATATTTGTTGTTCAGTTGCTCAGTCCTATCTGACTCTTTGTGACCACATGGACTGCAGCACGCCAGGTTTCCCTGTCCTTCACCATCTCCTGGAGCTTGCTCAAATTCACGTCCTTTGAGTTGGTTATGCCCTCCAACCATCCTGTCCTCCATCATTCCCTTCTCCTCCTGCCTTCAATCTTTCCCAGCATCAGGGTCTTTTCCAATGAGTCAACTCTTTGCATAAGGTAGCCAAAGTATTAGATAAATAAATTAATGGTAGTCAGTGCCAATGAAGAAAAAAGAATACAAGAAAAAATTAGAGGATCTTTCATTTTGGTATCAAGTGGTCAGGAATACATCTCTGAGGAAGTGACATTTGGCAGACATGTTAATGATGTGAGAGCTAAAAGTCATTATTGATTCCACATTTTCCTCAGGATAAAATAAAAACTTCACATTTTTGGAAAGGCCCTTTGAAGTCTCTTCATTAACTTCCCAGCTTCATCTCTTTCACTTATTAACATAATTAAGAGATATTTTTAAAAAAGATTTATTATTAGGATCAACATATTTTCCATCAGTAAATCTCAGAATATGACTTTTGTTCACAGAGTTAGAGTAATTTAACTTTACACTTTAGAACACATAACTCATTTATTGAACATTTTCATATAATGAAAACATCAAATTTAAAATTATGAGCAACTTCTAAAGCCTGGTATTTAAAGCCTATCATTCATGACAGGATATAATTCTGTTTGACCTTTTTAAAATGTATAATTTATAAATTTATATGTTCAGTTATTCTTAGTACCCAAATTCATTTGTTGTTAAACTAGAATCAGTAAGTTGAAATTCTATGCCTTTTTTTTTTATTTTCCCCATATCCCCTAACACAGTTATAAAGCATAGTTAGTGTTTTAACATTTTCAAATCTCAGAAGAGTTCAAATTCTCTTTCATTAAATGGTAAGTGAAGAAATAGATAACAGTGATAAAAAATCTTATATGAAAGAACTGTGAAAATCCATCAATATATTCCAACTGGAAACCAAATGTCTGTAATAGCAGTTAGACACAGGTTTGATCCCTGGGTCAGTAAGATCGCCTGGAGTAGGAAATGACAACCCACTTCAGTATTCTTGTCTGGAAAATTCCACGGACAGAGGAGCCTACAGTCTGTGGGGTCACAAAGAGTTGGACATGACTGAGCATGCATGCATGCACAACAACAATGGCAGTTAGACAAAATAACTTATCATATCCTCCTAGAAAAGGATCTTAAAAATCAATTAAGTTAAAATGTTTCTAAGGAATAAAGTTAATTCTAGTCACCTCTTAGACACACATGTTTCCAATTATTTGAGACAAAATTTAGCAAGGATAAAAGTATTGTACTTTAGTCAAACTCTGCTGATAAAGCAAACACAAAGTGGAAGGTATCCAGTATCTTCAATAGCACCATCTTAAATTACAAAAGTACATGACTTTAATGGAGTAATTACTAACTGAGGGGTGGCTTTTAACAACCATTTAGTGTTAATTTAAAGCTGAAAGCAAATAAGAGCACTGAACACATGCCAAACAAAATGTAATTAATATGTGGCTTACAAGAGAGGCGACTTGCACAATCACAGGTGCAGTGAACATTAAAATATTGAAACACAATGTGTGAAAGGGGTTGGTGAATAGTATATAATAATTACAATATGTTAAAATTATTTACTATTTTCAGTGCATATGAGTCATCTAGCATGCAAAACTTGTTCTAAAATTCTAGTTTGAAAATTGGGGCACAAACTTTGGAATATATATATAAATATATATGTTGTGAGGTATGGAGTATAGGGCTAAGAATGCTGCAGATATTTTAATGATTCCAGATATGAAGAGATGTCTCTAGCTTGAAAAGCTCTTGGATGAAGAGGAAGGCTGTTCCACAGAGCTGAGGAAGGTTTATTGTGTATCTGCTCACACACAAATATGAAGAAATGCTCAGCATTGTATGGACTCAGACCCTGACTGCAAAGGACCCAAGGATATTGAACATTTATTATGCACAGTGTATGTGTGCAGAGCCTTCATTCATTAGGTAAGTTTGAAGTTCTTTCCTTATTGGAAAATTGTCCTTTTGTGGTGTTGGCAAGGGTGCAGGCCCTTGTGACTCGTTGTGATAAGGTCTGTGGAAGGGGAAACAGTACATTGTATTCATGTTAACAGGTACACACCTCAGCATACCTTGATGACCCTCCTCTCTTTCCCTCTCTTCCTGCAATATCAAGGAACTTCCCTCCAGCTCACCAGCTCCCCTTCACTGGCTTGCTCCCTTCTGTTCCCTGAACATTTAGCTTCAAGGAGACCCCTTGAATTTTGACTCAGTCTTTCAGCAATGACTGCTTAAACTCTCTGGCACCTACCCCTTCTTTCTTCTTCTTTGTTTTACTCTGGTTTAACAACAGATTCTCAGCCAACAACTGCCTCTGTGTGTGGAACCGTTTACTGAATCGGTCTGTGCAAAGCCTGCATCTATCTCACTCCCTTGATAGAATCAGGTTAAGAAGAGTCAAACTCCTGGGTCCAGCAATTAGCTCAGTATATTCCCACATGCCTCTCATTCTCTCCTGGCTTCCTCCCCATCCGGTTTGTATGTCCTTCACCCTCAGTGTAGGCATGTAAGCAGTGTCCAGGTTAGAAGGTCCTGAGTAATGGTGGAGGGAAAAGGATCATGAGAGAGGAGTAAAAGCATGGAGGGCAAAGAGAAGACTAAGATGGTAGGCAGTGACTTCAGTGTCCTTTGGGATCTACCAGATAACTTGGTCACTAATGTCATTTAATGGAGAAATCTTTGAAGGGACTAATATGGCTCCTTATCGTATTAGGGCATCCTGATAGTTTATACACAAAAGTGTCATATTGAGAGAGTCAATTCCTAGGCAGGTTGATAAGTCCGGGGTCCCCAAGGAGGAAAAAGGGGTCTGGCACTCTCAAGGAGGAGATAGGGGTCTGGAATTCTCAAGGAGAGGAAAGGACAAACTGTTTTTTTTTTCTCTACGTTCCTTAGTCTCAATCACATAAAAAGCTTTTTCCTTTAAACACAGAACTGATGATTACACAACATACAACTCAGTTTAAACTCTGTACTAGGGATTATATAGCAACAATGTATCCTGCTTGAGGACAATTCTCCCTCCTGAAAACCTTCTGACTAATTCTGATATCTTAGAATGTATATTATGAGAGTGGGTCTGGTAGGATCTTTTTATCGTTAAATTCTAATACTGTTATCCTAAACTGTAAATTGTGAAACTGAGTCTGGTAAAATTTTCACGAACTTGAGACATTCTTTTGGTTTATTGTAATAAACAATTAAAAAAGTATATAGCTCCCTTGATAACACTAGCGAGGGGGTCACTCTCCATCCCCCTTCTGATGTCTATCTCAGAAGCATTCTCTGTCTCTTTTCATACTTTAATAAAACTCTGCTACACAAAAGTTCTTGAGTGATCAAGCCTGGCCCCTGGTTCTGAAGCTAAATCTTCGGAAATCAAGAATCTGACGCTATTCACCATAAGCTATCAATATCACAACTTCTATAAATCAATAGATGACTGAAAGTTACTAGAATAAATCAGAATAAATTGATTTGTGCCACAACTTGTTACATGTTAAACTAAAATTGCAGTCTATTTCTAAAATTATAGTTTAATTCAATAACAAGAGTTATGGTTGTTATATCGATTCAAATATTTGTATTATAGTGTTGATTATAAAATATTATAATTTTTATCCATGTACTTAAGTGAGTGTTTACAAAAATGAGTTTTTGACTTGGACCTGGATCTGTCCAGTTCAGTTGCTCAGTTGTGTCCAATTCTTTGAGACTCCATGGATTGCAACACTCCAGGCTTTCCTGTCCATCACCAACTCCGGAGCTTACTCAAATTCATGTCCATCGAGTTGGTGATGCCATCCAACCATCTCATCCTCTGTCGTCCCCTTCTCCTCCTGCCCTCAATCTTTCCCAGCATCAGGGTCTTTTCCAATGAGTCAGTTCTTCACATCAGGTAGACAAAGTATTGGAGTTTCAGCTTCAACATCAGTCCTTCCAATGAATATACAGGACTGATTTATTTTAGGATGGACTGGTTGGATCTCCTTGCAGTCCAAGAGACTCTCAAGAGTCTTCTCCAACACCACAGTTCAAAAGCATCAATTCTTTAGCACTCAGCTTTCTTTATAGTCCAACTCTCCCATCCATACATGACTACTGGAAAAACCATAGCTTTGACTAGACAGATCTTTGTTGGCAAAGTAATGTCTCTGCTTTTTAATATGCTGTCTAGGTTGGTCATAAACTTTCTTCCAAGGAGCAAGTGTCTTTTAAATTCATTGCTGAAGTAACAATCTGCAGTGATTTTGGAACCCAAAAAAATGAAGTCTGCAACTGTTTGCATTGTTTCCCCATCTATCTGCCATGAAATGATTGGACTGGGTGCTTAGTTTTCTGAATGTTGAGTTTTAAGCCAACTTTTCACTCTCATCTTTCACTTTCATCAAGAGGCCCTTTAGTTCTTCTTTACTTTCTGCCATAAGGGTGGTGTCATCTGCATATCTGAGGTTATTGATATTTCTCCCAGCAATCTTGAGTCCAGCTTGTGCATCATTGAGCGCAACATTTCTCATGATGTACTCTGAATATAAGTTAAATAAGCAGGGTGACAATATACAGCCTTGATGTACTCGTTTCCTTGATTTGGAACCAGTCTGCTCTTCCATATTCAGTTCTAACTGTTTCTTCTTGACCTGCATACAGATTTCTCAGGAGGCAGGTCAGGTGGTCTGGTACTCCCATCTCTTTAAGAATTTTCCACAGTTTTTTGTGATATACACAGTCAAAGGTTTTGGCGTAGTCAATAAAGCATAAGTAGATGTTTTTCTGGAACTCCCTTCCTTTCTCATTGATTCAACAGTTCAGTTCAGTTCAGTCGCTCAGTCGTGTCCAACTCTCTGCGACCCCATGAATTGCAGCACGCCAGGCCTCTCTGTCCATCACCAACTCCCAGAGTCTAACCAAACCCATGTTCATCGAGTCGGTGATGCCATCCAACCATCTCATCCTCTGTCGTCCCCTTCTCCTCCCGCCCCCAATCCTACCCAGCATTAGGGTCTTTTCCAATGAGTCAACCCTTCGCATGAGGTGGCCAAAGTATTGGAGCTTCAGCTTCAACATCAGACCTTACAATGAACATCCAGGATTGATCTCTTTTAGGATGGATTGATTGGATCTCCTTGCAGTCCAAGGGACTCTCAAGAGTCTTCTCCAACACCACAGTTCAAAAGCATCAATTCTGCGGTGCTCAGCTTTCTTCACCATCCAACTCTCACATCCATACATGACCACTGGAAAAACCATAGCCTTGACTAGACGGACTTTTGTTGGCAAAGTAATGTCTCTGCTTTTAAACATGCTATCTAGGTTGGCCATAACCTTCCTTCCAAGGAGTAAGCGTCTTTTAATTTCATGGCTGCAGTCACCATCTGCAGTGATTCTGGAGCCCAAAAAAGTAAAGTGTGACAATGTTTCCACTGTTTCCCCATCTATTTCCCATGGAGTGATGGGACCAGATGCCATGATCTTAGTTTTCTGAACGTTGAGCTTTAAGCCAACTTTTTCACTCTCCTCCTTCACCTTCATCAAGAGGCTCTTTAGTTCTTCTTCACTTTCTGCCATAAGGGTGGTGTCATCCGCATATCTGAGGTTATTGATATTTCTCCCGGCAATCTTGATTCCAGCTTGTGTTTCTTCCAGCCCAGCGTTTCTCATGATGTACTCTGCATATAAGTTAAATAAGCAGGGTGACAATATACAGCCTTGTTGTACTCCTTTTCCTATTTGGAACCAGTCTGTTGTTCCATGTCCAGTTCTAACTGTTGCTTCCTGACCTGCATACAGGTTTCTCAAGAGACAGGTCAGATGGTCTGGTATTCCCATCTCTTTCAGAATTTTCCACAGTTTCTTGTGATCCACACAGTCAAAGGCTTTGGCATAGTCAATAAAGCAGAAATAGATGTGTTTCTGGAACTCTCTTGCTTTTTCGATGATCCAGCGGATGTTGGCAATTTGATCTCTGGTTCCTCTGCCTTTTCTAAAATCAGCTTGAACATCTGGAATTTCACGGTTCACGTATTGCTGAAGCCTGGCTTGGAGAATTTTGAGCATTACTCTGCTAGTGTGTGAGATGATTGCAAATTCATGGTAGTTTGAACATTCTTTGGCATTGCCTTTCTTTGGGGTTGGAATGAAAACTGACCTTTTCCAGTCCTGTGGCCACTGCTGAGTTTTCCAAATTTGCTGGCATATCGAGTGCAGCACTTTCACAGCATCATCTTTTAAGATTTGAAATAGCTCAACCGAAATTCCATCACCTCCATTAGCTTTGTTCACAGTGATGCTTCCTAAGGTCCATTTGCCTTTGCATTCCAGGATGTCTTGTCTAGGTGAGTGATCACACCATCATGGTTATCTGTGTCATGATCTTTTTTGTACAGTTCTTCTGTGTATTCTTGCCACCTCTTCTGAATAGCTTCTGCTTCTGTTAGGTCCATACCATTTCTGTCCTTTATTGAGCCCATATTTGCCTGAAATGTTCCCTTGGTATCTCTAATTTTCTTGAAGAGATCTCTAGTCTTTCCCAATCTATTGTTTTCCTCTATTTATTTGCTTGATTACTGAGGAAGGCTTTCTTATCTCTCCTTGCTATTCTTTGGAACTCTGCATTCAAATGGGTATCTTTCCTTTTCTCCTTTGCCTTTTGGTTCTCTTCTTTTCACAGCTATTTGCAAGGCCGCCTCAGAGAGCCATTTTGCCTTTTTGCATTTCTTTTTCTTTGGGATGGTCTTGATCACTGCCTCCTCTCCAGTGTCATGAACCTCAGTCCATTGTCTTCAGGCACTCTATCAGATCTAATCTTTGGATCTGTTAATAATTTCTAAAGGCTCAGATAAAATAGAAATGGCTAGAAATGTTTCCATTACTGTGTATAAATTTGAAATTATTCCAGTAATCTTGGAATGTCCAGGTTACAAGTGAACTAACATTCTTTATCTAATGAGTTTCTTTATGACTAGTTTTCAATTTACTCTATAACAGATGATAATAACTTAGTAATGTATTGTTCTTTATGAAATGGCTGGTATAAGCATCAGTGTATTTTCAATGTCCACTGAATTTATAAAAATGCTTTTCCCAGGACAGAGATCATAATCAACAGGTCTTAATTTCTTTAGATGATGGGAAAGATATTTATAAACAAAGAATGAAAGTAATTTGTCACTAGATTTGTCTTTGTTTACTCTTTTAATATTGTATCATGTTGTTCTCATTTCTGGCTTATATGGTACATTTTAAAACTGAAAGAGACAGGAAAATAAATTGATATAGCTATAACCACATATGGAAGGTCAATTATCTAGAGAGTTTTAGGATGGGATGTTACTTGCATTTGTCTGTATCTCCATTTTTCTTTTAACCTCAAAGTTTCATTTTGGTGTACACTCAAGGGAGAGGTCAATTCTTGATTGAATACTTTTCTGAAATGGGTTGATGTTAGGTCATCCATTGTTAAAGGATTCCTAGAGAATTTATTCTTGTCTGTTATGAAGTCTTGGTCTGTTTTTACGGTGAAGGCACCATGCTTCATCTCACATTAGACACAGGCTAGCTTTCTAGAGCTCATTCTTCATGCCATAGATGTTGCTTCTTGCCACCTTTATCTCAAGACTATAAATCCAGCAATCCCCCAATGGGCTTACTGTTAACAGACTACTTCATGTTCCCCACCTCTCACTTAAAGAAAATTTCAATTTCCTGAACCTTCCCTAAGTTTCAAAATGGCTGCCTCAAGGGTTAATGATTATAGGAATGAGAACATGCAGAGGCAAAGAACTTCAGTCAGGCAGGAGAAGTGGTAACAATTTAAGCAACACATAAGCCACCTAGCAGAATCACAAGATCATTAGTCCTTCTCTGAAAAGCCTAGATAACACTGTGAGATGCACAAAGCTCAGTTTCTACAAAAGCAACACTCCCACCAGATGAAAACTGCTGACCACAGGCACACTGACCTCAGTCTGGTTAGAACCAAAAGGATGATGATCGAGATCCCTGAAATATCACTGTTACCTCAGTTCAGTTCAGTCACTCAGTCTTGTCCGACTCTTTGCAACCCCATGGACTGCAGTACACCAGGCTTCCCTGTCCATCACCAACTCCGAAAGCTTACTCAAACTCACGTCCATCAGGTTTGTGATGCCATCCAGCCGTCTCATCCTATGCTGTCCTTTTCTTCTCCCGCCTTCAATCTTTCCCATTGTTACCTCACCATCAACCAATCTGAAAAATAAGCACAAGCTTATCAAACCCCCTGATACATTTCCCTCACACTGTCTTTAAAAACCTTTCCTGAATGCCATTGTGTAGTTCAGAACTACACAATGAGCACAGGATGACCATTCTCCTTGCTTGGTACCTTGCTATAAACACTGTATTTTCCTTCGTCGCAACCTCGAGTCAGTAGATTGACTTTGCTGCATGTCAAGTGAGTGGATCCAAGAGTGGTTTGGTAATACTAGGATGGGTTATTTGGTCAATGCTGGCATCAGACCTTGCTCCTTTTTTCTAGACCGTTTAAATTGTTTAGCATGATTGCATGTTTAGTGTTCAGTCCATTCATCAAAGTGAAGTCAGTGTTTGTGATGTGAAATTCTCTGCAACAAGCATTTTATATGTGTTAACAAACTCATTTAATTCTCTGATGTGGTATTTTAGCAGATGCAGAAACTGAGTAAAGAAGTTACTAGCCCATTGTGGAACTAAGTGGTGGACTTGGGTTGTCTTTTCCAGAGCCAGTAGTGTTAGTCTCCAGTTGACACTGGCTCTGATCCTGAATAGTCAGTTTCAAGGGTTAAGGCCCACCTGTTCTTATTTGCACTATATCCCAGTGTATAGCACAGGATGTACACTTAACATGTAATCAAGCAGTTGTTAAATGAATTAATGAATGTTATTTTCGCATTTTACTGGAATAAGTAAAACCAGTATTAAACATTTTGAGCTCTTAGGGAAAATGCTGTGGAGCAGTCTAGAAAAGATGCTTGCTCCTTGGAAGAAAAGCTATGACCAAATTAGATGGCATATTAAAAAGCAGAGACATTATTGTGCCAACAAAGGCCCATCAGGTCAAAGCTATGGTTTTTCCAGTAGTCATGTATGGATGGGAGAGTTGGACCATAAAGAAAGCTGAGCACCAAAGAATTGATGCTTTTGAACTGTGGTGTTGGAGAAGACTCTTGAGAGTCCCATGGACTGCAAGGTGATCCAACCAGTCCATCCTAAAGGAAATTCATCCTGAATATTTATTGGAAGGACTGATGCTAAAGCTGAAGCTCCAATACTTTGTCTACCTGATGTGAAGAACTGACTCATTGGAAAAGATCCTGATGCTGGGAAAGATTGAAGGTGGGAGGAGAAGGGAATGATGGAGGATGAGTCAGTTGGATGGCATCACCACCTTGATGGACATGACTTTGAGCAAGCTCTGGGATTTGGTGATGAACAGGAAGCCTTGCATGCTGCAGTCCATGGGGTCACAAAGAGTCAGACATGACTGAATGACTGAACTGAACTGAGTCTAGAAAAGTAGTTAAGAGTAAAGGATTAAGAATCACGATGCCAGGGATGGTACCTCCATTTTAGCAGTTAACAGTCTTGTGATCTTATGTAGTTTACCTATTTATTAATGCATCCAGTGTCTCAATGTAACACTGGCATGAGGACATATATAGAACTTGAGAGAGTTCTAGAGAGCATATAGAGCTAGAGACATATAGAGCTAGAGACTGTATTAGCATACAGTTTAAAACATAATTTATTATCAATTAAAGTTAATTATTTATTAATACCATAAAAGTTCATTATTTTTTGAAGTAAAATGCTTAAGCAAAATATTTAAATAGAGTAAGGTTTAAGACTGTCTTTAAATGTTGCTTGTGTGTGTTAGCCATTCAGTTGTGTCTGACTCTTTGTGATCCCATGGACTCTAGCCCTCCAGGCTCCTCTGTCCAAGGAGTTCTCCAGGCAGGAACACTGGAGTGGGTTGCCATTTCCTCCTTCAAGGGATCTTCCTGACCCATGGATCGAACTTGGGTCTCCTGCATTGTGGGCAGATTCTTTACCGTCTGAGCCACCAGGGAAACCCCCTTTAAATCTTAGAAAAAGCAAAAGTGTCTTTTGGTTATCGTAGAAAAATGGAATTTCCTACTAAAAAAGATTGTGGGTACTGAATGCAATCCTTTATCCATTTCATCTACAAATATTTATTAAACAGTTATTACAATTGTAGATATTTTGGTAGTTATTGAAATACTAGTGAGAGAGAAGTATCACTCATGGTTCATACAGTCTAATAAGATAAAATCAGACATAGAACATAAGAAGTATGGGGCAGTGTAAAACCAGTAAATGATTTATTAGATGACTGAAATATATCTGAAAATGTACTGAAAAAATAGTATACCTGTGTTCATTTCCAGAGTCTAACATAGAAAGAAGAAGAATAATTCAAGATAAAGAGCTAGAAGAAGGCAGAGCCTGATTACTTCACTCTTGAAATTCTTGTGGACATTCTTGACATGTCATGAACATTCTTAAATGTTAGCTATTACTAAAAGATGCTAAGTCAGGGAGGAAACTGTGGCACACTGAATATGTCAAACTTGCCCTGGCTTCCATGTTAACATTAGGTACATTCCATTAACAGAACAAAAAAAAAATATGCCCCATATAGATAAACTGACAATGAAGTATAGCTGTGTTTCTCTAAGTTGTCCATTGTCTTTTTTTTTTGAAAGGTGCAATTTGAATTGAATGCATGCTTTCAGACAATTCTATGAAGGTATCTACATGCCTGTACTATTTTCTACACATTCCAAATCTGTCATATTATTATCTGCACCAATAAATTGACCTCCACCACTTCCTCTTTTACAAGTTCTCAGCATTTCAATCTCCAGTTCTCAAGGCCACATTGCCAATATGAATTCTCGTGTCTGCATTGTAAATCAAGTTTCTGTCTGTATTTTGACCTCTTCTCAATTCAGTGTCCAGTGTTTCAGTGGTTCTATTATTCCTCTTGAATTCTCCCACTGCAAATCCAGTTGTTCTCCTGGATTTGTTACACAGAGCAATTTTGCTCTGCTTCAGTATCTTTTAAACACTTGCATATTCACAGCCATCACTGCAGTCAGCAAAGGAAGAGCCCTCTTATTTCTTGCACTGGCCCCTTAGAAACTGGTGTAAGTTATGTCACGATTTGTTGTACACACACACTCACACAAAGTATGTGTCTGATTCTATTGTTCATTTAGCCAAAATAGATGGATATTATATAATTATAAAATAAGATTATTTTGTTGTTAACAGAATGACCTTAATGTCATATAATTATTTGGGCTATTACATTTACATAAGCTTTATATTTTAATTTCAAAGCAGACAGATGACTTTTTGTGTGTATGTAAACTCTTAGAACACTGTAACATGAGTATTTGTGAGAATAGATTTGTTTAAGCTATTATAACAGAAGTACTCAAAAGTAGCTGCAGGGATTGAGCACAGACAACTAGACAGGTACTACTTTGGAGTAGCCCTTGGCTACAATGGAGTAATTAGTCTGATTACACTCTTCTTAATAGTTTATTATGGCCCTAACTATGGGTTACAGATTCTTGTTGTTAAGACATTTCAAAGAAGACTTGTTTTAAGTTCAAGAAGTGTTTTGTTGAATTAATATCAGCCTTAGAATATTAAATTAATATCAGCCTTAGAATATAAAAAAGTGCAGGTTTCATCTAGGGAGTCCTGAAAAGAGATACATAGAATTAACTATAAAGCAGATGCCCCATTAATTCAAACAACTATCATTCCAGATACCCAGAGAGATAGAGACAATTATTTTAGAAATATCAAAATTTGAAATTTACTCAACCTACAGTAAAAGCAAAAATGAGAAACTCATTTCCCAGAGGAAGCCCAGAGCTTGTGAACATTTTTATTTTTATCACTATCTCTCTATAACAGAGAGAGCATTTAAAACAATAGTAAAGGATTCTGAGTGATCTTACCCTTTGGAAAGTAAAAATGCTCATATTGCTCCCATCATCAAGCAAACAAAACCCAGAAAGCTTGAGTAAGCCCTTTTGCCCTCAGTTGATATATCATTTCTGTTACCTCTTAGCTTTATAATGGTGTATCATTTTTAAATCCTTTTCTTAATCTTTCCATTCACTCCTAAGTTTATTATTACTAAAATATTTTTATCTAAAAATTCAATAATGAACTTACTGTCAAATTCAGTAAATAATGGATTTCTTTATGTAGTTTATCTCTCCGAAAATTTTCATATTAATCTATTTCTTTCTCCTTGAAACTCTCTCTTCCTTATGTTACAATTTTCTTCTGGGTATTCTCTTCATATCGGTAGCTTCTCTTTTTCACTGTATTCCTTATTTTAATTTTCTTTTCACAATTTTTAGTATTTCCATAAAAATCAGTCCTTTGTCAGTTGTTCTCATTCCACAGCAAGCCAAAGTAAATATTATCTCAACCACCATCCATATTAATCTCCAGATTCTCATTCTCTGCAAGTATATAGACTTTTTCACTTGATGCAACAGAATCCACACCCTAATTTAGGCAACATCAGCCATTTCTCCAAGTGTGGATATATTACTACCATTGTAGTCAATCCAGGGCATCTTCCATCGAGTCATAAAAGAATTGTTTTGTGAATTAAAATTAGTTGCTCAATATTCTTTAGAATTTCATGCTCTTCAGGCAACGTGGCTAACTCTTTTCATCTATATATATAAAGTCCAGCCTCTTTTCACTAGCTCTGTATAATTTTCTTAATAATAACATGTTTAAATTAATGCACATGAAAATGTTCCCTGATTATATAGCACTATTCAGTCTTAAATTGAGAATCTTCCTTAGGACCTGGACCTGAAAAGAGAAATAAGATGTAAATTCTTCAGTTTGGGAGTTCTCAATTTACCAGAGTGAAGATGCTAAGTTCAGAATTAATTATAATAAAGAACAATAAACATTACAATAATAGATGTACATGTACTATATTTAGAAGGAAAACTTATTTCAGATCGATCTGGCTTCTAAGAGGAGAAAATACATGCCTTAAGTCTTAAAGAATTTGAAATATTTAGGTAAAAATGAGATACTTAGGATCATTTATTTTGATTGTTTTTAAAAGTAGCTACCTATAGCTATATATGTCACTCTCAAACTTTTATCTCTAGCCTAGCACTTACCCTGAGCTATGCCTTTTGTGTTAGCTACTTTCTCAATATCTCTATCCAAGGTTTAATAGTTATCTAATATTCATATTGATGTTTAATATTTACTAATATCTAGTATAATCTCTCGGAGAAGGCAATGGCAACCCACTTCAGTACTCTTGCCTGGAAAATCACATGGATGGAGGAGCCTGGTAGGCTGCAGTCCATGGGGTCGCTAAGAGTTGGACACAACTGAGCGACTTGACTTTCCCTTTTCCCTTTCATAAGTTGGAGAAGGAAATGGCAACCCATTCCGGTATTCTTGCCTGGAAAATCCAAGGGACGGCGGAGCCTGGTGGGCTGCCGTCTATGGGGTCGCACAGAGTCGGACACGACTGCAGCGACTTAGCAGAAGCAGCAGCAGTAGCAGTATTAATCCTAAAACCAATGGTCCCTAGATGTTCCTATGTTCTCCTTATAATTTTCTCTTTTCTCACTCTCTCCCTTCTCAAAATAAATGGAAATTCCATTCTTATAGTTGAATAGGAACAAACATTTAAATCACCTTGATTTCTTGTCTTCTCTTACACCCATATCCAGTCTACTGGCTCTTTTCTCCATCTGGAAAGTACTTTCCCCTTCTCACTGTTTACTGCCTCACCTTCAGATTTTTTGCTCAGATGTCCTTGTTGTCTTTTGAAACCTACTATAATTATTTGATTTTTAAAATGCAAATACTTTCGAGCCATCTTTATTCTCCTGTTCCTGCTTTACATACTTTTGCAGGACTCTACACATCTTATGGTACATATTTACAACTTGTTTGCTTATTATACATTTTCTCCCACTAAAATGTATACTATACGAGAGTAGGAGTTCTTGTCTATTTGGCTACCTGCAGTATAGCTAGAGCTTAGGGAGTTCCTTGCACACACTAGGTGTTTAATAAGTATTTGGTAATTGAGACAATAAACATGTGAATTCAGTGTTGGAGTATATTGCTTTTTTATTAGCAGCTTGAAGTTAAATGAACTATACAAAAGTATTAATATTTGTTCACTGTATTCTAAAATAATTAAATCAAATTTATAATGGTTCCATGATGATAGGTCTTTGGGATCTTGTACTTTTTCATTGGGATAAGTGATAAATGGTCTTTATCATCATATATATCATCATATTTTTGTGCCTTTTAAATGCTTTAAATGGGTACTGTGCTAAACATTTTTGTATATTGTCACATTTAATTTTTGCAGCCAACCTATGAGATAAAGTAGATTATTTGACTCAATTAAGATTTAGAGTTTAAGAATATGGCTAAATGGGAAGAGTAATTTGAACCCAGGCACTCTTATCCCTGATACATGTTTGAGATACTTTCCTTTATATGGTTTGATGAATATAAAAGAATAGCTGTAAAAAATAGACCTTTTATTTTTTCTTCATAAAATTAAAATATTTTGGATTCTTCCAAAGTCCCAGTCTATAGAAAATACCTTGGTAACGATATATTTTTAAAGACATAAGTAAATCTCACATGGCATCAGGGAAAATGAAAACCAGTTTTATATAACAAAATCCTCTACATTTTATATATTATTTGTGCATATTCATTAGAAATATCTGTATATAAAATCAAATCCTCTTTGCTTTCTTTGTTAATGTTACATAAGGATATGCTGTTTATCTGTTAAAAGACCATTTTCTAATAAGTAAACTATCTCCTTCATTTAGTTTTCCTCAGTAATTTGTACCAGTTCTTTGCTACCACATCTGTTATGAATTAAAAATGCCTCTGGTCATGTTCAACCTCTAGTTTTTAGTTAAAGAAGTTTTAATGGATTGAATTTAAAAATTACTCTATAAAAATATTCAACATCTCTTTTTCACTTTTTCTTTGTACTTCACCTTCAAAAAACACTTGGATAATCTCTGATGGTAAACTCTATGTAGGTCTATTTAATTCTAACTTTGCTTCAAAGAGGTGAACTGGTAGTCTCCTCTAACCCAGATTTAATTAAATACAGGTAGAATTTCTAATTTCCCATCAAGTTGGTTTAGCAGTTTATATTCCTCTAGGGCAGTTTGGCTTCTTTTTTGTTTTTGTTGTTTTTATTTGACAGCTTATGTCAAAATTGATTCTGATTCCAAACAGAAGGTGTTTTCTCCTTTATCCAGTGTCCTTAACTATCCAAAGACCCACAATTGACAAGATGCAGCTAATACTTGCTTCTGATGTTTCTTGTCTTAGACATTTCAGACATCAAAGTTCCCTCCTGAGAAAATTATGTTCAGTCACTATAACCTCTAAGTAAATGGATTTGCCTTCAAATGTGGTGGGATCTTTTTTTTTTCTTCTTTGTGAACAGCAGATTATTCTCCTTTGTACTAAATTAATATCTGAGGGAAATGAATGTCAGAAATTTGGCCCATACAATATTCCATTTCCTTGTCAATGTCTACCAGGTCTTTTTGGCAGAAACAAAAAGGAATAGGAAGCCACTTTGAATAAAATGTGCTGTATTAATCAAAGGGAAACACCAACACATTAATTTTGCTTCTACACTGTTAAATTATAGTCACGACAAAATGTGGACTTAAAATACTGCTTTCTAACAACGACTTCAATAGGGCAAGTGCTTTAACAAAATATTATATACCTCATGTTTGTAATTAAGCTGGCATATTGCAAAGAGTTACTCTAAATTCTTCATTTATAAGCAGCACAGACTTTATGTAACATCTATTGAGTTTTCCCAAAGAAGAAAAAATGTACAGGCAGACGGTGAAACTTATTTTTGAAGCCAGTTTTGAATGGCCTAAATTTTCTTTTTTTTTTGTTTTTTTTCTGTTTTTTGTGCAACAATTTTCATTGGCATACAACATTTACTCTGGTGGGAGGACATCATCTCCTTGTGGACTAGCTCCATTTTTCTGAAGCAGGGACAAGTATCAGGGGAAGGAGGATTTTCTTTTCACCTCACTAGTTCTCACTGTTGATTCAGTTTAAGGTATCTTTTGAAGGCTTTAATCCATTGGAAAAGGGGTCATGCTTTCAAGGTAGGTAAGAAGGATTGAGCAAACCTTGAGGCAACCAGCACAGGAAGCTATCAGCAAAATGCCCTCAACTCACAGATTTCACATAAATTCTGAACATAGGTAATGAATGATTGCACACTTGAATGGAACAGAAAGACTCCCTGAATGGTTTATCTTCTATTAACTATTTGGTAGCTCTTGAGACACAAAACCACTACAGGTCTTAGTACCTTAAAACAATATACATTCAGATTACAATTCTGAGCGTTAGTTGTTTGGCCTGGGCTTCGCTGGGTGGTTCACATATTCTCCATTTTGTTCACTCATTTTTGTGCAATCACCAGGCCTATTCATCTGAGCCTAATCTAGAATGTCCTCCCTCTTCACCCTGGATATTCATCCAACTGAGTGGTTTATTTATCTAGCAATTGTCTTACCAAGCAAAAACAGTAAGCACCAAGGCACAAACATTCTTCAGTCTTTGGGTTATATCACATTTGCCAATGTCCCATTGGCCAAAGAAAGCCCTATGGCCAAATCATAGAAATATGAGCATTTCTATAATCTATCAGCCAGGCTATAGATTGATTGAAACCTTGCTGTTCTCCATGAGAAATATTTATCAGTTCCTTCAAAGATAAGCCTATAACTAACTCTAGTCCTCCAAATCCTTTAAGTTTGCTTTTCTAACTACTTTTTTTTTGATATACCATATTTATCCTGATGTGCATTCTCTCTTGCTATAATTAGCTAATAAAATGTAATTGGCTTGAAAAATGGCATCTTCCTTGTGGTTTTTGATCAGTAGGCTTTATTAGCATATGTTGAACCTTTATTAAGTATTAAACTGATTAACAGAGGAGCCTGGTGGGCTAACGTCCATGGAGTTGCAAAGAATAGGACACAACTTAGCGACTAAACAACTACAACAAATGTGTTAGATGATAGTGTACAAACATACATAAAGATGGTCTCCATTTTTAAGGATTTGACAGTCTACTCAGCAAGGCTGTCCTAAAATTTAAACTATGAATAATATGGATGAGATGCTTATGTGGTCCAGAAATATGTGTTTTATAGGAATTAGTTTTTAGTCCTTAAACAGATAATTTTTAATGAAGCTCTCATCCTTTCCTTATGAAGAAAGAGTCAAAAAAAATTGTGTGGAATCAAGGAATATTTTTGTCTATATACTGGTAGTATAAATTATTATCTAAGAATCCACGGTGGGAGTTTTCCAGTTTTAGTGGGTCCTCTCCCAAAAGCATTACTAGATCCATATAGTACAGTTTAAAGTCTCTCAATGCAGTTAAGAATAGCTAGGAGAAGATACTTTCATATTCCAAGACTGAAAGCTTCTACCATTTTATATGAAGAAACAGCATTTTAAAACATAGTAGATTGTAAGGTAGCATTTATCAGAAGGCTTCCCGTATGCTGCTTTCAGTTTTGCATAAATCCTTTGTTCCTCATAGCACCTGAATACAGGCGCTGGAGGAACTGCACCTGCAGCAGTTCTTGGAATAATAGGAATTTATGCATATCATTCGTATGGAGAGTAGCTTCTCCATATGGTGATTAGCAGCCATTTACTACTCTTTTCCCTTCTGATATGGAAAGTAACTTTTACAATCCCCTCCCTTGAAAATGATTCTAGCCTCCAGCTTCTTGAATAACTTGTAAGATTTTTTTATCCCTGTCTCTGCTAAAAATGGCTATCTTGTAAGAGAGTATATATATGCCCACAATATGTTAAATAAACGCCTTTGTTCCACCAGAGCACTGTTCCCCGTGTCTTTCTTCATCTCTCTCTCTTTCTCTCTCTCTGTCTCCTTCAGGCTGCTCAGCCTCTTTCTTCCTTCTTTTACTTTCTTATCGGTTGACTCTGTACCCCCAAGTTCCAGTCCATTAAAGGACCACAACAGTAGATAACCTAATGCTTTAAGTACCATGTTTATTTGCAGAATGTCTATTTTTTTTTTTAATATAATCTCTGTAAAGTTAACATTTGGGGATATTAGGTAACATTAAATAAAAATGCCATGCACATTAAATTTCATTTTCCATTACTAAATACAACTTTATCTACCTCTTTCTTTAAAAAGTATTTTATTTTCACTCACTTTCAGGCCCCAGAAGGAGATACATCGTTCTTTTATTCTAAAACAAAGTCTTCCTTCTTTATTCCTTCTCTCTTGTCTCTGAATTGTCTTGGGTCATGATTCATCAGTTAGCTTTTTTCATTTCTTTGTATTTTTAGCCTTGCCCTACCTGTGAGAACTTCCCACTTGTGACACCCCCAACCAAACAAAAGAAAAGAAAACTCAAAAGAACAGACACTCTTAGGCTCTTAGGTGCTGATGGGCTCAGTTGCTCAGCCATGGCCAACTCTTTGCGACCCCATGGACTATAGCCCACCTGGCTCCTCTGTCCATGGAATTTTCCAGGCAAGAATACTGGTGTGGGTTGCCATTTCCTTCTCCATTTAGGTGTTGATAGCTTTGATAAATCTTTCCTTGATACCATTTCAAACTGCCATTCTATATTTATTCTTCCTGTGTTTGATAAAGGCAGTTCTGGTTAAGAACAAGCTTCATACAAATCCTTCTACTACTGTCTATATTTTACATCTTTAAATGTACTATTTGAACTTTTAATGCCCTTATTTCATTAAAAACAGCTAAGACACAAAGTTTTAGTCATTTGGCCCTGGTCATCAGAAATCCTACACCACTCTACATTCTTCACTGTTCTCTTTAATGAGAGGAGAAAGCAGGGGTTGCAGATGGGAGTAAGAGTGAGAGTGAGTTTATCCTAGTTTCTAGCAGGAGGGGGTATCTTTTGTTATCTTCTCAGGTGATTCTAAGAGTATTCTCCTTCTTATGAGTTAGGTTGCCTTTAAGGGACATACTACTGCTTTTAATTCTTATTTTACAGCACTTTGAATCATTATCTTGTGTGTATTTTTCCTAAATTACTACCTTATATTAAGCAAAGACTTATACATTATGCTACTTTGTTTTTCTAGTACTTCCCACAGGATCCTAAACCTTTCAGATGATCAGTAATTTTTGTGGCTATTGATAAGTCAAGAATATCAACATCTTGGTGTGTGGAAAGGTATTTAGAGCAAGGTATGCAATGGCAGACAGGAATGCGAAAATGAAGTCTGGTAATTTTAATACATCAGCATTTCCTTATTGTACTTTTTAGTTTTGCTCTAGAGAGAGACAAACAGCAAATATTACATTTTAGCACATTCCTTCTATTTTTTCCATTTTCTTCTAAATAACTGAGCTGTTTGTAGACAAGCAGTATGCTACATCTGCCAAATTCTTGCAGAAGCAAATCAGAAACACAATGGAGGGAAACATGAATTTGAGAAAGGGCTCCTTTTTCTCGAGCTTTCCAGTTCTTCTAAGCAACCAAAAGTGTTTAACCTTTCTATTGTCTTCAGTTGTGGCAAAGTCAAAGCCAATATAGTATGAATGAATATGGCTTTCTTTAATGGAAAAGTGAGGTTATGAGACAAAATAAACAAGATTGTATTCTAAACAAAATACTTTAGTACCTCTAGTTCCATACTCTACGATATGTTCTTAAGCCCTTGGAAAAATTCAGCTGACAATCCAATTTCTATTTCAAAGCAAGCACAATAAAATCCTAAAGGAGAAACTCAGTGACTTGCCTTGATTGGTTCTTTAACACCAAAATAACTATGAAAGAAGATGGATCAGTTCAGGTGAAGAAGAATATAAATAATTTTTATTGCAATACTAATAGTATGGTATAGATTCAACACAGAGGTAATATCTGATATTTCTTGATTTAAAGGACCTCTTTCATGTCATTCAGATACTATTTGAAATTAATTGTATATCCTAATCAGGAAAAATTTTCAAGTAGGTATAAATTAGTTTAATATGTTAAATGTTGAAGATAAATGCTGCAATAAGAGTTAAAGTAATAGGTGTATTCAAAAAATACAGTCCATTCAGCATAAATTGTGAATCTATGCATGTGTGGCAGAATAGCTGGTGGGTAAATCTGACCTGTTACTAGAAATAACTGGTTTGAAAGCTAATACCAGAGCTTGGTAATGCTCTTTCCTCAAAGCATAATGCAGATTCATCATGCTTTTCCTTTGGAGTAGATGAAGTGCTGACATAACAATTCATTGTGAAAATCAGTATGTTTAAATCCAAAAGGACAAACTACTTCAGAAACACTTTGCCTCTTTAAAGACAATTTTCAGAGCTGCTGTTACCCTAGAACTTTGTTCAAACTATTTCCTCCTCTGAGAGCTCTATAAATAAATCTATCCTGTGACCTTCAACCCTCATCCCCTCCAGTATGTATAGCTTGTTATTAAAAGAGAAAAAAATTTTTCTCTTAAAAAATTTACTTAAAAATTGTATATATGTTTACCATGCTGCTGCTGCTGCTAAGCTGCTTTAGTCATGTCTGACTCTGTGCGACCCCACAGACAGCAGCCCACCAGGCTCCACCGTCCCTGGGATTCTCCAGGCAAGAACACTGGAGTGGGTTGCCATTTCCTTCTCCAATGCATGAAAGTGAAAAGAGAAAGAAGTCGCTCAGTCATGTCTGACTCTTCCCGACCCCACGGACTGCAGCCTACTAGGCTCCTCTGTCCATGGGATTTTCCAGGCAAGAGTACCATAGCTACCTAATTATCCTTTCTAATTAGCTGTCTAAAGTTACTTTGCATGTGACCTCTTTTGGAAAACAGAGAAAAACATCCAATTGTCTCTGTTCCTTGGAGAAAGAGAGATTATTTCCAAAATTTATATACACATACATATGTTAATGCAGGCATACACATGTTTGCATGCATGCACATGTGCACGCGCACACACACACACGGTACTTTAAACGTATTCCCTGTGACGTTGTCCCATGCTCAGCCAGCATTTCATTTCCCTACACTGAAGCTGGTGACTACAACTTCTTATCTTGTCTTTATTGTTGTTGTTTAATCCTAAATCATGCCTGATTCTTTTGTGACCCCACTGACTACAGCCCACCAGGCTCCTCTGTCCATGGGATTTCCCAGGGAAGAATACTGGAGTGAGTTGTCATCCTTCTCCAGGGTATCATCCCATCCCAGGGATTGAACTCGCATCTTCTGTGTTGGCAGGCAGGTTCTTTACCACTGAGCCACCAGGGAAGCCCTTGTGTTGTATTTCAGTTCAGTTCGGTCACTCATTTGTGCCCGACTCTTTGCAACCCCATGGACTAGAGTATGCCAGTCTTCCCTGTCTATAACAAACTCCCACAGCTTGCTCAAACTCATGTCCATTGAGTTGGTGATGCCAGCCAACCATCTCATCCTCTGTTGACCCTTTTGCAATCTTTCCCAGAATCAGGGTCTTTTCCAATGAGTCAGTTCTTCGCATCAGGTGGCCAAAATGTTGGAGCTTCAGCATCAGTCCTTCCAATGAATATTCAGGACTGATTTCCTTTAGAATTGGCTGGTTTGATCTTGCAGTCCAAGGGACTCTCAAGAGTCTTCTGCAGCACCACAGTTTGAAAGCATCAATTCTTCAGTGCTTAACCTTCTTTAAGGTCCAACTCTCACATCCACACATGACTACTTGGAAAAACCATAGCTTTGACTATATGGACCTTTGTAGGCAAAGCAATGTCTCTGCTTTTAAATACGCTGTCTAAGTTTGTCATAGCTTTCCTTCCAAGGAGCAGGCATCTTTTAATTTATGGCTGCAGTCACCATCAATAGTGATTTTGTAGCTCAGAAAATAAAATCTGCCACTGTTGCCATTTTTTCCCCATCTGTTTGCCATGAAGTGATGGGACCAGATGCCATGATCTTTCCTTTTTGAATGCTGAGTTTTAAGCCAGCCCTTTCACGTTCTTCTTTCTCCTTCATCAAGAGGCTCTTTAGTTCCTCTTCACTTTCTGCCATTAGGGTGGTATCATCTGCATATCTGAGGTTGTTGATATTTCTCCTGGCAATGTTGATTCTAGCTTGTGATTCATCCAGCCTCGCATTTCACATGATGTACTCTGCATATAAGTTAAATAAACAGGGTGACAATATGCATACTTGACATAGTCTTAAATGTTAGAAAATAGATATATGAAAGAAAAGTGAATTTCTTTCAATGAGGAACTCTTTGTACTCACAATTAATACCTTTTTAACTTTTCTTTTTTTTGGAAAGATGCCTGAGATTTAGCTGTCTTTAGGATTTTCTCTATACTAAAATATATAGGTACTTCTGGCCTTTGATATTAATGTAAACCTAAAAAGCCAAATCAATTTTAAAAATACATTTTAAGTTTTCCAGCAATTAGACAAGGATCAGTTTTCTTAAATCTCTTAAATCTGCTGTTTTAATAATAGCATAAATATTAATACATTTATTAGAATTTGAGAGTAGGGCATTGTTTGTAATCATCCTTGAAGCAACAAGAGACCCAAATATCTATGGACTAAAATAATTTTTTTTATTTGTTGGAGGAAGAAGACATTTTTAGTGAAATGTTTGATTAGACCATCTGCATTTCTGTTTGAAAGCAATTCTTATGTATGAACTCAAAATCTTTCTTCTCTGCCCATAGTACTGCAGATTGTGCAATGGTTAGATCAATTCTCTTTGATTCCCATCTTAGTTGAACATATTCTTTTACTCTAAATGCGATATTTTGAAGCTTAAGTAGTGTCACATTCAGAGGTATTTTATTTTATATTTAAATTTAACATTTTGACTGTTGAATGTTGGGATAAATTTAACATGAGTGATCTATTATATATAGTTGACAGTTATCCAGAATTTTAAGTTGTATTTAAAGTCTATGCATAAACATCATTATCTAACCAATATTACCTTTTTTGGTTATTGAAACAATCTTGATATTACTTATTAGAATCACAGTTTTGTTGTCTTAAATTCTAGAGTTTAAGGAAGTCAAATTATCCTATGTAGTGAGTCTTTTGTTCACAGTTAGTATAATATTTTCCATTTTTATAGACAGTTCTGTACTGTCAAACCCCAATGGTTATATGATAAAACTGTAATTTTTGATGGATGTTCCACTGTGGGTACAAATCGTGTCATTATGTTAAATAATCTATGCACATTTTCTTTTCCATCATTTCTTCTTTGAAATTCAAAAAATATTTCAGATATTACGATGTTTCCAAACCATCCGCAGGGATTGCTGTTCTTATTGTCAATCCTTTCTGAAAAGGAAAAAGGAAATCATTATGGAAAAGCTTTGCCAGCCGAGTGCTGTTATTTTGTCTTCTATGTAGCAGAACATTGAATCTATCATTTCTAAAACTGTTCTGAGAATTTTATAATTGTGGCACTTAGATTTAAGAGGCATAATTTATTGCCATTTTGTTTGTGATTGCTGTAGTATTTCAGTCAAATTCCAAAGTACTTTTCTAATTTCATTTCTGAAGGTTATATAGACCTTTCCTTTTTGTTGAATAAATAATCCTAAATTTATCTTTCATTTGGTAAATCTAGTCTATGTTATAAAGAAAATTGTTTGCATTTTAATTTCTTTTGAAAAATATATTAACATATTGTTGTTTGAGAAACTATATTCTATTTATTAGTCCTTTAAGCATGAGGTACACCATGTAAGAACCACTTCTTATGACCCCTTTTTCCTTAATATATTTTGGTAACTCTTGAAATACTTTCAAGTTTAACAAAGCTAGATTTTAATAAGCTTATGTTGTCCGTGCTTGTCTAGATAAAGGTTTAATTACACACATGGAAGCTGTCTTTATGGCTTTGCACAAGTTAACCTCTGATGCAGAGATTCACAGAGGTATTTGTTTCCAGGTATACATTGTTAACATTGTGTGTTCATTGCCACATAACATTATAGACTCAGATGTGCTTGCAATTGTTGATGGACTAGCTCCCTTTCAGGCAAAAAATAAAAATAAAAAAAGGATCATGTGTAAGTCCCATTGTACATTTCTTTTGTTTATGTATAGTCAAGCATTGAACTTTTTTAAGGACCCACCTGCCATTGCAGGAGACATAAGAGATGAGAGTTCAATCCTTGGGTTGGGAAGATTCCCTAGAGGAGGAAATGGTAACCCACTCCACTATTCTTGCCTGGAGAATCCCAGGGACAGCAGAGCCTGGTGGGCTGCTGTCTATGGGGTCGCACAGAGTCGGACACGACTGAAGTGACTTAGCAGCAGCAGAAGCAGCAGATTTACAAAAGTGTAATTCATTTGTTTTCTGTATATTCTCTACACCAGTACTAAAGTGATGGTATCAAAGTGTTTATTTCATGTACTTGAGAAGATTAAAAGTTTGCACCACCAGAATGTAAATCAGAATACTTTATAAAGAATTCTCTCTCTCTCTTTCTCTCTCTCTCTCTCTCTCTCTCTCTCTCTCTATATATATATATATATATATATATATATAATGGAAGTTAAGCTTCCATTATATTTTCATAGCAAGGTTTTCCTGATAAAGGAAGTAGTGCATTGCTTTATATGCTAAACAAACTCATTATTTCTTCATGGCAGTTACAGTTCCTGGATCAGTACTACTCCATGGATGACATTTTATTAATAGTTATTCTGCTTGTACTCTAGATTTATACATGTCTACCCAGGGCTTTCTAATTTCCCTAGGACAATTCTACCTATATAATTTGGCTTGTTGCTCCTTTATTGTTTAAAGAGGATCTATGTTTTGTTCAAAATGTATGCCTGATCTAAAATGCCAGTGAGAATTATCTTATTCACTCTTTGAATGATTTAATTATCCTATAATTTCATAGTTTTCTAAGAACATTGATAAATTTAGGAGATTTAGAAGGGATTACTATATTTCTCTGGCTGAAAAATTTCACTTGTTTATATCTGTGAGCATGAGTGAGGCTTAAATTTATGGAACCTTAAAATTACTATTAGCCAAGAGAGAAATAGCCTTCATTACTTGAGTGTGCATGTATGTATTTGTTATTCTTGAGGACATGACTGGACAATTATAACATTTTGACATAATATTCCATATAAGGGTACCTCAAGGAAGGAATATAAGTGTTTTTTATTTTCTAATAATATGAAAAAGGTACAAGAATGAATGTCTAAGTCTTAGGGAATATCCAAGGGACACATATGGAGCAGTATTTTAAGAAATATTGTCTATGAGCCACAATCATTATTTCTCAGATGATATTTTATAATAAACATGGGCATAAATAATTTTGAAAAGTGATTAAAAGTAGATCTTTAAATGTAAAGAAATTTTAGGAAATCCCTAACCATTTATTTCATAAGTAGTTTTCCTTAAATGTATGCACAATTAGATAAATATTTAATGTATTCCAAAAATAGTTTGAAGCCATGTTATATAACTTAACTAAATCAATAACTTTACCATAAGCCTGCACATTTTACAGATAGTAATGATGTGAAAATGCATGGATTATTAACTGTGAGGCTCCTAGAGCAATGTCTGGCCTGTATCAAATATTATATTAGTACAGTTATTTCCAAGTCAGAGATGAGTTTGAAACAGTGAGGTTAGTTAACTCTTTAAGTCACAGATAGCTCATGTAAACTTGGCATTAGACCCCAAATATTCTAATTTGGGGGCTTCCCTGATAGCTCAGTTGGTAAAGAATCTGCCTGCAATGCAGGAAATCTCAGTTCAGTTACTGGGTCAGGAAGATCCACTGGAGAAGGAATAGTCTACCCACCACAATATTCTTGGGTTTCCCTCATGGCTCAGGTGGTAAAGAATCCACCTGCAGTGTGGGAGACCTGGGTTCGATCTCTGGGATAGGAAGATCCCCTGGAGAAGGGAACGGCTACCCACTCCAGTATTCTGGCTTGGAGAATTCTATGGACTGTATTACCCTTGGGGTCCCAAAGGGTTGGACATGACTTTCACTTTCATTCTAATTTTTAATTTTTATCCATCCACCCTTGAGTTACACCAATAGTTAATACCTTCCTGTATAGGGGATGAATAATTAAACAACCATGTGCAATAAAACATGTAAGCAACAATGTCCTTGAGCAGTTTTAATAGAGGTACATAGCACACGCTGTAAAAATTCTGAGAATTACCTTCACTAGACTTTGGTAAACAGCAGGGATGGCTTCTGGTAGGAAGGATTGTCAAGGGCAAATTTTGAAACAGGAATAAAGTTTGGATAAAGGCTTAATGTTGACAATAATGGAAGAGGTTTTTTCAACAGTATACGTCCTATAACACTAGCCCACTTGATTACCTCATTTTCACTACTCTGTCCACATACATGCTGGGCAAACTTCCACTTCAAGACCTATGTACTTGTTCTGTCTGCCTAGAAGTTACTTGCCCAAAATAGCCACATGGTTTAAAACTTTATCCATTTCAGATTTTTCTTTAAAAATCTTATCTGTGAGATATTCTCTGGGTAATCTATTAAAAATTGATTTTCACAAAAATAATACTTTCTCCACTCTTTATTTTTCTTCTTAGTATTTATCACTATTTCTTTGCATTGACTATGAGGAAGGCTACTTTATATCTCCTTGCTATTCTTTGGAACGCTGCATTCAGATGAGTATATCTTTCCTTTTTTCCTTAGCCTTTAGCTTCTCTTCTTTTCTCAGCTATCTGTAAGGAGAGTGGAGGTGATAGAATTTCAGCTGAACTATTTCAAGTTCTAAAAGATGATGCTGTTAAAGTGCTACACTAAATATGCCAGCAAATTTGGAAAATTCATCAGTGACCACAGGACTGGTAAAGGTCAGTTTTCATTCCAATCCCAAAGAAAGGCAATGCCAAAGAATGCTCAAACTACCACACAATTGCACTCATCTCACATGCTAGCAAAGTAATGCTCAAAATTCTCCAAATGACGCTTCAACAGTACGTGAACTGAGAAATTCCAGATGTTCAAGCTGGATTTAGAAAAGACAGAAGAACCAGAAATCAAATTGCCAACATCCATTGGATCATCAAAAATGCAAGATAGTTCCAGAAAAACATCTACTTCTGCTTTATTTACTACACCAAGGCCTCTGACTGTGAGTATCACAACAAACTGTGGAAAATTCTTAAAGAGATGGGATTACCAGACCACCTTGCCTACCTCCTGAGAAACGTGTATGCAGGTCAAAAAGCAACAGGTAGAACCAGACATGGAACAATGGACTGTTTCAAAATTGGGAAAGGAGTTTGTCAAGACTGTATATTGTCATCCTGCTTATTTAACTTATATGCAGATTGTGTGTCTGTTAGTCGCTCAGTCGTGTCCAACTCTGTGCGATCCCATGGACTGTATCCCGCCAGGCTCCTCTGTCCATGGGATTTCCCAGGCAAGAATGCTGGAGTGGGTTGCCATTTTCTTCTTCAGTGAAGAACTCTATATGCAGAGTGCATCATGTGAAATGCTGGGCTGGGTGAAGCACAAGCTGGAATCAAGATTGCTGGGAGAAATATCAATAACCTCAGATATACAGAAGACACCACCGTTGTGGCAGAAAGCAAAGAGAAACTGAAGAGCCTTTTGATGAAAGTGAAAGAGGAGAGTGAAAAAGCTGGTTTAAAACTCAAAATTCAAAAATCTAAGATCATGGCATCCAGTCCCATCACTTCATGACAAATAGATGGGGAAACAGTGGAAACAGTGGCAGACTTTATTTTCTTGGGGTCCATATCACTGCAGATGGTGATTGCAGCCATGAAATTCAACGACTCTTGCTCCTTGAAAGAAAAGCTATGACCAACCTAGACAGCATACTAAAGAGCAGAGACATTACTTTGCCTACAAAATTCCATCTAGTCAAAGCAATGGTTTTTCCAGTAGTCTTGTGTGGATGTGAGAGTTGGACCATAAAGAAAGCTTAGCGCTGAAGAATTGATGCTTTTGAACTGTGGTGTTGGAGAAGACTCTTGAGAGTCCCTTGGACTGCAAGGAGATCAAACCAGTCAATTCTACAGGAAATCTTTTCTGAATATTCTCTGGAAGGACTGATGCTGAAGCTGAAGTTCCAATATTTTGGTCATCTGATACAAAGAACTGACTCATTGGAAAAGACCCTGATTCTGGGAAAGATTGAAGGCAGGAGGAAAAGGGGATGACAGAGGATGAGTTGATTGGTTGGCATCACCGACTCAATGGACATGAGATTAAACAGCTCTGGGAGTCCTTGTTGGACAGGGAAGCCTGGTGTGCTGTAGTCCATGGTGTCGCAAAGAGTTGGACATGACTGAGTGACTGAACTGAACTAATGTATCATTATGTATTTTAATTTTTTTTGTTAGTCTCCTCCACTAAAGTATAAAAGAATAAGTGTCGATATTTTTCTGTCTTCCACAGCAGTATTCTCAGTGAATGATGGAGCTGCATGTGGCCCATATTGCTTGATAAATGAAATCGTATCAAAGTGTCTCTCTTGTCTGTTTGTGTATGTATTGGGAGTGGGTGGAGATAATTTTAAGCTGGTACTCAAAGACCATGGTCAGGTATGCTGTGCTAAAGTGTTTGGTCTCTATTGTTTTGGTTATAGATATTAATTGAGATGGTACTGTCGTCCATTTTTTTAGATTAGAAATGTCTGTTGAAGCCATTTGGTAAATAAACTGGAGAAGTATAAAGGTTTAGACTCCAGTTAGATAATTATTGCTATAACCTAGGCCATTAAATTAAAACCATTAATGAGAGCTTTTTCACTGAGGCTCTAGATTTTCCCTATAATCCCAGTTGAAACTGATTTATCATATTGCACAAGATAGAATTGTGTTATAGGAGCAGATATAAATCCTGTACCATTATCTAAGACACTATGACAACTTTTCCCATCTCATATTTAAGTGACCTGGTTGAACATTTAATAAGCAAATTTCACTTAGTGATTTCAGAAGTGTGCAATACAGATTACAGTATTTAACTGATTATTAAAACTAGCTTTCCTGTTAAAATTGTCATATATATGAGAGTCATATGATTGATTTCCTAACTGACATTCTCCCTCTCATCCAAGCTTCCTCACAACAGTACTTTTCTTTTACTGTATTTTATCCCATTTCTAGAACCACAAATTTTATCATATAGAATATAGGTACTATTTTTCTCCTAAAGGTAAATTACTCTGTTTTAGGGCGTTTGTAGCTGTATACTTTCAGATTTGTTTTGCTTAATATAATTCACATAGAAAGAAAGCTTTAACTTTTTAAAAATTTTATAATGCTTGCCTGTATGTTGCATGTATGTATAGCATTTAAATCATTTAAGTTCTTAAACATTATTTAAATTTATTTAATTTAATATGGATAATTAAATGATCTACAGCCACAATCTATACCACATCGATACATGACTAATCCAATGAAGCAATGAAATAAAATGAAGAAATACCCCTGTACATGTATAGAAACTTTGTGTTTAATAGCAGAGGCAGTGCAAAATGAAAGACTATTTGTTCTGAATGGTCAGTTTGATAGTTACAGGATAATTGACAATTGAGAAAGAAAAATTTCTTCCCTTTTTAAAAAGTTAATTTTACTGTATATGTATTATATGTAATATAGATGAGGCTTTCCAGGTGGTAAAGAACCCACCTGCTAATGCCAGGAGACCTAAGAGAGACGTGTTCAATCCCTGGATCAGGAAGATTCTCTGGTGAAAGGCATGGCAGCTCACTGCAGTATTTTTGCCTGGAGAATTCCATGGACAGAGAAGCCTGGGGGGCTACAGTTCATGGGGTCACAAAGAGCTAGACATGACTGAAATGACTTACTATGCATACATGTAATATAAATTGTATGTGGTATTTTATATCTTACAGAGATAATGTCTTACTCAGTGGTAAGGAAACATTTCCCCAGATCTATCCCCTGTTAGCTGGGCTCCCAGGAAAGCAATTGGCTTTCTGCATAGATTGATAGACATAAGCAGCACTGGTTTACTACAAAGGTTGGCCCACAGCCCTTTCCTAGCCAAATCCCTATCATGAGGGAAGGAGTGAGGGACAGAAGCTCTCCTACCCATAGCAGATATATAACAAATAATATCCTATCAAACAACTGCAACATCAAATAGTAGGTCCCAGCCCTTGGATTGTACACAGGTGGGACGGATACTGGATTGGCAGAATAGGGCTAGAGACAAGATTCCACATGTTATATTTTAGAACTGACCCCTGATGACATCAGAAATGGGTTCCCTTAGCATGTAGCTTCAAAGCCCCAGAGTTAAAAGTTGGGATTCCTTTTTAAGCTCTCTAAGTGTGATGTCTGGCCCTACCAGATAGATGTGCAGCGTATCAAAGGATGAAGTATATTAGGTGACCTATATATCCGCCCCTGATACTGCTTCTGGGAGGTATCCTAATTCCAGGCTGCACAAACAGGACCCAGGCTCAGGACTGTTTAGCTATTTGCTCCAGTTGACATGTCACATACTATACATATGCAATTAACGATTCATCACCTACCTACTAGAAAAGATGTAAGTGAAAGAAAATTTTAGTAAAATTATAACTGGAAAGAATATATTGTTTTATGCAAACAAGATAAGGGCAAATAGAGTTTTACAAAATGAAGGGTTTAGCATTTTTAAGTAAACATAAATGTCTGAAAAATAGTTCTTCAGCTGAAGTGGAAATATATCTTAAGCTAAAGTATAAATATGTCTTAATCTGATATAAGGAAAAATTTTATAAACATCAGTTCAGTCACTCAGTTGTGTATGACTCTGCAATCCCATGGACCACAGCACTCCAGGCCTCCTTGTCCATCACCAACTCCCGGATTTTACCCAAATTTATCTGCATTGAGTTGGTGATGCCATCCAGCAATCTCATCCTCTGTTGTCCCTTTTTTCCTGCCCTCACTCTTTCCCAGCATCAGGGTCTTTTCAAATGAATCAGCTCTTTGCATCAGGGGCCAAAATATTGGAGTTTCAGCTTCAACATCAGTCCTTCCAATGAACACTCAGGACTGATCGCCTTTAGGATGGACTGGGTGGACCTCCTTGCAGTCCAAGGGACTCTCAAGAGTCTTCTCCAGCACCACAGTTCAAAAGCATCAATTCTTCAGCGCTCAGCGTTCTTTATAGTTCAACTCTCACATTCATACATGACTACTGGAAAAACCATAACCTTGACTAGACGTATCATTGTTGGCAAAGTAATGTCTCTGCTTCTTAATATGCTGTCTAGGTTGGTCATAACTTTCCTTCGAAGGAGTAAGCATCTTAATTTCATGGCTGCAATTACCATCTGCAGTGATTTTGGAGCCCCCCAAAATAAAGTCTGCCACTGTTTCCACTGTTTCCCCATCTATTTGCCATGAAGTGATGGGACCAGATGCCATGATCTTTGTTTTCTGGATGTTGAGTTTTAAGTATACTTTTTCACTCTCCTCTTTGACTTTCATCAAGAGGCTTTTTAGTTCTTCACTTTCTGCCATAAGGGTGGTGTCATCTGCATATCTGAGGTTATTGATATTTGTCCAAGCAATCTTGATTCCAGCTTGTGCTTCTTCCAGCCCAACATTTCTCATGATGTACTCTGCATAGAAGTTAAATAAGCAGGGTGACAATATACAGCCTTGATGTACTCCTTTCCTGATTTGGAACCAGTCTTTTGTTCCATGTCCAGTTCTAACTGTTGCTTCCTGGCCTGCATACAGTTTCCTCAAGAGGTGGGTCAGGTGGTCTGGTATTCCCATCTCTTTCAGAATTTTCCACAGTTTACTGTGATCCACACAATCAAAGGCTTTGGCATAATCAATAAAGCAGAAATAGATGTTTTTCTGGAACTCTTTTGCTTTTTTGATGATCCATCGGATGTTGGCAATTTGATCTCTGGTTCCTCTGCTTTTTCTAAAGCCAGCTTGAACATTTGGAAATTCACAGTTCATGTATTGCTAAAGCCTGGCTTGGAGAATTGTGAACATAACCTTACTGGCATGTGAGATGAGGGCAAATATGTGGTAGTTTATAAACATAAATTGGTAGAATTGCTTTAAAATAAAGTATAAATTTTGGGAAACTGTTGGTGTCTTTTAATGGACCGGAACCTGGTCATACGGAGTCGACGATAAGAAAGTAAAAGAAAGAAGGAAGGAAAGAGGCTGATATTCTCTGGTTTACACCAGAAAGCCAATATAACTCTAAAACAAAGAGCTAGCACCACCTATGTAGGCTCCAGGCACCCTCTTGAAGAGGTCTTGAGAGCCTGGGCAAGTAAGTAGGCACAGCAGACCCCTGTGCTCCAGAGAATTGGCATGAAGAAGAGAGAGAGACAGAGAGAAAAATGAAGAAAGACATAAGGACCCGAGTTCTGATGGAACAAGGGCATTTATTCAACATATGGTGGGCATATATATACTGTCTTACAAGATAGCTTCTTCAGCAAAGATAGGGATCAAAATTCTTACATATAACCAAGGAAACATAAGGCTCCAAGAGAGGATTGTAAATAATCACTTTCCATATCAGAAAGGAAGAAGGTCGTAAATAGTTACTTTTCACCGTATGGAAAAGCAAATGCAAACATTCCTTGTTCCAGGGGGTGGCTTGCCATCTCCTCTAATCCTTGAATATTCAAAGATTAATCAGGATCAAAGGATTTATGTAAGACAGAAAACAGCACACAGGAAGCCTCCTGTTAAATGCTCCTAACAGGAAACTGATTGAGCCTTATATTTTTCTAATAGCAGTTAATCAGGAATCCTGGCGAAATACACATAAGACAAAAAAGTGGGTGAGTCAGAAAAAGAATGATGGAGATGAAATAACCAGGCTTCCCTTAGCCTGTATTCAATTGCAAGCTGGGAAAGATATCATTTGGTACCAATAAACTTAGTTTAACACAGGAACCTATCCACTTGGGAATTTTCTCATCTCTTCCTATACTCATTTAGAAGGAGTACTATGTGAAAATGTCAGTATTTTAAATATTTTTCTCTCAAATCTCACCATGTCTGTTATTTCCACCCAAATTCTCCAAATGTGTTTTTCAGGCAGGTACTGTCAAGACCCAGTTGTGCATCTGTAGCCATTTTCACTTAGCAACTGGCACAAAGCTAGTGTGAAATGGAAAATGCCATCTTTATAAATGCATTCTCACTTAGAAATTTCACATGCTTCATGTGCCCTGTCCCAACAGTGCTTATACTAATCCCATAATGCAAAAATGTCTAATTAGAACCAATTTGATAAGCAGCCAGTTATCTGCATTAAACATATGTGTTATTATTCATTGTACAAGTAAACCTATTATTTCCAAGAGAAATCAGAGTCATTAGATCATAAAGGCTTACAGAAATAGAACTCTGCTAAGCAAAATTAAGGATTTCTATTTTAGAAGAAAACATACATATCATTTCAAAGTAAATGACACATTAATAGACATAATTAGCACTATAAAGTGTTCAAGTGTCTTGAGAAAATTAATATGAGTATTGAGTTTGAATATGGTAGATTGCTTCAGAAGCCATCTACATATTCTATTATGAACAGTTTTTAAGCATATTAATGCTTTAAACAGGATTAGGAAGTAACAGATATTCTTTCAAGTAAGAAACTGGGAAATGAATATAAAGAGAGAATTGAACTCCACAAATAATCAGAAATTCCTTCCCAAAAAAACAACTAAACTTTCTCCTTTTTGATCTTCGTGACCAATTACTGACACATGGCATCAGAAAGTAATTCCTCATCTGAAACTGAGCTCCATAACCATACCTCACTGCTTCTCAATTTCATGGATGCACATTCATTCAGTATCATGCAGGGATTTACATTTCTCATAGTAAGATTTCAATGAAAGGATACAATTTCAATAACTACAGTTTTTACAGCATTATTCACACTTCCATTTGATAGTTAATGGGTACTATTTTAGCATCTTAATTGCTTCATGAATTAACCACTTTAAGCAACTTATCCTTATGAGGCTTAAAATAATATTTCATTTTCAGACAATGCAATTGCTGTCCATGGGGCTTTCAGGATAAAGTTCAAACTCATTAGACAAGCTAGTACTTAAGATATTTCAGTATCACTGTCTTCATTTCTGTTGTAATTTCTTCTCTCTTTCAAGTTCCCAAGGCCTATCTATTTCAGTTGTTCTGAAATTCTTACAGAGTGAGATTCAGGGTTTGCTACATCTCTACCTTACCCTTTCATCTTCACTTGATTTCCTTTTACTCATCCTAAAGATTCAACTCAGCCAAATTTTCCAATTTTATTTCATTGAAGGACTCGAGTTCTTTTGATGCTCTTTCTTTGTTCTGATTTTACTTTCTGTTTATCCTGTTAAGACAGTGATCATACCAGTATAATTCCTGACTTACATATTAGTCTCTACTTCTGTTGTTGTTGCTGTTGTTCAGTCGCTCAGTCGTGTATGACTCTTTGTGACCCCGTGGACTGCAGCAAGCCAGGCTTTCCTGTCCTTCATCATCTCCCAGAGCTTGCTCAAACTTATGTCCATTGAGGTGGTGATGCCATACAACCATCTCGTCCTCTGTTGTCCCCTTTTTCTCCTGTCTTCAATTTTTCCCAGCATCAGAGTCTTTTCTATGTCCTCTGTTGTCCCCTTTTCCTCCTGTCTTCAATTTTTCCCAGCATCAGAATCTTTTCTAATAAGTTGGCTCTTCTCATCAGGTGGCCAAAGTATTGGAGCTTCAGCTTCAGCATCAGTCCTTCCAATGAATATTCAGGACTCATTTCCTTTAGGATGGACTGGTTTGATCTCCTTGCAGATCAAACTTCTAGTCGCTACTTAATATTTCAGTATCTTCCAAAACCAGGTGGCTGCTTATCTAACTTAGTACACACAATATTTAACATAGTTTTTGTAGACATACTGAATTTTTTAAAATGACTTCCTCAATATTACTAGATCAATTATACAAAAATGCCAAATGATGTCAACATAGGGAATCAAGTCAATGGAGTACTCATCTTAAGTCTCCCCTTCTCATTTGAAATAATGGCATATGGTTCACATCAATGTCAGGCTTATGGACTGATTTATTATTCATTCACTCAACAATATTAACTGAAAGCCTGCTATGTGCCTGTTACTTTTGTGTGAAGCACTATTTAAACTTGGTAAACAATAGTATTCAGCGTTAGCCGACACACTACTCTAGAATGTAAATAATAATGAAAAACTCAATCATATAAATAAGTTGAATATATTGAAGTTTTATATGAGTGAACTGTATGCTGTCAATGCAGACTATGATGTGCCAATAATGCATTAATAGTGTAAGATTCCCACGGAAGAATGTTGGTACTGTTCCCATATCTCTGTCAAGAGTTTCCATTGAGTTAATTGCTTTGTATATTGTTTCACCATTTCCCTATAAGCCTTGCTTCCTTTGTTAGACTAGACAACAAACTTCCAAGCAAGTTATCCTTAAACTTTACAGTTTATTCTTTTGTTTCACTCCTCAGGATCCAGTTCTTCATCCAGCTGAGCAGAAATTCTATGTCATTTTATTTATTTTTTTAGGGAATTAAATTTTTCAATATTTTATTTATTTATTTAGCTGTGTCAGGTCTTACTTGCAGCACATGGGATATTCATTGCGTCATGTGGAATCTTTTGTTGTGGTGCGTGTACTCTCTAGCTGCAGCACATATGGGATTTGAGTTCCCTTGCTGGAGATTGAACCTGTATTGCCTGCATTGCAAGGCAGATTCTTAACCACTAGACCATCAGGGGAGACCTGTATATCCTTTACTTGAAGGACCTGATACCTTCTAAAGCACTTGAAGAGATGTTTTAAATTACATATGTTAAAAGAATAATCAACTCAATAAAGTGAAAAAAAATAAAAAAAAACATTGGTAGGTTGTTGGTAGTGAAAAAACAGATAATCAAGAAAAGCATAAATATGGAATAATTATACTAAAATTTTGCACTGTTTTTACCCTGTCCTATTTCCCAGATATTGTGCCTATTGTATAATCAAAACTCCTCAATAAAGGGGAAAAAATGTAGCATTCCCATAGAAAATGTCAGAATTCTTCACTTATTTGGAAAAAGAAAGATAAAAGATTTTCAGTAGGCTAGTTAATAAAGCCAGGTATTTAACACAGTATCTCATTAATCGAAAAGATGCCCTGAAGAAGAGAATGGCTACCCACTCCAGTATTCTTGCCTGGAAAATTCCATGAACTGAGAAGCCTGGTGGGCTATAGTCCATGGAGTCACAAAGAGTCAGACATGACTTAGTGACTAACTCTTTCTTTCACTTTCTCATTAATTATTCCTTGTAGGTTTCTTCCTGGGTTTGGAAAAATTATTTGATATTTTTTCGAATATGAAACAATTATATACTAAACTGAGCCTCTTTACCTAAATGCAAATTATGATTTACCCCCTTCCCCATTGTTGATGTTATTCTAGTACTTTTCTTAAGTTTTTCTATAGCAACCAAATCTGAATGCATTCTGTGTCTCCAAATATAACTAGAATTTACTGATATTATGTTAAATGTCATATTAATGGTAGCAATATCAATCCAAATTTTTAAGGTAAAACATGCCATTACATGTCAATGATTAACCTTGACAGATAATAATTGGAATTTTTTAAAACTTTGATTTACTAATTGTCATGCTAAAATATCAGTAAAATATCAGCAAGCACTTTATGAAAATTTAACTTAAATGGAAACATATTAAACATATTAGATAACACTCAGGTTGTCAAGCCAGAGAAATTATGAATTGGGACATGTAAGATAGTTTCTTTAGTAAAGTTGATTTCTTTGGAAAATATATTTTTCAACTAATCTTGAAAAGAACACTCCCCAAGTGAGGCAAAAATATTAATAGTGAAAAGGTTATACTTAATGCAATTGAGTTGACAAATGATCATGTTTCTAAGTTGAAAGGTAAAAGAGGTGGCCTATAAAGTGATTTATAAAAAGATTCTAAGTAAATCCTACACACACACACATACAGTCCATTTTAATAAAAAACTGTTTTTTACCTTTTGCAAAACTTATTGATTTTTCTTAGAGATAGTTTCTGTATGATATTAAGAAAAAGAGGGGGTGTTCGCTTTTGTTGCTTCTTATGCATTGAAAAAATACCAAATGACAGTTTAAAGTTATAAATTTTTCATCAACATTTAACAATTCACCATAGGACATATGAAGTCCAAAGAAAATGCCTTTTTGATTATTATTATGATACTTCCTTGAGTATCAGGTAGATCTTTTAGCAAATGCCACTAGCATTTTCAAGTGACATTTACAGTCAAAATTGCCTAATATTTATCTACCTATACTATTTATTTAAAAAGCTGAAAATTATAATCTAGTTACACTCTCAGTATCTTTCTGTTTAAGGTAGGAAATTCCTCACATTCTTGTAGAAAATGAATTTTACTGATTTTTTTCCACCTGAAATCTCAGTTAGTGTTTTTTTTTTTTTAATCTAGTCCAGATTGGAATAATAGAAATATCAACAATTTAATCTACTCACCTGATGGGGATTAAAATCAAATTTGCAACTCAATGACACAGTGACAATCAGTTACTACTTTAGAAGTTGTCCTTGATGCCAGTATGTTTACAGGATGTTATATACTAGGGATCTAAATTCTAAAGCCATGTTGTACTAACATCACTACCTTTTTTTTTTTTCTGAATTTTGCAGTCTTTCTCTATATTGGACCAATGCCTATGGCTACATTTAGTTTATTATTTTACAATATATACTTTATGATCTGCAAGACAGAGCACTGTAATTTACATCAGACCATCACCAGCAACCCATGTTCTTTATTTGTATTTTTCCTGGATGGAATTAAGTTTCATCCACTCACAGATAAAAAGGGATTTCTATCCTCCTGATCTCTGGATTCCCTACCACTGGAGTCCAGTCAACTGAATGGTAATGTGCTATTTTGCAAATGTTATTCTGGTAAGGGGTTGTGTAAAAATTACTGATATCACTATGCCTGGGTGTCCAGCATTATGTCTTTCACCAAGATGATAAAGAGAACAGATTTCTAGGAAAAGTGTTTAATTCACTTTTTGAGTTTCTGAATATGAGTAGCCTGTAAGATAAATGGGCCAAGATTCTTGATAGGCAAGGAGATATGTAGACATGTATCTCAAATAGTGATCTGGGCTGATTAAATGATTTTAAAGACCATTACCTCACAGTAGTGATAGAAGTCATGGAAGCACATTATCCCACACAAGAAAATTCTTTCTGAACATCATCATAAGCATTTTGAGACTGTCAGTCTAAGGTAGAATCTAAAATCTTACCACTGACCAATATTCTAAGGTAGTTTTACACAATAAATCACCCCCAAAGCAGGGGCATAAGACATCCATCCTTTAGCATACCATTGTTCTTGTCAGCAGTCTGGACTGAACTCAGCTAGGCTGTTCTGATTATGGCTGTGTTCACTCAAGTGACTACAGTCAGCTGCTCGATGGGCTAGAGGCAGGATGATTTGGACTGGTTTCATATGTGATGGATTCTCTCTGCTTGGTGTGGTTTCTCAACTTCTAGAAGGCTACCTGAGGTATCAGCAATGCAGATACAAAGCTCCAAAGAGTGAGACCTAGATTCAGAACTTGTATAACTTCATTAGTGCTGTATTCTGTTAGTTAAAGCAACTGACAAAGCCAGTCCAGATTCAAGAAGTGAGGAAACAGACTCTAATTATTGATGGAAGAAACAACAAAATCACATTGCAAAGGATATGGAAAAGATAGTGACATTTTTACAAACAAGCTGTTACAAAAGTGAAAGAGTAGAAATACATGGAAAAGGAATGCCAGATAATCATCTGTGCACTAAAATTGACTAGAAAAATAGATGAAATTAATGAATTAATAATTCATGTGAAATGGTATTATTATCATGTATTACCATTCTAAACACTGACTCTTTTGCTTCTAATAATGTGAAAAGATAAACTGCTGGTAGATAGCAGAGGTGTTTATAAGCAATTCCAAAAAAGTGATTTTGAGAACACTTTTCTGCATGCTTCACTTTAAGTAGACTTTAAAAATATCCAGTGTATAAAGGTTGCTCTCTCTCTCTCTCTCTCTCTCTCTCTATATATATATATATATATATATATATATATATATATATATATATAAAATTGTCACTTGAGAAGAAATATTGGGTGGGGCTTTTAAAATTAATTAAATTATTTTGTTTTTTTTTTCTTATGCCGCTCATAGTTGCAGCACATGGGATCTTTAGTTGTAACATGCAGAATCTTAGTTGCAGCATGTGGAATCTAATTCCCTGGCCAGGGATCAAACCTAGGGGGACCACGGATTCTTAGCTACTGGACCAACAGGGAAGTGGGTGGGACTATTTTTATGCTGGGTTGATGTCTGAACTACAGAGATGATTCCTTATAATATTCAGTTACATGAAAATTGACAGCTAGAAAAAAAAAAAAAGGTTATGTCTGTTCACCTACTCAACAATGGAGCGAAAGTAAAGGAAAAAATTAAAATGAGAAAGCAACTCTGTAGTGAGAAGTATACTTTTCCCAAATGATTTCCAGGAAATGGTTTAATTAAATACAGATGACCACAATGTCAAAAGTACATACTGTATACCATACAAGAGGGTTGCAGAGAATATATCATCAAGAAGTAATTCATATCAGCCCCTGATTTTAAGCCACATAAGAAGAGAGATTGTATTTTTTTTCACTCTTGTGTATCCAGTGCTTAACTGTATAACTTCCAAATAGTAGATGTTTAATAAATATATGTTAAATGAATGAATACATGCAAGAATAAATGAATAGCATAGCTTGTTATGATTAGGGTAATTAAATTTGTAAAATACCATCAATGTGTTAAAAATATATAACCTCCATTGACCAGTGTAGAAATAGTGCAAAATATATGAATAGGAGATATATATATTTTAACCTTCATGATGTAATTGTTTAACAACTTACTCTGATTTAGAGTTGTAGTTTTCTGATTATACTTATTACCTTACTCACAGTTTTCTGTACTTTTTGCCTTTTCATTTCAAGTAGAAAATCTCCTTTCCACTTTTTTGTAAGGTAGAGCTGGTGGCAATGAATACGTTCAGTTTTTGTTTGTTTAAGAAAGACTTTCCCCTTCATATCTGAAATATAACTTTGCTGGATAGAGGGTTCTTGGAGGATGGATTTTATCTTTCAATGTTTTTAACATGTTTTTCTGCATTCTCCTTCTCTCCTGGTCTTAGTGTTTCAGCTGTAAGTCAGTGTATAGCCTAATTGGGTTTCTCCTGTAAGTTCTGACTCCCCCCACCCCTGACTGTTTTTAAAATTCTTTTTGTCATTGACAAATATAAAGTGTCTTGGGGATGTCTTTTTGCACTGGGATAAGTAGGTATCCTCTTAGCTTCGTAGACTTGTATATTCAGTCCCTTCCACGTTTGAGAAGTTCTCAGCTGTTATTTCTTTAAATAAACTCTGTTCCTTTCTCCCTCTCTCCTTCCAAGATAACCATTACCCTCATGTTGCCTTTTCTAATGGAGAGAATAGTTCTTGAAGAATTATTTCACTTTTTAAAAATCTTAGTTCTCTTTCCCCTTCTATCCAAATTATATATAAATTTTTATCTTTTTAAAAAATTTTATTGAGGTCTAGTTGATTTACAATATGGTGTTGGTTTCAGGTGTACAGCAAAGTGACTCATTTATATATATACATATATATATATATATATCCACTCTTTTTTAGATTGTTTTCCCATTTAGACCATTACAAAATATTTAGTAGATTTCTCTGTGCTATACAATAGGTTCTTATTAGTCATCTATTTTATATTTTATAGTGTATATATATCAATGTCAATTTCCCAGTTTTCACAGACCCTCTCTTCCATATCTTCTGCTCTGTTTGCAATGCTTCCTAATGCTGGGTTTTTTTTTGTTTTTTGTTTTTTTTTTACTATACTCATAAGGGACTCATGAATGCAAAGCACCATTGGCTATTAGAACTAGGTGATTTGGGGACCCATACCTCATGTGATGGGCTTCCCTGGTAGCTCAGCTGGTAAAGAATCCACCTGCATTGCAGGAGACCCCAGTTCGATTCCTGGGTTGGGAAGATCTCCTGGAGAAGGGATAGGTTACCCACTCCAGTCTTCTTGGGCTTCCCTGGTGGCTCAGATGGTAAAGAATCCACCTGCAATGCAGGAGACCGGGTTCAATCCCTGGGTTGGGAAGATCCCCTGGAGGAGGGAATGGCAACCTACTCCAGTATTCTTTCCTGGAGAGTTCCCATGGACCAGGGAGCCTGGTGGGCTACAGTTCCATAGAGTAGTAAAAAGTCGGACATAACTCACCAGCTAAGCACAGCAAGCACCTCAGGTGATAGCTTGAAAATTGGGTCTTTGTATGTGTAGTCCAAACCCTTAATTCCTCAGAGAGAAGCTAGGAATTTGGTGTTACCTCCTGATTATAAGGCACTATACAGGGAATGGGGTTTTTAGGAAGAATGTGTCTCAGTCTTTTCTGTTTGTTTTGATGTGGTTAGTTTCACAGTTACTCAATATGTAGGAGTCATTCCACTAGTTTCTGAATTTTTCTTAAAGGAAGTTGATCCATGTGAACCTGTGTATTTACTGTGTTCTTAGGAGGAGGGAATGTCAGAAGCCTTCTTTGTCATCATCTTGATCTCAAGTTTTATGGAAGCTCTTTTAATTGATTGAGAGAATCTATGAAGCCACCCATAAGTACTCCAGAGGAAGGCTGTGTGTGTGTGTGTATGTGTGTGTGAACTGTATTTAGATACCTTCAAAATTTAATGACATTAAACTAACATGTTTTACTCATAGTTTATGCTGCTGCTGCTGCTGCTGCTAAGTCGCGTCAGTCATGTCCGACTCTGTGCGACCCCATAGATGGCAGCCCACCAGGCTCCCCCGTCCCTGGGATTCTCCAGGCAAGAACACTGGAGTGGGTTACCATTTCTTTCTCCAAGGCATGAAAGTGAAAAGTGAAAGTGAAGTCACTCAGTCGTGTAAGACCCCTAGCGACCCCATGGACTGCAGCCTACCAGGCCCCTCCATCCATGGGATTTTCCAGGCAAGCATACTAGAGTGGGTTGCCATTGCCTTCTCCCCGTTTATGAGAACTTAGCAAAGGCTTTTAAAATCACATGCTCAATTTGCCACATGCTTTGAGCTATGTTTTGGAGGCATTGTCCTATATTTATCTTTGCTCAAAACAATTTCTCAATTTTAACACCATTTGATGCCTATAGAGGATGAAGATTTTTCAAATCATGAAGTCCTGATTCTTTCATGTTTGAATTCCTTTCCCTTAGTGTAACCTTCTTTTCTCATATATTATAAGCAATAAGAAGAAAGCAGATAACATTTTCAACATCTTGACCAGAAATTTTCTTTGCAAAATCATCCAGTTCTTTAGGTATTTATTTTATACTTTCCACAATACGGCAGATTTTATTTATTTCTTTATTGCCAAGAACATTATTGTGGAGGTATGACTAGAAGTAGGAAGTATTTTTCTGACAAAAATGACTCCACATGGAAATAGGAAGTCAGAGAAATAGAAGTTAGTCCTGACATTTCCCAGCTCTTCTTTAACATCCCTTCTCCGATCTTAACACATTGGGCTTAACCAAAAATTCTCTGTTAGCGATGCATTTAGTCCTTACAGAGAAAAACAGGTGTTTATCAGGACAGGCCAGCTCCTGTTCCTACCTTTATGAGGCAGTTCCAAAAATAGCATCTTCTGCACTTTGTGGATCCTTTTGAGCTACTACAGTTTGACTTAGACCTGAGAAGGTTTGAAGTGGCTTTGAATATGATACCAATTTTTCCATCCCCAGATCTTGGAATGCTCTTGGAGAGTATTTTACTACTATTTTGTTCCCTTACTATTTTGTCAAAATAGCAATTTAAAGGTTGTATTTTATAGTGAAATTATATCACAGCTATGTACTAATAATATTATGGCAGTAATATATAAATGCCCCAAACATAATCCTTTCAAATTAATAAATAGTGAAATATCAGTCAAAACATACTATTTACTTGACAATATATGTTAATATTCCAGTGCTCAAATACCTAAATTGGTGTCAAAAGGAACTAAAATCCATAGTTCACCCACACAGTTGCTTATAATAGCCCAGTCCCAATGGCTTTTAACCAAGTGTTTCTTCAGAAGGCACATAACTCTGACTTGCAGTTGCAGTGGAAGTTGCAGCTGGGTGGTGCTGCCTGTGACTGAATGTGGATGTTTTATTACCAGATTATTGTGGCAGCACATGTATTTCATGTACCCAATCCAGCTTTTATCAGAAATAAAATGTTCCACATCTAACTTACATTTATTCTTTCTCAATTGGTTCTCAACATATGTAATCCCAATATACATGTCTGTGTCACACCTTTTACATAATTGGAATGAGTATAAGCCCTTTGGGCATTGAATCAGTGTTGCTGCTAGTGTTATAGATTTGATTTGTCTGGAGGAATCTAGTCTTCTGTTGATGAAGACACTAAGATGAAGGAGATATTCCCTTATAGGTTATCACAATGTCAGAGAACTTATTGTTTGTTTTTATTGTCATTTAGTAGCTAAGTAGTGTCTGACTCTTTGTGACCTCATGTACTGCAGCACACACTAAACTCCTCTGACCTCCACTATCTCCCAGAGTTTGCTCAAATTCATTTCCATTGAATTGATGATGCCATCCAACAATCTCATCCTCTGCCACCCCCTTCTCCTTTTGCCTACAATCTTTCCCAGTATCAGGGCCAGAGAATTAGAGAGCAACAAATAACCACATAATGTTTCTATTTTATGATCCTGAAAATATTTTAAACTTAATAGAAAGAGGTAAGTCAGACTGTGAGAATTCAAAGACAGAGTATATTTATCTGTTAAAATAATTTATATGTAGCCAATGAAATTACTCTGATTGGACCTACCACAGAAGTTATGCTACCTACTTGTACAATCTGCTTCTCTCATTTATAAAGGACTAGAAAGAATAAGAATATGTCAATTTCAAAAAGAAATTAGATCATTCCTATATGTATTGTTTCAATAGGATGAGACATTAACCTCACTTAGGAGTAGATTAATTCATCCAAAGAACATTTAATAATTTTTATGAATAATTTACTCAGACAGCTTTTAAAGTCATTCATGACACACATTTCCTCTCTTGTAATCTACAGTTGAATATATCTAAGTAATTTAAGTAAATATAACTTAGTTTTATTAGTCTAAGATGGCATAAAGTACATGCCATCTACTTACTTATGTGCAGGCTAATGAGTTTTATTTATTGAATAAGTAATCTATACTGCATATTCAATCCTGCCCAGCCTTTCTGGTGAAAATTAAGTAGTGCTGTTCAAATTATTTAGTCCTTTTCCTCTCAAAATCTCATTTTCTATAATAGAAAAACTGTCCATGAGCATGATTTTCACTGCTGCCTGGGAGATTATCATCATAAATGATGTGATAGAAGCTTTAGATTGAGCCATAACTCAAAGATAATGTTTTTCTCTTATTCTGCAATAGATAACTTGTATCTTGACTTTTTTGGGAAGAGCTGGCTTAATGATCAATGTATTAGTACTGTACACATTTCACTGTTATGCCTATTTTTTTAATGTATGAAATTATTAATCATCATTTATATTTTTCATCAAAGTAATCAATACTAGTTAATGCAGTGTTAAACTTGTAATTAATCAGTTTTCAGAGATAGCATCTTTCTCACCTTACAGTTTAAATTCTAATGTGAAAGTGAGTCGATCTGTCGTGTCTGACTTTGCAACCCTATGGACTGTAGCCTACCAGGCTCCACCATCCATGGGATTTTCCAGACAAGAGTACTGGAGTGGGTTGCCATTTCCTTCTCCAGGAGATCTTCCTGACCCAGGGATTGAACCTGGGTCTCCCGGATTGTAGGCAGACGCTTTACCTTCTGAGCCATGAGGGAAGTCCAAATTTGAATGTAATTCCTATTTAATAAGCATATTAAATACTGCTTCTGTATTTATGAAATATTTCTTTTGCTTTTCTCTCAAATCATTTGAGGAAACAATGTCTAGAAAACCAATTCTCAAAGCCACATCAGTTATAATCATAAGGTGCTAATAAAGAAAATTTTGGCTGGTTATAAAGACTTTTTTCTGTTAGAAGATATAACATACTGCATGTCCACCTCCAATAGTTGCACAGCACTTGCTCAGAGTGCACTTGTAATTCGTGCGCATTTTCTTGTGCAGTTCAAGCAACATTCTAGCTCACATTACTTTCATACATTAAAATGTACTGTACGTGCAGTGTATAGCCCACTGTGGAACTTTAGAATAGAAAAAATATATATACCTAGAATTTTGGAGAAGGGTCTTCTTTCCCTGACTCTATAAAATAGCCAGTTTTGTGCTTTTCATTCACTTTCAAGAGAGATTTTTCTACCGTGGTGCAGAACTAATGGTGCTGGGGAGCTTAAGCCTTCATTTAAAGGTCTACAGATGCATTGAATCTTGATCATTAAAATGATTTTCCTTGCTCATATAAAGTAATTTCTGTTGACAGCATTTAGCAGAGTCATTGTCGCAGAGAAGACATTAAAAATATTGGTTTAATAAAATTTAGTTTAAAAAATAGCCGAAACAGAAGAAAAGCAGTAGGCATTTATTTCTGAGAGAGATGGATTTGAGGGGATAAGTCTTCAAATATATAAAGGGTTAATAAAATAGAGGTTAGGGTAGGTCTTTATAGATAGAGAGAGAATATATATCTAGGGTTAATGAAAGGAAGCTACAGAGAAAAAGACTGTAGAACAGTTGTATCGATAATGTGTGTGCGCAGTCTGGTCAAACTCTTTTTGACCACCATGAACTGTAGTCTGCCAGTCTCCTGTGTCCATGGGATTCTCCAGGCAAGAACCCATGGAATGGGTTGCCATTTCCTCCTACAGGGGATCTTCCCAAACCAGGGATCGAACAAGCATCTCTTGTGTTTCCTGCATTGGCCGGCAGATTTTTTTTTTTTTTTTTTTTTTACCACTCAGTCACCTGGGAAGCCCTATAGCAAACACAATATATCCTACTCACTAAAGTAAAAGACCATCAAAATACCACTGCAATTAGAGGCAGAGCAATATGAGAGAGAAGAACTTAGATTCTGGAGTTTCACTCACTGGATTCCAAAATGAGCTCTAATTCTTACTAAGTCTCATATTTGACATTAATAACCTGATATTTCCAGGTGTCAATTTTCTGACAAAAGTTGAATAGTACTTATTTTTATGAGAGTCAAGAATGCTCAAACTACTGCACAATTGCACTCATCTCACACGCTAGTAAAGTAATGCTCAAAATTCTCCAAGCTAGGCTTCAGCAATATGTGAACTGTGAACTTTCAGATGGTCAAGCTGGTTTTAGAAAAGGCAGAGGAACCAGAGATCAAATTGCCAACATCTGCTGGATCATCGAAAAAGCAAGAGAGTTCCAGAAAAAGATCTATTTCTGCTTTATTGACTATGCCAAAGCCTTTGACTATGTGGATCACAATAAACTGTGGAAAATTCTGAAAGAGATGGGAATACCAGACACCTGACCTGCCTCTTGAGAAACCTGTGTGCAGGTCAGGAAGCAACAGTTGGAACTGGATATGGAACAACAGACTGGTTCCAAATAGGAAAAGGAGTACGTCAAGGCTCTATATTGTCACCCTGCTTATTTAACTTATCTGCAGAGCACATCATGAGAAATGGTGGGCTGGAAGAAACACAAGCTGGAATCAAGATTGCCAGGAGAAATATCAATAACCTCAGATATGCAGATGACACCACCCTTATGGCAGAAAGTGAAGAAGAACTAAAGAGCCTCTTGATGAAAGTGAAAGAGGAGAGTGAAAAGGTTGGCTTGAAGCTCAACGTTCAGAAAACTAAGATCATGGCATCTGGTCCCATCACTTCATGGGAAATAGATGGGGAAACAGTGGAAACAGTGTCAGACTTTATTTTTTGGGCTCCAAAATCACTGCTGATAGTGGTTGCAGCCATGAAACTAAAAGACGCTTACTCCTTGGAAGAAAGGTTATGACCAACTTAGATAGCATATTTAAAAGCAAAGACATTACTTTGCCAACAAAAGTCCGTCTAGTCAAGACTATGGTTTTTCCAGTGGTCATGTATGGTTGTGAGAGTTGGACGGTGAAGAAAGCTGAGCGCCGCAGAATTGATGCTTGTGAACTGTGGTGTTGGAGAAGACTCTTGAGAGTCCCTTGGACTGCAAGGAGATCCAACCAGTCCATCCTAAAGGAGATCAGTCCTGGGTGTTCATTGGAAGGACTGATGTTGAAGCTGAAACTCCAATACTTTGGCCACCTCATGCGAAGAGTTGACTCATTGGAAAAGCCCCTAATGTTGGGAAGGATTAGGGGCAGGAGGAGAAGGGGACGACAGAGGATGAGATGGTTGGATGGCATCACTGACTCGATGGACATGGATTTGGGTGGACTCTGGGAGTTGGTGATGGACAGGGAGGCCTGGTGTGCTGCGATTAATGGGGTCGCAAAGAGTCGGACACGACTAAGTGACTGAACTGAACTGAAGAAATGACCCACGTATTACAAAGGCTATAACTCAGAAACCAATAAAAGTAAGAAACACATAGGGTCGGGCATGTGGGAAGGAAGGTGGCCTTTCCATTCCTTTCTGCCACAGCCCCAGCCCCTTAAGTGGTTGACAACCCAGAAGCTCTCTCAGCCCCTTTAGTTAGGGCTTGTTATGGAGATTTTCTTATGTAAGTGTGAAAGATTAAATCAATACCTGTTAGTGATCAAGTCCACCTCCAGCCCCTGTCCATCAACAGAGGATGGAAAAAAGGGCTGAAAACTTCAACCCTCCATCCATATAACTGTTTCCCCTGGCAACCATTCCCCCATCCTGAAGCTACCCAGCAGCCTCCTTCAAGCCCCACTCAGTCATCTAATTAGCATAAAAGACACATTATTTGAGAAATTCCAAGGATCTTAAGAGCTGTATGCAAGGAAACAAGGACATAGATGAAATATACATTTCTTTTGTCACAAAAGGACTCTCAGTTACAGTGCTGGATAAGGAATTATGGCTGTGTTCTCCAAGAGGATGTAAATGCTGTAAATCAGCATCAAATATTTGGTGCTTTTTCTCCCTTAAGTTTAGGAACCAAGGGGCAAAAATGAGAGCAGCACCACTTACTATTTGGTTAGTGACTCACTTGCAAATGTGTACTTCTTGTCCTTGCAAACTTAACTCTGCTGGTCTCATGGTCTTAGTTCCAAAAGGAAGGATGTTTCTGCCAGGAGACACAACAATGATTTATTGAACTGAAAGTTAACTGCCACTCAGCCTCTATTGGGCTTCTCATGCTTCCAAATCAATGCGAAAGAAGGGAGTTATCATGCTGGCTGGGATGATTAATTCTGACAACCAAAGGGAAATCAGGCTACTACCCCACAGTGGAACTAAGGAAGAATATAATACAGAAGACCCAAGGTGTCTGTTAGCATTACTGCACCCTTGATTTCAGATGCACACAGCAGTAAGCAGCAACTGGAAGCAAGATGTTAGTTTCCTGGACTGAGAGTCCTAACCACTGAACCACAAGAGCCAGCAGTTAGGCTAGAGTCCCTAGTCCTTGCCTGCCTAAGTCAAGAACAAATTCAGAAGGTAACAAGTAGCTAAGTTAGTTGAAAAGAAAAGTACATGCAGAAAGGTGCACTGGCAAGCTCAGAGAGAGAATTTCACCTTTGGAAAAATTAAATCCTTTATAAGTGGGTAATTTTTCCGATCTTTATCTTCCCTCAGGCAAATCATCTTGCTTTGTCCCTCACTGGTAAGTTGGTCTCAGGACCCTCCTCTGAAGTGCACATGCACCCCTCAGCCAAGATGGATCTCGAAGTGAAGGCTTCTGGGAAGAGCAAGACTCATATGGCCTGGACTTATGCTCTGACTTTTGACTCCAAGGAGCCTCTCTGTGCATGCATAGTGTCTCTCTTTTCCCAAAAAGGCAGGAAGTGGAGTTCCCTTAATCCTTTACTAAAACAGGGTTTTGACCTTCTTTATCCTTGCTATGATTATTAACTTGACTATTGCCATGACTATTACCTTGAGGTGTATACAAGAGACAAAGACTGGCTATTTACTCGGTTTCTGTTGTTACTTCCATTCTGGAGAGCAAATAAGAGGCTGATTGTAAAGCCCACCTATATCTTGTCTCAGGAAGTGCAAACAGGAAGCTAGTGGTAAGTATCCAATGTGAGGCCCACTTCTTCCTTCCCAATGAAATGCGAATAGTAGGCCAGTTATTAATGTCTAACCTAGAGCCCACCTGTCTACTGCCTCACTGTGTGATTAAAATCAGTGGAAAACGACAACACCCAATCCGGGCTGGACTACTAATGGCCCAGACTCTTCCTTCAGGGTGAAGGTTTGGGTCACCTCACCAGGTAAAGACCATGACTAGCTGAGGTGCTTCCTTAAGGCAAAGAGAATATGTAATGGCTATTGTAAAAAGATAGTTATGAATACCAGCTATGACTACATGGCCAGTAACAGAAACAAGGAATGTAACTGTCATGAAGATGTTCTCCTAAATTTGTTTAGAATATGTTAATTCCAATGCCAAAGAAGAGCAGTGCCAAAGAATGTTCCAACTACTGTGCAATTGCACTCATTTCACACGCTAGCAAGGTAATGCTCAAAATCCTTCAAGCTATACTAAAACAGTTCATAAACCAAGAACTTCCAGATGTAAAAGCTGGGTTTAGAAAAGGCAGAGGAACCAGAGATCAAATTGCCAACATACAAGGGATCATAGAAAAAGCAAGGGAATTCCAGAAAAAAAAAAACATCTATTTCTGCTTCATTGACTATTTGAAAGCCTTTGACTGTGTGAATCAGAACAAACTGGGGAAAATTCTTAAAGAGTTGGGAATACCTGACCACCTTACCTGCCTCCTGAGAAACCTGTATGTAAGTCAGGAAGCAACAGTTAGAACTGGACATGGAACAATGAACTGGTTCAAAACTGGGAAAGAAGTATGTCAAGGCTTTATATTGTCATCCTGCTTATTTAACTTATATGCAGAGAGTACGTCATGAGAAACGCTGGGTTTGATTAATCATAAGCTGGAATTAAGATTACTGAGAGAAATATCAATAATCTCAGATATGCAGATAACACCCTAATGGCAGAAAGCAGAGAGGAACTAAAGAGCCTCTTAATGAAAGTGAAAGAGGAGAGTAAAAAAGATGGCTTGAAACTCAACAGACAAAAATTGAAAATAGTGGAATTTAGTCCCATCACTTCATGACAAATAATGGGGAAAATGTGGAAGCAGTAACAGATTTTCTTTTGTCAGGTTCCAAAATCCCTGAAGATGGTGACTGCAGCCACAAAATTAAAAGATGCTTACTCCTTGGATGAATGCTATCATAAAAGTAGACAGCATATTAAAAAGCAGAGACATTACTTTGCCAACAAAGTATAGTTAAAGCTATGGTTTTTCCAGTAGTCACGTATGGATGTTAGAGTTGGACCGGAAAGAAGTCTGAGTGCTGAAGAACTGATGCTTTCAAACTGTGATGTTGGAGAAGACTCTTGACAGTCGCTTGGACTGCCAGGAGATCAAACCAGTCAATCCTAAAGGAAATCAACCTTGAATATTCATTGGAAGGACTGATGCTGAAGCTGTAATATTTTGGCCACCTGATGCAAAGGACCAATTTATTGGAAAAGACCCTGATTCTGGGAAAGATTGAGGGCAGGAGGAAAAGAGTTGACAGAGAATGAGATGGTGGGATAGTGTCATCAACTCAATGGACATGAGTTTGAGCAAACTCTGGGAGATAGTGAAGAACAGGGAAGACTGTATGCTGCAGTTCATAGCATTGCAGGGAGTCAGATATGACTTAGCAGCTGAACAACAACAACAAATATGCATGGAAAATTATTTTTCTTATCCCCTTATCATGTAACATAAAATATATTGACTTTATATATAGTACTTAAGTTTTGGGATGTCAGAGAGTCAACCTCAGTTAAGGACTTTGTCTCTTATTCTGGGGAAGAGTGAAATCATTTTTAGTTGTATGCAGGATAGCTGTATCATGTCAGGTGGAAGTATGACCTTGTCATTATTTTTATTTAGAGATTAAATAATGCTTTAAGGAGATGTATATGGGTGCCAAGTTGACAAGGGATATACTTATGATGGTTAATTTTGTGTGTCAAGTTGACTGGTCCATACATTGCTCAGCTATTTGGTCAAACATTATTCTGGATTTTTTTGTGAGAATGTTCTCAGATGAGATTAGCATTAATAAACACATTAAAACCTATTAAGAGGGATGATAAATAGATGACATTGAGGATGCAGTCAAGCTCTATGGTAAGGTCTTCAAATACTTAAACAACGCAATTGCTATTTTGGAAAGAATGGTCTTAACAAAAGAAGCTTTTAGATCAATGTTAGGAGTTTGAATTGTTGTGTTTGTTGGAACTCTCCATGAAATGTCTTGCATTGAGCAGGATTTAAGAAATATTGGCTAATGTCATCTCACTAAGATAAAGAGAAAGCCATGGTTCAAGTTTCCCCTGTCGGTAACTTTTAATCTCCAAAAAAATTAGATCATTCAGTTATCCCCTAAGTCTTGAGATTTAAATCAGAATTTGAGTAAAGCCTGCCCCCGCCATAATGTGGGTGAACCTCATCCAATCAGCTGAAGGCCTGAGTAGGACAAAAAACCAGCATCCTGAACATTAAAGAAAATTCTCCCACGAGGTTGGTGATGACTGCAAGAGATGAAGGATGTGAAAAGGTACAAACTTCTAGTCATAAAAAGGTAAGGGATGTACAGCATGGTAACTATAGTTAATAATACTTTATTGCATATTTGTAAGTTGCACATAGAGTAAATCTTAAAAGTCCTCATCATAAGAAAAAAATTGAAACGTCCATATGTTTATGAATGTTAACTAGACTTATTGTGATGATAATTTCACAATATATAATTACAAATATTGAATCACTATGTTGGGCACTTGAAACTAATATAATGTTGTATGTCAATTATACCTCACTGAAATAAAAGAAAAAATTCTCCAGTAGATTGGATTTTCTTAAGCTTTTCCTGATTATCCAGTAAACTAGGAAGAAGACAATACATACGCATACATGTATGTAAAACTGATACTGTCTCAATCTAGGGGATGGTGTGGGCATTTTATGTGTGTTAGGGGCACTGACCTTCCATGCAATGGAAAATTCACATATAACTTTACAGTTGGCCCTCTATACCTACAGTTTCACACCCTCAGATTCAATCATTTATGGACAGTGTAGTACTGTACAATGTGTTTATTGAAAAATATCTGCATATAAGTGGACCCACACAGTTTAAATCTGTGTTGTTCAAGGTTGATTGCATATTAGTATCTCTTTATCAAAGTAACTAATTTGCCATAAACATCTTGTTTATCTTAAAACATCAGTTTTGTTTTTTTTTTCTCTCTGAATTGGGCCATGTATTTCATGCTTAGGAAAGAAAAGTAAATATCTTTGTTAATGTATCATTTACTAAAAAAAGAAGAGAAAAAGTTTAAAATCTATTCTCAATAAGGAAAAAAAATGATGAAGTTAATTCTTTGGGCATATTTTTATTAATGAAATCATCCTAGTATTCGTTTTATCATAATCCTTTATTTTATCTTTTCAGTTGCCTTTTGCAAAATTCTGTCAGAAATGATAATTGTTACTCAACTTAAGACAATTTTCTCCTAGTAGTGAAATTTCCCATTGATGGTGTTTTCATGGGCACTCTTGTTAATTCCTTTTCAAAATATTTTTCTTGTAGATATAGTCCTTTGGAACTTTTACAGCTAATCACTTACATGTTAATAATGCAAGTAATTATAATAAAAGCTTATGCTAACCTTTCCTAATAGAGTAAAAAATCTATGGTTGGATGTCTAGGCTATTTCAGGGTAGATTAATTTGTTAGATAAACAAACTGATAAATTTTTGCAGTGACCCCCTGAAGCAGCATAGTATACTCTAGCATCAAATTTTTAAGTGGATTTTGCATTTGTTGAAATGAATACCAAAGGAACAGTATATAGGATATAAATTAAAGGGAAATAAATATTTCAAGATAATTTATAATTATGGAATACAGAATTTTTCATCCATCCTATTTGCTTTCCAGTGTAAGAACACTGAATTTGCAAGTTTTTTAGGTAGTAGAAAAGAACGTTTCTTGGGGGGAGGGTTTTTTTTTTTTGGAACATTGGGAAAATACAGCAATTCAGAAAAGGCTGTACAAGCAGTAATCTACAATTATATGGACTTGGAAAAATCATCTCAAATATTTGAATCTCTGTTTCTTTATACATAATATGAAAATAATTATGCCTACCCATCAGATTGTTCTACAGTTTAATAATAAATCGTATGCATATCTGCACCATGTCTGTAAACTTGGTTTATATTTAGCATGTAATTTCACACTATGAAGTGTAACTCTACAAATATTCAAAAGATAGTAAAATATGACTAGAGATAAACAACAAACTACTCCATGTTCCTTCAATACATATCTAACTACTGTGTTTAGTTAAGCAGTAGAGGGACCATGTAAAATTAACCACTTAAATTTGAGTGTTTCACCTATCAAGGAGTTACATGTTGCCTAATATTGAGAAAAATATTTAAAATTTTATGAAAAATTCTATCTGAAATACTGTGGAAAATGTATAAGTAATCTTTTTCCAACTTGGAATAGTAAGATTTAGAGAAAGTTACTGTTAGTAGCTTTTGTGTGTTTATGACACATTGAGGTAGCCAAATTTCAGTAAGAAAAACTAAGGCCCACAAGCAAAGAGAAGGCAAAAATGAGAGATGGATACAAAATTCCATCAACATCTGATACATTGGTTCTAGTTTTATCACAGACCCAAGTATATCACTGGTATATATTATGTTTTTACATTTCTTTGGCTCCTCAGGTGACACTAGTGGTAAAGAACCCACCTGCCAATACAGGAGACTTAAGAGATGCAGGTTCAATCCCTGAGTTGGGAAGATCCCCTGATCCTCTAGAGGAGGGTGCAGCAACCTACTCCAGTATTCTTGCCTGGAGACTCCCACGGACAAGGAGCCTGGTGGGCTACCGTCCATAGGATCACGAAGAGTTAGACATGACAGAAGTGATTTATTTACCTTGGCACAAGTAACAAATTATTTTTCTCAAAGCTATGAATTGTGATTAAAATAGAGGAGAGTGTATGATCTTATATATTGTTCTGCTGAATGGATCAATAACTTACACATACACACACACTCACACACAAATGTTTATTTTCCTCTATTGAAAGTACAGACATCAGAAACATGTTACGGATTTGACATTTAGGGATATGCATAGAAAAGCAGATGCTGGATTTTTCACTGTCAAGTCCAAACCATCCAAATTTCTGAGATGTTATTTCTGTTGTGTTTTTGTTTTTGGTTCTCAATTATTTACCTTTATAGTAATTGATAAGGAAATCTCACACTGAATTTTATAGCACTCCAAGTTTGGGGACTTCTCTCCACTGTATCTCCAAAACATTAACACAATGCATGGCAAATGTTAAGATTTCAGAATATATTTACTGCATACACTGTGAATACCAATATGTGGTGTGGAAAGGTGTTAATGCATCAATGGATAGGCAATGTATGATAGGCCATATGGGATCAAAAACTAGATTGGTAATTTGATTATCCTTCCTATTCCCAGAATGTTTGAATAAATGCATTGTGATCTATGTCTTTCTAGAATAACCTCAATGGTAAAAAAAGTATAGTTGTCTCAACTCCTACTGTTAATTAGTTATAAAGATGTTAACAGTCTTTACCCTAAGATGAACAATCCTCAAAAAATCAAGCTTGTTGGTGCTCTCTCTTCTTTCATAACCAAGGAATATCTGATGTGTAACACTAAGCCTCAGGATAGCATATAGAGAATCCCCTGGTGGTGGTGGTTTAGTCCCCTAGGTAAGCTTTAATGTCTAGTTAAAAGAACACCTGAGCATTTTGGTAAACAGAGCTCATCAGTGATTAATTCACACTAACAGATGTTATGTAATTATTCCTTGGGGAAAAGCCCATGTGGAACTAATACATGCTAACTTTATTTTCTTAAATTTTAAAAATATAACTATATAGTTTATATTATTGCAAATACTGAACACCACCTGTCATGGAAATGTGCAAAATTCCTCAACATACCATCATTTTCACTAATGAGGTAACACATGTCATATAAGTAAATATTAAATATGAAATTCACTCTCACTTAATTGTCTTAGGCCAAATGTTTCAAGTAAGTGGTGAATATGCAAGATTTCCATTACATAATTTTAAATTTCACTTTTTAGTACATTGTTCATTTGAGGTTTTCTTAAATTCTGAACTGATTTTGGGATCTCTGTTAAGTTCTGAAATGTCCCCTTATTACTGAAGTTCAAACTGAACCAACTCTTATTTTTAGACCCACATCTTTATTTTTCCTCTTAGTTCTCTTCTCTCAACACTACAAAATACACATGGCTTTGTTTAATACCTGTATTAATCCAGTAAAGTTGATTATCATCTCATTCTTTTCTTTTACAGTTTTGCAAATTAACAGAGTCTGCCTCTAAAATAAACTTCTAATGTCTTATATCACTTTTGGAATGTGGTAGAAAATACTAAATTTAGAAATTCTTTGCTATATACAGAAAAATTGTACTGTAATTTTCAAAATGTTGGCCTTTTCCCTAAGGACTCAGTGAAAAACTGTCTTAGTAGAGAGAGCCCTATTCACACAAGTAATCTCTCATAAATGATTTTGAGCTTCCCAATACCTATTTTTTTCTTTATTTTTTACTTGTTTTCCAAAATATACATATAATATGTCTCGACATTTATATTATCTTGCTAGATTGCCTGAGGATTCTTTAGATGACTGGTCATATTTTGACAGTTTCTTAAAATTTATCTTTTATGCACCCATTGGCCATCATCAAAATTTCATTAAATCCAAATGTCAGAGTTGGCTGTGTATTTAGAGTAAGAAAGAGATGATGTGAATCTGAAGAATATATCAGTTTGTGCTTTGTGTGAAGGAAAAGGTAAAAATTAAAAACATTCACCTGGCCAAATGCAGTTCTGAGTTCAACTGATTATTTTTGAAAGGCAGATCTACAAAGCTTTAAGGGTATTTTGTATCACTTTTTTAAGGTAGAAGAAGCTCTTTATTTTGTGATTTAGGATACTTACTCTGTTTATCTCCATCTTATGCGAGAAAGTGAGACCTTCTGTACACATTTCAGTATTATTTACATGGGGGATACAGAACAGTGCATAGGTAAATAACTTATTTAGAATTGTTATCGCAAATATACACAGCTCAAAGTACACAGACTGCATTCTCCTTGTTCATCCATAGTAAACACATTGAAACAAACTTTTATAACTCACAAAGGTAGTACATGGATTAGAATATTAAAACAGTATAGTGAAAAATCAAACATTTGTGTGAACTTGACTTTCTTGAAAGAATAAAAATACAGAATTTTTGTTTTGAGATAGGACATGATGAAGACATTACTATATTATCATCATATCCCTGGAATACAACAGGAAAATAATTATTAAGAAGGGAGTATTCCCTGTGATGGACTTTTAGGTAAGATATTTAAGCCGTATGTGTCATGGATTGTACATGTTCTATCTGTCCAACAAAGTTCTGATAAGCATAGCATGAAATAATATCTTTAAAATTAAATATTTTACTTTAGATGTATTTAGAAGTATCAGTATATATTTATTGATCTAACATAGAATTCATAGCCATGCTACCTTGAAATACTGTTTAGTATCATTATGATTCTCTAGACATTGTTCCTCTTAGGTGTCTTACCAACTCTTCCCACACCCTCAGCGCCTCCATACACACTGATTTAGCTTCTTTAGGATCTCTTAGAGTAAACTTAAGGTTTAAGTTCTGATACTAATTTTTTATCTATTTTGGAATTTTACAGAAATAATTGATAGCAAAGTCTCTGAGTTACTAAGTGCTTCTAATAATTATATAGACCCAGCTAAATACACTCATACATGACTTTTCCAAAAATCAGAGGTTCCCCCCAACACTAACGCAGCCCCAGTCTCTTTCCCTCATCACCTGCATGACTTCAGAGATGATTTTTTAAATTGGCATTTGTCTGATTCTTCTGTTGATCAAAAAATAATAATTTTTCTGGATAAAAAGGAGTAAACATATCTACCAGAAAGCTTATATTGTGACTAGAAAGATTGTAAATCCCTTTGGAAGCTGAAAAACTATCCTGTTTTGAGAAAAACAAGACAAAAATTGTCTTTTTTTTAAGCAGGGTAGAATAATTCTTAACAAGGAAACAGTGTTTTTATACTTATACTGTTATCTGCAAATAGAAGCAGAAATTTCAAGTTCATTGTTCACAGATGCAGAAAAAACTTATCGCCCTCAAAAAAATAAAGCAAGGTTGCTTAATCAAATGGGATTATTTACCTCATGAACTCAAACTGAAACTGGCTATCATAATTATTGAAAAAAGCTCATAACGTATATTAAAGTCTTCGCTACACGACCTTTGTTACAGGGAATTTTTTTAGGCATTTAACATTCTTAAGAGGACATCAACTTCATTTTCTAAATTATTTTGTTGTATGGCAAATTGTACTGTAATAGAATGAAATTATTATTACCTGTGCTTAGAATGAGCTGTGGGGTGTTCATAGAACTCAGTGTAATTAAGAATTCTGTTACACTTACAGCTTTTTGTACGTGAAGTCAGATTGTAAATTTGTAGAAAATAATATTGAAAAGTTTGATAAATAATATATTAAAATTTGTTGAGTTCTCGCAAGATAGTATAGTATAGGTAGGTTATTTTTTTTTCAGTTATTTTGAAAAAGTATTTCAGTGATTCTAAATTACCTCTAGGAGTAATAGAGGCCAGTAAAACTTTGAAGAAATGACGCTGCTTAGTGAAGATGCTAGCTCTTCAGGATAGGCAAGCCATTCATCAGCAAACAGAAAGAGCAGAGGTTAATTAAACCTCTGGTTTAGAAAAAACAAAATAAAAGTTATTTACAGTGTTAATTTAGTCACCTAGGTTATCTCTTTTGGTATTGGTAGTAAATTCTCAGTCAGATGCTCAAAGGAGTCAGAATTATACTGTCAGGGATAACATTTACTCATTTATTAAAATGGAGCTAAAATAAAATACCCTCCTGCTGTAGCATTCTAATTAGCAATTCAAAAGAATCTTGTGAAGAGTAAAATGACTTCTCCATTCAACTCTTTCCTATTTGTAAGCAAAACGTTGACCACCATGGTAAAAATACAATAAAAAAATTAATTTCTGCTGCCCACATTTACTGGAATAACATCAGAAAGAACTAAAAATGAAGATTCTTTTTTCCTTTAAATTGCAGTAATGAATTTCTGTATGTACTAGCATAAGCAGATTGGGACAGAACCAAAAATTAATCAAAAGCTCTTATGTCAGGCTATTTCTCATCTTTGTATTTAAACCAATGAAAACTCATGGAAATATAGAATTAAAACCATCTAGCTCAGCCACCAACCCTGACAAGTGTGCAGTGCCTGAGAATCTTTTACAATAGCTGCAATCACTGTGGTTCTGTAGTTAGCTTCCATTCTTACAAAGGTTGCAATCTTATGTTTAGCAAATTTATCTAAATGCTTTTTTAAAAAATATTTGTCTACTTAATATTTACCAACTTTTGACCTAAATTCTACTCCAGAAGACAGAATAAAGTGAGCTTTCCAACTTGACAAAAATAATTATAGTATGAAATGAAGAACTATTTCAGAAATATATTGAGTGTCAAAATACCAGTAGAAATATTTTTTTTCGGTAACCTATGATCTACATTTATGAAATTACATAAAATGTATCTTTCTGACCTAATCCAACTGATTTTTTAAAATTTTTGGATCTTATCTTAAGCCCTTGGAGCTCATGGCACAGAGAAATCAACTGAAAATAAATTAACAGTATTCAGTTATGTGAACACAGCATACTTTGTATAACAACACTTTTATTTTTGAGTATTTTAAAAATATACTATTGATGCAAATGAATACCTTTTGCATCCAATCATTCACATTTCTCTCACTATAATCTATGTATAAATTCTACAAAAAGAAAATGACTCTAATGAGTAAAATTTGGGGGATTTTGATGCAGACTACCAAATTAATTTCTAGTATATAGATTGTGAACAGAAACAATTTATGTTCTATTTTACAACTGCCTATATTGGATGAGGCTGTCCATTGTTTTCATCTCTTATAACAACTCTTTAATTGAAAATTTTCTTTTTTTTGAAATAGAAGACATTATACTTTTATTTATGTTTTTCTTTCCATTATTCTTAAGCTGGAATATATATGTGACTTTATACACACACACATATCACACAATGACACTTAATACACCAACATTAGAATGTAAGCTTGATGACAGCAAGGAATTAGTCTCTTTTGTTCTTCCTCTATCTGTGAAAAATATAGCTGTGCTTTATGTTACACATAAGCATTAATAAATGTTTAAATAACGAAGGAGGAAAACAAAGCTTGAGTAATGAACTTATTTCCTTAAAAAAGTTAACATGATCATTAAGAAATCAATAATGCAGAAGTGGATTTGTTATGATTAACAATATTCTCCCAGTTAGAAATACCTCTTAATCAAATGAACTAGCCATCTGTACATGTGATTTGTTAAATTATGATAAAAATATAACAAATTTGTGTATTCCAAAGGCATAAATCACAGTATGAACACTGCTACTTCAAGTAGTATTACTACACATTTGGGGACAGTGCCAGACAAAAGAAACAAAGGCGGAACTGTTACCAAAATGGTCCCTTGCATGTTTGAAGAGGTGAACCAATTTGAATTAATCATAAGTAGTTTGGCAAACCACTCCACTGTTCTTGCATAGAAAATTCCATGGACAGAAGAGCCTGGCCAGCTACAGCCAAAGGATCACAAACAGTAGGACACGACTGAGCAACTGAGTATGCGTGCACGTACACCAGTGCAAGCACACACACACACACACACACACACACACACACACACACACAGATGCATACAAACAGAACTAAAAATACTTGGTGGAAAACAAAAAATTCAGATTCTAGACCACAAAGCATGCCTGCAAAATATATATTGGACTGAAGTGTCAGAAATATGCCCCTCCCCCCATACACATAGGTGACTTAAAAACTAGGTGATATGTGCTTTATTGATTATACCAAGCCTTTGACTGTGTAAATCACAAGCTGCGGAAAATACTCCAAGAGCTGGGAATACCAGACGGCCTTACCTGCCTCCTGAGAAATATGTATGCAGGTCAAAAAGCAACAGTAATATCCTGGCATGGAACAACAGACTGGTTGCAAATAGGGAAAGGAGTACGTCAAGGCTGTATATTGTCACCCTGATTACTTAACTTATATGTGGAGTACATCATGCTAAATGCCTGGCTGGCCGAAGCACAAGCTGGAATCAAGATGGCTGGGAGAAATATCAATAACCTCAGATATGCAGGGGAGAAGGCAATGGTAACCCACTCCAGTGCTCTTGCCTGGGAAATCCCATGCACGGAGGAGCCTGGTGGGCTACAGTCCATGGGGTCGGGAAGAGTCAGACATGACTGAATGACTTCACTTTCACTTTTCACTTTCATGCACTGGAGAAGGAAATGGCGACCCACTCCAGTATTCTTGTCTGGAGAATCCCAGGGACTGAGGAGCCTGGTGGGCTGCCGTCTATGGGATCGCACAGAGTCAGGTAGGACTGATGCAACTTAGCAGCAGCAGCAGGAGCAGATATGCAGATGACACTACCTTTATGGCAAAAAGCAAAGAAGAACCAAAGAATCACATGATAAAAGTGAAAGAGGAGTGTGAAAAAGCTGGCTTAAAACTCAATATTTAAAAAACTGTAAGATCATGGCATCCATCCCAACAGTTTAGTCCAGTTCAGTTCAGTCCTTCACTCGTGTCCAACTCTTTGTGACCGCATGGACTGCAGTACGCCAGGCCTCCCTGTCCATCGCCAATACCCAGAGTTTACTCAGACTCATATCCATTGAGTCGGTGAGGCAACAAACCATCTCATCCTCTGTCTTCCCCTTCTCCTCCTGCCTTCAATCTCTCCTAGTATCAGAGTTTTTCAAATGAGTCAGTTCTTCACATCAGATGGCCAAAGTATTGCAGTTTCAGCTTCAGCATCAGTCCTTCCAGTAAATATTCAGTACTGATTTCCTGTAAGATGGAGCGGTTGGAACTCCTTGCAGTTTAAGGGACTCTAAGAGTCTTCTCCAACACCATACTTCGGCACTCAGTTTTCAATAGAGTCCAACTCTCACGTCCATACATGACCACTGTAAAAAAATAGAGCTTTGACTAGATGGACTTTTGTTGGCAAAGTAATATCTCTGCTTTTTAGTATGCTCTCTAGGTTGGTCATATCTTTTCCAAGGAGCAAGTGTCTTTTAATTCCATGGCTGCAGTAACCATCTACAGTGATTTTGTAGCCCCCCAAAAATGAAGTCTGTCACTGTTTCCATTGTTTCCTCATCTATTTGCCATGAAGTGATGGGACCAGACTCCATGATCTTAGTCTTCAGAATATTGAGTTTTAAGTTAACTTACAGACTGGTAATAGACTTTAAGAAAGACAATACAAAGGTATAAGCAATTTAAGAAATTAACAAAGGAGGGTGATAATCCAATATTAATAGGAAAACTGTGAGATAGAATTGTAATCAAATAATTCTGTTTGTAGTCAAATTGTCAGCCATCTATAAAGCCAGCATTAAACATTTCATGAAAAAATTCTTAAAAATACATCACATAAAATATAGGAGAAAACCTTACATATATTATGTAAAACTAGATTTGTTAAAAATATTCAAGGATGGAGAATCTATGCCACAAACAATATAGCTAATTTCACCCCAAATCTAAGAAATTTATATTCAAACAAAAAATGAATTGCTATTAGTTTAGCAAGAATATTTATAGAAGTTCTAAAATATTGGTCATGATATTGTTTGAAAAACTCTTACTACAATTACATAAAATATTATATATTTTATATAAAGCTTTAAAAACATTTATTTTTAAATTTTGTATTATAATATGCCCTCATGTTACTTTTCAGTATATTATATACCCATATTTTTCTCTTTAATATAATTATTTGTCTCACTGTTCATTAAATATTTTAGTCATTCCTATGATCTCATAATATTATTTATATTCTTGGGTTTCTGAGTGTTATATTCTGCTTCCTAAGTCTCATTATTATAGAGATCCTTATTCATAAAAAATAATGGCTGCATATATAGAAAATTTGAAATAACAAATGCCTATAGGATTATGCATTTAAAATATTTTTCACTATGGTGTTTGTATATTTAAAAAATATTTTTCAGTGTGTGTATTTTATTACAAACTCTTTTTAAAAGTATTTACAAATTCTAATAATTATACTACTTTAATAATTATACCTAATGGTGTTTGTAAAATAAAGTATCTGTAAAAGAAAATCTATTTAATAAGTACTCAGATATATCATTCCGCTTTAAAAAAAAACCCTCAAAAAAAAAAAAAACCTCTATGTGTGCTTGCATGGGAGCAAGATTTAAACTGTAGCTTATGAATCCTATACTTCTGTATTGTTTTATTTTAGGATGTGCTATAATTTTAATAACTCAGGCAAGGTCAATTTAGTGAAATTCCAAAATGTAAATGCAAGATTTTTCTCATGTATTGATAACAACACTCTTTCACTTCTGTTAGGGAACTCAGGCATTTATTGGCCAGATTTTCCACATAAAAACACAGCTTTTCATCTTATGGATCTCAGTAGTAAGGTCTCTCCCTTTTCACGTTAATGTAACAGAATTACCCCAGATGCCAGGTCCATGTGCCAATTACATCAGTTAACTCTTGTTTATGAGTTTTTTATGTTTGTAAACTCTTCATTTATTCAACTCATAATACTTTGATGAATTAAATCTGTGATTATACCCTTATAACTTGAAAATCTCATTTCGAAACTTACAGTGATATTACTAATTAACTTTTATGATACTTTGTGACTTCAGAAATCCTAAGATACACAACACACAAAAAAAAAAAAACCTAGATAACGTTAGAAACAATAAAAATTAAAAATCTAGTTCTGCAGAATTATGGTCCTAAATCAAGTGATAATAAGTAAATTAATTTTCATTTTAATCCCAAAATATAATTCCTATTTCTTTAGACATTAATAAGAACATATATTACCCTCTGCAAACTAGAAACTTCTGTACATTGGTAAAATGAGGTGGTTGGTTGTGACCAGTTCTAACTGGACAGGGCTCTGTTGTTTAACATTTGCCATTATGATTGGCATTAATAGGTTCCTTGGCTGGCAGCACTGTCAGACAAAGGAAAAATTACATGAGACAGATGCATGAACTTCCATTCCTCTACAGAACTGAGCATTTGTATCCAGGAATTGGAAATGTAAGTAGAGCACAGGAAGGCGTCACCTAAGTATTTAATACGGTGCTGGTCCTATAACTAGAGAATCAATTTTCTGTTAGTCTTCTCACTTGAGACCTCCAAGTTTGTTTTTGAAAACTGCACAATATTAAGGCTGCTTTCCAATATATGAGGACAATATCTCTCTCCAGTACAATAACAAATATCTCAAGTTAGGCTGTGATAAATATTGATGGGTATGCTATTTCATTAAATACAAATTCAGGATTGTTGCAGTATATATCATTTTAAAAACACAAGCATTTAGCCTAAGTAAAAATCACAGTCAGAGGTGATAACTGTGCCCTGCATGTAAGCAATGTAAGCACTTTTTATTCTCTTGTAATATTTTTCTAAAAACAGAAATACACTTGCAGTCATGAATGCAGGTGGTTTGCAATTTTAGTTGGTGCCTTCCTCTATTTCTCTCTGGGAAATTATCTCTCTGGCCCTATCTTTTCCCCTTGATTTAAGCTGAATCATGAAAACTGATGGAAAGTTAAAACAAGGGGAGAAAGACTAATAATGACCTAAATGATACGGTTGTCCATGTTGTGACTATAGACCATTGCATTTGACCTGGAGGACATAAAGCAGGTGAGAAAATTAAACTATGGAGGAATTGATGGACTGCAGTTCCAAGGAGATCAAAGAATAAGAGAGGAATCTGGAATGATGGGAAGTACTGACCAGAAAATTCAATTCAAAAATGAAATTATAGTGGGAAAACATAATAATGAACAGAGGTGTTCAAGGAACTGAGAGGAGCTAAAATGACCAGAAATGTCAAGAATACCAGAATGGTCAAGTCAGTAATAAATGCATAAAGATTTACTTGAGATATTGCCAAGTCAAAAGGAAGAAGATTCATAAATCATTATTGAAGGTAGAGGTGAGAAAACAATAAAGCTGTAAGGTGATAAGCCCCATTTAATACATTTAAATAATCAACATATTCAGATATAGATATGTTGTATTCTAGATGTAAAAAAAAATCATTTTTAAAAACTTCCCATAAAGAACAGAGCTTCTTATTTATCCTTCAAGGTAAACTAAATTTCTGCCTCAGAGCTCTTGCCACTTTCTTTTTCTTGCACAATCTCCCATCTCCTCTGTAATTTTGTATCATTCAATTTCACTCTAAAACACCCTCACATTCTACAAGATTTTCCCCCATAAACTCTACTGTATTCAGATTTTTACTCTCTCCTCAGCATTTTTTCCATTTAAATGTTGTTTTTCTTAATTGCTTAAAGTGCATCTGTTATTTTTTTTTCGTTAGTTCTCTTCATATTCAGCCTCTCAAACCATAAGACAGAGCTTTGTTCTTTTTTCCTCCAAGATCATTTGATTTTGTGTGTAGAGTGAATATTCAAGAGAAGCTTGAATATTCAGGTCTATATAACTTCCAGAAAAATTGAACCTTTATGAAGAAGTCACAAAGAGAATCATAAGAGCTACAAAATGCTACTCATTAGACTGAAATTTCTCAATCAGGGACCACTATATTATTCTATGAAATTACAAGCTAGAAATACAGGATTTGTTTAATTTTCTGCCTTCTGCTCCTCTCCACTTAAGAAGGCAACTGCTTTTATTTTGATTTTTGTTACCATAGTAATTAAGACAGTGCCTGACTAATAGAAGTTATTTAATAATTGCTGAATAAAATAACAAATAAGTATATTTTATACTAAGATTTTAAAGAATTTCTGGACTATCCAGAATTAAAATGTATACATTTTAGTGTTCACATTTTTATATTTTCTTATTTACTGTTATAAGACATGTAAATAAATAATGGCTACAGTACTAAAATTAGTAGTAGGTATCTACCATTTTGTTAAATATTTTGTAGTAGATGATTTTGTTTGCTACTTCCCTTTTTTGCAAAGGAAAACAAAAATTCAGCTCATTTCAGTTCAGTTCAGTTCAGTCACTCAGTCATGTCCGACACTTTGTGACCCCATGGACTGCAGCAGGCCAGGGTTCCCTGTTCTTCACCAACTCCTGGAGTTAATCAAACTCAGGTCCAGTGAGTCAGTGATGCCATCCAACCATCTCATACTCTGTTGCCCCCTTCTCCTCCCGCTTTCAACCTTTTCCAGTATCAGGGTCTTTTCCAAGGAGTCAGTGCTTCGCATCAGGTGGTCAAAGTGCTGGAGCTTCAGCTTCAACATCAGTCCTTCCAATGAATATTCAGGACTGATTTCTTCTAGGATTGACTGGTTTGATCTCCTTGCTGTCCAGGGAGCTCTCAAGAGTCTTCTCCAACACCACAGTGCAAAAGCATCAATTAGTTGGCACTCAGCTTTCTTTATAGTCCAACTCTCACATCCATACATGATTACTGGAAAAAACATAGCTTTGACTAGACAGAGCTTTGCTGGCAGAGTAATGTCTCTGCTTTTTAATATGCTGTCTAGGTTGATCATTGGTCATGGCTTTTCTTTCAAGGAGCAAGAATCTTTTAATTTCATGGCTGCAGTCACCATCCGCAGTGATTTTGGAGCCCCCAAAATAAAGTTTGTCACTGTTTCCATTGCTTCCCCATCTGTTCGCCATGAAGTGATGGGATCGGATGCCATGATCTTTGTTTTCTGAATGTTGAGTTTTAAGCCTACTTTTTCACTCTCCTCTTTCAATTTAATCAAGAGGCTTTTTAGTTCTTCTTTGCTTTCTGCCATAAGGGTGGTGTCATCTGAATATCTGGCTCCATCCCATCATTCTTTCTGGATTATTCCTCCACTGATCTCCAGTAGCATATTGGGCACCTACTGACCTGGGGAGTTCATCTTTCTGTGTAAACCCACCCTAACAGGAATTAAGAGAACTTAAAAGTAAATACCCAGGATTGATCTCTTTTAGGATGGATTGATTGGATCTCCTTGCAGTCCAAGAGACTCTCAAGAGTCTTCTCCAACACCACAGTTCAAAAGCATCAATTCTGCGGCTCTCAGCTTTCTTCACCGCCCAACTCTCACATCCATACATGACCACTGGAAAAACCATAGCCTTGACTAGACGGACTTTTGTTGGCAAAGTAATGTCTCTGCTTTTAAACATGCTATCTAGGTTGGCCATAACCTTCCTTCCAAGGAGTAAGCGTCTTTTAATTTCATGGCTGCAGTCACCATCAGCAGTGATTCTGGAGCCCAAAAAAGTAAAGTCTGACACTGTTTCCACTGTTTTCCCATCTATCTCCCATGGAGCGATGGGACCAGATACCATGATCTTAGTTTTCTGAACGTTGAGCTTTAAGCCAACTTTTTCACTCTCCTCCTTCACCTTCATCAAGAGGCTCTTTAGTTCTTCTTCACTTTCTGCCATAAGGGTGGTGTCATCCGCATATCTGAGGTTATTGATATTTCTCCCAGCAATCTTGATTCCAGCTTGTGTTTCTTCCAGCCCAGCGTTTCTCATGATGTACTCTGCATTTAAGTTAAATAAGCAGGGTGACAATATACAGCCTTGACGTACTCCTTTTCCTATTTGGAACCAGTCTGTTGTTCCATGTCCAGTTCTAACTGTTGCTTCCTGACCTGCATACAGGTTTCTCAAGAGACAGGTCAGATGGTCTGGTATTCCCATCTCGTTCAGAATTTTCCACAGTTTATTGTGATCCACACAGTCAAAGGCTTTGGCATAGTCAATAAAGCAGAAATAGATGTTTTTCTAGAACTCTCTTGCTTTTTTGATGATCCAGCGGATATTGGCAATTTGATCTCTGGTTCCTCTGCCTTTTCTAAAACCAGCTTGAACATCTGGAAGTTCACGGTTCACGTATTGCTGAAGCCTGGCTTGGAGAATTTTGAGCATTACTTTGCTAGCATGTGAGATGAGTGCAATTGTGCGGTAGTTTGAGCATTCTTTGGCATTGCCTTTCTTTGGGATTGGAACGAAAACTGACCTTTTTCATGAGATGGTTGGATGGCATCACCGACTCGATGAACATGGGTTTGGGTAGACTCCGGGAGTTGGTGATGGACAGGGGGGCCTGGCGTGCTGCAATTCATGGGGTCGCAGAGAGTCGGACACGACTGAGCGACTGAACTGAACTGAAAAGTATATATACTACTCTGTGTAATATAAGAAAAAATAGGAAGCTGTCATAGAGGGCAGAAATCATGGGAAGAGCATTGTGGATCTCAGGGCTTCCATGTATTTTTTTCTCTTGGAAAATGTTTATTAAATGAGAAGAGTGACTTTTAAGAACTATTATTTATTGAGGTATAACTCACATAACTTTATGTTAGTTACCTATGTACAACATAATGATTTCATATTTATATATATTGTAAAACAATCACCTCAATAAATCTGGTTAACATCCATCAATATACATTGTCAAATATTTTTTTCTTTTGTAATGAGGACTTTAAGATCTACTTTCTTAGCAACTTTCAGATACACAATATAATATTATTAACTATAGTCTCCATGCTGTACATTACATTCCCATGATCTTTCTATTTTATAACTGGAAATTTGTAACTTTTGACTCCCTTCAAAAATCCATCATTCCCCATATGACTTATATTAGACTCAGAGATGCTCCTATGACAAAGCCAGAGACAGACCCTCCAAATTCCCATTCTTTGCCTCATAAATAATTACCCGAATTGTTTGTCCCTACTGATCAACTGTTAACAAGCTTTGGTTAAGATTCTCTCCTATTGTGACTCTACTTCTGTTTTATAAATAAGTTCATTTACCCTTTTTTTAGATTCTACTCGTAATTGAAATTGTAGAAAGCAAACTTACGGTTACCAGGGGATAAAGAAATTGGATAACTGGGATTGACATATACATGCTCAAACTCCAATACTTTGGCCACCTGATGCAAAGAACTGACTCATTTGAAAAGACCCTGATGCTGGGAAAGATTGAAGGCAGGAGGAGAAGGGGATGACAGAGGATGAGACGGTTGGATGGCATCACTGACTCACTGGACATGAGTTTGAGTAAACTCTGGGGGTTGGTGATGGACAGGGAGGCCTGGCATGCTGCAGTCCATGGGGTCACAAAGTTGGACATGACTGAGCGACTGAACTGAACATAACTGATATGTAAAAAGACAACTAATAAGAACCTACTTGTATAGCACAGGAAACTCTACTCAATGAAAAATAATGGCTTATATGGGAAAAGAATCTAAAAAACAAAGTGGATATGTGTATAACTGGTTCACTTTGCTCTATACCTGAAACTAACACACCATTGTACATCAACTATACTCCAATAAGTCTTTTGAAGTTAAAATAGATTCTTGTCTTCCTCAGTTCCCTAAACTTTGACCCAACCTCGGCCTGAGCAAGCATACCACCTCACCCCTCTGGAAAATAGACTGACCTCAGGGTAAAGCATTCTGTTCAAACCTACTACACTTGCTTATCCTACTTCCCCATAACCCATCTGTATAGCCTAGGCTGTGCTCTGTCACTCCAGTTGCATCCAGTTCTTTGCAACTCCATGGACCTTAGCCTGTCATGTTCCTCTGTCCATGGGATTTTCCCACCAAGACTACTAGAGTGGCTTGCCATCCCCTCTTCCAGAGGATCTTCTGCTTGGATTGTAATCATCCCTTTCTTCTTCCACCTCCCTATGGCAGTAGTCCCTTCCTTCCCTCTTGCAATAATGCTTTCAAATAAAGCCTTTCCTTACCTAAGTCCGGAGTTGTCTTTCACTGACAAGAGAAAAGTGAAAACTAAAATAGAGAAACCACGCGGAGATGCAAAGCAATTACTGACAATATTAAGTGTCTGGAGCTGCGTTAGGCATTACTGACAAAATGAAGGCACGGCCGGCAATTAAGGTACGTTTTCATGATGGCTTTGCTTATAGAAACATAAACTAAGAACCAGAAAACCTAAAGTCATTTCCTAGCTCCCTTTCTTAACATTTGATATGACCTTGGGCAAGCCATAAATTTTTTGAGACTTGAATTTCTTTCCTGATAAAGCAAGAATCACAATGCTTACCTCCAGGGATATTGCAGAAAAAATTGAATGTAATAATGGATATGAAAGTGATTGATAAATTACAAAATCCCTTCCTTGCATTTATTACCTATAAATGGCTCTCCTCTACTTGTTGATCCCTCAGAATAGTTCCTATCTTATAATGGTTTAAAGGATGATTTAAAACGCCTCTAAGATTATCGATTGTGATCATTCCTGCAGGGCAAAATAAAAAGTGAATAGAGAATAATAAAATTCAGCCAGAAATGACTCCCCATAAGCTCTGTTGATTTTTTAATGTGACCATAAGTATTTTCTGAAAAAAACCTTCAAGCAACAGAGGCAGAATTATCTAAAGGGCAGTCAGCACTAGACTAGAGAACACAATATAAAGAAAATGAAAACATGAAATTTATATGACTATAAAATATTACAAAACATTATTTTGGAAATAAAAATTTTAAGAAAAGTTTTAAATAAAGAAGACACTTCCTGTCACAAAATCACCATGAAGCTAGACTGTTTTTGACTGAAGCTTAGCAAATTACTTTCTTGGGACTACAGAATCAATCTTGCCATAAGAAGGTCTTTTTCTAATTATTAATCTTTAAGATAAAAAACTTTTTAACTTATTCTATCTGGTACAGAGAGGTAGAAATTTGAATCTATTTTTGGAACGCTCAAAGTATCTTTTTAAAATTTAACCCTTGAGGTTATACTTCTTTTTTTCCCTTTCTCATAAGGAAGTTCTTCTCCCTACATGAGTATATTTATTTTTGTGTTTCTTAAAATAGAAAAGCATTTTAAATTTATATTGTTTTCTCATTTCTAATATTATAAACAATATGGAACTGATCATTCTGGAGCCAAATCCACTTATTCAAATTAATTTTATTAAAGTATTTTTAAACTTATATATAATTTTTTATATAAGAGAAAGTATGCTATTTGTATGTTTTACTAGCCTCTTCAAGGGCTTAATATACTAATTACTGCATTTAATATATTTGTTTCTTTACTGAATAATAACATCAAGGACTTTTATAAATTTAATTTTATGTCATACATATGTTTTCAGTCTTGAGCAGTAAGGCATCTCATTTAAGTTATGAATCTTCATTAAACTGTAGAGCAGTCCCATTGTTCTCAATTTTGCCATTGATGTGCCTAACTTTTATTTTAGTTTTGGTCCTTAGAAATGTTAGCCATATATGTTTTTGCTTTGTTTTGTTTTTATACAATTTTTCAAACTGGTCACTTTGCAGAATAAACACGAATAAAATATCTTTAAACACTAAAGCAGCAATATTACTCTAAGGTTTTCTTTCAGAGACAATGGAACATCTTAGTAAGATCCATTGAAACTGCAAAAAGCAAGATATATTGTACTGAGTCCTTGTTCTGTAATTTTTTAGCATAAAGATCCCTTGAGTTTCAGTTTCCTTATTTATAAAGTGAAGTGTACAAACAAGGTATTCTATAAAATTTCTTAAAAATCCAGCTTCCTAAGATCTAGTTAAGGTGATCCTAAGATCATTAGGGTGTTGTGAATTAGAGCTTTTCACTGTTGAATTTTTTCTACTAAATAAACTTGATTTCTCAAATATGACACATCAGCATTTACTATTTCTCATGTATGAACAAGTGTAAATAAAAACTATAACCTATCAGAGCACACTTTTTAGTATAAGACATTGAATTTTGCAAATGAATAAACCCAACATTCACCTCTAGGTCCCTTCTCTGATCTTTCCTTCATTATTCCACCATAACATCTATTACCCACATGTCCTGATATATTTTCCTTAGTTTTTCCAACCTAAGTGTAAGTGATATGCATGGTTTTATAGCATATCATTGACTCCTGAAAGCAATAAAGTATGCTTAAATACTTGTGTAATTGTGCTGCCCACCATATAGAACTTACTGCAGCCACGTTTTCTTTGGTTTGGTTTTACAATCATAAAATAAATTTGCTTTCAAAAGAAAGATACTCCATTCAAGTAATATCTTGTGCAGCAGACCTTTCAAACTGAACCTTTCATGTCACAGAGTGAACTGCAGGAGAGCTCAAATCCTACATTTTGCTTTCCTTTGACGCCAACAGTGCTTTACGCAACTTGTTTACTCTCTGAGTCTCTCTTTATTACAAAACACAGATAATGAACTTTGCTTTGTGTGAGTCAAAGGATTATGCTCAGATCAAGGAATAACTATGTATAAAACTACATTGTGAACTATAAAATACAAGATGTCTTATTTAAACTGAAATGTCACCTTTTTGGGTGTCTCTTCTTAAACAGCTATCATATAGACATGACTTAACCTCTATCATACAAGGCTCAAAAAAACTGTGAATACTTACAATTTCTGATTTTAGAACTTGCAAGTGGAAATGCAAATTTTCTGCATTTAAATTTGCTGTTCAGCAGTCATGTCTCTATTTTCCTGTCACTTCTGTTTTTGTTTGTTCTCACCCAAAGGTATTATAAAGTTTGATTAAATGTATTTCATCAACAACTATCTGAGAGTGACCTTGGTATGGCTGAAAAACTTTGAATATTTTAAAATATATAATATTTTGACATAGAAAATCATCTCCAAAGCTCCCTGGAAGCTTCCACTTCTCTTGTAGACCAAATAAATCTGAGCCTTGCTCTAACCCACAGGCCCATCTTAGAAACATATGAATTAGTCTTCCTAAAATACTGAAGATTAATAGAAAGACCAGAATTAACTCTTGATCCAAGGATACGGCTATAAAATAAGATGAAAAAACTCATGTAGAGTGAAAATTACCTTTTCTTGGTGCTTATTTGTCTAAATAGTTTCTAGATTTCCATTTGGATAGAACAATCCAAAATGATAGGTGTGTAAAGCCATGAAATCACAGTATGGCAAGATACTAGTGAGCTGGAACCAAGAATAGTTTCATAGGTCTCAAATCATCTCACTCTAAGGAGGGCATTTACATCAATTAGAACATCATCCGAGTTGTCCACTCAGTTTAAACTTACATTATTTTGGCTTTTGCTTTACATCTAATTTTGCCTCAGCCACTTGCCTCAACTCAAAATTGCCCCATCTCTTTTCTTTAAAATTGTTTTTTCTTCTTGATTGATCCTTGCCTTCAATTTGAAAATACATCTACCATCTTCCCTCTTGGGCTTCCCTGGTGGCTCAGACGGTAAAGAATCCGCCCACAATGCAGAGATCTGGGCTCGATCTCTGGATAGGGAAGATCCCTGGAGGAGGGCATGGCAACCCACGCCAGTATTCTTGCTTCAGAATCCCCATGAACAGAGGAGCCTGGCAGGTTACAGTCCATGGGTTAACAAAGAGATGGACATGAATAAGCAACTTTCTCCTCACTTAATCTGCCACTTTTCTTCCATTTCTCTCTTCTCTCAATACCTAGATCATGATAACTACTTGTCTGAGGGTAAAGCAATAGAGATACTATATACCTCTTGGAAGCTGAGAAAGTATACCTTTTTTACTTAAAAGAATTTTCCTCCTGGGTAATTTCTTGTCTCATTTTACAGGAGCCATTTTCAAGTTTCTATTAAACCATACCAGCTGAAGTAACAAATTTCCCCTTGTGATAAAATGTCTAGCACTTACCAAGTAGGAGTTTTACCTATTTCATGTCTAATACATACAAAGTGTAAAAGCATTACCCTAGTCTATGATGATTATGGTATGAAAACTCATTACATTGACTAGATAACTTCATTTAAGGAAGAGAATGTATGATAGATACTGGTTATATCAGTTTACTAGGGCTGTCATTAACAAAATAACATAAATTGAATGACAAAAATTTTTTTTTCTCACAGTTCTGAAGTTTAGAAGTGTGAAATCAAGGTGATGATCAGGCTGATTTTTTCTGAGAACCATGAAGAAGTACCTATTCCATGTGTGTCCTCTAGCTTCCAATGATTTGCTGGTGACTTTTGGCTTTCCTTGACATATAGAAGCATCACCCCCATCTTTGGTTCATCTTTACACAGTGTTCTTGTGTATATCTGCCTCCAATTTTCCCCTTTTTGTAAGGACACCAGTCCTGTTGGATTAGACATCTACCCTATACCAGTATGACCTCTTCTTAACTATATCTGCAATGACTTTATTTCTAAATAACTTCACACTCTGAAGTACTGGAAGTTAAGACTTAAATGTATAATTGGGGGATGCAGACAAAATTCAAACTATAGCCCTGGTATTTTTGTCAATTACTTTCCTATAACTGAATACACTTTTTAAAATTCTTATTTGGAAAACTGAAAAATAACTCTGAATAATATTGTCAGAGAGAAATTCATTGAAAGAATAATGAGTACTTGAAGGAATTGTCAGGAAGTTTCAGGAAAGCATGCACAGAGGCGTGCCTCAAGCAAGAAATCCAAGAAGGAGACATAACAAACTCTATGAAGACAAAACCAGAGACAATATCAGGTCATGTAATAGTCTAGTAGGGAAGACACGTTCAGCTTCCCTGGTGCCTCAGATGGTAACGCGTCTGCCTACAATGTGGGGGACTCAGGTTCAATCCCTGGGTGGGGAAGATCTCCTGGAGAACGAAATGGCAACCCACCCCAATATTCTTGCCTGGAAAATCCCATGGATGGAGGAACCTGGTAGGCTACAGTCCATGGGGTTGCAGAGAATCGGACATGACTGAGCGACTTCACTTTCACTTTCTTTCACACCTTCAGCTGCCACTGAATGCTGAAAGCTTGCACCTACCAGCACCATGTTGGCACTCAGGTTTTTTTTTTTGTTTTTTTTTTTATTTTTTTTTTTATTTTTTTTTTTTTATAAATTTATTTATTTTAGTTGGGGGCTAATTACTTTACAATATTGTAATAGTTTTTGCCATACATTGACAAGAATCAGCCATGGGTTTACATGTGTTCCCCTTCCCGGACCCCCCACCCACCTCCCTCCCCCTCTCATCCTTCTGGATCATCCCATTGCCCCGGCCCTGAGCCCTTGTCACATGCATCGAACATGGAATGGTGCTCTGTTTCACATATGACAATACACATGTCTCAATGCCACTCAGTTTTGATAGCTTACACTGCTGCCTTTTGAAACTGGAACAACTGCCTTGCTGCTGCTTCTTTAAGTCCCTGGCTTCCCATCAAAATTTTGATTCAGTGAATTGATGGCCAAATCTAGATATTGTATCTATGCCTTGGCCTTCTGAAAAAAGCATTTCATCTCCTACAGTAGGAGCTGGGCTTTCCTCTCAACAAAACACACATATTGGGGAATTCTGGAAATGTGTAAAAAAGCTTCATATGTGGGACAGCCTAGGACTGTAAATGTCCTCAGTAAGGTGCTGTTATTATATTTCTTTGTCATCTTGAGAGTGTAGTTAATATAAATAAAAGTACATTAAAAGATCATCTGTGGGGAAAGGAGTTAGAGGAGTTGAAGCTTGTTGTCATTGTGGCAAAAAATAGTGAAACAAACATCATTAAACATTCAAAGGTAGGAGACTTTCCTATGACCCTAAACCAGGCTTTGAAATGAGGGCTAGGACTTAAATAAGCAGATGAAGAGACAGGGTGTCTGATAAAAGATATGACACTGAGGGAAGAATGAGTAGGACATCTTTGGGGTTCAAATGATGTACAATTTTGTTGAAGGGACACATTTGTATAACTATGGAATGGTATAAGTTTCTCCATTTGGCCAGGTCATTTACAGCCTGTTATGTCAGAATAAAGGGTTTGAACGTTATTCTGCTGAGAATGAAATATTGTTTAAGAGAAGGGAGAGTCCTTTTTAGGAAGAGTATTCTAGCAAATTATATTTTGCAGAGGAGAATTTTGCAGGCATGAAACAAGTTAGCAGAAAATGCAACAGTTATGAAAAATAACTGCAATTGATATAGCATTTTGGAAACATAGCAAAATGGTCAAACCTGTGAAATTTTATAAAAAGAAAGTAATAGAACTTGGTAGAGAAATAAAGGACTGGAGAGATATATACATCTCTAAGGCTTTAAGCCTCATGACTACATGAAATGTAGTTTCTTTGGCACATACAAGAAATAAGACAGGGAAAATGGCCTGCCATCAAATATTGATATCTTTTAAATGCTGTGTTTAAAATAGTAGCAAAATGTTCCAAAGAATAGTATGTGCAAATAAATAAAAGCATGGAACGTGGAAGAGATGGAGCTGAAGACAGGTTTGAAAGACATTTGCTGCTGCTGCTGCTGCTGCTGCGTCTCTTCAGTCATGTGCAGCTCTGTGCAACCCCATAGATGGCAGCCCACCAGGCTCCCCTATCCCTGGGATTTTCCAGGCAAGAGTACTGGCTGCTGCTGCTGCTGCTAAGTCACTTCAGTCGTGTCCGAGTGGGTTGCTATTTCCTTCTCCAATGCATGAAAGTAAAAAGTGAAAGTGAAGTCACTCAGTCGTATCCGACTCTTAGTGACCCCATGGACTGCAGCCTACCAGTCTCCTCCGTCCATGGGATTTTCCAGGCAAGAGTAGTGGAGTGGGTTGCCATTGCCTTCTCCGGAAAGACATTTATAGAGACATAAAAACAATCCAAACAACTTTACCCTGAGGAAGAGACAGTGCAAAGAGACAGCCTCAAAATAACTAGAGATCATGCATCTAAAGCCAAGATGTGCTAGTTTGGTATTATTATGAATTCTTTTTTTATTAGAGTATAGTTTTTTTTTTAAATGTAGATACGTCAGTGTGAATCAGCTATATGTATATACATATCCCCTCCTTTTTGGATTTCCTTACCATTTATGTCATCACAGAGTATTGAGCGGGGTTCCCTGTGCTGTATAGTAGGTTCTTATTACTTATCCATTTTATACGTAGTATCAGTGGTGTATATATGTCAATCCCAATCTCACAGTTCATCCCACCACCACCCTTCCCCTTTGGTATCCATACAGCTGTTCTCTATATCTGTGTATCCATGAACTCTTACAAGCTGAATTATACAAAATGAATCATTACCCAAGGTAATGATAAATTATTATATTATTTATCATTTATCCTATTGTAATACTATGAATTATTTTTATGCATTATATATGACATGTTTATTAAGTAGTACATTACAGTCTCAAAGAATTTAGGATGACATTATCTAACTTCACTATCTACATATATGTTCATATAACTTTAACTATCAAATATAATTAAAATTAAGAATCTTACCATGGTTCAAACCTTCAATATCAATAACCATGATATAAATTATATTCATATTTTCTCACTAACCATCTTCAATCTAATTCCTGTCTGGGCAGTACATGAAATATGTAATAATTCTCTGTATTTTCCATTGTAAATATAAGAGCTTTTAAGTATACAGTGTAACCATTAAACTCACATTAGAAAAATAAAAACACAGGAAATAGAGAATCATGAATTCAGAATATATTTGTATCTCAATTTAAATTTTTCTGTGATAAAGACTGTGGAAAATTACATTTGCTTATTAGTGTTCATTATTCTGAATCCTAATAGCAAATCAGACTAAACTAGTCTGGCCAAGTGCAAGTCTGAAACAGTCCATAACTCTTACTTCATAATGTTGTAGCCACAAGTTCCGGGAAACAAACTCACTCAGAAGGACAATGTAGATAGTGGAGTGCAGTTTATTACACTGGCGGGCCCAAGGCAGAGTCTCCTATTAGCCAAGGACTCCGACCAGTTTTTGTGAAAACTTTATATACCCTAAGTGTACGTGCTCAAACCGACCTCCCCAAATTCTCTGAAACTAATCTGAACAAAGTAAAAGAAAGGTACAATAAAAGTTAACTCGTGATTCATATGCCTTAAGCCTAGGTAGTTAACAGTCTACAATTATCAATAGGCCTGTGGTCATACCCCAATAAGCATAATAGAATTTATGATTCTATTTGGTTACACAGATAATTAGGGTATTCTTTTAGGCGACAGTCTAGGTACGAGCCCTGGGGCTCTTCCATCCGGGGGAAGGGGGTCTGTTTTTCCAGTTGGTATGTTCTTTCCATAGATACTGGGCTTATAGCTCAAAGTCTACAGTCCGGCCCAAGATCGAGTCCTGCTTTCAAGATGGAGCCTGTTCTGTCTGTTTCCTCCTTCAATAATAGTAGTGATGAGCTGAAAACAAATCCTACTTTGGCCACCTGATGCAAAGAACTGACTCATTGGAAAAGATCCTGATGCTAGGAAAGATTGAAAGCAGGAGGAGAAGGGGACGACAGAGGATGAGATGGTTGGATGGCATTACCAACTCAGTGATCATGAGTTTGAGTAAACTCTGGGAGTTGGTGATGGACAGGGAAGCCTGGCATTCTGTAGTCCACAGGGATGCAAAGAATTGGACATGACTGAGTGACTGAACTTAGCTGAGTCTGGCCAAGTGCAAATCCATGCTCTTACCTCATAATAGCAGTAGTGAGTTGAAAACAAATCCTGACTGAAATAAATTACAGATAAACCTCATACACCAAAAATTAATTTGCTTACTTTTTGTTTTGCTTTACAAAACTGGACAAGATTGAACTCAGATCTCCTGCATTGAAGGCAGATTCTTTACCACTAGCACCACCTAGCCACAGGACATGACAAAAACTGGTTAGAACCAACTAATTCCAAGACGGCAGAAAGTTTGACTTCGACTAGACCTTGTGCCTCAGTACGTACTGATTGTATTGCATGAGCATATACTAAATGACATACCCTTGGGCTTACCAGATGTTGCAGTGCTAAAAGAATCTGCCTGCTATGCAGGAGACAGAGAAGATGCAGATTTGATTCCTGGTTTGGGAAGATCCACTGTAGTAGGAAATGGCAACCTACTCCGGTATTCTTGCCTGGAAAATTCCATGGCAGAGGAGCCTGACAGGATACAGTCCATAGGGTCACAATGAGTTGGACACAACTGAGCAACTGAGCATACATGCAAATGACGCACCCACCAGCGCCTGGTTTGAGGCTAACCATAAGAGGCCAAACAGTAAGTAGTGGCCCGATTCCTGGAAGTCTCCACCCCTTCTCCAAAATAATTGGAAGAATCTTCCCAGTCACTAGCCTATGAGGTTACCCAGTCCATAAAAATTAACCATGTCAAATTTTAAGGCCTCTTGCCCCTTCTGGGATAGCCCCTTGTGGAGTATATTTCTCCCAAGCCCTCTCTCCCTCCCTCTCTCTCTCACTGACTCATATTCTGAGATGGCATGCAGTGTGTGGACTGTGTTTCTCTCTAAATAAATCTACTTCTTCCTGATCACTTCACTCTGAATTCTTTTGCGATGAAGCAGATGGACCGACAACACAATCACCTGACTCCAACTCCTTTATTTTTTAAACTCTCCTAATAAAAATCCTAGAGCTGTTACTATTAAGCATTGCCTTCTTCATGAAATGCATATTTCTATGCTTTCAGCAACACCACAACCTTCTGATTTTGTAGGACATGCATGTCTACTCTTTCACAGAAACTTCAGCTGAACATTCCATTCATCAAGTGTCTAAATACTGTTCTTTAGAACTTGAGACTAAGTCTTCTCTCTCAGCTGTATTCTTTTTCTAGGTGATTATAGCCATTCCTTGGTTTTCTTCCAGTCATTTGCTGATTATTTACATATACAGTTAGAACTATTTCTTGAATTCTATAGTTAATATCAACTTCTTATTTAATATCTCTCTTAAACAAACTATTTCTTGAATTCTATAGTTAATATCAACTTCTTATTTAATATCTCTCTCTTAAACTACACGTGCATTTTCGTTTACAATTTCCAGATTTTAACAGTTTTTTTTTTTCCCTCAAAACTTATTTCCTTCCCAGATTTGTCATACCAGCGAATGTCAATTCTCAGTTCAGTTCAGTTCAGTCGCTCAGTCGTGTCCGACTCTTTGTGACCCCATGAACCGCAGCACTCCAGGCCTCCCTGTCCATCACCAACTCCCGGAGCCCACCCAAACCCATGTCTGTTGAGTTGGTGATGCCATCCAATCATCTCATCCTCTGTCGTCCCCTTCTCTTCCTGCCCTCAATATTTCCCAGCATCAGGGTCTTTTCCAATGAGTCAGCTCTTCTCATCAGCTGGCCAAAGTATCAGAGTTTCAGCTATAACATCAGCCCTTCCAATGAACACTCAGTACTGATCTCCTTTAGGATGGACTGGTTGGATCTCCTTGCAGTCCAAGGGACCCTCAAGAGTCTTCTACAACACCACAGTTCAAAAGCATCAATTCTTTGGCGCTCAGCTTTCTTTATAGTCCAACTCTCACATCCATACATGACCACTGGAAAAACCATAGCCTTGATTAGACAGACCTTTGCTGACAGAGTGATGTCTCTGCTTTTCAATATGCTGTCTAGGCTGGTAATAACTTTCCTTCCAAGGAGTAAGCATCTTTTAATTTCATGGCTGAAATCACCATCTGCAGTGATTTTGGAGCCCAGAAAAATAAAGTCAGACACTGTTTCCACTGTTTCCCCATCTATTTCCCATGAAGTGATGGGACCAGATGCCATGATCTTAGTTTTTTGAATGTTGAGCTTTAAGCCAACTTTTTCACTCTCCTCTTTCACTTTCATCAAGAGGCTCTTGAGTTCTTCTTCACTTTCTGCCATAAGGGTGGTGTCAAATGCATATCTTAGGTTATTGATTTTTCTCCCGGCAATCTTGATTCCAGCTTGTGCCTCCTCCATCCCAGCATTTCTCATGATGTACTCTGCATATAAGTTAAATAAGCAGGGTGATAATATTCAGCCTTGATAAGATATCTCCTTTAACTCAGACGCCATCTTTTTACTTTCTATAAATGACCTTCCCCAACTATTTCAAATTGTCTCTCAATAAACTTGTGTATTTCTTTCCATACTTGCTACAAATTATATGTCTACTTGTTCTTTTAATCATTTTGTGTCTTTTTTTTTCAGTACTTTAGCTAAACACCTACTTTAACTATACACTACTTTATTCATTACTTTTTCATACATATAACAATGAAAATGCTTACAAACTTGCCTCCTGTTATCTGCATATAATTATGTCCTTAATTTGTAAGTGACAAATCTAAACTTTTGGAGTGCATATATTCTTAATACAATTAACTAAAGAAATACTTATTGAATTCCAAATTCAGAGATTAAAAAAAAATCACCTCAGGTGGTTATTTCAAACAGAAAGCTCTACTAATCTGTACATTATAATTAGATCTGTCATTTCTCTGTTAAGAACACATTAACTTCAAAGTATGATTCTTTTGCAAAAAGATCAACATATACCTTTCCCTCCCACTTCATTTCTACCATCACCATAAGTATGAGTGAAAGTTATGTTTCTTAGAAACATGGCTTCACAGCTGAATTCTACCAAAAATTTAGAGAAGAGCTAACACCTATCCTACTCAAACTCTTCCAGAAAATTGCAGAGGAAGGTAAACTTCCAAACTCATTCTATGAGGCCACCATCACCCTAATACCAAAACCTGACAACAAAGATGCCAGAAAAAAAGAAAACTACAGGCCACTATCACTGATGAACATAGATGCAAAAATCCTTAACAAAATTCTAGAAAACAGAATCCAACAACATATTAAAAAGATCATACATCATGACCAAGTGGGCTTTATTCCAGGGATGCAAGGATTCTTCAATATCTGCAAATTAATCAATGTAATACATCACATTAACAAACTGAAAAATAAAAACGATATGATTATTTCAATAGATGCAGAGAAAGCCTTTGACAAAATTCAACATCCATTTATGATAAAAACCCTCCAAAAAGCAGGAATAGAAGGAACATACCTGAACATAATAAAAACTATATATGACAAAACCACAGCAAACATTATCCTAAATGGTGAAAAACTGAAAGCATTTCCCCTAAAGTCAGGAACAGGACAAGGGTGACCACTCTCACCACTTCTATTCAACATAGTTTGGAAGTTTTGGCCACAGCAATCAGAGCAGAAAAAGAAATAAAAGGAATCCAGATTGGAAAAGAAGTAAAACTCTCACTGTTTGCAGACGGCATGATCCTTTACATAGAAAACCCTAAAGACTCCACCAGAAAATTACTAGAGCTAATCAATGAGTATATTAAAGTTGCAGGATATAAAATCAACACACAGAAATCCCTTGCATTCCTATGCACTAACAATGAGAAAACAAAAAGAAAAATTAATGAAACAATTCCATTCACCATTGCAACAAAAAGAATAAAATATTTAGGAATATATCTACCTAAAGACCTATATATAGCAAACTATAAAACACTGGTGACAGAAATCAAAAAGGACACAAATAGATGGAGAAATATACCGTGATCATGAATCGGAAGAATCAATATAGTGAAAATGAGTATACTACCCAAAGCAATCTATAGATTCAATGCAATCCCTATCAAGCTAACAATGGTATTTTTCAGAGAACTAGAACAAATAATTTCACAATTTGTATGGAAATACAAAAAAACTCGAATAGCCAAAGCAATCTTGAGAAAGAAGAATGGAACTGGAGGAAATCAACCTGCCTGACTTCAGGCTCTACTACAAAGCCACAGTCATCAAGACAGTATGGTACTGGCACAAAATAGAAATATAGATCAATGGAACAAAATAGAAAGCCCAGAGATAAATCCACGCACCTATGGACACCTTATCTTTGACAAAGGAGGCAAGAATATACAATGGAGAAAAGACAATCTCTTTAACAAGTGGTGCTGGGAAAACTGGTCAACTACTTGTAAAAGAATGAAACTAGAACACTTTCTGACACCATACACAAAAATAAACTCAAAATGGATTAAAGATCTAAATGTTAGACCAGAAACTATAAAACTCCTAGAGGAAAACATAGGCAAAACACTCTCAAACATAAACTACAGCAGGATCCTCTATGACCCACCTCCCAGAATATTGGAAATAAAAGCAAAAATAAACAAATCGGACCTAATTAAAATTAAAAGCTTTTTCACATCAAAGGAAACTATAAGCAAGGTGAAAAGACAGCCTTCAGAATGGGAGAAAATAATAGCAAATGAAGCAATGGACAAATAATTAATCTCAAAAATATACAAGCAACTCCTGCAGCTCAATTCCAGAAAAGTAAACGACCCAATCAAAAAGTGGGCCAAAGAACTAAACAGACACTTCTCCAAAGAAGACATACAGATGGCTAACAAACACATGAAAAGATGCTCAACATCACTCATTATCAGAGAAATGCAAATCAAAACCACAATGAGGTACCATTTCACATCAGTCAGAATGGCTGCTATCCGAAAGTCTACAAGCAATAAATGCTGGAAAGGGTGTGGAGAAAAGGGAACCCTCTTACACTGTTGGTGGGAATGCAAACTAGTACAGCCACTATGGAGAACAGTGTGGAGATTCCTTTAAAAACTGGGAATAGAACTGCCCTATGACCTAGCAATCCCACTGCTGGGCATACATACCAAGGAAACCAGAACTGAAAGAGACACGTGTACCCCAATGTTCATCGCAGCACTGTTTATAATAGCCAGGACATGGAAACAACCTAGATGTCCATCAGCAGACGAATGGATAAGGAAGCTGTGTTACATATACACAATGGAATATTACTCAGCCATTAAAAAGAATACATTCGAATCAGTTCTAATGAGATGGATGAAAGTGGAGCCTATTATACAGAGTGACATAAGCCAGAAAGAAAAACATCAATTCAGTATACTAACACATATATATGGAATTTAGTAAATCGGTAAAGATAACCCTGTATGTGAGACAGTGAAAGTGACACAGATGTATAGAACTGTATTTTGGACTCTATGGGATACAGCGAGGGTGGGATGATATGGGAGAATGGCAATGAAGCAAGTAAATTATCATATGTGAAATGAATCGCCAGTCCAGGTTCGATGCATGATACAGGGTTCTTGGGGCTGGTGTACTGGGATGACCCAGAATGATGGGATGGGGAGGGAGGTGGGAGGGGGGTTCTGGATGGGGAACACATGTACACCCATGGTAGATTCATGTCAAGGTATGGCAAAACTAATACAATATTGTAAAGTAAAAAATGGATAAATAAATTAATTGAAAATAAAATAAAATAAAAGAGATGAAACTGAAAAAACAAAAAAAAGCAACATAAGGTAAAAGATGATTTCTTATGGCTTCTTATATAAAAATGATGTCACTGAAGTATTAAAAGTTAGACATAAATCATGTGCTTATTAACTTGAAAAGCATATATGTAGTTTCACTGTCATATTTCAAAAATTATTTATGATAAAACTTATACTAAATTTTCCCATACAAATAAGAAAATATTTCAATCAAAGAAACAGTAAAGGTGTAATTCTCTAGATATACTAATTGCTAATTCTGAGCATTTTTAAAATCAGTTCATTACTATTATGTTTCACATTACACATCTTTTGGTACTGAATTGATATACTCTGTCTACATGACAAAAGTCAAAGTAATATGTTAATGCTAGTCTGAATAATTATCTCTTGTAAAAGATGGGTCATAAGCATCATTTATGAGTTAATATTATATAAATCAAAATGAATATAGTATGCAAAGTGATGAAGAATAATACTGTCATGATATTAATGAGTTTATTGTTGAGCAGAATAGGAGGAGAGGAGAGGGGATGAATTACTTTTGTTGCTTCAACAAAACCTGTGGAAATGAATGCTTTCATTAATTATTGGAAAAAATGATGGGGAAAGTTTGCCACTTCTCCTTAGAGAAAATTACATCAAATGATTGTTTTGACAGGACCAAATAATTATTGAAATGTCTAACATCTGTAAAATGCTATGATTATAAAGGATATTTCATCTAAATCAGAGTAACTATCTCATTGCTTCCCTCTGATATGTTTTATTTATTTCATTTGCTGACTGACATCAGAAAAAACAAGATAAAAAGTCAAGTCATGATATGAATGTTTGCCTTTTTCTCTTTTTTAATGACCCACATTTTCTGACTTGAATAATGTCTCTTTCCACCCCCAAGTAATTTCTTAGACATAAGACATCATAATACTGCTTATTCATTTAAATATATATTTGAATTCACTTTTTTCTTTATCCTTGTATACAGTCAACCGGTTTACAATTGGTTATGTACTATAAAATCTCTCTCAGTTTAATTCACAAATTAATTTAATAATTCATGGTATCAGCACAATACTTCATGTAGAGATCTAAAAAGTTTAAAGAATAGCCCTTATTTTCCAAGAATTGAATGTACAGTGATTCTACTGAAAGAATAAAGGATACAGAAAAGGAGAATAATGAAAGTGTTACAATAGATGCAAGGAAGGTTAGGAAGATTTTAGGAAAGGTCCTCAGAAATGATATTTTAGGTGTGTCTGGAAGGATTCTTTTTCTAAACAAGAAAAGGAACAGTTACAGTGAATAGAATGAAATGTGTATAAACATCAGAATTGTTAGAAGTTGATCAGGTACAGAAATTATAAAGGATTAATTAATGAAGCAGATAAGAAGCATATGTGAAAAAAATATCCCCCAGAGGAGAGAATACACAACAGCCTTGCCATTTCCTATTGTACGGATTATCATAAGATGATTTTAATTGACCTCTTCATATTTTCTGCTTTCTATATCCACATTTATGTGGTTTATCATAAAATAATTTTATGAGACTTTCTCATATGTCCCTCTGCCATGACAAGTACATCTTTTACATATATGAGAGCAATTGTTATTTTATTAAATTGCCTTTCTGTTTCCAGTCACATAATATAGAACCCAAATTTGTAACAGAAAATAAACAAAAAATCCACTTTATTCTTGATTATTCTATATAGACATTTGGAACAGAGCAAGGCCCTATCAACAGGGTTTGCAGACAAGTTTAGTTCAACATTATAGATTACCTTTAATTTAATTTCACAGATGAAAACGTACTATCATAAATATAAGTAACCTTCCCTTTATATGCACTGTTAAAAATATGACATGTTCTAGGTTACCAATTACTGGGAAAAAAATCTCCAGTGCAAAATTTAAACTTCAGTATTGTTATTCAGGGGCTTCCCTGATATCTCAGAAGTAAGGAATCTGCCTGCAATGCAGGAGACAAAGGAGACATGGGTTCGATCCCTGAGTCAAGAAGAACCTCTGGAAGAGGAAATGGCAGCCCACTCCAGTATTCTTGCCTAAGAAATCCCATGGACAGAGGAGCCTGGCAAACAACAGTCCGTGGGGTCACAAAAGGTTGGATACAACTGAGCAACTGAGCACACTCACACACGTTGTTATTCTAAATATAAGCCTTTTTTTTTAGCTTAATAAATTAGGATTTTCAGAGATGCTGGCTCATATTTCTGAATTCATGTCATTCCTGAATTTATTCTTGATTGTTGAAAGGTGGAGATTTATGTAATGCACATATACATTTATTTATTTATTTATTTATTTATTTTTAATAAATTTATTTATTTTAGTTGGGGGCTAATTACTCTACAATATTGTAATAGCTTCCGCCATACACTGACATGAATCAGCCATGGGTCCACATGTGTTCCCCTTCCTGGACCCCCTACCCACCTCCCTCCCCATCCCATCCCTCTGGGTCATCCCATTGCCCCGGCCCTGAGCCCTTGTCTCATGCATCGACCATGGACATTTAAAATTAAGGTAAACATCAGACTGTTTGTCAGAGTAGCCTGGTTAGATGACATGTAATGTGGTTTTAAGGAAACAATATTAACATAAACTATATCTATAACTGTTATTATTCACAAAGTGTTAATTAGCTAATCTTAAGCTCACCATTCACTATTAACTAAATGACTAGTTTATTCTCCTTTATTAATTGACTCTAATTCTGATATATTCTTTATTTTTAACAAATCTAAGACTGGGTGAATTATTTGTTTATCCATCTCTCTATCCATCTATCTATGTATTTATTTTTTGAGCAAATTCTTGTCTTTAAAATGACAGTTCAGCTGATGACATACATTGCCTGTTGTGACTCCATGATTTTATATACTATATGTTCATTTCAACTTCAGATTCAGTAAAACTTGACCACTTCCTTATGTCTGTCCTGAATTCTCACATTTTGTAACATTTTTGTTGAGTACCTGTTTGTGTGAGTGTATGTGTGCTCAGTCATGTCTGACTCTGCAACCCTATGGATGGTAAGAACCCAGTGGACCACCAGGCTCCTGTGTCCATGAAATTTTCCAGGCAAGAATACTGGATTCGGTTGCCAGTTCCTCCTCTAGGGATCTTCCCAATCCACGGATCGAATTGAGGTCTATTGTGTCTCCTGTATTGGCAGGCAGATTCTTTACCATTGTGCTACCTGGAAGCCCCACTGAATCCTTATGTTCACTATATCATGCCTACTAAATTCAAAGAACCATAGAGGGAAAAGTGGTTAGTAGAAAGTGTTCCCTATTGTCAAAAAGAATCTGAAAAGAGAAGTAGTTAAGGCATTACTCTGGGGAATAATGAGATTTTTTTTCAATAAGATTTTGGAGAAGAATGGCCCACAAACTTCAATAGCTCTGCACTAAAAAAAACCTCTTTCCTGGCTTTTGCAACCTGACCCACTAATATAGGTTTGAAAATGACAGCTCATTGACACTCTCTAGACCAGTTACATGATCCCTTAGCAGGCTCTGGATAGATTATTTCTCTGCATCAGTTGTATTGTTCTTTGCTTTTGGGACTCTAGCTGAAACTAAAGCTGAAGTGGTCTTTTAAAAAATCCAGTTACTTTAGGGAAAATAAATGGAAAACTAGAAAGCTATTGTGCAAGTGCTTTAATATTTGTATCATCTTCACATTGTATATTTAAAGTCATATAACATAAAAAGTAACAGAGTCAGAAGTGATTGTATATGTATTTTTATTCTAATATAAAAATTAAAATTCTTTGCGGTTTTTGTTAGGTCTCTGTAGCTGCAGAACTGTGAAAGCATAATTGTTTAGTTCTCCTTAAATTCTATCAAGTATGTATGTGGTCTTCCCTGGTGGTTCAGACAGTAAAGAATCTGCCAGCAATGCAGGAGACCTGACGTCGATTCCTGAGTGAGGAAGATCTCCTGGATAAGGGAATGGCTACCCACTCCAGTATTCTTGCCTGGAGAATTCCATAGACATGGAATCCTTGTGGGGTACATTCCATGGGGTCACAATGAGTTGGACATGACTTGAACAACTAGAGCGCCTGCACACACACACACACACACACACACACACACACACACACACACACATGTTCTTGAGGAAGCTAGAAATGATAAATCTGTGATGGCATTAATTGTATAAATGCATCATTTTTCACTGCCAAGAAAAATAAAAGTGAAGATTAGATTATTCTATGTAAATTTTGCAAATAATGGTGGTGTTAAGCAGCATAATAGAAGGAAAAGACAATGGAATCTTGGCAGGAAATATATACATGTGTGTATATATATATGTATGTATATGCATATCCTATTGGTTCTGTTTCATTAGACCTAACTTCCTTAGTTAATGAAAAAAAAAAAGGAGGGCTTCCCAGGTGGCTCAGTGGTAAAGGATCTGCTTGCCAATGCAGGAGACACAGGAGACACAAATTCGATCCCTGGATTGGGAAGTTTCCCTGGAGGAGGAAATTTCAACCCACTCCAGTAACCTTGCCTGGGAAATGCCAAGGACAGAAGAGCCTGGCCAGCTACAGTCCATGGGATTGCAAACAGTCAGACACGACCAAGTGACTGAGCACGCGCGCGCACACACACACACACATACATCTATGGAGATTTATTAAAAGTATAAGCTCATTAGTTATGGAAACTGAGAAATCCTGTGATTCAACATATGGAAGCTGGAAAGCCAGGAAAGCCAGTGATGTAATTAAGTTTAGGTCCAAAGGCCTGAAAATGGTGGGAGGAGTGGGGAACAAGGGTGTAAGTGCCTGTTTTAAGTCCCAATAGCTCAAGAACCCAGGGCAGGAGATGAAGGTCCCAGCTCACGCAGAGAGAGGGAAAGAGAGACAGTTTGCTGTTTTTTTCAAATTTTTGTTCTATTCAAGCCCTTGATGGATTGGATGATGCTCACCCTTCTTAATGAGTGTGATATTCTTTACTCAGGTTACTGATTCAAATACTAATCTCTTTCAGAGACACCCTCACATACCCAGAAATGAAATAAAGTTTTACCAGCTACTGGGCATCCCTTAGCCCAGCCAAGTTAAATGTAAAATTAACCATTACAGGAACAGATACATAATGGGGAAAAACAGCTGAAGGAAAAAAGGAGTTACTAGTTTAGGAGAATAAGGAGGACCAAGAAATTGTTATTGTACCTGTCTTTTCTGTTATTTCCAATTCCTCTGTATAATGAAGGAGCTAAGTTAAACAAAAATAGAGTTTGATACTTAAAGCTTATTCTATTCATTTTTTCAAAGTAGTAGGCTTCATAGAATTTGCTACTTTAAGAATATCGAGTTTTAACATTTCCTATGTTTAATAAAAAATGAATGATACTTCCTTTTGATGACTGGCAAAGATAAGGCTAAATGAAAGTGATTGTTAAGATTCTCTTAATCATTCTAGAGAAGTGATCCCTATAATAACTTTCTACTGCTGCATTTATTAAGACCGTCATACGTTTTCCTTTCAAAATCGTAATGTATTTGGTTATATTAATAAATGGACTGTTAACACTGTTCAGGCATTTTTAAGATGAGTCCAACTGATGACATTATACATATATGCACTACTGAATTCATTTTTTTCTAATATTTTATATAGATAACTATATGTTTACAAGTCAGTTTGTCTAAAATGCTTTATTTTCATATTTTCCTTATCTGATTTTGTTCTTAAAGTTGTGGTTTAGTTGATAAGTTGTATCTGACCCTGGCAACCCCATGGACTGTAGCCTGCCAGGATTCTCCAGGCAAGAGTACTGGAGTGGGTTGCTATTTCCTTCTCCAGGGGATCTTTATGACCCAGGAATCAAACTCAGATCTCCTGCATTGCAGGCAGATTCTTTACCGACTGAGCTATAAGGGACGTCCCTATAGGGCTTAATGTGTTATACATTATGTAGTGAATAATGTAGCGATTCTTCATTTTCTCTACTCTAGAACATTTTGTAAATGATTGTATATCTCATCCTTGATTTTGGTTAAGTAAATGTATATCTCTATATGATATTATAGGACATTTTCTGTTTTTTTTTCCCATACAATAAAAAGAATGCATAGTACTTTTATTGTCAGGTATATATATATATATGTGTATATATATATGTTTTATATTTGTATGTATATATATATATCATATGTATAAAAGCAACTGTCAGAAAACATTCAAAAGGTCACATTATTTAAAATAGACTTAAACAAATGAGAGAATTTCAAATTGCACAGAAGAGAGCAAAATTTTACCTTGTCTACCAATCTTGATAAAATACCAGATTCTCTAGTAGAATAATGGATTTGTATTTGAAGGCATACAAAGTATAGAATGGGCTTCCTTGGTGACTCAGTGGTAAAGACTCTGCCTGCTAATGCAGGAGAATTGGGTTCAGTTTCTGGATTGAGAAGATCCCATGGAGAAGGAAAGGGTAACCCACTCCAGTATTCTTGCCTGGGAAATCCCATGGACAGAGGAGCCTGACGGGCTACACTTAGTGACTAGACAGCAGCAGTAGCAAAGTATGGAATAAGGAAAAAGAAATACTGGGGAAAAAAATCTACTTTTTCTACTTTGCTTATCTACATAAATAATGTCTCCCCATTTTTGTTTATATCTCTAGTTTAGTTCAATTCTAAGCCAGAAAATCTGTCTGTTCCAATGAATTATTTTTCCTCAAGTACGTTTTTCATGGAATTAAGAGTTATCTTCATGGGAACTAAATAACAATGAAGATTAAAAGACTCTTTACTTAAAAAGTTATAAAATATTCCCTGCTAACAAAATAATCTCAACTTGCATTCTACATTTTGTTGTACTATTTTCTGTCACATCTCTATTTTTTTTTTAAGTCCAATCTATCTTGAAGAAAATAACGTGTGTTCTTCATACATATGTAGTTTTATTCACCAGAATAATTTGGGTTTAAAGGTGTTAATTTAAGGAACCATAGTAAATTGAAAATCTGACTCCCTTGCCATTTCTTTTGTCTTCAAACACTGTCAAGAGACAGAAGTATTCTATTTTCAGCATTTATTCCTGAACTGACTTTGATAGTCTCTGCTCCCGCATGTAAACCACAATCGCAGTTCTTAGAAACTGCATTAACACTAATCTCACTAATTACATTAGAATTATTTTTATGCTTTTGTTTAAGTGGAAATGCAGAATTCAACAAGATGTCATCTCCCTCGAGAAAGAGCAAAAGCATGACTTGTCTTGTGGCTGTAATTTTAATTACAAGGGGTCACTTTAAAAGATGGCCTGATAAAAAGTGCTTGTAGGTAAGGATAATAAAGTTCTCTATGTTTAAATTGTAATGATCTAAAAATATAATGTTTCCCATAGTTCTCTGAGAGCCATTTTTGTTATATTTAATTCTGACAGTTTATTTTTGGAGTACAAGCAAAATCATTTATTTTTGAGTAGAAAATGGGATGTGCTATTGACATTCTTTTTTTAAAATTATGTTTTATTAATAGTTTTTGGGGGAAATAGACTCCTCATAAATAAATGTGCCTAGTGCTCTTTGTTTATGGCTTTGAAAGTAAATATAAATCAAGAACATACAGTATTTTAGCTATTTTTACTGATGTAACGTCACTTCATTAAATAATTTTACTGGTCCATGAAATATAAGATATAATTCATGATGCACATAAGACTAACTTCATCTCTGCTCTTATTTTCAATCCTGAAAATAAGTAAAATGTCCTTCTTCAAACTTGTAATTTTATAACTGCTTCTTTTTTTCGTGAAGTTATGAATTTCCTGATTCTGTAAGTTTTTTAACTACACAAAAGTGTCACCCACGTCCAAGGTCAGGAGTGGTGGCTACGCTTCACTGGACCAGCCATGTAGTGGTCAGAGAAACCCCAGTAAGACAGTAGGCACTGGAGCAGCTGTGAGGAGATGCCCCATGGGCAAGGGCAAAGGAGAAGCTCCAGCAAGACGGTAGGAGGGGTGAATTCACATTTAGAATCAAACACCATTCCCGCCAGAGACACTCAGAGGGCTCAAACAAACCTTGTGCACCCCAGGACCCAGGGACCCCACAGAGACAGAGACAGAACTGTTTGAACATCTCCTGTGGAGGTATGGGGCAGCAGTGGTCTGCGGCAGGGACAGAGGCTCTGGGCGTGTGTGTGGCATATGTCCTCTTGGAGGAGGTCGCGATTAACCCCACCATAGAGCTGCCAGAACTTACACAGGACTGGGAAATAGACTCTTGGAGGGCACAACAGAACCTTGTGCACTAGGACCCAGGAGAAAGGAACAGTGACCCCACAGGAGACTGTCCTGGAATTGCTGTGGGTGTCGGGGAGTCTCCAATGAAGGCATGGGTCAGTGGTGGCCTGTTGCAGAGTTGAGGGCATGGACTGTAGCAGTACATGCATGGGATCTTTTGAGGGAGGTCATCATTATCTTTATACCTGTTCAGGTATGGCCTAAATCAAGTCCCTAACAATTATAGAGTGGAAGTGAGAAATAGATTTAAGGGACTAGATCTGATAGACAGAGTGCCTGATGAACTATGGACTGAGGTTCGTGACATTATATAGGAGACAGGGAGAAAGATCATCTCCAAGAAAAATAAATGCAAAAAAGCAAAATGGCTCTCTGAGGAGGTCTTACAAATAGCTGTGAAAAAAAGCAAAGGAGAAAAGGAAAGATATATCCATTTGAATTCAGAGTTTCAAAGAATAGCAAGGAGAGATAAGAAAGCCTTCCTCAGTGATCAATGCAAACAAATACAGGAAAACAATAGAATGGGAAAGACTAGAGATCTCCTCAAGAAAATTAGAGATACCAAGGGAACATTTCATGCAAAGATGGGCTCAATAAAGGACAGAAATGGTATGGACCTAACAGAAGCAGAAGATATTAAGAAGAGGTGGCAAGAATACACAGAAGAACTGTACAAAAAGATCATGACCCAAATAATCACGATAGTGTGATCACTCACCTAGAGCCAGACATCCTGGAACGTGAATTCAAGTGGGCCTTAGGAAGCATCACTACGAGCAAAACTAGTGGAGGTGATGGAATTCCAGTTGAGCTATTTCAAATCCTAAAAGATGATGCTGTGAAAGTGCTGCAGTCAATATGCCAGCAAATTTGGAAAACTCAGCAGTGGCCACAGGACTGGAAAAGGTAAGTTTTTATTACAATCCCTAGGAAAGGCAATGTCAAAGAATGCTCAAACTACTGCACAATTGCACTCATCTCACGTGGCTCAGAGGGTAAAGCATCTGCCCGCAATGCGGGAGACACAGGTTCAATCCTTGTGTCAGGAAGATCCCCTGGAGAAAGAAATGGCAACCCACTCCAGTATTCTTGCCTGGAGAACTCCACGGACAGAGGAGTCTGGTAGGCTACAGTCCTCTGGGTTGCAAAGAGTGGACACAACTGAGTGACTTCACTTTTACTTTTCACTTTCACACGCTAACAAAGTAATGCTCAAAATTCTCCAAGCCAGTCTTCAAAAATACGTGAACTGTGAACTTCCAGATGTTCAAGCTGGATTTAGAAAAGGCAGAGGAACCAGAGATCAAAGTGCCAATATCTGCTGGATCACTGAAAAAGCAAGAGAGTTCTAGGAAAACATCTATTTCTGCTTTATTTACTATGCCAATGCCTTTGACTGTGTGGATCACAATAAATTGTGGGAAATTCTGAAAGAGGTGGGAATATCAGACCACTTACCTGCCTCTTGAGAAATCTGTATGCAGGTCAGGAAGCAACAGTTAGAACTGAACATGGAAAAACAGACTGCTTCCAAATAGGAAAAAGAGTACATCAAGGCTGTATATTGTCACCCTGCTTATTTAACTTATATGCAGAGTACATCATGAGAAATGCTGGGCTAGATGAAACACCAGCTGGAATCAAGATTGCTGGGAGAAATATCAATAACCTCGGATTGCAGATGACACCACCCTTATGTCAGAAAGTGAAGAAGAACTAAAGAGCCTTTTGATGAAAGTGAAAGAGGAGAGTGAAAAATTTGGCTTAAAGCTCAACATTCAGAAAACAAAGATCATGGCATCCAGTCCCATCAGTTCATGGCAGATAGATGGAGAAACAGTGGAAACAGTGGAAGACTTTATTTTTTGGACTCCAAAATCATTGCAGATGGTGACTGCTGCCATGAAACTAAAAGAGACTTACTCCTTGGAAGAAAAGTTATGACCAACCTAGACAGCATATAAAAAAGCAGAGACATTACTTTGCCAACAAAAGTCCATCTAGTCAAGGCTATGGCTTTTCAGTAGTCATGTATGGATGTGAGAGTTGTACTGTAAAGAAACCTGAGCACTGAAGAATTGGTGTTTTTGAACTGTGGTGTTGGAGAAGACTCTTGAGAGTCTCTTGGACTACAAGGAGATCAAACCATTCAATCCTAAAGGAAATCACTCCTGAATATTCACTGGAAGGACTGATGCTGAAACTGAAATTCCAACACTTTGGCCACCTGATGCGAAGGACTGACTCACTGGAAAAGACCATGATCCTGGGAAAGATTGAAGGCAAGAGGAGAGGGGAACAACAGAGGATGAGATGGTTGGATGACATCACTGACTCAATGTACATGTGTTTGAGTAAACTCCGGGACTTGGTGATGGACAGGGAGGCTTTGTGGCTGCATTCCATGAGGTTGCAAAGAATTAGACATGACTGAGTGACTGAACTGAACTGAACTGAAATGTATCCATTGCTAACTATGCTTAGAGTACAAGAAACATCATACATCATATTTCATTGTCTTAAATCTATCTTGATCTTCTGTATACTATCACTTCCTGGTGATCCTGATTCTATCAGTTTCCAAGTTTATCTTTCTTTTGCTCTAGTAAGAAAACTGCTTTCATTAAAATGTAGGAAATGTCCTGGGTCATGTGTCTTTAAAAATTTCAGAAATCTGAATGGACCTCCCCTTCTTCCTTCCCCAGTCTGGGAAATGTTCATCCAGACACCCAATTTCTATGGCTCTAAGAGGACTGCCATTATCTGCATCCCCACAGCCATTGATGGTAACTTCCATTTTACATGTTCTTTTTTTGGCAAAAGCTGATGAGCTTGCTGGAATCCAACATCACTAGTTATTTCTGAAACATGGATTGTTTTCTCCTTAATAGACCTCACAGCAGATGGTACGGGGAAAAAATGTTATTTTTGTACCTTGTTTCAACTAAATTCAATCCATGTGATGAGATCTGGCATTTTTGTTTGAATCTTTGATGGTTATTATCATGATAATATGATTCCCTGAGCATCCTGAGAATGGATGTGATTCATAACAGTGGCAATAACCCCAGAACTGGCTTGCATAGAATCTGAAGACCATTGTCAAAATTATAACTTTAAATAGACAAAACTGATAAATTATTTCATTCTCTTTGTATTAGCTGCTTGTATCTGTATTTTGCTATATCCATATATTTAATTTTGCCATCAAATAAAAATCTTTGCTATGTCCACAAGTCCATTCTTTACATCTGTATCTCCATTCTTTCCCTGCAAATAAGTTCACCAATACCATTTTCCAGATACCATATATACATGTTAATATACAATATTTGCTTTTCTCTTTCTGACTTACTTCACTTTGTTTAACAGGATCTAGGTTCATACACCTCACTAGAATTGACTCACATTTTTTTTTAAATTACTGAGTAATATTTCAATGTATATATGTACCACATCTTCTTTATCCATTCATCTGTAGATGGTTGTATATATATATATATACATACACTGTCATTTATAAAATAGATAGCTGGTGAGGAGTTGGTAATTGATATATAACACAGAGAGCCCAGCCTGGTTCTCTGTGATGACCTAGAGGGGTAGGATAGCAGGAGGGCAGGGAGGCTCCAAACCGAAGGAAGATAGTTATAATTACAGCTGATTTGCCTTGTTGTATGGCAAAACCAACACAACACTGTAAAGAAATTTTCTGCCGATTAAAAAATAAATTTAAAAAAGGTCTTTGCTAGTAAAACCAGATAAAGCAAAGTATTTCCAATCAATATGGCATTTTAAATTATTAGTCTTCATATAGCTCTAAATAACTAGAAATTTCTCTTCTCTGCTGCTTTTTCCTCCTCTTTCTCTTCCTCTCCTTTTTTATATGCAGGTAAGTTGTTTGACTGAACTGAACTGAACCGAAGTTTGTTTGCCAAGAGTAAAACTCATATTCATTCTCCTGAATTTACCAGTGCTGATGATTTTGGAAATATTTTCTATACAATCTAGATTAAGACAATGTATATTTACAAACAAACCCCAGAAGAAGAAAAGTTATACATGTAATGTTAAATATATCTGATAATTTTGTATCAACCAATGTTGCTTTGAGATATATCATTTCTCAGTAAAACACCAATTTTATTTCACTATAGGCAATTCAGCTCTATTCACTCTGATGAATTGAAAATACTCACCTTTTATTTCATGGTGAAATTAAAGGTATCCTTATTACTAATAGATTATGAAAATGAAAAAATTAGGCTCTTTATTTTAAAAAAGATAGTGGTAGAGTAGCAGCCATCTCACTTTTCGTGTGAATGGAAAACAAACCCACATCAACAGTATCTCTTGGTTTTTAATTTTTATAATTCTCTAAGATTGTTATTATTGAAACAGTTAAGTAAATTGTGAATCAAAAAGGAAAACACATACTTCAAGTCATAATACAATAAAATTACCAGTCAAATGTATGTCTCAGTAAACATACTAGATTTTTCTCACAGCTGAATAATGTTTCATTGTGTGTGTGTGTGTGTGTGTGTATGTGTGTGTGTGCTCATCTTCAGTCACTCAGTTGTGTCCAGCTTTTTGAGACCCCATGAAATCTAGCCTGCAAGCCTCCCCTGAGCATGGGATTTTCCAGGCAAGGATACTAGAGTGGCTTGTCATCTCCTCCAGGGGATCTTCCTGACCCAAGAATCAAACCCCTGTCTCCTGTGTCTTCTGCATTGCAGGTGTTTACCACTGCATGACATGGGACATCTTTATTCATTTACCTGCTGTTTGGAACAACATGGATGAACCTTAAGCACACTGTGCTGAGTGAGACAAGTCACACAGAGAAAGATAAGGACTGTATGGTATCATTCATTTGTAGAATAAAAAAAGCAAAATTTTCAAAAACAGAGAGTAAACTGGTTGTTATGAGGAGAGGAGGCTTGGAACATAGGAAAGACGTTTAAAGGTACAAATTTGCAATGAGTACTGAATAAACTGTAGATATATAATACACCATATAGTGAGTATGGACAGCAATATTGTACTATAATCATCAAACTTGCTAAGAGACTAGAATTTAATTATTCCAACTACTAAAAAATTATATAACATAGTTCAAGTGCCAATTATCACTACAAAATCACATTAAAATATATAAATATATCAAATAAATGTATTTTAGACCTTAAATTTATAAGCTATTGCACGTCAAATATATTTCAATTAAAAAGTACTAGATTTTTGTGATTTCAAATATTTGAGAGTTTAGAAAAATATTGAACATAAAGAAACTGTAGAATCTTCAAATTAAACTGGCTATGAACTTTTGTTTAGTCTTCTTCATAATTCTGGCAACTTGAGTAATATAATTAACCTGTCTATATTAACCTATCTGAATTTATAAAATGATGATAGCAGGTGATGATAGCTTCACCTGCTTCATAGAAGTGTTCTGAAAAATAAATCAACATATCACTAAATTGGATTTTTTTTTCCATATTACTTCTCTTAGGAATTCAAGACATAATAGCCTTTATAGTAATGATTATTGTGATCTTTAATAATCATTGCTCCAAATGAAAATAAAAATGCTGATTTAAAATGGTAAATACAAGAAGTATAGTCCCAATATTTATTTTTCTTTCTACCTCTTTTGGTTCTTTGTATATTAAAAGATGCAGTTGACACTCCTTTGCTTAGAGTATAAGACTTTTCACGATCTGGCCACATTTCACCTTTGAAACTTGCAAGCCCTTCACAACCTTACTCTACTTCCAGTCATTTTACATTCTCAATTAATGTCTCAAAACTCCCTGGACTGTCTCAGATATACAATTCCCTTTTGCCATAAGTCATCTTTTCAAAATGCTGTTTAGTCTTTAAGCATTTTTAAGGCACCTCATCTATTCCCATTCTTTAAATCATATCTTTGTTAACTGGCCACAAATATTGTAATGATAACTCTATACAGCATGTGATATACTGAATTATGAGCTATCTATTTACATATCTGCATCTAGATTGTGAAGCTTCCTGAAAATCATTATTGTTTACTAATTATCTTTGTATCTGGAATGGCTAACATAGCAAGAGATTAATAATATGCATTGATCACTCTCTTGACTTTTATGAAGTGAAAATGTACAATGAAATATATAGTAATATCTTAGCTTATCACTGATAATTAAAAATATGCTGTTGATAAAATACATGTGAGTATCTTAGATCACACACCTAGATGATCAGTGTACCTAGGTACACTGGGACCTGGAGGTGGTTGGTGTGAGATGGTGGTGGTGAAACAGATTATAGAATACTTCTAAGGACTTGTCCTGATCAACTCTAGTCCAGAAAATATGACCAATTTTTACTTTACTACAAGTAAGTAAAGTATATTTGAAGTGCTTAATCACTCAGTCATGTCTGACTCTTTGTGACCCCATGAACAGTAGCCCATCAGGATCCCCTGTTCATGGGATTCTCCAGGCAAGAATACTGGAGTGGGTTACCATTTCCTTCTCCAATCTTTGAAGAGTACAATTTAATTCTAGAGTATGTTAAGGTATTTTTATACTATCTAAATCCATATTTAAAGAGATTCAGAGGAGACTAATCTCATAAAAATAAAAAATCATGGCCTTCTCAAAATTTTACCATAGAATTTTCATATATAATTTCATAATTACAGAGCCAATCACAGTGAATGCCTATATTTTCTAAAGTGAAAGAAATATATGTTTTATAATGAATTGTGTTTTTTAACCACTTGTGAAAAAAAAAATTTTTGTAACTTGTATTTCAAAAAAAAAATGTATAACCTAAATTTGAATTTCAAAAATTGCCTTGTCCTTTAGACCAAACAGCAGTGTCTAGATGAATAGAGGTTACTCTCATCTCTGTGACTGTATTTCGTAATACTTTCAAAAAAAACACTCATCCAATCTTGTGGAAAGAATCTTGATTTTGTTTTGTTTCAATTATGCTTTTATTAAAAATCAATATAAAATGCATTATCTTTGCTTATCATTCAACTAACAATTGAGAAATAGAATGTGCTGACATCTCTACATGTGATACAAATGCATTAAGGGAAAGCTATAGTACCTAAATTATGGAATATATGATATAATGTAACTATGCTGAATACTTTCCACTGGCTCATCCAGATCTTTCTCCACTCTTCTCTCATCCTTCCCTGTACCCCAAGAGGTTGACCTTTATTTGCTGCAGCAAAGTTTTTCTTGCTTCTGATAGCTGTTGGATTTCCCCAATAGGAGGCAGTTTAGTGAGCTTGTGATATTTCTTTCCCCAGCTCCATCATTGATGTGTTTTATACATAGATTGATTTGAATGACATGATTGTGCTACACTAGAGTACTGTTCAATTTTCAGCATTAGCTAATTCAAAAGCATCAAAAGTAATGAATATATATACATGTTTCTTAAATGTATACATGTTATTATTCAGTTGCTAAGTTGTGTCCAAATCTTTGCAAACCCAAGAATTGCAGCACGCCAGGCTTCCCTCTCCTTCACCATCTCCCAGAGTTTGCTCAAACTCATATCCATTAAATTAGTGGTGCCATTGCCCTCTTCTCCTCTTGCCCTCAATCTTTCCCAACATAAAGGTCCTTTTCAATGAGTCAGTTCTTTGCATCAGGTGGCCAGAGTATTGGAGCTTCGGTTTCAGCATCAGTCCTTCTAATGAATATTTAGAGTTATTTCCTTTAGAATTGACTGGTTTGATCTCTTTGCTGTCCAAGGGACTCTCAAAGGTCTTTTACAGCAACACAGTTTGAAAGCATCTGTTCTTCAGTGCCTTCTTTATGGTCCAATTCTCACATCCATACATGACTACAGGGCAAAACATAGCTTTGACTAGACGGACCTTTGTTGGCAAAGCGCTGTCTCTGCTTTTTAGTATGCTGGCTAGGTTTGTCATAGCTTTTCTTCCAAGGAGCAAGCGTCTTTTAATTTCATGGCTGCAGTCACCATTTGCAGTGATTATGGAGCCCAAGAAAATAAAGTCTGCCACTGTTTCCACTGTTTACCCATCTGTTTGCCATGAAGTGATGGGATGCCATGAGCTTCGTTTTTGAATGCTGAGATTTAAGCCAACTTTTTCACTCTTCTCTTTCACCCTCATCAAGAGGTTCTTTGTTTTCTCTTCCCTTTCTGCCATTAAAGAGGTATCATGTACGTATCTGAGATTTTTTATATTTCTCCTGGCAATTCTGATTTCATTTATGATTCACCCAGCCCAGCATTTCTCATGATGTACCCTGCATATAAGTTAAATAAGCAGGGTGACAATATAGAGCCTTGACATACTCTTTTCCCTATTTGGAACCAGTCTGTTGTTCCATGTCCAGTTCTAACTGTTGCTTCCTGACCTGCATACAGATTTGTCAAGAGGCAGGTCAGGGGGTCTGGTATTCCCACCTCTTGAAGAATTTTCCACAGTTTGTTGTGATCCACGCAGCCAAAGGAATTGGCAGAGTCAATAAAGCTGAAATAGATGTTTTTCTGGAACTCTCTTGCTTTTTTGATGATGCAACGGATGTTGGCAATTTGACCTCTGGGTCCTCTGCCTTTTCTAAAGCCAGGTTGCAGATCTGGAAGATCATGGTTCACATACTGTTGAAACCTGGCTTGGAGAATTTTGAGCATTACTTTGCTAGCGTGTGAGATGAGTGCAATCGTGCTGAGGTTTGAGCATCCTTTGGCATTGCCTTTCTTTGGGATTGGAATGAAAACTGACCTTTTCCAGTCCTGTAGTGAGTTTTCCAAATTTGCTGGCATATTGAGTGCAGCACTTTCACAGCATCATCTTTTAGGTTTTGAAATAGCTCAACTGGAAATCAATCACTTTCACTAGCATTGTTCATAGTGATGTTTCCTAAGGCCAACTTGACTTTACATTCCAGGATGTCTGGCTCTAGGTGAGTGATCACACCATCGTGATTATCTGGGTCGTGAAGATCTTTTTAGTATAGTTCTTCCGTGTATTCTTGCCACCTCTTCTTAATATCTTCTGCTTCTGTTAGGTCCATACCATTTCTGTCCTGTATTGTGCCCATCTTTGCATGAAATGTTCCCTCGGTATCTAATTTTCTTGAAGAGATTTCTAGTCTTTCCCATTCTATTGTTTTCCTCTATTTCTTTGCATTGATCACTGAGGAAGTTGTATATATTATAAAGTTGTATATATTATAATATAATTTTGTGTGTTTGCATATTATAGCAAAGATGTTTGCAAGTAAATTAGCACTTTTGCAATTGTGTTATATCAAGAATATAAAAAAGTAGTTTTGGTCGACATCCCTTTTATAATAATCAAGCATTAGCTTATTCTTATATCTTTATAGAAATGCATCATAGACAAATTGAGTATAATCAAAATTTTTCTTAAGATTAATAATCAAATATCATATTATTGAATTATTCTTTAAAGCAATTCTATTAAGCTGATCTCTGTACATTTTAACATTGCGTACATTAAAATACTGACTCAGCTCAATTAATCCAAGTATTAAAGTGAAAGTCAAAATCACTAAGTTGTGTCCAACTCTTTGCGACCCCGTGGACTGTATGCCAATGGAATTCTCTAGGCCAGAATACCAGAGTGGGTAGCCTTTCCCTTCTCCAGGGGATATTCCCAACCCAGGGATCAAACCTAGGTCTTCTGCATTGCAGGCGGATTCTTTACCAGCTGAGCCACAAGGGAAGCCCAAGCACACTGGTGTGGGTAGGCTATCCTTTCTCAGGGGGTCTTCCTGATCCAGGAATAGAACTGCGGCCCCCTGAATTGCAGGCAGATTCTTTACCAGCTGAGCTAAATAGTAATTCAAGTATTACTATTTATGATAAAATTTTTAATTTTTATTTATCTTTCCATTACTTTACTAAATTTATTTATTGAAAACTTTCCTAAATGGCATTATTGTTGATATTTGTGATTATCATTGCCTTTTTTTTTTTTACTTTACTCAATATAATTCATCTTGGACTCTATAAATTACATTTCTAATATACATTTCATCATACAGTACCCAGAATCATACAATTCTAATGGCTTCCTATCCTTTATCAACTCTAATTTGCACACATGTTCCTGATATACATGGCCCTCAGTTATCTGGCTGGTCTACAACTTGTTGCATCCCTTTTGCTGTTTACATACCCACTTCTTTCCTTTGGTAGAATGACATATTGATCATTACTCCCATTATCTTGCCTGTTGCTCCCCATTTCCAATATTAAATCTTATTTCTCTACTGAATTTCAAGTCCCACCACAGATCCTCTAAATAAGACAACTTCAATTTAACAATTGAGCAATCAAAATTTCCAAATATATTCAAAGAGAGTTTGAAGAAACTTAAAGAGTAATAATAATATACTTTGTATTGGTATAGGATAAATATAGCAAAACTATAAGAAAAATATCAAAATCCCCATATGAATGGAGAAATCATTTTGTGGGTTCCTAAAATAGAGGTCATCACAATAAGCATTCATTTAAATGTAATTATATGATGATGTTTTACATCTATTACTATACCATATGAGATGATTTCATCTTTTCACTGCTTTGTAAGCTCAAAGAAGGCAAGGAATAAGAGCACTTCTTATATTTGTTTTACTGATATGATGCAGAGTCTATAATATGTGGTCAATCAATATTCATTGAATGATTGACTAATTGAGAGCACCATCAAATCTACTTCATGGTGTGTGACTACAGCTTTTATTACTTTAATTCACAGATCTGTTGATGTTTTGACCCATTTCATTAAAATGTATCAGCTGTGTTTTCCGCACGCCATGCTCAGGATGATCTTCAAGTTGCCAGAACTGTTCCATGTAATATTTTAAGTTGTGTGAATCAATAGCTTATTGTTGCACCCAAGACGAAAAACCATATCGCACATGGTCACTAAATGATTTGAAACGTGCATATGTCCAAGACCCAGGAAATAACGGAAATTTGTAGGCATAATAGGATTAACTATTAAAGGAGGAATTTTCCCTTCTCTTTAATTGGGCAGGAGCCTAGTTTCAATGAGTGATTTTTATTTTATTTTTCCTATTTCTGTAGTATCAGAATACATTAGCCACAGTAAGTACCTCAATCTTTGTCCATTTTTAGGTTAATGAATATAGAAGAGCAGTCAGTGCTGAAGTGTCATAAAATTCATATTCTGAAAATTTAGAGTTATACTGTGATTTTTATTCCACATATGGCTCCTAAACCTTTCTTGCCTGTTACAGAATAGACTCCATGGACCCAGATGGTGTAAAACTCAGAAGCTTTAGCAGATTGGCAAGCCTCATCCAGTTTTGAAATCCAAAGTTTTTATTTGTCTATTAAATAAATTTTTTCTTAGTTATAGCAGCAGCAAATGCTCAACAAAATATATTTTGAAAATTTATAAAAAAGATTTAAAAATGTCTTGTAAAGTCTAATAACAGTACCTTTAAGAAAGTTTAGTTTACATTTTGAGTAACATGAACAAAAGAAAAAAGTAAATATTTTATATAAAAATTACTAGTAAGAAATATTATTTCCAAATAGTTTCCAGTAACTTTAAACTTGAAAGATTAAAATAAAGCTTCTGAAGAAGGTGTAATTATTTTTGTATTATTGTTGTTTTTGTTCAGTCGCTCAGTTGTGTCCAACTCTCTGTGACCTCATGAACTGCAGTACGGCAGGCTTCCCTGTCTTTCAGCTTCTCCCGGACTACACTCAAATTCATGTCCATTGAGTCAGTGATGCCATGGATTCATCTCATCTTTTGTTGTCCCCTTCTCCTCCTGCTTTCAATCTTTCCCAGCATCAAGGTCTTTTCCACAGAGTAGGCTCTTCGCATCATGGGCTACCTTCAGCTTTAGCATCAATCCTTGCAATGAATATCAGTATTTCCTAATGGAAATAAAACATGAATGATACTAAAGGTTGATTTCCTTTAGTATTGACTGGTTTGATCTCCTTGCAGTCCAAGGGAGTCTCAAGAATCTTCTCCAGCACTACATTTCGAAGGCAACAATTTTTTGGCACTCAGCCTTTTTTATTGTCTAGCTCTCAAGACTACTGGAAAAACCATAGCTTTGACTGTATGGACTTTGTAGGTAAAGTAATGTCTCTGCTTTTTAATATGCTCTCTAGGTTTGTCATTGTTTTTCTTCCAAGGAGCAAGCATCTTTTAATCTTGTGACTGCAGTCACCGTCTGCAGTGATTTTGGAGCCCAAGAAAATAAAGTCTGTCACTGTTTCCACTGTTTCACCATCTATTTGCTGTGAAGAGATGGGACTGGATGCCATGAGCTTCGTTTTGCGAATGTTGAGTTTAAAGCCAGCTTTTTCACTCTCCTCTTCACCTTTAAGAGGCTTTTTAATTCCTCTTCACTTTCCGCCTTAAGGGTAGTGCCATCTGCATACCTGCTGCTGCTGCTGCTGCTAAGTCGCTTCAGTCATGTCCGACTCTGTGCGACCCCATAGACGGCAGCCCACCAGGCTCCGCTGTCCCTGGGATTCTCCAGGCAAGAACACTGGAGTGGGTTGCCATTTCCTTCTCCAGTGCATGAAAGGGAAAAGTGAAAGTGAAGTCGCTCAGTCGTGTCCGACTCTTAGCGACCCCATGGACTGCAGCCTACCAGGCTCCTCCGTCCATGGGATTTTCCAGGCAAGACTACTGGAGTGGGGTGCCACTGCCTTCTCCTCTGCATACCTGAGGTTACTGATATTTCTCCCAGCAATCTTGATTCCAGTGTGTGTTTCAGTCAGCCCAGCATGATGTACTCTGCATATAAATTATATAAGCAGGATGACAATGTATATCCTTGACATACTCCTTGCCCAATCTGTAACCAGTCCATTGTTCCACGTCCGGTTCTAACTGTTGCTTCTTGATCTGCATATAAGTTTCTCAGGAGGCAGGTAAGGTTGTCTGGTATTCCCATCTCTTGAAGAATTTTCTACAGTTTATTGTGGTCCACACAGCCAAAGGTTTTAGCATAGTCAATGAAGCAGATGTTTTTTCTGGAATTCTCTAGCTATTTCTGTGATGCAATGGATGTTGGACATTTGATCTGGTTCTTCTACCTTTTCTAAATCCAGCTTGTACATGTGGAAGTTCTTAGTTCACATGCTGTTGAACCCTTGCTTGAAGGATTTTGAGCATTCCTTTGCTAGCATGTGAAATGAGTGCAGTTGTGTGGTAGTTTGAACGTTCTTTGGCATTGCCCTTTTTTTCTTACATGTTTTTCATTGTAATACATTTCTATTCCCAGAAACTTAAGGCACTATATCATAAAAGAAATATAATACCTTCATCTTTTAATAAAGAAAATAATAAATACCAGTAAAATAATAATATAGATATCTAAAATAGTATTAATACATTTACATACGAATCACTTGAGCATAGTTTCATACAAAAAGAACAAACCATCATCTGAATATTTGTAACACACCACATGGAAAAGTATTTTTCTTAACTTCATGAGTGTTTCTTAATAAAAACATCTCATTAACTGTAAAGGTGGAATGATGATAAAATTGACAGGTCTTCAGAGATGTCTTTAATAGCTACAGTACCTCAAAGAGTAGGGGTATGTTTTCATTTTCCTGGCAGAGTGAAGTTCTGAAAAGTCTGTCTGATCTTGATTTTAATGCAGCCTGTGATGTAAGGAATCAACTGAAGCTATCTTATTTTCCTAGAGAATTAAGATTCCAAAAAGGTAAAATTAACAAATATCCTATATACAAACAGGAAAAAAAAATAGCAGAACAATACACGCAGTTACATTTTAAATGACAATATCTATAAATCTGAATTCAGTTTGAAACAAATCCAAATGCAATCTCCTTTCCAGTATTATCTCATCATATACGTGTTATCATTAATGAAGTGCATTAAGAAGGAAAGAAAGACAAAATCACACAGGCTTTGAGCTGCTGGTTTATGTGAGGTACTGTGATAGGTGTTTGAGTAAATGAATTCAGAGCAAGAAAGCTCTAAGCTAGCTACTGGTTATAGATCAAAAATAATAAAAACCGAAGTTTAGAAGCATAACATTTTTCATTAGTTAAAAGTATTTAATAAGAACCTTTTATTTACTTGTTCTGCTCTCATGGAGTTTACTGCATGGGAAGAGTAGTAAGACATTAATAACTAATGATATTATTTATTTATAAATATTTGTATATAGTATAAGCTTCCCAGGTGGCTAAGTAGTAAAGAATTTACCTGTCAATGTAGGATATGCAAGAGATTCAGGTTTGAACCCTGGGTCAGGAAGATCCCATGGAGTAGGAAATGGCAACCCACTCCAGTATTCTTGCCTGAAAAATCCCTTAGAAAAAGGAACCTAGCGGGCTACAGTCCATGGGATCGCAAAGAGTTGGACATGACTGAAGGACTAAACACACACAGGCACACACAATACAGTGTAAAAGTGAGAATGGTGCTATCTGAGCCTGACAGAGTATGGGTTACAAAAACTCCTTCAAAAATCGAAAAGTGAATTGAGAAATAAAAGGCCAATGGGAACTAACCGGGGATAATGGGTATATTGTAGGCACAGAGAATAGTGTGTGACAAGTGCTTGCAATAAAATAAAAACATAGCTTAATTAAAGTTCTGAAAGATATATTGTGGTGTTAGAGTCTAAGGAATGAGTAAAGTTAAAAAAAACCAAGACTGCATAAGTAAAATATGTAGGCTGCTTAAGTAATTTGTAATAGTGTTTTTATTTTTCCCAAATAGAAGAAAAATAAATTCCAGGACTTTAAGGAGAAAAAAGTCAGATTAACATGGAACATATTATTTCTGCAGTTTGGGGAGGGGTTTTGGAGGAGAAAGAAATCTAAAGTTGAATGCCAGTTTTGAAGTAGATCCAAGCATAAATTCATAGTATCCTGGAGTATGAGAGCAGCAAGGAAAGTAAATACACATAAGAAATATGCAAAAGTAAAAAAAAAAAAAAACAACAACAAAAAACAGAGTTTAGGAATGAAAAGATGAAAAAATCTGAGAAGTCATTTATTAGATATAACATACCTGTGTCATTAATTCTGAATTATGGCATATTCGGCATCAAAATCTCTAGTGAATGAGGTGCCTAGAGGTTTGATATAAAGTAGCATTGAACAAATAAAGAAGGAAGTGTAATTGAATAATTTGTTTCAAATTATTAGAGATTAAAAAAATAAATAAACCAGGAGATATTTAGTGGTTTACAGACCACAATGGGAAGCAAAAAGAGCATCAGTGTGACACAGGCCTAATTAATTTAGTGCCTAATTGATTTAGTACTTAATTAATTCATTATGTATTAAAGGTCTCTCATTCTCCACTCCACAGAAGTTCATGACAGATTCTGACCTATTCTGAGAGTTTGGCATTTATTTTTCAGTGAACCACACACTACAATCATTTGCGCACTCATTTGAAAAAGGTATACCAATAAGCATACTGCTGTTGCTGCTGCTGCTAAGTCGCTTCAGTCGTGTCTGACTCTGTGCGACCCGATAGATGGCAGCCCATCAGGCTCCAACGTCACTGGGATTCTCCAGGCAAGAGTACTGGAGTGGGTTGCCATTTGCTTCTCCAACGCCTGAAAGTGAAAAGTGAGAGTGAACGCTCAGTCGTGTCCGACTCTTTGCCACCCCATGGACTGCAGCCGACCAGGTTCCTCCATCCGTGGGATTTTCCAGGCAAGAGTACTGGAGTGGGTTGCCATTGCCTTCTCCAAATAAGCATACTATATGCCAGCAATGATGTGAATCACTGGGAGTGCAATAATATTAACAAAGGGTGCGACACCCTACAGATTGAAAGAGTATATAATATTTTTATTGTATCTTAAAAATGAAATGTGCATAAAAATTCCCTGGGGGACTTTTTTAAAATGCAGAATTTTGAGTCCTTTGTTCACTGATTAAATGTGCTAGATAGGTAAAAATATGTCTGAATTTTTGCAGTAAGCACTTGAGTTGATTTTGATCCCAGTGGTCCAGAGAAATCCTGAATTAGTGGATAATTCTCTCTAATAAGACAGGAAAAAACAGTTTTTTAGCAGAAAATGTATTTTTCTCATTCTATTTTGACCACAATGAATGAATATTTTTAGTCTCTTTTTAGAAATCCTAAGTCCATGGTGTTCAAGAGTCAGCAAATGTTAATAGTCTCTGCACTCAAGACCTCCTGAATTTTGTATGAGCGATGTGAGCAATATTGACCTCTTGTATGAGATTACTGGGAATGGCTTAAACTAATCAGTGTGAGTGTCTTAGTTGTGAGAGAGTGACATGGTGAGACCAATAACAAAGAACTGAGGATATTTTATGATTATTATTTTTAATGTTTAAGTAAAGGAGATCTCCTCCCTACATGGAGGATGGAGTGATCTTCATTTCTGAGTCCTGGAATGTGTAAGAAAGAAAGAAAGAAAGTGAAGTCGCTTAGTCGTGTCCGACTCTTTGAGACCCCATGGACTGTAGCCTACCGGGCTCCTCCGTCCATGGGATTTTCCAGGCAAGAGTACTGGAGTGGGCTGCCATTTCCTTCTCCAGAGGATCTTCCCGACCCAGGGATCGAACCCAGATCTCCAGCATTGTAAGCAAGACACTTTACCGTCTGAGCCACCAGATATCGGGTATTGGTCATGCTAGCAAGGATGAATGTGAAACTTGGACAGGGAGAAAGCCAAAACCAAGAGAACTTTAATGATATACTTAACTCTGTCTTCTGTTGTGTGATCATATAAATCCCCTACTTTTTTTTTTCCAGCAAACTGGCTATTGTAGTTGATAATAGATACTAGTAATTTAGAGTTTTGGACTCTCTGTGTTAGATTTTTATTATCTTGTGATTCTTCATAAGTTATAAAAATTAGGAATACTTCCCTAACTGACAGAATGCACCAAAGAGTTGCTTAGATTATTTTTACCATTTCTTATCCTTGCTTTCATTCATACATAACTAACTCTTATTTTATAAATTTAGCCTATTTTGGAATGGTAACAAACATTAGCTAGTTTTTTTTTTAATCTAACAAATCTATACTCTGTCATAGACGATTATGAGCTTTTTAAATAATGAGTACAAATCTATTGTACTATATAAATACATTTTTCTTAATAGGAGACATAAATAATTTGTATAGTGAAATGTAATTCTGAAATTAGATTTTATTTCACCATAAATATCTGTCTTATATCTTAACTTTTTGAATTTAAAATTATTTTCAAATGTAGCCTGACTCTTCTCCTGAAAATTAATTTTTAATAAATTATGAGTATTCTCATTTATTGACAGTATTAATATTTTTTGCTTCTGAAATGGCATTATTGTTAAATATGAGAGTATAAAATATTTCAATAAAAGGGGCACTTTTCTCAGAAAGGATAAATGAATGTATTTTTAATATTAATAGTAATATGAATATTATGTTTTTACAATATTTATAAATAAATTTCCCTCAATTTTTGGTATTAATCAAACTGAGAGGATAGTTATGTCTCAAAGTAAGAAGAAAATGTGCATTTTAAAACATCAAGACCATAAATAATTTAATTTTAAACTTCCATTCTTTATATCCATATCTATGGATTTTTCTCATTTTTATTCTTTCATTTACCCATAATTTTACCATCTTTTTGCTATTGTATTCTCCAAGTATGGGGTTAATAAAGATTTTATTATTTGTCTATGAAAAATGGCTACATAATTTTTATCTTGTCATTCTCAAATGAGTCATCTGAATAATCAACAAGAATTCCTCTTGGTCACAAAGTATTTAAACATGCTTTTATATTTAATAAATGATAGGATATTTTTCAAAATTGGACACCTTTGTTTCTTTGATACTATATTTCCTTACACAATAGGCATCAGCAACATCAAATCATGAATGATTCAAAAAATAGCTCACCACTATGCTTCTCTCTTGACTTTGTATATACTATTTTTGGTGTCAGCATTGAATTTTCTCCAAAACATAAACTTTTCTTAGAATCTACTTATGAATTAAATTCAAATTTAGTAACTCTTTCTTTCAAGAAGTATCCTTTCTCAAAAAGTTGTCTTTCAACTTAAAACTGGCTTGGATTTTATTTCTTTTTTAAATTAAAAAAATTATTTTTTTAACATAGAATATACTTTGTATTTGAGTATAGCCAATTAACAATGTTGTGGTGATTTCAGGTGGACAGCAAAGGGACTCAACCAAACATATACATGAATCCATTCTCCCCCAAAGCCACATCCCATAAGACTGGCACATAACATTGAACAGAGTTCTATGTGCTATACAATAGGCCTTTGTTGATTATCCATTTTAAATATAGCAGTGTGTAAATGACCTTCCCAAAATCCCTAACTATCCCTTTTCTATCTGAAAAATTCTGTGAGGCAAGCCATAGTATTTCACTTATATAACATATTGATAGGTAAACCAAATTATGTCTCTGTTAAGTAAATTAAAAGTATTATGGAGTTGTTTCTATCATTTTGTATTCATTCCTTACTTACCATTATATAGAACGTGTTCTTGTTTGGTAACAGTGAGGAAATATCTCTAAGATCCTGCTTAGTTCAAGGATAAAGTTGTGAGCAGTGGGCCTTAGAGGTGTAACAGAGCCTCTAGAATAACTGAGGAATTTGAGAGAAATGTGTCCCCTCAGGAAGATTTTAAGTATAAGCACAGTTTAGTGGGTTGAATGGTCCTCAAAGACCTGTCTATGTCCATCCCTTGCAGACAGAGAACGTGACTTTATTTGGGGAAAGGGTCTTTACAGTTGTGATTAAATTAAGGATATAAAAATAAGATAATCCTGGAATATACAGGCTAAATTCAGTGGCAAGTATCTTCATAAATGACACGCAGAGGGGACACAGAGAGAGTAGAGAAAGCCATATGAAAATGGAGACCATATGGGATATTGAAGCCACCAGGAGCTGGAAGACATAAGGAAAGATTCTCTGTGAAAGCCTACTTTGGGAGCAGGACATTGCCAACATCTGGATTTCAGATTTCCAACTTCCAGAACTGGGGTAAAATATTCCTGCTGTTTTAGACCACCAAGTTTGTCACCCTTTGAAACAGCAGATCTGGAAAACCAATAGAAGCAATCTGATTAGATTCTGTTTCCTGAAGATCTTAATAGCAGATTCTAACTGAGCATCAATGTAACTAGTGAGAAAGATGGTCTTAACATTTCACTGAGTTTGATTATAATCTTTAGATAGGATACATCCCACTCTAGACCCCTGAAATTCTTTTCCTCATAATTTATTTTAGAAAACTTGTAATTACAGATTTTTGCTTTGCCCCTTGGATATCAGTTCAGTTAGGTTCAGTTCAGTGGCTCAGTCATGTCCGACTCTTTGCGACCCCATGGACTGCAGCACGCCAGGCTTCCCTGTTCAATACCAACTCCCGGAGTTTACTCAAACTCATGTCCTTTGAGTCGGTGATGCCATCCAACCACCTCATCCTCTGTCATCCCCTTCTCCTCCCACCTCCAATCTTTCCCAGCATCAGGGTCTTTTCAAATCTCAGTTCTTTGCAGCAGGTGGCCAAAGTATTGGATATTCAGCTTCAACATCAGCCCTTCCAATGAATATTCAGGACTGATTTCATTCAGGATGGACTGATTTGATCTCCTTGCAGTCCAAGGGACTCTCAAGAGTCTTCTACAACACCACAGTTCAAAAGTATCATTCTTTGGCACTCAGCTTTCTTTATAATCCAACTCTCAAATCCATATATGACTCCTGGAAAAACCATAGCCTTGACTAGACAGATCTTTGTTGGCAAAGTAATGTCTCTGCTTTTTAATATGCTGTCTAGGTTGGTCATAACTTTCCTTCCAAGGAGTATGCATCTTTTAATTTCATGGCTGTAGTCACCATCTGCAGTGATTTTGAAGCCGAAAAAAATAAAGTCTGTCACTGTTTCCATATCTATTTTCCATGAAGTGATGGGACCGGATGCCATACTCTCAGTTTTCTGAATGTTGAGCTTTAAACCAACATTTTCATTCTCCTCTTTCTCTTTCAGCAAGAGGCTCTTTAGTTTTTCTTCACTTTCTGCCATAAGGGTTGTGTTATCTGCATATCTGAGGTTATTGATATTTCTCCCAGATATCTTGATTTCAGCTTGTGTTTCATCCAGCCCAGCGTTTCTCATGATGTACACTGCATATAAGTTAAATAAGCAGGGTGACAATATATAGCCTTGATGTACTCCTTTCCTTGATTTGGAACCAGTCTGTTGTTCCATGTCCAGTTCTAACTGTTGCTTCATGACCTGCATACAGATTTCTCAAGAGGTAGGTAAGGTGGTCTGGTACTCCCATCTCTTGAAGAATTTGCCAGTTTGTTGCGATCCACAGAGTCAAAGGTTTTGGAGTAGTCAATCAAGCATAAATAGATGTTTTTCTGAAACTCTCATGCTTTTTTGATGATCCAACAGACGTTGGCAATTTGAATCTGGTTCCTCTGACTTCTCTAAAGCCAGCTTGAACATCTGGAAGTTCATGGTTCACGTACTATTGAAGCCTGGGTTGGAGAATTTTGAGCATTACTTTGCTAGCGTGTGAGATGAGTGCAACTGTACGGTAGTTTGAACATTCATTGGCATTTACTTTCTTTGGGATTGAAATGAAAACTTACCTTTTCCAGTCCTGTGGCCACGGCTGAGTTTTCCAAATTTGCTGGCATATTGACTGCAGCACTTTCACAGCATCATCTTTTAGGATTTGAAAGAGCTCAACTAGAATTCCATCACCTCCACTATCTTTGTTTATAGTGATGCTTCCTAAGGCCCACTTGACTTCACATTTCAGGATGTCTGACTCTAGGTGAGTGATCACACTGTCATGGTTGTTTGGGTTATGAAGATCTTTTTTGTATGGTTCTTCTGCGTATTCTTGCCACCTCTTCTAAATATCTTCTGCTTCTGTTAGGTCCATACCATTTCTGTCCTTTACTGTGCCCATTTTTGCATGAAATGTTCCCTTGATATCTTGAAGGGATATCTCGAATTTTCTTGAAGAGATTTCTAGGCTTTCCCATTTTTTTGTGTCCTCTATTTCTTTGCATTGATCACTGAGGAAGGTTTTCTTATCTCTCCTTGCTATTCTTTGGAACTCTGCATTCAAATGGGTATATCTTTCTTTTTCTCCTTTGCCTTTCACTTTTCTTTTCTCAGTTATTTGTAATGCCTCCTCAGACAACCATTTTTCCTTTCTGCATTTCTTTTTCTTGGGGATGGTCTTGATCACTGCCTCCTGTACAATGTCATGAAACTCTTTCCATAGTTCTTCAGGAACTCAATTGAATCTCACACCTTGAATCTATTTGTCACTTCCACTGTATAATTGTAATGGATTTCATTTAAGTCATACCTGAATGGTCTAGTGGTTTTCCCTACTTCTTCAATTTAAGTCTGAATTTGGCAATAAGGAGTTCATGATCTGAGCCACAGTCAGCTCCTGGTCTTGTTTGTACTGACTGTATACAGCTTTTCCATCTTTGGCTGCAAAAAATATAATCAGTCTGATTTTGGTATTGACCATCTGGTGATGTCCATGTGTAGAGTCTTCTCTTGTATTCTTGGAAGAGGGTGTTTGGTATGACCGGTGCATTCTCTTGGCAAAAACTCTGTTAGCCTTTGCCCTGGTTCATTTTGTACTCCAAGGCCAAATTTGCCTGTTACTTCAGATATCTCTTGGCTTCTTACTTTTGCTTTCCTTGGATATATGAATCTTTTAATAAGTCTTTTGCCAATTTTACAACCCATGGCTGTTTTTCTGAAGGCCCTGAAAGCTATCTCTTTGAAACTTAATTGTCAGAGAATTACCCCATGTTCAGTGGAAGGATAGGAGAGTAACTTGGAAAGATGGTGAGTGCCTTGCCCCAAGTTTCAAAACTTCCCCCTATCATAAATCTATGGAAAATTTCATGTTCCTTTGGCAAACACAAATGGGTTTATCTTCCCTTGGGTACTTTCCCCCCAGCTTTTCCCACCTTTAAAATCCCTACCTCTCTTTGCTTCCACAGAGTTGAGTTCAGAGTTCTGACATCTCTCTCCTACTGATTGCCTTACAAATGTTGTCTTTGCCTGTTTAACTTTGTTTGGTACATTTTTTGCTTTGATATCAGGAAGATTTATTCTTATCCTATTGCCATATCTAATGGCAAACATTTAAGAATATTACCTTTGGGAATTCAGACTAGAAGTTTTGTCCAACCTTAGAGAGAAAAAAATTCCAAATCAAACTCTAGAATTTTGTGAAACATAAGTTACGGTATCATTTTCCCTGTAGCAGAACTCATCATTCAATAATAAACCAAATCAGAGCTGGAAATGAGGGATTCAGAGCAAGGTTTGTGTATCTGGAGATCACAGAAAGAACCAGTAGATGTAATTACAGGACCCTGGGGTCGATTTTCTGTATTGTGGGAGAAGGCAAATCTCAGAGACTGAGGAAAAAGAGGATGTGGCTTGAAATTTGAATTGGGTTTGCAGCCACTTGCATACTTATTCTCTGCCTTACATAGTGTCCTCCATATGTTGATCTCAGCTCAAATGTATCTCTATCTTCATTCATGGCCAAGAAGGTAGCTGAGAAACTTTCATGACAGGTAGGCTGATAAACCTCTTTTAACTTAAAAACCTGGAAAGGCATCACTCTCAGATCTTTATCCTGCTTGTATATGTGTGTGTGTGTATGTGATTTACTATACTGAAAAAGTGATTCTGAACAGACAATTGATTTCCCTTTATTATGGAATATAGGATAAGGGTTTTGAGACAAAATAAAATATCAAGTTATTTTCTCATGAGCAAAGATGTAATGAGAAGGTAAACTCAACAGGATCATAGTTTTAAAAGTATCAACACAATGTGGATTTTTTCATTTGTTTGCTTTAGAAAAGAAGAGATACATTAATTCAAAGGAATTAGATTAGCTAAAAATTATTATTGTTACCTCAGGCAAGACATAAGAGAAATTCAGTAAGGAAACTGAGTTGATTATTGAAACAGAGGCAGTGAAGGGGCCATAGATTGAGGAGGTCATCTAATGACTGAACTACGTGTTAAGTGTTAAATATTAGTTGCTCAGTCAATGTCTTCCTCAGTGACCAATGCAAAGACATAGAGGAAAACAATAGAATGGGAAAGACTAGAGATCTCTTTGTGAAAATTAGGCATACCATAGGGACATATGATGCAAAGATGGGGCACAATAAAGGACAGAAATGGTATGCACCTAAAAGAAAAGGAAGATATTAAGAAGAGGTGGCAAGAATACACAGAAGAACTATACAAAAGAGATCTTCATGACACAGATCCTAGAGCCAGATGTCCTGGGATGGGAAGTCAAGTGGGCCTTAGGAAGCATCACTGTGAACAAAGCTAGTGGCAGTGATTAAATCCCAATTGAGCTATTTCAAATCCTAAAAAATGATGCTGTGAAAGTGCTGCACTCAATATGCCCCAAATTTGGAAAATTCAGCAGTAGCCACAGGACTGGAAAAGGTCAGTTTTATTCCAATCCCAAAGAATGGCAATGCCAAAGAATATTCAAACTACTGCACAATTGCACTCATTTTACATGCTAGCAAAGTAATGCTCAAAATTCTCCAAGCGAGGCTGCAACAGTACATGAACCAAGAACTTCCAGATGTTCAAGGTGGATTTACAAAAGGCAGAAGAACCAGATTTCAAATTGCCAACATCCATTGGATCATCGAAAAAGCAAGAGAGTTCCAGAAAAAAACATCTACTTATGCTTTATTGACTGTGTCAAAGCCTTTGACTGTGTGGATCACAACAAACTGTGGAAAATTCTTAAAGAGATGGGAATACCAGACCACCTTACCTGCCTCCTGAGAATTTTGTATGCAGGTCAGGAAGCAACAGTTAGAACCAGACATGTAACAACAGACTGGTTCCAAATTGGGAAAGGAGTAGTTTAAGGTTGTATGTTGTCACCCTGCATGTTTAACTGCTATGCAGAGAAACTATGAGAAATGCCGGGCTGGATGAAGCACAAGCTGAAATCAAGATTGCCGGGAGAAATACCAATAACATCAGATATGCAGATTTCACCACCTTATGGCAGAAAGTGAAAAGGAACTATAGAACCTCTTGATGAAAGTGAAAGAGGAGAGTGAACAAGCTGGCTTGATACTCAACATTCAAAAAACTAAGAACATGGCATCTGGTCCCATCACTTCATGGCAAATAGATAGGGAAACAATGAAAACAGTGACAGACTTTATCTTCTTGGGCTCCAAAATCACTGTGGATGGTGACTGCAGCCATGAAATTAAAAGATGCTTGCTCCTTGGAAAAAACACTATGACCAACCTAGATAGCACATCGAAAAGCAGAAAGATTACTTTGCTGACAAAGATCCGTCTAGTCAAAGCTATGGTTTTTCTAATAGTCATTTATGGATGTGAAAGTTGGATCATAAAGAAAGCTGAGCACTGAAGATGATACTTTTCAACTATGGTGTTGGAGAAGACTCTTAAGGAGTCCCTTGGACTGCAAGGAGATCAAACCAGTCAATCCTAAACGAAATCAGTCCTGAATATTCATTGGAGGGACTGATGTTGAAGCTGAAGCTCCAATACTTGGGCCACCTGATGTGAAGAACTGACTCACTGGAAAAGACCCAGATGCTGGGAACTATTGAAGGCAGGAGGAGGAGGGAATGACAGAGGACAAGAGGTTGGATGTCATCACAGACTTGATGCACATGAGTTTAAGCAAGCACCAGGAGTTGGTGATGGACAGGGAAGCCTGGTGTGGCGCAGTCCATGGGGTCGAAAAGACTCAGACATGCCTGAGTGACTAATTGAACTGAGCTTGGTTGAGGGGAAGTACTGAGAAATTTTTCCAATAAAATGCTCCCTCGTCTGTTGATTAGCATGTCATATAACTTTTTTTCTAAAACCACCCACAATATATTATTTATTATTCTCTGGGTCTTTTTTTCAAGCAGAAACTCAAAGCAACTTTCTATATCAATCTAACAATAGAATTAGTTAAACTATATGGATTTTTCCTGTCATTTTTTAGTTGTCTAGAACCTTGATACTCAAAGGGTGTGATCCATGAACCCACAATATCACCAACATCTGGAAGCTTAACGTAATAAATTAATTTTGTGACCTTCCCCATACCTCCTGAGTTAGAATCTGCCTATTAACATAAACCCCTGAGTGATTTGTATACACGTTAAATTTCAAGAGACACTAGGATAGAGGTCCTTCCTAGATTTTATTCCTTAAATTCTATAATTCAAAAGTTTGAAGCATTTTTGGTGGGGAGGGGAGTGAAATCTAAAATACTCTTTAGATAACGTGGGCTTCCCTGGTGGCTTAGCAGTAAAGAATCTGCCTACCAGTGCAGAAAACATGAGTTTGATCTCTGGATTGGGAAGATCCCCTGGCAAAGGGAACGGCAACCCACTCCAGTATTCTTGCCTGGAAAGTCTGATGGTCAGAGGAGCCTGGCGGGCTACAGTCAAGGGGGTCTCAGAGAGTCAGACACAGCTTAGCAACTAAACAGTAACTGCCTAACATAAACTTTCTAAAAATTGTACTTCATCATATGTGTATATTCCTAATAACCCAAAATAATCACAGTTTCTTACTTGGAGCATTATAGCTCATCAGATAACGAGTTAAACATTTAAGTTGTAATCCTAATTTTCACCTCCCTCCAAAACAGGCTTTCATATGTCTAATTAATAAAGTTGAAGAAAACCAGTAAAGCCTTGAAGGAGATGACTAACCCTGGAAATTGAACACCTGTCTGTTACCTCATAGGTTCTAGCCTGTGATAGATAAACTGGGCCAGATTACTATTCAGAAGCCAAACCCTACAGCTGTGAATGCTTTCATTTCAATCTAACTTGTCAACCACAGATTGCTTTTTTTTAACAGACCCATTATCAATCTTACTTAATATGTTGCCAAATCATTACTTGCACCATTACTGATAAATATACCACTTTGATGTGCTTAGATTATTTATCATTAGTCTTCGATGGGAAGGTTTGAACATAGTCTCATATGGTTCTACCCTGAGAAATTTCTAATTGCATAATTATTAAAATGGGCATCTTGCCATGAGAATACCAAAATTACTGCAAGAGCTCAATCACAGACTTATACCCGAAACACTACAAACACACACACACATATATAGACACACATTGATTGGAATTCAATATATATACCAAATTATATGTGTAACAGATGCACTTTATACACACTATGTAAGCATGTTCTAAAAAGCTAGGATTAAATTTGTTACATTTCTATATTTAAACTGTAAGACATTGCCATTTTAAATGCACAGAGGAAATAACAAAAGGAATAACTGAGGAATAGAGAAATATTTCAAATTTTGACATTTAATTTTATTAGTAGAATAAGGTTGGTAATAAAAATTATTGAGCACTCTGTCTTTAATTTTAAGTAGAAATTTAAACATTTCTATGTTAATTTTAGAATATAATCATTTTATTTGTATGATTTTTAAGTTTTCTACCATTGTTTACTATCTTGATACTCTAAATATGATAAATCTTTTGCCTTATCTAATTTAATGCATATAAGAATTTATTGTATATGAGGCTATCTTCAAAATGTATTCAGAATTCATTTATTTCTCTACCTTTACTATTATGACCCTAATCCAACCACTTGTAACCTCCACTAAAACCACCTTCATAAACCTATGCTCCACCCTCTAGATTCCAAAACCTTTGAAGTCCAAAGGCAGCCTTTGCCTGAGGCACCTTCCTTACTTTGCAATGTAAAGGCAAAGGCTTCGTATCACATTTAGGGCAATATTCAAATTATTTACCATAGCTTGGTGTCTATAAAATTTAGTAATGGCTGTTCCACTATCTTCACCCTAATTTGTTTGCTCAGTCCAAATCTACCATATTCTATTCCTTGAATAGTCCAAATTTAGTGTGAACTTTGAGTATTTACACTTGCTGCTTTTTCTGGCTTAAATTTACTTCCAGACCTTTTCCCTACATTTCCTTCTAGTTTCTGTTCAACTGTTATCTCTTCAAAAAATGCCTTATCCAACTACTCTAAAATGCCTCCCACTAATCTTAATCCCTTTACATTACTTTACTTTTCTTGAATACACCACGTGGTAACTAAAATTGTAATACAGATTGTTTAAATATATGGTAATTTTCTGTCTATCTCTGGAAAATGTAACTCCATGAGGGCAGGAATTTGCCTCCTTTGTTCTTTCAGTGGCTAAAAACATTGTTATATATACATGCATGTATGTATTTATTTAACACTTAAGAGACTGCAGGATAGTATCTGTTAGTTCTGCCACAGACAAATTGTATGATTCTGGGCAATATTTATTAAATGCCCCATTCTATAGGAGCCATTCAGCTAATATTGTTTCTCTTCAAAGAAGGATTAATATAGGCTCTTCCTGAACTTGATTAAATTAGAAGGATTATAATAATGCTTCTGCAAAACTTGATTATAAGGGTTAAATGAGATCGAATAGTGGTTTTCCCTTTTCTTAGAGAACAGTTGGAGTCCTATTAAAGACTTTTCAGTCTTTTTCCTTCCTGGTTGCCTAGAAATCTTGTTGGCATCAGGGGTCACATTTTTCTTTTCCTTTTTTCTCCCACAACACTTATCTCAGACAATGAATTGATATTTAATGATCTTGCCATTACTGGAAAGAGTTTCAGACTTTACTGGGATTGAAACACAGAGTAAATGGCATTGCTGCTAATTATGTCATAAATTAGCACTTTAAAAGTCTGTTTTCTTATCTCAAGGTACATGTTTTGATGCTTCTTCCCGAGTGACTGCCCCTTAGGTGTTCAATGAAAAAAGACCCGAAATTAGTGCAGATTCCCTTGAAACTAAATCAACAGGATATATTTATCAAAGAATTCACTTTGCACAGATTCAAGTTTATTCATATATATAACTCAATCATTTGGTTATCCTGAAACTTTAAATGGGATCCTAAAATAATTACAGCACAAAATCAAGTCTCAGATAATGAACAAGGTGTCAAGTTTACTCTAGGGCTATGACTATTTCATTTTCCAATCAAGTCTGTAACAGCTCCATTAATGATCGCATTGTGTCTCTGACTGATGCTTTGAAAACTTTTAATTTAAAAGGCAAGTCCTATGACAATTTTGTTTGTATGGTGTATATAAAGAGACTAATGTTTACAGATTTGAATATAATCCTCAAATTCTAACACTATAATTTATATTAATACTTGTTAATACTTTGTTTATATAGCGATTAAGCATTTTTCAAAAGTTTATATTATCTCATATCATCTTACAGCAACCCACTGAACAGAAAGAGGCTGTTATCTTCATTTTGCAATGGGAACACAAGTCCAACCGAGATTCAAGTGGTCATACTCTAAGTTGTAAAACCAAACTTAGAATGTAAGTTCACTATCCTTACTTCAGTCTCTTTTCTTCATTGTTAAATTGTATTCTACTAACTGTGTGGCAGCTGTAAGAGAGATATTTTTTTTAACGTAATGAAGCTAGTAGTTCCAGGTATAATATGGATTTTTTTTAGAGACTGATGTGAAATAGGAGGCAAAAATCATAGGGAGATTACCAGAGTATAGGTACCACAGCAAATCTTGAATATTTTTTTAAGGGAGGGGGATGGGGAGAATAGGACAAAAAGACTTCAAGGAATGAAAGGATTGCATGGGGCACACCCTTCATTCCTATGAACAGAGGTATAGGTATTGCAGATGGAGTTGTCTTATCTAGAGATCTGGGAGCCCTGTGTGCTCTGTCCCTCAGTCCAGTCATGTACAACTCTCTAGGACCCTATGGACTGTAGCCCACCAGGCTCCTCTGTCCATGGGATTTCCCAAGCAAGAATACTGGAGTGGGTTGCCATTTCCTACTCCAGGAGATCTTCCGCACCCAGGGATCCAGCAGCTTGTGCATTGGCAGGCAGATTCTTTACCACTGAGCCACCTGTGAAGCACCCCTGGAAGCCCTAGGTCTTCCTTTCCTCATAAAGAATCTGCTCTATGTTTACTAGCAAGTAAGATAAATCCATAGACTCACATTGGATATTTTAAGGAGGATACTTAGATCTATGTAGAAGAAAACACCCGTGTACTTCTTTGTCCATGAGATGATGAGCAATTTGAAGAGTCCTATAAGTGGTTATTTCCACAGGAACTAATGCATAATAGGCATTCCACAAATACTGGTTAAATGAAGAAATGTAATAGGAAATACAAATAAAAAGAGGAAGATGACAGAGAGACAGATAATAGAGCACAGAAACCTCTGACTTCCCAATTCCCCCCTCTGGTTGATATAAAAGAAGAATAATTGCTAGCTGAAGTTTTTTCATAAGTTATCTTTATAAAATGATGAGATTCTCTGAGTCACATATAGGAATGATTAATTGTAGTCACATTGAGTTGAGTTCTCTTATCTTTTTCATATTTCTGACTCATAATTTCTTAGGAGTTTGTGAAGAAGGACCCATCATATCCCTTTAAGTTACCCACAGCCTGGAATATTCTGTACAACCAATCCATAATCAGTCTTTACTTTGTATGTTGTTGTTGTTCAGTCACCAAGTCGTGTCCGACTCTCTGCAACTCCATGAGCTGCAACAGGCCAGCCTTCTCTGTCCTTCACTATCTCCCAGAGTTTGCTAAAATTCATGTCCATTGAGTCAGTGATGCTATCTAACCATCTCTGTATAGCAGCAACTTTTAAAATGTATGAGAACTAAACAATTCTGCAGTGTTGCTCTAATTAAGCCTTTATTTTATTGTAAGCTTCTATAGTAGAAAAGGTTCCAATTAAATTTCATTTAGGAGCAAGTCAATTCATTTAAACAAAAGTAGTTTCTTTGTTCTTATTTTGAGAGTTCAGCAAAAAACGTTCCTAATACTCATTCTAAATTGGCAACCTCAAAATAAAAATTCCCTTGCCTATGTTTCTAATGCAATATGCTACTACATTTCAATTTTCTTTTCATGTGTAATATGAAAAATATAATAAAGTGCAAATAAAATAAAAAGTAGTGATTGCCAACATAGAGAAATATTGAAAGTGTACTTTTAATTGAATCTTGACAAAGCATTATACCATTTATGTACGTTTAAAAGTATATTATGTATTATTTATAATCATTCACATGATTAGTAAAATTATAAATACTTGAGAGGTTAGATAGGATAGATTATCCTAGGTTAGATTAGGATATTAGTCACTTCCGTAGAGTAAGAGAGGGGAATAGGAAGTCTGTATTTGCCGAGGCATAGATCCTCAGCAATCTAAGATGCTTTATAGATTAGAAGTAAATTAATCATTAGCATATATGCATAAGGTTTATATTTGTGATTTATAACACAAATGGGTTTTCCTAAGTTTGTTGCTCTCTATTTTATGCTCTTTAACATTGTTCATAATTATTAAAATAGCTAAGTTAACTAATATAAAAATATTTTGGCCAGATGATGTTATAGACACAAGCATCTCCCTGCCTTCTTTATTAGGTTCTCCAAAGAAAAAGAATCAATAGTCTGTCTGTAGTTATATAAGAAAGAAGTCAGTAAGAATGATTGGTTTATGATTTTATGGAGGTTGAGAAGTCCCATGAACTGCCATCTGCAAACTGGAGAACCAGGAGAGCTGATGCATATTGCATTCCAAATCCAGAGGCTAGCAAACCAGGAGCCCAAATGTCTAAGAGGAGAAGGTAGAGGTCCTAACTCAAGCAGAGAGCAGAGTCACCCTTCTTCCACTTTTTTGTCCATTTAAGCCCTTAGTGGATTGGATGATGACCACTTGATTGATGAAGGTGATCTTCACTCAGTCTGCAAATTCAAATACTAAGTTCTTCCAGAAACACTCTCACAGACACACCTAGAAATAATGTTTATATTATATATATAATGTTTATATATAAATAATATTTATACAGAGAGTAACAGCTCTCTGGGCATCCCTTTGCCCTATGAAGTTAACACATAAAATGAACCCTCACATTCATTAGCAATGTTCTTTTAGATAGGTAAAAAATATACAAATAATAATAAAACATTGTTGCAATAACATATGTAAACATAAATGTAAATAAGTGATATATTGCATAGAGGAAATTATATGTCTGGAAGAAAGTCTACTAAACAAATGACAAAGAGATGATTTTAGTTAAAAAGTAACAAACTATTTAAAGGTTTGGGGCTCCAGAGGCAGAAAAAATCTTGGGAAAAAGATTTTCAATATTAAAAATTGGTTGAACACCAATTTTATAAATGTTCAAACATCTAATTATGTCAGAAATAAATTTACTTCCGGCAACATTAAAATAAGGTATAGATTAGTTTCTTTTCTTAAAAATAGTCAAAAGAGAATGTAACAGTAAAAATATAGGACACCTTGGATAGGTAACCAAAATTTCAGTATAGGAAGATCCTGAGATCACCTCCTCCCAAAGGAACAGCAAAATTACAACTATTTACCAACCAACTATCAATGAGAACAACATTAAGACTAGCAGCAAAGCTAATCTATAAGTAAGGATCTACAAGAGCACCTACAACAAGACAAGCAGGTGGGGTGGAGACACAGTAAAAGCAAGACCCACACTCCTTGGTTGGCAAACCACAAATGGGAAGAGAATCATAATTACAGAGCTCCTCCCCAAGGAGTGAGGGATCTGAGCTCCACTTGAGCTCCCCAACCCAAGGGTACTGCACTGGGAAGATGAACCCCTAGAATACTGTTTTCAAGGCCAGAAGGGCTTGCTTTCAGGAGAGCCAGGGGACAGCAGGAAACAGAGACTCTTTACCTAAAGGGGGCACCCAGAATCTCACATGTTCAGAGACCCAGGGCAGAAGAAATAAATTGAAAAGAGCTTGGGTCAGACATATTTCTTGATCTTGGAGAGCCTCACAGAGATGTATAAAACAAAACAGGAGTATCCTGGGGACGTAGGCACTGGTAGTGACCATTTTGGGTAGCTCTTTCTACCATGAGCTCACTGGTGCTGGAAATGCCATTTTGGGATCCTTCTAGCTTATTAGCACCAGGACTCAGATTGGCCCAATAGCCACTCAATCCCGAGACTTGTGTTCCAAACCAAACTCTGCATCTTTCTACTGTATTACCCAGGGTTACTATTTTAATCCCTCTCAAATTTATTGTCCCATTGGTAAAATGAGTATAACAACAGAATCCATCTTATAGGGTTTGTTGTTGTTATTGTTTAGTTGCTAAGTCATATCCAACTCTCTTTTGACCCTACAGACTGTTAACCCACCAGGCTCCTCTGTCCATGGGAGTTCCCAGAAAAGAATACTGGAGTGGATTGCCATTTCCTTCTGCAGGGGCTCTTCCTGACCCAGGAATTGAACTGGTGTATCCTGCATTGGCAGGTGGGTTCTTTACCACTGAGGGAAGCCCCTTATAGGGTTTGGTGGAATTTAAATAAAATAATTCTTTTACAACAGTGCTTGACTTGGCTGAAGTGCCTAATAAGCAGCAACTGTTTCTTTCAAGTGATACAGGTAAGAAATAAACTAAATACTCCACAAACTATGCAGTTCACCTCAAGAGAAACAAAAGTCATTGTAAATTATTTTGTGGCATTTGATGAGGCACTACCAACTCATCAAATCGCTAAACCCTATAATAGATGAAATGATGTTAATTTAAGTCCACTTCAACCTAATTGTCTATCCACAGTAGATCATTTCTGATACAACTTTCTTTTTACTTCTAGTCATTGGATGTGTTCATTTACACAAACCATATTTCTTTCAAAGACTCCATGAATGAACACAAACTTTTTGAAGGGAAGGACTTGTTGCCTTTGGTTATTTTGCAGGCAGGTAAGAAGAAATTGCCTAAATGGAAAGTTAAGTTATATATACAGCGAAATGTTATTTACTATGCAGAAAACACTAGAAAAACTTTTATTAAAGCAAATGTAATACCCATTCATAGATTGATATTTTTCACATGTATGCACTCACATACACATTTGTAAGTCAAGAAATGTGTAGCAGTGTATATCGGATCTGTTGCTGCTGAACTGCTAAACTGCAGTTGAGAGAAATTTAGTGTTTTCTCGAAGCAGGGTTGCACCTTTTTGTTGTTATTTCTGTTGTTTGATTTTTCCTCCCTTTCTCCTTGAGACATTGGGACCCAGGAAAGACATCAACTATATATAACAAATGTTTTTATAAGAAACAATCCAACATGAGATATATTCTGTTATTTATTTACTCAGTGCTACTTTAATTTTTAATATGCTATCTGCAACTCACTAAATTGATTTCAAAAGCCAACAATGTATCAGGCTGTGTATTAATAATCCTGAGGCCTAGACATGTCAATGTGTTTAAGAGGTTTCTAACTAAGAGGTGTGTCTACAGCCTAGAGTCTCTCTTGGAATCTGGATATTCACTTATTTGTTCATTCCTCGTAGACATTTACTGAATACCACTAAGTGCTCATGTCCAGAAAACATGGACAGAGCATCAGATAAAATGTAGAATGTTTTTCTTCTTATGTAACAATAGTATCTCTCCTACTTTCTTTACAAAGAACTCAATATTGGTGTTATAAATATAACAATTATACCTCAGTAAATCTGTGGGAAAAAAAAGAAAATAAAGTTAAAACAATTTAAATGTAAGACTGAGATAACCCAAGTTACTTTCCTAATTAGAGGAAAATGGGAAGAGTGTAAAACCATCTCTAATATATTTTACTTGTGGTGCAAGAGACACAAGAACTTGAACTTTCTCTTTTGGAGAAAAGCAGCTAGAATGTAACCTATGCTGGGAAAGAAGACAGTGTTGGGCACCTAATTCTTCTTGGGTCAGAGAATCAGAAGCATTAGTAGGGCCTCCAGGCAGATGAGGGATCCGCTTAGTGACATCTTTTGTTTCCTTAGCTGAACCTTGAGATATGTTAGGTGTGATGTTCACAATTTGCCTAAAGCTGTCAATCTGCTTAGTTAGCATTTAGCACAATAGAGTGCATATAGTAAGAATAAGGTTTCATTAGAATTTTATTTATTGTAAACTAAAGCTCTAAAAAATGTTATCTTAATCTATTATTCATACCATGTAATTGTTTCTCTACAACTTTTAACAATTTGAAGGGGATCATGGTAAGCACTGTTACAGATGCTCTAGTGTATATCCTCAACTGTCAATATATAGCGTAGTATAAAGATGATGATAAATATCAAAAATACTACTGCTATTACCCCCTATTACTGCTACCACTATTATGATAATTATTACTACCATATATTGAGCTCTCACTGTATGCCAGCTCTGAAATGTGTAAGTCAGAAAGTACGATCTCACTTTTAGACAAATCAAAAAATTTAACAAGTTGTAGAATAACTGATACATAGGTGAAATGACAATGATGAGAATAAAGCTTAAAAATATATATATATATTTAAGAAAAAGAATTTAGTTGGTTAAAATACATCACATAATAAAGATTTCATCATTTTAACTAATATGATGCCATCAGTATACTTCAAATTATAAAGATTCATGACGACTATCAATGTGACTGAATCACTGTAGAAGCCACAAAAGACTAACATTAAACTGGATGTTCTTTGCTAACAATATAAAAATTTAATGGTTCATTTATTTTCCTTTATTATAGACAAATAAACCTGTCATTAATTTAATCTTCTATTGTAAAATACAGAAATACCCTCATTTCCTTATTGAAGATATCAGAGAAGCATAGTATAATTTTGTAGTATTACTCAGCTTTATTTTGTTCATTTTAATACTGTTTTTATTCAATTTTATCTGTTGCAGAAGTGGAATTGCTTTACATATTGCATAGTTTGAAATAAAATTGGAGGTGGTGTCTTTATTTTTTCCTTATCTCAAAATATTCATGTTGCTATCTTTTAATAGGAAATATTTTATAAAATTATTTTCTTTGCTAAGTACTGATTATAGACTAAAAAGAAAATAGGAAAGAGAGGGAAATACAGAAATTCATTTTGTTATTATTTCTCCCATCATTTCAATTGGTAAATTCAATTATCAAAAGAAATGAATTAATTTGGGTTTGTAAAATAATGAAACACAGTTTTCTCTCAGTATCACAACTGACTATTAGAAAATTATTAAAATAGAATAATATATAAATAACCCTATATGCGCTTGCTACTAGCTGTTTTATAAAAATATATTGGACATGCCTTTAAATGAAGACTTCAGAATTTACCCATTGTTATATATTATTGTTCCTTTTAAACACATATATCTATCTTTATATTCCACATTGCTTTGATACTCAGTTTTTTTCTTCTTTCTGCATTCCCAGAGAACACAGATGCTACTCTGTCTCATTCTTTTTTGAGGAGCTTTAAGCATAAGAGCAAATTTGGCAAAGAGATAAGACTAAAGGGAGTGAATCATTCTGTCAGCTCATGAATTTCTCAATGGGGATCCATCTACCAGAATCTTTACTGTTATAGTCATTTTGGCATGTTTTATTACATGTATCTATCTAAATAAATTCAATATATTTTAAAAACATATATATTTTAGAAAATTGGAGTATTGCTTTAAATGACTGATTATGCAGTTTTTAATAAGTAATAGCAACTACACAATACACATGTGTTCAAAGAATAGTTTAAGAAGTAAATGAATGCTTAAAAGAAATATCACTATGTGTTTCTGTGTGTGTGTGTGTGCTGTCATGTCTGACTCTTTGCGATCCCATGAACTGTAGTCTTACCAGGCTTCTCTGTCCATGGGATTTCCCAAGCAAGAATACTGGAATGAGTTGCTATTTCCTTCTCCAGGGGATCTTCCCAATCCAGGGACTGGGACTGAACCAGCATCTCCTCTGTCTCCCACATTGGCAGGCAGATTCTTTATCACTGAGTCACCTTTCTTATTGTTGTTGTAATAAATGACCACAAGATGAATGACTTAAAATGATATATATTTACTATCTTGCATTTATGAATGTCAGAATTCCTAAATGAATTACAATCAAGATATTGAAGAAGACTAACATCTAATTACTCAATCCTAAAGGAAATTAACTCTGAATATTCATTGAAATGAATGATGCTGAAGCTATAGCTCCAATACTTTGGCCACCTGATGTTAAGAGCAGACTCATTGGAAAAGATGCTAATGCTGGGAAAGATTGAGGGCAGAAGGAGAAGGGGTGATAGAGAATGAAATGATTGTATGGCATCATCATCAATGGACATGAGTTTCAGCAAACTCTGGGAGATAGTGAAGGACAGGGAAGCCTGGGGTTGCAAAGAGTCTGACAAGACAGAATGACTGAACAACAACAAGATATTGACACATTTGCATTCTTTATAGAGTTTCTGTGGGAAAGTTTGTTTCATTGGGTTTTCTGCATCTAGAGGCTGCCTCTGTTCTTGAGGCATTGTTCTGGTTCCTTATCCTCAATGCTGCCTCTCTTGCTGCCATTTCTCTGGTTTTCTTTTCTCTTTTAATGTAATCACCTCAGTGATTACATTAGCCCTACTGGGAAAATCATGGATAATTTCTTTATTTTAAAGGCAGTTGATTAGCATCCTTAATTCCATCTGCAACTTTAATTTCCTCCTTTACCATAGAACATGGAAATATTTGGGAAAGCCATTACTTTGCCTATCATACTATTATATGATACTGTATACTAATAAGTAACTTGAAAGGGAGAAAGACTTAGAAAGGGAGAGTTTTGGAGATTATGAGAAGAATTTTAGAGTGTATTTTAAATGAAAGTAAACTAAAGAATTTAAGCAAGAGAAACATCAGCAATTCAATTTATCTCTTTAAAGGGTTGCTTGTATGCAATATATCCAATTAATGGGAGTTAAGAATGAATTTTGTAATGCATTTCATGAAAAAATGTGAGAAAAAGAAAAATTAACAGAGCACAGATCCTAAGGTATCTAAATCAAATTTTGGACTCCCATTTAACCTGCTAAATACCCTGGGGAAATTCTCAGTTCCCTTAAATGTAAATTGAGGATGATAGTGGCCCCACACTCTTAGTTTTTGCTTTTGTTTTATTTTTTTAATAAAACTAAGGTAGTGCATGTAAAAAACTTAAAGTGTTAGTACATGAGTTCCTTAATAAATATTAGTTTTACAAGATTTTGGAGGTAAAGCTTACGGAATGACTGAATGTGGTTTTAAGACAAAATTGAAAATGACTTCTAAATTTCTGAAAATCAAGGCTTTTTTAATGCTAAAGACTAGAGTGGAGTGTATATGACTAAGTACTCCAAGCATTTGCTTTCTAATTTGACACTGGCAAGAATTTCAACAACAATGTTGAGAAAAAAGTGCATGTAAGTACTGTTGCTCAAATACCAGTTTGAAATTGAGCAGAGAATCATCATATGTTCAGTTCAGTTCAGTTCACTTCAGTTCAGTGTATCAGTCCTGTTTGACTCAGCAGTTCCGTGGAATGTAGCACACCAGGCTTCCCTGTCCAGTACCAACTCGCGGACCTTGCTCAAACTCATGTCCATCGAGTCGGTGATGCCATTCAGCCATCTCATCCTCTGTCATCCCCTTCTCCTCCCGCCTTCAATCTTTCCCAGCATCAGGGTCTTTTCCAATGAATCAGTTCTTTGCATCAGGTGGACAAAGTATTGGAATTTCAACTTCAGCAAGAGTCCCTCAAATGAATATTCAGGATTGATTTCATTTAGGATTGACTGGTTTGATTTCCTTGCAGTCTAAGTGAGTCTCAAGAGTCTTCTCTTTCTGGCTTACTTCACTCTGTATAATAGGCTCCAGTTTCATCCACCTCATTAGAACTGATTCAAATGTATTCTTTTTAATGGCTGAATAATATTCCATTGTGTATATGTACCACAGCTTCCTTATCCATTCATCAGCTGATGGGCATCTAGGCTGGTTCCATGTCCTGGCTATTATAAACAGTGTTGCGATGAACATTGGGGTACACGTATCTCTTTCAAGTCTGGTTTCCTCAGTGTGTATGCCCAGCAGTGGGATTGCTGGGTCATATGGCAGTCCTATTTCCAGTTTTTTGAGGAATCTCCACACTGTTCTCCATAGTGGCTGTACTTGGCATGGAAGCATGTTAATTATCATATGTGAAACGAATCACCAGTCCAGGTTCAATGCATGATACAGGGTGGTTGGGGCTGGTGCACCAGGATGACCCGGAGGGATGGGATGGCGAGGGAGGTGGAAGGGGGGTTCTGGAAGGGGAAAACATGTACACCCATGGTGGATTCATGTCAATGTATGGCAAAAAAAATACAATATTGTAAAGTTAAAAGATAAAAAATAAACTAATTAAAAAAAAAAAAGTGTTCTCCAACACCACAGTTCAAAAGCATCAAGTCTTCAGTGCTCAGCTTTCTTTATGGTCTAACTCTCACATCCATATGTGACTACTGGGAAAACCATAGTTTTACTACATAGACATTTGTTGGCAAAGTAATGTCTCTGCTTTTTAATATGCTCTCTGTGTTGGTCATAGCTTTTCTTCCAAGGAGCAAGCATTTTTTAATTTCATGGCTTCAGTCACCATCTGCAGTGATTTTGAAGCCCCAAAATATAATATCTCACTGTTTCCATTGTTTCCCCATCTATTTTCCATGAAGTGATGGGACCAGATGCCAAGGTCTTAGTTTTTTGAACGTTGAGTTATAAGCCAACTTTTTCACTTTCTTCTTTCATTTTCAGCAAGAGGCTCTTTAGTTTTTCTTCACTTTCTGCCATAAGGGTGGTGTCATCTGCATATCTGAGGTTATTGATATTTCTCCCAGAAATTTTGATTCTAACTTGTGCTTCATCCAGCCTGAAATTTCACATGATGTACTCTGTATATAAGTTAAATGAGCAGGGTGACAATATACAGCCTTGACATAATCCTTTTCCTATTTGGAACCAGTCTGTTGTTCCATGTCCAGTTCTAACTGTTGCTTCCTGACCTGCATACAGGTTTCTCAAGAGACAGGTCAGATGGTCTAGTATTCCCATCTCTTTCAGAATTTTCCACAGTTTATTGTGATCCACACAGTCAAAGGCTTTGACATAGTCAATAAAGCAGAAATAGATGTTTTTCTGGAACTCTCTTGCTTTTTCGATGATCCAGCGGATGTTGGCAATTTGATCGCTGCTTCCTCTGCCTTTTCTAAAACCAGCTTAAACATCTGGAAGTTTACGGTTCACGTATTGCTGAAGTCTGGCTTGGAGAATTTGGAGCATTACTTACTAGTGTGTGAGATGAGTGTAATTGTGCGGTTATTTGAGCATTCTTTGGCACTGCTTTTCTTACAGATTGGAGTGAAAACTGACCTTTTCCAGTCCTGTGACCACTGCTGAGTTTTCCAGATTTGCTGGCATATCGAATGCAGCACTTTCACAGCATTATCTTTGATTTGAAGCATCATCTTTGATTTGAAATAGCTCAACTGGAATTCCATCACCTCCACTAGCTTTGTTCATAGTGATGCTTTCTAAGGACCACTTGACTTCACATTCCAGGATGTCTGGCTCTAGGTGAGTGATCACACCATCGTGATTATCTGGGTCGTGAAGATCTTTTTTGTACAGTTCTTCTGTTTATTCTTGCCACCTCTTCTTAATCTCTTCTGCTTCTGTTAGCTCCATACCATTTCTGTCCTTTATCGAGCCCATCTTTGCATGAAATGTTCCCTTGGTATCTATAATTTTCTTGAAGAGATCTCTAGTCTTTCCCATTCTGTTGTTTTCCTCTATTTCTTTGCATTGATTGCTGAGGAAGGCTTTCTTATCTCTCTTTGCTATTCTTTGGAACTTTACATTCAGATGGGAATATCTCTCCTTTTCTCCTTTACTTTTTGCCTCTCTTCTTTTCACAGCTATCTGTAAGGCCTCCTCAGACAACCATTTTGCTCTTTTGCATTTCTTTCCCATGAGGATGGTCTTGATCCCTATCTCCTGTACAATGTCACGAACCTCTATCCATAGTTCATCAGGCACTCTGTCTATCAGATCTAGTCCCTTAAATCTATTTGTCACTTCCACTGTATAATCATAAGGGATTTGATTTAGGTCATACCTGAATGGTCTAGTGGTTTTTCCTACTTTCTTCGATTTAAGTCTGAATTTTGCAATAAGGAGTTCATGATCTGAGCCACAGTCCGTTCCCAGTCTTGTTTTTGCTGACTGTATAGAGCTTCTCCATCTTTGGCTGCAAAGAATATAATCAATCTGATTTTGGTGTTGACCATCTGGTGATGTCCATGTGTAAAGTCTTCTCTTGTATTCTTGGAAGAAGGTGTTTGCTCTGACCTGTGTGTTCTCTTGGCAAAATATTATTATTAATATTATTATTATTATTATTGTTAATGGTTATTAATATTACCAAGTAACAAATTCCACATTATAAAATATTGCTCAGTGGCATTATGCTGCTTTAATGCAAAAGAATAGCTAAGTTTATTTTGGAAAAAATAGCAGTGATTTTAGAGAATTTCCCAAAGAAAAGATGATCCTAGGTAATAGAATTCAAGCAAGGTAAAGGGAAAAACGAAGACAAGAGTGTATGTTTCTCTCTGTTCATGCTGATGGACATACAAATATTGAGGCTAGCAGCAGGCATCTGGTGGAAAAGGTAAATGGTAAACCATGTACTAACATCATCATGAACTATGGACTATCCACAGGAGACTAATAAGCTGCAATTCTGAAGTTTCCCATACAGGAGCTTCAAAGGAGTGGAGTTTAATAAGTTGGAGAAATAATAACCATTATGAAGAAGCATGGGTACTGTGACAGTTTAGCAACAGAAAATAGTTCATTTGGATTTCAGTACCCATGAGAAACAGGGAAAGGGGTTAATTGCAGGAGCACTTCATGTCTAATCACTAGCTTAACATCATGTTTATTCCTTTAGGCAACAAACATGTTTAAGCAGTACGCTGATCAATGAAGTAGTTCTAGGAATGATGTGAAGGACAGAAACAATAGCAAGTCTCAATGCTCAGTTATTTGATGTGCTAGTGAGAAAAACAAGCTAGGGAAAAAAATAATAAATGACCATATCTGCCACAAAGGAGACATGCCATATTTTTTGAGGCCACATAAAGGAAGATTATGAGTCTCTTTGAGACTTAAGAGCACAGTAGATGTCAATCAAACATAGACCTCAGGAATAATGTCTTAGGGAGAGAGAACACCATATGCAATATTTGTAAGCAGAACACAATACAGCACATTTATAAAATAAAGACTTTTCGACCAGAGTGTTGAGAGGGAGAGGAATGTGTGTTGAAAATGAAACTGGTTATGTAGGCAGGGGTGAAAAGACAAAAGCACTTCAGGTTTGGTAAGAACTTGAAAAATAATAAGAAATATCTTGCACGAGAAATCTCTCTTTCTGTCTCTGTCTCTCCTGTTCTTCGGTCGCACACATAAACTATAAGCAACAACACAGCAATGAACTGGAAGTGGGAGAATAGGTTAAAATTGAAACAAATTATATATTGCAGACATTACCATAACTGGCAGTATAGAATACTTATATTTATCCATAAATAAGTAGAACATTGAGATCAAGAATCAACTAAAGAATGTTTAAGTATTTTTGGAAATATAAAGGGTGGCTCTGTACAGTTTGATATTAAAATCTAAGGTACAGTTTGATATTAAAATCTAAGGTAAATTCCTCCACAAATACGTGAAAAACTTGGCAGTTTATATGAAAAAGTTTAAAATGAAGTTGTAAGTATACTTTACAAAGATACTCTTCAGTTTCTGCTAAAGAAACAATCCATATAAGTTAATCAAGTGTGGCCTTTAAGGAGCATGGCTATAGGAAAATACAGTTATTTTTCTGCGTCTCTCTTTATAGGAAGGTTTTAATACATTTCTCTGTACTTTTAACTTTACTGAAATATTTATTGACTAAAATGCCCATAGAGGTAACTTTCTTCTCACTTCAGCCCAGCTTCCATCATGCAGTTCTTCGTTTCCAAAATGCTTTATGACACCTGTGTCATATTCCCTCAGCCACATTTCTCACACTTGAGAGTCCGTTCTCTATCCTTTTTGTGATATCAGGTCTTTAAATCTCATCAATTATAAGTGTTAGCCGATTTTTTTTTCAGTTTGATCTCACTCTGCAGAACAGATTTTATTCTGAACCTTTCATCCAAATAGGTAAAAATAGTTTCCACTAGATTTCTAGACAAATACGATTAAAACTCTTTTTAACAGGAGTGCCCAAACCATATCTTTCATTATTTATGTCTTCCATTCAGATAATAAACTCACGCTGAGACTCAAAGATTTGGTTGATACAAATATTTTCATAAAATGTCAGCAGTATAAGGCTCCAGTCCTCACCTACTTCATTGTTTTTCTATAAATTGTTCAATTAAAATTCAAGTAAAAGTATATGACAAACCCACAGCAAACATTATCCTCAATGGTGAAAAATTGAAAGCATTTCCCCTAAAGTCAGGAACAAGGCAAGGATGCCCACTTTCACCACTACTATTCAACATAGTTTTGGAAGTTTTGGCCACAGCAATCAGAGCTGAAAAAGAAATAAAAGGAATACAGATAGGAAAAGAAGAAGTAAAACTCTCACTGTTTGCAGATGACATGATCCTCTACATAGAAAACCCTAAAGACTCTACTAGAAAATTACTAGAGTTGATCAATGAATATAGTAAAGTTGCAGGATATAAAATTAACACACAGAAATCCCTTGCATTCCTATACTCCAATATTGAGAAAACAGAAAGAGAAATTAAGGAAACAATACCATTCACCACTGCATCAAAAAGAATAAAATACTTAGGAATATATCTACCTAAAGAAACAAAAGACTTATATATAGAAAACTATAAAACACTGATGAAAGAAATCAAAGAGGACACAAACAGATGGAGAAATATACCGTGTTCATGGATTGGAAGAATTAATATAGTGAAAATGAGTATTCTACCCAAAGCAATCTACAGATTCAATGCAATCCCTATCAAGCTACCAATGGTATTTTTCACAGAACTAGAACAAATCATCTCACAATTTGTATGGAAATATAAGAAACCTCGAATAGCCAAAGCAATCTTGAGGAAGAAGAATGGAACTGGAGGAATCAACCTGCCTGACTTCAGGCTCTACTACAAAGCCACAGTCATCAAGACAGTATGGTATTGGCACAAAGATAGAAATATAGATCAATGGAACAAAATAGAAAGCCCAGAGATAAACCCACGCACATATGGACACCTTATCTTCGACAAAGGAGGCAAGAATATACAATGGAGAAAAGACAATCTCTTTAACAAGTGGTGCTGGGAAAACTGGTCAACCACTTGTAAAAGAATGAAACTAGAACACTTCCTAACACCGTACACAAAAATAAACTCAAAATGGATTAAAGATCTAAACATAAGACCAGAAACAATAAAACTCCTAGAGGAAAACATAGGCAAAACACTCTCCGACATAAATCACAGCAGGATCCTCCATGACCCACCTCCCAGAATATTGGAAATAAAAGCAAAAATAAACAAATGGGACCTAATTAAAATTAAAAGCTTTTGCACAACAAAGGAAACTATAAACAAGGTGAAAAGACAGCCTTCAGAATGGGAGAAAATGATAGCAAATGAAGCAACAGACAAACAATTAATCTCAAAAATATACAAGCAACTTCTGCAGCTGTATTCCCGAAAAATAAACGACCCGATCAAAAAATGGGCCAAAGAACTAAACAGACATTTCTCCCAAGAAGACATACAGATGGCTAACAAACACATGAAAAGATGCTCAACATCACTCATTATTAGAGAAATGCAAATCAAAACCACAATGAGGTATCATTTCACACCAGTCAGAATGGCTGCTATCCAAAAGTCTACAAGCAATAAATGCTGGAGAGGGTGTGGAGAAAAGGGAACCCTCTTACACTGTTGGTGGGAATGCAAACTAGTACAGCCACTATGGAGAACAGTGTGGAGATTCCTTAAAAAACTGGGAATAGAACTGCCATATGACCCAGCAATCCCACTGCTGGGCATATACACCGAGGAAACCAGAATTGAAAGAGACGCGTGTACCCCAATGTTCATCGCAGCACTGTTTACAATAGCCAGGACATGGAAGCAACCTAGATGTCCATCAGCAGACGAATGGATAAGGAAGCTGTGGTACATATACACAATGGAATATTACTCAGCCATTAAAAAAAATACATTTGAATCGGTTCTACTGAGATGGATGAAACTGGAGCCCATTATACAGAGTGAAGTAAGCCAGAAAGAAAAACAACAATACAGTATACTAATGCATATATATGGAATTTGAAAGATGGTAACGATAACCCTATATGCGAGACAGAATAAGAGACACAGATGCATGGAACAATTTTATGGACTCTGAGGGAGAAGGTGAGGGTGGGACGTTCTGGGAGAATGGCATTGAGACATGTGTATTGTCATATGTGAAACAGAGCACCATTCCATGTTCGATGCATGTGACAAGGGCTCAGGGCCGGGGCAATGGGATGATCCAGAAGGATGGGATGGGGAGAGAGGTGGGTGGGGGGTCCGGGAAGGGGAACACATGTAAACCCATGGCTGATTCATGTCAATGTATGGCAAAAACTATTACAATATTGTAAAGTAATTAGCCCCCAACTAAAATAAATAAATTTATTAAAAAAAAAAAAGTAATTTATTTTCAAAGTTTGAGATTATATTAATTATGCTTTATCTTCTTTTTCACAATTTTTTGCCAACATTCCCAAATATTTCAGGCAGTGAGAAAGTATTTTCATTAACTGAGTGTAAGAATCAATAGGCCTCATCTTTAAAAACTACACCACTTTTATGACTACTGACAGTCAGAGGGGAAAAGAGTGGCAGATTACACTGCTATCAATAATGCCAGTTTAGAACTTTATAGAAGTAAAAAATAAATAAAGTATTCAGTGAACAATCTCTATGCTCCCAGGAGGGAGTTTTAAAAGTTTAGAAATGATCTTTGTGATGAATATTGATGAGTTTGATCATTCTGACATTACAATAGAGGTTCTTAAAAATAAATACACAGGATACATCTGTGTATGAAAGACCCAAACCGTTTATACGCTGGATCAGTCCATTTACATTTTGTTTAAAAGGTATGAAGGGGCAATTGAAACAAGTAACAATTCACAAGTGAATGGATTTATGTAGTAGTTCAGATAGCTGTAGGAACAGGTTTATCGTGGTTGACCTAGTGTGAACCACTTACTTTCCTTTTAGAAGCACTCTGATTTGAATTCTCATTAAGCTCTGCAAAACACCAGACTTTCCACATAGTTTGTATAGAAATAAAGGCTATTAAGTTTTCAGCAGCCATGGAAATCCTATAATTTATATCTTAGATGATGAGTCTTCAGATGGCTTTAAAACTGATTACATTTACATTTTTTGATTTAATCATTTCTGTTAGCACAAAATGATAGCATATTGTTATACGCAAGCAAAGCTAATCTTTCTGACTTATGGAAAATAAAAATACTGCTAGAAAGTTTCCCTGGTTTATGCTCCCCTCTCTGTTTCTGCAAATACCTGACAGTTTGTCCTATTTATTTTGAAAATAGCATGATATTTGACTCTTAAATTCAGTGTAATGACCATGAGCTTCAGAGTTCATCCTTACTCTCATTATAAAGTCCTACTTTGATCTAATATTCAAAATTAGATGGAATTGAAGGCTGTGAAAGTAATTTGTCATTTTATGAGTATGGTAAAAAGCTAATGGGCTCTGATTATGAGATATTGATTGTGCAGTACAAAAATTATATAAATATGTTAATTTCCTACTAAAAGTGTAGCTTGTATGCATATTTTGTATATTTTCTAGAAAAGAAAATTCTACATATAAACTTTATATTGTTTTTTTGATACTTTAGATGAGGTCATAGTGTGATGTTGTGATATTGTTGTTTAGTCACTAAGTTGTATACAACTCTTTTGTGACCCCATGGACTATAGCTTGTCAGTCTCCTCTGTCCAGGGAATTTTCCTGGCAAGAATGCAGGAGTGGTTTGCCATTTCCTTCTCCAGGGGATCTTTCTAACCGAGGAATTGAAACTGTGTCTCCTGCATCTTTACCACAGAGCCACCAGGGAAGCACAAGTTGCTTATTATTGTAGTCCTTAGTCACTCAGTCACGTCCAGCTCTTTGTGACCCCACAGACTGTAGCCAGCCAGGATGCCCTGTCCATGGGGATTCTACAGGCAAGAATACTAGAGTGGGTTGCCAAGCCCTCTTCTAGGAGATCTTCCAAGCCCAGGGTTCGAACCCAGATCTCCCATATTGTGGGTGGATTCTTTACTGTCTGAGCCATCAGGGAACACAGTTAATAAATGGTGTACTGTGGCTTCTACATGTTATTAATTAAATCCACCACATTTTATGTGCTTAATTCTCCCTCTCCAAGTCATTTGGAGATTAAAATTTACCAGATTATGGGCATAAAGAACTTTTCACAATAAATTATAGATTGACCTATCACTAAGTGCAGTGCAACTTATCCATTTCAAACTGAATATCCTCAGTTGAGGGAGGAAATACAGAGTAGACAGTGTAGCAGACAGAGTAGCAGTTAGCGTCTCTTGTTTCTCTTCCTTCAAGCAGACATTTTTACTGGGAGCAAGATGCCTGCCCATACAAATAAACTGTGTCATGGATTTTACCTGGACAATTTCTTATAAACATAATATTTCATGTTTATAAACATGTTAAAACTCATTTATAAACTAAAACAGTTTGGGGGAAAAATGTTAGTCTCAGCAAAATCAATTTTTTTAGAGGAATCTGAATTTTTTGTTGTTATCTGCATCTTGCTAATTTGTAAACATAATAGAAGTAGTAACCTCATTTTGTAAAAAAAAAAAAAGCAATAACTATAATTTTACACTCTCTGCTAAGCATAAATATAGTAAACTGAGTGCCATATGGCTCATCATTATAAAAGCTAGTTTTTCCACTTGCTTTGTAAGTCTCTTCAATTTTATGGAGCATAGAAAGAAAACTAATTGCTAAGTGAGGTCATAGCATTCTCTTTCTGAAGCACTAAACATTCATAATCTCAGCATAAATTTTTTTAGGAGAAAACTAAGCTGTATTTGTAAATGAAGACTATTATGATGAAATTATTATTTATTTCCCCAGATTTTTATGAGATGTATGTTTAGGGGGCAACTATCAAACAAATTTCAATACTGTCCTTTTTAGCCGAATAAGATGAATTTATTTAGCCAAATAAGATGAATTAAAAACACAATAATGAGCTGTTTTAGTAATCCAATGTAAATTAGTTTTCACAAGAATGAAGACTTTCACATGGCCAGAATTAAAGTCTTTTTAAATTGGTATAAAATAATTTACCTATACAAGCATTATACTTTGTCTCAAGTTTTTTATTAAATCAGCAATTAGTTTGAATATTAAAAGTTATATTTCTTTTGTAAGTTTATTTTTTATTTGTGAATTTTATCAGTATGACAGATGTACTGTATAATGAAGGAAATAACATCACAGACAGTTTTGGACTTAAAGGCAGTAAAAATTGTTTCCATTGCTTACAAACTATTATTAATGTGATTCTGGCTCTAGGTATGGTCATAATAAACATTAAATCAAGATATTTTAGTCAAGTTACAATACAACTTATAAATATCAGGCAAATAAACTATTGTTAACTTCAGGCTTTGGTTAGTGCTATTGGTTGTGTGTGAATGTGTGTGTGTGTGTGTGTATTGAACAAATTGGCAATATATTTTTTCCTTTATAATTTAATGAGCAATTATGTTAAAAGAATTTGAAATTATTGTGTGGTTTTAGAAAATGTGACATATCATTTATCATGTAGAATAAAAAATACAGCTATTGACCTTTTATCATTTTATTTTCTATATTTCAAACGGCTTTCATGATCTTTGTATTAATTTTTGAAGATAAATATGTACATTGGTATTACATCAATAGCATACATTATCTATATAAAAGCAAGCTAAAACTGCATACACAGTAATATTAGGTTAACACTAGATTTTAGGTTAATTAGTAGCATACATGGAAAATATAATTTTTCTGTGTGCTTTTCTTAGATATGATGTTGAAATATAATAATAGTTCTCTTTTTGTTTTTGAACCAATTAAATTGGTAAAAATGCCATATAGGAAAGAGAAACAGCCCTAAAACTTGTGGTTAGGATTCTTCATATTATTTTAATAAGCTTGATTCAGATACTCACCATTATATCATCTCACTGTTTGAATAATCTATGTCGTGTTGCTTGTTTTCATGATTTTAGGAGGAACTGATTTCCTAGTCTGACACTCTAATTTGGATTAAAATGACAAGGTATTTATATATGCATGGTCTCAAATTTTCTCTGCAGTAATAAGAATTTCTGCACACCACTCGAGCAATGAGAAAAATATATGTATAGAAGGACTATATGTGTATATCACTTAATATCACTCACATTGTGTTCCTGTGTTTGTGTAGATTCATACCTTGAACTCCAAAAGGCATTGAAAGTTATATCTTGACCTTAAAATTATGTTTCAGTGCCATTTATAAACCTAATGCATATCACTTCATGGCAAATAGATGGGAAAAAAATGGAAACAGTGGCAGATTTTGTTTTCTTGGGCCCCAAAACCACTGTGGACAGTGACTGCAACCATGTAATTAAAAGACACTTGCTCCTTGGAAGAAAGTAAAAGTATGACAAACCTAGACAGCATATTAAAAAGTAGAGGCATCACTTTTCCAACAAAGGTCCGTCTAGTCAAAGCTATGGTTTTCCAGGAAAACCATATTCAGGGTTGATTTCCTTTAGGATAATTGATTTGACCCCCTTGCTGTCCAAGGGACTCTCAAGAATCTTCTCTGGTACCACAAATCAAAAGCATCAATTCTTTGGTACTCAGCTTTCTTTATGGTCCAACTCTCACATCCATACATGGAGATAGTGAAGGACAGGGAAACCTGGCATGCTGCAGCCCATCGGGTTGTGAAAAGTCAGACACAACTCAGCAACTGGACAACAGTTAATTAGAATAGTGTTTGCTGTTCTTCAGTCACGTCCAACTCTTTGTGACCCTATGGACTGCAGCATGCAAGGTTCTTCTGTCTTCCACTATCTCCCAGAGTTTGCTCAAATTCATATTCTATCTAACCATTTCATCCTCTGATGCTCTTCTCCTTTTGCCTTCAATCTTTCCTAGCATCAGGGTCTTTTCCAGTGAGTGGAATCTTTGCGTCAGGTGACCAAAGTATTGGAGCTTCAGCTTCAGCATCAGTCATTCCAATGGCTATCTCAGAATATTGTTTAGTGAGATAGAAATGATAAATTATTTACACTCCACAGTTACACATCATAGAACCCTGAACGCTTAGGTGATTCACAGGATCCTATAAAAATGCCTTTCTGCTAAATAATGTAGATTGAAATTAGTTCATCAGTTTTGCTTACATGTTATGAGTACTTCTCCTTATACAGTTATCAGTTGATGATAAAATTTTTAAAATCACTTTTATATCTAATAAATAACTGTTATTTTGATTTTTGTAAATAAAAACTAGAATCGAATAAGTTCTTCATTATTTGATAATCATGAAGTGTTTTAACTTTCCTTTAAAACGTGGATCAAATCCTTAATAAAGTTAGAAAATTTTAATAAGAATATAATGAATGACAAAAGTTCAGTGCATGCCAGAAAAAAATTACATAACTTTAAATGTCTTTTTCAAGACCTAAAATTGTAATTTAAAAACTTAGTACATAATTTAAACCCTAGAATTTAGAAGATCACTCAAAGGTACGATATCAGATCTTAATATTGTCTTAACCAGTCCCTATCCACATAGCAGGATTTAAATATTTGCTACTTTTTGTTTATCTATTGCATATAAAACAAGTGTATTTTCTAGAAGTGCAGGTTAAATATCTTTGTAGTAGAATAAAATATTGACTGTTACTGTGTGTGTGTGTGCTCAGTCTCTCAGTCGTGTCCGACTCTTTGTGACCTGTGGACTGTAGCCTTCCAAGCTCCTCTCTCCATGGGATTCTCAAGTCCAGAATACTGGAGCGGGTTGCCATGATCTCCTCCAGGAGATGGTCTTAACCCAGGGATCAAACCCATGTCTCTTAGGTCTGCTGCATTGGAGGCTAGTTCTTTACCACTATTGCCGTCTGGGAAGCCCCCCAAATGAAGATTAACTAATAGCATTTACAATATATTGTGAGAGCCTATTTTTTAAACTTTTTCTAGGTATGGTATACAAAAAATTGCATATACTTAATGAATATATTTTGATGAGTTTGGCTATTTGCCAGTACCCATGATAACATCACCACAATCAAAATACTAAACATATCTATCACTTCCAAGAATTTCCTTGTATAGTCTGCTTGGTTTTTTTTGTGTGTGTGTGGTAAGAACACTTAACATGAGATCTAATTTCTTATACTTTAAAGTATCAACACTGGATAATTAACTATAGGGCACTTTGTTGTACAGCAGATCTGTAGAACTCATTCATCTTGTATAATAGAAACTTTGTACCCTCTGGGCAACAACTCCTCATTTCATCCTCACCTCAGCCCCTGGCAACCTCCATTCTACTTTGCTTCCTTCAGTTTGACTATTACAGATACCATGTGTAATGTCTGGATGTGTACATCCTTGTGTAAAGGATGTCTGGCTTCAGGTGAGTAACCAAACTATTCTGGTTATACATAACATTAAGATCCTTTATGTACAGTTCTTCTGTGTATTCTTAATCTCCTCTGCCTCCCTTAGATCCTTGCCATTTCTGTTCTTTATTGTGCCCATATTTGCATGCAATATTACCTTGGTATCTCTAATTTTCTTGAGGCAATCCCTAGTCTTTCCCATTCTATTGTTTTCCTCTATTTCTTTGCATTATTTACTTAAGAAGGTTTTCTTATCTCTCCTTGCTATTCTTTGGAATTCTGCATTCAATTGGGTGTATCACTCCCTTTATCCTTGCCTTCTGCTTCTCTTTTCTCAGCTATTTATAACACCTCCTCAGGCAATCATTTTGCCTTGTTGCATTTCTTTTTCATTTTGATGGTTCTGGTCACCCACCACTTCGTGAACAATGTTACGAACCTCCATCCATAGTTCTTCACTCTATCAAATTTAATCTCTTGAATTTGTCGCTTCCACTGTATAATCATAAGGAATTTGATTTAGGCCGTAACAAAGGAGAAAAGGAAAGATGTTCCCATCTGAAGGCAGAGTTCCAAAGAATAGAGATAAGAAAGCCTTCCTCAGCAATCAATGCAAAGAAATAGAGGAAAACAACAGAATGGGAAAGACTAGAGATCTCTTCAAGAAAATTATAGATACCAAGGGAACATTTCATGCAAAGATGGGCTCTATAAAGAACAGAAATGGTATGGACCTAACAGAAGCAGAAGATATTAAGAAGAGGTGGCAAGAATACACAGAAAAACTGCACAAAAAAGATCTTCAAGACCCAGATAATCACAATGTTGTGATCACTCACCTAGAGCCAGACATCCTGGAATGTGAAGTCAAGTGGGCCTCAGAAAGCATCACTATGAACAAAGCTAGTGGAGGTGATGGAATTCCAGTTGAACTATTTCAAATCCTCAAAGATGATGCTGTGAAAGTGCTGCACTCGATATGTCAGCAAATCTGGAAAACTCAGCAGTGGTCACAGGACTGGAAAAGGTCAGTTTTCACTCCAATCTGTAAGAAAAGCAGTGCCAAAGAATGCTCAAACTACCGCACAATTGCACTCATCTCACATGCTAGCAAAGTAATGCTCAAAATTCTCCAAGCCAGGCTTTGGCAATACGTGAACTATGAACTTCCAGATGTTTAAGCTGATTTTAGAAAAGGCAGAGGAACCAGAGATCAAATTGTCAACATCTGCTGGATCATCAAAAAAGCAAGAGAGTTCCAGAAAAACATCTATTTCTGCTTTATTGACTATGCCAAAGCCTTTGACTGTGTGGATCACAATAAACTGTGGAAAATTCTGAAAGAGATGGGAATACCAGACCATCTGACCTGTCTCTTGAGAAACCTGTATGCAGGTCAGGAAGCAACAGTTAGAACTGGACATGGAACAACAGACTGGTTCTAAATTGGAAAAAGATTATGTCAAGCCTGTATATTGTCACCCTGCTTATTTAACTTATATGCAGAGTAGATCATGAGAAACGCTGGGCTGGAAGAAACACAAGCTGGAATCAAGGTTGCTGGGAGAAATATCAATAACCTCAGATATGCAGATGACACCACCCTTATGGCAGAAAGTGAAGAAGAACTAAAGAGCCTCTTGATGAAAGTGAAAGAGGAGAGTGAAAAAGTTGGCTTAAAGCTCAGCATTCAGAAAACTAAGATCATGGCATCCGGTCCCATCACTTCATGGCAAATAGATGGGGAAACAGTGGAAACAGTGTCAGACTTTATTTTTGGGGGGCTCCAAAATCACTGCTGATGGTGATTGCATCCATGAAATTAAAAGAAGCTTACTCCTTGGAAGGAAGGTTATGACCAACCTACATAGCATATTTAAAAGCAGAGACATTACTTTGCCAACAAAGATCCATGTAGTCAAGGCTATGGTTTTTCCAGTGGTCATGTATGTATGTGAGAGTTGGACAGCGAAGAAAGCTGAGCACCAAAGAATTGATGCTTTTGAACTGTGGTGTTGGAGAAGACTCTTGAGAGTCCCTTGGACTGTGAGAAGGTCCAACCAGTCCATCCTAAAGGAGATCAGTCATGGGTGTTCATTGAAAGGACTGATGTTGAAGCTGAAACTTTAATACTTTGGCCACCTCAAGTGAAGAGTTGACTCATTGCAAAAGACCCTAATGCTGGAAAGGATTGGGGGCAGGAAGAGAAGGGGATGACAGAGGATGAGATGGTTGGATGGCATCACTGACTCGATGGACATGGGTTGGGTAAACTCCGGGAGTTGGTGATGGACAGGGAGGCCTGGCGTGCTGCGATTCATGGGGTTGCAAAGATTTGGACACGATTGAGCGAGGGTGTCAGAGTCAGGCATGACTGAAGCAACTTAGCATGCACGCGTATGCATTTTAAAAACTTCACATACAAAATACCTCTTTCCTATACTTTTCTCCATTTTGAAGACATGAATATAATTGTTAAAAGGTATAAAATTAATATAGGATCTACTATTTTGTAGCATTCAATAATCTTTTGACATATAAAATTACTATGGGGAAAATTGTATTGATTAGAAAGATATTAATAAGGACTGATGAAGTATCACTCACTTATTGAAGAGTAACTGAAAATATAAATGTGAAGTTTCTGATGAAATTATTAAAGCTATATATACTGTGTTTCTAAACTAAAATTAATCTCTCAGTTCTAAGCAAAGGATTTTCTAGAAAATATTCTATCTTCTTATATAAATGTTTATACAAATGTTTTTGAACTTGGCTGTTTTAGCATGGTAAACCACTAAAGAAAGTGACTTGGCAGAAATTTAGCCACATATTTCCCCAAAGGAAAAGAAATATTCATTATCATTGAACAAATGCTTTGAATTTTTTACATATTTGGCAAGCACTCTTCTAGGGACTGAATTACAGAGAGAATTACAGGAGACAAGATGTCTCTCTACATTTTTACAAAGATGGAAATTCAACCCTTAACCAATAATTAGATAAGATAATTTAAGTTAACTGGGAAGTACAATAAGAAAATAAATAATGTAGTATGTTATACAGTAAGTATCTAAGGCCTTTGATTCTCTAGCTTGGTCTGAAAAGGCATTTTTTAAGATATTCTATGATCTAAATCCTAAATAATGAAGTAAAGTCAGTTGTGTGACCAATCACAGCCAGAGTGCTCCAGCTGAGGAAAGGCCTTGAAGGAGGAAGGATCTTGGTCAACATGATGTGGGCAGTGCTGTGAGCAAGGGGAAGTCTGTGTGACCTGGGTTCACAATGGCCAGCAGGGGCCAGACTGTACAGGCCTCTAGAGGCGTGATGAAAAATTTAGATTTATGTGTTAAGTATACAAGGAAGATACTGGAAAATTTTAAGATGGGAGATAACATTATATCATTTGCTATTTTTAATAAGGTTATTTTAGATGCTAAATAGGTGATGTATTGGGTTGGCCAAAAATTCTTTTGGAGTTTTAGTAAAAACTTTCACCAAGAACTTTACTGAACAGCATATTCACTACCTTCTGCCATTTTTGAGGCAACTTCATAATTCCATTTTACCAAAACTTAGTTTTTTTTAGAAAAGAACTGTTCCAGGTGCCTCATAGAGTCTTCCAGGGAATTGAATTTTTTTCCATTAAGAGAATTTTGTAAAGACTGAAATAAATGGGAATATGAAGTTGCAATGTCTGGTGAATATAGCAGATGAATTAGAACTTCCCAGTCAAGGTGTAATAGTTTTTGCCTGATCATCAAAGAAATATGCAGTCTTGCAGTATCTTGATGAAAGATTATGCACTTTCTGTCAACTAATACTGGATGCTTTTCATCAAGTGCTGCTTTCAGTTAGTCTAACTGGGAGCAGTACTTGTTGGAATTAATCATCTGGTTTTCCAGAAGGAGCTCATAATAGAGGACTCTCTTTCAACCCCACCATATACACAACATAACCTTCTTTGGATGAAGAACAACCTTTGGTCATGTCACTTGCCCCAGGATCTCTTCCATTCCAAATGATTATATAGTATACACTTTTCATAGCCTATCACATTTGTTTAAAACCCATTTCTATTATTTTTAAGTAGAGAATCACAGACAAAAATATCTTCAATAAGGTTTTTTCACCTAACTTATGTGGAACCTAAGGAGAAGGCAATGGCACCCCACTCCAGTACTCTTGCCTGGAAAATCCCATGGACGGAGGAGCCTGGTAGGCTTCAGTCCATGGGGTCGCCACAAGTCAGACATGACTGAGCGATTTCACTTTCACTTTTCACTTTCATGCATTGGAGAAGGAAATGGCAACCCACTCCAGTGTTCTTGCCTGGAGAATCCCAGGTACAGCGGAGCCTGGTGGGCTGCCATCTATGGGGTCGCACAGAGTCGGACAGGACTGAAGCGACTTAGCAGTAGCAGCAGCATGTGGAACCTAAACATCAAAATGATTAACATAACCAAGCTGGTGGGAATGATCTTTCAGTATTTGATTTGGATATTTAGAATATATCAGCTATCTCCCACGTGGTATAATTTTGATTGTTCTCAGTTAATATCTCAATTTGATTGCTGTCAACTTTAACTGGTCAACCTGACTGTGGAGCAAGATCTCCATCAGGAAACTTCACAAACCACTTTTGATCAATCACAGCACCTTCTCCATACAGTGCATAAATCTTTTTTTTTTTTGCATTTCAGTTGTGTTTTTATCTTCCTTGAAATAATAAAGGATAATATGCTAAAAATGTTGCTTTTTTCTTTTATCTTCAATATTAAAATGGCTACACTCAGTTTGATAAGTTTTCTTAAATGCACAATGATTTGACAGCTGTCACAATATGATTTAACAAAGTTGTTTTTGGATGAAATTAAAGGCAACTAAGAGCTACTAGAGCCATCTTGTGGAGAAAAAAAAAAATTATTGGGCAACCGAATATTAAGAAGGCTAAAGAAAAAGAAAGATCTTTTAGGATGGCTTTCAGTACTACAGCTAAGAGATGATAATTTGGATTAAGGAATTATTTGAAAAGATGGAGAGAAGTGATTAGACTCAGATTACATCATGGTATAGAGACAATAAGACTTGCTAGATTCTAGATGTCAAGAAAAAAGCATAGTGGATTCAAGAGTGGCCCTGGCTTTATCTTGCACATCTATGAGCACAAGAGTGGAGTTTACTGAGTTGAGGAGAATGGGGAAGGAAGAGCTTTATCTGAGGATGAGATATGACAAGGTATGAGGAAATCTGTTTCTGCCATTTAAATCTCTTGTCATCTATTAGATGTGTAAGCATTTATATATCTAATAGATGGCAGTTCTTTGTAATTATGGAAATGAGGAATAGCAACTGAAGAAATAGAAACCTCAAACTCTAATTAACAGCAAAGACTGATTATAACAGCTCTCAATTCAGTTCAGTTCAGTCACTCAGTCGTGTCTGACTCTTTACGACCCCATAAACCGCAGCATGCCAGGCCTCCCTGTCCATCACCAACTCCCGGAATCCACCCAAACCCATGTCCATCGAGTCGGTGATGCCATCCAACCATCTCATCCTCTGTTGTCCTCTTCTCCTCCTTCCCTCAATCTTTCCCAGCATCAGGGTCTTTTCAAATGAGCCAGCTTTTCACATCAGGTGGCCAAAGTATTGGTGTTTCAGCTTCAACATCAGTCCTTCCAATGAACACCCAGGACTGATCTCCCTTAGGATGGACTGGTTGGATCTCCTTGCAGTCCAAGGGACTCTCAAGAGTCTTCTCCACACCACAGTTCAAAACCATTAATTCTTTGGTGCTCAGCTTTCTTTATAGTCCAACTCTCATATCCATACATGACTACTGGAAAAACCACAGATTTGATTAGACAGACCTTCATCAGCAAATTAATGTCTTGCTTTTTAATATGCTGTCTAGGTTCGACATAGCTTTTCTTACAAGGAGCAAGCATCTTTTAATTATGTGGTTGCAGTCACCATCTGCAGTGATTTTGGAGACCAAAAAAAAAAAAAGTCTGTCACTGTTTCCATTGTTTCCCCATCTATTTGCTGTAAAGTGATGGGACCAGATGCCATGATCTTAGTTTTTTGAATGTTGAGTCTTAAGCCAGCTTTTTCCCTCTTCTCTTTCACTTTCATCAAGTCTCTTTAGTTCCTCTTTGCTTTCTGCCATAAGGGTGGTGTAATCATCATATCTAGGGCTATTGATATTTCTCCCAGAAATCTTGATTCCAACTCGTGCTTCATCCAGCCTAGCATTTCACATGATGTACTCTGCATATAAGTTTAATAAGCAGGGTGACAATATACAACCATGACGTACTCCTTTCCCAATTTGGAACCAGTCTGTTCCATGTCCAGTTCTAACTGTTGCTTCTTGGCCTGCACACAGATTTCTCAGAAGGCAGGGTAGGTGGTCTCGTATTCAAATCTCTAAGAATTTCCCACAGTTTGTTGAGATCTATGCAGTCAAAGGCATTGGCAAAATCAATAAAGCAGAAGGAGATGTTTTCCTGAAATTCTCTTGCTTTTTCAATGATCCAATGGATGTTGGCAATTTGATCTCTGTTTCTTCTGCCTTTTCTAAATCCAGTTTGTATGTCTGGAAATTCTTGCTTCATTTACTGTTGAAGCCTGTAGAATTTTGAGTATTGCTTTGCTCGCATGTGAGATGAGTGCAATTGTGCTGTAGTTTTAACATTCTTTGGTATTGCTTTTCTTTGAGATTGGAGTGAAAACACCATTTTCTTTTCCTGTGGCCATTGCTGAGTTTTTCAAATTTGCTGGCATATTGAGTGCAGTACTTTAAAAGCATCATCTTTTAGGATTCGAATTCTAAGCTGGAATTCTATCACTTCCACTAGCATATTGGGCACCTACCCATCTAGGGAGTTCATCTTTCAGTTTCATATCTTTTTGCCTTTTTACACTGTTCACAGGGTTCTCAAGGCAAGAACACTGAAATGGTTTGCCATTCCCTTCTCCAGTATACCACTATTTGTCAGAACCCTCCACCGTGGCCCATTCATCTTGGGTAGCCCTACACAGCATAGCACATGGTTTTACTGAGTTAGAAAAGGCTGTGATCCCTGTGGTCAGATTGATTAGTTTTCAGTGATTGTGGTTTTCATTCTGTCTTCCCTCTGATAGATAAGGATAAGATACGTGTGGAAGCTTCCTGATGAAAACCCATCAGTTTAATCAAATAAGATCAAACTCAAAGTCCAAAACTATGTGATAATATCCATTTCTGCCTTGTTATGGCTCACTACTTTTGATATTGAAACCTGGGTACAATAGCAAGAAGCAATCCAAACAACCAACATACAAGAGAAAAGCACAATAACAACAATAAAACAAATTATCTACTCTCTATTCCTTAAAAAATAGAAACAAACATGAATAAACAAGGATTTAACAGGGACAAGACAATGCAATAAACACTCCCATTAAAAGTGGAAAGAATGGAATGCATAGAGTAGTAATCAGTCAGTTGCAATTTTACAGTTTCTCTGGGCAAATACTCTAGAGCTTGAGAAAGTTCCTTTGCCATGCTCCAGTTTTGCTTCCTGAGAAAAGTCCCCTAACCCATTCTTTGCATGACTTTTGGCTGTGCCTGCCAATAAGTCTTTTATTTCCTATTATCCTCCCGGGGCTTGTGCTTAGCAGTTCAGTTGTCTGACTCTTCTTGACCCCGTGGACTGTGGCCCACCAGGCTCTTCTGTCCATGGGGATTCTCCAGGCAAGAATACTGCAGTGAGTTGCCATGCCCTCCTTTAGGCGCTCTTCCATCCAGAGATCGAACCCAGGGCTCCCACATTGCAGGTGGATCCTTTACCATCTGAGCCACCACGGAAGCCCAAGAATGCTGGAGTGTGTAGCCTATCCCTTCTCCAGGAGAATTGAATTTGGGTGTCCTGCATTACAGGTGGATTCTTTACCAGCTGAGCTACCAGGGAAGCCCATTATCCTCCTTGGTTATATATAAATAATTAAGTGGGAGAACATTTCAATATTTCAAAGGGCTTCCTACTTGTGGGAGATCAGAAGTCATAAATTATATTGAATTTCAGACAGTGCCAATCTCTTTTAATTCCAGACTGGTAATACTTTTGGCCATAGACCTCTCTCAGGACCTTAATGACCTTAAAAAAATCTATTTGCTTTCAATAAATTTTATGTGCTTATAACAGTAACCATATTGAGTATTAAAGTTAGCTTAATTAGAGTTATAACAAGCTTAATAAGGCTTTGTGGGAGGACCAGAATTTAGTATTTTTTTTTTGAACCATTTAATACAATTTAATAGAAAGTATTTAAGTAAAACCTTAATCACAATTTTTTCTGGGGTTTTTGAGGCACATGCTTGATTTTGTTTCTTGCCACGATATTTGGAGTTAACAATAATAACTGCATCTTCAATTCTGTAAGTCTTAGGATTTCTGGACTTTATTCTTTTACATGACTTCTTGCATCTGGGCTATTATTTTCTTAACTCATTGGTTTCTTTAGGTATTTTGTCAAGGAGAACCATGAGCAACAATGTCAACTAATAAGAATCCCTTTTCCCTTATTTCCACTAAAACCACATGTTTAATAGATACATGTTTTTCCTTATATATCATCACAGGCACTGTTTACCAAGTGTGTTGCCTCTGCACAGCAGCACGGAGTGCTGTCTCTAACATCCAATGACAGTGACTCCAACACTTGCCTCTTTCCAGGTCAGTGTCACATATTGGATTTTCACACATTGGAAGCACCCTACTTCTAATTATTCATTTCTCTATCAGTCAATTTTGCATAAGCTATGCAATAATTAAAAAAAAAAAATGGTCATGTTGCTTAACACTCAGTCATCTCTAACTCTTGGAATTCTCCAGACCAGGATACTGAAGTGGGTAGCTTTTCCCTTCTCCAGGGGATCTTCCCAACCCAGGGATCGAACCCAGGTCTCCAACCCAGATCTCCTGCATTGCAGGCGGATTCTTTACCAGCTGAGCTACAAGGGAAGCCCAAAAAGTGAAAGTCACCCAGTTGCTCAGCTTAACACAGAAATGCTTACGTCTGTCTTATTTTACATGTCCATTGATGACTGCTTTGGACTTGCTCCAGATGTCCTTCATTATAGGCCCCTTTCTGAAGAGTATGTTATCTGAGACAACCCTAAACTTTCTGTAGAGGAAAACATGACCTACGGTAGTACCAGAGGAGGGAGATCTTAAAATTTCTGACAAAAGGTGATAAATATCAACTGCTCAAATTTTATTAAAACAGGTCATATCACCAAACATGATAGCAATGGAAAGTAAAGTTCAATCCTTCTAGGTGAGATACCACAAGTTACATGGCAAACTCAGATGTCAGTAGAGCAGGTGAATATGAAGCTACTAAAAAAAGAAAATAAAAACTTTGGAACCATAGTACAATTTATCACAGTCCCAAAACTTAATCCTATGAAAGAAAATTTGAAGTCAGAACAAGAGAAAAATATGGGAAAAAACTAGCATGTCTATCTTAAATTTGGAAAATATTTGGGGAATATCTTCAAAATAAATTCATATAGAATAAATATCAAAATAGTTGAAACAAAATTATATCTAAAATTTTACCTGATTTTCATGTGTATTTATTAAGCAGATTCACCATTAAAATTAAATAAAAAATCTAAGTACCAATAAACCTATAAAATAAATGCCAAATCAACCCTCCTGCCAATACAGAAGACATAAGAGAAGCAGGTTCAATCCCTGGATTGGGAAGATCTCCTGGAGGTCTGCAACCCACTTCAGTATTCTTGCCTGGAGAATCTCATGGACAGAGGAGTCTAGCAGTCTGCAGTCTACATTCCATAGGACTGCAAAGAGTTGTACACAACTGAGCAACTAACACACACACACACAGTTTATTAAACAACAGAAGCTATTCTTATAAAATATGTATACAAATATAATACAATTAGCATTACAATGTGCAATATTTGTAATCTGAGTCACAATTTGAATTACTTTTTAAATTCTTTTTAATTCAAACAGTAGCTTTTAAGTATTTCAGATATAGTATGTTATTTTGGTAGAATACAGAAATGACCACAAATTCATATGTTTCATATATTATCACCCTTGCAATGGAATTTTATTTTGTCATTCATGAAAATGTGGAGACTTTCCTACAACTGGAATTAGGAAAGGTCTTGTCATTGCCTTGGTCAATAGGAAATTAGCCCCTTTGACACAGGCAAAACTTTTAGAAGCCTGAGGACTTTAAAGCCTACCCTCTTACTGACTGCTTGAATCCATCTGCAATGTGAAAGAGTACAGACTAGTCTATAGATGATGAGAGTCAAGCTTCCATTATCCCAGTCAAAATATAGTAAATGTAAGACATGTGAATGAGGCCATGCAGTGCAAGTCAGTCTCTAGGTAACACGCCTACTGTAGGGATCCCATGAGTGAACCTAGCTGAAATCAGCTAGCTTAACCAAGAGGAGAAACATCACATAGATTATGAACCAAAATATTAATAAGTTAAGCCAGTACATTTGTGGATCTTTTGTCATGCAGTAAAACTTACCTGGCACTATGTTGCAAAGATATTTTAATAGAAATCAGTCAGTTAATCAGTCAGTTCAGTCGCTCAGTCATGTCTGACTCTTTGAGACCCCATGGACTGCAGCACGCCAGGCTTCCCTGTCCCAGAGCTTTCTCAAACTCATGTCCTTCGAGTCGGTAATGCCATCCAACCATCTCATCCTCTGGCGTCCCCTTCTCCTGACTTCATTATTTCCCACCATCAAGGTCTTTTCCAGTGAGTCAGTTCTTCACATAAGGTGGCCAAAGTATTGGAGCTTCAGCTTCAACATCAGTCCTTCCAATGAATATTCAGGACTGATTTCCCTTAGGATTGACTGGTTGGATCTCCTTGCAGTCTAAGGGATGCTTAAGAATCTCCTCCAACACCACAGTTCAAAAGCATCAATTCTTCAGCTCTCAGCCTTCCTTATGGTCCAACTCTCACATCCAAACATGACTACTGGAAAAATCATAGCTTTGACTAGACAGACCTTCATCGGCAAAGTAATGTCTCTGCTTTTTAATATGCTGTCTAGGTTCGTCATAGCTTTTCTTCCAAGGAGCAAGCATCTTTTAATTTCATGGCGGCAGTCACTATCTGCAGTGATTTTGGAGCCCAAGAAAATAAATCAAGTCAGTTAATATTTTTCAGGTAATTCTCAAAAATATGTGAAAGTCTTTTCTTGCTGTCTTGCTGTGGACTAGCATAGAAAACATACCGGTGGATTAATATGCCTTTATCTGTCTTATAGGTAAACAAAGGTAGAGCACAGTATACTGAATCCATATGTACACAAGGGTTCTTAAGTAGTTTTATTTGATGGTACATCTGGGATATGAATAATCTTCCCTCTGATAATTAAAAAAAGTATTTAAAGTATTGTTCACTAATATTTTGGTATAACATGGCGATTAAAGTTTCCCTCTATAATTTTAGGAAATGAAAATGGAAAATATAGTTTCACATGAAGTTACTGACACTTATAAAACACTGAGAGATAAAGAAAGGAGAGAGAGACAAGGGGAAGAGGAAAGAGTCCTGTTTATATCACATAAGAAGGAAATGATGCTTTATATATCTATATGCCTTTCAAAGCCTCATCCATTTAACATTAATTAACCTAGTTCTTTTATTTTACCTCTAATTATCTTAACATTCTCTGCCATATGCAAAACAGAGAAATTAAAGCCTAGGTGACCAGTTGAAAAGAAACGTGTAATCAGCAAAAAATGACTGTTTTTGCAAGATTGCATTTTCAAATATATTCTAATGTGCTTGAGACCTACAGTAGACAAGAGGGATTGAAGTTAGCTTGTGCTTTAAATTACCTTAAGGTTATCTAGGACATTCTTTGAAGGCAACCTAATAGGATACCGAGTGTTTTGTTAGATCTGCAATAAGCAGTTTTATTTTACATCAAACAGAGGTGATTTTAATAGTTTGACCTAATTTCTTACAAACAGAGCTCTTTGTGTAAAAGACTTGAGAAGATTTTGTTCCAGTCTACTCAAGGACATTAGGAAAATAGCACTCTGTTATGGCTTTGCTTTCAGGTTTAAGAGTTGAACTAGCCTAAATGACCTGTTCTTCACAAAATGCCCTTTTAATTTGCTGATTTTGCTCCCAAGACATACAAGTCTGCTGATGTACTGATCACTAAGTTCTGTTGGGATAATTATTTCAGAATAATTTCCCTGAGTTGCAAGGCGGGTCAAAAGGGAAAAATACTTTAATGCCTAAAGGAAGGGCACTGGTAAAGGTTTTCAAATTAATGATGTAGGAAGGATTTAAAAAGCAAGCTAATTCCAAATAGTTGCTACATTAAAGTCATTGCTTACTTCTAAGTAAATACTTTATTCTGAGCCCCTGAAGGAAATGATCTTAAAAGCATTTAGGAGAAAATGTTTTATAAGCCAGTTTATGTGTAAAAATTAATGCCAGAGAAATGCACTTTATCAGTGTAAGAGATCAGAGTTTTAGGAGGGACATGTTCAGTCTTAACATATTTTTAATAATATCTCCTCTTCCCAGTCAAATGCAATGTAGTTCCTAGACCTAAGTATTTAATCAAAATAGCAAGTAAGGTTTTTAAAAGGCTGAATATCACCATTCTGTCTATAGTTATGTCTGAAGATAGACTGAGAGATTTGGTTATTAAAACCCATCAAATTTAGAATGTTTATATGTCATAGGAAAAAAAAAAGAGAGGAGTTAACTGTCAAATCTTTCCCATTTTAATGGAATAAGATGCAAGATTTAAATTATTTCTGAAAAATGAATATACCTTTGTACACGTGTCATATAAATGTATGCAAATATTCTAGCAATTTTCAAACCCATTGAATTCAAGTTAAAGGACAGAGTCTGGACTATTCTATTCCTGTTGTTTTAATACAGTTAGTCTTAACAATATGAAAAAGGTAAGAACATATCCCATATTCACAGAGATTAAATAAATACTAGAGTATGTATAGAAATGACCTTAATTTAATGAACAATAATTTTCAGATACCTCTCTAGCCTTCCCAAATCACCTATGCTAATAGTTTTATTCAGATTAAATGATTTATTTAATAATTTGAACTCCTTTTTAAAAGTTCACATATGCTGTCCCAAAATGTGCATATCAGTAGGGTTTGGCAATTTACTTTATTTGTAAATTCTGTTTATTTACAGAAACAAGCAGCTTGGTCCAGTTTTGCCAGTTCCTTTTAATGAACATGAGTATCTTGAGAGACGACCGTTGGATATAGAAATATTTCTGTTTTCAAAGAAGCCTGGATAGTTCAGCAAACTATACCCCTCCTTTGAGTTCTGTCACACATTAGCATATCAAAAGTTCTGAGATTAGTTTTAAGAAATCTCTTGAAATTCATTTAGTAGAGAATTTACTCATATTATCAGTTACTTAGACCTTTTAAAATTGAGCTTTTCAGTTATTACTGAAATATACAAATGTCATTAATTCATGTCATCAAATCCACAATTATCAATTATTATACAATTTTAACAGCAATTTTAAAAATATATATTAAGTAGAATTCTTATAGAAATCCATCTCAAAACACCTGAGGCAAAAGAAAGGAGAAATTTCTTGAATTATATAATTAAAATCTTTCTTCCTGACTATATATTTGTGCCAATGTGAAGAAAGAGCTCTAATTAGCAGAACCTAAGACATACATCTTTCTGTGGTGTGGATCAAGGGTGGTGATATCACAGTGACTACAAAGATTGAGTTTCCCCACAGGAAAGACAGATTTCTCAAAGAATAAAGAGGTTAACTAAAGTTATAATTATTTCATCCCATTCCAAACTCATTTTGTATAATCCAAGCAATTTTTCAATAATAATTAATACTCATCATGTGCTATGATAAATAAGATTAAACTTCTTTCCAAAGGAGCTATGTGAAAATCAAAACCTTTTTATAGATTTAAGTCCTAAAGGTATTATTTGGGCTGTTCCAAATATATCTGACTGATAATTCTGATAACAGATCCAGTTTATTTTAATAGACACCTTGTTTGTTCCTTCTTTTAGTAGAAAATCTATAGATTTTCCTTGTAAAAATAAAATAAATATACTGTATAGACTGAGTTATAAGTAGCAGGATTAGCTGAACTAAATGGCTAAGAAAGAATTATTTAAAATGGAGGCTGAGGAGAATTAATTTTATCAAATGACTTACAGATATTATTATATAATTTAGTTTTGTTTACAATGATAATTGAAAACATTCCTAATACTTTCATTATAGTCTTCCTAAACTTAGGTTGGTTATGGTGAATTATCTTTTAAGTTAACATTTTAACAATGAATTAATGGGGTACCCTCCAGTTAATGTCAGAAGAAATGGGAATAAGTGAATACCTTCCAATAATCCACACATGTAATACAATGAAGACATGGAGTGAGAGTTATTTAATAATCAAGAAATAATAAACAGTTGATATTGGAACAAGATGATGGAGGAGTAGGTGGACGTGGAGTACATCTCTCTCCATGGATACATCAGGAATACAACTTCAGACACAGAAGTGCATGCAGAACACCAGCTGAGAGCAGAGAGGAGTACCTGACCAGACAGAGGAAAATATACAGAACCATACAAAATTCAGTAGGACAAAGGAACTAGAGGGCACAACAGGAGTGTTAGTAGGACTGGACCTGCCCTCAGTGGGTGGGGGACCTGAAGCAGGGGTCTGATCCCCACATCAAGGCAATTGTCTGAGTCAAAGGAGAAACATTTAAAGCTGAGAGTGAAACAGCTGATCTGTGGCAGCCTAAATGGAATGAGAATCAGACAGTCCTTGCCTCAGCCATACATACCCTGGACAGGGACACAGCTCTCCTGGAAAGCACAGCAGCTGGGACCTGGAGTTTGGGGATTGTGGAGCGATCCCAGGGTGAAGGCTGCTGTTGACTGTGGAGAGACTGATCTAGAGGAGGTGAGGGGAGGAGAATGTGATGGGAAATGCCTGTGGAGGAAAGCCCAGCAGCCACGGAAGCAAGGGGATATTGTTGAGTCACGTGTAGGGGGTGGAGCCATCACCATAGCCTCTCTCTCCCCACATGCCATCATCAGGAGCTAAACGAAAGAGAGGGTGGCCCATCAAACACCTGATGCACTGAACTACAGAGTAGGACCCCTGCCAGGGGCCGCTCTATGTGCCTGACACACTGAACAACAGAGAAGGACCTCAGGCAAGGGAGCCCTCTAAGTGCCTGAAAAGTCAGAGCTACGGAGAAAGACTGGCCAAAGAGGCCTTCTGATCACCAGCTACAAGAGGCTCAAATGAAGACTCTGATAGGATCCTAACTACTGTGGTGGAGGCAGTCCATGTCCCTGCACACTTGGTGCTGCCAGGGTCCCTGCAAGCCAAGCAGTTGTGCCACCGTCACGCTCAACTCTCACTGGGGTAGAGCTGCCACAGGTAAAAAACGTCTTGGGTCTATGTGCACAGGGTCACTTCGGTAGTATCTGACTCTTTGCGACCCTACAGACTGTAGCCTGCCAAGCCTCTCTGTCAGGGAAGGGGATTCTCCAGGCAAGAATACTGGAGCATATTGGCCAATACTTGTTGCCACACCCTTCTAGAGCACTATATTTCCTGCTGCTCTAGCCACCAACTCTCCTGAGTACCTTGTGCTGCCAGAGCCCCCGCTACCCAAGCAGTTGCACCACCTCCACACTTGGCCCTCACAGGAGCAAACCCAAGTCCTCCAGGGCAGTATCAGGAGCAAACCCCAGTGGATGACCCCCATGCAGAGGTGGAAATAAAACCACAATTGAGACCCAGGGGCAGGAAGTGGCTAAGGAAGAAGACCTAAAACCTTCCCACCAGCTGTACAAGCTGCAGATTAAATCCATATTATCAACTAGGTAGTCTCTGTGTCTATGGAATATATAAAACGTCATAGAGAGCTCCCACAAAAGAAAACGCACTAGCTCTTATAGCTGTGGACATTGGAGGCAAGAACACACAGGAGTAGGACCAGATTAGAATCTGAGCCGCCCCCACAGCAGGTCCAGAGATTAGCGCAGTGTTGGAGGGCATCCTAGGGAGGTGAGGTGGACTGTGACTCCCAATGAGGGAAAGGACTCTGACAGCAGTGACTCAAGAAAAATATTTATTATTCTTTTATTTTGGCTTGTTTGGTAGATTTTTTTGGATTTCTTTTTTTTCTTTTTCCTTTTATTCCCCCTCTGTTGTAATTGTTGATTTTATCCGCACTATGAAATCTAATTAAGCTTTTGAGGTTTTATTTTTTTTCCCCATCGCATTTTTTACTGTTGTTATAAACCTCTGCCTCTATGTTGGGCTTTTGCAGTTCTGTGGTGTTTTCCTTTTTTTTCATCTCTCTTTTTTTTAATTTTAATTTTTTAAAACTCATTATTTTTTCTACATTTATTCCTTTGTTTGCTTTTCCTACTGTTCTTTTCCCCTTGCAGTTAATCTTTAATATTTATAAATCTTCTTTATTTACCTCTATTTAACTTTGCATATCTATTCTTTCTTTTCTTTCCTCTCAACATGTTTGTTAGTTTTATTTTCATTGCTTTTTTCCCCAATTGTCACCTTGCTTTGGTTTTGTTTTACAGTTTGTGTTTTAGTTAGTTTTGTTCTGGTAGATATAATTTTTGGTTTCCTTTGTTGGCTGGGTCAATCTATTGCACTTTATTTTTATTGGACTGTTTTGATTTTGCGTATGGGTGTGTATGTATATTTGCATATTCAGTCACAATTTTTATTGTTGTTATAAACCTCTGACTCTATGTTGGGCTTTTGCAGTTCTGTGGAGTTTTCCTTTTTTTCTTTTCTTTTTTCTTCTTCCTTTTTTTTTCTTATCTCTTTTTTATAATTTTAATTTTTTTTAAACCTATTATATTTTTTCTTCATTTATTCCTTGGTTTGCCTTTCCTACTGTTCTTTTCCCCTTGCAGTTAATCTTTAATGTATATAAATCTTCTTCATCTACCTCTATTTAACTTTGCATATCTATTCTTTCATTCTTTTCTTTCCTCTCAACATTTTGTTAGTTTTATTTTCATCGCTGTATTCCCCAATTGGCACATTGCTTTAGTTTTGTTTTCCAGTTTGTGCTTTAGTTAGTTTTGTTCTTAACTATTGAATATAATTTTTGATTTCCTTTGTTCACTGGGTCAATCTACTATACTTTATTTTTGTTGGACTGTTTTCACTTTGCTCATGGGTGTATATGTCTATGTGTATATTCCATTCTTGTAATTATTATTTGCCTAATTTTGTAACTGCCATTTGTCTGGGTTTCATCTTTGGTTTCTCATTTTTGGATATTTCTTTTAATTTCACTTAATGTCATAACAAACCACTTGTGAAATCTTCGTACCTGACCAGAGATCAAATCTTGAGCCGTTGGAATGGGAGCACTGACTCCAAGACCCTAGGCTACCAGAGAACTAACCCTGGGGAGTATCAAATAGTGAGAATTCACTCAAAAGAAACCACTTGAATACAAGGCCTAGCATCACCCAACTACCAATAGCACCCTGTGCAGGACACCTCATCTAAATGACAAACAAAACAAAAATACAAACCCAAAAATACAAATCAGCAGACCAGATTACCACCTCACTCAACCTTGCCCATCAGAGGAAAAACAAACAAAAACTCAGCACAAATTTTACCCTATAAGAAGCTTACACAAACCACTGGACCAAACTTAGGAAGGCAGAAACCAAAAGGAAGAAAGAATTCAACCTTCAAGCCTGGGAAAACACAATAAGTTTAAACACAATAAGTTTTAAAAAAAAATAATTAAAAGGCAGAGAAATCCTATACAAATGAAGTAGCAAACAGGTAACACAGAAGTCCAAAAAAAGTGAAGAGGAAATTGGCAAAGTCCCTGAAAAAGAATTCAGAATAAAGATAGAAAAGATGATCAAAAACCTTGAAAACAAAATGGAGAAAATGCAAGAATCAATTAACAAAGACCTAGAAGAATTAAATAATAAACATACAAAGACAAAGAAAACAATTACTGAAAGTGAAAATACTCTAGAAGGAATCAATAGCAGAATATCTGAAGCAGAAGAACAATCAGTGAGCTGGAAGATAAAATGGTGGAAATAACATCTGAAGTGCAGGGTAAAGGACAAAGAATGAAATGAGGATAGTCTCAGAGACATCTGGGACAGTATCAAACACAACAACATTTGAATTATAGGGGTCTCAGAAGAAGAAGAGAAAAAGAAAGTGTATGAGAAAAGTTTTGAAGAGATTATAGCTGAAAATTTCCCCAACATGGAAAAAGGAAATAGTCAATCAAGTCCAAGAGGCACAAAGAGTCCCATACAGGATAAACTGAAGGAGAAACATGCCAAGACACATATTAATCAAACTAACAAGGACTAAACTCAAAGAAAGAATATTAAAAGCAGCAAGGGAGAAGCAACAAGTAACATACAAGGAAACCCCATATGCTTAACATCTGATCTTTCAACAGAAATTCTGCAGGCTAGACGGGAATGGAAGGATATATTTAAAGTACTGAAAGGGAAGAATCTGCAACCAAGATTACAGTAGCTGGCAAGGATCTCATTCAAAATGTATGGAGAAATAAAAAGCTTTTCAGACAAGCAAAAGTTAAGAGAATTCAAGCCAGCTTTACAAAAAATGTTAAATGGACTTATACAGTCAACAAATACACAGAAGAAAAAGATCTACAAAATCAACCCCAAACAATTAAGAAAATGGCAATAGGAACATATATATCAATAATTACTGTAAATGTAAATGGATAAAATGCTCCAAACAAAAGACACAGACTGGCTGAAGGGATACAAAAATAAGACACATATGTATCCTGTCTACAAGAAACCCACTTCAGGCCTCAAGATACATATAGACTGAAAGTGAGAAGATGGAAAAATACATTCCATGGAAATGGGAACCAAAAGAAGCTGGAGCAGCAATCCTCATATCAGATAAAATAGACCATAAAATAAAGAAGACTGTAAGAGAGAAGGAAGGACACTACATAATGATCAAGGGAACAATCCAAGAGGAAGACATAACAATTGTAAATATATATGCCCCAATATAGGAGCACTTCAATACATAAGACACTAACAGACATAAAAGGAGAAATTGACAGTAACACAATAATAGTGGGAGATTTTAACACCCCACTCATACCAATGGAGAGATCATCAAAACAGAAAATTAATAAGGAAACACAAGTCTTAATACACACATTAGATGAAATGGATCTCATTGATATCTTCAAGACATTCCATGCAAATGCAGAAGCATACATCTCAAGTGCACGTGGAACATCCTACAGGATAGACCACATCTTGGGTCACAAAAATAAGCCTCAGTAAATTTAAGAAAATTGAAATCATATCAAGCATCTTTTCCAACCACAACACTATAAGACTGGTTATCAATTACAAGAAAAAAAAAGCTGTAAGAAACACAAACACATGGAGATTATACACACGTTTCTACATAACCAACAGGTTACTGAAGAAATCAAAGGGAAATCAAAAATTTTCTAGAAGCAAATGACAATGAAAATACGACAACTCAAAACCTGTGGGATGCAGTGAAAGCAGTTCTAAAAGGGAAGTTTATAGCAATGCAATCCTACCTAAAGAAACAAGAGAAACATGAAATAGACAACTTAAATTTACACCTAAAACAAGTGGAAAAAGAAGAACAAGAAAACCCCAAAATTAGTTGAAGGAAATAAATCATAAATATCTGAGCAGAAATAAATGAAAAAGAAATGAAAGAAACAATAGTAAAGATTAATAAAACTAAAAGCTGGTTCTTTGAGAAGATAAACAAAAATAACAAGCCTGTAGCCAGACTCATCAAGAAAAAAGAGAGCAGAATCAAATCAACATAATTAGAAATGAAAAAAGAGAGCTTACAACAGACAATGCAGAAATACAAAGGGTTATAACAGACTATTATGAACAACTATATGGCAATAAAATGGGTAACCTGGAAGAAATGGACAGCTTCTTAGAAAACTTCAGGCTTCCAAAACTGAACCAGGAAGGAACAGAAATTATGAACAACTGAATTACAAGCAACTAATTGAAGCTGTGATCAAAAATTTCCCAAAAAGACAAAAGCCCAGGACCAGATGGCTTCACAGGAGAATTCTATCAAACATTTGGCGAAGAGCTAATGCCTATCCTTCTGAAACTCATTCAAAAAATTACAGAGGAAGGAACACTTCCAAACTCACTCTAAAGGCCACCATCACCCTGATACCAAATCCAAACAAAGACAACACACAAAAAGAAAACTACAGGCCAATATCACTGATGAACATAGATTCAAAAATCCTCAACAAAAGTTTACCAAACAGAATTCAGCCAAACATCAAAAAGCTCATACACCATGATCAAGTTGGGTTTATTCCAGGAATGGAAGGATTCTTCAATATATGCAAATCAATCAATGTTAACACCATATTAAAAGACTGAAAGATAAAAACCATATGATAATCTCAATAGATGCAGAAAAAGCCTTGACAAAATTCATCACCCATTTATGATTAAAACTCTTCAAAAAATTGGCATAGAAGGAATCTACCTCAACATAGTAAAGGCCATATATGATAAGCCTACAGCAAACATTATTCTCAATGGTAAAAAACTGAAAGCATTCTCCCTAAGATGAAGAACAAGAAAAGGGTGTCCACTTTCACCACTATTATTCAACATCATTCTGGAAGTCTTAGCTACAGCAATCAGAGAAGAAAAAGAAAGAAAAGGAAACCAGGTCAGAAAAGAAGAAGTAAAGCTCTCATTGTTTGCAGATGACATGATACTGTACATAGAAAACCCTAAAGCTAGTATCAGAAAGTTACTAGAACTAATCAGTGAATTTAGCAAATTTGCAGGATACTAAATCAATACACAGAAATTACTTGCATTTCTATATACTGACAATGAAAACTCCGAAAGAGAAATTAATGAATCAGTCTCTATCACCACTGCAACAAAAAGAATTAAATATCTAGGAATAAACTTATCTAAAGAGACAAAAGAACTGTACACAGAAAATTATAAGACACTAATGAAAGAAATCAAAGATGATGTAAACTGAAGGACAGATATTCCATGTACCTATGTAGGAAGAATCAATATTGTGAAAATGACTATACTACCAAATACAATCTACAGATTTAATGTGATCCCTATCATAATACCAATGGCATTTTTCACAGAACTAGAACAAAAATTTCTACAGTTCATATGGAAACACAAAAGACCCTGAATAGCCAAAGCAGTCTTGAGAAAGAAGAATGGAGCTGGAGGGATCAACCTTCCTGACTTCATATTATACTACAAAGCTACAGTCATCAACACAGTATGGTACTGGCATAAAAACAGAAATATAGACCAATGGAACGATATAGAAAGCCCAGAAATAAACCCATGCACCTATGGGTACCTTATTTTTGACAGAGGAGGCAGGCAAGAATATACAATGGGGCAAAGACAGCCTCTTCAATAAATGGTGCTGGGAAAACTGGACAGCTACACATAAAAGAATGAAATTAGAACACTTCTTAACACCATACACAAAGATAAACTCAAAATGGCTTAAAGACCTAAATGTAAGACAAGAAGCTGTAAAACTCCTAGAGGAAAACATAGGCAGAACATTCAATGACATAAATCAAAGCAAGATCCTCAATGACTCTCCTCTTAGAGTAATGGAATTAAAAACAAAAGTAAACATTTGGGACCTGATTAAACTTAAAAGATATTGCACAGCAAAGAAACTATAAGCAAAATGAAAAGACAACCCTCAGAATTGGAGAAAACAATTACAAATGAACCAACTGACAGTGGATTAATTTCTAAAATATACAAGCAGCTCATACAACTCAATGCCAGAAAAACAAACAACTCAATCAAAACGTGGGGGAAAGACTTAAACAAACATTTCTCCAAAGAAGACATGATGCTGCTGCTGCTAAGTCACTTCAGTCGTGTCCGACTCTGTGCGACCCCATAGACGGCAGCCCACCAGGCTCCGCTGTCCCTGGGATTCTCCAGGCAAGAATACTGGAGTGGGTTGCCATTTCCTTCTCCAGTGCATGAAAGGGAAAAGTGAAAGTGAAGTCACTCAGTCATGTCCGACTCTTAGCGACCCCATGGACTGCAGCCTACCAGGCTCATCCTTCCATGGGATTTTCCAGGCAAGAGTACTGGAGTGGGGTGCCATTGCCTTCTCTGCAAAGAAGACATACAGATGGCTAATAAACACATGAAAAGGTGCTCAACATTGTTCATTATTAGAGAAATACAAATCAAAACTACAATGAGATATCACTTCACACCAGTCAGAATGGCCATCATCAAAAAGTCTACAAATAATAAATGCTGGAGAAGGTGTAGAGAAAAGGGAACACTCTTGCACTGTTGGTGGGAATGTAAATCGATACAGCCACTATGGAAGAGAGTATGGAGATTACTTTAAAAAAATGTTATAAAACCACCATATGACCCAGCAATCCCACTCCTAGGCACATAACCTGAGGAAACCAAAATTGAAAAAGACACATGTATCCCATTTTTCATTGCAGCACCATTTACAATAGCTAGAACATGGAAGCAACCTAGATGTCCATCAACAGATGAATGGATAAAGAATTGTTGGTACGTATACACAATGGAATATTACTCAGCCATAAAAAGGAACAAATTTGAGTCATTTATGGTGAGGCAGATACACCCAGAATCTGTTATACAGAGTGAAGTGAGTCAGAAAGAGAAAGATAAATATCGTATTCTAATGCACATATATGGAATCTGGAAGAATGGTACTGAAGAACTTATTTACAGGGCAGCAATGGAGAAACAGACATAGAACATAGACTAATGGACATGGGGAGAGGGAAGGAGAGTGTGAGACGTATGGAAAGAGTAACATGGAAATTGACATTACCATATGTAAAATAGATAGCCAACAGGAATTTGCTGTATGGCTCAGGAAACTCAAACAGGTATTCTGTGTCAATCTAGAGGGGTGGAATGGAGCGTGGTAGATAGGAGGGAGGTTCAAAAAGATATATGTATACCAAATGTATATATGGGTATACATATATCCCCATGGCTGATTCATGTTGAGGTTTGACAGAAAAGAACACACTTCTTTAAAGCAATCATTCTTCAATAAAAAATAAATTTAAAAAATTGATATTAATGCAAAGTGAATCTGAAAACAAGAGAAATATTACCTTAAAACAAATTTTGAAGTGTTTGTAAAATTTAGTCATTTAATCAAGCAAATCAGCCCATATTTTTATAGCTACTTCCATATAATTTTTAGAACCCACATCTTACCTATGAAAACTTTCAGTTTACTATTAGTTTTTAATAGATCAAAAGTTAAAGATAGTTGCTATGCAGAAAAATAATTAAAGCTTATGATTTAAATGGACTAAAAGCAACTTATCAGAGCAAGATGATATTATACATAATTACATAAACTAAATTAAATAACATGCTGCCCCTGAATTTGTAGCAGACACAAATTACTACAAAGAGAAACTATGAATTTCAATATCCTTCAGAATCTCCTAGGTATAGTTTACAGGCTAAAAAAGTACTTAATGTGATTAAATATGCCAGAATGTTCAGTAATGAGGCCAGAGATCAAAACTAATCATATGAATTATGAACAGAAAAGAACCTGGAGGGCTATGATGATATTGTATATAAAAAATTAAAACTAAAATTACATGAACTGCGGTTTCAAGAATCAAGATAAATAAGATGAGAAAAAGAAAAATAATGTTAGTCTATCTCCATCCATTGATATATTTAATCCTTTCATATTTATTTTATTAAGTCAACCAATTCATTTTTATTGGGCACTACTATATATACCTAAGGAGAAGGCAATGGCACCCCACTCCAGTAGTGTTGCCTGGAAAATCCCATGGATGGAGGAGCCTGGTAGGCTACAGTCCATGGGGTCGCTAAGAGTCGGACACGACTGAGAGACTTCACTTTCATTTTTCCCTTTCATGCACTGGAGAAGGAAACGGTAACCCACTCCAGTATTCTTGCCTGTAGAATCCTAGGGACGGCGGAGCCTGGTGGGCTGCCGTCTATGGGGTCGCACAGAGTCGGACACGACTGAAGCGACTTAGCAGCAGCAGCATATATACCTAAAATAACTTAAACATTAATAAATCAGATCCTGTAGATAGAAGCTTGAACCAGAAGTTTAAGAAACTCAAGTGTGCTGTTTTGTAACTCAATTTTTTTTTCTAGAACAAGTACGTAACAGTTGTATGTGGTTTCTTAATATAGCTTTCACAAGCTAATGTTTTATGAACTTCTCCAAGCCAATCTCAAATCTTCAAGAACCTTATAAGCAGATGTTACATTTTCCGTCATTAGTTAGAGAATTTTTGATTCTCCTTTTTCTTACCTACTTTTTCAAATATCTTTTATATTAATTATGTGTAACTAGATTATCTTATATTAATAACTCTTATAAATTGCAACCTTATAAAGGAAGTGATATTTGTCTGAGCTCTCTGAATGCTATATGATCATTTATAAAATACTAGGCTGTCTATGATTTTCATCTGAGGGCATAATTGGAAAGAGGGACTTAACCGAACAGACAATGTTTGTTTGCCATCCCAAAACATCTGACTTAATATGGAATGTCTTCTATAAATAATATTAGTAGAGGGAGATGTAGGCCACTGCCAGGAATTATAATATTAATATTTACTGAGAAAACACTCTGTCCTATTTTTCACATTCACAGCTACCTTTAATGCCCTAAATAACCAAGCAAATTTATTTCACTATGTTAATTTTCTACATGTGAAATGTGAGGCCAAGAAAGGTTGAGAAACTTGACTTACACAAAGGTGAAGAAATGACTTTTGGAGACTTGTTCATACGTATAACTACTATAAACTAAAGCAACATAAAAATGTTGGTGACAAATTTAACTCTTTTATTCACTGCAATATTTATCTCCTAATTATATACATTATATATATTGCATAAATTAATATCAAAGATTTCTCCTAATGGTTGTTTTTGTCCTCAGATACACTGGATTGGATTAATCCTATTTTTCCCTATATAAGTCAGTCAGTTCAGTCAATCAGTTGTTTCCAACTCTTTGAGACCCTATGGACTGCAGCACGCCAGGCTTTCCTGTCCATCACGAACTCCCAGAGCTTACTCAAACTCATGTCCATCGAGTTGGTGATGCCATCCAATTATCTCAACCTCTGACATCCCCATCTCCTCTGACCTTCAATCTTTCCCAGCATCAGAGTCTTTTCCAATGAGTCAGTTCTTTGCATCAGGTGGCCAAAGTATTGGAGTTTCAGCTTCAATATCAGTCCTTCCAATGAATACTCAGAACTGATTTCCATTAGGATAGACTAGTTGGATCTCCTTGCAGTCCAAAGGACTCTCAAGAGTCTTCTCCAACACCACAGTTCAAAAGCATCAATTCTTCAGTGCTCAGCTTTCTTTATAGTCCAACTCTCACATCCGTACATGACTATTGGAAAAACCATGGCTTTGACTAGATGGATCTTTGTTGGCAAAGTAATGTCTCTGCTTTTTAATATACTGTCTAGGTTGGTCATAGCTTTTCTATATAGAGAAAAACCAGAGCTTTTCTCTATATAGGCCTCTGTTATTTTAAAGAGTGAAGAGATTCCTTAACTTTAAATTTATTATCATATGATTCACATTTAGGAAACTACTTCTCAAGCAACTATGAAATTACTTGTTTCTTATATTTACCCATATTCTCTTCCCTATCCCTTGAACCTAGTACTTCCATGGATGTTTTTCTATTAGTTGATGTTCATAATTTCCTTATTTAAATTTTTCAAGTTTTATTAAACATATACGAATGTCCAAATGATACATTATTTAGTTTTGATTGAACATTATATATTACATTCTTTCTGCCCTAGTTCCTTTTTGGAACCTCAGTATCACGTTACTAAAATTCATGTTGTTGTGTGATTACCCCTAACTTCATCCTGTGATGTGAATAGACCACAAATTATGTGTAAATTTTTCCTGCCAATGGACATTTGAATTGTTTCTAGGTTATTATTCCTAACTACTACTAACAAAACAGTGGTATAAACATCTCTTTTCTTGTCCTTTGATTCAAATATGCTAAAATTTACCTTGCTTATACCAAAAAAAGTGCAATTGTTGAATAATAGGAAATGTAACTGGTCAACTTAAAAAAAATAGTGCTAATTCATTTTCAAAAGCATTCTGTAGTTCCCACCACTTCAAAACAGATAGCCATATTGATCTATCTCTTCTCTAAGGTTTGGTGTTATCAGCATTCTTAGTTGCTCCATAGAATATAAATAAAGATATTTAATGTAAAAATGTAAAAAATATTATTTCAAAAGAAATTTTTAAGTACATGTCCCTTTTTACTAATGATATTTAGCTTCTCTTCAAATCTTTATAGCAAATGGTGGCTCCTCTCCTGTGAAATCATTTTTCAGGATTTTTGTCTGTATTTCATTTGTATTATTAGTCTTTTGAATTATTGATTTTTAGTAGTTTGTAATTCTTGGTATCAATAACTGATATGTTCTTTCGATTTAAATTTATAAAATGTAAATATCAAATATGAAATAAAGTCAGTCAGTTCAGTCGCTCAGTCGTGTCCAACTCTTTGTGACCCCATGGACTGCAGCATGCCAGGCTTCCATGCACATCACCAACACCCGCCACTTACTCAAACTCATGTCCATTGTGTTCGTGATGCCATCCGATGCCATCCATCCACACGATCCTCTGGCATCCCCTTCTCCACCTGCCTTCAATCTTTGCCAGAATCAGGGTCTTTTCTAGTGAGTCAGTTCTTCCCATCAGGTGGCCAAAGTATTGGTATTTCAGCTTCAGCATCAGTCTTTCTAACATTCAGGACTGATTTCCATTAGGATAGACTGATTGAGTCTCCTTGCAGTTCAAGGGACTCTCAAGAGTCTTCTCCAACACCACAGTTCAAAAGCATCAATTCCTCAGCGCTCAGCTTTCTTTACAGTCCAACTCTCAAATCTAAACATGACTACTGGAAAAACCATAACTTTGATTAAATGGATCTTTGTTGGCAAAGTAGTGTCCTTGCTTTTTAATGTGCTGTCTAGGTTGGTCATAGCTTTTCTTCCAAGGAGCAAGCGCCTTTTAATTTCATGGCTGCAGTCACCATCTCCAGTGACTTTGGAGCCCCCAAAATAAAGTCTCTCACTGTTTCCCTTGTTTCCCCATCTATTTGCCATGAAGAGACGGGACCATATGCCATGATCTTAGTTTTCTGAATGTTGAGCTTTAAGCCAACTTTTTCACTCTCCTCTTTCACTTTAATCAAGAGACTCTTTAGTTCTTCTTCATTTTCTGCCATATGGGTGGTGTCATCTGCATATCTGAGGTTATTGTTTTTTCTCCCAGAAATCTTGATTCCAGCTTGTGTTTCATCCAGCCCAGCATTTCTCATGATGTACTCTGCTTATAAGTTAAATGAGCATGGTGACAATATGCAGCCTTGACGTACTCCTTTTCCGATTGGGAACCAGTCTGTTGTTCCATGTCGAGTCCTAACGGTTGCTTCTTGACTTGCATGAAAATTTCTCATGAGGCAGGTCAGATGGTCTGGTATTCCCATCTCTTTAAAAATTTTCCACAGTTTGTTGTGATCCACACAGTCAAATGCTTTGGCATACTCAATAAAGCAGAAGTAGATTTTTTCTGGAACTCTCTTGCTTTTTCTATGATCCAAAAGATGTTCGCAATTTGATCTCTGGTTCTTCTGCCTTTTCTAAATCCAGCTTGAACATCTGGAATTTCACAGCTCATGTACTGTTGAAGCCTTGCTTGGATTATGTTGAGCATTACTTTGGTAGCTTTATACAGTCAGCAAAAAGAAGACCAGGAGCTGACTGTGGCTCAGATCATGAACTCCTTATGCCAAATTCAGACATAAATTGAAGAAAGTGAGGAAAACCACCAGACCATTCAGATTTGACCTAAATCAAATCCCTTATGATTATACAGTGGAAGTGACAAATAGATTCAAGGGATTAGATCTGATAGACAGGGTGCCTGAAGAACTATGGATGGAGGTTCATGGCATTGTACAGGAAGCAGGGATCAAAGGCATCCCCAAGAACAAGGAATGCAAAAAGGCAAAAATGGTTGTTGGAGGAGGCCTTACAAATAGCTGTGAAAAGAAGAGAAGCAAAAGGCCAAGGAGAAGGAAAGATATGCTGATTTGAATGCACAGCTCCAAATAGCAAGGAGACATAAGAAAGCCTTCCTCAGTGATCACTGCAAAGAAATAGAGGAAAATAATAGAATGGGAAAGACTAGAGATCTCTTCAAGAAAATTAGAGATACGAAGGGAACATTTCATGCAAAGGCGGGCACAATAAAGGACAGAAATATTATGGACCTGGCAGAAACAGAAGATATTAAGAAGAGCTGGCAAGAATACACAGAAGAACTATACAGAAAAGATCTACATGACCCAGATAACCACTCACCTAGAGCCAGACATTCTGGAATGTGAAGTCAAGTGGGCCTTAGGAAGCATCACTATGAACAAAGCTAGTGGAGGTGATGGAATTCCAGTTGAGCTATTTCAAATCCTCAAAGATGATGCTTTGAAAGTGCTGCAGTCAATAAGCCAGTAAATTTGGAAAACTCAGCAGTGGCCACAGGACTGGAAAAGGTCAGTTTTCATTTCAATCCCAAAGAAAGACAATGCCAAAGAATGAAATAAAGTAGATAAGAATAATATGCTGTGTGTGTGTGATTAACTGAGGTTAAATAGTCCATTCTGTTTGCAACACTGTGCACAGTTTCACTGTGCAACTGTTAGTATTCATCTCAAATATCCAAAATCATTTAGGTGAACATAAGTGTTCCGATGATTAGCTCAATTTAAATTTGACCCTTAGTCTAAAATTTCTTACTGCTAGTTAAATTAATATATTTGTTTAGTACTGTTTTTATAAACATCATAGTTAAGAATTAGAGGAACTTTAATGTCATATTATAGGCCACTACTTTCTTATGTTTTTATCAACTTCCATTTGCAAATAGCATTGCCTTCATTTCTCTTAGAGATCAAATTGGTGTACTGGATTTTTCCTGGTCCATATCACTTCAATTTTGCATGGGTTAGCAAAAAGCATTTTCCTAAGCTATAGAAAATAGTTGCAATCATATTCATATTTTTTCTGTCTGGTTAATATAATGTGAATTGTTCACCTTTCAAAATGTTTTATGAGTCTCTAAGCCTTTGACCTTTTTATTACATTTTTATTATTACACCATCTAGCACAATTATAGTTCAATTGCCCTGCTGTCGATGATTTTCCTCATTCTGGTCATAAATCTTGCCTTGTTGAATTCTTCCTGTTACTGTTAATATAGCACTGGAATTGATTCTTAGATATCCATTTTCTCCTGAGCACTTATCAATAGTTTTCAGATTCTCAGTCCTTTAATGAATTAAGATTTCCTTAACATTCTATTTCCTTTGGTGTCAAAATGATGATCAATTATCTGGTTCATTTTCCCCTTCAATTTCTTAACTTAAGGATTTTAATACTTCTCTTTCTGATATTTCAGTCAAAGACTGCAATCATTCCAATTTTAGTGTAATCCATTTTTGATATTGAAAAAGTGTAACTTGTCCAATTTCCTATGAAGAAGGATTATTTTTGCATTTGAGCAATTTCATCTTTTTCCTTACCTCATCCACTTGGTATTTTGCCCTACTTCAATTGCTAGTCACTTCCCCTCCGCCAATATACTGCCTGCAGAAATGCTGGCATTCTGTTTTGTTTTTCTTTTCTCAAGTTCCTTAGTTTTACCACACTTGTTATTGTTTCATTAGGGAAAAATCATTTTAGAATATTCAATTTAGATGTTATATGGTCTATTTTCTTCAGTTTTACAGAAACAGTAGATATAATATCTGGGAGATGGGGACATTATTTTGCCTAGTTACAACAATCTGCAATTTTCAGTGGACATATTACATTTTTATGGCTCAGAATTGGTATAAAACTATTTAATGGATCTATATTTCATAATCCTTGAAAGTCTGTGCTCAACCCACCTTTCCAACATTCCCACCCCAAACATTTTTTTATACTCTTGAGGATCTTCTCCTTCATAATCCTGGTTAGATTTATTTGTGCATTCCTAGAATTACCTGAGCAATTCTTAAGATCAGTAGGTATTTGCCATAAAATTTACTGCATCTATTTTTATTATTAACTCAGCTAAATTTTTGTGCCTATATGAAGATCTTGCCAATTATGCCATGTAGTCCTGCACTCGTCTCTTCTCTCTTTCTGATGGTGTGGAGTCAGAAGTGTGAAATATACATATGTGTCATACAGTGATCGTAATCCTGTTCTTTTGTAAAACTTGATTAAAAGGAGATTCATGTTGAGATTTGACAGAAAACAACAAAATTGTGTAAAACAATTATCCCCCAATTAAAAAATAAATTAATTTTATTTTATTTTTTTAAAAAGGAGGCAAACCTAGTTATATGAGGTGTGAACAGTGTTACCTCCACGGTTAATTATTTTCTAAATAGTTTTAGGACTGTGTGAGGTGGCTGTTGAGTGGAAGAGGGCTGACTGAATATTAAATATAAAATGTAAATCTATCGTTCATTTCTTCTAGTTGTATTTCCTCAAAACATACAAGACAATTGCGAAATACATTTGACTTAGGAGAGCATTTTTAAAGAAATATGAGGAAGATTTAGTGAGGTAAAATTTGGTGAAGGTCAAATTCTACTTGATACTGTGCAAATTGTATCCCAATTTGTTTTGATGGATTGCACTTGACAATTAATTAGAAACTTATGAATAAACATTGAAAGGTAGATTTCATTAAAGAAAACATGATTCAGCCCTAAAAGCTCTATGCCTTTAGAATAATAACGTTGATTATGATAGTTTCCAGACACTTAACTCACAAAAGTTCAGTGTAAATACATTCTACTTTAACTTCCATATGATAGCTTTTAGATTAAGTTTTAATTGAATATATATATGTATGCATGGATGCTAAGTCATTTCAGTTGTGTCCGATTCTTTTCGACCTCATGCACTGTAGCCCACGAGGCTCCTCTTCTCCAGGCAAGAATACTGGAGTAGATTGCCATGCCCTTCTCCAGGGGATCTTCCTGACCCAGGAATTGAACCTGTGTCTCTTATGTCTCCTGCATTGGCAGGCAGGTTTACTATTAGCACTACCTGGGAAGCCCATATATATGTACATATAACCATATATCTATATATATGAGTGGATACGTATATTCATATGTGTTCATATATATATATATATTGGTTTGAAAAGAAATATATATATATATATATATATACTCAATTCTTTGCCTTTCTTACTTGCTATATTCTCCTTCATTCTACTCCCATGGTTATCTTAAATTTACTGTGAGCAATAACTATACCACCTCTAAAGTTTTAAGTTTTATCACTGTACCACTAGGCCACTGCTCTTAAGTACTCTAGAATCCCTCATTCCAATATTTTTAAAGTATTTTCATGACTTCCAATCCATGAACCTTTCTACTTTTATTTAAAAAAAAAGCAAATAATAGCAACAGAAAGCATGATGACTTCTCTCACTTAAAATCTGTAAATGCATAAATTGCAAGTGAACCCTGAGGAGCATAGAGTTAAAACTGCTGGCCTGTGATTGTGTTGCTTCCTTGGGAAGGTAGGAAAACTCCTTTGAGGCAAGGGAAGAAAACAGAACATGGATCTAGGCTAATATCCTTGTCAACTTCACTTCCAGGTAAGTAAACTAAGGATATTTATTAGAAAGAAGACCATATCTATAGGATGTTTCCTGCCTAAAGTATATCTTATATTAAATAGACCTCTGAATGTCTGTGACATGGCTCACTGGATAAACTCCCATAAGCTATGCAACTGTCTGTAATATAAAACAGATATGTGACATTACCTAAAATTCTGCCTGCTGTGTGAGGTGGCTTGCAGAACACATTAGAGACTTCAGTAATTATTCTGGGCCACAGAGCGCCTGTCTGATACAGGAATATAGAACAAACATAGATGTCCACAACATCCAGATGTTTCACTAAATATTCAGCCCCTCTTAAATGACAATACTTGACATTATTAGTATATCTTGATCTCTGATTCATGTCATTCTGGTTATGTGATCCTCTGATTTGGCTCATACACTCAGTGTTTTACTTTAGTAAAACTCCTTCACTTCAGTGAGTATGTTTACTTTTTTTCCAAAACAAACATTTGCACCCTCTCGTCCCTTTTAAATGTCTGACCCACAAAAGGAAGCTAAGTTAAGAACAGAGAGGTAATCAAGTGAGAATTCCATAATTCTCCACATTCACATATACCAACACACGTGCAGTGGGACTTAAACCCTCTCCTTTTCCTCTTCCTAAAATGAAGAATGCATTTCTGTTCTTGTCTAAAGATAGCTCCACTTGGTGCCCTAGATTCAATATATTCTAGTCATTTTAGAATTTTGCTTTGACAATTATTCTCTATCTTTTACATCATCAAATTAACTCTTTATATCTGTGTATTTTCATTAGCTAGCAACATGGTCTATTATTTTCTTAAGTTGTTCTTACATTTGCTATATGACCTCCCTTCACATGCTACTAACCAGGTTTCTGCTCTTGTTCCAGACGACCCATTGAAGGAGCTGTCCCAACGAACTCCCTAATCTCTTGTCTCGAAGTCTTCCCTCAATGCAGAACAACCAGACCTCTTACCACACCATTCCACATGAATAGCTGAAATCCATGTTGCAGACTATCCTCTATGCACTTGATGCTTGCCTGTTTTATAGTTTCTCATTGAGCTGATCTTTCATAGATCTTTGAAAAACATATCATGTGGCTTTTGTGACAGTACAGTTTGTATTCTGTCTATACCAGGCTGTCCATTTTTGCTTCTCTTACTGAATATTTTTTCTGCTTTATATTAAAATTTGGAATATCCCAAAGCTTGTGCATATGCCCTGCTTTGCTTTCTTCTCCAGGTCTTTTCATTCAATGTAGTCAATAAATTCATGTGTATGAAGATGATTTTGCTCCTAAGCTGTACATGTATGTTTCAATTGCTGATTTATTTCTACTTGAATATCTGTTAAGGTATTAAATACTTAACCTGCCCAAAATCAAATTATTATAGCTAATTTGCAATTGGTTCATTTCTCTTCCCAGGAATCCTTATCAGTGTTACTCAATTGCACAAGCTGGTATCTTTAGTCCCTCTCTCAAGGCCTTTAGGCTTGTAATTCTCTCTGCTTTCAAATCTAACCACCCCTCGTCAACCCTATGCTGGCTGGGAACTCCATCTCATCATTAATTTCTTGATTGATATATTAACTCTAATGAGTGCTTTCTCTGATACCTCTATCTACCATAAGCCTCCATTCTTGTTATATTTCTTAAGTGATCTCATTTTGTTTTCTTTAGTTATCATTGTTAAAACTAGTTTGTGTTTATCACCCTGTTTTATTTCCTCTCTCTCCTTACTAGAACACAAGAAGTATCAGAGAAGCATCCTTGTCTGTTTTGTTCAGGGATATTGTATAGAACATACTTAACATATGAATATCACTTTGGAATGAATTGATACATTTTCAGAAAAATCTAAGTTTGACTCACAGACCCACCAATCAGTAGGCTCATGACCTATTAACGTTACTTAAGCACTGCAACGGAGAAGGCAATGGCACCCCACTCCAGTACTCTTGCCTGGAAAATCCCATGGATGGAGGAGCCTGGTAGGCTACAGTCCATGCGGTCGCTAAGAGTCGGACACGATTGAGCGACTTCACTTTCACTTTTCCCTTTCATGCATTGGAGAAGGAAACGGCAACCCAATCCAATATTCTTTCCTGGAGAATCCCAGGGACAGCGGAGCCTGGTGGGCTGCCATCTATGGGGTCGCACAGAGTAGGACACGACTGAAGCGACTTAGAAGCAGCAGCAGCAAGCACTGCAAACTTGTTTCCTTATCTGTCAAAATAAAGGTATTCATATGACTTTACAGAATACACAATGTAGTGCCAAGCATAATGTCTTTATACCTAGGATTGACACACATATTTTCATTTCCTTCCAGTTACCCTTAGGAAAAGTGTGCACAGTATAAATCACTTAGTTGAAATATGGATGTAAGTAATCTAAATTATTAGCTTACATTTAGAGATCTTATGATATATAAGGCGCTGCTTTAAATGTTTTATTGTATTGCCATATATATTCTTCACAATAACTTTATGATATAGATCCTATTGTTTTCCTCATTTTATAGATTAGGAACACTGTGAGGTTTGATATTATTGAAGTTGATTTAGTATAAACTGATAGGAGTAGGTGTCCACTGGAGCAGTCTAGCTCTACAGAAGGTGCACTTACCTTCACGATATACTGTTTCCACTTAGAAATGAAAAGTATCCATGCATCTTCATGCTCAGTGTGTGTGTGTGTGTGTGAGAGAGAGTGCGCTTGTTTGAGAATGTGTGTGTTTGCAAAGAGAGAGAGGACAAATAAGACTGAAAATTACCAAGTTTGTGACTCATAAATTTTAAACACATGGTTTAGGTTTCCTCTTTTTCTTCTTTAAATTTCCCCCCAAAATGGTCATTGTTTTATGGTCACCTTTACTTGCAAAGAAAATAGAGAAGTGGTGGAAATATTAGAATTTCCAGTACAGTCAATTAAGAATTACCTGACCAGATCTTGGTATTAGGTGCTGTATTCTTATTTGAATGTTCATGTCATAAAACTGCACTTCTTTATTTTATTAAATGGGATGAAATTTAAGTGATGCCAAAACTTAGTCATAACATCCAATTAGGTGGGGCATTCTTTCTTTAAAACTTTTATTAAACTGTTTTAGGCTGTGCTTTCCTGGTGAAAACTAAAGGCTTTTTAAAATACCAAATTATCTTTTCTCTTATTGAAACATGATAACATTCAAGTTGCCTAAGCAGTTTTATAGACATAAGTAAATGTGTGAAGGGCTTCCCGGGGGTGGAACTGTTATGATTCCCATTATAGTCAGTGGGGATCATTGACCTTAATGAGAATCATGTGGCGAGAGGCTCATGCAACACTTCACAAAATTGAATTAGGGCCTTTTGATTAAAAAAAGAGCCATATTGTACTTTTGAAAATATACTAGAATTCTGTATTCATTTCCTGGATTTACATATTTTCTAGACAATTTTTAGATGAAGGAAAATGTGTCCCTTTTTTGTGTATGTCATTATAATCAATAAAGATAACAATGTAGTAAAATCAATTCTTATTGCAAATAATTAGATATCTTTGAAAAAATAGCACAATATTATGCTTTTCTCCCTAAAAGAAGTCATCCAATACAATAAATTAAACAAAGAAATTAATATTTAAACTATGTAATGAAACCAAAAAGGTACAACACATGTTAAATTCAGTTCAGTTCAGTTTAGTCACCCAGTCGTGTCCGACTCTTTGCAACCCCATGAATCACAGCACTTCAGGCCTCTCTGTCCGTCACCAACTCCTGGAGTTTACCCAAACTCATGTCCATTGAGTCAGTGATGTCATCCAGCCATCTCATCCTCTGTCGTTCCCTTCTCCTCCTGTCCCCAATCCTTCCCAGCATCAGGGTCTTTTCCAATGAGTCAACTCTTCCCATGAGGTGGCCAAAGTATTGGAGTTTCAGCTTCAACATCAGTCCTTCCAATGAACACCCAGGACTGATCTCCTTTAGGATGGACTGGTTGGATCTCCTTGCAGTCCAAAGGACTCTCAAGAGTGTTCTCCAACATCAGTTCAAAAGCATCAATTCTTTTGTGCTCAGCTTTCTTCACAGTCCAACTCTCACATCTATACGTGACTACTGGAAAAACCATAGCCTTGACTAGACGGACTTTATATGAAGCTAAATCAGAATATATGCATATATGCACATATATATATGCTTCCAGGTAGCTCAGTGGTAAAGAGTCTTCCTGCCAATGCAGGAAATGTGGGTAAGAGCCTTGGGTTGGGTAGATCCCTTGCAGGGGGAAATGGCAAGCCATTCTAGTCTTTCTTGGAAAATTCCATGGACAGAGGAGCCTGGAAGGCTATAGTCCACGGTTCTCAAAGGGTCAGAAACGAGTGAGCAGCTGAGCACACAAACAGACACGTATATCCCCAGTCTTGTAAGATGTCCTGGAACTGATTGTTTAATCACTGAATTGTTCAACTAATAAAATGCAAACATTTATGATATGCACACACCCAGCTCTGTGCTAATTGTTTTAACTCCCATGGCAACTTTGTGAGAAGAGTTTTTAAAATATTTTTTTTTCTTTTTTTGCAATAGAAAGAAACTGAAGAATTTACACTAGTTGCATGTTATACCCTGTCTTCAGTTGTGTTACCCAGAAACAGGTTCCAAGATGAAGACGCCTATGCAAGAGTTTTTAAGTGTTCACAGGGAGAATCAATCAGACAATATGCAGAAAAAACAGGACAGGAAAGGGAGAACACTTGGTAAGTGTGAGATCTCAGGCCAAGACCCACAGAAAGACATTTCAACCTGATTCCTCTATTCTGTCCAGTCAGTCATCTGGGGCCATGGAAGCTACAAATTCCCAGTAATGTCTAGGTCTCTCTGAAAGAAAAGAAAAGTGAAAGTCACACAGTCCTGTCTGACTCTTTGCAGTCCCGTGGACTGTAGCCTCCCTGGTTCCCCTGTCCATGGAATTCTCCAGGCAAGAGTACTGGCATGGGTTGCCATTTCCTTCTCCAGGGGATCTTCCTGACCCAGGTATTGAACCCAGATCTCCTGCATTGCAGGCAGATTCTTTACCAACTGAGCCACTAGGGTCTCTCTGGATATGGACAAAGCAGGCTTAAGTTCCTTAAGAGCTGTAATCTTCAGAGCATATTGAAGCTGTAGTGGGAATGGCAGAAAATGTTAATAGGGATCTAGGAAGGTCTGATCAGAATACCAACACTCTCAAGGCTTAGCCACTAAGCAGCAGAGCCAAGTTCTTAACCCAGGCATTCCATTCCTAGAGCCTCAAATCTAATTAAAAGTGTTAAACTAGCCTTACGTTTAATAGTATGGACAGAGGTTGTATCTAGGCAACAGAAAATTATGTGAGACTTCTACACTTCAGAATAGCTGAGGAAGTAGTTACAATTAATATACATACCAGAGCTCCACCTTTGCAACAAGTCGATGGTACTGTCTGTAAACATATTTTGAGGGCACAAGCTGAGTTAGAAGATAAATTCTAGGATGTAATGTACAGCATGGTGTTTATAGTTAATATTGTATCATGCACTTGAAATTTGATAAGAAAGTAGATCTTAAGTGTCCTCACCACAAATAAAAAGATAATTATTTGAAATGCTAGGCATATTAATTAATTTCTAAATTATTATGATAATCATTTCATAATGTGGTGGTGGTTTAGTCGCTAAGTCATATTCAATGCTTGGACTTCAGCCCGCCAGGCTCTTCTGTCCATAGGATTTTCCAGGCAAGAATACTGGAGTGGGTTGTCATTTCCTTCTCCAGGGGAACTTCCTGACTCAGGGATCGAACCCAAATCTCCTGCACTGGAGGTAAATTCTTTACTGACTGAGCTACCAGGGAAGCTCTCTATATATTAAATCATCACACTGTATACCTTAAAAATCACATTTACAACATATGTTTGTGTGTATATTGTCATTTATACCTCAGTATAAAAAAATATATTTTTGGAATCTTTATGATGCTTCCTTTGTTAAAATGATTATGTTTCTGCTAATGACACACTTTTAAAATTACTAGTCTTAAGTCTTTATATCAGGTGGCACTACTTAGTCCCCTTCTTCTCATGACCATTGGCTATTCTTGGTTTCCTGAAATTATGTACCAAACTTAGTACTGACTCAGTTCCATACACATACACTTTAAAAAATTTTACACAATATTTTACTAGGATAACTTTGGTTATACGAATCTGTTTGGAAATGATTCACATCGTAATTTATTTAATTTCCTGAACGATTAGTATATTGTATTACTATGTATATGTAGTTAATTTCCTATACTTTTTTTCTATTCATTACTCATTCTTTATTTTTTCCTCTGGACTATATTCCCAATAATTAATAGTATTTGTATCTGTATCTCACCCGCTGTTAGAATCTTCTTCGAGTTCTTAATTTTGATTTTCATATATTTCAGGATTAGAATTTCCACTTGATTCTCTTGTACAGCATCATTTCTCCACAGATGTTCTCTATCTTGCCTTTTAACTCTTTGAGCATAACAAGCAGATATACCAAAGCTTATTTGAAGAATGCCAATTACTGGACCACAGTTTTTCTGTTTCTGTGGTCTGTTTCTTCCCTTGGATTTTGTTCATGTTATTTTATCTTCTTACAGGCCCAGAATATTTTACTATGTGCCAGATACTGGGTTTGCACAAGTCTTTGTAGTAAATAATTTGATGTCTAGGATAAGTCTCTCTTCTTCCAAAACAATTTGATGTGTGTTTATGGATTTTCCTTACCTTAAGGATGAAGTACTTCAGAATGCCAATCAGGGTATCAGGTTCCACTGATCTTCCTCTGCAAATGTTCACCTCTCTGGGCCTTTGTCTCTGGAATACTGGGCCAATAATTTTTTGATACTGTGTTATTTCTTACATATTTTCAAAGAAAATATTAATATTTATTCAATTATTATGCACTTTATATGGTCATCTTTAATGGGAAATTTTAAATAAAATTGAAAGTGTGATATTCTTAATTCTTGAGAAAAAAATGGTGTTGGATCAATAATCTATTGACAATAAAATTTAAGTATATAATTTAAAAATTCAAAGTGAGTTTATCTCTCTCATGTCTTCAACATTTGCTTCAAATGAATCACAGATTTAACTTTTTTTAATTATTTATTTATTTTTTTACTTTACAATATTGTATTGGTTTTGCCATACATTGACATGAATCTGCCATGGGTGTACATGTGTTCCCCATCCAGAACCTCCCTCCCACCTCCCTCCCCATCCCATCCCTCTGGGTCATCCCAGTGCACCAGTCCCAAGCACCCTCTATCATGCATTGAACCTGGACTGGTGATTCATTTCACATATGATAATTTACATGCTTCAATGGCATTCTCCCATATCATCCCACCCTCGCCCTCTCCCATAGAGTCAAAAAGACTGTTCTATACATCTGTGTCTCTTTTGCTGTCTCACATACAGGGTTGTCATTACCATCTTTCTAAATTCCATATATGTGCGTTAGTATACTGTATTGGTCGGAGAAGGCAATGGCACTCCACTCCAGTACTCTTGCCTGGAAAATCCCATGGATGGAGGAGCCTGGTAGGCTACAGTCCATGGGGTCACTGAGAGTCGGACACGACTGAGCGACTTCACTTTCACTTTTCCCTTTCATGCACTGGAGAAGGAAATGGCAACCCACTCCAGTATTCTTGCCTGGAGAATCCCAGGGATGGCGGAGCTTGGTGGGCTGCCGTCTATGGGGTCGCACAGAGTCAGACATGACTGAAGCGACTTAGCAGCAGCAGCAGCATACTGTATTGGTGTTTTTCTTTCTGGCTCGCTTCACTCTGTATAATAGGCTCCAGTTTCATCCACCTCATTAGAACTGATTCGAATGCATTCTTTTTAATGGCTGAGTAATATTCCATTGTGCATATGTACCACAGCTTTCTTATCCATTCATCTGCTGATGGACATCTAGGTTGCTTCCATATCCTAGCTATTATAAACAGTGCTGTGATGAACATTGGAGTACATGCGTCTCTTTCAATTTTGGTTTCCTTGATGTGTATGCCCAGCAGTGGGATTGCTGAAATTAAATCTATCTACTCCTTCATAGATTTAACTTTAGCTATAAAAACTTAAAACTAAAATGTTTGAGAAGAATACAAGAGTGATACAAAGGTAGAATTGCCCATAAAAATAAGAATTTATTAATTTCACTAGACACAGGTTAAAATCTTTCATATGATTAAAAATGTAAACTAAAAATGAATGGAGAGAATATTTGTAAGACATAGTAAGAAACACAGTGTTTTCAGTGCCCAAGAAGACTTTCATTTTGTTTCACTCAATCATTATACATTCCTTGGTTTCCAAAGAAACTGTGATTCTAATTTCTAATATGATAGCTTAGTTTTGCCTGTTCTTTGCTATATAAATACATAGATTCACATGATATATATGTATATATATTGCTTTTTTATCTAGCTTCTTTGGTTCAACATGAAAAACTTATTCATGCTGTATATAACTGCCTTTTTTTTTTTTAACCATTTCTGTCTGGAATGATTTGAACTGGAGTATTTGATTGAACTTGCTAAAAAAACGTAGTGTTTCATTGATAAATATAAATTAGCTTCTGTTACAATGAATACAGCCATTATAAAAATCTCTGAATTTAGAGTTTGGGAAATAGAAAATTATGTATGAAATGTTTTCTTCCTCACAAAGTATATTTTGCTAAACTAATAGATGGGAAATTTTAACAAGTTAAATTTAGAACAATGTTGAGAAATTCACCTCTTTTTATGATGAAGGAAAATGGAACAGAATTAAAATATAGGAAACGACTGTTTTCAGAAATTGGACAACAGATAATAAAAGACATTACATCCTAAGAGAAGAGAAACAAATGAGATGATCAACATAATTGGCTGAGGTAACTGCCTGGAGGGCTTCCCTGGTAGCTCAACTGGTAAAGAATCCAGCTGCAATGCAGGAGACCCCGATTTGATTCCTGGGTCAGAAAGATCCCCTAGAGAAGGGATAGGCTACCCACTCCAGTATTCATGGACTCCCCTGGTGGCTTAGACAGTAAAGAATCCACTTGCAATGTGAGAGACCTGGGTTTGATCCCTGTGTTGGGAAGATCCCCTGGAGGAGGGGATGGCAACCCACTCCAGTATTCTTGCCTGGAGAATCCCCATGGACAGAGGAGCCTGGTGGGCTATAGTAGCATGGTGTCACAAAGAGTCGGACACGACTGAGCGACTAAGCACAACTGCCCGGAAAGAGTTATCCAGGCTGTAGTACAGGGAGCAGAAACACTAAGGACACTGGACTCAGAGCTCATGTAAACCCAGACATCTAAGGATGGCATGCTAGAATACCAGAGAGGAGAGAAAGGCAGAGAGAGCTCTGAAGATATACAGAGAGTGCCTCTCCAGTCTTTAAGTAAGTAAGTCACTCACTCAGTCATGTCTGATTCTTTGTGACCCCACTACCTCGCCATGGACTGTAGCCCACCAGGTTCCTCTGTCCATGGGATTCTCCAGGCAAGAAAGATGGAGTGGGCTGCCATTTCCTACTCCAACAGATCTTCCCGTCCAGGGATCCAATCCACATCTCTTGCATCTCCTGCATTGGCAGGCAGATTCTTTACCTCTGGTGCCACCTGAGAAGCCCCTCCAGCCTTTAGCTGAATACTGAATAGCTCATGTGTGAAAACAAGCAATGAAGGAAGGGGGAAAAACCCAGAGGAGGAGCAGGTAGTAAACTCAGAGCTCATGGCAGGCTACCAATAGATCAAGTAGCTAGTGGTCAGAGTGGAGAGACCTTCTATGAGGTGACTGACGGAAGAAGTATCCTGTTCCATTGTGGCTTATTGAGTAGTGAATAACAACTTTATATTGATTTTCTCATTTGGAGAAGATTAAAAATGATCACAGCAAGTTTTTCCCAAAAAGAGTTGATAGTGAAATATTGTTTCATTCACATGAATAAAATATTCATCAAACATTTTCTTTATAGAAGTCTTATTATACTTTTAAATTATAGATGCAACTGTAAGTGATTCTGATTCAGTTGTTCTTGGGTTCCAGGAATCTGCATATTTGAGAAGCATCTCTAACGACAAAGAGGTGTGAGTGAGACATTAGAGAAATACTGTTCTGGCATAAACAGTGAGTTTCCAATAAGGCTCTGGTTTGAACATTAGAAATAGGTAAGTTAGACATGACACCAGCAGTGGCGGCAGAGTTGGAGCTATATCCCATGGGGCTGGTGCACCACGAGCAGGAACATTGATCAGGCTCATGTTAACAGCCGAACGAGAGAGAGGGAAAAGGATGAGGAAGAAAAGGATGCCATGGTGAGGAAGCAGTGGCAGTGCAATGCTAGCAAAAATGACTCTTTGACTCCTTAACGAGGCTCGCTGTGAACATAGACATGTGCTACCCTCAGGCCCCCTGACCAGAATGATGAGAAAACCCCATGAAAGAATGTTAGAAAAGTATAATCACAATCTCTATGGTATCATCAGTCAAATATTTCTTTTTCTTTATTAAATTTTTTATTTCATATTGGGATATAGCTGATTAACAATGTTGTGATAGTTTCAGGTGAACAGTGAAGAGACTCAGCCACACATATATGTGTATCCATTCTCCTCCAAACTCTCCTCCCATCCAGGCTGCCACATAACATTGAGGAGAATATTTCTACAATAAAAGGTTAGTCCTACTTTCATACAGTTATTAATTTCATTTCTTGCACATAAAGATTGCAAACAGGCCATAATATCAAGAACACAATCTTTTAAATACCAAATTCGAGCCTAAAACAACTGTAGTAGAAAACTTTAAGAATTACTATTTGTCATTACTTAAATACAATCCAATAAAAGAGTGAGATAAAATGGTATTCATGAGTATTGCAAAAGCTTTTACTACTTTAACTGATGCATCCTGGTAAAGGCAGCAAGAATTTGACAACATAGAATGGCTTCAAGCCATTAGCTTTGGAAATGCTTTGAGAGTTGGGATAGTCAGTTAGAAAAACTCAATCTTGGTTCTCCTCAATGTGGGCTTAAATTTGTGGTAACCCATTCATCTTTTCTGTGTTCTTGGTTCTATCAATTTGTGAGAGAGGAGACCAGATCTTAATACACATTAAATAGATTTATACAACATTTATGAAAATCAAACCACAGAAAAGTAATGTCTCTCATTATAATTTTAGCTGAATTTGAATGCCAGTATAATAAATCTTCAGAATTTGAGCCTCAGTATAATAAAAATCCATAAGCAGGTAAACTGATAATATAATACTATAGCTAATAAGAAATGGTTAATTTCCATAATGATGTTCCATGTAGCAATGCCAACAGCTTGAAGTCCACAATTTTACTCCTCAGAGTCTTGAAAAATATCAACAATTTTAGAAATACCATGTACTATTTCAAGAAAGGAATTAAACAACCCTCAAAAATAAAAATAGTCCAGATTAGGAAAGAAAGGGAGTCTTTTGTTCCAAACTTGGTATCCCTAGAAACTTTTGAATCTTTCTTGGGAGGTTGATCACGGCCTTCAGCACTGCAAGTCTCCTTTTAGCAGCTCCCACTTATTGAACAGGATGGTTTAGATGTATTCCATTAGTACCTTACAGTTATACAGGATTTAGTGTGTTTTAAACAATCAGATCACCACAGTCTACTGGCCTTCTTTGAAGATTAATATATGAATAGTTATGACTTATACTTGAGAGACTTTCTTATGTGACTATGAAAAGTTGCTAAACAAAAAATTAATATCAAAATAGATACATAGGTACATCATTGGTTGTATTTTAAGGCAGGCAGTGACAGAAGTTTAAGATATATCAACCTGTCTGCCCTGGAAAGAAGCAGTCAGAACTAAACAGGCAAGTTTATACCAAGAAGAACAGGGCAAGGTGAGGTTGGCAGCAGAATCACAAGAAAACTACTAAATCAAAAATCAAAATTTATAAAAGTACCTATGCTGCTCTTCCAGTAACACAAGAGCTGCAGTATCAGGCCAATGGGGTTATTGAGGGTGAAGCTGCAGAAAACAAAGATGAATTAAGTGTCAGGCAAAGACTATGATTTTGAAAAGCAAAAGAAGAGAGATTCCCAAAGAGAAAATGATGATGATAATAGCAGATGATATAGAACTAGATGAAAACAAATCAAAGATCCTGCAGTGGAGTGGCAAGGAGTACAAGGAAATATATCGGGAAAGGAGAAAGCTTTACTGAAAATCACATCGAAGATAACTCAGCCTGTTTGTAGTCTGCACTTACCTAAGGGGGGAGGTCGGGTGGAGGGGTGGCAAGAATGGTGGTAGCTATACATCACAGTTAGGAAGGAGCAGATTAATATCTAGGCTATATCAAGTATATAGAGTGTGAAAAAGAGATAGAACTTAACGTTTTCCTCACCATGAAAGCCTGAATTGGTCAAATATTATTAGAGAATCCCTGGTGGCTCAGAGAATAAAGCGTCTGCCCACAGTGCAGGAGATTCGAGTTTGATTCGGAGCAGTTCGATCCTGGGGTCAGGAAGATCACCTGGAGAAGGAAACGGCAACTCACTCCAGTATTCTTACCTGGAGAATCTCATGGTCAGAGAATCGTGGTAAGCTCCACGGGGCCTCAAAGAGTTGGACACGACTGAGCGACTTCATTTTCTTTTCTTTCTTTCTACTAGAAAATCACACACAGTGGAATACAGCGGGTGTGGGCCCCAGGGTAAGGATGAGCACTTTGAAAATAACCCTCAGTAGGAAAAATAGTAGTTAGATGCATTTAAAAATATGATGATTGGAAAATGTATGATGATCTAGAGACCATAAAGAACAGATGATAAAGATCGTTGTTTCTTCACTGTGCTTGTGTGCTTAGGCAGTGGCGTGAAAAAAAAAAAAGCTTGAAAATTCTTGTTTGATATTCAAATGATGAAAAAGCCTTTTTAAAAGAAATTTCCAGAATTGTGTCATGTTTGTTGTCTAAATGATGTACAGTCCCCATAAAGGGAGAAGAACATAAAAAGCAATCCACAAATGAGCAACTATTTGCATTCAGCTTTGTTTGTAGGAAAAATTAAGATTAAAACCTTAAACATATTTTCAGTAACATCTGCTCTAATTTTAATTTCTTCATAAACTCTAATATTTATTTGTTTTTTATTTGACAGAATCTTCATAACAAGAATTGCATTGCGGTTTCATTCATAGTTTTACATTTTTTTAATTTGCCATGGTCATAAACTAGCATTTTCTCATATTTTGCACAATGCCACAGTTTGGAATTTTCCTCGTTTTAATTTCTCACAGTTATCATGAAAATAATTCTTAATAAAGTCAAAGAGCCTCTTTTTCTGCCGATCAATGTGAGATTGAATTATTTTGGTAAAATAAGTGTATAGGTATTTACAGGACAATGTTATCTGATATTGGGCACTTTTTTGTTATTCTACATTTTACATTTTTTTAAAACATGAGTTCATTTTTTATTGAAGTATGGTTGTTTTTAAATATATTACCTTCAGCTGTACTACATAATGATTCAGTATTTTAAAGATTATGCTCTATTTAAAATTATTTTAAGATATTGGCTATATATTCCCTCTGCTGTACAATACATCCTTGTAGCTAATTTTGTAAGAAAGAACTTATAGCTCTTAATCCGTAACCATATATTGTCTTTCCCACTTCCTTCTTTCCACTGGTAATCAATATTTTGTTCTCCAGATCTGTGAGCTTGTTTCTCTTTTATTATATCGTTTTTGTTTTATTGTTTAGATTATACATATAAGGTGTTAACATATACAGTGCTTGTTTTTCTCTGTTTAACTTAGTTCACTAAGAATAATCCCCTCCAGGTTCATCCATACTGTTTCAAATTACAAAATTTCTTGCTGCCTTTAGAACTCTCTATCTCGAAATTTTGCCATTTTAGTTATATGTTTTGATGTGGGTCTCCTTAGGTTCACCTTCATTGAGGCTGTCTGTGCTCCTTTACTTGGATAATCTGTTTCCTTCTTCAGTTTGGGGAAGTTTTCAGCCAACATTTCACTGCATGCATTTTTGGTACCCCTCTCTCTCTTCTCCTTCTTCTTCTTCTGGAACCCCTACAATGTGAGTATGAATCCACTTGATGTTGTGATTTCTAAAATTTGCTTTTCTTTTTGTTCTTCTGAATGGGTGGTCATTATTTTATCTTTCAGATTATTTATGTATTCTTTTCATCACCTAGTCATTTTTAATTCCTTCTAGAGTGCTTTTCATTTATGTATTAATGATTCAGTTCAGTTCAGTCACTCAGTCATGTCCAACTCTTTGTGACCCCATGAATCACAGCACACCAGGCCTACCTGTCCATCACCAACTCCCGGAGTCTACCCAAACCCATGTCCATTGAGTCGGTGATGCCATCCAGCCATCTCATCCTCTGTCGTCCCCGTCTCCTCCTGCCCCCAATCCTTCCCAGCATTAGGGTTTACCCAATGAGTCAACTCTTCACATGAGGTGGCCAAAGTATTGGAGTTTCAGCTTCAACATCAATCCTTCTAATGAACACCCAGGACTGATCTCCTTTAGGATGGACTGGTTTGATCTTTAGTCTCTATTTATTATCCTAATTTTATGGACACTGGACTAACCTAGATATGTCTTTTTATGATGGTGGCAGAGGCACATAACAGCTGATAGGTAGCAGAATATGCTACCAAAATATGCTTCTCTGGCATAAGGATTGTTTCGAGAAACAGCAGACATAGGAGAAGCTTTGAAAATAGAGTAGAAATTAATTACTCTTTGTTAAGAGACATTTATATTTTCAAGAAAAATGTTTGTTTGTGAAGGTATATCCATCTCTGTACCAGGAAGAGAAAGATGATCATATCTCTAGAAACTCTTATCAAAGGAGTTGGTACCGACTTAAATCTGCATAGAAACTATATCCTTTCTTCCTGTGTTCTTTCAGGTAACTTTCTAAATCTGGCCTCTCCCCAAACCCAAACACCTTTCTAAATCTGAACCTGGAGATGGTCTTTAAGGTGGAGGCTTGGGTCATATGGGGGGAAAACTCAGTTTTCCTAGGTATTTTCCATATAAACAGGAGGTAAACATATTGCTAAAGTTCTATTTGTTTTAATCTGTTAATTTATTTATTAAAGGAATCTTATCCAAGAACCTAGAAGGGTAGAGGGAAAACTTTTTTCCTCTATTGTTGTTTTCAAAAGACAATTAATGCTTGCATTCAAAATTAGCAAATGCTTCCCCCAATTTTCTAAGATTAATTTTATTGATCAAAAAATTTCAAATTTATATTTGAAATATAATTTATATTCAGAGAAATCTGTATTCTCTAAATATAGAAACAGAAACTGTTTACTTCTCTCTGTTTTCTCCTCTTATAAGTTGAGAGGTGAAACCTCAAATTTGAATAGAATAATGGTCAAATAAGATTCCACCGTTTGTATAGAAGATGCTTAACCTTGCTCCTAATAAAATAAATTTAAAAATTAGCTTATACTGAGATACCATTTCTCACGTATCAGATTAAAATTTAAAACATATTCTGTTGGTGAAATTTGCAGACATTTGAACTCTCATATCTTGCTTGTGAGAATACAGAATGATACACACTCTAGAAAGAAGTGGGCTGGTGGCTCAGCTTGTAAAGAATCTGCCTGCAATGTGGGAGACTTGGGTTCAATCCCTGGGTTGGGAAGATCCTCTGCAGAAGGCAACAGCTATCCACTCCAATATTCTGGCCTGGAGAAGTCCATGGACACTACAGTCCATGGGGTCTCAAAGAGTCGGACATGACTGAGTGACTGTCACTTCACTAGAAAGAATACTATGGCAATATTGATGCACCTGCTTAACTTCCTACCTATATACATTACTAAGCATATGTAATATATTACAAACATAGAAAATAATAAATGTAAATTGTATTAACTATAGCATACATCTTGGTGATTCATGATATTGAACAAATATCTATCTATCCCTAGGCCCTTTATGAATTTTTTAAGGAACTCTAACAGTCCACGGGCTATTAAGATTCTGACATTCTGTTCTTATCAAAATTTAAATATTAATTATTAACCAAATTATTAATTACATTCTCTTTCAATAAGTATATACTTTTGGAAAGACATATAACTCATAATGGCAGGTAAGAGGAAAACCAAATGAAACAAAAAACTACTTATAAAAACTGTTTCAATTAAAATAATTTTCCCAAAATAACATATACAGTAATAAGTGTGTTAGTCACTCAGTCATGTCCTATTCTCTGTGACCCCATGGACTGTAGACCTCCAGGCTCTCAGTCCATGGACTTCTCTAGACAAGAATACTGGAGTTTGGGTAGCCATTCTCTTCTCTGGAGGGATCTTCTTGACCCAGGGATCAAACTTGGGTCTCTTGCATTTCAGGCAGATTCTTTACCATCTGAGCCACCAGAGAAGCCTGTATAAAGGAAAAGGATGGTCAAATGTCATATATTTTATTCTCATTGATGCAATACCACCTGGTTTCATGGTATCTTGTATTCCTTGAATTCTGGTTGCTGTTTGGATTATCTAAGAATACTAATTATTAAATCTTCAATTATCTTTAGATATTTATTAGTTTTAGTTCTCTAAAAAGCAATATTAAATATCACAATATTAAAAAGCAAAATTATATATGTGTGTATGTGTATATGTGTGCATGTGTGCAGTACCTATAACTTAGAATAACTTAAAAACATAGTTAACTAAAAAACTACTACTAAGTCAAAAAATGATCAGTAAAATTGAGGTCATAATTTGTTGTTTCTATGGTATTATTGTAAGAAGGTAATAAGTTATATTGGTTTGCAATGGATGCCCTAACAAATACCACAGGCTGGGTGGTGAATAGAAAAACAATTTTTCTCACCCTTCTAATGGTTGGTAAAAAAAGATAAAGGTACTTAGTTTCTTGTGTGGCCTCTTTCCTTGACTTGTAGAAGACAACCTTCTCACTGTTTCCTCCTATGGTTGGTCTCGGTTATTTGTATCCTGATATAAAGAATCCACCTGCCAGTGCAGGAGAAGCAAGAGACACGAGTTTAATCCCTGGGTCAGGAGGATCCCTTGGAGTAGAAAATGGCGACCCACCCCGGTATTCTTGCCTGGAAAATTTCCATTGACAGAGGTGCCTGGAGAGCTACAATCCATGGGATTGCAAAGAGTTAGACATGACTGAACAACTGAGAACACACACACACACACACATTCCCTTCTTTCCTTTATGTGGGTTCAAGTTACCATCTGACATCATTTCATCAATTTTTCCTTAAGAATGTATTGTAGGTAGGTCCACTTGCAAATTCTCTCCCACTGTTGGTTTGTCTAGAAATGTCATTTTCCTTTCATTTTTGAAGAATAGTTACACTGCATAAAGAATTTTTGTTTGACAGATTTTGTCTTTCAATATTTGAATATGTCATTTCATTGTTTTCTGGATTCTATTATTTCTGATAAAAATTCAACCATTATTTGGTTCATTGTTTTGTGTATATGATGTATCATTTCTCTCTTGCTGCATTAAATATTTTCTCTTTAGGTTTGGCTTTATGCAAAGTTGTTATAATGTATCTCCATGAGATTTTATTTGATTTTATTTTATTTGGAGTTCAGTGGACTTTTTGGAGGTATCATTTGTCTTTGCCCCAAGTTGCAAATTGATAGCCTTTATTTATGCAGGTATTTTCTATGAATCTTTATACTTACTGTTATTCATGTGGATACATATAATATTCCTTCTTATTATCTACTTAAATTGTGAAATCAGCTACATTTCTCTTTTAAAACAAGCTTTTTACACTGTGGATAACCATAAATGATTTTCTTTATGTGAACAAATCATTTTAATCATACTTCCACTATTATAATAAACTTTTTCTTTGCTTTAGAAATTAGGATAAAACCTACATTAAAAAATGACATTGGATTCCTAAATATAGTTCTTAACATTTATTTCAGGATTCAGATGGTTAGGTTTACAGTCTCTTTCCATTCTCTGTTTGAAACACACAAAGACATATTTTGCCTTGAGTAAAAATGGAGTGTGGCTTTTGCTGTAGAATGACAATCATTGTCCAGTAGGTGTCATGTAGTTTAAATAGCAAATGCTTCCTTTTGGCTGTGGGCATAAATAAACAAGATAATCACACACTACTAAAAAGCAGTAAATTTTTGCTGTGTTCAAGTTGAGAAGTTTACTGTAAAACAGATGAAAAGGGAACTAGAATTATGTCATGGGAAAAAATCTATGATTTATAGAATAAAGGTATCAATGTAAATATAATGATTGATTCAGGTTAATAAATGTGGCTCAAATTAAAATACAAATATTGTGTTTATATTTGCCATGGTACTTCTTACCATGAAGGTATGATAAATTCAATCATTGGATCATAACTTTTCTGAGCAATTTACTAAGCATGCTGTGCAGTTCATTTTTAGATATGTAAACAAATGATTAGTGAAGATATCAGTTTTAAAGAGAGAACATAACTATAATTTTGATATTATAAGCATTTTATGTCCATAAAAATCTAAAAAAGTATTTACTGTCCATAAAAATCTATTCATATGTATTATTTTTATCTCTTCATGATACAAATTGCAGCCAAAGATGGAGAAGCTCTATACAGTCAGCAAAAACAAGACCAGGAGCAGACTGTGGCTAAGATCATGAACTGCTTATTGCCAAATTCAGACTTAAATTGAAGAAAGTAGGGAAAACCACTAGACCATTCAGGTATGACCTAGATCAAATCCCTTATGAGTATACAGTGGAAGTGACAAATAGATTTAAGGGACTAGACCTGATAGACAGAGTGCCTGATGAACTATGGACAGAGGTTCGTGACATTGTACAGGAGACAGGGATCAAGAAAATCCCCATGGAAAAGAAATGCAAAAAAGCAAAATGGCTGTCTGAGGAGGCCTTACAGATAGCTGGGAAGAGAAGAGAAGCAAAAAGCAAAGGAGAAAAGGAAAGATATTCCCATCTGAATGCAGAGTTCCAAAGAATAGCAAGGAGAGATAAGAAAGCCTTCCTCAGCGATCAGTGCAAAGAAATAGAGGAAAACAAGAGATTGGGAAAGACTAGAGATCTCTTCAAGAAAAGTAGAGATACCAAAGGAACATTTTGCCAATATGTGATTGCTGGAAAAGTCTGCCCTATTCACAATAATGGCTCCCATTCATATTCCTGATTTTGGACTTAGTCTCCTGGAACCAACTGATTGGTTCGCCTTGAACATTTCTAGAAATGTAAGATTAAAAATATGGCACACAATGGGCATCACAGAGAGCTGAACCATATCATCGATGGCATCCATTCTGTGAGCTTTTTCAGCTGACAAAACTGGGACAAGTGGAAATAGGATTTTGTAATTTTAGGCATTAAAAGGAAGGTAGGAGGAAATAACATAATTAATTTTCATCCGAAAGCCCTACACTGAAAATATCAAGGTAGTTTCTGCTTATGTTTTTTTTAATGAGGCTATAATAATCTACAAGACAATCAAGAATGAGTATATTCTCCCTCTTAAGATTCTTAACACAGATGGAAGGGAAACCTAAGACATGATATATATATATATAAATTAATAGCATTACTTTTACTCTTCTTATAATTTAACTAAACAATTTTAAAGTGTCTATGATTCAGATATTAACTATCCTGCCATACAAATATTTATCACCACTTTTCATTTATTATTACCTTATAACTCTTTTCTTTTACATCATTCTTGTATCACATTACATTTAAAAGTATTTGCTACACTTATTAAAATTATTTCATAGAGTAGGAAGAAATTAAATTTTTATCTCAAGCTGACAATTTTTGTAAAGAATCTTTTTGTTTCTAAATATCTAGAGAGAAACAAACTTAGCTTTGGAGTTAGAATAGTTAGACAACAGGCAAGTTTACAGGTTTTATGCAATGCTTTATACATGAAAATTTAAATAGAAGGATGTCAGAACACTAGCCTTGGGATAAATCCACTGCTTTCAAGTTTTCATGCTCAAGGTATATATTTTATTTGTTAATGATTCCAATCTTAATCATTAACACAAATGAACAGTTCTGGATAAGGATGATTGATTTTATGTTTGGCATTCTAATTATTATTTCCTTGCCTAGGCATTAAAATTCAATTAAAATATGCTCTTACAAAGAACAACCAGAGTCCTGTGCATACAATTATGTGTATTAATCTTAAAATAAGAATTTCCAGTACATCAAATGGGCAGTGACTTTATATGCGTAGAAAAACCGCCATAAAAGTTAACGATGTCTCATGAAATAATAATAGTACTTATTAAACTATAAGCAGAGAATTACACACATATATAGTCATTTAAAGCTCTGCTTATATCAATGTTTTATTATGGCTGAAGAGAAAATTAAATGTTTTTTTTTAATTTATAAATAAAGGTAAGTTTTTCAACCTTTCATATTTGAAGTACACAAATTATTTGACCACATGAATAGTGCAGAAACTATAAGGTAATAGTAACATTTATAGTTAGAACTTCTGTCAAGGAATATTTTTAAACTGGAGATTATACTAGGCATGTGATATATAGAGAAAAATGTAAAAATAGGCAATCATTTTCTACTCCCAGTGATTTTATTATACAACAGAAAATGCCCATGTATGTGTGTATGTAAGTGTGAAAGTGTATATCATACATAAAGCATCCACATATGATAATATACGTATTTGAGACAATTCTGTCAATTTTAAGCACTATTGTTTTCTTAAATAGAAACATATATGTATGTATATACACAATTATTCATGCAAAAATCAGCATCAAATTTTATTTTCTGAATAGAATGATGTAAGTACATTTCTTCATAGAAAAATTTTTAATAGGAAAAGTCCCTTTGAACTGAAAATAGGGATTGATACTAATCATATTTAGCATATCTTGTAGAACTTCTTCGAGACATAATGTGTATTGAATACATGCAGTAGGCAGGGTTATATAGTGTTCTTTAGGTGGGCCATGTGAAATATTTCTAACCATTCTGACAAATATAAATATTGCTTAAAGCAAGCCTCATAATCAAATCTGATTTGAAGGGAATAAGCGAGTGTGATTCTACAGTTGACTGAAAGAAGTCATAATTATTTAATTAAAACTCTGAAGTATGTAACCTATACACAAGAAATATAAATACAAGCAAGGGAAAACATGATTATTACTCATCAATAAAATCACTTGATTTACTAGCCATAAAGCACAGGAAAATGAAAATCACTGGAGAATTCTGAGATTTCAGTAAGGTGGTCAGTTGCACCAATAAAAGTAAGAGGAGAAATATTTTTCTTAAATTTTAATAGCATATAGAAAGCATAATTTTTAAAAAATTTCCACCTACATTTTTAAAATATAAAATCTAGAAATATAAACATCTTCAGAAAAGTATAGAACTTACATAAATAAAATTATACAATTCTATTTTAAGACCTAGGGTAAAATTGGTTTATATGGAAGACTCATGTTGTCAACATAAAATTTTCAATTTTGTAAAGACATTTAATGCCTCTGAATGTATCTATACATATGTAATGTAATCACAGTACAAATATTAGTACAAAATTTTTCATAGATGGAAAAACACTCTAAAAAGTGTTATGAATCTAACTAGGAAATTTTGTCTAGAGAAAAACTGAATAACTGTAAAGAATTGGTCTTGTGTAGTACCCAAAATACATGACTTGGGCTTCAGCATTATGAACAAATATAGGAACTAAACCATAAAGGTAGAGCAGAGCTCTGGACACTTCCTACCATGCTAGGTTTTATTCCTCTAATTTTTAAATCACAAGAATGTTTTGAAGTCCTGAGAGAAGAGAAGGGAACATATCAGGATTTAGAGCAGTTACTATTTAACATCTAGTACAGAAGTGTAAAATTCAACATTTACACAAGTGGTTTAAATGTGTAAGTTTAAAGGGATATTCATCAGTCCTGAGTGTGGTTTCGGTGTCAGATTTAAATCTATAGAAGGAATTTGCTAAAACGTATAGAAATCTATCAAGTTATTTTAAGATGCATGATAAATATGGCTTCTCATAATCAGATGGATTATGAAATAGCCAACTTCCTAATCAATTCCCCCATCATTATAGTAATAATTAAAACCAAGTGAATGCCAAAGGGATCAACGGATTATCTTGCTCATCAGCTACATACATTCAGTCTATCAGTTTTAAATCTTATTGTTGCACTCTCAGAGTATATCAATATTTTAAGTCTGTATTTTTAATCTCACCCACTTTCTCCTCATCACCCCATCAGCAAAATTCTAAGTAAGCACCTAAGAAAGCAACTTTTCCCTACTTCTCTTCTGCTGGTTTCAAAATCACTTCTCCATCTAGCACAGAATGACTTTATTTTTTAAATTTTAAATCATGTTTCCTTTCCAAAAACCCCATATTTTTCTTTTTTGTACTTTAAAAATCTAAATACTGTATAATAAAGATAAAGACCTTTAAGATGTGGTCCCTGTTGAGCTCTTTCCTTTCATCTCTTGATACTTTCTCATCATAATCTAGTCACACTGGTCTCTATAGTCTTCTTATTGAGAGCTTCCCCACCTCAGGGTTTCTGCATAGTTTGTTCATCTGTATGAAAAACATTCCATCAAAGTGTTGCAAAGTGACATCATCTCATTCTCATACCTGCATTTAAAAGTCACCTACTTCAAGAGGCTATTCCTAAAAAAAAAAAAAAAAAAAAAAAAAAGAGGCTATTCCTGAATATAGTATGAAGGAGGGGCATAGCTTTCATAATACTTCTGTATTTCCTCTATGGCATTCCTCCCAATGTGCACCTACTCTATATATTTATATATATTTTTTGCATTTACTTATCTGTATGTCAAACTGGAATACTAACTGTTGACTGGTTATAATATGTTTTCTGTTCAGTCGCTCAGTCATGTCCAGCTCTTTGCAACCCCACGGACTGCAGCACACCAAGCTTCCCTGTCCACCAACTCCCGGAGCTTGCTCAAACTCATGTCCATCAAGTTGGTGATGCCATCCAACCATCTCATCTTCTGTCATCCCCTTCTCCTCCCACCTTCAATCTTTCCCAGCATCAGGGTCTTTCCCAATGAGTCAGTTCTTTGCAACAGGTGTCCAAAATATTGGAGCTCCAGCTTCAGAATCAGTTCTTCCAATGAACTTGAGGACTTATTGCCTTGAGGATTGATTGGTTTGATCTTCTTGCTGTCCAAGGGACTCTCAAGAGTCTTCTTCTCCAACACCACTGTTCAAAAGCATCAATATTTGGCACTCAGCTTTCTTTATGATCCAACTCTCACATCCATCCATAACTATGTATGTTTATAATAAGTTTAGATTCAAATAAATGAACAAGATCATTGCTTGGTCAAAGATTGTTTAAATATAATGAAATGTCACCTATTTGGCTTGCTACTTTTTATGCCTAAAATTATGAAATATTATAAAATGAGACTGTAACTATGTTCTTATTCATCAGTAATGTATCTGGGCACAAAAATTTTTTATAAGAAAATAAAATATTTGAGATTCCAGGTTATTAAATGAGTTTGTATGTTTCCAGTATGAGTTCTAGATGGTAGACTGCTAACCATTGCTATGCTTTATGATGAATATAAGTAAATATCTATATTTTTATATATATCCTCCAATTCAATTAGAGAAACGTGCAAAAAATTATGACAAAAATCACTTCACATAACTTGTTTTGGACTTAACTGTAACTCTGATAATCATTATTTGCATGGATGCCATTTTGCTTCAGTCGTGTCTGACCCTTTGTGACCCTATGAGCTGCAGCCCAGCAGGCTTCTCTGTCCTTGGGGATTCTGGACCAAAAAATGAAAAGGTTATCTGACGGAATTGAGCCGACTCAAATCACACAGAATTTGGAAAGAATTCATTCTTTCAAATAAATGAACTGCAGAGAGTGAAGTCCACATTTATGTGCTGTGGGCCCTAACAGCACTCTCCAGTTGTTTAGCGAGGAGTAGTAAGTGCTGTCTGGGAAAACTTCATTGTTATTGGCTTAAGTCATCAGAGGGATTCAGGACTGTAATGCAGGGGAGTAAACTGGAAAGGAGGGTGTCATACAGTGTGAACTCAAAAGCTCTGAGTTTAATCCCCCTCATATCCATATCCTTGGCATGTGCACAAGGTACTCTCAATGAGCGCATGGTAACAGAGCTGGGTTCCACTCCCTGAACTCTGGGACTCTTCCAGGTAATAAACTGACACAGAAAACAGCTCACCTTGCTTATTTTCTGTCTTTCAGTGATCACTGCCTTGGGCCACTTGTTATCTTGTTTTTGAAAACATTTTTCCATATATTTTTCCTGAATGTTGAGTTATTTCAGGAAAGAAGAAACAATTCTTGCTGGAAGTGGGAGTCCTCCAATTTAAGCCTTTAACATTACAAAACAAATAGACTTAGGCAGTTTTTGAATAAATTTCATAATATTTTCCACCTGTGTTATATGTTATTTTAAAACTGCATTCAACATATTATACACAGACCAGGGAATTTTATGTCATACAAGAAGATGCAAACTATTACAAGATTGAAAGAAAAGTGGTTTCAAAGTTTTGTTAAAATATGAACTTTTTACCTTTTGGAAACTGGTAGATAGAAATTGGGCTTGGGATTATTTCCTAAGTAACACTTTTGTCTTCTTTGTACCAGAGCCAGGCAAAACAACAAACATAAAAACTGATCATGAATTCACTTGCAAATGATCTTGTTAAGATTATGAACAAGAATTTACAGAGTAAAACATATATGTACCTTTGAAAGATAGGAAGAGAACTCTTGACTGTTGGGTCAAATTACAAAATATACATCATAACCCATCAAAAATGAGACCAGTGATACTCTTGATTTCTAGGGAGTACCTAAATTTTAGCATATTTTCTCAGTCTTCACAGCAGAATAGATTAAAAGGGAAAATGTCAGAAGAAAAAAAAAAGATTATAACACATTCATCAATCATTAGAAATAGATGGAATGAACAGTGCTTTCTGAGCCAGCCTGGAAAGTTCCCTTTAACTTTTGATTCTGAAATGTTTGGAAAGCCCTGACTTTAAACACACACCCAATCAGGGATGTCTTTTTTTCTTTCGGAGACTTAAAGTATAACCTCCAAAAGGTACCCTTAGTTTCTTTGCACTGTCACAGAACTGAAGCTTGCTAAATACCTAAGTTCCCTCTTCTAACAAAGAACATTTATCAGCTCTCTAGACAGTGTCTAGTTTTCTCATGTATCTTTCCTTCTGGGAGATATTTTGTATTTTCATCTTACAATATTTCTACTGAGTACTAGTTATTGCCATCATACTTTTGGGATTCCTAGGTGGTGCATTGTTAAAAATTTCTCCTGCTAATTCAGGAGACACAAGAGACACAGATTCAATCCCTGGGTTGGCAAGATCCCCTGGAGAAGGAAATGACAACTTATTCAAGTGTTCTTGCCCTGGGAAATCCCATGAACAGAGGAGCCTGGTGGGATACAGTCCATGGGGTAACAAAGAGTCAGACACAACTGAGCATGCACATAGGTATCGTAATTTTACCTTCCATTTTTTTTCTTTTATTTTAGTAAGTAATTACTTATTAAAGCTTTCTTTTACCAGGGATACTCAAAACGATAAAACTATTAATGGTGATCTTTTAAGTTTGATTACTTCAGTCTTAACTATTTCCTTCAATTTGCATTTGTTTCTTGTCTTTTGTTTCTGCATTTAATTTTAGATAATTTTCATAAGGTATTTTCTTTACATTTCTTTTCTTAAATTTGTGGTAATCCTTAACTGTCACTTTGTATTTAGTGATAGAAAAGTAAGACTCTGACGGAAGATCATTCCCCATCAATTAAACAGACATGGACTCCATCAGAGTACCTTTATAAATTTTCTTTTGGGTTCACCACAATTTAGAGAAGCCTATTCCAATATCAAAAATGGATTGTAAACCACTTGGTTGTAAATTTTGTGCTCAGCATGAGTAGTGGTCTCTACATTCTATAAGCATTTATGTAATGTCTCCTCTTCTGAGGTCTCCTGGAGGAGGAAAAGGCAAACCATTTCTTTGCTTGGAAAATCCCATGGACAGAAGAGCCTGTTGGGCTACAGTCCATGGGGTCACAAAGAGTCAGGCACAATGGAAGTGATTTAGCATGCATTCATGCTGAGGCCTCCATTGTGCCTGATATCCATTATATCTACTACTGTGAAAAGAATCAGTTAGAAGAAATGGAGTAGCCCTCATAGTCAACAAAAGAGTCCAAAATGCAGTATTTGGATGCAGTCTCAATTGAATAATCTGAATAATCTTGGTTCATTTCCAAGGCAAGCCATTCAACATCACAGTAATCCAAGTCTATGCCCCAACCACTAATACCAAAGAAGATGAATGGTTCTATGAAGATCTAAAAGAACTTCTATGACATCAAAAAAATAAAAAAAGATACCCTTCTTTCATCCTAGAAGATTGAAATGAAAAAGTAGGAAGTCAAAAGATAACTGGAGTCATAAGCAAGTTTGGCCTTGGAATACAAAATGAAGCAGGGCAAAGGCTAACAGAGTTTGGCCAAGAGAACACATGATTCATAGCAAACACACTCTTTCAACAAAAGAAGAGATAACTCTACACATGGACATCACCAGATGGTCAACACTAAAATCAGATTGATTATATTCTTTGCTGCTGAAGATGGAGCAGTTCTGTACAATCAGCAAAAACAAGACCTAGTGCTGACTGTGCCTCAGATCGTGAACTCTGATAGAAAAATTCAAATTTAAATTGAAGAAAGTAGGGAAAATCACTAGACCTTTCAGGTATGACCCAAATCAGATCATTTATGATTACATAGTGGAAGTGACAAATAGATTCAAGGGATTAGATCTGATAGACAGAGTGACTGAAGAACTATGGACAGAGGTTCGTAATATTGTACAGGAGGCTGTGATCAAAACCATCCCCAAGAAAAAGAAATGCAAAAGGCAAAATGGTTGACTAAGGAGCCCTTAACAAATAGCTGATAAAAGAAGGGAAGTGAAAGGAAAAGCATGAAGGGAAAGATATACCCAACTAAATATTCAAAGAATATCAAGGAGAGCTAAGAAAGCCATCTGAACAATGCAAAGAAATAGAAGAAGAAAACAATAGATGAGAAAGACTAGAGATCTCTTCAAGAAAATTAGAGATACCAAGGAAACAGTTCATGCAAAGATTAGCACCATATAGGACAGAAATGGCAAGGATCTAAGAGAAGCAGAAGAGATTAAGAAGGGGCAGGCTATACAAAAATGTCTTAATCACCCAGATAATCACAATGTTGTGGTCACCCATGGAGAGTCAGATAGCATGGAGTGTGAAGTCAAATGGGCCTTAGGAAGCATTATTATGAACAAAGTTAGTACAGGTGATGGAATTCCAGCTGAGCTATTTACAATTCTAAAAGATGATACTGTTAAAGTGCTGCACTCAATATGCCAGCAAATTTGGAAAACTCAGCAATGGACTCAGGACTGGAAAAGGTCAGTTTTCATTCCAACCCCAAAGAAACGCAATGCCAAAGAATGTTCACACTACACAATTGTGCTCACTTCACATTCTAGCAAGGTAATGCTCAAAAGCCATCAAGGTAGGCTTCAGCAGTACATGAACTAACTTCCAACTGTATAAACTGGATTTAGAAAAAGCATAGGAACCACATATCAAATTTCCAACACCCACTGGATGATAGAAAAGTTAAGAGAATACCAAAAATGTCTGCTTCATTGACTATGCTAAAGCCTTTGACTATGTGGATCACAACAAACTGTGGAAAATACTTAAAGTGATGGGAATACCAGCTCACCTTAGCTGTTTCTTGAGAAACCTGTATGCAGGACAACAATCAACAGTTAGAACCAAACATGGAACAATGGACCTTTTCAAATTTGGGAAAGGTGTACATCAAGGCTGTATATTGTTACCCTGCTTATTTAACTTCTATGCTGGGCACATCATGGGAAATGCTAGGTTGGAAGACTCACAAGCTGGAATCAAGATTGCCATGAGAAATATCAACTACTTCAGATATCCAGATAGTACCATCCTTATTCTGGAAAGCAAAGAGGAACCAAAGAGCCTGTTAATGAGGGTGAAAGTGGAGAGTGCAAAAGCTGGCTTGAAACTCAACATTCAAAAATTTAAGATCATGGCATCGAGTCCCATCACTTCATGGCAAATAGATGGGGAAAAAGGAGAAACAGTGACAGATTTTCTTTTCTTGGGCTACAAAATCACTGCAGATGGTGACTTCAGCCACAAAATTAAAGATGCTTGCTCCTTGGGGAAAAAGCTATGACAAACCTAAACAGCACATAAAAAAGCAGAGCATCCACTTTGCCAATAAAAGTCCGTATAGTCAAAGCTATGGTTTTCTCGGTAGTCATACATGGATGTGAGTGTTGAACCATAAAGCAGGCTGAGTATTGAAGAATTGATGCTTTTGAACTGTGGTGCAAGAGAAGACTCTTGAGTGTCCTTGGACAGCAAGAAGATCAAACCAGTCAATCCTAAAGGAAATTGGTACTGAATATTCATTAGAGGACTGATGCTGAAGCTGACGCTCCAATACTTTGGCTGCCTGATGCGATGAGCCAACTCACTGCAAAAGACCCTGATGCTGGGAAAGATTGAGGGCAGGAGGAGAAGGGGGCGAGAGAGGACAAGATGATTGGATGGCTTCATCAACTCAATGGACATGACTTTGAGCAAACTCTGGGAGATAGTAAAGGGAATAGTAAAGGGAAGGCTGGTATGCTGCAGCCCATGGGGTCACAAAGTCAAACATGACTGAGCAACAGAACAACATCCAGAAATATTTTCTCCAACCTGTAGAAACGAAATCTCAGGATTCTCCCAAGTAGCAGAGGAACATTCAAGGTTGTAGAATTAACCTGATAGCTATATTGGTCTTTTTCTTAAAGGACTACCACATAACATGGTTATCCCTCCATCTCATCTCCCCACTCACATTTTTAATATATTTGTGGTGTAAATTGATTTTGTTTTTATTGTTTTACATTAGAGATTTTGTTTCAGTTTAGCCCAATTTCTATTCAGCTAACATCCTACCACATCTCCAGATATATATTACTGTTCTTTCTTCTCCTTTGTTTTGTCCTTGTGCGAGATACCTTAAAAATAAGGTCATTTTAATGACTTGCAGATTAATGGAAATTATTCCTCATTCCACTGATTTTAATCAGAAGTTTTACTTTTATTAAATACTTTTTAATAAAATATTTTTATGTTACACTAGGTAAAAATAAATCAAATTTTGAAAAAGAAAAATGTTACACTTTATAACTATCAGTATAACTACCACATATATGCATATAAAGGAATACATTATCAAAATACTCTCACACTCATTATATACTCATCGAGCTATAAGAAATCGGCTGAATGGAAGTTTAAATATAAAATTTCTTTCTTGTGCATAGTTTTAGCACAGTGGGTCAGTTTGTATTTTACTGATATAGGTTTGAACAGAGGACAATGTGCTGAAATAGATTTAATGGAGGTTCCATATTTATTATCCAACAATATACAGCAGAAAATTTATTTTTAATGTGTTATTGTATTTTCATTGTATTCTTCTGAGATGGCCATTACAAAGAGCCAAAGAATACATATATATTTTTAGAAGTTCACATTTTCCTAGTAAAGAATTGCCTAATTTTATGACCATCATTTATCAGACACAGACGCTATATCCTGACTCTACAAGAGATAACTAATTTGTTATTAATAGAGCTTTATACAAATAAGCATTCATGACATCAGTCTGCTGTCTTTAACTGTACCTCTGGGCACCATGTGAATCATTTATGAGGTGATGAGTTGTCACACAATTGAAAAGATTGCCAAGTTACAAAGCATTACATGGCACATGCCTGCACCCCCCCACCCCCAACCCCCCACCCTGACACACAAGCACATGAATTTCTTTTCATGACAAATAGTTTTATTTGGTAAATCAGCAAATATTGAAAACAACTGCCCTATTAATTCAGAAAAATTTTCCCAGTAAACAGACTTGAGCCTAATAGCAGGGAGATAATTGTATTGGGACATCATGATTGGTTATAGATTGTATTAATTATAAAGTACTATAAGAAGGTTAACCTTTTAAAAGTTGAAGAAACTGTTAGCAGAATGTCAAATTATCAGATCAGACTATCATATGTCATGGATATAATGGAATAAATCTGAAAGTCTTGAAACAGGCAAATCATTCTAATCATATTTACAACACTAAAAAATACATTACTACTATCCTGCCTCACCACACAATGTTTATTACACCTGACATAAGAATGCTCCGTGTGAGAGAACAGCTACAGGTTGTCATAAAATTAGACTAAATATTAGGAACATATTTTATTTTAGAACTTTATTTCTTTTTAATTCTATTCATGAACTTCAAATATTATGAATACAGAGCAAGGCATATCACAGAATGAATCACACTGTTATACAATAGAACTCTGCTCAGCTAAGTCATTAATGTTAAATAGTGTTCATAACTTTGGCTTCCCAGGTGGTACAGTGGTAAGGAATTCACTGACCAATGCAGGAAGCAGAATAGATGTGGATTCGATCCCTAGATCTGGAAGAACTCTGGAGTAGGAAGTGGCAACCCATTCCATTATTCTTGCTTGGAAAATTCCATGAAGCAAGGAGCCTGGTGCTACAGTCCATGGGGTTGCAAAGAGTTGGAGTGGACTGAGCAACTGAGCATACACACTCATTTTTCATAACATAATCTGGCAAAATACAGTCATGGCTGTAATAGATAACAACAATTTAGTACTCATATTTTATCTGCCCTAAATGCAAGATACAGTCCCAATATAAGAAAACAATAGGGGTTATTTAGACTGACTAAATATATAATTAAGTCATAATCTATACCTATCTCTCTCAGAAATTGCCTGATTTTAAAATATAACTTATCATTGTTAATAAAAATAATTTTTGCTTATTAGATATTTGCTGTTTTGAGAGACTATTATAATAATCATTTTCCCAGTTCTTTAGCAAAAGACATCATAATAAACTGTTTCATGAAAAATTAGAGTGCATTGAAAAAATTAAACATTAATAATTCTTAAAATGAGTTGATAATGGCAGAATGACTGAATGATTCTAAATGATCTTTCTAAATGATCCAGTATGAAGAACACTTTTTATGTCTCAGTATTTTCAGATGACCACATGATACCACTTATGCTCTAAGTATTAATTGACTCTGAATGTACTTAATTTAATGGAAATAATATTAATTTACCTTGAAAACATGATTACCTGTCTCCATGAAAAATAGCAAAACAAAAATCTGTACGATTATTCAGACTATAGACAAAATTTTACAAGTATATAGATTAAAAGGAACTACAGTAACTCTATGGCTTTCTAGTTATCCACTGCCCATAAAAGATGTCAATTTCCTAACCAATAAAAACATGCAAATTTTTAGAAAGATTAATTGGCAATTTAAATTTGCAAGGATATTAAAATATATAATCAATCAACATCACTAGATAATTTAATTAACCCTATAGTTAATACTTTTATATTTATTAGTAATATAATTCTATAAAAGAAAAATATCACAGCAAATAAAGCTATCTACATGTATTAAAATATAATAAAAATATAACAGCATTTTTAAGAGAAGTTTATTTTTCTTCAACTTTGAGAAAGACTTGCTTGATTTCTAAATAAAGCTGATTTCAATTCAGCTTTTAAAACTGACACATTTTAAATTTCTAAAACGCTTTAAGGCTTCATTGTTAATATTGATCAAAAAATCTGAACAGGTCTATGATTTAGAAACGGTATTTAAATGTAAGTCATTTAACGTCAGTTCCTTAAGTTCTTAGAACATCTGAGTGATCTATAAAAAGAACCCATCATTGTGTTGTCAAAATGAGTGATTATGACTTTTCATTGTCAAGAACAAATGATTACAACTGTTTTAAACATGACTTTAACATTTATAATTGCACACACATTACATTTTTGCATTTGTGTTGACTAGGATGAGTCAGGTTTTTGATTGTGGTGAAATAAAAGAAAAAATAAAAAGTTTAATACTTTAAAATTTTTAGTATTCATCTACACATAAAAATATAAATGATGTATTCCCTTCTATCATAATTAAGTGTGACTATTTGCAAATATTACTTCACCCAAACTTAGTAAAAGGATCATTTTGATGACATAACAAAGGGCACCTAAGACATGAAAGGGAGATTTCTTTGGTAATCAACAGGAATGTATTATTCAGTAGACCTGCCAACTTGTTTTACCTGCCAATATGTCATGCTGTTACTCGCGTATCTATTCTCCTCAAACCCCATTACCTGGCAGAGAAAAAAAAAAAAATCTGATCTTCAACATTTGTTGGAAAAAAATAATTTTCTATAACTAAATTAAATGGAAAAGAAATTCAAATAACTGAGAATTTTAGAAGCCATGAGAGTACTTTTCTCAACAGTGTTTTATTTTCAAAGATTAGAATGTGCTTAGCTCAATATATGTATACAATCTGGATTTAAAAAATGAATGAATCAATCAATGAACATAAAGTTCTTAAACCTAAAATGTTTTTCAGATTTCTATTTGTGAATAAAATAAGACTCCTACCACCTTTTGAAGTTCTACAACTGTAAGGCAGAGTACAGTTGAATAATGCATTAAGTATTTTAAATGCAAATTGCAGTTTGCTTATATACTGAGATGGTTGGATGGCATCACCGACTCGATGGACATGGGTTTGGGTAGACTCCGGGAGTTGGTGATGGACAGGGAGGCCTGGCGTGCTGTAATTCATGGGGTCGCAAAGAGTCGGACACGACTGAGCGACTGAACTGAACTGAACTGAACTATATACTGACACATTTTCAGTGGTTAACAGAAAGAGTTAATTCTAACCCAATCTATAAATACAAATATTCTCACAAAAATCAAGTCAACATTTTGAACTTCAAGATTTTTCAAAATTTATGGTGAAAATTGAAATGTGTTACAATGTTTTTTAAAGAGAATAGGTAATCAGCTCTTTGCATGAAACCACCCTCAACATGAAATCCCTTTTCTCTTGCCATTTTAGCAAAGCTATACTGTAACTAACCTTAAACCAGGCACCCCTATGGTCTCCTCATCTCTGTCCCAAGAACACTTATCAAGTCTTTTGATCATGCAAGAGCTTGCTTAACTTTTTGGCTCTTTTGTTAGATCAAAGTAGAAATGAAGAATAAGTAACAGACCACCAGATCTTCCATAGCTTCCCCTTCAGTAATCTCCTGAACTGTGTGAACAAGATAGCATCTAAAGAAAGAGCACAAGGAGTTGACAAGCCTACATGCAGAGAGAGATGGCTTTATATTTGATTCCTTATCTCAGTGATTAGCTGAGATTACTTTCCCTTTTCCCTTTAAACACTTTCATGACTGACCTGAATCTTAACAGTTGGTTTTTGAGGGAACACAAGTCCATCTTCTCCCCAGACTGCAAGCATTCTGATTAAAAGCAACTTTCTTTTCCAGCAACAACTGCCTCTTGGGTATTGATTTTTGCACAGCAAGCCGCTGCATCTGAGTTCAGTAACAGGTTTTGGCATCCACACGGGGCTGCATTCCTGCAGTGTCTAGATCCTCCAGGCTTCCTAAGTTGAAGCTGCCAGCTGTAGTACCCTGCTGGGTTGGCTGTGAAGAAACAGCTGCTTATGGCTAGTCAGCCCAAAGAGGGGTATTCTCAGGGAAGTCCCAGCAGCTGCCAAAACTATTCATTCCTGGGATTCTCCCCCTCTCTTCCCTGCTCAGCATCTACTGCCAGTTTTCACTTTCAGTTGATGGGAATAGAAATGTGCATTTGGATGCACTGACAAGCTCCAGGACCAGGTTTTCCAACTGGATCATGTGCAGCCAGCCTCCTTCTTTGGCCAATTGATTCTGATGTTCATCTTCCATTGAGGATTGTTTGTGAGCACCAGGCACCATTTGGGTAAGGGGTGCTCTTTGGGGCCAGTTGGTTCTGACATGTGTATACCCTTGAGAGACATTTTTATTAAGGGAGTGTCTGATCAGGGCCTGTACTGGTCAACCTGTAACAGCTGTGCATGAGTACTTTGTGCTCTGTGTTGTGACTAAGGTTTTAGAGTGAAGCTCTGAGATCTCCCTAGAGGCTCAGTTGGTAAAGAATCCACCTGCAATGGAGACCACCTGCAATGCAAGACACCAGGGTTCGACCACTGGGTCAGAAAGATACCCTGGAGAAGGAAATGGCAACCCACTCCTGTATTATTGCCTGGGAAATCCCATAGACAGAGGAGCCTGGCAGGCTATATAGTCCATGGGTCACAATAGTCAGATATGACTTAGTGACTAAATCACCACGAGATCTCTAGTTGTGTCTGTTTATATGTCAGTGCACACATTATACATATGAGATGTTTCTACCTCTGGAAAATATTATCAAGATTGAACTTATAAAATAGCCTATTCAACTGACTTAAAAATAAGCACTTAATATATAAACTTTAGAAACTATAGAATAAAACTAGACAGAATGAGTTTCAGGTTCATGTGAACTGGGAAATATTCAACATTAACTTAATACCTGATATTAGTGTTAGTTTGTTTCTTGGTCTAATTAATATGGACATGTCATTAGTATAATCAACATTAAGTATAGTACTTTTATTTTACCTAGGTTTAACAGAAGTCAAATAAGATATTTTTATATCTCTTACAAATTTTTCAGCAGGAAAAGTAATTTGATGTGATAAAATTCTTATGAGTAAATTGAAGGCAAATGAGATAGAGCCTTTGGGACAAAATAATATGAATACAGAAAGTTATGGAAGGTTTGAGTTTGATAACAAATATAGTCTTGCAAAACACACCATAAAACTCTTGTTCCTCAAGAGTTCGCCCCCCCAAAAAAGAAACACTGGAAGCACAGAGACTAACGCTATAGACACCAGTTGTACACAACCCTCAAAATTAATATGTATTTTTGCCTTCTCCATTCCCCATCAGATATTTCCAGGAAAAAAAAAGAGTTGCTCCAGTGCATATTTCTATGTATTGAATATATGTATAACCATAAACTTTACAATGATAAGTTTTATGAACATTTGTAATTCACATAAGCTCTGTCCTATTATCCTGCCTCATAGAAATTTGCTATTTTCATTTAATATGATGTTTTGAAAACACATCCTTGTTGATACATGTGTGTAATAAGTCACTTCAGTTGTGTCCAACTCTTTGTGACCCTATGGACTGTAGCCCACCAGGTTCCTCTGTCCATGGGATTCTCTGGGCAAGAATACTGGAGTGGGTTGCCATTTCCTTCTCCAGTTGATACATGTAGATCAAGGAAATTTTCTCTATGTGTTCCACAAAATCTCACTATATGATTATGAGGAACTCTTCCTTTAATCATTGATTTCTCTGTTTTTTTTTCCATTAATTATGTGTCATAATTTTACATTGATTAATTTTATACTCATTTTAATAATCATTCATCTTTTGCTTGTGAAATAATTAGAATGTCTTGTTTAACAAAACAGCTATTTTTAATATGGTAAAATTTATCACTTATTTAATATATGTGTTTTTTTATTTTGAAGATATATATCCATCCATCAAGGTAAAAATATTTTCTTTGTTTTAATTGTTTTCATGTTTACATGATTTTGAATGATTTTATATCTAATGTGTTCTTTTTACATATTTAGGTTATCTAACTTTTGTAAAATTTATTAAATAGTCTTTTCTTGATTATTTGAAGACTTCTTTTCTCAAGTTACAGAAAAATACATATATATTTTTTCCTCCGAATCTTCATTCCAGTCCACTATTTAGTTCTATAATTTTTTATAAAACTACTAGATTTTAACTAGCACATTTTGTAATATGTCTTCATTTATAGAAATGCAAAATTGCTTTCTACTCTTTGGGTTTCTCATAACAGACTTAGCTCTGTAGGCCATTTGTTATAATGATATTGTGTTTTGCTTTGTTTTCCTTCAAATGAAAATCTACTAGGTCTTTCAGCCATGCTTTCAATTTTCTTTCAATTATGTTTTGTGGAAATTTTGTTAGATGTATTCTTAATTTTTTTAAATTTTGTTGCTATTTAAATTGTGTCTCCACAGTATTAACTTTATTTTGAAATGCTATTACTGTTTTTCTTGTATTATTACTACTACTTCCTCCTCCCCTCCTTCTCTTCTTTCTTATCCTTTCTCTCTCTCTCTCCCTTTCCTTGTCTTTCTCTCATCTTATTGCCTCTGAAATTCAATCATATACTGATGATGGGCAGATTGTCTTAGTGGCAATATTCTCATGATCAGGATCTCTATTTTTTCCTTCCTACTGCATGTCATTTGATTCCATACCAAGAGAATTTATTGTTTTAAGGGTTCATGTAATTACATTGGACTCACTTTGATAATCCATAATTTTCTCCCTATTTTAAGATCCCTAACCTTAAGTGCAAATTTTCTTTTGCCATGTAAGGTAACATATTTACAGCTTCTAGCAAGTCAGGCATTGATAGTTCTGAGGGGAATTCTGCCTACTGCACACATTATGAGAGGGAATCACAGTTCTTGTCTCACAAAATAAGGTACAGAAGTTTATACTTGAATGTCTTGTAAGAAATTGATAAGGATATTAAAAAATAATATTACAACACATTTTTACCACCATGGCACACAGTTGAAAACATTTTATTTCTAATCCTTATAATCATGTGAAGTATCATTGGTGTCCCAGTTTTATACATGAATAAATTGAGGCATAAATTATTTAACATACGCAACACTAAAAAGAAAGAAAGAGAAGGAAGGAAAGAAGAAGAAGGGATTAGGGAGCAGGGAGGAAGGAAAGAAGAAAGAGAAAGAAAAAGAAAGGGAGTTGGCTTTGATTTTGCTGAAAGAGATGAGAAAACTACATTGTTTCATAAACTATATGATACAGTTATTTAGTATCTTCAAGAGACAATGTGTTTCAAATTGTTATAATTTCTTTAGCAAGGTTACATTTGTACTTAATCTCTATTCATTTTCATCTATATTGGGTTGCAGACAACTCCCTTTCACCAATGACAGTTATCAATAAAGCAGGCAGATATGGAAGAAATTGCTGTCTTAAATTGGAGTAAATTGTCATGAAGGATTACTTTTCATATGCATGAGTCCTCAAAATATCGTGCAAGATCATTCTGAGTGACAGAAGATGTCCTATCAGTATGAAATATCACAAAAGCCATGATAAAAAGCGTTATACTACAGCAGACTTCTGCACTTGAATTTGGTATATGGGGTATCAGAAGGGGAAATATGGTATATAAATATAATGTAATTTTTGACCAATTAGGTCATATTTAAAAGGTAAATTAATTGCAAAAATGGGAAATTAGCATAGGAATTTCTATAGCAATGTCATTTAAGAATGCAAAGATAGCATTCTTGGCTTAAATTTTCTCATTTTTCTATCAGTGATTCATAGCTCAATTTATTCCTTCATTGCCTTACAAAGGAATAAGTATTAGATAGGGGAATTTTCATCATACTTCTTGGTATATGGTATCTAATTTTTCCTTTAATGCTTTTTGAATCAAAATTAAATTTATCCACCTAGATGTTTATAAGTTGTTTAGAATACCTTCCTTTCTCAGTCTCTTCACTGCGATCTCACTTTCAGGAAAATGATGCTATGCTTGAATTCATTATATATCTGTCTTCCCATCAAAATAGTAAGTTCTTTGGAAATAAGTGTTGTATTATCTTTTGCAAAGTGCTGACATACAGGAGATATTGAATATATCTTTGTTGATCAACTAAATTTGTGGAAATTTATTGCCTTCTCTATCATGAAGAGAAAATTAGACAGAATGAGCAGTTGAGTAGAACAATATTTAGATAAGAAGAAAATATGTCCAAACAGAAGTGGTCAACATTGTCAAATGCTACAAAATGATTGAGGAGAATAAAGATCCAGAGGATATACCTGCCAGATTATAATGAGAAAGAGCGTGAAAGCAGAAAGAGCAGTAGTAGGTGTAAAAAAATAAAATATCTTGTAGAAATTAGAAGTAAAACTCTGAGTATAGAAACAGTGCACAGCAAGGAAAAATAAGTTTGTGTGTGAGGGAAGGACTTAAGTTGATACAAAAGAAATAGGATACTATGCAGTCAGAATGGAAATAGATAGAAAGAACTTATTACATTTACTTTTATGGCACTTCTATGAAGTATTCTTATATTTTTATTGTGTCCTCCATAAAATGGCATTCTCCTAATTTAATTCATAATTTTATAAAATTGCCAATGCATATGTTTAAAAAGGAAGAAAAATATTTATAAATTAAATGTAGTGAACAGTTTGTTGGTTGCTTATATTATGCATTATGCACAAAGCAATTCAGATGGTCAGCCACAGCTAATAAGTGCACATTATTATTCTCTTAATGAAACATTTTACATAAATGGTATTTTGATTCAGTGAAAGATTATCAATGTAAGAAGCAAGTAAAAGAAAACCAGTTTGCAAAGTGTAAGTTAGTTCAGGACACAGAATACATATGGAACATATATCTTTTGGTTGCAGAGTGTATACTAGGTAATATACTACAGAGATGCCTAAGAATTGCTGCCTTGGTTAGGCATATACTTTAACGAGAGAGATGAATGAAAGGGCCAAGTCCAATATAGGCTTTAAAATAAAAGCATATATGGTATGATATGGCAAAGAGGTTAAGGGAATTTCAGAAAAGTTTTCTAGAGGTGTTGATAATTGATTGAAAGTGAGAGGATATGATGAATTACAGGATAGCCTCACGTTACAGAGTCACATGCCTGGGATAAATTTTTGCCATTAAATTTATTTATATATATATATATATATATATATATATATATATATAGTTGTTCTAGTCACTAAATCGTGTCTGACTCTTGCAACCCCATGGACTGTAGCCCTCCAGGCTCCTCTGTACGTGGGATTTCCCAAGTAATAATACTGGAGTGGGTTGTCATTTCTTTCTCTAGAGTATCTTTCCAACCCAGGAATCAAACTTGTATTTCCTGAGTCTCTTGCATTGACAGGCAGATTCTTTACCACTGTGCCACCTGAGACTGTTTGATGGCTTCCCTGGTGGCTCAGACAGTAAAGAATATGCCTGCAGTTCAGGATACCCGGGTTCAATCTCTGGAGAAGGGAACGGCAAAATGGCAACCTGCTCCAGTATTCTTGCCTGGAGAATTCTACAGAGGAGACTGGTGAGCTAGAGTCCTTGGGGTCACAAAGAGTTGGACACAACTGAGTGACTAACACACACACTCACACACACACACATATATATAACATTTATATATATAATATTTAACTGACATCATAATAAGTATTCAGTTGTAATTTGAACACTATAAGTGATTTTTGAGACATACAGACCTGATTTATAAGCAGGAATATAGATGAGTTATAAATTCAGGTTGAGGGCTGAAGACAGGCATTAAGAATGGCATATTCAGTCAGAAGAATAAACTAAAGAGAAAGAAAAAGAAGTACAATGGACTTCTTTACAATGCCTTGGGAGATCCAGTGCATACAAAGGACTTTAGGGGTCAAGTATAAAAATGCATACCAAGGACAAGAGTCAAAAAATCAGACAAAATAGTGTCATTAAACTGGAAGGAACAAGGAGTTTAAAAGTTGACCATTAAACAGAAACACCCATTGAGAGTCTCAGTAAAATAAGCACTCAGGGATCCATGTTAGAAAAACAGATTTCATAGAGTGGAAGAAATAGAAGCTGTGTTATAGTAATATATCTGAGCATGGGAAATATATAGTAAATCTGTGAATGACTGGATAATTTTTGCAATAGTTGGCAAAGAGAGAAGTTGAAAAGGCCCAAAATTCTTAAAGAAAAATTTAGGGAGACTATAAAGAAATAATTTAGGCAAGAACCCCAAATGACTCATATATGCAATGGATGCACTCAATGGGTTGACCTTAAAGGGGCACAAATAAGAAATAGCTTTAATTTTATTCTACTCTTGTATTTAGTTAGGCTCTGCTAGTTCAGGCACATCTACTCTTTGATGATCTCAGTGAATCCCAGATGAATATCAATCACCAAAATTAAACCAATCACAAAACAAACGTAAAAGAAAAAAGACGCCTGCTACTGGTGTCTCAAGCCTTGCACAAGATCTGCAAGAGAGCTCCTTGGTGAAGTCTGACATGTCTATGAAGAAGAGACTTAGCTGATTATCTGCTGAAGCTTACAGGCTTATCTGAATGAGCCCTCAAAATGATCTTGTGCAAGTTTTGAGACACCAGTAGCAGGCAATTTTTATTTTTTTTTTTACTTTTGTTTTGTGATTGGTTTAATTTTGGTGACTGATACTTATCTTCAGATATTTTACTGTCTTGTCCAGTCCTGTGTCAAACTTTAATCTCACAGCAAAAACAACTACTTATTTCATTCTGTACTCACAGCTATATTGAGGCTTAGCATCCTTCCCAGGGGACAGTATGAGAGCATGATTTATTCCTCTTCTTTATAGTCTTTTGGGGCTTCCCAGGTGGCTCCGTGGTAAAGGATCTGCCTGTCATTGCAGAAGACACAGGAGATGCATGTTCAATTCCTGAGTCAGGAAGATTCCCTGGAGGAGAACATGACAACTCACTCCAGTATTCTTTCTGGGATAATCCCACGGAGAGAGGAGGCTAGCGGGCTACAGTCCATGGGGTTGCAGAGTCAGACACAACTGAGCAACTAAACAACAACAACAACATAGTCTTTCAGTCATCTTCCGTTCCCTATCCTGAAGCTCCTGTTTCTTACAGAGTTATATGATAGGTGTAGTTTATAGAAAATGGGAAAAAGCATGTGGTGTAGGTAGTAGTTCCTTCTGTAGATATTGATGCCTTTGTGGACAGGAAATACAATTCTCTGTGTGATACATTTTGAGGGCTCATTCAGATAAACCTGTAAGCTTCAGCAGATAATCAGCTAAGTCTCTTTCTCTATAGGCCTGTCAGACTTCACCAAGGAGTTCTCTTGCAGATCTTGTGCAAGGCTTGAGACACCAGTAGCAGGAACTCTGAGGGATGGGACCATAAGAAGTCAACCTTCATGAAAAGGCACTTCCCACATCAGTAATCTGTCTTTCTGTGCCTTAATTCTGTGTGCTCACTCACTCAGTCATGTCTGACTCTGTGACCCTGTGGACCATAGCCTGTCAGGCTCCTCTGTCTATGGGATTCTCTAGGCCATTTCCTATTCCAGGGGATCATCCAGAGTCAGGGATCGAACCCATGTCTGCTGCATTGGCAGGTAGAATTCTTTACCAGGGAAATGTAAATAGAAGAAGGGGATCCTAGAAACAGTACCATTTAAATACCTGTAATAGAGTTGTCATTGAAGTCTGAATAAAAGTTGCAGCAGTCTTATAAGGATTTTAAATGTGTACATGATCCCTTAACTTCTCAACCCAACTACAGAAGATCCATTAGTGTGGGAATGGATGGAGGTGGTGAGAAAGAAAGAATAGTGAGAGAGAAGATGCTGCTTCTCTTCCTGCTGCAGGTCCCTGAGCCTAAGATCAAGTTTCAGACTGGATCTGGAAGCTTTGAATTAGATGTTAGATGGATATCTTAAATTGAACTAGACTGAAAGTTTTAATGCAATACTTGCAAATGTACCTAAATTATCAAATGAGACTGATTTAATAACAAAAAGTCAGACTGTCCAGTCAGCTAAAATCAGAGATCTCACTGAGTGTCAAGCTTTACTAAAAAATTTCATGAACACAGGCAAGCAAGAGGTGCAGTGAAGCAAAAAGTGATTTGGGAAACAGAAGAAGTTCCCCAGGCTTACCCCTTTCTGTGTCAGATATGTATCTCTGGTCCAGGAGAGATGAGACTCCTGATGAGTTTGTAGCGTGCTTCACACAGTAGCAAGGATTTCAGCTATGACACATCTCCATTTTATGTCAGAGATTGCATAGCTTATATAGAATCCTCCAGAGATATCAAGCCTGAGAGAAACTGCAGTCTATTTAGTACAGGTTATTCTTAAGCAGAGCCATCTTATGAAGCATATTTTGAGATGTTCTCCTTTCAGCAGATACCATTTTTTATATTTACTTGGGAATACAGATGCAAGGAAACTAGGGGGGTTCACCTGTACTCTGCATCTTTTTCCTCTGGAGGTGTTCCCCCTGTTCAAGAGAATGAATGATGTTCAAATAAGTTACTATGACTCTAGCATATCAGATGGAAAAATGAAATCTTCTGTCATTAAAATGAAAAAATATCCAACTGAGCATGTTCGAAGTTAGAATTCAGTGTGATAAAATTATCAAGAGATGATAAGCATTCAAGGATACACTATTTAAATTGAGATGCCACTTCACATACGGAAAAATACGGTAAAAAACTTACATAAAATAATTGAATAGATGCTAATAAAATGTGACCAAGTATCCCACTTTGCAATATACATCCCAGAAAACATCTAACAGGGATGCATAAGAGGATATGTGAGAATGTTCGCTGTAACATCATTTGTAGTAGCAGGGAGTAGAAGCCAGCCTAGATGCCTGTCTCTGAATGACTAGGCAAAGAAAATGTGGTAAATAGAATGCTATAAAGAGTTAGAAGCAACAGTCAGTTCAGTCATTCAGTCATGTGCAACTCTTTGCAACCCCATGGATTGCAGCATACCAGGCTTTCCTGTCCATCACCAACTCTCGGGGTTTGCTCAAACTCAAGTCCATTGATTCAGTGATGCCATCCAACCATCTCATCCACTGTTATCCCCTTCTCCTCCCACCTTCAATCTTTCCCAGCATCAGGGTTGTTTCAAATGAGTCAGTGCTTCACATCAGGTGGCCAGGGTATTGGAGTTTCACCTTCAGCATCAGTTCTTCCAATGAATATTCAGGACTGATTTCCTTTAGGATGGACTGGTTGGATCTCCTTGCAGTCCAAGGGACTCTCAAGAGTCTTCTCCAACACCACAGTTCAAAAGCATCAATTCTTCAGTGCTCAGCTTTCTTTATAGTCCAGCTCTCACATCCATACATGCCTACTGGAAAACCAAAGTTTGACCAGACAGATTTCGTTGGCAAAGTAATTGTCTCTGCTTTTTAATATGCTGCCTAGGTTGAACATAACGTTTCTTCCAAGAAGCAAGCATCTTTTAATTTCATGGATACAGTCACCATCTGCAGTGATTTTGGAGCCCCCTCAAAATAAAATATGTCACTGTTTCCACAGTTTCCAGATCTATCTGCCGTGAAGTGCTGGGACCAAATGCCATGATCATAGTTTTTTGAATGTTGAGTTTTAAGCCAACTTTTTCACTCTCCTCTTTCACTTTCATCAAGAGTCTCTTTAGTTCCTCTTTGCTTTCTGCCATAAGGGTGGTGTCACCTGCACATCTGGGGTTATTGATATTTCTACTGCCAATCTTGATTCCAGCTTGTGCTTTGTGCAGCCCAGCATTTCTCGTGAGGCGCTCTGCATGTAAGTTAAATAAGCAGGGTGACCAAATACTGCCTTGACCTACTCCTTTCTGTATTTGGAATCAGGCTGTTGTTCCATGCCCAGTTCTAATAGTTGCTTCCTGACCGGCATACAGATTTCTCAGGCGGCAGGACAGGTGGTCTAGTATTCCCATCCCTTTAAGAATTTTCCACAGTTTGTTGTGATCCACAAAGTCAAAGGCTTTGGTGTACTCAATAAAGCAGAGATAGATGTTTTTCTGGAACTCTCTTGCTTTTTCCATGATTCAACGGTTGTTGGCAATTTGATTTCCTATTCCTCTGCCTTTTCTAAATCCAGCTTGAATATCTGGAAGTTCACGGTTCATGAACTGTTGAAGCCTGGCTTGGAGAATTTTGAGAATTACTTTGGTAGTGTGTGAGATGAGTGAAATTGTGTGGTAGTTTGAGCACTCATTGGCATTGCCTTTCTTTGGGATTGGGATGAAAACTGACCATTTCCAGTCCTGTGGTCACTGCAGTTTTCGAAATCTGCTGACATATTGAGTGCAACACTTTCAGAGCATCATCTTTTAGGATTTGAAATAGCTCAACTGGATTTTCATGACCTCCACTACCTATGTAGTGATGCTTGCTAAAGCCCATTTGATTTCACATTCCAGGATGTCTGGCTCTAGTGATCACATCATCGTGATTATCTGGATCATGAAGATTTTTTTTGGATAGTTCTTGTGTGTATTATTGCCACATCTTAATATCTTCTGATTCTGACAGATCCATACAATTTCTGTCCTTTATTGTGACCCTTTTTGCATGAAATGTTCCCTTTGTATCTCTGATTTTCTTGAATATGTCTCTAGTCTTTCCCATTCTATTGTTTTCCTCTATTTCTTTGCACTGATCATTGAGGAAGGCTTTCTTATCTTACCTTGCTATTCTTTGGAACTCTCCATTCTAATAGGTATATCTCTCCTTTTCTCCTTGCCTTTCACTTCATTCTTTTCTCAGCTATTTGTAAGGACTCCTCAGACAGCCATTTTGACTTTTTGCATTTGCATTTCTTTTTCTTGGGGATGGCCTTGATCACTGCCTCCTATACAATATCACAAACCTCTGTCCATAATTCTTCAGGGACACTTTATCAGATCTAATTCCTTGAATTTATTTCTCACTTCCACTGTATAGTCATAAGGGATTTGATTTAGGTCATGCCTGAATGATCTAGTGGTTTTGCCTACTTTCTTCAGTTTAAGTCTGAATTTGACATAAGGAGTTCATGATCTGAGCCACAGTCAGCTCCCTTGTTTTTCTGACTGTATAGAGCTTCTCTATCTTTGGCTGCAAAGAATATAATCAATTTGATTTTGGTATTGACCGTCTGGTGATGTCTATGTGTAGAGTCTTTCTTGTGTTGTTGGAAGAGGGTGTTTGCTATGACCAGTGTGTTTCTTTGGCAAAACTCTATTAGCCTTTGCCCTGCTTCATTCTGTACTCCAAGGCCAAATTTGCCTGTTACTCCAGGTATTTCTTGACTTCCTACTTTTGCATTCCAGTCCCCTATAATGAAAAGGACATCTTCTTTGGGTGTTAGTTCTAAAAGGTCTTGTAGGTCTTCACAGAACCGTTCAAATTCTGCTTCTTCAGCATTACTGGTCGGGGGATAGACTTGGATTCCCGTGATATTAAATCATTTGCCTTGGAAATGAACAGAGATCATTCTGTCATTTTTAAGATTGCATCCAAGTAATGTATTTCATAATCTTTTGTTGACTATGATGGCTACTCCATTTCTTCCAAGTGACTCTTGCTCACAGTAGTAGATATAATGGTTATCTGAGTTAAATTCACCCATTCCAGTCCATTTTAGTTCACTGATCCCTAAAATGTCGACGTTAACTCTTGCCATCTCCTGTTTGACCACTTCCAATTTACCTTGATTCATGGACCTAACATTCCAGGTTCATATGCAATCTTATTGCTCTTTACAGCATCAGACTTTACTTCCATTACCAGTGACATCCACAACTGGTTTTTGTTTTTGCTTTGGCTCCATCTCTTCTTTCTTTCTGGAGTTAGTTCTCCACTGATCTCCAGTAGCATATTGGGCACCTACCGACCTGGGGAGTTCATCTTTCAGTGTCTTATTTTTTGCCTTTTCATACTGTTCATGAGGTTCTGAAGGCAAGAATACTGTAGTGGTTTGCCATTCCCTTCTCCAGTGGACCACACTTTTTCAGAACTCTCCATCATGACCTGTCTGTCTTGGGTGGCCCTACATGGCATGTCTCATAGTTTGATTGAGTTAGACAAGGCTGTGGTCCATGTGATTAGATTGGTTAGTTTTCTGTGATTGTGGTTTTCAGTCTGTCTGCCCTCTGATGGAGAAGGATAAGAGGCTTATGGAAGTTTCCTGATGGGAGAGACTGACTGAGGGGGAAACTGGGTCTTGTTCTGATGTACCGGGCCATGTTCAGTAAATCTTTAATCCAATTTTCTGTTGCTGGGCAGGGCTGTGTTCTCTCCCTGTTGTTTGACCTGATGCCAAACTATGGTGGAGGTAATGAAGATAATGGTGACCTCCTTCAAAAGGTCCCATGCACACACTGCTGCACACAGTGTCCCCAACCCTCAGCAGGCTACTGCCAACCCACACCTCTTCTGGAGACTCCCACTCACAGGCAAGTCTGGGACAGTCTCTTGTGGGGTCACCCTCCTTTCTCCTGGATCCTGGTACACAAAAGGTTTGGTTTGTGCCCTTCAAGAGTCTGTTTCCCAGTCCTGTGTAAGTTCTGGCTACTCTACAGTGTGGTTAATGGCGACATCCTCCAGGAGGGCTTATGTCATACCCAGGTCTACTTTACCCAGAGCCCCTGCCCCTGCAGCAGTCCACTGCTGACCTGTACCTCCACAGGAGACACTCACACACAGTTCTGTCTCAGTCTCTGTGGGGGTCTCTGGGTCCTGGTGCACACAAGGCTTGTTTGATCCCTCTGAGCATCTCTGGTGGGTATGGGGTTTGATTCTAAACATGTTTACCCCTCCTACCATCTTGCTGGGGCTTCTCTGCCCTTGGATGTGGGGTATCTCCTCAAAGTCACTCCAGCACTGTGCAGCTGAAGCAACAAGCTAGATATAATTAGCAACATAGCTACATATTAACAGCATAGTATTGAATGAACAACAAGGTCAGAAGAGCAAAATGCTTTTCACATATATTTAACGTGTGTGCTGCTGCTGAGCTATGCTCAGTCATGTCCAGCTCTTTGTGACCCCATGGACTGTAGCCTGCCAGGCTTCTTTGTCCATGGGATTTTCCAGGCAAGAATACTGGAGTGGTTGCCATTTCCTCCTTCAAGGGGTCTTCCTGACTCAGGGATTGAACCTGTGTCTCTTGCATTTCCTGTGTCTCCTGCATTGCAGGTGCATTCTTTACCACTGAGCTATCAGGAAGCCCTTTAAGATGTGTAATATACACATAAAACGTCAGTACATATTTTGCAAGGGCACACCGTTTTTCAAATATATACATATATGTTTAAGTAAATGCCACTGTGGATCAGAGTATCCACAGACATAAAAGGAATGCAATTAATATTAAATATTAAACAATAGGGACATTCTACTGATGGTGATAATGTGCTTTATTCTAATGAAAATGACCACTCAATATTTTATATCTCTAGTCTAAAATAAATTTAGACAAGAAGAGGAAGAGAGCAATTGGATATTCTATACCAAAGTGTAGATGTTGTATCTCAGAAATTTTATTTTTGTAGACTGTAGATATAATTGTTGTTGTGATATTTTGCTTTGTTTTCCTAAGGATGGGAAATATGATTACATGTTTAAAATGAAAGAAGGACCATTCTAAGGTCATTCATAGCATTGAAAGAGTTTCTTACAGAGCTAAAGTAACTTATTCCATGGTAAAAAGCTACTGATTAGACACGTCAAAATCAAAAACCCAAAATTCTGATTCCAAATTCAGTATTTTTCCTAGCATATTTATAGATATTGTCCATGCAAATATAAAGTTGTTCATCCTATTAGATACAAAGAATTATCTCATGGTCAGTTCTGATCTTTTTATAAAGTATCAATTTCTGTATTTGACTTATTGTACAAGTTGAAATATTTACTCAAATATGTTTTTCAACATCTACATCAGGCTACTGTTATGACTATGCTGTGAAAACTCTGGAAAACAATATAGGTATATTGAAAAGTTGTACTGGTTTAAGGCTAGACCTCTTTAGCAAAAACTTACATTTGAATCACAGTATTTCAAATTGTTTATATCATATGTACTGATTTTTACTCAATTATGATCCATAATTTTCATTTTTATGGTTAACTCACTGTATACATTAGACATTTTAGAAACAGTTACACAGAATTATAAACCCAGTATTTGTAATTCCATCTGCTATAAATTCCTTTATATTATCCAGCAACTTATAAATACTATGTATTCTTAATTCAGTAAAGGCTTATTCTTGGTAGCTTTTATTATTATGAAAGTGTATGGTTTGATATTCTGCAGTGTAAGTAAGCCTGTCTCCAGTGTTTAAGCTATCAGATATGAAATTTGTTTTGAAATGAAGACTATCACATAAAATGTTCATATTTTTCCATAAGTACACTATATCAATCTCTAAAATTTCAAATGTAACCTGTAGTAATTTTTCATAAATATAATTATAAAAGAAAATTCAATTATCATCTCAAATAACTATATTGACTTTAATATAAATTCTAAATCCCTTCTTAAAATAAAATTTGAGTGATTAATCTTTGCATAGTCATGGTTCAACTCTTTAAATGACTATACAGGTGAGATTGTCCTTATTCCTAGAAAACCCTACAAGTAACCTATTGGTGATATCCAAACATGTTTTAAGAAATTCTCATTTCTTAGTATGACAAATACGGTATTGATGTAAAGATGAAGGGTTTAGTACAATGTATCTTTCTTCCTTTACTTTCATCTCCTCTAGTTTTAGTTTTGTTTTTTTCTTTCAGTCGTTAAAATGCCTACTGCTTAATGAATGAATGATCAGAAGCAACGATATAAGAAAAGAAGAAAGTAATAATGGTCAAAGAAGAAGATTATTTAATGAAAAATAACATCATGTAAAGTTACTTTATCACTGACTAGGTAAGGAAGTTGACTTGTAGTAAAAAAAAAAAAAAAGAAGAGGGGAAGCAAAAGAGGTTTGATAAATGGATGCAATCAACTACAGATAAATGACCACAATAATCTGACTTGTTCACTGATGAGCTTCTGAGAAATATTTAATCTCAGTGAAGTGTGTTGAGTTTTTCTTTGCTTTTGGTCAAATCTTCATGTAATTTATTCTTTCCTCAAATATAACTAGTAAAAGTGAAGAAGGATATACATTAACCAATTAATAAAGAGTCTTCAGAAACACACACATATATACAAACAGGTAAATACTTCTTCTTTTTCTCTCATTTTAATACAAGTATGTCATCATCGTATTGTTTTCTGTAATGATTTCTATTTCTCCTATTCTAATAATGAGTCAATGGAATAACCAGAAGCTATGAAATGAAAGGAATTGAGTTCTATGTCTCTTAGTTATTGCTATGATATCTTGAACAAACCTCTTACCCTATGAAATGTAATATTCTTTAAATGGAAAACTAATTAAAGATAATGTTCATGAAAGCAATTTGGAAGCAAAATGCTATGGTGTTAAAAATCTGACAGACCTTTTATTGAATCTTACTGCATGGGCAACTCACTTTTTGTTGCTGAGTCTGAATTTCCTTGCATATAGTAATTGTAATGCTTACAGGATTTGTTGTGCAAAGGAAATGGTTTTTACTTAGCACAAAGACTGACATAAAATACAGCCAATAAATATGTTTCTTTTCACCACCTACTTCTTAAAATAAAACATACATTTGTCATCACATTTTGCTAGTTTTGATTCCCTTTATTAAAATACTACTGACTTTAACAATTAAATAAGTTTAATACTTATGTAAACCTTAGGCTTTTAAAAAATAGGAATGTTATTAAATTCCTTTCCAAACTTAAAATTATAATGAAAACTATCTTGATATTTTATTGTAAAAATGAGTTTTGAATAAAGTTGAAATTGCTAACTTTAAATCTTAGGTTTAAATGTTAGTATTAAACCTTTAAGCTTTTAAAAACTGTTTGAGCATAAAAGAGAATTTAAAAATCCAAAGTCAAGGGCTGTCTTTCTTACTATATTTCTTTTAATTTTAAAATTAAAAATAATAAGTTGTTACTTTATTAAAGAAAAATATATTACTTAAAATAGTTTCACTGAATTATGTATCTAATATTTATTGAAGATTTTCTGTGTGTTAATTTTTAATCCAATGTTAATAGATTATGAAGAAAAGTAAGAGTAGACCCAATGGATTATTAGGTGACACAATATGGTAAATATTTGCAATAAAATAAAATCTCTGCTGAGAGAAATATTAATGCCTTGTTAGCAAATATTGACAACAGAATGACTAATTGCATTGAGTTTGAAGAAATTTCATAGAGAAATGAACATTTACTAGACTCGTAAAAAAAATTAGGAAGGTCTCTGTTAGTTAAAGGATGAAACAAACAAGGAAATTACATGCAAAAGAGAATAATCTGTAAAATATGGATGGATAAATGTTACAGCATGGTGTTGCCATGCAGAGAAATCAGAAAACATATGTAGAGAGAAAATACTGCATACATTTTTGTTAGAAGTTAGCAATTTCAACTTGATTCAGAGTTCATTTTTAAAATGCCAAGTATGAGGATAGTTTTCATTAGAATGTTAAGTTTGGAAAGGAATTTAATACATTCTTATTTGTTATCTTATTATAAAATTGTTTTTCATGTATCATTAATATTCCTCTGAGTTGTTACTTTCATTTCCATTTTTATTTTCATACTTCTACACTGGAGAAAAATAATCTACTGTTTAAGACCATATATTTCTATACCTACTTTCTCTATACATTAATCATTATATATTAATTCCAGAAATATCCACTAAGACCTTCTGTGGACCAGACATCATATTAGATGCTAAACAAATTTTTAATCTAAAAGGAATCCATTAAGATAATCAAAAAAAATCTACAAATCAGGAGAAAATATTTACATATAACATATATCTGCTAGGGTACTTGTATCTAAAATATACAAAGAATTCTAAAAGCTCAGCAATAAGAAGCAAACAGCTCAGTTAAAAAATGGACAAAAGATCTGAATGTCACATCACTAGGAAGATACACAGGTGACAAATAAGCATATATAAAGATGTTCAGCACCATATATCATTGAAGAAATGCAAAGTAAAACAACAATGGAATACAAGCATACCCCTATTAGAATCACCCAAATCCAGAACAGTGACATGACCAAATGTTCATCACCAAAAACATGGGGCAATATGAACTCTCATTCAGTGTTGGTAAGAATGCAAACTGATATAGTCACTTTGGAAGACAGTTTGACAGCTTCTTACAAAACAAACCAAAACCTTAGCATAATATTTGGCAATCTGATTCATAGGTATTTATGTACAAGAGTTGAAAAACTTACATCCATAAATAAACATGCATGCAAATATTTATAGCAATTTTATTAAAATTTCCAAAATTTGGAAGCAACAGAGATGTCCTTCAATAGATGAATGGATAAACTGTGGAAAATCATAAGATGGAATATTATTAAACAATAAAAGGAAATGCTGTATTAAATCCAAAGAAAAAAAAGTAATAATCTTAAAAGCAAATTGCTAAGTGAGAGAACTCAGTCTGAAAAAGCTATGCACTGTGTGATTCAAGCTATGTAATACTCAGGAAAAGACAAAACTAGAGACATTAAAAGATCTGGAGGTTTATAGGGAGAGAGAAGGATTGAATAAGTGAAGTACAGGAGATTTTTAAGGCGTTATAGCTATTCTGTGTGATACTGTAATGATGAACTTATGACATTAGGCATTTGTCAGAAACACTGAACAGTACCACACACAGAGAAAACTTTAGAGTAAATTATAGACTTTAGTTAATAATAATGCCCATATTAGTTCATCAATTCTAACAAATATATCACACTCATGCAAAATGTTAATCATAATGGAGATGGGAGGAAGGTACATGGGAACACTGAACATTCTACTCAGTTTTTCTGTAAATCTACAAGTACTTTAAAACATAAAAATGTTTAATTAAGACAAATCTTGGGCGGGGAGGGGAGGAGGGCGGTTGATTTGAGGCGGTGGTTCAGATTTGAAAGGCTGGCCTTTGAGTTGAAGGTGAGAAAATGGAGGATACCTCCTGGTGTCGCACTGGGAAGCCTTCTGCAGTAGGCCCCAGTATGGGGGAAAAAAAAAATCTTAAAGAAAATATGGAACATAATGGAATAATTTCTAGAAAATGATGAAAATGAAAGCACTACACAAAGGATCATTTATAATACATCTAAGTCAGTTTAGAGAAAACAAAGTGCATAGCTTTAAGGAACTATATAGATTTTAAAACAAAATTAAATAAGCATTTATTTTAGTTGAGTAAGAAAATAAACAAAGATAAAGCAGAAGAATGGACTTAGGCATAAAATCAGTATTAAATGAATCAGAGAGCAAAAAATCAGCAGATTTAAAATAAATTTATAAAGCTAGTTCTTTAACAAAATAACATTAAAAGAAAAAACGACACTATTTAAATTAAGGAATAAAGTAAAGCTCCCCTGGTGGCTCAGTGGTAAATAATCCGCCTGCCAATACAGGAAACTCAGGTTCTATCCTTGAGTCAGGAATATTCCCTGGAGGAGCAAATTGCAACCTGATCCAGTATTCTTGCCTGGGAAATCCCAGGGACAGAGGTTGCAAAAGAGTTGGACTTAACTTAGCAAATAAAAATCAAAAACAGCAAATAAATGTACTGAAATCAAATCAAATAGCATAAAGAATTATTCATGTATGCATCAGTTCAGTTCATTCGCTCAGTCATGTCCAATTCTTTGCGACTCCATGGACTGCAGCATGCTAGGCCTCCCTGTCCATCACCGACTCTCGGAGTTTACTCAAACTCATGTCCATCGAGGTGGTGATGCCATCTAACCATCTCATCCTCTGTCATCCCCTTCTCCTCCTGCCTTCAATCTTTCCCAGCACCAGGGTCTTTTCAAATGAGTCTGTTCTTTGCATCAGATTGCCAAAGTGTTGGAGTTTCAGCTTCAAAGTCATACTCAGCTGCTTAATGATGTCTAGCATTTTGTAATACCATGGACTGTTGCCAGCGGGCTCCTCTATCTATGGAACTTTTCAGGCAAGAATATTGGAGCAGGTTGCAATTTCCTCCTTCAGGTGATCTTCCCCATCCAAGGATCGAACCCGGGTCTCCAGCAGGTGGATTATTTACCACTGAGCCACCTGAGAAGACATATTCACAGATAAAAATAAATTTCATAAAACGTGAGAATATTTTTTTCTGATAATATTCAAATTAAACATTTACAAATCTAGATTAAATGAGTAATTTAATAGGATAATAAAGTTTATTTAAACTGATCTTAGAGAAAATCTAAATTCAAATTAACTAATTTATGCAAGAGGAAGAAAAAAATTTGCAAAGTTCTACTCCCCACATTATAAAAATGATGGATAAATTGATGATACACAGATAGATTGATTGATCCGTATATTGAAAAACAACACTAGTAATAAATTATTTTATAGGCAAATTCTAACAAACCACTAACGGATAATCCCCTGCTAGTAAAATTATACTATAACATAAACATATTTTAAATTTCTTGTTTTTCAGTTGCTCAGTCCTGTCTCTCTGTGACCATTGAGTCAGTGATGACATCCAACCATCTCATCTTCTGTAATCCCCTTATCCTCCTGCCTTCAAACTTTCCCAGTATCAGGGTCTTTTCCAGTGAGTCAGCTCTTCAATGCACTAGAGCTTTAGCTTTAGCATCAGTTCTTCCAATGAATATCCAGGGTTGATTTCCTTTATAGGATTCAATGCTTGATCCCCTTGCAGTACAAGTGACTCTCAACAGTCTTATCCAACCCCAGAGTTCAAAGGCATCACTTCTCTTGATCTCAGCCTTCTTTATGGTTCAACTCTCACATCCATACATGACTACTGGAAAAAATCAAAGTTTTGACTATATGCTTTGTTGGCAAAGTAATAGCTCTGATTTTTAATATGCTGTCCAGGTTTGTCATAGCTTTTCTTCCAAGGAGCAAGTGTCCTTTAGTTGCATAACTTCAGTCATCATCCGCAGTGATTTTGGAACCCAAGAAAGTAAAATCTATCACTGTTTCCATTTTTCCCCATCTATTTGCCATGGAGTGATGGGACCAGATGCCATAATCTCAGTTTTCTGAATGTAGAATTTTAAGCCAGCTTTTTCACTCTCCTCTTTCACCTTCATCAAGAGGCTCGTTTACTCCTCTTCACTTTCTGCCATTAGGGTGGTGTCATCTGCATATCTAAGGTTGTTGATATTTCTCCTGGCAATCTTGATTTCAAGCTTGTGTTTTATCCAGCCCATCATTTCGCATGATGTACTCTGCATGTAAGTTAAGTTAGCATGTTGACAATATACAGTCTTATACATATTCCTTTCCCAACTTGGAAACAGTCTGTTGTTTCATGTCCCATTCTAACTGTTGCTTATTGACCTGCATACAGGTTTCTCAGGAGGCAGATAAGGTGGTCTGGTATTCCCATCTGCTTAAGAATTTTCTAGAGTCTGTTGTTATCTACACAGTCAAAAGCTTTAGGAAACTCAATGAAGCAGAAGTAGATGTTTGTTTTTTTTTTTTTTCTGGAATTCTCTTGCTTTTTGTATGATACAATGAATGCTGGCTATTTGATCTCTGGTTCCTCTGCCTTTACTAAATCCACCTGGCACATCTGGAAGTTCTCAGTTCACATACTGTTGAAGCCCAGCTTGAAGGATTTTAAATATTATATTGCTAGCATGTGAAATGAGTGCAGTTGTGTGGTAGTTTGAACATTCTTCAGCATTTCCCTTCTTTGGGATTGGAATGAAAACTGACCTTTTCCTGTCCTATGGCCAAATGCTGAGTTTTCCAAATCTGCTAGCATATTGGTTGAGCTGTTTCAAATCCTGAAACATGATGGTGTGAAAGGGCTGCACTCAATATGCCAGAAAATATGGAAAACTCAGCAGTGGCCACAGGACTGGAAAAGGTCAGTTTTCATTCCAATCCCAAAGAAAGGCAATGCCAAGGAATGCTCAAACCACTACAATTGCACTCATCTCACATGTTAGTAAAGTAATGCTTAAAATTCTCCAAGCCAGGCTTCAGCAATACGTCAACCATAAACTTCCAGATGTTCAAGCTGGTTTTAGAAAAGGCAGAGGAACCAGAGATCAAATTGCCAATATCCGCTGGATCATCAAAAAAGCAAGAGAGTACCAGAAAAACATCTATTTCTGCTTTATTGACTATGCCAAAGCCTTTTACTGTGTGGATCACAATCAACTGTGGAAAATTCTGAAAGAGAAGGGAATACCAGACCATCTAACCTGTCTCTTGAGAAACCTGTATGCAGGTCAGGAAGCAACAGTTAGAAATGGACATGGAACAACAGACTGGTTCCAAGTTGGGAAAGGAGTACGTCAAGGCTGTATATTGTCATCCTGCTTATTTAACTTATATGAAGAGTACATCCTGAGAAACGCTGGGCTGGAGAAACACAAGCTGGAATTAAGATTGCCAGGAGAAATATCAATAACCTCATATATGTAGATGACAGCACCCTTATGGCAGAAAGTGAAGAAGAACTAAAGAGCCTTCGATGAAAGTGAGAGAGGAGAGTGAAAAAGTTGGCTTAAAGCTCAACATTCAGAAAACTAAGATCATGGCATCCAGTCCCATCACTTCATGGAAGATAGATGGAGAAACAGTGGAAACAGTGGCTGACTTTATTTTTCTGGGCTCCAAAATCACTGCAGATGGTGATTGCAGCCATGAAATTAAAAGACACTCACTCCTTGTAAGGAAAGTTATGACCAACCTAGACTGCATATTAAAAAGCAGAGACATTACCTTTCCACCAAAGGTCCGTCTAGTCAAGGCTATGGTTTTTCCAGTGGCCATGTATGGATGTGAGAGTTGGACTATAAAGAAAGCTGAGCACTGAAGAATTGATGCTTTTGAACTGTGGTGTTGGAGAAGACTCTTGAGAGTCCCTTGGACTGCAAGGAGATCCAACCAGTCCATCCTAAAGGAGATCAGTCCTGAGTGTTCATTGGTAGGACTGATGTTGAAGCTGAAACTCCAATACTTTGGCCACCTGATGCGAAGAGCTGACTCATTAGAAAAGACCCTGATGCTGGGAAAGATTGAGGGCAGTAGGAGAAGGGGACGACAGAGGATGAGATGGCTGGATGGCATCACCGACTCAATGGACATGGGTTTGGGTAGTCTCAGGGAGTTGGTGATGGACAGGGAGGCCTGGCGTGCTGCAGTTCATGGGGTCGCAAAGAGTTGGACACGACTGAGCAACTGAACTGAACTGAACTGAGTATAGCACTTTAGCAGCTGCATCTTTTAGGATTTGAAATAGCTCATCTAGAATTCCAATACCCCCACTAGCTTTGTTCATAATAATGCTTCCTAAGGCTTCCTAAGGCCCACTTGACTTTGCACTCCAGCATGTCTGGCTTTAGATGAGTGTTCATACCATTGTGGTTATCCAGGTCATTAAGATCTTTTCTATATAGTTCTGTGGATTGTTGTCAATCCACAGAACTCCTTAATGTCTCTCTTAATATCTTCTGCTTCTGTTAGGTCCATACCATTTCTGTCCTTTTATTGTGCTAATCTTTGCATGAAATATTACCTTGGTATCTCTAATTTTCTTGAAGAGATTTCTAGTCTTTCCCATTCTACTGTTTTCCTCTATTTCTTTGCATTGTTCACTTAGGAAGGCTTTCTTATCTCTCCTTACTATTATATGGAACTCTGCATTCAGATTAGTATATCTTTCCTTTTCTCCTTTGCCTTTCACTACTCTTCTTTTCTCTGCTCTTTGTAAGGCTTCCTCAGACAACCATTTTGCCTTTTTGCATTGCTTTTTCTTGTGGCTGGTTTTGATCACCACCTCCTGTACAATGTTCTGAACCTCTGTCCATAGATCTTCAGGCACTCTGTCTATAACATCTTATCCCTTGAATCTATTTGTCACTTCCACTGTATAATTGTAAATAAGATTATACCATGACATAAATATGTTCTAAATTATGTGATAGATATTAATGAAAATATCCTTAAGAAGATTCACAAAACTTAATGTCACCAGAGATTATTTCAATATTTTGAATTCTGTTTGTATAAAACATCATATTCATAAATTTGAGGAGAAAAACTGCATATCCATCTCTATGATTGCTAAAAAGGCAGCTGGCAAAAATGAACAATTCTTGATGAATACATTTAGTAATAGAGAAAGTCTTGGTTGACATCATTTCTTATTTAGTTCAGATCAAAAGAGTGACTGAGGAAGACAGTATATCTGAGGGACAGAAAATGAGAGATGCTGAAGCAAAGAGGATGCAGAAGAAGACAAGGAACAATGTCATGAAGTTTTATGTGGCAGTCAGGAGAGATCTAATTAAAAGTGGAAGATTTGACTAGGTAGCCAGAGAGGGGATGGGTAGAAAAGAGATTAGAAATTGGGAAAGTAATGGAGTATGCACATCTCCACATTCTGAGATTAAATGATGTGGAGAACAGACTTCCTGTAACTTTAATGTCTAGTCCAAACACATGATATGTTAAAATGTAGATTTGGACTCAGTAATTCTGTTGATGCCCATCCTGCTGGACTATGGACTAACCACACATTGAGTAGCAGGATTGTAGCTCACAGACCTAAAAAGTGGTAAAGCTTTAACTAAATTTCTCTGACTGTTAGTCCATTCTGTTGGATATTTGGGAATATTCAATATTCAATGTGACAAATCAGGTAATGAATGGGAACAGATTTTCAGGAGAAAAATGCATTTTTCTTTTAAAATTTCTTAGAATTTCCTTTGCTCTCTCTTTAGAGATTTTAAAATATTGCCTTATTCAAAAAACCATATTTCCCTGATCCCTCTTTACCAACAGAAAATATTTTCTAACCAAAATTATGTGAGTTTATATTAGTCACAAATGAGTTTTAATACTACTCACATAAAGTATATTTTCTTTATAATTTTGCTGCTGAAAGAACATTGGATCATTTTGTGTGTGCTGTATAAGTAATTATACAGATTTTCTCTTGATGTATAAAATACATACTTTTAAAGTTTAAAAGGTACTCTTCATAACTATAGACTGTGGGAAAGGTATAAATTATTAGCATTATCACCTATAAAAATATGTAATTCTGTATATAATGGTTCAGTAGCTTATTTGTTTACATGTTTACTGTTTGCATGGATCACTACCTCTAGAATACCATCTAATAGATTGTTGGATTTTCTTTTCTAGCATTGATAGCACGGGCATGAAAATATGTTTGCTATAGGAGAAAAAGTATTCAATAACTGCTTAGATACATTTATTTGAAATATTTATCCTGGGAAATGTTTGTAGCACTTGACCCTCAACCATCTAAAGACGTTGGTATATGGAAATGAGGCTAGAGAGTAAATCAGTAGCTGACTTTTGAACAGATTCCTCAGTTCAGTCACTCAGTTGTGTCCAACTCTTTGGGACGCCATGAACCACAACACGCTAGGCCTCCCTGTCCAACACCAACTCCCGAAGTCCACAAAACCCATGTCCATTGAGTCGGTGATGCCATCCAACCATCTCATCTTCTGTCATGCCCTTCTCCTGCCCGCAATCTTTCCCAGCATCAGGGTCTTTTCCAGTGAGTCAACTCTTCGCATCAGGTGGCCAAAGTATTGGAGTTTCAGCTTCAACATCAGTCCTTCCAATGGACACCCAGGACTGATCTCCTTTAGGATGGACTGGTTGGATCTCCTTGCAGTCCAGGGGACTCTCAAGAGTCTTCTCCAACACCACAGTTCAAAAGCATCAATTCTTCAATGCTCAGCTTTCTTTATAGTCCAAATCTCACATCCATACATGACTACTGGAAAAACCATAGTCTTGACTAGATGGACCTTTGTTGACAAAGTAATGTCTCTGCTTTTCAATATGTTGCCTAGGTTGGTCATAACTTTCCATCCAAGGAGTGAGGGTCTTTTAATTTCATGGCTGCAATCACCATCTGCAGTGATTTTGGAGCCCAGGAAAATAAAGTCAGCCACTGTTTAAACTGTTTCCCCATCTATTTGCCATGAAGTGACAGGAGCAGATGCCATGATCTTAGTTTTCTGAATGTTGAGCTTTAAGCCAACTTTTTCACTCTCCTCTTTCACTTTCATCAAGAGGCGCTTTAGTTCTTCTTCACTTTCTGCCATAAGGGTGCTGTCATCTGCATATCTGAGGTTACTGATATTTCTCCTGGCAATCTTGATTCTAGCGTGTCCTTCATCCATCTCAGCATTTCTCATGATGTACTCTGCATATAAGTTAAGTAAGCAGGGTGACGATATGCAGCCTTGAAGTTCTCCTTTTCCTATTTGGAACAGTCTGTTTTTTCATGTCCATTTCTAACTCTTGCTTTCTGACCTGCATACAGGTTTCTCAAGGGGCAGGTCAGGTGGTCTGGTATTCCCATCTCTTTCAGAATTTTTCACAGTTTATTTGTTACCCACACAGTCAAAGGCTTTGGCATAGTCAATAAAGCAGAAATAGATGTTTTTTCTGGAACTCTCTTGCTTTTTCGATGATCCAGAGGATGTTGGCAATTTGATCTCTGGTTCCTCTGCCTTTTCTAAAACCAACTTGAACATCTGGAAGTTCATGGTTCATGTATTGCTGAAGCCTGGCTTGGAGAATTTTGAGCATTACTTTACTAGCGTGTGAGATGAGTGCAATTGTAGTAATTTGAGCATTCTTTGGCATTGTCTTTCTTTGGGATTGGAATGAAAACTGATCTTTTCCAGTCCTGTGGCCACTGCAGTTTTCCAATTTCCTATCATATTGATTGCAACACTTTCATAGCATCATCTTTTAGGATTTGAAATAGCTCAACTGGAATTCCATCACCTCCACTAGCTTTGTTCATGGTGTTGCTTCCTAAAGCCCCCTTGACTTCACATTTCAGGATGTCTGGCTCTAGGTGAGTGATCACACCATTGTGATTATCTGGGTCATGAAGATCTTTTTTCTACAGGTCTTCCATGTATTCTTGCCACCTCTTCTTAATATCTTCCACTTCTGTTAGGTCCCTACAATTTCTGTCCTTTATTGTGCCCATCTTTGCATGAAATTTTCCCTTGGTATCTCTAATTTTCTTGAATATAACTCTAGTATTTCCCATTCTATTGTTTTCCTCTATTTCTTTGCACTGATCACTGAGGAAGGCTTTCTTATCTCTCCTTGCAATTCTTCGGAACTCTGCATTCAAATGGGAATATCTTTCCTTTCCTCCTTTGCTTTTTGCTTCTCTTCTTTTCACAGCTATTTTTAAGGCCTCCTCAGACAGCCATATTTCTCTTTTGCATTTCTTTTTCTTGGTGATGGTCTTGATCCCTGTCTCCTGTACAATGTCACAAACCTCTGTCCATAGTTCATCTGGCACTCTGTCTATCCGATCTAGTCCCTTAAATCTATTTCTCGTTTCCAGTGTATAATCATAAAGGATTTGCTTTAGGTCATACCTGAATGATCTAGTGGTTTTCCCCAGTTTCTTCAATTTGAGTCTGAATTTGGCAATAAGGAGTTCATGATCTGAGCCACTGACAGCTCCTGGTCTTGTTTTTGCTGACTGTATATAGCTTCTCCATCTTTGGCTGCAAAGAATATACTCAATCTGATTTCAGTGTTGGCCATCTGGTAATGTCCACATGTGGAGTCTTCTCTTGTGTTGTCGGAAGATGGTGTTTGCTACGACCAGTGCATTCTCTTGGCAAAACTTTGCACTTTTCCTTAAGTAAAGCTTTAGACAATCCAATTATAACTTCTGGATTTGGATACTTAGAATGTCCTTATGTAACTGACCAATTAAAAGAGGTACAACTATGAGAAAACATACAGTCTCAACAATTCTTTGTCTTGATTTTTCTGTACTAGAAAATTAAATCCACCCAAAAGATCATAAGCTTAAGCAATGTCTTTCTTTGTGCTAATCAATGTAGGCAGAGGTGTAAAGTGTTATTCTGTCAAAAATAAGCATAGTTGCAAATTGGTTCAATGCCTTTTATGTTGTCCAAAATATAAATGATCATTGTACATATTTTGTCAGTTTTTTTTTTTTTAGTAAATGTTGTGCAGTAGTAATCTTGAATTGTTTAAGTAGCATCATATCATTTAGTGATTGAAATGCATTGAAATGTATTGAAATGTATGCATTATAAATGATATATTAAAGTAAGAGCACTAAAGGTTACCTCTGGGGATGTTACATTCAAAGAATATACATGTAGATTCAAGTTTTTTATAGTGAATATCAGATGTATTTTTTGCATGTATTTTTCCCTCACTAGTCAGCTGTAGATCTTTACTTGGTAGGGTCTTCAGAATTCAATTAACTAGAAGTGGAAAATTTAAAAACCTTTTGGGATCAGGCAGATAATGAAAAATAAATGAAGACAGCTCAGTGGTAGAAAAACAATAACCAGTGACTGGGACATGTGAAAACAGCAACAACAAGACTATGTCCTATTTACAATGAACAGCTACTCCTTGGCCCTAGCCACCTGATGTCAGAAAAGGATGTGGATATCTTAGATGTTGTTTATCAGTTTCTTAAATGCTGAAACAAAATGCTATTAAAGCCTTTCCAGTGCAAATAGACAAGATATTCTTTTGTATTTATAAACTTTGGTTAATTATCATTTTAAATAAATTTAACCATCCTTTCAAATTCCTATTTTAATGGTTTTCCTCTGTATCTTGCCAAAAATACTTAACAGTATTTGACTTCTTAGAGAGTGAGATACCATTACCATGCTAAACTTTACACAAGTTATCTCATTCTGTCCACACCATAACATTATAGTTAAGAGCCATAGTCACATTTTAACATATGAGATATGGAGAATTTACTGCACCAGAAGTCAGTCTTCAGAGGCAGTACCCCTAATTTCTATGTACTGCTGCTGCTGCTGCTAAGTCGCTTCAGTCGTGTCCGACTCTGTGCGACCCCATAGATGGCAGCCCACCAGGTTCCACCATCCGTGGGATTCTCCAGGCAAGAATACTGGAGTGGGTTGCCATTTCCTTCTCCAGTACATGAAAGGGAAAAGTGGAAGTGAAGTCGCTCAGTCGTGTCCAACTCTTAGCGACCCCATGGACTGTAGCCTACCAGACTCCTCCGTCCATGGAATTTACCAGGCATGAGTACCGGAGTGGGGTGCCATTGCCTTCTCCTAATTTCTATGTACACTATGTTTCAAACAGGGCACTTACAAGATAGATGTACCCATATGTACAGATATAGATGTAGATCTGTTTCTCTATCAATCAATCAGTCAATCTGTTGTTGCTCTATCATCTAATAGAATTAATATTATGAATATCAACTTTTAACCAAGTTCCTTCCTTATAATGCAGATAAATATTGCAGTGTTAAATACTGCAATGTTAAGTGTAAAATTGCAATGTTAAATTGCCATGTTAATATTGCATCCACGTTAGTTCATCTGCCACTTTCCTTTGTAATTCACTCTTGCTGATTTTTTGCAAGTTTTACCATGTGAAAAGCCTTTCTCTAATTTCTCTCCTTTTCACCTTTGTATTCATCATGGTCTTGAGTCTTCTCAAAAAACTTCCAGATTAAATGTACCTTACTATGATTATGCCCATCTTTTCTTCTGTTTAGAGTACATGACCCTTTTCTATGAATTTAAGGATTTGAGTAGACAATCATTAAGGCTCCTTCTACTTCTAAACTCTTATAATTTATTAACCACAACTTGTTTCAATAAGTTCAGAGGTTCAGCTTAAACATCTATTAGGGACATCCTAGCTTTTAAGCAGAGGTTATACATAAAGGAGAGGGGCTTCCCAGGTGGGTCAGTGGTAAAGAATCCACCTAGCCAATGGAGGAGATGCAGGTTGAATCCTTGAGTCAAGAAGATCATCTGGAGAAGGAAATGCAGCCCACTCCAGTATTCTTGCCTGGAAAATCCCATGGGCAGAGGATCCTGGTGGGTTACAGTGCAAGGCATCACAGGATCAGACATGACTTAGCCACTGAGCACACACATAATACACAGGAAATGTGGGCAAGAGTGTTAATACAATTAGTTGAGAACAAAAGAAGGTAAAGACAATTAAAACTCCCAGAATAATCACACAGTAGTTCATTTCAGTTCAATTTCTTTACCATAGTAATTTTCTGGGAAATATGGCAGTTAAATAAAAATCAACCTTTGTTTTAATAGTTTTCCTCTTCTTTTCTCTCATGTCTCTCTGTCTCTCTCTTTTATATACCATAATTCAATCTCACTTTCCATCCTCTTTCCTCCCCCCTCTCTAAAAAGGAGGCAAAGCATATTGATAGAAAAAAAATTAAAATGTTACCAAGTGGAGTTTTGAAAAACTTACAATTATGTGGATATTTTAAGAAGGATGAAGTTAGTTGTTGATACAGAAAACATGGTTAGTTCATTTGTCCAGTACCTGAGCCTTTATTGGGTTTCCCTGGTGGCTCAGATGGTAAAGAATCTGCCTGTGATGCAGGAGACCCGGGCTCAATCTCTGGGTCGAGAAGATCCCCTGGAAAAGGTAATGGCTGCCCATCCTGCTATTCTTGCCTGGAGAATTCCATGGACAGAGTAACCTGGTGGACACACATAGTCCATTGGGTCACAAAGAGTTGGACACATCTGAGCGACTAACACTTTCAGGCATCCTGATCTCTGGCAGGTGAAAGAAGTGTTTATATCTCAGGAAGCCATTAGAGTGTCTGCTACTGCTGCTGCTGCTAAGTCGCTTCAGTCGTGTCCGACTCTGTGCGACCCCATAGACGGCAGCCCACCAGGCTCCGCCGTCCCTGGGATTCTCCAGGCAAGAATACTGGAGTGGGTTGCCATTTCCTTCTCCAGTGCATGAAAGGGAAAAGTGAAAGTGAAGTCGCTCAGTCGTGTCCGACTCTTAGTGACCCCATGGACTGTAGCCTACCAGGCCCCTCCGTTCATGGGATTTTCCAGGCAAGAGTACTGGAGTGGGGTGCCATTGCCTTCTCCATTAGAGTGTCTAGTGCCTAGGAATATTAATTTTCTTCCTATGACAAATATTTTTTAATAATATGCACTTTAGTTCAAATTATTTTCCTCAGATTTGTATACTCAGTGCATTTTTTGTCTTTATATGTATACTTCCAAAAAAAACAAAAAACAGAAAGGAAAATTTAATTACTGAACAAAAGCAATGAGCTCCATTATACTTCTACATCCATGAAAGTCCAGTCAGGGGACAAAAATATACCAGTAATTTAAACAAGGAATCTTTATTGTAGAGAATCATTAATTTATAAAAAGCATTTAACTACTAAAAGAGATATAAGGGACTCTAGGTAGTCAAGAATTTGCAAGTGCAAATTAATGGGTTATACTATTACTAGGCTGATGGATATTGGACAATAAAAAACTGAGCACTTAGGAGAGGTTTCTCCAGCCAAGACCAAGATTTCAAACTCTTGAAGAAGGCATGGACGGAGAGAGGGGGGCAGTTGGCCAATGGCAGAAAACGATTTCCAGAAGATGCAGGCCAGTGCTGGTCTACAGAAATGGTCTCCCATTGCCAGAGGAAGTGAACACATGGGAGCTAATCTATAGAATCAAGTTATTTGGTGAGACAGTTGCCTGAGGTCACAGGGGCACCTTCTCTAAAAGCAACCTCATGAAGGACAGTCAGTTGCCTGATGATGGATACATTTCATCTGTAAAAGCAGCCTGCCAGGTAGGAAAAGCATGACTTGAAAGTATGGGCACAGCTCCTGTGAAAGACAGTGAGGTAGAACCTGTTTATAAAGGGAAGCCTGTCTATGAAGTGAGAACCACCAAGACTCACCTCCGGCACTGAATAAAATATGGAGGCAGCAATCACCCTGAGGGAAGAGCCTTCTTGCTGCTATCACCTCACTGTGTCACTCTAACACTATCTATTGAAATAAAAGCATGATGGCATGGATTGGGAGATTGGGATTGGCAGATACTCCTATGTATAAAGTAGATAACTAATGGGAACGTACTATGAAGCACAGGGAACTCTACTTAATGCTCTGTGGTGAACTAAATGGGAAGGAAATCCAAAGAAGAGGGAATAGATGTATGTATGTGGCTGACTCACTTTGCTGTACAGCAGAAGGTAATGCAGTGTTGTAAAACAACTATACACCAATAAAAATAACAATAATAAAAAAATAAAATAAAACAATTGAGAGAACTTTTTCACAAGTAAAATGCAAACAGACAAAAACTAAAAAAATCAAGGGGCCCAAATTGTGTAGTTATGTTTATCAATATTTACCAAAATAAAAGTTGATACTGAGGGGAAAGAAAAAAGAAAAACCCAGCAATGCACCAGCTAGAGAAATAGAAATGTGTACAGAGTCCACAAAACTGGGAAAAAGAATGTTGGGTTTGGAGGTGAGAGACTGTAAATTGATATCTGACCCAACATTTTTTCACTAAACATGTTTCCTTGGAAAATTGAAATTATTATCCTTAGAGCTTACTAGAGAGAGTATCTAGAGCAGGGTTTTATTCTACCATTTATATTCTTCATTTAAAGTAGTCTGAAGACATACTGGCATCATTTCAGTAACAAGAAGTATGATGACAGCATCTATTAAGTTGAAAGAAGAGTGTTTGATTTTAACTAAATATTTTGATAAAATACCTATTTTGGCAGGTTCAGGTAACTCATTAACTAATAAATCTGTGTGTATATGTGTTTCTAAATTTCTTCCCAAATACATATGTTTGTATTAGTGGGGACATGGTATTAGAGACAGAAATAAATAAATAAATATATACATATATGTATACGTGTGTATATCTACATATGAAATGAAAATTCATTCCCAAATGTGATTTTAATCTATATTTTGATATTATTCCTAAGAGATTAAAATTAAATGTTTTACTGATAGCAGAATTTCGGATATTATCCATTGCATATATTCAGTTAAAAGATTTATGAAAGTCTAGAGACACTTGTTCACTCACTAATGTTTCATAACAAGATAGTGGTGACAGATTGGTCTAGAACTGAAGTCTCATGCCTTAAATCTCAACTCTTTATTCAAATTGTCTGTATTAGAAAGAGCTAATAATAAATGCACCATTTACCATATCATACTTTCAGAATTAAATACTGCCTCTCACTGGCAGGGAAGCAGTTACATAAAATATTGCTTAAAGCTCCATGTTATGTACATTTTACTTCATTTAAAATAGCTTATTTTAATCCAATCAATGTAAAATCTCTAAGAATTCTTTAAAAATTAACAGAACACATAACCTGATGAGGAAACATTTAAAAAGGACTTATGCCAAGCCTGTCTTCTAAAATTTAAGCCACCTCATTTTTTTTAAAACTGTCTAAATATAGGTTATTTGAACTCATTTTTACATTCCTTTGAGATTTTAATAATTTTCCCTTTCTTTTAGTTGAAGCAGAAATGGCAGGAGAAAATTAAGACTGATAGCACAATACATCAGAGGCTCAGGAAATTACCTGAGATGTCTCTGCACAATCATGTGGCAAATACCACTCACTTCCATGGCCTCCTTTGAAATCTTTCTTTGTTTGATATAAATGGTATAGTAGTTACCATCTAAGGACAGACTACAACTAGCGATCAACCACATTAACAAAGCAGACACTTTTTTCCTAGGATATATAATTTGTCTCTTCTAAAAAGTGTTATATTCAGGCATGCTTTAATCTGTCAGATTTCAGGGTCAGATAACTTTCTTCAAGTGAATAGGGACAATTTTTCCATAGGAAGCCAGTGTACTGGACTTTGGAGTGATCCATTCATATCTTTAAAAGTTTTAAAGTTATATTCAGATAGAAAACAGGCCACTGTAGAGTATAGGAGAGATATTTCTGGTACTAAATTTTAGAAACAATTTTTTCCAGAGAAAGTTATACATTATCTCAAGTATAAGCATATTGAAATATGATTCAAATTTATAAACCAGAGAAACATTATAAGATCATTATCTATGCTCTACAGAGTAACACTTCCAGGCACTGTAAGAGATTTTAGGATCACATAGCATCAATGATCACTGTCTTTGGTTAATGCAAATTGGAGACTTTGGGCTGAGGAAATTAAATAGGTCATATTGACTTAGTACTTTTGAGCCTCTATTGCCCAGAATTTACAGGAAAATAGAGCCTTTTATTTGACACTATTTTTATGGTTATATATACAACCATATAACACAAATATATATTTGTTATATATATATATAACAAATATATATATGTCATTTTATATACAAAAATATATATTTGTTATTTTAACCAAGAACTTCCAGATGTCCAACTGTATTTGGAAAACACAGAGGAACCAGAGATCAAATTGCCAACGTCCGTTGGATCATAGAAAAAGCAAGAGAATTGCAGAAAAACACCTGCTTCTGCTTCATTGACTACACTAAAGCCTTTGAATGTATAGATCACAAAAAACTGTAGAAAATTCTTGAAGAGATAGTAATATCAGACCACCTTACCAGCCTCCTGAGAAACCTATATGCATGTCAGTAAGCAACAGTTAGAATGGGACATGAAACTACAGACTGGTTCCAAATTGGGAAAGGAGTAGGTCAATGCTGTATATTGTCACTCTGCTCGTTTAACTGATATGTAGAGTATATCATGCGAAATACCAGGCTGGATGAAGCACAACCTGGAATCAAGATTGCCAGGAGAAATAACAATAACCTCAGATATGCAGATGACACCACTCTAATGGCAGAAAGTGAGGAAGAGCTAAAGAGCCTCTTGATGAAGGTGAAAGAGGAGAGTGAAAAAGTTGGCTTAAAACTCAGCATTCAAAAAGCTAAGATCATGGCATCTGGACCCATCACTTCATGGCAAATAGATGGGGAAAAAATGGAAACAGTGACAGACTTTATTTTCTTAGGCTCCAAAATGACCAACGACAGTGACTGCAGCCATGAAATGAAAAGACACTTGCTTCTTGCAAGAAAAGCTTTGATAAACCGAGACAGCATACTGAAAAGCAGAGACATAAGTTTGCCAGTGAAGGTGCATATCGTCAAAGCTATGGTTTTCCCAGGAGTCATGTATGGATGTGAGAGTTGGACTATAAAGAAGGCTGAGCGCTGAAGAATTGATGGTTTTGAACTGTGGTGTTGGAGAAGATGCTTGACAACAAGGAGATCAAACCAGTCAATCCTAAATTAACTCTGAATATTCACTGGAATGACTGACACTGAACCTGAAGTTCCAGTACTTTGGCAACCTGATGTGAAGAGCCAACTGACTCTAAAGACCCTGGTGCTGGGAAAGTTTGAGGGTAGGAGGAGAAGCGGGCAACAGAGATTGAGATGGTTGGATGGCGATTCAGTCATCGACTGAATGAACATGAGTTTGAGCAACTCTGGGAGATAGTGAATGAGAGAGAGAAGCCTGGCATGCTGCTGTCCATGGGGTCACAAAGAGTCGGACACAACTAAGCAACTGAACAACAATATACAACTATATATTGACATATATATACATACACACAACCATAGAAGTCCAGGAGTTGTGACAATACCACAGATATGTATATATAGAACTGTTCTTAAATTTATATGATTACCTATAAAAAGATCTTTAGGAAATGTTACCTATAGGAAAATATCATTTTCCCCCTCTAATCCAAACTGGGTATTGGAACCTTCATATCTGAAGTGTGGACACTTAACTAGATACAGGCTGATCAAAGAAGTCATTCTGAGGTCTGTTGAATGTGTCAACTTAGCATCTCATTCAAGAGATATTTTTTGATCACTTATAGTGTAACCTTAAACACTTCAACAGAAAGTTACAGAAAAAAGCCAATAAGTTTGATTCATTTAATGCAGAATGCATTTAATGAAGCACAATGATTATGAAAAGACTCTAGCTATTATCTCCTTATTGAAATGGATGAAAAATAATGCAACTTTCACCCAGTGTGTACCAAACAAAAGGTGCAATAAAAAGTGGCTTTGAAATATATGAGCTTTCTGACAACAGTATTAGTCACATCTTACTCACTGACCTCTCTAGTAGCAGGGACATTCAGTAAGCTGTTATAAGAAGATAGGATTTTTAGAAGTAATAAAACTCTTTAATGTGAGTCAGCTGTTTAACAGGACTACCATTTCTTGACTGATGAGTTCCCGGAGATGTAAAAATCCACCTAGGTGGTTTATGGACTTTGCCACTGTTGAGAAGATGCAGTGGCTTATCGGAAAGAGTTAATAATAATATCATTTGCAGCTCCTAGATGCTTAATTATCTGCAAGAAATCAAAAGAAAGAAGTGATGATTGATAACTTACACTCTATAGGAATAAGTGCCAATCTAACATGGCTAGTATTCAGAGCAAGTGCTTCTTATGAGTAAAACTTCATTCTCAGGGAGCTCCAAAAGTTTATGGGCTAGCATGTTTAAATTAGGCTCTCTCTCATTTCAATGTCAGGTCCTAATCCTGTTTTGATTGAAAGGTATATGGCTTTCAGCATTTATCTTTATTCTGATTTATCTTAAAATGCTCAAATTCTTGAATTTAATGAAATGGATTAATGTGTTCAATTGTGTTCTTCATTCCTCCTCTGGCTTATCTGAGCAACTATCCATAGTTTTCATTAAAACTTGTCTAAGTTGGAAATTAGGTTATTATATCTGACCGTATTATCTAACATACTTGAATGCTACTTGCCCTTCCATAGTAAAACGTGCTATTTGTTAATTCATGTCCTTCTTTTTATCAGTGCTTTAGTGCAGTGTGGAATTAATGGAACCTCAATGTGATACATCCTCTCTCTTACAATAGTAAGTTGCTCTAGCACATATTCACTGCATGAGAGATTGTGAAAGGATTTATTTTAAAAATTCTTTACAATCACTATTGGAAACCCAAAGATAAGACATGTATGCACATGTATTTGTAGATAATTGTAGCTTGGCATAAAACTTGAAAGAAAAATACTACAGGTCATTATATATACACACAAAAAAAGAATGACAAATCACAACATGATATTTAACACATTGTAAATCTATTACTGTGTGTAGCACTCAAGCTTTGTTAATTTCTCCCACACTATAAAATAAATAACAGCATATATATTTATAGATGAGGGTCTAGTGAGGATAATTAACATGTAAAATTTATGATTTATTTATGATGGGAACAACCCACAGATCTTTATACACATCATCACAACTTTTCATGTTATTTTAGCTATGCATGGTTCATGCTTCTTTGATCTATTGTCAACTTAACAAAAAATCTTGAGGCTTGAAAGGACCTTAAGGATTGCCCCTGGGGCTACCAAGTATATTTTCTCGATGAGGGCTTTGTGGTTAATAGAGGGTACACAGTGTGGCTACAACAAAATGAGAGCAGCATATGAAGACCTAAGACTAAAACTCTGACCTTGGAAATTTCCAGTATTTCTTTTTCTCTGCATTACATCCTTTTCTGTGGAATAGTATGGAAGAGATATTATACAGTATTCTTTAGTCACTATGCTAAAGACTGAATATTTGTGCACCCCCCAACTGTCCAAATTCATACACTGAAATTTAATACCCAATGTATGTAGAGATGGGGCTTTTAAGAGATGATTAGGTCATGAGATCCCATCTCTAAACACCATCACATTGAATGAGATCAAAAGAGACTCTAAAGAGACTCTTACAAAAGAGATTCCAGACAGCTCCTTGGCCCCTTTTACCATATGAAGACACAACAAAAAGATTGTGTATCAACCAAAGCAAAGCCTTGTGCATGTCACCAGGCATAGCTGCTGGCACCTTGATCTTGGAATTACCAGTCTCTAGAAGTATATGACTTTAATTTATTTTGTTTATAAGCTACCCCAGCTTATGATATTTTTGTCATAGCAGCCAAAGCAGACTAGAACCTAGTGTAAGACATTTTAATTTTTATATTTATCTTGTTCTGCCCCATCAGTCTAATATTTTGCCATTTAGTGTGTACAAACACAAACCTGATGAGTGCTCTTACTATATTCTTCTCCTGATAAACATGTTGACTGTGGGTTTGCATTAAGTAAGTTGACGGAATAGTTCGTGTATCAAAAAGTAATTTTACCCTGCTTCCAAGTTAATTTTGAGACACACAAACTTAATAGAGTATATAATAATAAAAATATGTTTGTCACTGGGATTCCCAGGTGGCTGGCCCAGTGTTAAAGAAACTGCCTGCCAATGCAGGAGACATGAATTTCATCCCTGGGTCAAGAAGATCCTCTGGAGAAGGCAATGGCTACCCACTCCAGTATTCTTACCTGGGAGAATCCCATGGACAGAGGAGCATGGTGGTACAGTCCATGGGCTCGCAAGAATTGGACACAAATTAGTGACTATGCAATAACAAATATTTTGTCACTATTGAAAAGTGTGAGTGTATGTTAGATTTTAAAATAGTTTATATCTTTAAAAATATATCTTATGCTAAAGAAATTATAGAAACTTAAAAGATAAGCATGCTTAAAAGGAAAAAGAGAATTATAGAAAACTCCTGTTGCAGTATTTTATTACATATTTTGAAAAGCAGAAGCAGAGCCAGAATCAACTTTGAAGATTTAGAGAGAAAGCTTGGATTTTCAGAATAACATATAGTCTACATCCTCCATCTCCCTCACTTTAATGCTAAAATGAAGGAAGTGATCCTGATCCTAAATTGTTATTGTTATGATGCTAACCCTGATCTACATGCCAATCTTCCAATAGTCGACAAAGTCAAAACTTCTCAAATTGTTAAAAGTGCTCAAATATATTAGACTTGGGTTGACATAGGTATACTGATTTTGATTTGGGCTTTGATAAATTCATATCAAGTCTAAAAGATAATCATTACTTAGTTAAGTGGTACAAAAGAAATAAATAATGGTTAGTTTTCTAAAAGAAGGAAGAAAAACTGTTATTTTTGTTTTTAACATCTGAAATATATGGCAAATAGGACCTCAGTAAATCTGGAAATTTAATAACTTTCTACCCTGATGTGAATTTCTCCACTTTCAATAGTACTTTGCAGGACTTCCCTAGTGGCTCAGTGGTTGACATTCCATGCCTCCAAAATAAGGGGGCCTGAGTTCAGTCCCTGGTCAGGGAACTAGATCCCACATGCTGCAACTTAAAAAAAAAGAAAAGGAAAAATCCTGCATTCCACAACTAAGACCCTATGCGACCAAAAAATAAATAAAATAAATTATTAAAAAATAACACTTTGTTACTTCATCCATAAGATGAACATAAAATAAAACAGAGAGCAAGTTTCACAGGAGGTCACAACATGTTCCCATGAGGCCCCAGATTCAACACAGGGTCCTGATACAACTAAAATAAGTAGTAGGAAAATAGATGAAAATAAATGCATTCCACCAGAAGATGATGAAAGAAATAAATTGAAGCCCTCTAGGAGGCCTATATCAAAATTTAAATATTAAGCAGTAATTTAAAATGAAGTTTGGCTTCATTTGATTCTGAAGTATTATTTCAAGTTTATTGCTATTATCCTAAACTGAATGTTCTTGATCCCACCACTACAACAAATTCAATTAGTAAGTTAAAATCAGATGGTAAAGAGATATATCTAAAAGACATTAAGTAAGAAAAAGTTGGTTGAATGGTTCCCAGGAAAGCAATATTAGTTGAAAGCCTTTTATTCCATTATGAAATAATTAATCCTAGCAGAAATCTGTTTCCTACAAATATCCCCTCAGAATCATACACTCAATATCAGTTCAGTTCAGTCGCTCAGTTGTGTCCGACTCTGCGATTCCATGGACTGCAGCACACCAGGCTTCCTTGTCCATCATCAACTCCCGAAGCTTACTCAAACTCATGCCCATCCCATCTGTGAAGCCATGCAATCATCTCAACCTCTGTCCTCCCCTTCTCCTCCCGCCTTCAATCTTTCCCAACATCACGGTCCTTTCCAAAGAGTCTGTTCTTCGCATCAGGTGACAAAAGTATGGAGTTTCCCCTTCAGCAGTCCTTCCAATGAATACTCAGGACTGATTTCCTTTAGGATTAACTGGTTGGATTTCTTTGCGGTCCAAGGGACTCTTAAGAGTCTTCTCCAACACCACAGTTCAAAAGCATCAATTCTTCTGCACTCAGCTTTCTTTATAGTCCAACTCTTACATCCATACACGAATTCTGGAAAAACCATAGCTTTGACTAGATGAAACTTTATTGGTAAAGTAATGTCTCTGCTTTTTAATATGCTGTCTAGGTTGCTCATAGCTTTTCTTCCAAGGAGCAAGTGCCTTTTAATTTCATGGCTGCAGTCACCATCTGCAGTGATTTTGGAGCCCAAGAAAATAAAGTCTCTCACTGTTTCCATTGTTTCCCCATCTATTTGCCATGAAGTGATGGGACTGGATGCCATGATCGTAGTTTTCTGAATGCTGAGTTTTAAGCCAACTTTTTCACTCTCCTCTTTTGCTTTCACTTTCATCAAAAGGCTCTTTAGTTCTTCTTCGCTTTCTGCCATAAGGTATATAAATCCTCAAGACCAACATCTAATAACTCAATTTTTAAAAAACCAAAAATTAAACAAAACAAAGAACAATCCTATAATGTTTACTTTCAATCCAGCCATTGTGATCTAAAAAAATCGAACAGTTTTCCAACCTAACCCAAGTACAATAGAAGAAAAGGCATATTAGTGTGTGTGAAACAAACTTTGCACTGCAAAGACTTAAATTCAAGCAATTCTAAATATAAGTAAGAATTGTATCTGCTTTGATTGAAATCATTTACGCACCGATGGATATTTGGAGCAACACTGCAGTGCACAGACCTGGAACCATATATAAAGACACGAAGGAAAAATACTCTAACATCATCCCAAGTAATCCCCAATATCCTCTCTTTAGGAGGAGTAAGAAAGAGACTGATAATCAGCACTAAAAGAAAAAAAGAATTGCACATATAATGGCTATTTATGTAGCAAGTTGATTAAATATAGACCTATATAATCTTTATAAATATAGAGGCAACATTGAATTGTGTTAATCAAAAGCCCTTTATTTTGATACACTTTTCCATAATATAAATATTTATAAAAATCCAAATATTTAATTCTGAATTTATATTAGTTCATAGATAGATATTTATTTATATGATTTAGTCTTACTTTTCCTACCAAAAGTCAATGTCTTAGGGGAAGAAACTCTCCTATTCATCTTATTTTAGTACTTAGTAAAATGTCTGACATATATAGTACGTGTTCAGTAACTGAATGTGAAACATTAATGGAATCCACTATACAATACAAGATCATATAACATACTTATATCTGTTTTAAATAAATCATTACTCAATTTGGAATCTATTTTTTAACCTAATTAATTTGTTCATAAATAAAAAGAAGTAGGCAACATTTTTTTTCAGGTTGCTGCCAATATATTATCTATCCATTTACAACTATCCATTTCAGGTCATCCTCTGCACTAATAATCATGATTGTATTTTTATCATATTTTGATTTTCACACCAATTTTAACAACCTCTAGTAAATTGATTAGAAATATCCCTTCTTTGGGAACAAATATCCTTTAGTGTGCTACATTGAGTATTGTTAACATTCACTTTCAAATGTTGACACTTTAACAATGCTTTAAATGCACTCATAGCAGACTTCCTAGCAAAAACAAATACTGCTATTTCTTCAAAGCAATTCAAAGCAGTACCCAAAATTATGCTGTCCCAAATATTTATTTCACAGAATGAAAAAATAAATTATATTTTTGAAGAAAGCATTTAGAAAATTATTTCTACCCAGATTTGAACATACATTTTAGTAATGCCCTAATTAGATCAAGTTGCCTAACGTTATGTTTAAATTACTCCTTCAAATATTCCTGCTATATTTCAAATTTTGATCACACACTGAGTTAAAATCTCCATCAGAGTCATCTTTACTTCTAGTTTCAACAGTTCCATAGCTTTTTGTCAATATGGTCATTATATCAGGGTAATAGCAAAAGCTGATCTAGCCCCAGGAAACACTCAAATATACTAGACTCAAAGCTGTGCAATTCATAAGTATCCTCATAGAATTTTTAATTGATAAGAAAAAAAAATCTAGTCTCGGGTATTCATTTCAACATTATTTAATATACTTATATACCAAATTATCATTAACTGTCAATGGGGACATATACAATTTGGTACAAATTATTATTAGTAATTTATTAAATATCACATAACAAATGCATAAAGCCAGATGTTGATAATCATTGCTACAGTCTGCCTTTCTTAAAATAATTTATCCTCCCTGAAAAACTATTGAAATCCAAAACATATGCTGACTATGACACACTGCAGGATTAAATCTTTACATTTATCGGTGTCTGAAAGTTAATAAAATGAAACTCTAGAGAAATAATAAGATTGCTTTCATTAAGAGTAGAGACTTCTAACCGTTTCCACTGAAGCTAATAATCTGTCATACTGCAAATAAGAGGAATACAATTAGCAGCAGAGCAGTCCTACAGGCTTTATGCAGACTTCGCTTTATTCAATGAAGAATGGAAAATTACAGCTTCTCCTAGACAGATGCTCCATATTCATTCCTATAGGCCATGCCATTTGAGAAATACATTTCTGACCTTTGCTACTCTCAAATCTGGAACTTACTTTACCTGAGGTATATATCATATATAAATTACAAATACCCTATACACACAACCATTCACTTATGCCTTATTGTATTTTATTTTTTTACTATTTTTGTCAGGAGCTTATTCTCTAAGAAAACTTAATTGCTTGAAAAATAAAGTTTTACAGTTTAAGGATCACTTCTTAAATGTAAACACTTTAAGGGAAATATTTTTAAATTATTAGATTTCTCCGGTTTTTTAACAGAATTTATTACTCCATTGTTATGCTAGAAAATTGCTGTAGATGTAATAAAGCTTTTGTGACTTATGTTGTTAGCAAGGACATACTATGTATCTTGAATTCTGGAAAAGTCCTCTAATGATGGCTTATTTATCTTTAATTCTTGTTTCATGAATTTGACATCTTGATCAGTAAAACATAGAACTTCTAAATCCATAATTAAATCAAAAGCCATATCAATGTCTCACCTGCCAGGAAACCTTTATTATTATCAGAGCAGAAACATCTGGACCTAAATTTAACTGAAAGCCCAACATTGAAAGCTTTGGTGAATGGTATTCAAGATGCAATCTGATATTAATATTCTGCTTATTGTACTATTTCTATTGTCTTGGTTTCTATTTTCTTGATCAAAAGAGGTCAGATTTTGACACAGTGATAGGTGGTATCCTACTCAGTTACTGTGGAGTATAAAAAGCCAAGGTTTTCACCATGTACTGACAAGGAAGCAAGCAGATGTAGTCCATAAATGACACTATGTCTTGTGATAGCAAAAAAGTAAATGGACTAAAACTACAGTGTTTGTAATCAGACCAAAGGCTTACGCTGATCTCAGAAATTTCATTTACAATATCTAGACCACTGGGTTTCAATCGACAACTCGATATAGTTTAAAAGGATTGGAGAACAAGTTATTCTGAATAGTACTTGAGACATAGGAGATCAGTTAAATGGCTGCTTTTCTGTTGTTTTCTTTTCAATATCACTTAAAGGAAATTATAACTCCCCTTGCTTTTCCCAATAAATCAGTATGTGGATGACAGATGGCTATGTGAACCAGGTAAACCATCTGACCAACAGTTTTCATTGTGGGGAAGATTTAATTAGGAATCAAATTATTTAAATGCTACAATGGTAATCAAACTTCCCACTTCTTCTTGAGTTACTTTGAGTAAAGTCTTTCCAGGGTGTTGTCCATGTGTAACAAAGAGGCTAACACCAATTTGGGCTAATACCTTATAAAATACAACACTCCCTCTTTGCTTTCTGCCCCATATCTACGTAACTTGATAGGAAAACCCAAATACTCCTGCATTTAGCACCAGCAGGTCGCAGGTCCAAAACTGTAGGTTTCTGCCATGCTGAAACTTTCAGCCTTGTCACAAGTCTAACTACAATAAAAATTGCAAGCCACTCTCCTTTTCCTGCTCTCTCACCGTTTTTGGACCTGCTTGGTAGATATTCTGCTTTCCCTAGAAAGCTTCATCATGAAAATAGTACATCTTTTAATGCCCCACTGGTGTGTATGTAGTAGTATCATCGTATCATCAGTCCCAAATCTGGTTAGGGCCAGATTTGGATGGTGGTCCATCTTGTTTCTGCTGATAGTCTGTAACATTAATTCACCTAAATTTTCTTAGTGATATAATTTCCTTATTATCCTTATAATGCATTCATGATGTTATGATATTCAGTCTCTAATTCCTCATACTGATAACTTGTATTCTTTTTCTCTCTCAATCTCAACTTCTCTTCCTCTCTTTAAATACTTGATCAGTCTATTTATATATGGATCAATTTTATAGATATTTTGCACAGAAGCAGCTCTGGATTTTGTTGACAATATCTACTATTTCTATTTCATTGATTTCCATTATTATATGAGCCATTATTTTTTTCTTATTTAAGAGCTACTTTGTCTCCTTTTTTTGACTTAATAAGATAGGCTTTTACACCATGGATTTAATAATATTATCTTTCTAATTTGAAAGCATTTCAATAAGGATAATTCGTGTCATTTGAGGCTCCAGAAAACCACTTTAGCTGAATCCCCAAATTTGAATAGGCTACATGTTCATTTTCATTCATTTTCAAAATATTTTCTAATTTCCCTGTGATTTTGAAATTAAAAGTTATTGTTGTGGTCATGAAGGTTTATTTCATTTCAAATGTCTGGGGTTTTTGTAGAGATTTTGTAATTGAATAATATTATGGACAGAAATGTCCTTTATATGATTTTTTAAATATTTGTTGACAGATGTTTTGTCACTAATTTTATGGTTTAATTTGCTGAATGCTCTACCAATATTTGATAGGAATATGTTATCTTTTTTAATGGAGTGTTCTATAAATCATGTTTTCAATTATTTTGTATTTATTTATATATTCAATATGTCCAATCATCATTTATTTGTGTTGAACTCTATTTGTATCTGGTATCATTTCCCTTTTGCCTGAATATCCCTCTTTTTTTAAACATTTATTGTATTTTATATTAAAATCCTACTATTCTTTAATATATATTGAATTGCAGAACTGTTTGTGATAAATTCTCTTATCTATTTTTCTGTATTCTCACTGGATATGATCCAATATTCTATATTGACAGTTTTTTGTTTTCTTTCATCACTCTAAAGAAGTTATTATATTGTCTTCTGGTTTGCAGTCTGAAGTCATCCCTTTATGTGTTCCCTTGTACAAGAAAACATCGGTTTTTTACTTCTTTAAAAACTTTATTACTTGTTTTAAGCAATTTTATTGTGATATGCTTTGGTGCAGAACTTTATAATTTCATTTTTTGAGTTCTTTAATGTTTATATATTTGTGGACAAATTTTGCAATAAATTTGGGAAACTGCCACTTAGGTTTTTATAAAAGCACCTTCACTCATGTTAGATCATTCAATATCAATCCACAGATTATTAAGTATCATTTTTTAAAAGTTTTTTTTTTCAGTCATTTTTCTTTCTCTGCTTCAATCAGTATATTTTGCTGCTATGTTTTTTAAGTCCCTGATACTTTCCTTATGCAGTGTTTAATCCACAGTTAGTCATATGCAGAGGGGTTTTCAATTGTGATATATTTTTCACTTCTAGGAGTTCTACTTGACTCTTGTTTTATATTTTCCATTTATTTGCTCATTATGTTCATTTTTTCCTTTAAATATTCATAAATAGTTTTTAACATCTGTTTTAACATCTGTGTCTGCTAATTTCTTATTCCTGGTTTTCTGTGAACTGAAGTATATCTTGATGATTCTGCTTTTCATTATATCTGTTGAAGTTATAATCTATAATTTTGTGTTTCTGAATGTCTAGATTTTGTTTATTTCCTTCAAAGTCTATCCATTTAATCACTTCAAGAACAGAATTTTACATTTACTAAAGTGGCTGAAAAGTAGCCTTTATTCTTAGTGAGCATGCATGTGTGCTAAGATGCTTCAGTCATGCCACCCTATGGACTGTAGCCCACCAGACTCCTCTGTCCATGGAATTCTCTAGACAAGAATATTGGACTGAGTTGCTGTGCCCTCCTCCAGAAGATCTTCCTGACCCAGGGATCATACCCACCTCTCTTTTGTCTCCGACATTGTCAGGCAGGTTCTTTACCATTAGTGCCACCTGGAAGACCCCATTCTGGCTGTCATTGACCCTTAATACTAAACCACGACACCTCTGGAGTCTCCGCTGTGCTTGGGAATCCCGTGCACCCTGACCAGAACATCTCACTGCCTTGTATGAGCTCCGGGGATGGTTCAGCTTACAGCTTTCTAATAGTTTGTGCCTTCTCTGGTGTAATTTCCCTCTGCTTACTTAAGGGCCAGTACTCAGTAATCTTCTTGCAGTCCAAGGGACTCTCAAGAGTCTTTTCCAGCATCACATTTTGACAGCATCAATACTTTGTAGCTCAGTCTCCTTTATGATCCAACTCTCACATCAGTTCATGACTACTGGAAAAACCGTAGTGTTGGCTACAGATACCTTTGTCAGCAAACTGATGTCTCTGCTTTTTGATACACTGTCTAGGTTTGTCATAGCTTTCCTTGCAAGGAGCAAGTGTCTTTTAATTTCATGGCTGCAGTCACCATCCTCAGTGATCTTGGAGTCTTAGAAAACAAAATCTGTCACTGCTTCCACTTTTTCCCCTTCTATTGGCCATGAAATGATAGGACCAGATCCATCATCTTAGTTTTTTGAATGTTGAGCTTCAAGCCAACTTTTTCAGTCCTCTTTCACTCTCATCAAGAGACTCTTTAGTTTCTCTTCACTTTCTGCCATTAGGATGGCATCATCTGCATATCTGAAGTTATTGATATTTCACCAGGCCATGTTGATTTTATCTTGTGATTTATGCAGCCCAGCATTTCTCATGATGTACTCTGTGTGTAAGTTAAATAAGCAAGATGACAATATACTGCCTTCCCTGTCATACTCCTTTCCCAATTTTGAAGTAGTCAGTTGTTTCTTGTCCAGTTCTAACTGTAGCTTCTTGACCTGCATACTGGTTTCTCAGGAGACAGGTAAGGTGGTTTAGTACTCTCATCTCTTTAAGAATCTTCCACACTTTGTTGTGACCCACGCAGTAAAAGTCTTTAGTCAATGAAGTAGATGTGTTTCTGGACTTCCCTTGCTTTCTCTGTGATTCAACGAATGTTGGCATTTTGATTGCTAGTCAATCCTAAAGAAAATCAACCCTGAATATTCACTGAAAGGACTGTTGTTGAAGTTGAAACTCCAGTATTTTGGCCACCTGGTGCAAAGAGCTGACCCACTGGAAAAGACCTTGATACTAGCAAAGACTGAAGGCAATAAGAGAAGGGAGCAGCAGAAGATGAAATGGTTAGGTAGCATCACTGACTTGATGGAGATGAATTTGAGCAAACTCGAGGAGATATCGAAGGACAGAGGAACTTGGCGAGCTGTAGTCCACGGAGTCACAAAGAGTTGGACATGACTTAGTGATTGAACAACAGCACTCAGTAATCACTCATGACAACTCCCAAGCAGGTTTTGAAGCCATTTGCTACTTAGCTCTTTCATTTCTTTAACTCTGCTTCCTAATATGCTATCGCAATTTCCTCTAACTCTTAAACTCGTTGCAAATGTCAGGCTCTTTATAGCCCCAATCTGAAGATTGGAATTTGTCTCCAGGAAGACAACTAGAAAGTTGCAGTAATTTTCAAGCTTACCCACTCTGCTATGTGTGAGAAATCATTCCTACAATACTTAGTGTTCAGTATATGAAAGCTACCAGTGGTCATGTATGGATGTGAGAGTTGGACGGTGAAGAAAGCTGAGCGCCGAAGAATTGATGCTTTTGAACTGTGGCGTTGGATAAGACTCTTGAGAGTCCCTTGGACTGCAAGGAGATCCAATCAATCCATCCTAAAAGAGAGCAATCCTGGGTGTTCATTGGAAAGTCTGATGTTGAAGCTGAAACTCCAATACTTTGGGCACCTCATGCGAAGGGTTGACTCATTGGAAAAGACCCTAATGCTGGGTAGGATTGGGGGTGGGAGGAGACGGGGACGACAGAGGATGAGATGGTTGGATGGCATTGCCGACTCGATGGACATGGGTTTGGGTAGACTCCGGGAGTTGGTGATGGACAGGGAGGCCTGGCGTGCTGCAATTCATGGGGTCGCAAAGAGTCGGACATGACTGAGCGACTGAACTGAACTGAACTGAACTGATATGAAAGCAGATATTCCACATACTGCTATTTGCTATGACAAAAGTTATGTGTGGTTCTTGTCCCTCCGCAATATTTACAATAGAATTTCCAACTATGTTTTAAATAACATGTATTTATAAAGTATGGAAATAATAAGAACCTAAATAATTAAAAGTAATATTAATAGCAGTGTTAATTGTACTAGAAATAGAAGTTGCTGTTATCAGTGACATAGGAACAATATACATTTTACATTCTACAAGTGACAGTTTATACTTGTAGGTTTTTTTTTTATTCACCTAGTTAAGTAAAGAGTATTGTTGGTGGAAGAAGCAATGTAACCCTAGTCCACTGATTAACTTATAACAAGGGCATTATGTTTAGTTCTGTCCACTGTATATGATACATAATAGTTATCTTCCAGTATATAAGAAAGGACCAGGCTGAAGAAATACTTGATCTAAAATGAAATACTAATGGGTTCAACTGCCACGTTTGTCTGAAACTAAACAATTCCTTAACAATTAAATTTGCCACAAAGTTGAATGAATTGATTACATAAAACTTTAGCTTTCCATCACCAAATATACTCAAAGAGACTAGAAGGTTCTTCTTAGTGTTATGAATGAGAGCAGAGAATATCCAGTGCAAAACTAGATCAGATGATGCTTCTTATCCTACCTTGAGTGCTTATGATTCTGTTGGTTTTCATATCTCAACATAGTTTTTCAATAAATTGAGAGAAATATCTGAAAAATTATCTAGGAAACTGCAATATGAGTGAATCTCTATGATGCCACATTTTCTACTAATGAGAAATATTACTAGAGAAAACTTTATATATATATATATATATAACTTTTTTTGTATAACTCACATTTATATAAAATCCATAAAGAGAGTGAAGATGCCTGTTTCATTTTTCACTTTGACATTAACTCTTAGTTTCTGAGCAATTGATTCTCAGGAAGGTATATAACACCTAAGTAAGTGTCGCATTTAAAAATTTGTATTATTTCCTAAATTTCACCGTAGTTACTCAGATAAAGGTTGAGTAGCAAGAAAGGCAGCATTCTTGCTAAGGTGAACATCCTGATTTGACTCAAAGGAAAAAGGTCATTGCAAACTCACTTGGCTATTCTGATATGTTGGTACATGACAAATTTTCAGAAAACAATACGTTAATCATGCTCATAATCTTAGGAAGTATTTTATGTGGTGATTTATACCATCAGCTGAATATTCATGAAAGTTTTAATTTACTTCTCTTTTAAAAAAGTGTAATTATTTTATGTAAGAATGTGCTCACAGAAGTATATATTACATAATTTTAATTATTTAAATGGCTTCTAATTGAAAGTAAATTATGCATATTTATATATGCAAAAATAATAGCAATCTCTAGTATTTTTTAAATATCAGTTTTAAGTCTGCAGTGGGAAAAAATCTCTTCTATGAAGTAGCTTTCTAAACTTTTGAATGTTCCTAGTAGTCCTCAGCTTTGCCACATCAAGTGCTATAGAGAAAACTCGTGTCATTGTATTTGTTATCTTTATATTAAATGCTATGTTATTGTTTTAAGGTATAATGACTATATTATATTCATAAGGGTAAAACTATAAAACTATGAATGGAAGATAGCCTATTCATAGACTTCATTTACCTAAAATATACCTTTATTCCTGATGGTAATCATGTGGGGGAAAATGTTTTGCCTTTCAGACAAATAAGATTTGGGTGTGAAAGGATAGCCATTAGTCAAACTGGAAAGTAATAACCTGCCTCATCTTGGCTTTTACCATGAAAACTCTAAAATTTTTTGGAATCAGTTCCTAGATAGTGGATCTAAAGACAAAACTGTATATTAAAGAAGACTGAAACAAAAAAAGGTACATGCAAAATTGAATTTAACCATTAGACTTGGGTGTGAATATAACGAGTATAAGTATTCTAAGACATAAACTGGTAGCTCCAACCAAAACTCAACTACTTTTGCACTTTAACTTATACACTTTCAGTTATTTTGGTTCTTTTAATATTCACACGCAATTGCAAATCTTTGACTATGGAATGTTTGGGTTTTCCTAGTAGTTTGATGGTAAAGAATCTGCATCCAGTGCAGGAGACCTATATTTGATCCCTGGGTCAGGAAAATTCTCAGGAATAGGAAATGGCAACCCTCTCCAGTATGCTTCCCATGGACAGAGGAGCCCCATGGGCTACAGTCTAGGGGGTCGCAAAGAGTCAGACAAGACTTAAGTGACTAAGCATGCATGCACACATGCATTATATAATATATATGATAAAACCAACACATATTCTGTAATAGAATCATATAATGATTAATATTGGTAAATGGATTATGTAAAATTATATATCTCTTGCCACATCAATAAACAAGAAATGTCACAGCCATTAGCAATTTCTGGCTTCCAAATGTGAATGAGGGCTCCCAAAATGGAACACAATACCCTGAAATCCAGCAGAGGCCGCCACTCCCACTCTCCAACACAGAGAGACTGCTGAGGAGCTGGGGGGAATGCAAGAAGTAGCCATCTGCCATATCTGCCACTCCTTAAGGTGAACAAGGGAACAGGATTTGGCCCCAGATAGCTGAGGCACATATAAAAGGAATGAATTCAGTAAGCCCAGAGGCTTGCATCTTCCCATACATGGAAAGCTAAATTCCTTGAATTAATAACTGATTTTTCTTATCTCACAATTATCTTTGATGTTCAGATTGCCTGCTCCCTTTGTTGCAAACATGTATATAGCCTGACTCCCATTCCCACCTCCTTGAAGTGGTTTTCTCAGAGGTACTGAGATGCTGTTTCCTGGGCTCCAGGTCCTAAATATCCCCATCAAATTAAATAGCTTTCTACTTTTAGGTTGTGCCTATATTTTTTTTAGTCAACAGCTATCTAATTGTTGAATCCTGCAGCCAATTTTAAAAAAAAAATAAATATATAAGGTTTTTGGCACTGGAAGATGTTGACTTAAAAAAAAAAAAACAAAAAGCACGACCTGACAGTTGAGAATTATGCTTTATTCCACAGATTTGCTGAGGACTTAAATGTGGAAGACAGCTTTTCAGATAGTTCTGAGGACTGCTCCTGAGGTAAGGGAAGTGAATTTTTAAAATCTGGGTAGCTGGAACATCAAAAGATTAGAAAAGAAAAACGAATATCTCAAGTCAATTAACTTAATGCCTTTCTTTGAATAGCAAGATGCAAGAGTCAGTGCCATTGAAATTATTCCTCTGATCTCTACCTTAGCTATCTGAGGTCAGTATCTGGCTTTTTTCCCCTAAATCCTCTCATGATGCAGGGTCAGGGGGCTGCAGTGGCTGATGGCTTGATGGCCTCTCTTCTTTACTAATATAGCAGGTGACATTCTTTGTCCATAGAGAATAAGACAGAGGAGCTGTTGTTTGGGGTAAGAGTAACAACAGATATTTTTGAGATATATATATATATATATACATACACACACAAAATTGATATATATATAGAAATTGTGTATCTATATCTATCTATCCATCTATCTATATACACACACATATAAAATTGACATTTGTCTCAATAAACTCTATTTTATTTAATGTCAGAGCTGTAATGGGCCATATTGGTAATCATTATTCATAAGATATTACAATTTGGTTTAAGGTCAATGTAAAGTAACTTATCTCAAACTTACTGAAAAGGATGAGCACTTTAAAAAATTCACTGATATTTCTGACATTAACTGACATTTTTGACAGTGTAAGTGAAGAGGTCAAGGATTAAATTGGCCATAAAATAACCTGAGTATTCTTGTTTCTAGAAATTTTCAGTAAACTTTGGGGAGATGTTATTGAGGAACAGAGAGCATAGAGAATAATAGAAAAGAGAATAATATTGTTTATATAAAGTTTTTTTTTAATCTATATGATTTGTTAGGTTAAATAAGCATAAATCATTTTTTAAAATATTTACACTACTTTCTGTAAATATAAAATTAGAATAAAAACAAAAATTCATCACATCAAAATATCCTTCTAAATGTGAGATTTTTCTACCAAGAAAGAAAGTTATGCCATTTTCCAGGAGTTTACTCTTAACAAATCTATTTAATTGCTAAGAAGTCAAGTTTCAGTTCTCAATAAGGAGCAGTTCAGGGTCAGTTGGACATCCAAACTCAATTCGTTATTTTCTGTTGTAAAGCTCAATTTCTCTATCAAGTTTCAGGGAGTCATTGCCTGACAAATGTCAGAACCACCACTGCACTTCTAGACCAGGAAACTAAGCAATTCTATCCTAGAAGATTATTATTATTTTTTTTTAATTCAAGACATGAAGACTTAAAGGGATTTCTCACAAAACACATTAGAAAGTTTGAGTCTTTTCAGGAAGTGTTGGTAAAAGGAATACTCTGATGTAATGTGGGAGACTTGTCCCTCTAGTGAAAATGATGGGATGGGATTGGAACCCTGTACTGAGGTCATAGGACAGTATCTCCAGAATTAGCCAGGCTTCATGGCAACTATTGTCACGGGCTATCCTGTTTTTCATTTACTATCCTGCTCTTAACCAGCCAGCTCCCCTGTCTATATTAAGGAACATATGCACCATATAGAATACTGATCAGTGACCTAACGCTACCCCTTTCCATAGAAATTTTCTTTGCCCTGATACTATAAAAAGTGAAAAGAAAGTGAAGCCGCTCAGTCGTATCCAACTCTTTGCGACCCCATGGACTGTAACCTATCATGTTCCTCCGTCCATTGGATTTTCCAGGCAAGAGTACTGGAGTGGGTTGCCATTTGCTTCTCCAGAGGATCTGGAGAGGATCTTCTACAGAGACTATAAAAAGTGGCTGCAATCACACTAAAGCATTGACTCTCCCTTGAGCCCACCTGCTGTTCTAAAAGCATCTCCCTCTCTATTCTCCCTTCAGTTTGCTCTCTCTGGCCCATCAGGAAGTTGGCTGGCTGTCTTTGCTGTGCCCCTCACTACATCAGCCCTTTGTTCTCAATAAATTATCTCTATTCTGAAATACCCTGTGTCTGGAAATTCTTTTCCAGCCTGCACTCAGACTGCCTCAACAACGGGTCTGAGGGAGGCCTAGAATCTAGCTCTTATCCAAACTCTGTGAACCCAGCTGGAGAGATGGATTGAGTTCTGTATATTATTTGCTAGGAGACATTAGTGAGCTGGAATACACCAAATTAAGAATCCCTAGCATTGTAACACCTTGAAAATTTTCACTGCATTTATTCTGCATAACATTTGTGGGATAAAATGTGATTAAAAAAAAAAACCTCACATTTTTTTCCTTCTAGAGCCTTTCAACTACTATGTATACCACCTCACAACCTTTCCTAAACCCCTGCTGTTTGCCATACTAGCGGAGGAAAACTTCATTCTCTCCTTGGTTTTGATGACATTTTAGCTATTGTATAAAGCAGGAAGAGGGCACGGGGAGCGTCGTATAAGAATGGACTTAATTTAGCTGGAGGGAGGGCAGTATTAAGGCAGGAGAGAAGGATGTTAAGATGTGTACAAACATAGGTAGATTTCCTCATCTCATTGCTTCTATGAATCAGGTCTCATATAAATAATATTTTATGCAAATTTGGAGGTTTAATTATCATTGGGAATGAGGAAAAGAAAAGGGGGTGGAAATTTGGTAAAGTTTGAAATAGGTGTTATGGAAAATGGGAGATTAAAGTAAATGAGAAATACACTAATATTGCTAAACATTATGAAAGTCTATTGAAGTGGTTAATCATTAATTTAGAGCAGAATCAATTCGCCTCATGTAATACTTTCTCTTAGTGTTCTCTCATCTCAGGTAAATCATCCAACACAATGACACAAAGATACAACAACTGGATATTAAAGTGTGTGTTCAAATTGACTTCTTTTCAGTTGAGCCCATATGCCTTAAACATTCTACTAAAATATATGTGTATATACTTAGAAGTTAGGACTTCTCTAGTGGCTCAGATAGTAAAGCATCTGCCTGAAATGTAGGAGACTCAAGTTTAATCCTTGGGTCAGGAAGATCCCCTGGAGAAGAGAATGGCAACCCACTCCAATATTTTTGCCTGGAGAATTCCATGGACAGAAGAGCTTGGTTGGCTACAGTCCATGGGGTCACAAAGAGTCAGACACGACTGAGCGACTAACACTTAAAAACTTAATACTTAGAAGTTGCAGCTCTTATTAAGGTATGTTAATCTTTTTTCAACTAATTAAACAATATAGTGTTAGTAGTATCTATATCTGTTCAGGTATAGAAAAAACTTTAAGGGGAAAAGATATAGCAGGAAAATCAACAAATGCTAATTGTTACTTAAGTTAATTATGAAGTCAAAAATAATCATTTCATCTAATTTGGAAATCTGAATTGTGATCACAGCTATGTGAAAATCAGTCATTTTAGCATATTATAGATGGTATGAACTTCCAATTATGGAAGGCTCAGAAGATAGCTAATGGCTCATATCACATGAATTTGTAGAGAAAATTAAATATAATATTTAAAGAAGCATAGAGGCTATTAGTGCTATTACCTATAAACACTTGCAGAAAAAGAAAAAGAGGATTGGTATATGTTGCTCCAAATCCTCAAGTGACATACAGCAAGGTCAGCTGGGAAGGATGAGGAAATATTAGATTGCTGTGAATAGATGGCAATAGCCTTGAATTTCAAACAGAAACAACCCTTAAAAAGAAGGAAATAAAATTCTGCTTTAGGACATTCTTTTTAAAGAGAGTACATATTCAAAGATGACCATGAATACGTCCCTGATTTCAGACTTAAGAAAAAATTAGCTTTATGACTTCAATTTTATCTTGTATTATTTTAAATTTTCTAATAATTAAAGAACTTAAAATGGATAGTATGTAAGTCAAGATTTTCCAAAGAAACAGAACCAATAGGATATATACATATCTTCCTTGACTTATGATGTGGTTGTAGCCTGAGAAGCCCATCATAAAATGAAAACTTTGTAAGTCAAATTCTTTACTGTCTGAGCCATCAGAGAAACACTGGGCTGGATGAAGCACAAGCTGGAATCAAGATTGCCAAGAGAAATACCAATAACCTCAGATATACAGATGACACCACCCTCATGGAAGAAAGTGAAGAAGAACTAAAGAGCCTCTTGATGAAAGTGAAAGAGGAGAGTGAAAAAGTTGGCTAAAAACTAAACATTCAGAAAACTAAGATCATGGCATCTGGTCACATCACTTCATGACAAATAGATGTGAAAACAGTGACAGACTTTATTTTTTTGGGCTCCAAATCACTGCAGATGGTGAAATTAATCTCACTGTTAAATTAATTAATTTGGTGAAATTAATTGCACTACAGCCATGAAATTAAAAGATGCTTGCTCCTTGGAAGAAAAGTTATGACCAACCTAGACAGCATATTAAAAAGCAGAGACGTTACTTTGCCAACAAAGTCCATATAGTCAAAGCTATCGTTTTTCCAGTAGTCATGTATGGATGTGAGATTTGGACTATAAAGAAAGCTGAGTGCAGAAGAATTGATGCTTTTGAACTGTGTTGTTGGAGAAGACTCTTGAGATTCCCTTGGACTGCAAGGAGATCAAAACTGTCCATCCTAAAGGAAATCAGTCCTGAATATCCATTAGAAGGACTGACACTAAAGCTGAAACTTCAATACTTTGGCCACCTGATGCGAAGAACCAACTCATTTGAAAAGATCCTGATCCTGGGAAAGATTGAAAGCAGGAGAAGAAATGGATGACAGAGGATGAGATGGGTGGATGGCATCATCAACTCAATGGACATGAGTTTGAGTAAACTCTGGGAGTTGCTGATGGACAGGGAGCAACTGACATGCTGCAGTCCATGGGGTCACAAAGAATCAGAGACAACTGAGCAACTGAACTGAACTGAACTGAACTTGTAAGTCAAAAATTCATTTTATACACCTAAGCAACTGAACATTATAGCTTACCGTAACCTACCTTGGCTCAGTAGTAAAGAATCTGTGTGCCAGTGCAGGAGATGTGGGTTCAGTCCCTGGGTTGGGAAGATTCCCTGGAGAAGGAAATGGCAACACACTCCAGTATTTCCTGGGAAATCCCATGGACAGAGGAGCCTGGCAGGCTGCAGTCCATGGGGTCACAAAAGAGTCAGACAGGACTTAGCAACTAAGCAGCGATAAATCAACCTACCTTAAATGTGCTTAGAATATTTCCCTTAGCCTACAGTTGAACAAAATCAGCTAACACAAAGCTTATTGCATAAAACTATGTTGAATAGCTCATGCAATTTATTGGATAATGTACTGACATTGAAAATCAAAATGATTATATGGGTACTGAATGGGTTTGAGTTTACCCTTGTGATCTTGTGGTTGACCAGGGGCTGCAGCTCTCTGCCACCTCCCAGCATCATGAAAGGGTAGAATAAGGCATATCACTAGCACAGGAAAACATCAAAATTCAAAATTTGAAGTATAGTTTCTACTAAATGCATATCATTTTTGCACCTTTATATAAAGTTGAAAAGTCATAAGTCAAATCATCGTAAATCATGGATCATTTGTCTAGATATCTCCAATTATTAGTAAATATATTTATTTATAATTGGCTTTCATGATTATGGAGCTTCATGATCTGTAATCTTTGAGCTGGAGTGAAAGTTAGTGGTATAACTCAGTCTGAGTCCATAGGCTCAAGAACAAAGTTGCCAATATCTGAAGGCAGGGGAAGATGAATGTCTCAGCTCAAACAAAAAGCAAATTTGCCCTTCTGTCACCTTTGTGTTTTACTCAGACCATCAATAGATTGGATGATGCTCATCCACTTTTGTGAGGGTGATCTTCTTTAGTTTACCAATTAAAATGCTGATCTCTTCCGAAAGAACCCTCACAGACACATTCAGAAATGTTTTGGCAACTCTCTGTTTGCCTGTTGTCCAGTCACATTGACACATAAAATTACATCTCAAGTAGTTAATTTAAAACATGGACTTTTAATCTGGACCAGCCTGAATTGAACTCATGCCCTGGTACTGTGATGCTCGCCTATTGTATACATCTCAATAGATCAATTTTAAATAGTAATGATGGTAATTTCTATAAAAGGAGAAAGATAAGGTGCTCGAACTGGAAGAGAAAATAAATATACCATAAAAGTCATCTCAACAATAAATAACAAACAAGTTTCATCTTACTGGGAATTCTAAATAACTGATACTGGTGGTCCAGAGGCACTGTGTGGAAATTTTGGGTCAATATTAAAACTTATCAGTGAAAAATAGCATCATTAATTAATAACGTCTATCCTGGACACAGGATAGGGAGGTGTGTATTCTATGGATTTACCAATCCCAGTCTCTTATAAGTGTCTTTCTGTATTGAAAATTCTCACACTCATCTTAGAAAACAAAATACTGAAACCTAGAGAGATAATATGTCTGATAAGAAGAAATGTGGGACTAGCTATTGGTTTTTCTATTATTTTCATAGTCCATTCCATTTTTGTTGCTATTACTTGGATTCTTAAAGTAATAACATGAATTTATTATTGTATGTATTATTCTAGATTCAGTCTAATCACTTAATTTCTATTTCAGTATTATCAATTTAAATTGAGCAAGCAGATTTTATTTATTACTATGCTAATGTGAAAAAAGAAGTATAACTACTAGGGGTTGGATGTTTAAGTTAAAACTTTTATATTTACTAATAATGTCAATAAGGCACTGTGATTATAAAGAACGCTTAAAAATCAAATGGAAAGAGATAAGACATAATCAAGAGACTAGAGCTTGCTTCATTTTTAAAAATCTTTGATATACACGACAAGCTAACAAGAAACAATTTCATTTTGACAAAATCACATTGTTTCAACCTACATTTGATTTGAAAAACTCCTTTGAGTTAACTACCATTCTAACAAATTTAAATTCATGAGATTGTATTCCACAGATAGAGCATAACTAAAACATGCTGGTTATTTCACTGTTTCCTTGGATCAGTCTATGGGTGCCTTCTGTTCTTGCTTTATTGGCAAGTACATGATCTCTTGATATCCAATAGGAACCATATCTCCTTATGGGCCAAATGCCTGATTTTTAAAGAAGTAAGTGGTATCTACTTTTTAGCATGTCCCGAATGGCAACCTCTGTTTCCCTTCTGTATTTAAACACGTGTTTTCTTGTGCTATCCCAAACTTTTCATTGGTCTTCTACCATGTATATCCTAAAAGTATAAGGAACCCTCTCTTTTGTCAAACAGACTGTTAAAGCACCATCTCTAGGGGGAGGTAATAAAAAATACTATTTTTTTAATTTGGACTTTTTACAATTTAGGTAACCCTTATTTTAAAATAATCCAGTATATTTCCTTTTGAAAATATGGAATATTTTTGTAAAGATTGCTATTGCACTTTACATTTCTCTACAATTTTCTGGGCTGTTTATAGAATTATTAATGAAACATCATCACAATGAAAGGTACATAACATTATTCATGAGACTGTCATGAGAAGCATGATATATCTATTAGCTTTGTGCTTGTTGCTGTTCAGTCTTTGTCAAATATGACTCTTTGCAACCCCATGGATTGCAACAAGCCAGGCTCCTCTATCTTCCACTATCCCTAAAGTTAGTTCAATTTCATGTCCACTGAGATGTTGTCTACCCATCTCATTCTCTGCCACCTGTGTCTCCTTTTTCCTCCAATCTTTCCCAGCATCAGGGTCTTTTCCAATGAGTCAGCTCTTCATATCAAGTGAGCAAAGTATTAGACCATCAGAACAGTCCTTCTAATAAATATTCAGGGTTGATTTCCTATAGGATTCACTGGTTTTATCTCCTTGCAGTCCAAAGGTCTCTCAAGAATCTTCTCCAGCATCACAATTTGAAAGCATCAGTTCTTTGATACTCAGCCTTCTTTATGGTCCAATCCTCACATCCATTGGAGAAGGAAATGGCAACCCACTCCAGTATTCTTGCCTGGAGAATCCCATGGATAGAGGAGCCTGGTGGGCTACAGTCCATGTGGTCTCAAAGAGTTGGACATGACTGAGAGAACATTCACTCAATCACATCCATACATGACTACTGGAAAAGCCATAGCTTTGACAAATGTGGACTGTGTCGGCAAAGTGATGTCTCTGCATTTTAATATGTCTCTAAGTTTGTCAGCGCTTTCCCTCCAAGGAGCAAGTGTGTATTAATTTCATGGCTGCAATCACCATCTGCAGCAATTTTGGAGCCCAAGAAAATAAAATCTGTCAATGTTTCCACTTTTCCTCCTTCTATTTGCCACAAGAATTCCACGGACAGAGTAGCCTGGTGGGCTACAGTCCATGGGGTCCCAAAGAATTGGACAGAACTCAGTGACTAACACTTATACTTGCCAGCAAAGAGTATATCACTTTTCCTTTATAGGAAAACGCCCTCTTTTGCCTTCATTTTGAAAGGATGTTTTTGCAAGATATAGAATTTTTCAATGACAGGCTTTTGTTCCCTTTCAGCACATTAATGTTGTCATTCTACTGTTTTCTGTTATGTGTGTTCTGAATTCTGCCATTATCGTTATGTCTTCTATGTAATTTTTTTTTTCTCTTATTGTTTTGTTAGGTAGTTAGAATAGGAAAAAGAAGTCCAGAATGGCAGTGGCTAAAAGACAAAGAAGGGAAAAGCCCACAAAAATAAAGCAAAGGACTGTCCGAGACTGGAGTGAGGACATCAGGTAAAACAAACAGCACTCTTGGCTAGCCCTATTTACATAGAGCAGGCCTAGGGAGAGGAGAAAACCCATATAAAAAGAAGAGCCAAAATTGAGCCAGGGGCTTCTCTTCTCTTCTTGTTTTTTGGCTCGGCCCACCCTCACACCTGGAGGATGTATTCTCCTTTGGTTTCTAAATAAAACTGAGCTGTAACACAGAGCTGTAACACTGGTCTGTCCGAAGGCTTTAACACTGGTCCATCTGTCACCTCAAATTTTTGTTGCAACAAGCCAGAACTGAGGAAAAAACACACTCCCCTGACAGTTTTAAAGATTTTTACTTTTTAACATTTAGTTTTCTGTTACTTGCTTATGATGTGCTCAGCTATGGTTTTCTTTGTTTTTATTCTGTAATGGTGTCTTGAAAATCTTGTATCAGAGATTGTAGTCTGCATCAAACCTGGGTCTTCCACACTGCAGACACATACTTTACTATCTGAGCCACCAGAGAAATCCAATTTATATATAGCTGACCTTTTCTTTAGCTTTGAGAGGCTGCTTGTCTTCTGCATATGGAAGACAAAGTAATTCTCAACTCCACACGTACCATTCACACCCAGTCCTCTCATGTAACCACCATTAATTACCTGATGAATATATTTTCTAGCCTTTATTTATGCTCATAACCACATATATGTTGGTTTTAAAAAATTAATATTACACTTATTCTTTTGTACTTAGTGTGACAATTTAATGAAATAGTATAACTATTATTCCAGTTGAAATAGTGGCATGTTAGTTCCATATTAGAGTATTAGCATAATTAATTCAACCCTTCCCTTAGAATATTCAAGCGATTTGCAGTTTGTAACCACTTGTTAAATTACAAGTAAAGACATGATTTTAGAAAGGTATATTTTGGAAAGATCACTCCACTCCAGAAGACAAGAAGTCTCTAAACTTAAAGGAAAAGTCAGCTACATAGAAATTATTTACATAGTGGACTTAAAGATTTGAATAAATCATTTGGAAGGAAATAAAATGTAGACTAAGGCTAGCTGGGACAAAAAGGCAGAGAAACATTTTAGGAAAGTACATCTGTGTGGGGAGAGTGCAAACAATTCACTGTTTAAAATTTGAAATGGGAGACAATAAATGACAAAAGATGACACCTAACTAATATTCATGGACAAGACAGTAAAAGTTCATTGAGTGAATTTGTTATGCGGACTCCATTTTTTTTTTTTTTTTTTTGCTGATTTTTCCTGTTTCAATTAAGCTCTTCCCTGGTAGCTCAGATGGTAAAGAATCAGCCTGCATTGCTGAAGACCCAAGTTCGATTCCTGGGTTGGGAAGATCTCCTGGAGAAGCAAATGGCAACCACACTCCAGTATTCTTGCCTGGAGAATTTCATGGACAGACCATGGGGTCACCAAGAGTTGGACATGACCGAGAAACTGTTTCAAATATATCAAAATAATAATGTTATTTATTTAAACTCATGCGTTTTCTTTTTTTTTTTTAGTCTGTGAAGGAGCATAATTCAATCCAGTTTTTTTCTTTTTTTAATGATTCCTAAGGATATTCTCATTTTATAAAGAAGAAAAGAAAATGAATGTGGGTTAAATAATAATTGTTTAATGTGAAATACAACTATCAATTATAGAAATTCATTAATTAAATTAAATATTTGCCAACAGTTCTATATACTTCCATTATTTTCAACATTTTCCATCAAAACAGATTCATTAAATTTTGTATGTTAATCAGAATGTTTACAATTTAATTTTGCCTAACATTGCTTTGCATTTAGGTTTTGAAATCTTTTTCCATTATAATTTTGAAGCAATTAGCTCACAAGAAAAAAAAAGTAATTTTCAGGTTTGTACAATTGCACAGATGTTAGTTTGCTATACTAGAAAGAAAAAAAAAATAGCAGGATCCTAAGGTTCTCTTTCAAAGAGAAAATAAAAAGACAAGAACATGCACACATTAAGTTGTTCTTAATAATTCCTATAAATCTATTTAAAAATTGCATACAGTGTGTTGAGCTTAATAAAAATGTGGTATAGAAAATTGTCTCTGTGCTCCTGAGATTAGTCTAAGCAACTTAGAAAACTAATGAGTATATGGGAAAAAATGTAATTAGGAATAACTAAGAAATCATTGTGGATGATTTATCTTTTTATCACTTACTGTTTTATAAATTTAAAGACAGAAAATCAAAGATGAAGAAATTATTTTCCATTAAGCTGTACCAAAGTTTAAGAACTTAAATTTGAGACAGCTTTATCAGTTGACTCTTGTTGTTGAGAGAGTTTTAAATAAGTTCAGTTGTGAAGATTGTAAAGGTGGGCATAACCTCAAATTTTATGCAAGTATTTAATTACTTCTAACTTAACTGTCCCTCAAACTTGTTCTGAAATATCCTAATGCAAAGAGTATTATACATTACATATGTACATTTGTATTAGAGAAAGTTTTCATTAATATTAACATTTAATTTAATCTTTATTAAAATAGTTGTATGTATAAAATGAATTTTAATGTTTATGCTATTTTATTACATATATATATATATACACACTCTTCCAAGTACTGATCTATTGACTTAAATTAGTCTGTACACATAAAAATATCAATTCCATTGACACAGTTACATTTAACTAATTAGTATCATTATTACTTTAAATAATAAATAGTTTTAAAATATAGTAGATGAACTGCATAACCTTATACTAAGTAAGTAAGTGTTAGTCACTCAGTCATCCCGACTCTTTACGACCCAATGGACTGCAGCCCACCAGGCTCCTCTGTCCATGAAATTTTCCAGGCCAGGATACTAGAGTGGGTTGCCATTTCCTTCTCCGGAGGATCTTCCCAACCCAGGGATTGAACCAGGATCTCCTGCACTGCAGGCAGATTCTTTACCAACTGAGCTACAAGGGAAGCCCCATGACCTTATACTACCCAGTCATTATTAAGACATCTTCCCACTTCTTTCCATCATTGAGTTTTTAAGGAACTTTCCTCTCAGTCTGCCCTTATCTCATGCTTTTAATAAAGTGGCTAATACATGACCTTATTCATCCTTGACTATGAGGTACAATGGCAAACCAGAATTTTCACTGGGATGCTATGGCTGACATCTTCAAAAGTAATGTAGAATTATCGATGATGGAACTTTAGAAGTTTCAGAATTCAAGTTCACCCTGAATAAACTTTGATGCTTATCTGAAGCTTATTCAAACCTTCTGAATCAGTAAAATCGAGCTGTAAATGTCACTAAGCAGACCTTCTCATGAGATTTAGTATATTTTAACTTCGGTTCCAAACTAGGAACACCAAGAGGACAATTTCTCTTGCAATGTCCTTGTGGTTCTTTTTCAAGTCTCAAATCAAAAGGTGAGAATGAAAATCAAAGGGAAAATAACAGAATCTAAATTTACTTAGACAGGTAGATTGACAGATATAGACATATATAGATACATAGGTTTATATAATATGGAAATTTTATAAAATGCAGATAGAAAAATCAGAAAACATATGATATTTTTACTGTATTTTTCAAAACTAAAGTGTGTCTGGATTCAGTTTTCTCATTCAGTGAGTGTGTGGAATTAATAGAATTTATGTCATTAATGGGTTTTCAAGACCAAAAAAGGAATCCATCTATGAAACTCTACTTCTATCCACTAAAAAGCCATACTGCCAGTGTGGATATTAAGGAAACCTAGAAGGAGCATTTTAGTACCTAAGTGCCTTCAAATCTTATGCTGAGAAGGAATGACATAAAATCAGGACCGATGTCATATCTCTATAATTTTAGTTATATATCTATATACATAAATTTACATATTGACTTATTTTTATTTCAAATACTGATAATTAAATGGAATGCTGGACATGGTGACTAAAGTTCAATAGTAACAGAAAGGAAAATAAATCAGCTTATAGACACATTTCCTGCATTTGACTGTCAAGGTTGCCGCTTTTTTGCCATTTGATCTTGGTCAACTGAATTTAAGAAACCTCTTATTACTAATCTGTAAATATGGGTAATGATAACACTTAATTCATTATTGTTGGTGAATGTAAAAAATAAGCACTAATCTCTTAGCACAGTGCCAAGCATAAAATTAGTCTTAATGTCATTATTAGTATTACTTCTCTAAACTTTTTTCTCTATACCCTATATGTCATGAACTGTAGAGTAAGGTTTATAATGTTTTAGCTTCCTACATTCAAACTATTACATTGCCTATGAAATTTCCTTATTTGAATATCTTGTCAACTCCCTGCTGCTATACTTTTCCACTTTTCTGTCATCCAGATGTCTTGCAATTATTCCCTATTCATTCATCAAGAACATAAACTTGCATTACATTTCATACATAAATTATTACATATACCATGTGAAATATGTCAACAAGAGGAACTCTCCCAATTTTAAAGTCACATCAAGAAACAACAGAATTAGAATAACTCACTGGTTCAAAATTGGGAAAGGAGTATGTCAAGGCTGTATTTTGTCACCTTGCTTATTTAATGTATATGCAGAGTACATTTTGCAAAATGTCTGGCTGGATGAAGCACAAGATGGAATCAAGATTGCCAGGAGAAATATCAACAACCTCAGATATGCAGATGATACCACTCTAATGGAAGAAAGTGAAGAGGAACTAAAGAGCCTCTTGATGAAGTTGAAAGAGGAGAGTAAAAAAGTTGGCTTAAAGCTCACCATTCAGAAAACTAAGATCATGGCATCCATTCCCATCACTTCATGGCAAGTAGAAGAGGGGAAAGGGGCAGCAGTGACAGATTTTATTTTTTGGGGTTCCAAAATCACTGCTGATGGTGATTGCAACCATGAAATTTAAAGATGCTTGCTCCTTACAAGAAAAGCTATAATAAATCTAGACATCGCATTAAAAAGCAGAGACATCACTTTGCTGACAAAGTTCCATACAGTCAAAGCTATGGTTTTTCCAGCAGTCATTTACAGATTTAAGAATTGGACCATAAAAAAGGCTGAGTGCCAAAGAATTGATGCTTTCAAACTGTGGTGCTGCAGAAGACTCTTAAGAGTCCCTTGGACAGCAAGGAGATCAAACCAGTTAATCCTAAAAGAAATCAACCCTGGATATTTTTTGCAAGGACTGATGCTGAGGGTGAAGCTCAAATTCTTTGGCCATCTGATGTGAAGAGCTGACTCATTGGAAAAAACCCTGATGGTGGGAAAGATTGAAGGCAAAAGGAGAAAAGGGTGCAGAGGATGAGATGGTTAGATAGCATCACCAACTCAATAGACATGAATTTGAGCCAACTCCAAGAAATAGTGAAGGATAGATGAGCCTGGCATTCTGCAGTCCACGGGGTAGCAAAGTGAAGTGAAGTGAAAGTCGCCCAGTCGAGTCCAACTCTTTGCAACCCCATGGACTATACAGTCCATGGAATTCTCCAGGCCAGAATACTGGACTGGGTAGCTGTTTCCTTCTCCAGGGGATATTCCCAACCTAGGGATCGAACCCAGGTCTCCTGCCTTGAGGTGGATACTTTACCAGCTAGTTGAGACACAAGGGAAGCCCAAGAATACTGGACTGAGTAGCCTATCCCTTCTCCAGGGGATCTTCCCAACCCAGGAATTGAACCAGGGTCTCCTGCTTTGCAGGCAGATTCTTTACCAACTGAGCTATCAGGGAAGCCCAAAGCTATCAAAGGTCACAAAAAATCAGACACAGTTTAGCAACTGAATGAACACAACTATACATATATATATATGTGTGTGTGTATATATATGTGTGTGTGTGTGTATATATATATATATATGTATATATATATAGTAAACACACACATTATAAATACTTCAAAGAGGTCATAAAATATATAATATATAGGAATCAAGTGAACATTATTAAGTAAATGAGACTCAAAAATCTATAGGTGTTGCTGTTTTTGAAAGTAGGGAGTATGTTAGAATAAATTAAAATTTGAAATATGTTAAAACTGTCTGTGACTTCAGTTATGACCAATCCACAGTATGCTTCCACATGATATATATGAATATGATTCGACATTTAAGTGGACCAAACACAGAAAGCTTCCAAATTATAAGTGCACCAAGAAAAAAAAGGAAAAACGTCAAAGGTAGATCATACACTTTATTTTTTTAAACGTTTAATCTTATTTGACTTAACAATAAAATCAATTGAAGTTTGAAATGCTAGGTACTTTTTATGTGCCAGTAATGTCAAATGTGTTTCATTACTTCCTTTACAGAGTAGTAAAATATTCAGTGGAAAATATCTACAAGTCCAAACTCAAAATTGTAGTGAAGTTAGAGTACAATGTGAGAACATAATATTCCAGTCAACTTCAGTTCTCGAAATTTAACTTGAACAAGAGAAAAAAATAATTAAAACTGTGGTCTATGTTAATAAAACATGAAATAAACTTTAATGTTTATTAATAGAACTTTTAAAAATTTTAATTATATATAGTTTGAGATATTAAAGAGTCATGAAACATCTATAAACAGTTTCTTATAACTAGTAAATGAAACAGATTTCAAGACAAAATGTATAAGACTAATGTTGATTTTGAATGAGAAAATGTTATCAAATAATTGTTGCTGGTTACAGCCTAGAGGACTACTGACTGTTACTTTCAATATTCTACAGTTCTATATTTTTAGAAAGTTTTGCAACAGAATACATTACTCTTGTAATAATACTAAAGATATTTTCTTTAAAAATACACACTTCCTTGCTGCAGTCTTTTGGTTAAACAACCCAAACTAATAATAAGTTCCTATAAAATGTGCTAACTTTATAGGATGAACAAATCCTTTGTCAACTAAATATGAAAAGATAACCTGAGAATAGGTTAAGTTAGAGTAGCTTATTTCCCACTATTGTGAAAATTAAAATGCAAGGCTCATTTGTTAAAAATAATCAGGAAATTCATTATTATTTTCCAGGAGTTATGTTGCTAAATCTAACTATTCTATTTGACATTTTGTAAATAATCCCATGATGCCTGTGGGCAAAGTTCCATAACCTGTGGAGAATTGCATTATAGTAGATACATATGTGACCAAAAGAAGCCTACCTAAAAATCTTAGAAATGTATAACATGTGGCACAGAACTTTCTATATTACATTTGATGGAGAACAATTCAGTTGTGTGTCTTAGGGTACAATAACTTACTCTTGCAGTAATTACTGGGATGTGTCACAAAGAATTGTATTCAAAGGCCTCAAAAGACTTAGAGGGCTCTTTTTATTAAAGGACTTATTTTAGTACTATTTACTTCCTGCTGATCTTTTATAAACCTTGCTAGTCTCATAAATCTTCTTAGTCTCCTCTCAATCTCTTTTTTATATGTTAATACATTTTAAGAAGGGAAAGATAATGCCAATTTTCTCCTGGTATTATTGCCTTAAGGAGCAGAAAGGGAACACCCAAGCTTTAAGAAAATGAATACTCATATAATGAATTGGATTAGTAAATTAACACCAAACTGTATACATACAAAATAGACCAACAGTTATTTCTGCATTCCTATACAAATTGATAAAGAGTCAGTTTATTTATGATTTTACTATCACAAATGTTTTTTTTACATACTCATTTTTATAATAGTAAAATAGAGATAATATTCCAAATACTTTTAAATAATATTTAATAAGTGAATAAATAGAACTCAATGCACAACTCCAAATTTTTAGTCATTGCATAATATTTTTTTGCTACTTTGAAGTTATCTGAGGGTGAATTGAGAGGGAAAAGAGACAGAAGAATTAAGAATAGAATACTCAGGTCTCAGCAATCCTATCTGAGAGCCTCAGCTCCTCTACACTTCCTCATGCTGGGCTCTATCTGTGGGGTTCTAAAATCCTAATAATGCCTGGTTACTATAAAAATTACTATCAGTTCTTACTTTCATTTAACCTCCTTTAAACTCAGTAAAGTGAAAGTGAAAATTTCTCAGTTGTGTCTGACTCTTTGCGACCCCATGGCCTTTCCTTTCCCTCTGAATCTCACTTTCACAGTCCCAGCTACTAGCCTCAACTTATTATGAATAAGCTACCTTATTTTGCCATCAATTCTCTCTCACTAATAACTTCAAATTCCCTGTTTCCTGTTCATCCATACTACTGGGTGGCCACATTTCCTCAGAATCCAGTTGATGCCCATTCTTCTTCCATTAAAAAAAGGGGGGAGAGGGGCTTTAGTGTCCTGTGCCTGTTTTAACAAATAACCTCAAACTTGGGACCTTAAAACAGCACACTTCTCTTGAAACAATCACACTTTTTAGGGTCATCCAAAATCAGTTTCCCTGGGCTGAAATCAAAGTGACAGAAGTGCCAGGTTCCCTCTAGAGAGTCTCTGGGAAGGTCAGTTTCATGACTTTACCAGCTTTTAGCTACATTTCTTACATTCTTTGACTCATGACTCTTTTCTTCATCATCAAAGACAGCAGCATAGTTTCTTGTTTCAGTTACCACGTTGTCTTCTGTTCTGTAGTCAAATCAAACTCTGCTTTTCCTCTTATAAAAACACTTGATTATATTTATGGCATATATGGATAATCTCACTATCTCAATACCCTTAATTTAATCACATCTACAAAATTCCTTTTGCTACAAGTTTCTATGAACTAGGTTTTAGATATTTTGGGAGGCTATTAGACATCTTACCAAAAATTTAGGTGGTTTTCACTGTTGGAGAAAAATTATGATTGTGTTGGTGGGTGCTATTACAAATCCTTGGGCTTTCATTTTATTTAAATCTTCAACCACTGTCATCATTCTACTTTATGGCAGATTGAGTCATGGGGCTCACTGCACCGGTCCCAGCTTCAGTTGCAACAGATGACTTGCCATAGAGTTACTTGAGTAAAATCTATGCAGCCAGTGCCCATATTCTGCTCTAAATCTTGGATTAGGATTATGTAATCAAACATACAAATGGAATTTTGGAGTTGTCTCAGTCTCTTATATTCCTTCTACCCTACTCTTCTGTAAGATATCAATGTTCCATATTTCAGAAAAAAATTAGACTATATGAAACATATTATGCTCTTTTATACTTTTCCAGTTGTGATCTCTTCTTTCCGAAACTTCTTTTTGCATCTCATTTAAGTGATTCTACCCTGGTTCGTTCCAAGTCATAATACTGCTATTCCCAATATTTGATAGATATCTATTAAATACTTTTCCCTGGAGAAGAAAATGACAACCCACTCCAGTGTTGTTGCCTAGAGAATCCCATAGACAGAGGAGCATGGGGTCTACTGTCCATAGGGTCACAAAGAGTTGGACATGACTGAGTGACTAACATACATTAAACACTTTTAGGTTTATTAGGGCTTCCCTGGTAGCTCAGTCAGTAAAGAACCTGCCGACAGTGCAGGAGACCCAGGTTCAATCCCTGGGTCAGTAAGATTGCCTGGAGAAGGAAATGGCTACCCACTCCAGGATTCTTACCTGGAAAATGCTATGGATAGAAGAGCCTGGTGGGCTGCAGTTCAGGGGGTCGCAAAGAGTCAGGCACAACTGAGCAACTAACACTTTCACACTTTATTAAACACTTTTAAGTTAAAAATTAACATAGAATATTACTCAAGAGACTATGACACCTCAACCTTTTTAAAAAATGGTTGTTTATATATTTTGGCTGTGCTTGGTCTTCGTTGCTGTGTGCGATCTTTTTCTAGTTGCAGCTAGTGGGGGCTACTCTCTGACCCAGTGAGAGGACTTCTCATTGCAATGGCTTCTCTTGTGGAGCACAAGCTCTAGGCTAATGGGCTCAGTAGTTGTGGCATACAGGCTTAGTTGCTCCTTGGCATGTGCGATCTTCCCAGGTGGGAACGGAACCCAGGTCTCCTGCATTGGCAGGCAGATTCTTAACTAGTGGACCACCAGGGAAGTTCCCTTCACTCTCTTTTTTAAACAGTAATATTACCTAATTATAAGTTATGTCCTCCACCATGCTCAAGCAGAGTAATCTATTTCTACTTGTTTCCCTTGTAGCTCAGCTGGTAAAGAAACTGCCTGCAATGCAGGAGACCCCGGTTCGATTTCTGGGCCGAGAAGATCCCCTGCAGAAGGGATAGGCTACCCACCTCACTAGTCTTGGGTTTCCCTGATGGCTCAGCTGGTAAAGAATCCACCTGCAATGCAGGAGATCTGGGTTAGATCCCTGGGTTGGGATGATCCCCTGAAGAAGGGAAAGGCTACCCACTCCAGTATTCTGGCCCAGAGAATTCTGGGTGGCAAAGAGTTGGACAGGACTGAGCGACTTTCACTTTTGCATGAAACTTCATGCTACAGGTCATATATCTCAATAAGAAAAATCTCCCATCATGGTTTTAAAGAGGTAATATGTTTGATCAATTAAAAAGAGGAACAAGCTATGTATAGTTTGGGAGGATGAATGAAACTGTGCTCTAGAAAAAGCAAAGATTTGCTTTGCTAAAAAAAAAGCTAAAATCTACATCTAAGAATAATGGGAAATATCATAAGATGACTTCTGAGTAGAGAGCCTTCACAGTAAGCTATAAAAAATTGAGGCAAAAGACAGTAAGATTCAACCTAGAAAAAGGGGAAAATTTCATAGCATTTATATTGATCAGAGAGAAAGATGTATTGAAAAAATAGGTAAACATAGTATTTTATATAGTGCATATAACAAATATTTTAAAGCATTTTTAAAACTGTAATGATATGAGTTTTTTTTAAAGCAAAGGCAGAGGAACAAAAGAATTTATAAAAGAAAAACTGCTGATCAGGGATATGACAATGAGGAAGTGGACTTGAGATATTTGGGGGCAGAAATAGTAACTTGACAATTAAACATATTTATACTACAACTAAACTAAAAATTCTTGCATAAGATACATCATGAAAGCTTGATACAAATATTCATGGCAAGGAACCCTACTTCAATATTTGACATCAGGAAGAATGTAGGTAGATCTCAGGAATCTGTTTTTGGTTTGTTTTGGTTTTGCCTTTCTTTCTTTCTTTTTTTTTAAACAAGTTCTTATGCATATTCTGATGCATAGCAAAGTTTGGAAGACTTAAAAGTTTAGCTTTGTAGAGTTTAAATGGATAAGAAGGGATTACAGGGAAAGATATTTTATACAGTAATAAAAATAGCACCAATTGTATGAACACTTATTTTTTAATGCCTGCTTCAAAATCTTTATGCACAGTATCCCATTTGTTTATAACAATGCAATGTTGTGTGTTCTATTATCAAACCCACTGCATTGGTATTTAAGCACAGAGTTAAAGAGATAAAGTAAACTGTCTTGGGTGATAAAGCTGAATCAGTGCTCAAATCATTCAGAACACCAGAACCATCACTCAATAAATGGGGAATAATGTTTTGCTGATGACCTCAAATAACCAGCCCCAGGAGATATTTTGGAAAGGAGTAATGCAAGAGAGATGTGTAGGAAGGTTACTTGTACATTTTTTCTAAAAACATATATTTCTAATATGATTACATGCATGATACAAATTTATAACCAAAGTCCAAGTTTGCCAAAATACTGAAATAATGTAGTTATCTCTATTGAAATAAAGAAATATGTGTAAAAATGTGCACAAGTATTCACCCTCACCAATGCCATCATCCTATATTTACAGCCCACCATCTAGGTAAAATCCAAAATGACATGAATAAAATACCTAAGTATGACTTCACATTTAAAATGGATCTTATCAGTCTATCCAGTTAATACTCCTAACCAAGAACTTCAGAACAAATACCCTGTAGTATTCATTTTTGACACGGAATTTAAACCACAGATTTAACAGTTGTAGATTGGAGTAAAGAAAATTAACTTTACAATCGCAGATTTTATAAATACAAGTATATTGTCTCTCCCTCCCTCTCTCTCTCCATCTCTCCCCTCAGAGTGCAATGAGAATTGAATCTAGAGATAGAAAATATGGTAAAAGTTTACAGGATCCAATGGGACCTCATACATGAAAGCATTCATTTTGCAATCCCTGTGGCTATTCACTGGCTCTCAAAGATGGTTTTGAAGCTTTAAGAGATTATGATTAAGTAGGATTTTACCAAGAGAAATCTCAGCTCTTAGCTTCAAAAGTCATCATGAAAATATTCTCCTAGCTGCCCAATTCAATTGGCACTACTGAACAATGCTTTTACTTTCAAAATCTCACTGTTAAGAAAAACAGATGACACAAATGTTCCATATTAGGGTAAAGCAAAAGATTGCCTAAAACAGTCTTTCCCAAACTGTATGTCAAGGAACATGGTTGCACAGGTTTTAATACTGCAAAATAATTTTTTAAATCAAATACATTTAGGAAATTCTAGGTTATAAAACAAGGTTAAATAGATTGCTTTTCCATATTACTTAGTAGACCATATGAAGAGTTTTGTTAATCTCTAAAGGAGTGGGAAGTAAAATATGCAATCTTTAGTAAATACATTTTTACACAGACTTATTTCTATTCTACAATATAGCTTACCATGTGAAACAACATTTAAAAAAAAAACACATAACCTACATTGGGGACTAACTATGTCTAAATCAGCCCTCAACAGAATAAAAAAATTATCCTTTGCATTCCTATTAAATAGAAAATATAGGAGAATAATATGAATATATTAATATAAAATTATAGTTTGAAAAGGATGCTGATTAACATATATGCTGTCATTTCACATTAATTCAGTTTATATAATAGTATGTATGTCATTAATATGCTTCATTTTGTTCAATAAATAGAGCAACTTCCTCTCTATCAGTTGTAAGTATACACAGTTTTAGTTTTAGTTAGAGTAAGTTTAATGCCTTATCCATTCCTTGTTTTTTAATCAGCTATAGATTTATGCTGACTTCTATCTTATTTGGGCTTCCCAGGTGGTGCTAGTGGTTAAAAACCCTGCAAATGCAGGAGACATGAGTCTCAGTTTCATCCTCGGGTCATGAAGATCTCCTGCAGGAGGGCATGGCAATCCACTCCAGTATTCTTGCCTGGAGAATCTCATAGACAGAAGTGCCGGCTGGCTACAGTCCATGGGGTTGCAAAGATTTGCACATGATTGAAGAGATTTGGCACACACACAGGCTATCTTTTTCACTTATTTCCATTGTTAAATTCTATTTGAATTGCAAAATGCAAGTCATGAGACAATTATCTTTGAATTAAGTGAGTTATCCCTTATAGTCTCTTATTTTCTTTCCATCATAGCCAAATCAGCCTTCAGAAACTGAGCCTTTTAATTTAATGAGGAAATAATCAATGTCTTAGCTAGTAAAGAATCCTCCTGCCATGCAGGAGACCTGGGTTCTATCCCTGGGTTGGGAAGATCCCCTGGAGAAGGGAAAGATTACCCACTCTAATATTCTGGCCTGGAGAATTCCATGGACTGTATAAGCCATGAGGTTGCAAAGAGTCAGACGTGACTGGGTGACTTTCACTTCTACTAATCATAAAAGAGTTGATAAGAGAAACAAGAAGAGGTAAAGATTGAACCACTCATTTTTTAATCTTAGCATTTACCCATTTATACAGGAAAGATCTGAAAGGAAATACATTTCCCATAATACAGTGGGCTTCCCAGGTGGCACTGTTGGTAGAAAATCCACCTGCCAATTCAGGAGACCCAAGAGATGCAGGTTTGATCCCTTGGTCAGGAAGATCCCCTAGAGGATGAAATGGTACCCTACTCAAGTATTCTTGCCAGGAGAATCGCGTGGACAGAGGACCCTGGTGGGCTACAGTCCATGGGGTCACAAAGAGTTGGACACGACTGAACATCTGAGCACATCAATATAGTATTATCTGCCAGCAGATTGATTTGGTTAGCCTTGTCATAGAAAAATAATAACTAGGTTAGCCAGGGAGTGTTTTGGAGGGACTAAACATGGAAGAAAAGTGGGAGAATGGAGTTAAGGAGGTACTAAGACACTTGCATTTTTCTGGCAACTTCCAGTGCAAAATTTACTATAATTCAGAATGCTCAAGAGACCCCTAGGAAACATCATGTTCTCCATGATAATCCCTCCCTGATATATCCTTGTGGGTATTTTCAGCTGAGTAGAGAGTACTCCCTTTGGTTGCATTTATTTGTAAACATTTTCATTTATCCATAACACATAAGAAAGTGTTATCCATGTTACACAACAAACAAGAATTTAATCATTATAATTAGCCATTTTAAATTAAGGTTTAACAACAAGGCCGACCAAACTTTCATTCAGATATTTACTACAAAAATAATGACAGAATTTGTCTAAGTAAGTAGAGAAGCCATTTATTAAGTGTTCCTTCCATTATCTTAGAACTGCCTAAGTGTATATTCTCTCCACTAGCTCTCTCCTTTTGGAAGTTGAATTTGTATTTTCATAAATGTAAGTAATAAATATTTACTGATCACTTACTATAAGAAACATATGTGCTAGAAAGAATAGTTGTAAAGATAATAAAAATAAAGCACAACTCCTGATCTCAGAGAAGCTTCAAACTAGTACTGAACACACACACACAATTAGAATTCTAATAAGTGATAGGTATCATCATTTATTATATGGGCCATTTCACAAGGAATGAATCATTTTGCTGTGGGATTAGTAGATGGTTTATTTTTTTCAGAACTCTTAAGAAAAGAGTATGTTTTCAACTGACAAAATGGAAGCAGATTTAGAATGTACAAATGAAAAATAACTTTGTGTGGAAAATTATGTTACAACAATACTTCCACTACTTTTGACAGCGATTTAAGTTGCCTGACTTTGTTTGCTTATCTTTTAGTGATGATTAAAATAGCCTTTTAGTTTATGTTACTGTCCACATTGAAATCAGTATATGAGATATGCAAAGGATTGTAGAATAATTTAGGTACTCAGTAAATATCAAATGATACTGAACTTTCATAAGAAAATGACTGTTAATTACTGGGTCTGACTATGTGCTAGACCCACGATGTTTTACATTAATGATCTCAATCCTCACAAAAATTATGAGGAAATTAATTAAATTATCCTTATTCTGCTAAGGAAACACTTGTGAGACATTAACCAACTTTCTCAAGTCACTCAAATAAGAATTAACAAATAGTTCTTCTTTGAATAAAGCAGAAATTTTTAAATAATTGCACTTTAAAAAGTGAAATTGGAGACATGCCTAAATTTTAACATCTTACTTGATATAAGCTCATTTTTGAATAGAAATGCAGTTGATAGCAAGGGGAACTCGACTCAATACTCTGTAATAACCTAAATGGGAAAATATTAATAGTTTGAAAAATAATAGATACAGGTACATGTTTAACTGAATCACTTTGCTGTGCACTTGAAACTAACACAACATTTTTAATAAACTATACTCCAAAATACAAATTTAAAACAAGAAATATAAGTAGCCAAAAGCCAAACAGCTAAATGAAAAAATTACATTACCAATCAAAATTAATTTTATATTGCACTATTAAATAGAGATAGTACATTTTATATTTTTCATGCCCTTCAAGTACAGAGTGTTTGCAAGTACATTTTATAGCAAACTACACAACACTGGTACCTGCATAAATAAAAATATCAAATGAATAGAACTTTCACAGAATTTAATTGCTAATTATTATCAGTTATCAATATTATGCTGTGTGCTCAGTCATGTCCAATTCTTTGCGACACCATGGACATAGCCCACGAGTTCCTTTGTCCATTGAATTCTCCAGACAAGAATACTGGAGTGGGTTGACATTTCCTTCTCCATATCAATATTATAATAACAGTAAATGTTATAATTGGGTTTCCCAGGTGGTGTTAGTGGTAAGACATAAGAGAAGTGGGTTCGATCCCTGGGTTGGGAAGATCCCCTGGAGGAGGGCAAAGCAATCCACTCCAGTATTCTTGCATGGAAAATCCCATGGATAAAGGAGCCTGGTGGGCTACAGTCCATGTGGTCACAAAGAGTCAGACATGACCGAAGTGACTTGGCACACAGTGTTATAATTTTTTTAATTATTCTAAGTTGCAACAAAATTATAGTGTTTACTCAAATACATTTTAAATATGTCATATATCCTAATCTGGATTTCACAAAAAAGGTGTGCTGTTTATAAACCCAAAACTTTTTCTTGGAAAAATGATACTAAAGAGTACTTCTTGAGAATCAAAAAGAATGTGTGTGCATATGTGTGTGTGTGTTAGAAAATGCAATCTTAACAGATATGATAAAAAATGTACCTATCTTACAAATAATAGTAAGCTATGCCTTTCTCTGCTCTTTCCTGGTGGCTCAGTGGTAAAGAATACACATGTCAATGCAGGAGTGCATGTTTTAATTCCTGGGTTGGGAGATTCCCTGGAGAAGGAAATGGCAACCTAATCCAATATTCTTGCCTGGGAAATCCTATGGACAGTGGAGCCTGGTGGTCTAACAGCCCATGGGGTCTCAAAAGAGTTGGACGTGACTGAATGACTAAATAATGCCTTTCTTATGGGAATGAAAGAGTGAACAATTCCTCCTCACATAGTTTCTTCAAGGACTTAAAAAAAGGGAATCTTTTCCAAATTATACATACAACTTCCATGTTATGCTGGACATCAATATGCAGATGACTAGAAGGAAGAAAAAAACAGAGTTGGAATATATAACAATGACTCCCACATTACTTGATACTTCTATCAAAATGTGAGGTTTATGTTCTATTCTAGAAGTCTGGGTGGAATTCAGTTAATTCAGTGTGATGCAGTAATGCTATGTGACTTCTGAGGCTGGTTCACAAAAGTAGATTCTACCTTTCCCTGGTGTTCTAAACCAGTAAGTCATAAAGGAAACCAATCTTGAATATTCACTGGAAGAACTAATGCTGAAAATGAAGCTCCAAAACTTTGGCCAAAGAGCTTACTCACTAGAAAAGACCCTGATGCTGGGAAACATTAAGGGCAGGCGAAGAAGCAGGCAACAAAAGAAGAGATGGTTGGGTGGTTTCACCAATTCAATAGACATGAGTTTAAGCAAACTCTGGGAGATAGTGAAGACACAGAAGCTTAGCTTGCTGCACCCACTAGGGTCTTAAAGAGTCGGGCACAACTGAGTGACTGAACAGCAACTCAAGATGTTTACTTTTGGAGAAAGCAGATGCCACTTGGAAATTACAGCTACTGAGTCCACCTTACTGGAATGCCCCATGTAGATGCTCTAGCCACAATTCTTGGCTCAACTTCTAGCTGACAGACAGCATCAGCATGAAGCCACATAAATTACTTGAGATCTCCAGTCAGAGGAGCATTCAGGTGACTCCAATTTCATAAAAGAGTCTACCCTAGAATAGCCAAACCAATCCTTTCTGAAAGTTCTGACTGCTCCCCCTCCACAATTTGGGAAAAATAAAGAGGTTATTCTAAACTGCTAAATTTTGCAGCAATAGCATCTATCAGAAAAATACAAAAGTTTTGTATGGCCTGTGTGTGAAAAAGGCACATTTGACTTCTGTTAACACATTGTCTTAGTCTGTTGGGACCAGAATAATACAGACTGGGTGGCTTATATATAACAAACATTTATTTCTCATAATTCTGGGAGAATTGAAAAGTCTAAAATCAGGACATCTGCAGATTCAGTGTCTAGTGAGTGCCCACTTCCTGACTCATAGACACCTGTCTTTTCTCTGTGTCCTTAAATGGTGGAAGGCTTCCCTGGTGGCTCAGATGGTAAAGAATCTACCTGCAATGTAGGAGACCCAGGTACAAACTCAGTTGGGAAGACCCCCTGAAGAAGGGAATGGCTACCCAGTCCAGTATTCTTGCCTGGATAAGTCCATGGACAGAGGAGTCTGGCGGGTTACAGTCCATGGGGTTGCAAGGAGTCAGGCACAACTGAGCGACTAACACTACCTGGTGGAAGAGGGGAGGAAAATCTCTAGAGTCTCTTGTATAAGGGCACTAATCTGACTCACGAGGTCTCCACACTCATGACTGAGTTGCCCTTCAAAAGCCCCACTTAAAATATTGGAGATTAGGTTTTATTTTTTTAATTTTTTAAATTTATTCATTTTAATTGGAGGTTAATTACAATATTGTAGTGGTTTTTGCAATACATTGACATGATTCAGCCATGGGTGTATTTTTAATATACAAATTTTGGAGGATACATTCATTCTACAACACATACTAATAATATCATTGGCTAGAACTCAGAAACATAGCCACACATAGCTTAAAGGGAAGATTGGAAAATGGAATCTATGTACTCAAGAATAGTCAAGAGGAATGTGAATTTGGTAAGTATCTCCTATTGGACATATTATATAATATTTGTGTTTGGGATGAAAAAGAAGAAATAAACAAGAGCATTTAAAATCTTTTACGGTCAATAAATGTCCACCATTTATTGGTTTCAATCCTTAATGTTTTGAGGAAGGGAATAAGTCATAAAAATTCTAGTAAAAATTTATTAAGTATTTTCCATAGCAAATTTTTATAACCACCTCACGTATATTTTTGTGGTCTATTTGAATATCCTAGAATTTAACTTTTGGTACAAATTCTAGACTGCCACAACTAGTTTACTAATTTTATTCCCTGTCTCTACTTCTAATAATTTAATTTCCACTTACAAATCTACTCAATAGTCTTTGGATACTTGCCCAATTCTCAGGTAGTACCACATTACAGCAGCTACTTAATAAGTTGTTGGCAACTGAGAGTGGAAATAGAAGAGGAGAAAAAAAGTGATTTTTATAGAGAACCCACAAAATATCTTCTGTTAGTTACTGCACTTGGGCAATTTCTTTTAAATGTGAAACAATTCTTCAAGAAATTTACTATCATACTCTAACAGGTGAATATATTGTTTCATTGAGTTTCATTGAACAACTTTACCATTGTTGCCTGTTTCTGTGTAAAGTTGTGTGTTTAAATTTTGTCAGCAATGTAAATATTATCGTCAAATATATAATCTGAAGAGTTTTCCTTATTTGTATTTTATGGTCAGCACTGGCTTCCAGGGTGGCTCAGTGGTGAAGAAGACATCTGCCAAAGCAAGAATCTCAAGAGATGCAGGTTCAATCTCTGGGTCGGGAAGATTCCCTGGAAGAGGAAGTGGCAACCAGCTTCAGTGTTCTTTTCTGGAAAACCTATGGACAGAGCTGCCTGGTGGACTACAGTCCATGGGATCGCAAAGAGTTGAGCATGACTGAGACTAACACATGACATGACTAACACTTTCACTTTCTTTGCAAGAGATGAAGAAAACACTGAAATTAGAAACTGGGTATAGAAGTATAGGAGAAAATAAAATATGTCTCCAGCTGTAAGATCAAATCTATTTGATTTTTTAAATGCCATTATCATTAACTTGATCATAGACTCCACAATGACAGGGTTTTCCTTGTCTCATACCTTGTATCTCAAAGGATTAGCTTGTTGCCTAGTCCAAACTACCTGCTCAGAGAACAAACAGACCAAAATGTGAGGCTGGGCCAGACATCAAATTCAGCTCTACCCTCCAGCACAGAATAGACTTCACCTAATCAAAATCATTTCTAGACAGTAAGACTCATTCCAGATATTTTTAAGGTTTCCTCTAATATTTTAAGTACCTTACATGTCCTAAAGATCTAGTAAGGGAATTTCCTAGTGATCCAGTGGCTAAGACTCTGCACTTACAATGCAGGAGCCTGGGTTAAATCCCTGGTGGGAGAATTAAGATCCTACATATCATGTGGCATGGCCAAAAAAAAAAGAAAAAATCTAGTAGGTGGAGGGAAAGTGAAAGTGAAGTCGCTCAGTCATGTCCAACTTTTCACGACCCTATGGACTGTAGCCTACCAGGCTCCTCTGTCCATGGGATTTTCCAGACAAGAATACTGGAGTGGGTTGCCATTTCCTTCTCCAGGAGATCGTCCCAATCCAGGGATTGAACTCAAGTCTCTTGCATTGTAGGCAGACGCTTTGCCATCTGAGCCACCAAGGAAGTCAATGGAGGGACTATGAGTGAAATCCAACTACATCTGACACCAAATTCCATTTCCTTCCTACTATATCTTTCTGCTTCAATGTAATATTTAAAATTTTATTATATACATGAATTAGATGTCTTTATTCAATGGATTCTATTCAGAATTATTCTGTGTACTTTTATTTCAAATGTTAAATCTGGGAAGGTTGTATCCCCAAGTACCAATGCTCCAATTTAATAAATCAATTTTAAGTTCTATTTTATGTATGCAATTGCTAATGAGAAGATTGCTTTTCTGATGTCCTATATATCTTAAAATTTAACATTTCAGCTAGAACATTTTATTGATTCTAAAGGAAAGCAAAACAAAATGTTCCATTAACATAGATGATCCTCTGTGTAGCTTAAGAAAACTACTATTGGAATGAACTCTTTGCTTTATACAGATCTCACTAGCTAATGATGTTGGAAAGATGGCATATTCAACATATCCCTGTGGTATCCTCTCCTATTTCCTATCATGATATCAACTATTTCTGTTGAAGCAGACAGACCAAAATGAAGCTTGATGGTTGTGAGCAAGGCTTAGAACCTAGAAGAGCAGAATATCTCTGTGAGCTTGTGAATCAGCATTGAAACATATTAAACAACATGGATTTTGGGGAGATCTTGGCCTTGTGGTCTCCCCAGAATAATCCAAGACAAATTACTCAATAAAGGACAATGAGCAGTTCTTGTAAAATATAAATTTTCCAAGTTGAAGAATCTCAAGTGTAGATTGTTCTTCAAAAATCCATCTTCCTTTTAGACATACAGACTAACAAGTTAATCATATCACTTAAATAGGTCTGTTCCTGATTTGTGAGATTATTTTCAGAAAAGGGGGTACATGCAGATAATTTTGTGAACAAAGGCACAAGTCTTCAGAATCAATCATAAATTTTAGTGAAGTAAACAATAGGTATTAGCTTCCTGGGTGGCTCAGATGGTAAAATAATCTACCCGCAATGAAGGAGACCTGGATTCAATCCCTGGGTTGGGAATATCCCCTGGAGGAGAGCATGAGAACTCCAGTAATCTTGTCTGGAGAATCCCTATGGACTGAGGAACTTGGTGGGGTAAAGTCCATGGAGTCACAAAGAATCAGACACAACTGAACGATCAAGCACAGCACATAAAAACAGTAGGTATAATGGAAAGTTTTAGAGAACATCAGGAATTAGTAGTTGATTAATGTTATGAGGATGACCTACTTTCAGCATCTTGTGGGATGACCAAGATAATCCACTTCTCAATTCATCAAGTTAAAAAAAAAGTTAGTATCTTACCCAAAGCCATGTTTGCCTCTCTAGTAAAGGTTTCAGTGGATGCCTTGTTCAGAACTTTCAACAGAGTTAAATCCGTGGAAAATCTGTGAATTTTAATTATTCATGACCCATGGATAATAAAGACTTGATTTAAATTGACCATAGAAAATATTTATACTAATGGTACTAAAATGGACTGGTTTGGGGCAAAATTATAACTTATAGTTTACCATGTTTTGCATATACATGCCTCTTTACTTGGAGAAAAAAGCTGAGATTCATTATCACATTTAAAAGTAGTTTTAAAAAATTTAGACATTAAAGGGGAAATATAGAGCCTGTCTCTTTTAGAATTAAGTTAAACTCTATCCCTTCTGATCTACAAACTTTATGGCCACTTTTACTTTATAAGTTCTATTTATACAGCCTTTGGGGTATTAAACTGCTTTTTCTGCAAGTCTAGTTGCCTCTTATAAAACCTTTTCCTTTAGATTCATTGACAGCTCATCAACCAACACATCTCAGTAGTGACAAACTATGATTGAAGCACATATCTTGATTTCTCTCAGAATCTCAATATACTTCTGATTCAATACTGAATTTACCATTATTAGCTCATCCCCTCTCTTACTGTCTCTGTTCATCCATCAAGGATAAACTACATGTCAGGCCTAAAATCATTTGAACCAAGAGAAGAAAAAGGAATAAAATAACATTAGTTCACTATAATCCTACTATCATTTAATTTATCTTATGTAAAATTTATTTCTTAATAATTATATCCAATAGGAAATTATACTTTTCCAATTTACTAATCCCTAAAAATTGAAATGATTTCTCATTTGATAATAATCAACAATTAGTCCACTTTTTCTTTGTTATGCCTCAAATTACTAAGTTTGGAAGAAATATCTATAAACATAAATAATCATCTGGTGATGATATCCAATTAGCATATCAAGCTAAGTTTGTATTCTGAAGTATTGTAATGCTTCAATTGACTGAATAGTGCACACTGTGTATCTAATATGAGCCAGCCCTGTCTATTAAGGAAAATTTGAAATTTTCCCTTTATTCATGATCTAACACTTTATGCCTAGCAATTCAGCCCAGCAATTTCTATAGCCTAAATAAATTCAGTGATGAATTTGGGCTCTAGGAATATGTAATATTTTTATCAATTTAAAATAATAAAATAAAGTTATAAAATATTATATATATCATGATAAATTAGTTTATAACAATAGATATATATATGACTTACATTTGTATATAATATATATATAAAGGATATGTATATATTAGTTAAATGGCAAGCTACACTACATCATATTGGAAACCAAAATAAAAGCTAAGACAATTTCATACATGGGATTTTATTTGGCTGTAAAAATAAACCTAACAATGAAAGTAATTGTGTAGTAAATATTTTCCATTTTATTCACTATCATATGTGTATTTGTAGTAGGAAGAATAATGACACTTCTCCCACCAAAGATGTCTCTCATATCTGTGATTTGTGAATATTTTACTTTATGTAACCAAGGGGGATTAAGGTCACAGATGGAATTAAGGTTGCTAATAACCTGTAAAAGATGGATGATAGATAGATAGATACATAGACAGATAGATAGATAATCAATAGATAAAGAAAATTATTATGAGAAACTGGCTCATATGATTACAGAGGCTGGGGAATTCCCATTATCTGCCATCTATAAGCTGAGAACAAGGAAAGTTAGTGATACTGAATTGTATCAAGTACAAAGTACTGAATTGTCCAAGTACAAAGATCCAAGAAGTAGAGGAGCCAATGATGTAAATCCTAGTTTAAGGACTGTGGAAGACCAATGTATTGCTCAAGTAGATAAGAAGGTAGAAAAGGGGACAAATTCCTCCTTTCTCTGCTTTCTGTTATATTCATGTTCTCAGAATAGTGGATGATGCCCATTCACATGGGGAAGGTAATGTATTTTACTGAGTCCACCAATTCAAATGCTAATCTCATCCAGAAACAACTTAACAGACATACCCAGAAATACTGTTTAATCTGGACACCCCATACACATCTAAGTAACTATCACAGGTTGCTATAACATACTACCATAGACTCAGTGGCAGAAACAACAGACATTTATTTCTCACAGTTAAAGAAGTTAGAAAGTCCAAGATCAAAGTTCTGGCAAATTTGGTTCATGGCGAGTGCCTGATTCTTGGCTTGTAGACAAACATCTTCTCAAGATGTGCTCAAATGCCGTTTGAGGGAGAGGGTTCTCTTCTGTCTCTTTCTCTTCTCATAAAGACACTAATCCCACTAATGAGGGCACCATTCTCATGACCTCATCTAAACTTAATTCCCAAAGACATCACCTCCAAATATCACCACATTGAGGGTAATACTTTTGAGGGGAACATATTCAGTCCATAACACAAAGTAAGGTAAGTCAGTTGTTTCCATTTGAAAGAAAGCCTGTAAAAGCCCTAATAAAGATCTCTGCAAAAGTTGGGACCTCTGACCTCCCAGCAAAAAAATATGACACAGAAACTCAGCCAGCCCAACTGTGAATAAGCACTGGGCATTGTTCTCCCTGGGACTTCCATGGACTGTGCTGAATTGGGTTTTCAGTATACTGGGATGTACACACTGAAAAATACTCCAACTTCTTCATGCAGACCTTAAGAAAAAATTTTCCTTGCAGAGGTCACTAACCTGCCAGCAGGAGAGTCAGAGAATTAGAATCAATAACAGACTGATCATTTTTAATGCAACGATGTCCATATTATCCTTCTCACACTCATTAACTCTGGCTGCTTAGCTTGTAGGAGAAAACAAATGTAAATATTTCATAACCAAGTGTGTATATCATTTGTAATTCCTACCAATGTTCTCTATCGTTGGATATCTTGAACTGAAGATTTTTGCCTTTAACCTTCAGCTAATACCCACAACAAAACAACTGCAAAAGAACCAGTGGGTACCCAGCTGGAAACATGACTAATTTAGATATATAAACTCGTTTCTGGTCTTGACAACTCACGTGATTGTCCAATAGCCCATAAAAGGAGCAGCCATGGAAGGTTTGTACAGGCCCAAAAGCACATTATGGACCTCTCACGTGGCTTCATAGTAAAGAATCTGCCTGCGATGCAGGAGGTGCAGGAGACACAGGTTCAATCCCTGGGTCAGGAAGATCCCCTGAAGGATAAAATGACAACCGACGCTGATACTCTTGCCTGGAGAATCCTATGAAGAGAGGAGCCTGGTGGGCCCATAGGGTCGCAAAAAGTCAGACACGACTAAGCAACTAAGCACACAGCACACGCATCCTCTTGCCAAGACTGACCTAATTATTGATCCTTCTGTATGTCTGAACAGTTAGAAGTCAAGGAAAACACACCTCTCAGTGTGGCACCATGCCCCCTGCTCTGCATAACAAATTGCCACAAATCAAGTGGTATAAAGCAAGGATTTGTTACCACACAGTTCTATAGGTCAGAAGCCTGAGACCAGTGTGAGAACCCAGATAAGCCCCATAGGGTCTCACATGGCCAAAATCAAGATATTACCCAGGCTCAGCTCCTATCTGGAGGCTCTGGGGGAAGATCCACATCTAAACTCATGTAAATGGTTAACAGAATTCAGTTCTGTGTGTTTGTAGGAGTCATTTTCTTGGCTGGCTCTCAACAAGTCTCTCTAGCCTTCCTAGAGGCTGCTCTGAAGGCCTTATACTTGACGCCTCAAATTTCAAAGCCAGCTGAAGTATGTTGAGTAATTTTCCTGTTTCCTGTTTCTCTGGCTCTGTCTTCTTCAACCTCTAGGTGAAAAGTCTCTGCTTTTAAAGGGCTCATAGGAGTCAGTTAGGTATACCTGGATCATTTCCATTATGATTAACTCAAAGTCAACTGATGGTTTGGGGGAGAATGGATACATGCATGTGTATGGCTGAGTGCCTTCACTGTTCACCTGAAACTACCACACCATTGTTAATCTGCTATAACCCAATACAAAATGTTTTTGGTGAAGGAAAAAAAAAGTCAAGTGATGGATATAAATAACTGATAGCCACATAAATTTAGTACACATAGGTACTTAAGATTTAGTAACTTGACTACCTCTGCAAAATTTTTTTTTCCAAGTAATATAACAATCACGGGCATGATATCTCATCATATTCACAGTCACAGGAATTAGGTGTGGACATCTTAGAGAGTTGTCTTTTAGAATTCTCGTTGTCCAGAGACTAGCCAGCCACTTGTGAGAAGAAAAAAAAAAGTAGCTTATATCACACTTTTCTTCTGGAAAAGGCAGTAATTCTTTCTGACCATGATTGGCAGTTATTCTGGATATGGTTAGTTTTTCATGTCTATAACACTGCAGCCAGCAAAACTGTCCAAGAGCTCACAAAGTATGTGATATGTTGACAAGGATCCAAGATAACAGTAGTATGGATTATGGAACCAATTTTATGGCTAAGAAAGAGTGGCCAAAGGCATGTGATTATGGATCCACTGTTCTTATCATGCACCACATCCCTAAGAAGATGGTTGCCTGATGAAGTCTTGGAATATCCTCTTGAAGGTAGAGCTAAGGAGCTAGAAATGACATACTATGAGTTTAAGAAAGTGTTAGGATCTAGTTTATAGTTTAACCATCTGACATTATATAGTGCTGTGTCACCAATAGTTAGACTGTATGCATCTAGTTTAAATGTTGGAATGTCTTTGTTTCCCATTTCTCCTAGAGACACCCTTGAGGAAATTGTATGTCTGATCTCATGATATTATGCCATGTAGACCTAGATATCCTGTTTCCCAGAGTAGAGAATCTTTAATCACAGGAAATAGTAAGATCCCCAGTAAACATGAATCTGCAACTGTCACCTGATAACTTTGGCCTTCTCATGCTGATCACTCAGTAAGCAAAGGGAGGAATTACAATATTTGTAGGACTACAACCTTATTTTTAGGTATATTTATATGTGAAAGTCACTCAGTCATGTCCAACTCTTTGTGATCCCATGGACTATAGAGTCCATGGAATTCTCCAGGCCAGAATACTGGAGTGGGCAGCCATTCACTTCTCCAGGGGATCTTCCCAACCCAGGTATCAAATCCAGGTCTCCGCATTGCAGGCAGATTCTTTACCAACTGAGCCACCAAGGAAGCCCAATATGCATTTATAATCGTATAATATGTATATACAGGGCTTTCCTGGTGGCTCAGTGGTAAAGAACCCACCTGCCAATGCAGAAGACACACATTCAATCCCTGGGTTGACAAGATCCCCTGGAGTAGGAAATGGCAACCAACTCCACTATTCTTGTCTGGGAAATTTCATGGACAGAAGAGCCTGGTGGGTTACAGTCCATGGGGTCACAAATAGTTGTAAATGACTGAGCAATTATCACTTCACATCTATAGCATATGTATACATGTTGCTGCTGCTGTGGTCTGTGGCATTTGACTCTTTGTGACTCCATGGACTGTAGCCTGCCAGGCTCCTCTGTCCATAGAATTTGCCAGGCACTAGGTGATTATGAATATATTTTCTGGGTAAATTACTGATAAATTATAGTATAAATTACTGAAGATTTTAAATTAACATTATGAGTGTTTGTTCCATAAACCAAAGGGATTTATACTATGTATGTATACATATCAATATATAATTATATATAGGTAGTTTTAGTTGTAACTCATGTCCAACACTTGTGACCCCATGGACTGTAGCCCAACAGGCTCCTCTGTCCATGGAATTTCCCAGACAAGAATACGGGAGTGTGTTGCCATTTCCTTCTCCAGAGGATATTCCCAACCCAGGGATCAAGCCCAAGTCTCCTGCACTGCAGTCAACTCTTTAACTACTGAGCCACCAAGGATAACTGTATATGCCTATACATAAATACACTTACTTAACTTTTCAAATGAAACATTTCTTCTAAAATGTGGTCCATATTTTTAATCAACATCATTGTTACTAATGTATTTAAGTTATAAACACCAATATGTCCCCTTGGTTTATGGAACAAACACTCATGAAGATTACTTAAAATCACCAATAATTTATTCTGTACAATGATCCAGGAAATATATGCATAATCATCTAGATATATATTAGAATCAATATATACAATAATATATATGAAAAAGTCAAGAGGGCCATAGGAAGTATTATTACGAACAAAACTGGTGAAGGTGATGCAATTCCAACTGAGATATTTCATCCTAAAAGATGATACTGTTAAAGTGCTGCACTCAAAATGCTAGGAAATTTGGAAAATTTGGCAGTGGCCACAGGACTAGAAAAGGTCAGGTTTCATTCCAACCCCAAAGAAGGGCAGTGCCAAAGAATGTTCAAACAACTACACAATTGCTCTCATTTGTCAGGCTGGGAAGGTTATCCTCAAAATCCTTCAAGCTAAGCTTCAGCAGTACGTGAACTGAGAACTTCCAGATGTACAGGCTCAGTCTAGAAAAGGCAGAGGAACCAGAGATCAAATTGCCAACATCTGTTGGATAATGGAGAAAGCAAGTGAATTCCAGAAAAGCTTCTGCTTCATTGACTATGCTAAAGCTTTTGACTGTGTGGATCACAACAAACTGTGGAAAATTCTGAAAGAAATGGGAATATTAGATCAGCTTATCTGCCTCCTGAGAAACCTGTATGCAAGTCAAGAAGCAACAGTTAAAGCCAATACGACTGTTTCAAAATTGGGAAAGGAGTACATCAGGCTGTATATTGCCACACTGCTTATTTAACTTAAATGCAGAGTACATCATGAAAAATGCCAGGCTTGAATAAGCACAAACTGGAATAAAGATTCCCAGCAGAAATATCCATAACCTCAGATATTCAGATGACACCACCCTAATGGCAGAGAACAAATGGGAACTAAAGACCTTCTTGATGATCGTGAAAGAAGAGAGTGAAAAGCTGGCTTAAAACTCAACATTCAAAAAACAAAGATCAGGGCATCCAGTCCCATCACTTCAAGGCAAATAGAAGGGGAAAAAATGGAAACAGTAACAGACTTTATTTTCTTGGGCTCCAAAATCACTGTGGATGGAGAAATTAAAAGATGCTTGCTCTTTGGAAGAAAACTATGAAAACCCTAGACAGTGTTTTAAAAAGCAGAGACATAACTTTACTGACAAGTGTCTTATTCAAAGCTACGGTTTTCCAGTAGTCATGTATGGATGTGAGAATTGGACCATAATGAAGGCTGAGCACCAAAGAATTGATGATTTCTAATTGTTGTACTGGAGAAGACTCTTGAAATTTCCTTGCACTGGAAGGAGATCAAACCAGTCAATCCTAAAATAAATCAACTCTGAATATTCATTGGAAGGACTGATGCTAAGTCCTTAAGCTCAGTCCAATACTTTGGCCACCTGATGTGAATAGCCAACTCATTGGAAAAGACTCAGATGCTGGGAAATATTGAGGGCAGAGGAGAAGAGGGTGACAGAGGATGGGATGGTTGGATGGCATCATTGAGTCTGTGGACATGAGTTTGAGCAAGCTCCAGCAGATGGTGAAGCACAGGGAAGCCTGGCGTGTTGCAGTCCATGGGGTCACAAAGAGTCAGACTCAGTAAACAACAATAAATCATCGGCATATAATGAGGCTAACAAAGGTATAAAACACGTTCAGCAGCTGCAAAATGAAGAGAGAGTGAAAATGTTTTAGATAATATATAATAAAGTGAAAGATGGGGATGAATTTACTTGTTATAATATATTACATAATTAAAAAATAAAATGTAATATTATAAATTTACAAAGACTTCTAAGGGATATCTTTATTAATCAATATCTCAATAAAATCATCATTACCTGAGAAATCATTATGGGCCATGAATAGATTTAATTGGAGTACAGTCTATGGGGTCACAAAGAGTCGGACATGACTGAGCAACTGAGCACACATGCATGTGCAACAGATATTGTATAAATAAACAAACAATTGTCAACATGGAGTATTAGCCCATACATTTGTTGCACAAAATTTTGCTAATAAATTTCCAGTAAAAGCAATTTGATTGAAAGCAAGTTGGGAGGTCATTTATTTGAAAATTAACATACTCTCTTTTTTCTGTGTCTTATATGGATTATTTTCAAGAACTATGTGCCTGATTTTCAAGTTTTCAAACATTTTAAAGATCATTTTTGTTTATGTTGTCACTTAATTGCTTTATAATTAAGGGAGAAAAATTTCCTCCTTTCATATGTTCAATATCCACTACTGTGGCAACAGAAAAGGAATGAAAATAATAAGTATTCACATGTATCAAATGTCAATTTGTAAAATAAAATCAGCCAACAATGTTGTTTATTTTTTTCTGATTTTCCTAAAATAAATTATTTATTCTGTAACATTATTTATTCTGTAACATCCTTTCTACTACCCTTACTCAGTTTGCTTATATCAAATAGTTTTCATATTCTTGTATTCTATGCTCTTACAAATGAAATCACCAATCTTGTGAGAACTATAGAAAAGTATGAATAGATGTTGAGTGAGTATTTGAGATAAGCACAGATATTTTTGTTCATTATATCTAGTTTTCACTTAGAACTCTGTCCTTATGACTCTCTGGTTTTCATTTGCATTAACACATTTTTTTCCCAGAAGTGCCATCTAGACACACTATAGATGAGAAATGAAAAGAGTTTCAGAGTCAGATTGACTCCAAAGAGAGGTTTGAGCCTCAACTCAAGACACCAATTTGCTGAAATATCTTAAGCAAACTGATTAAATATTTCAAGTCTTCATTTTCTTATCTATAAATGTGAAAAATAAGAATTCTACTTTCTAAGGATCCTTAGACAGGTGTCTGACACAGAGTAAGTATTCCACAGACATTACTTATCATCGTCCTGTTACTGTTATTAAATGAAAAATTAATGAACTATAAATAAAATCAATTGAAGAAATCTCCAAAAATGATGTCTCAGCTATCAATTTCTTGGACCATTGGTTTTGAAAATAAAGATTAAATCAGCCGTACTAAACCCAAAATAAAAGTTATGTCTTTTTAGCTATGGTATATATTCCAGTATCTGAATTATACTTTATGAATTACAATGAGTTTTAAAAGCAATATATGTCCCAGAGATATTACAAGTAAGGGGATTTTTAATGTTTCCAATTTATGCTTTTATTTGTTACTTATTTTGAGGGTACAGAATAATTCTATGATTTCAAATATGAAGATTTAAGTATATGTCCTCCAGGAATTCAAAAAGTTAATATTTGCAACTATACAGCAATTAATCCATATTAAAAGTACACTATTTTCTCCAATAGATATGCCAGCTTTGATTCATTTTCAAATTTTCTACATATGTATATATTTGGGAGTGAAATTGGTTTATTTATATTAAGTTAATTTTATTATATTGTATTACATATACACATGAAAAAAGCATTTCAAATATTTCATTTAAATAAAATCAGTGCAAACAAAGTTTGACTTCTTCAGATGTATTTTGCCTAAAGGTTCTTGAAATGCTTATATAAACCCCAGAGTACATAATGAGAAACGCTGGGCTGGAAGAAGCACAAGCTGGAATCAAGATTGCCATGAGAAATATCAATATCCTTAGATATGCAGACGACACCACCCTTATGGCAGAAAGTGAAGAGGAACTAAAAAGGCTCTTGATGAAAGTGAAAGAGGAGAGTGAAAAAGTTGGCTTAAAGCTCAACATTCAGAAAACTAAGATCATGGCATCTGGTCCCATCACTTCATGGGAAATAGATGGGGAAACAGTGGAAACAGTGTCAGACTTTATTTTGGGGGCTCCAAAATCACTGCAGATGGTGATTGCAGCCATGAAATTAAAAGATGCTTAATCCTTGGAAGGAAGGTTATGACCAACCTAGATAGCATATTTAAAAGCAGAGACATTACTTTGCCAACAAAGGTCCATCTAGTCAAGGCTATGGTTTTTCCAGTAGTCATGTATGGATGTGAGAATTGGATGGTGAAGAAAGCTGAGTGCTGAAGAATTGATGCTTTTGAACTGTGGTGTTGGAGAAGACTCTTGAGAGTCCCTTGGACTGCAAGAAGATCCAACCATTCCATCCTAAAGGAGATCAGTCCTGGGTGTTCATTGGAAGGACTGATTTTGAAGATGAAACTCCAATAGTTTGGCCACCTGATGTGAAGAGTTGACTCATTGGAAAGGACCCTGATGCTGAGAAGGATTGGGGGCAGGAGGAGAAGGGGACGACAGAGGATGAGATGGTTAGATGGCATCACCGACTCGATGGACATGACTTTGAGTAAACTCCGGGAGTTGGTGAAGGACAGAGAGGCCTGGAGTGCTGCGGTCCATTGGGTCACAAAGAGTTGGACACGACCGAGCGACTGAACTGAACTGAACAAATGTTAAGAGAAATAGTAATTCCTATTGTTAATACTGGAGTTCCAAGAAATAAATGTTCTCCGATTCAGAAACCTTTTGATTCTTTATAAATATTCATGTTATATTCTTTCTTATGAATATTTGTGGATGCATATTTCTAACACTGTTCACTAAAACAACTAAGGAAATACTCAGTTGAAAATCTCCAACTTAAAACAATGGAAATTTATCTCAAGGAGATAAATATTCTCTTCATACATATGATAGAGTATGTGTGGTGTATTTGTATGTGTATGTGTGTGTAGTTAAAATTAAATGTAATTTTATCCCAGAAAACTGTAAATGAAAGAATATGTAACTGATCTTGGTGAAAACTGAGGAAAATTTAGAATTTCCAGTTATACTTTTGTTTTTCATTTAATAGTATTAAGCATTGTGCTAGGATCTAGGAATATAGAAGTGAGATATGTACATTACATACATATATATGTAATGAATATGCATGTAAATGTGTATACACATATGTATATATGTCTTCTTTAAGGCACTAGTGAGCGATATATATGTAATGAGGATAATAATGGCACAGAACATTTTTTTTTAATATATACTGATGTGTAGGCATTGAGAGAGAGGAGAGGAAGAGAAAGAGACAGCATGGCAATCTCTACAACTATGAACTGTTCAGAAAAGAAGTTCAAATGTGTGAATTCATTTCTTCTGTGTAATTTCTGGCAACTGTGAGAATTTGAAGTCACTCTATTGTCCTACTGATTTTTAAGATGGTGGTAAACTTTTGCTTTTACTGACTTCTACTCTTCTGATTGTCCACCATTCCATTCTTGCCAACTCTCTAGGCCATGGCTAATACAGTGAGATGCTATTCATGTCATCTTATATTGGGTGTGAAGCAATTTAATAAGAGCTGTTGTTGATGATGCTATGAAAGTGTAGATTGACATACTATTTCCAGTTTTGACAGAGGTAATTCATCCATAGCCAAGTGTGTTCGAAATTGCCACCTCATCACTGATCACACTGAGTGCTAGGACTGGCAGAAAGAATGTAACTGACTGTTGTGTTTTCTGACCAGCATGGCACAGGTATGCCATCGGCAGACCAAAAAGAAAGGGTTTTCTGGCGATTAATGAAGAAAATCAAAGCACTCCTTGAAAGCAGTAGTTTACTATTTCTATCGCTAAACAATAATACTGGCCTACCTACTCTGTGCCAAGGGCTACCCTGGTGGCTCAGTGTTAAAGAATCTGCCTGCACGCAGAAGATGTTGGTTCGATCCTTGGGTCGAGAAGATCCCCTGGAGATGGAAATGAAAACCCACTCCAATATTCTTGCCTGGGAAATCGCATGGTCAGAGGAGACTGGCAGGATACAGTCAATGGGGTCACAAGAGTGAGACATGACTAAGTAACTAAACAACAACAACATTCTGTGCCAGGCATTGTTCTAGATGCAAGAAGCAAATACACCTCTGAGCAGAACAAATCTTGTATTTTGCCCTAACGTTCATAATCTAACATATTCATAGACTTTATTTTGGGGAGTCACTAAGGAAAGTCTAACTATAAAACTTTAGATAAAATGCAAATTATTTGTTCCAAGGGTATAATCACATGTAAAAGATTCTCAAAAAAATAAAAATAAAAACATTGGGTATATATACATTCTTCAAAAGAGGAAAGACATTCAGAAAACCTAAAACATTATTCTCAAATGTAGTCCAATAACTTGTCATCTGTCATGATAAAATCATACTAGAAAATGCTCCAGCCATCTCTCCTTATCAATTAGAAATATATATTAACAGATTAAAGTCTTTCAGATTTGCTGCAATGCAAAAACTACTACTTGTGACTGAATTCCATGTTTTTCAAACCTGAATTTTTTTATGAAAATTGTTTTTCACTGATAATTTACCTTGTGGAATTAGTATTTCATAGAATAGCTTTTGAGGCACCTTGGTTTAGTTAGTATATCTATATAGGTTCATATAAAACTTCAAAATAAGATCATGTACTCCTGCTAAGGTAAAGATATTTTTACTGCAGGAAAAATTGGGCAGAATGGTTATATTTCTTAATTATAATCTATATTCATGTTTCTTCCTTATAAATAATCATCCTCATCTGTATCAAGAATGCAACATGGTCATCAAAAATGCAAGTTATAAAGGAATCAAAGATTTATTCAACTGCATGATAAATTTTATTACAAACTAGCATTACTCAAAATTTCACTAAAATTCTCCTTTTCGTGGGGTTTTTTAATTGTTTTAGTTTAGGAATAAAAATAGGAGTAAAACTTTGACCATGTCTATCCCATGTGGCATTTATATTGAGACAAAAGTACTGTAAGTTTGCAAGAACCTAACTCTAGGGACCTAAACCTAGGAAACACTAGGGAGCTTCACTTTAAAATACCCAGCTGTCCTTATTTCTAACACTGGAAGCAAGTTCGGTAGAACCATAAACTCACTTTTAGGGCTAATACTAAACTCTGAGCCTGTATTTTGGAGGAAAAAAAAGAAATCAAGATCTAGCTATTTAATGAAACTCAGTTTATTTATGATGAATAAAAATTGTATTTTCAAAAAGAATCTGAGGTCTTCAGATGGATTCTGTGAAAGTGTGATTGCCATTTATAACTATGACATTAAGCTTTTCATAGATTACAGAAGGATTTAACGGTTAGGAATAATAAATAACCTGAGACAATCAACCTAGAACGGCCTTCACCATCTTATTCTGCAGGTCACTTGAAGAACTGTCAGGAAAGCAACCTATTAGAGGAGAATTAGTTTTGATTAAGCTAATGTTTTCTCTTAACTATTTTTCTTAACTTCAGAGAAGATGTTCATTTATATCAATTGACTAGGGTGTTCTATAACAAGGTCATCCATACTCAAAAATAGATTAACTTTTAACCTGTTTCAGGGATGAAGCATTTTAAAGATTCCACGCCACTTTTTGTACCAGCAGAATTTTAAAAATGAGTTAGGAAGAAGCAAAGCAGGTCATGAGATGTGGAGACTAGGTACAATTTTTGTATCTTAATAAACAGTAAAATAACAAATAGAAAATACAAAAAAGAAACAGAAAATTGTTTCAGCTAGTAAAGCTCTTTATTTCTTGAATGATAAAGAGGAAAAGAATCAAGTGTGCATCCTTATGTATCTTATACACATGAATGTAATAACTTGGTAATATTTGTTAATGCTGATTATTATAAAATAAAACTAAGAAAGGAAGCTAAGAAGTAGTTACAAGGTAAATTTTGTTAACAATTCATATATTATTTTTATTCATTAAATTGAGAAATAATCATTTGAATAGACATCTGTAGACATTTTAGACAAAATGTTAGAATAATAACAGAATAATTATATCCTTCACTTCCCACTCCCACTGAAAGAAATAATTGAAAAAGAGAGAGAGAGAAAATGTGTATCAAGATGTAAAAACAAGGACTTCCCTGGTGGTCCAGTGGTTAAGAATCCACCTGGCAATGTAGAGGACACGGGTTCGATCCCTAGTCCAGGAAGATTCCACATGTCACAGGGTAACTAAGCCTGTGTGTCACAACTACTGAACCCCACGTGTTTTAGAGCCATGCTCTGCCACAAGAGAAGCCACTGCAATGAGAAGCTTGAGCACCGCAACTGGAGAGTACCCCCACCTCACTAAAACTAGGGAAAGCCTGCGAGCAGCAGCAAATATTCAGCCAAGCAAAGTTAATGAAGTAATCTTTTCTTGTTTTTATAAATTTATTTATTTTTAAGTTTATTTATTTTTTAGTTGAAGGACAATTGCTTTACAGAATTTTGTTTTCTGTCAAACATCAACATGAATCAGCCATAGGTGTACATATGCCCCCTCCCTCTTGAACCTCTCTCCCACCTCCCTCCCCACCTCACTCCTCTAGGGTGATACACAGCTCCTGTTTGAGTTCCCTGAAACATACAGCAAATTCCCATTGTTTAAGAACGAAAAAAAAAGAAAACTTTGGATAGGTGTTATTGGTGTACTTGATACAATTTCAAATCTACAAGCTTGATAGAAGCAGTGAGAATCTGTCTCACTCCTCTCTCACTCCATCTGATCCCCTTTCCCTCTACCATCCAAAAAAAAAGAGAACAGTGTTTAGGATATAAAGATTGGGGAGATCTTTAAAAAACTCTCTCTGACCTTCCCAACTAAAAAAATGACAGATGAAGGTAAGGAGTCTGGGGTCTCATCTCTTCCCACTGGTTAAAGAGGGATTTTAGGGGCCTCAGATTCCCTCCCACTGTAGAAAGTCATGCCAGTTGAATTTAGCCATGGCAACTTCATATGACTCTATGAAGAGCAAAGAAAAACCTCAACAAAGAAAAAGCCTCAGGATTTATGATAGAAGTTAAGTATCATGTTCTGTGAGTTTCACAAAGATGCTTTCATTTTTAAAAAGGGCCCCCAAGGCATTCATGGTTATCTATAAATTCAACTCTTTTTGTTCATTGGTCCCATACTATGTTTTTGAACTAGAAATTTACCAAGTAGTTTTAATTTTTTCACCTCCATTCCTTGAGGTCCTCAGGTAAAATGTGGCCAGGAATGTCAACCAGCAATGAAAACACTCTCAGTCCTTAAATACATATATAAGCCAATGCAGTGCAGCTTTGCCCACATCTGTATACAAACAAATGAATAGCATCAAATCTTAGATGTTTCTACTGATCAAATGATCTTCCTGAAGATCCAAAGAAAGTGGAAGATGCTGTGACCTGCAACAGGTTTACTGTTCAAAATATGAAGTAAAACGTACACCTAATTTAGACAAAATTCCAAAGAAAAGTCTATCCATAAAATGAATACAGCAAAAGAAAGATTTATAAGATTAAGACACACTGTAAAGGTAAATAACATAATTATTGAGTTAAAACTATAATGTTAATTGTGAAGAACAGCAGATACTGATAAAATTTTTAAAAAGAGAATACTAAGTTACCCATAAAGAAAGTTAGAAAATTTTCCTAACAAAAAAACAATAGAGAAGTCTTGATTTTTCAATGAGAGGAAAAAAAAAAACATGAAGTTATACCAAGTGTGTGGTTGGTTTTAATACTATCAGTTAATAGAAAACAAATTTATTAAAGAAAGTTACATAGTTGATGTGTTTTCTTAGATTATGCAAATGATCAATACAATCTCAGTATAGAAGTTCCAGAGCAAAGAGAAATAAATTATAGCTTAAGCAATACAAATGTAGCCAAAGAAAGGAAATAAAATATTGCCCTAATATACCGTACCAAACTTGACAATAAGTTATATGTTCAAAATTAATTTTAAGAGAAACACTCCTGAAAATGGATACTCTTGTATAATTCTATATTGTCTCTGCCATGGGGTAGGAAACTCAATCATACATACATATATTTTAAACGTGCTTTCTAAATTGTCATTTCTATTTCTATGAAATGAATCTAAGAACAGACTCATAAATATGCAAAAAGACTTAGGTTCATCTTTGTTCATTGAAGCCTATTGAAATCACTTTTAGAGATTGAACAATAAAATTATATCTGTATAAATAAATATTGTGTATTTATTCAATAATTTGAAAAGAATGTTTCAAATTATTATGTTAGGTAAAAATATCAAATACAAGCTGGATGACAGTATCAACCAGTATTATAGCTATTTTACAGTAATATATCTAAATAAATAATAAAATATACTATTGACTAAATATTCTCTTGATATTTAAATTATGGAAGATATCAATTTTCACATTATGCTTTCTATATTGTCATATTTTCTGCCAGGTGTATCAGTAATCTTATGTAATCATAAAAACTATGTTATTTGTACTAATAAATAAGACTCTAGATGTGTCACTTTGAAGTTTTCAAGGATAGTTTATCAAACAAAATAAATCTCTAGAATTCCAGTAAAGAAAATATTGTTATCCATAAAGAAATGAAAATCTAAGCAACATTATTGATTTTTCTGCAAAACTAAACTGTAAAAGAAAAATTTTAAAATAGCCACAAACTGCTGAAAATAAATTTGTGATTCCAAAGCAGTTTGAATATAGCCATCGAAATTCTCAGATTTGTGTGATCTCAGAACATGTGTCAACTATGTAACCCTCTTTAATAAACTTGTTAGCTATTAAATGACAGTTTTAAACCCAGTCACACATGTAGTCTAATTATAGTTTAAATTTGGTTACAAAACCAATTAAAATCTGCAATGTAAGAAAAATTCAAATAGCATAATTTATGACTCCATTTAAAATTTAAAATGTCAAGTAGATGTGTGAAAACCTGGAAACATATCTCAAAAGAAGCATTAAAGTTATCTTGTAAAATATTTTCTTTGATAGACACTTAGCTTAATGAAGATAAAAGAATCTCTGAAAGGACCTCCAAAGTCATCAACAGAATTAAAAGAAATGTGCCATTTCTTCAAGATCTTTGCAGAGAATAGTATAATAGTAAATCAAGGCCATATAATAGAATTATAAAGGAAAAACACTTAAAATGAGTAAAATCAAAAATTTAAAAATGTATGTATTTGAAAATTGAATAGGTTCATAATAGAAAAATAAACATGAAAGTGAATTTTATATATATATATAAAATAAATACACCTATTAAAATCAAAAGAGAGACACTCACACATTAGGCTGTAAAGACACTAGTATTCTATGGCATCTTTCTTAATAAGGGACACTCCTAAATCATCTTCTAAACACTACACACATGATAGAGCTACTAGAAAAATAATAATTGCACCACAACCATTGGCTATATTTTTATATATGAGTAGGACCATTCACAGGGAGAAGGCAATGGCAACCCACTCCAGTACTCTTGCCTGGAAAATCCCATGAATGGAGGAGCCTGATAGGCTGCAGTCCATGGGGTCGCTAGGGGTCTTACACGACTGAGTGACTTCACGTTCACTTTTCACTTTCATGCATTGGAGAAGGAAATGGCAACCCACTCCAGTATTCTTGCCTGGAGAATCCCAGGGAAGGGGGAGCCTGGTGGGCTTCCGCCTACGGGGTCGCTCAGAGTCGGACACGACTGAAGCGACTTAGCAGCAGCAGCAGCAAGACATTTGGGTGATGGTCAGCAAAATAGGAATTGCTAGCACTCACCCCTGACCCCGAAACATCAACTTGAAGAAGTCTCTGTGCATGAAAAAAACCTTCACAAAAGTCCAGGTGAGAGCTGATGGTAAGTGGGTAAAGAACAGTAATAAGAAAAGACACATTGAGGTAGAAGATAGATTCACAGTATCCCCATCTTGCTCGCCAACCGTTAGCAGACCAGCATGGAGACACCCTCCCTGCGGTGAGCACTCAGCTTCACTTTGAATTCCAGATCTGATCCGTCCATCCCAACACCAGGTGACTCATGCAGTCTTAAGCAGCTCCCAGTGGGCTACTGTGACTTCAGTCTGCTGGCTAACTATGGGTGCTGGATCCAATGGCCCCAGTAGCTCCCAATGGGCTCCCGTCTCACCCTAGTGTGCCTACTGTTTCAGTGGCTCCAGGAAGCCCCTGAAGCTTCGTGCAGCTTCCTTGGTTTCAGGGCCCTGGAAGGCCCAGTGACTGGAAGCCCTCAGGCAGCTCTCATGGCTCCAGGTGGCTTTGAAATGACCTATGAAACCACAGGTCTGATTCACCCATACCAGCAGGCTCCCATGGCCACTGGTGGCTCCTGTGGCACTAGGCTCTCAGTGGGCCCTTTTCTTTATCCCTCCCACTAAGTTGGCACTTGATCTTATATATTAATAAACATATGAAGACTCTGAAAGCTAGATAAGTAGAAAGACTGATGAGGCACCTCAAAGTCGAAAGAAGATCACAGTGGTGAGTTAGAAAGAAAACTTTTAACCAACAACCACTTTATTCCACGCAAAGTTCACAAGAAAAACATATGGCTCTATCCCCATGCATGCTAACAGAGGACAAGTAAAGATCCTGTACTTCTACCCTTGCCCAGCTGAAAAGAGGCAACCAATATCCTCTCCAGTCCCTGCTACAGTGGTAGCAGAGAAGACTGAGAGAGAGCTGAGACTTTCATTCCCATCAGGCAGTAATAAGCCTTCTCTCTTGGGGAGTCAATGAAGACTGTGTGGGATATCTGGACTTCAACCTTCATCTAGCAGTAATGAGTGCTCCTCCCATTCCCCAGTGGTATCAGGGGGGATCTTGTGGATAATCAGGACTTTCACCACCATCAAGCAGTAATGAGGTCCCACCTTTCATGTGTCAATTGAGTTCACACGAGAAACAGTAAGTAGGCATACATGCCTTCCCCAAGCAAGGTGGTATAATGGAAGAACAGTGGAGAGCAAAATGACAAAATGACCCACCAGTAATGAGAATCTCTTTGTGTATTAGCTGCAGCCAAGTGGGGAAACTAGAATCCATCTCCTCCTGGCAGTAAAGAGGTGGTAACTCCCTTTCTTGCCAAAGTGGTCTCAGAAAAAGGCAACTAAAACAAAAGGTTTAAGTAAGAGCCAGTTTTATAATACTCAGAATGTCCAGGTTTCATTTGAAAGTCACTTATCATACTAAGTACCAGAAAGATATCAAACTGAATGAAAAAAAAAAAAGACAAGATACCAATGCTAAGATGAGAGAAATGTTAAAATTAGCTAAGGGAGATATTAAAGCAGTCATTTTAAAATACTTCAACAAGTAACTAGAAGCATGCTTCAAATACATGAAAAATAGTCTTAGCAAAATATAACTATCAGTAAATAAATACAAACAAAACCAATGGAAATTTTACAACTGAAAAAACACAAATTCTAGTAATTAGAATGTCTACCACAACTATGTTCATGAACCTGAAGATTCAACATAGAAAAGATGCCATTTCTCCCAAATGGATATATGTATTTTATATAGTTCCTATGAAAATCCAAGCATGATATTTTCAGATATAAAAGGGTAATTTGAAAATTTATATAGAAAGCAAAGAAACTATAATTGCTAAAACAATTTTCCGAAAGAAAATTGAAGAGGGAGGAATCTGTCTACATGGTTTCAAGACATTTATATAGCTACACTAATCATGATGATGTGGTACTGGCAGATAAATTAATGGAAGAGAATCCAGAAATAACCCCCCAAAATATGCCAACAATAAAGATGTTGGCAAAGTGCAATAAAATAGCAACATCATTAGCCACTAGGAAATTGCAGATTTAAACTACAATCTATAATGCCTATCAGAATAACTAAAATTAAAAAATAGTGAAAACACCAAAAGATGATAAGGATTCAGACAAACTGAATCACTCATATACTGCTAGTAGGAATGTAAAATCATACAGTCACTTTGAATAACAAGTGATATCTTAAAAACCAAATGATACGAAAGTCTCTCAGTCGTGTCCAAATCTGTGACCCCATTGACAGAGAGTCCATGGAATTCTCCAGGCCAGAATACTGGAGTGGGTAGCCTTTCCCTTTTCCAGGGGATCTTCCCAACCCAGGGATGGAACCCAGGTATACATGCTATTATTAATACCATTCAGCAAAGAGCCTCTTGATAAGGATGAAAAGAGGAGAGTGAAAAAGCTGGCTTAAAACTCAACATTCAAAAAACTGAGATCATGGCATCCGGTTCCATCGCTTCATGGCAAATAGATCCCCATCTAACAGTGACAGATTTTATTTTCTTGGCCTCCAAAATCACTGCAGACAGTGACTGAAGCCATGAAATTAAAGGATGCTTGCCCCTTGGAAGTAAAGCTATGACAAACCTGGACAGCATATTAAAAAACAAAGAGATCACCTTGTCGACAAAATCCCATGTGGTCAAAGCTATGATGTTTCCAGTAGTCATGCTATGGATGTGAGAGTTGGACCATAAAGAAGGCTAAGCACCGAATAGTTGATGCTTTCAAATTGTGGTGCTGGAGAGGACTCTTGCAAGTCCCTTAGATGGCCAGGAAATCAAACCAGTCAATCCTAAAGGAAATCATCCCTGAATATTCATTGGAGGGACTGCTGCTGAAACTGAAGCCCCAATACTTTGACCATCTTACATGTAGAACCAACTCACTGGAAAAGACCCTGATGCTGGAGAAGACTGAGGGCAGGAGAAGAAGGAGGAGGCAGAGGATGAGATGGTTTGATAGCATTACTGACTCAGTGGACATGAATTTGAGCAAACTTCTGAGGCTTCCCAGGTGGCTCAGTGGTAAAGAATCTACTTGCCAATGCAGGAGACTTGGGTTGGATCCCAAGTTAGGGGAGATCCTCTGGGTTAGGAAGATCCTCTGGAGGAAGAAATGGCAACCCATTCCAGTATTCTTGCCTAGAAAATGGCATGGACAGAGGAGCCTGGTGGGCCATAGTTCTTGGGTTGCAAAGAGTCATATGTGACAAAGCACACACACATCCCAGAAGATAGTGAAGGACAGGAAAGCCTGGCATGCTGAAGTCAGTCCATGGGGTCGCAAAGAATTGGACACAACTTAGCAACTGAACAACAAACCACTCAGCAATGTGCTTCTGAGGATTTATCTCATAGAAATGAAAATTTATGAACTCATGTTCACTATACATGAATGTGTAAAACAGCTTTATATGTAGTAGCCAAAGCCTGGAAACAACCCAGATGCAGGTTAACGGTTAAACAAACCATTTCAGCAGGTTAATAATTACATTATCATATGCAAAATAGATACCCAATGGGAATTTGCTGTGTGACTCAGGAAACTCAAACAGGGCCTCTGTATCAAGCTAGAGGGGTGGGATGGGGAGAGAGATGGGAGGGAGGTTCTAAAGGGAGGGGATATATGTATACCTATGGCTGATTCATATTGAGGTTTGATAGAAAACAGCAAAATTCTATAAAGCAATTATCCTTCAATAAAAAAATAAATTAAAAAACAAAAGCAAAACTGTGATACATCCATATCATGGACTGCTACTGCTAACTCGCTTCAGTCGTGTCCGACTCTGTGCGACCCCATAGACGGAAGCCCACCAGGCTCCCCCATCCCTGGGATTCTCCAGGCAAGAACACTGGAGTGGGCTGCCATTTCCTTCTCCAATGCATGAAAGTGAAAAGTGAAAGTGAAGTCGTTCAGTTGTGTCTGACTCTTAGCGACCCCATGCACTGCAGCCTACCAGGCTCCTCCGTCCATGGGAGTTTCCAGGCAAGAGTACTGGAGTGGGGTGCCATTGCCTTCTCCAATATCATGGACTACTACACAGAAATACAAAAGGAACTAACCATTGATACACACAATAACTTGAATAAATCTCCAGAACCTCATGCAGAGTGAAGAAAAATTCAGTTGTCAAAGATTACATACTTTGTCACTCCATTTGTAGAATACTTCTGAAATGAAAACATTATAGATACTAAGAATAAAGCAGCAGTTTGGGGAAGGTTAGAGCAGAGTGGAGTTGGGAGCGAAGTGGGCATGGTCATAAAAGGTAACACAGGGATTCTGGTAGTGTTGGAAATATGCATCATGTCAATATTCTGGATGTGAGGTTGCACTAGAAGTTTGCAAGATATCGCCCTTGGGGAAAAACTGAATAAAAGTTACATTGGATCTCTCTGATTGCTTCTTAAAACTGTGAATAAATCTATAATTATTTCAAAATAAAAACTTCAATTAAATATAAATAAAAATTTATGTTAGAAATGCTAACAAAAACATGAAATAATAAATAGAAATACAAACCCAGTTTACATAAAGTTATACCATAAACAATTACAAGAACATCTGTAAATTGTGAAAATTTTTGCTGCATATAATAATCTGATAATAGAGAAAGTAAACCTAAGAAAAAAATTACAGAAGAAATTTATAATTTAAATAAACCTAGAGAAATATTTCACCTCAATCTAATTATGATTAGATTATCTAATTATGGCTTTTGACAAAATATTTTTTTGTCTCCCAAATTAACATATTTTAAAGTTGATCCTCAGTGACAGGGAATCTAAGGAAAATTCCTTGGAAGCAGATATATTCTTTTCTCAAGCTCTTTTCTGAAAGCAACTTATCAATTTGTATCAAGAATTTTCAAAAAAATTGTTGCCATTTCTCCAATAATTCTGTAAGAATCTATCCTTAGATAGTATTAAAAATCACTGTCAAGGCATTGGAATTTTTACAGAATGGTTTGACTTTGGTTTTATAATCCATAAAATGAATATGAAAATATATCTGTGTCTTTCCAAGGACAAAATAATTTAAAAGCTCTTGATTAAATTCAGACTACCACAGGGCAGGAAGATAGAAGTACGAGAAAGGCAGCGACATCTACTGAGTTAAGGCAAATATACAAGGAGAAGCTGCATTTTCCATCATCCATCAACAGGATAAAATGTAAAAGGTCATTATAAGAAATGATCACAATATGTCTCATACTAAATCTTCTCTTCTTCAGCAAAGGACGAAAATCTCTACAAAGAATTCAGATCCATTATTGACTGGCTTTTCTGAAGTTTTGCCAACTAGAAATTTTAAAAATAGAGGCCTCAGAGAAAACTGACATCAATTATAACACAACACCACTTTCACAAAAAGAACTATAGAGGCAGTGACAGCAGGGACATACAGTAGTTACATAGGATGTGTTTATTTCAAATTCCCTGTAGAGAGAATGGCTCAAACTGTATGTTTATGGGAATGAAATGACTACCTTACACTTTCATAACACTTTCTGTATTTATTTTTTTAATTAGTTTATTTTCTATTTTTTAACTTTACAATATTGTATTGGTTTTGCCATACATTGACATGAATCCACCATAGGTGTACATGTGTCCCCTTCCAGAAGCCCCCTTCCATTTAGAATTCTTTCTTATGCATCACCTACATTTCTTACCTGTGTTTATACATTCAGTAACCAGGTGCAAGTCTTACCTCTTACATCTAATTTATTAATTGTATATTTATGGAAAGAAAGACTCAGAGAAACTGACTGTTTTGATGTTAACCACATGGCTAATAAGAAATGGAACCAAGGTTTTAGTCTAGGTCTTCAAACTTGAAAAATTGTTTCACATACCTCACTTTATATTTACATAAACATACTGATATTTCTCCTCCCTGACTTATTTTATTTTAGAAAATTTTGTCATCATGTATTCTACCGTATTTTCTGTTCTCCATTTCTTTTCTGCTTATAGAAGATTACATTTACTCATACTCTAATTGGTGCGTTTGAACTGTGGTGCTAGAGAAGATTCTTGAGAGTCCCTTGGACTGCAAGAAGATACAACCAGTCAATCCTAAAGGAAATCAACCCTGAATATTCATTGAAAAGACTGTTGCAGAAGCTGAAGCTCCACTACTTTGACATACGATGTGAAGAGCCAGGCGGCTTCCCTTGTAGCTCCATCGGTAAAGAATCTGCCTGCAATACAGGAGACCTGGGTTCGATTCCTGGGTTGGGAAGATCCCCTGGCAACCCGCTCCAGTATTCTTGCCTGGAGAATCCCTTAGACAGAGGAACCTGGAGGGCTATAGTCCATAATGTCACAAGAGTCAAATACAACTTAGCAATTAAACCACCACCACCGTGAAGAGCCAACTCATTGGAAAAGACTCTGATGCTGGGAAAGATTGAAGGCAAAAGGAAAAGGGGCTGGCATAGGATGAGATGGTTAGATAGCATACCGACTCAATGGACATGAAATTGAGCAAACTGTGGGAGACAGTGGAGGACAGAGGAGATTGGCATGCTACAGTCCATGGGGTCCCTAAGAGTTGGACATGACTTAGTGACAAAATAACAATAACAATGGTCTAAAAATGTTCCATATGAAGCTGAGAATTCTTTTTCCTTATTTCTTCTCATTTTTTTCCAATGGGAAAGAAAAGGGATAAAAAGAGACTTGATCAATTGTTCTGGATTTTCTACATACTTAGGAGCTCTGTATCTCTGAGTCTCACGTTCTTTAACATACAAAATAGTAACAAAAATCACAATTAGCTATTGTGAAGAACAAAGTAACACGTGAAAGTTATTTTAAAGTGTATATGAATCAGTTTATATATTGTGAAATGTTTACCACAATAAGGTTAGTTAAGACATCTGTCACCTCACATAGTTGCCATGGGTGTGTGTTGCCTGTGTGTGTGTGTGTGTGTGTATGTGTGTGTGTGTCTGTGTATGAGAGATGAGAACTTTTAAGATCTACTGTCAGTAATTTTCAAGTACAAAATATAAGTATTGCTAACTATAGTGACCATGTTATACATAATATATACATAGATCTATATACATAGATCTCAATAACTTAATTCATCTTCTGGTTGGACATTGTACCCTTTTGACCAACATCTCCCCAGCCCTCCCCACCCCACAGCCACTGGCAACTACCATTCTACTGTCCATTTCTATGAATTCAGCATTTTAAGATTTTAAACATTCTAATAAATCTTTACTGATAAAGATAATAGATATTCTTTGTTGGAGAAATATGTTCAGTGAAATTTAACTTATACTTTCTCTACTGAAAATAGCAGGTCTCTTAATGAGAATAATTAGATCAGCATCAAAGCACTTCATACTTAAAAATATGTCATATTTCTCCATGTGTAGTCATTCTTTAATTTCCACACAAAGTTAAATGTAATTTGAAATAATAATATATGCTCTAACCTGGGTTCACTGATGGTTGATAAAGACTAGGAAACAGAAACTTTGTCTTTTCAATTTTCACTTTACCCAGCTTTGCTTGCATTTTTGTTGGCAAAAAGATACATATGAAATGCATCACAAAAGGTATGTGATCCATACTATGATATTTAAAATGCGCTATGAATCATTAATTAAAGTCAGCATCAAACAACACATCTTTACTCTAGCTGTCTTGTTACATTTTCTTTTCAGTGATTTCCTTTTTAAAATTCATATATATATATATACATATATATATGTATATATATATATATGTATCAGTTCAGTTCAGTTCAGTCGCTCAGACGTGTCCGACTCTTTGCGACCCCATGAATCGCAGCACGCCAGGCCTCTCTGTCCATCACCAACTCCCGGAGTCTACCCAAACCCATGCCCATCAAGTCGGTGATACCATCCAACCATCTCATCCTCTGTCATCCCCTTCTCCTCCTGCCCCCAATCCTTCCCAGCATTAGGGTCCTTTCCAATCAGTCAACTCTTCGCATGAGGTGGCCAAAGTATTGGAGTTTCAGCTACAACATCCGTCCTTCCAATGAACACCCAGGACTGATCTCCTTTAGGATGGACTGGTTGGATCTCCTTGCAGTCCAAGGGACTCTCAAGAGTCTTCTCTAACACCACAGTTCAAAAGCATCAATTCTGCGGCGCTCAGCTTTATTCACCATCCAACTCTCACACCCATACATGACTACTGGAAAAACCATAGCCTTGACTAGAGGGACTTTGTTGGCAAAGTAATGTCTCTGCTTTTAAATATGCTATCTAGGTTGGTCATAAACTTCCTTCCAAGGAGCAAGCGTCTTTTAATTTCATGGCTGCAATTACCATCTGCAGTGATTTTGGAGCCCCCCCCAAAAAAGTCTGATACTGTTTTCACTGTTTCCCCATCTATTTCCCATGAAGTGATGGGACCACATGCCATGATCTTAGTTTTCTAAACGTTGAGTTTTAAGCCAACTTTTTCACTCTCCTCTTTCACCTTCATCAAGAGGCTCTTTAGTTCTTCTTCACTTTCTGCCATAAGGGTGGTGTCATCCGCATAGCTGAGGTTATTGATATTTCTCCTGGCAATCTTGATTCCAGCTTGTGCGTCTTCCAGCCCAGCGTTTCTCATGATGTACTCTGCATATAAGTTAAATAAGCAGGGTGACAATATACAGCCTTGAATTACTCCTTTTCCTATTTGGAACCAGTCTAGTGTTCCCTGTCCAGTTCTAATTGTTGCTTTCTGACCTGCATACAGGTTTCTCAAGAGACAGGTCAGATGGTCTGGCATTCCCATCTCTTTCAGAATTTTCCACAGTTTATTGTGATCCACACAGTCAAAGGCTTTGGCATAGTCAATAAAGCAGAATTAGATGTTTTTCTGGAACTCTCTTGCTTTTTTGATGATCCAGCAGATATTGTCAATTTGATCTCTGGTTCTTCTGCCTTTTCTAAAACCAGCTTGAACATCTGGAATTTCACGGTTCACGTATTGCTGAAGCCTGGCTTGGAGAATTTTAAGCATTACTTTACTAGCGTGTGAGATGAGTGCAATTGTGTGGTAGTTTGAGCATTCTTTGGCATTGCCTTTCTTTGGGATTGGAATGAAACATGACCTTTTCCAGGCCTATGGCCATTGCTGTGTTTTCCAGACTTGCTGGCATATCGAGTGAAGCACTCTGACAACATCATCTTTGAGGATTTGAAATAGCTCAACTGGAATTCCATCACCTCCACTAGCTTTGTTCATAGTGATGCTTTCTAAGGCCCATTTGACTTCACGTTCCAGGATGTCTGGCTGTAGGTGAGTGATCACACCATCGTGATTATCTGGGTAGTGAAGATCTTTTTTGTACAGTTCCTCTGTGTATTCTTGCCACCTCTTCTTAATATCTTCTGCTTCTGTTAAGTCCATACCATTTCTGTCCTTTATTGAGCCCATCTTTGCATGAAATGTCCCCTTTGTATCTCTAATTTTCTTGAAGAGATCTCTAGTTTTCCCATTCTGTTGTTTTCCTCTATTTCTTTGCATTGATGGCTGAGGAAGGCTTTCTTATCTCTCCTTGCTATTCTTTGGAACTCTGCATTCAGATGGGAATATCTTTCCTTTTCTCCTTTGCTTTTCACTTCTCTTCTTTTCACAGCTATTTGTAAGGCCTCCTCAGACAGCCATTTTGCTTTTTTGCATTTCTTTTCCATGGGGATGGTCTTGATCCCTGTCTCCTGTACAATGTCACGAATCTCTGTCCATAGTTCATCAGGCACTCTGTCTATCAGATCTAGTCCCTTAAATCTATTTGTCACTTCCACTGTATAATCATAAGGGATTTGATTTAGGTCATACCTGAATGGTCTAGTGGTTTTGCCTACTTTCTTCAATTTAAGTCTGAATTTGGCAATAAGGTGTTCATGATCCAAGGCACAGTCAGCTGCTGGTCTTGTTTTTGCTGACTGTATAGAGCTTCTCCATCTTTGGTTGCAAAGAATATAATGAATCTGATTTCAGTGTTGACCATCTGGTGATGTCTATGTGTAGAGTCTTCTCTAGGGCCGAGAGGAGTTACTCCACATTCAAGGTCAGGAGGGGCCGTCGTGAGGAGATACCCCTTGTCCAAGGTAAAGTGCAACAGCTGCACTTTGCTGGAGCAGCCATGAAGAGATACCCCACGCCCAAGGTAAGAGAAACCCAAGTAAGACGGTAGGTGTTGAGAGAGGCCATCAGAGGGCAGACACACTGAAACTAAAATCACAGAACACTAGCTAATCTGATCACACAGACCACAGCCTTGTCTATCTCAGTGAAACTAAGCCATGCCATGTGGGGCCACCCAAGACAGATGGGTCATGGTGGAGATGTCTGTCAGAATGTGGTCCACTGGAGAAGGGCATGGCAAACCACTTCAGTATGCTTGCCTTGAGAACCCCATGAACAGTATGAACAGTATACATATATTTAAGTATGAATAAATAACAATCATTTATAATATTCACATTTATATATATTCAACAATTAAAGAAGACATGCCATATTTTAAAAACCTCTCAGTAATGTGTATTGACAAATCATAGTAGTAATTTTATGAAAAATATCCAGCAAATGCTTACTTTAATTATAGCATTATGCTGTGCTTATAACATTTTGAAGGAACTTCAGCTATCATTTATATTCATTTTAAAGGAAAATTGTTCATTTTCAAAAATTTGACAAGACAGCTAAGCTATTATTGGTTGTAAATTACTTGTATACCTTTCCTTCTTATTCCAATAAGCTAATGTCAAAATAAGTAAAAACAGCATAGCAATTAATGCTAATAATTGGTTCCTAGAATTGGTGACAAAGAAAGATTCTAATTTTTGTAGAGCCAATTTCAGAAGAAACTCTGATGTACTTTTACTGGTTTAGGTTCACTGAGAGAGAGAGTGGCCAACATACCGCCTTCTCTTTAAATACAAATAGTAGTCATATTAGATGTTTCCCAAGGTTCTAAATATTTTGCGCTAATAATATTTCAAGGAATAAGTACCATCTTCTGAATTCAGATGGCAAACTCCTAAAAAGTAGAATTTTCTGATTGTTCAGAGATTTTAAATATATTTTCTAAAGTTAAGGGTATTAATTATAGTCATTATTAGACTTGAAGGTAGACAAAAATGTGTATTGTTTTCTTTCCTGCATAAGAGATTTTCCTCCATAAGAGGTTCTTCTGTACTTTAAAGAGTCTTAATAATCCTGAAATAATACAGAAATTTGATATTGTATAAGAATAAATGAGAAAATCAGATCGATCAATTTCTGGTACTACATTTCTTTATGTAGATATTTCATGAAGTTATTCTATGTCTTCACAGTTTGTTTTCCTTAGAACCAGCATTTCCTGCATAAGTTAAGGAGATATTTGAATGTTGCTGTTGCTTGTCTATTTAAAAAGATGGAAAAAACTGTCATGAGCTCCAAAATGAACTGGTACAACCTGCAAGTTATTTCAGCTGAAACAGAATAGTTCACTATCTTACTGTCACCTGGTTGAGAAAAAACAATAGAACTGATAGAATAATAGAACAATTCTGATGGTACAAGTGGAAAAAGCTATGTAGTTCAGTTCAGCTCAGTTGTGTCTGACTCTTTGCGACCCCATGGACTGCAACAAGTCAGGCCTCCCTGTCCATCAGCAACTCCCTGAATTTACTCAAATTCATGTCCATTGAGTTGGTGATACCATCCAACCATCTCATCCTCTGTCATCCCCTTGTCCTCCTGCCTTCAGTCTTTCCCAGTATTACGGTCTTTTCCAATGAGTCATTTCTTTGCATCACGTGGCCAAAATATTGGAATTTCAGCCTCAGCATCATTTCTTCCAATGAATATTCAGGACAGATTGCCTTTAGGATGGACTGGTTGGATCTCCTTGCAGTCCAAGGGACTCTCAAGAGTCTTCTCCAACATCACAGAACAAAGGCATCAATTCTTCGGCACTCAGCTTTTTTTAAAGTCCAACTCTCACATCCGTGCATGACCACTGGAAAAACCATACCTTTGACTAGACAGATCTTTGTTGGCAAAGTAATGTTTCTGCTTTTTAATAAGCTGTCTAGGTTGATCATAACTTTTCTTTTAAGAAGCAAGTGTCTTTTAATTTCCTGGCTGCAGTCACCAGCTGCAGTGATTTTGGAGCCCCCAAAAATAAAGTCTGTCACTGTTTCCACTGTTTCCCCATCTATTTGCCATGAAGTGATGAGACCAGACGGCATGATCTTACTTTTCTGAACGTTGAGTTTTAAGACAACTTTTTCACTCTCCTCTTTCTCTTTCATCAAGAAGCTATTTAGTTCTTCTTTGCTTTCTGCCATAAGGGTTATGTCATCTGCATATCTGAGGTTAATGATATTTCTCCCAGCAATCTTGATTCAAGCCTGTGCTTCATCCAGTCCAGCGTTTCTCATGATGTACTCTGCATATAAGCTAAATAAGCAGGGTGACAATATACAGCCTTGACATACTCCTTTCCCAACTGGGAACCAGTCTATTGTTCCAAGTCCAGTTCTAACTGTTGCTCCTTGACCTGCATACAGATTCCTCAAGAGGCAGGTCAGGTGGTCTGGTATTCCCATCTCTTTAGAATTTTCCACAGTTTGTTGTGGTCCTCACAGTCAAAGGTTTTGGCATAGTTAATAAAGCAGAAATAGATGTTTTTCTGGAACTCTCTTGCTTTTTCAATAATCCAATGGATGCTGGCAATTTGATCTCTTGTTCCTCTGCTTTTTTTAAATCCAGCTCAAACATCTGGAAGTTCAGGGTTCACATACTGTTGAAGCTTGCCTTGGAGAATTTTGAGCATCACTTTTCTAGAGCATGAAATGAGTGCAATTGTGCAGTAGTTTGAGCATTCTTTGGCATTGCCTTTCTTTGGGATTGGAACGAAAACTGACATTTTCCAGTCCTGTGGCCTCTGCTGAGTTTTCCAAATTTCCTAGCATATTGAGTGCAGCACTTTCACAGCATCATCTTTCAGGATTTGAAATAGCTCAACTGGAATTCCATCACCTCCACCAGCTTTGTTCATAGCGATGCTTCCTAAGACCCATTTGACTTCTCAAACCAGGATGTCTAGCTCTAGGTCAGTGATCATAACATTATGATTATCTGGGTCATGAAGATCTTTTTTGTATAGTTTTTCTGTTTATTCTTGCCACCTCTTCTTAATATCTTCTGCTTCTGTTAGATCCCTACTATTTCTGTCCTTTATTGTGCCCATCTTTGCATGAAATGTTCCCTTGATGTCTCTTATTTTCTTGAAGAGATCTCTAGTCTTTCCCATTCTATTGTTTTCCTCCATTTCTTTGCATTGATCATTGAGGAAAGCATTCTTATCTCTGCTTGCTATTCTTTGGAACTCTGCATTCAAATGGGTATATCTTTCCTTTTATCCTTTGCCTTTTGCTTCTCTTTTCATAGCTGTTTTTAAGACCTCCTCAGATAACCATTTTGCCTTTTTACATTTCTTTTTCTCAGAGATGATCGTTATCACTGCTTCCTGTATGAGCTCTGCTGTTTAGGGCCACCCAAGGAGGATGGGTCATGGTGGAACATTCTAACAAAATGTGGTCCACTGGAGGAGGGAATGACAAATCACTTTAGTATTCTTGCCTTGAGAACCCTATAAACAGTATCAAAAGGCAAAAAGATAGGATACTGAAAGATGAACTCCCCAGGTCAGTAGGTGCCCAATATGCTACTGGAGATCAGTGAAGAAATAACTCCAGAAAGAATGAAGAGATGGAACTAAAGCAAAAACAGCAACCAGTTGTGGATGTTACTGGTGATGGAAGTAATGTCTGATGCTGTAAAGAGCAATATTGTATGGGAACTTGGAATATTACATCCATGAATCAAGGCAAATTGTAAGTAATCAAACAGGAGATGGCAAGAGTGAACATCGACATTTTAGGAATCTGCGAACTAAAATGGACTGGAATGGGTAAATTTAACTCAGATGACCATTATATTTACTACTGTGGGCAAGAGTCCCTTAGAAGAAATGGAATAGCCATCATAGTCAACAAAAGAGTCCGAAATGCAGTACTTGGATGCAATCTCAAAAATGACAGAATGATCTCTCTTTGTTTCCAAGGCAGACCATTCAATATCACAGTAATCCAAGTTTATGCCCTGACTAGTAATGCTGAAGAAGCTGAAGTTGAACTGTGCTATGAAGAACTATAAGACCTTCTAGAACTAATACCCCCAAAAGATGTCTTTTTCATTATAGGGAGCTGGAATGCAAAAGTAGGAAGTCAAGAAATACGTGTAGTAACAGGCAAATTTTGCCTTGGAATACAGAAAAAAGCAGGGGAAAAATCTAATAGAGTTTTGCCAAGAGAATGCACTGGTCATAGCAAACACACTGGTCATAGCAAACACCCTCTTCCAACAACACAAGAGAAGACTCTACACATGGATATCACCAGATGGTCAATACCAAAATCACATTGGCTATATTCTTTGCAGCCAAAGATGGAGACGCTCTATACAGTTAGAAAAAGAAGACTGGGAGCTGACTATGGCTCAGATCATGAACTCCTTATTGCCACATTCAGACTTATATTGAAGAAAGTAGGGAAAACCAGTAAACCATTCAGGTATGACCTAAATCAAATCCCTTACGATTATACAGTGCAAGTGACAAATAGAACAAGGGATTACATCTGTTAGAGTGCCTAAAGAAATATGGACGGAGGTTCATGACATTGTACAGGAGGCAGTGATCAATACTATCCCCGAGAAAAAGTAATACAAAAAAGGCAAAAGCTATGTAAACTCCATGCAATAGTAAGCATGTGCTACTGATCCTTAGCGGGCTTCCCTGATATCTCAGTTGGTAAAAAATCCACCCGCAGTGCAGGAGACCCTGGTTCAATTCCTGGGTTGAGAAGATCCCCTGGAGAAGGATAGGCTACCCACTCCAGAATTCTTGGGTTTCCCTTGTGGCTCAGCTTGTAAAGAATCCACCCACAATGTGGGAAACATGGGTTCGATCCCCAGGTTGCGAAGATCCCCTGGAGAAGGGATAAGGCTACCCATTCTAGTATTCTGGCCTGGAGAATTCCATAGACTATACAGGGTCGCAAAGAGTCGGACACGACTAAGCAAATTTCACTTTCACTTTCTTTCACTGATCATTAGGGCAGAGGTACATTGCTTTAGCTATTGCTCAAAGACTTCTCATGGGAAGTGGTTACATTCTCATTTTTTAAATTAAAAACATTAAAGTCCATTCAGAGTAGTCAGGTACATTGTGCACATTACTCAGCACTCAAGGGAACAATGAAAGTTCAAACCCAAACTTACTGATTTCTCAAATTGATGTTAAGGTCTCCAATATGAACAAGAGATTAAGTGTAGTTGGTATAAATTGCTGAGAACGATCGAAGGAAAGATGATTTAATATCTAATACAGGAGAATGAGGTATTGAGAGAAGCTCAAATCATGGGACCTTCTGGAGTGATCAGTGCCAGCTGAGTTAACGACACTCCTGATGCACTCATTCCAAGGTAGTCTCTCTCTGACTGTACCTCTCTCCTTCCTTAATGATATATGAGACTTGGCTGCTCCAAGTGATTTTTAGAAACATTACTGTGAAATACACTCCATTATTTTTATGTATCCTGACCAGGGTCAGTAAAACCTCCACTAACAGCTCCCTTGGGCTCATGTGTGTGTGTGCTCAGTCACTTCAGTCATGTCCGACTCTTTGCCATCCAATGGACTGTAGCCCACCATGCTCCTCTGTCCATGGGATTCTCCAGGCAAGAAGACTGGAGTAGGTTGCCATGTCCTCCTCCAGGGGATCTTCCTGACCCAGGGGTCGAATCCGTATCTCTTATGTCTCCAGCATTGGCAGACGGGTTCTTTACCACCAGGGCCACCTGAGAAGCCCACTTGGGCTCATACTGACCCATATTCCTCTTGAAGCCTATACAGCAAGGCCACAGTAGTGTCATGAAGGATCATAGATTTGATTTCCCTTGTTCTGATTGACCCTGTGTGTGTGTGTTAGTCACTTAGTCATGTCCAACTCTTTGTGATCCCATGGACACTAGCCAACTAGGTTCCTCTGTCTATGGAATTCTCTAGGCAAGAATACTGGAATATGTTGCCATTCCCTTCTCCAGGGGCTCTCCCTGACCCAGGGATTGAGCTCGTGTCTCTTACCTCTTCTGCACTGGCAGGCAGGTTCTTTAACACTAGTACCACCTGACCCTGATTTCCCTTAAATCTGCTGAGCATCACTCTTACCAACTTTAAATGTATTATAATACTACCTATTTCACAAGATTGTTGCAAGAATTAAAGAAGATAATACTGATGAAACAAATAGCTCAGAAGCTATGTTTAATAAAATGTTCATGAAGCTTTCACGTTTAATACAGCTTTTTCCTATTTGTCTACAATTCTCTCCAATGACTGACATTTCTTTGAGCCCTACTTCAGAACACCACCAAAAACACTAGAATTTTTGCTGAAATTCTCTTTCCCTGGTGACCACATGCCAACTTTTTATTATGTACAGTGTGCTCACTTTATTCATATTCTCTGTCTTTAGCAGACCTATAGGCACATTAAAATCATTGACTCTTTTCCTTTAGAATTAGTTGTAATGTCTTTCATTGTGTCTTTCAGTGTTATAACACAAATAACTTTATAGTACAGGCCCACATCCTCCAATTTTTTAGGCCCACCACATCCAGAGAATGAGGTGGGCTCAAAAATGGTTTACCCTCATTTTCCAAAGCTCATTTCCCAAAACCATGATATTGAGCATGCATTGATTAAATTGAAATTATTTATTTCATTTCTTATTAGATAGTGACCTTTTTGTCTTCTTTCTTCTCCAGAATCCATTCTGGTAGAAGAAATCTTAATCTTGTCCATTGCTTTTACAGTTAAAGTGGATGGATTCAGTACAGATCGTCCAAGTCATTTTATCTTTACTTACAAAGGAAGCCTACTGGGTGATGGAACGATGCTTTATAACACTAGCAGTGCACTTCATTTGTAGTTATTAAACACTCAGCAGGCTTCCCACCACACTGACATTTGTTCCTCAGTCAAGGCTCCTGTTTGACATGGTCCCACTGTGTAAGGTGCCATTTACTGAAAATGAGAATTCAGCTTGGATAATTAATAAACGTCATGATGCTTTCAAACAAATGCATAACTTGTTATATGAGAAATAAAATGTGCAATCCAAGGACAAATAACAGGAACTCTCTAGTTTGGCTTATTAAAAGCTTAAGTGGACATCTGGCCCTGTCTTTTTCTGAGGGCAAGAAGCCACTCTGAAAAATCCCTAATGGATGGCGAGATGGTATGAATTTGGGCTAGCACACCAAGGGACATGAACTTGCAGGTTACTAGAGTAAACATTTTACACTGATAAAAACCTCTACCTCTGACTTACTGATAAAAACATGTGCCTTTGGTCATGTTACTCAACCTCTGTAATTATCTATTCTTATATCTGTAAAATGGGTAGAAATGCATTCAGTCTTCCCCAAAGTGTAGCTAGCAAACCTATGGTGAAGCAAGAGCTTATTTTAGGAGACATGTTAATAAAATCTTCTAAATTTTCTATATTTATTTTATCTTAATCAGAATTAAAAAATAATATGAAGAGCTATATCGTACCCATTCTTTCAAGGATAATATTTCTCAAGAGGAGGTTAAAGTAAAAATATTAAATCTGCATGATTTTTTAAAAATACACTAAGTAAATAATAATAAAGATGATCGAGAAAAATGGAAAAATCCTGACATTTGTACATAATAATTTATTATAAAGCATTTGGAAACTTTCTGGTATTACAAAAATTATTGTTGCTGTGCTTATTGTTGAGGGTGGTAGTAATAGTGGTGCAAATAGTAGTTACAGGATGTTGAGGGAAATTCTCTATCCAGTTATTAGTTTTGTTTCTGATTTTTGTTTTGTTTTAAATTCTTTCTACCTGTTTCCTACTTGCGATAAGTTCAAAATATCCCACAATATCATAGCAAAAAATAAAGAGGCTATATTTTAAACATTAAATTCCTTCACACTTGATGACTGTCATTGCCATCCATCTCCACAATTCCAAGTCACAGACTTCACATAGCTGCCAACCTAACTGTCCAGAAGGTTCAATGGACAGTTAACTCACAGAGCTAATGCAACACTATAGCAAAGCTAAAATACTAAATAATATGACTCATGTGTAAAAGCTTCATAATCCAAAAGTTTTTTTTTTTTTCCTGTCATAAGTCATTTGATATATGTGATGATAAGAAAGGAAGACAAGTAATAATGTACCTATTTTGAACAAATAAGAAAGAAGAGACCTGGTGAAATTAAACACATGACCAAAATTTACACAAATTGAACTGGAAGAAGTATTCTCTCTCATTTTTAGGGAAAAATATTACTAGAGGTTTATTTTGATTATAAAAGCCCCCTTAAATTGAAAACAAATAGAAATATTATACATTTTAACAGCAATTTTTCTCTTAAGTTTAATTTCTTTGCCAAAAAAAAAATTATTTTGAAGACAAATGTATCTTAAAATGTAGAAGAGTCTGCAATACAAATACAGTTAGTGTCTGTTTGAAAATAATTTTCTTTTTTCAGGAAAAATGAAATGAAGAAATTAGAACATTGAATCTTAAATTTTATGGGATTACTGGAGAACACAGAAGCCCATACTTCAAATTAAAATTCCATTAGAAAATACAAAGATTGTTTAAATGTTATTTTATTAATTCAACTGAATTAAATTATTTGCATCCTGAGGAAGCAGCTACTGTTTGCAACTTTGCCCCTTTGCTATGTAATCAGCATATAATCTTTAACAATTTTTAACTCACATTAACAAATAACTGTCATTAATATATCTCACTTTTCCCCTACAGCGATACAGGCATAGTTTGGTTGGTTTAGCTAAAAGATAATTCAAGTATCTGAACACTCATTCTCTAGGAATAGATATTTACTCACACTATGCGATGATCCTGATATGAATGACTGTCCTTGGTTTAATCTAGTTAATTCCTCTTATACCACCTTTACACCTATTGTTTGAAAAACATTCAAAGGAGGGCCCCAAAACTTATTTTTGAAGATTATCTAGTTTTTATCTAATTTTCATTATATGCACAGTGCAAATATATAAAAACTAGGTAATCTTCAAAATATATATATATATATATTTATTTTTCAAACTTTCGAGTTTCACTATTGCACATATAGTGCAAGCACATTCACCTTTTCTGACAATATGTTTAGGTGATTTTTCCAGTGCATAAAGCCAGGAAGATCTTCCTTCTGAGGAAAGAATCTTGAAATTGCATTCACCTTTTCTATTTTCACATTTTAAATGTCATTAAGTATTCAAGGAACCTTAGACAGATGACATCAATTCATCCTCCTTTAAGCAAGAATGGAACTAAATTATTAAATGCAAAAGTTTAGCTTCAAAAGGACATGATTTTAATAAGAACTATTTTATTGTGTGCTACAGTGTGATCGGACACTTTTCCGAGACCTTTGCATAACTCAACAAAACAAATTGATAAATAGATTCTCTTACAGTTGATATTATTCAATATAGTTAAATAATTTATCTGATATTGCATAATTATTGCCAAATTGTGGTAGGCAGAATTACCACCTGAACATATCCATTATGCTATGCTACATAGATGGCTAGGAGGAAATAAGATTGCATCTGGAACTGATGAGGCTAATAGGCTGACTTCAAAATAGAGACTATCGTGGATTATTCAGATGGACCCAACATAATCACCAGGATCCTCAAAAGTAGCAGGAGGCAGAAGAAATGTCAGTGTCAGAGTGATGCCTCATGTGAAAAAGATTTAACCATTTAACCAAGCCAGCCATTACTGGTTTGGAAGATGAAAGGTAGCCATGAGTTAAGAAATACTGGAAGCATCTAGAAATTGGAAACAACACAAAAGCGGATTTTTCCCCACTAGCCCCCAAGAGCAATGTTTCCCTGCTAGGACTTTGATTTTAACTGAGGGAGACCCATGCCAGATGTCTGAGCTCCAGTATGATATGATAATAAATTTGTGTTGTTTTAAGCCACCAAGATTGTAGTGATTTGATACAGCAGCAATAGAAAACTTATACTTAAGTTAAAGACTGTATTTATTTATTCATTCACTAATGAAATCTTAAAGTTTCTGTAACATGCCAGAAACTGTTTTAGTTCCTTGGACTACATCAGTGAAAACAACAAGTAAAATGTATTTTCGTGTAGCTTAGGGTTTATTGGGTGTAAGACAGGAATTTCGAAGTCAAGTAGTCAAGTTTTCATGCTATGTTATCCTATTTCTGAATAAGTATTGGAAAACATGTTGCCCCTATTTAAAATTTAAAATGTCTTAAGGATAAAGATACTTAGGCAGTAGAAATGTGTTTATACCTTATTAACGCACACTTAGAATCGTCTATCAATACACATTTATGACTGTATAATAAACCCTGGTTTAATCCACCAATCTTTGTTTTATTTGGTTTCTGCTGAGGCAGGTACTAGGGATATAAAGAAAGTAATTTTAAAAAATTATCCCTGGAATTGATTTTAATAAACACTTCTAATAAATACAATTTATTCAAATATACAATGGCAGGTCATTTAAACCATTGATTTTATGAAGATATAAATTCTCAGATTTTGAAACATCAATATTATAGTGAAAAAAAGAACGCTGGGTTTGTTTCTTAAATATTATTAAAGCATTGAAACACAACTTACTGATACAGTTGATGAGATTATTATATTTTAAGTATTAAAAAAATGATGAGATTTCATCCTGAAGCAGTTATCTTATGGATCTTACTCTCAGATATTCTGCAGATCTCATAAATCATAAGAATTCAACTATACCTAAATTCTTATGGATTTATCATTTTTTCCATATAATGCCATGAATATTGCTGTGTGTTTGAAGAACTTAAACTATTCAATAAGTGAAAATACGTTTTATGAAAGGATGAGAAATTCTGATGATATATTCATGAATGACATGGGAATAGCACAAGGCATAAACAAGGACAAGTGTTTGAGGATTTTCTTTGAGTTCATATAAATTTAGAGTCATTTGAAAATAATCAATTCATTATGTTGAGTAATACACAATTAAAGGTGTGAGGCTGAAATAGAAAAATGAAAACGGAAAAAAAAAACACATCCAAGGATTCTTTTTTTGAGTGTTTTTCTCTGTAGAGTTATTTAAAACAGAAAAAAATACATTTAGACAATTTAGTGATCAAAATTTAACAAGTAATATGAAAAGTGTAGTTTGAAAATTGCTAAATAGGTATATAATTCTTTAAATAAGTGATCTGTAAGCTTTCATAGTGATTTTCTTTTTAATTCTAAGACACTTATTCTGTCTTTTTTTTTTTTTTTGCAGTATATGGTTGACCATTGCAAAACACAGGTTTAAACTGTGCAGGTCCACCTATGTATGGATATTTTTAAATAGTAAATGTTACAGCATTACATGGTCTGTGATTGGTTGAATCTGCAAATAGGGAAGGGACAGTGAAAACAGGTGGGCAAATTATATATTATATTTCAGTTAAATCTCTCATTGTTCAAGGATTAACTCTATATTTAGTAAGCCTTGTTTAAGTGTCAACCACTGTGAAGAATGCTGGAGAACAAAAGAATGGTCCAGTTTTTATGCTTTGAAAGCTTAGTTTAGTATAGTGGTTTTAAACAGTGTATGTGCATTGAACTGAGAGACTTTGGGGATTTTGCTCCCAGCAATGGGAGATGATTCAACCTCAAATGTCAACAGTCTCAAGTCTGAGAGACTCTGAATTAGAGCAATACCAGACTGAAACTCAGAGTTAGGTCTAAAAATGGAGATGTACCTTTGATACCATCTTTCCAAGAATCTCACTAAGTATTTTTTTTTACCCTAAAATGCACCTAGTTCTAAAAAAGTGCTGAAGACATAAAGTAGAAAAGATCAGGTCATTGAATTAAGATACCTGGATTCAATATTTAATTCTTATATCACTCCTTTTTTCTTCTGAAAAATTGAGAAATGGAGCTAGAGTGTATACGATGCCTGATACAGAGAAGATATTCAATAAATTTCAATTAACTTACATTTTCCTGTGTCTTCTGCCCAGAGCAGAGCCTGATGTAAGCACTTTGGTTTGCAGGTTGTAGGTGATCTACCAGTATACTGGGGAGGTGAGCCCTGGAGGCACAAAGGACACAGCTTCAGGAGAGGGAGCTGAAGAAAGAGGAAATGGCCATAATGAGGATATGTGATTCAGTTTATTGAGTTCACTGACTTGAGAAACAGTGGTTATACTGTTGGTACCTTCTGAAAGCCCCACGGAATTCTTCCCAGAGTTGTATAAGTTGGGGGGAAAAAAAGGATAAGGACCTTTATACAGAGGATGTTATTCATCCTTGCTTAAGAAATTTCCCCCAGGATGTTAATTCCCTGGCAGTTCAGCTTTGCCTGCATAAAAGCTGAGGGTTGGATGAGCTCTGCTTTGGAGAAGGCCCTGGGTTAGACAGTTGTATTGCTTTTGCTGGCTTGGGGGGTGGGTGCTAGCTCCCGCTTAACAGTCTACCACAGAAATCAGATGTGAGTTAACGAAATAGAGCATGAGCAACATATACTTATTCTTTATCTCTTTATTTTTAATAAAGTATGATAGATGATTTTTAAAATAGCTTTAATAATTTATGTAAGAGCACTATGAATACAAACACCAAATGGTCATGTTAATAAGATTTGCAATTAATTTTATATTAAACTGTGAATAATCTTATGAGTATATTAAACATAAAATGTAAGAATCTTATTTTTTCCTGGATGATTTCTCAACAATTAAACAAACATACAAACATAAACCCAATAAATATTAGATAGTGGACAAAGATCATTAAAAGTGTGTGGTACTAAAGAAAGAATATATAAATATATGTATGTATGTATATATATATATATATGGATATATATATATATCCATAAACATATATATTTTTGAGGTGTATTTGCCATAAACATTATACATTTTTAGAAGACAGAACAGAGCTCAAATATTGTCTCTAAATAAGCCAGTACAGTCTGCTATTTAATTTGATCTTCTTTCTTTACAATTAAAGCTATGTGTTAATAAGCTTAGATGAAATTATTATTAAAGATAGATAATTTATTAAAAATTTGACAAAAACTAATTGTAGAGAATTATGAAAGATCTCAAACTTCATCTCACATGCAGACTAATAAGATAGTCTGTGCCATGGATGATAGTAAAAGACATGGGATTCCTGAGATATAGATGAAAAATAGTTTGTTACTCACAGAAATAGCAGCAGAATATCAGTGTTTCTCCACTGTTTCCCAGAGCCCCACTTCCCACAGGGTGACACAAAGATGGCCAGATAACATGTACTATAGGAAGAGGAATCCTGAGTTTGGAGAATCCCAATTATTTGGGGACAGTGCATATGTTTGACCTTTGTTTCAGAAAGAGATATTGTCTTTGTCTTGAAAGCTTGCAAGCAAACCTGCCTTTTGCCAAATAGGTGAGCAGTGTTTCAACTTCCCATGGCTGTTAGCTATACAAACATCTTAAAAATATAGTTCAGGACCAATGTAGTCAGCATTTTGTTTAGAAAATGTGTGAAAACATGAGACAACCATGGAGAACTATATTCCACAGTAGCTACTCAACACAGAGTTAATCTATTCTGTTTTAAAATATAACAGTGCCTCAGGGTAAGAATACAGTTGACTGCACCTTCATATATATTCATTTTTGATGCCAGAAATTATTTGAGGAATTAGGAAAAATGTTACCCAGTAAATTATGAAATCCCTACTATACTTGATAACTGATGAAAAGTGTTGGAAATTTTGTACTGATACAATCAAAACATTTAGTGACTTTCAAGATTTAAATCTTGTAGATCTCTTTTAAGATGTAACACAAGTGAAACAGCTTAAACTCAAGAAGTAAAACAGTGCTTTATAATAAGGACAAACAGTTATATCACTGAAATCTATTGGACTAAACCCAGGAAATAAAAAATGACTCCCCAGATTTTCTCTGTTTCTCTCTCTCTCTCTCTCACTCTCAACTTGTTCCTCACAGTATCATTATTCTCTGACTCAGAACAGAAATTCTCTGCTTTTCTACTGTATACATAAACATGAAATATGCCCACTTTACACTATATAGTTTCAGCAACATAAAGCGAGACCTAGAATTTTCTCCATATCAAAACTTCAGGCACCTAGAGAAATAAATGATTTAGCCCCTTCTGGACTCATCAGTTATGCAGGGCTCCAGGGTATAGCACATGGTGGGATGCTTCATATTGTTCAACATGTATTCCAAGGTTCCTTTTCTGCAATTTTGTGGGAGGAAAAGAAGGAAACAGAAAGAGGCAATTCCCAGAATGCAGGGTCAGTCAGTCTTAATAACTGTCTGCTACAACTTTTCCACTGTTCCTTTTTATATACAGTGATTTCTTTACAACTTAGAGTATAGGAAGTAAAACACACCCTTTATCTTGTTAGCAATGAAGAGAGAGATGGGTAAAAAAGTGACTTGAATCTCTGCTACCCTAAGTGGTTTCCCCTGAGATAAAAAAGTTCAACTGTACATGTAGCACATGATTTCTTATGACTTAGACACTCTTTCAGTCATAGTGTGAGTATTAACAATAACACCTAAAACGTTGAAAGTATTTTTCAGCTAACAAAGATTGATACTCATAATATCTGGCTTTTTCAGTTTCAGTGCACCTGAAGGGTGAATAATTAATTTGAAAATATGATAAGAGCAAAAAAAAAGTCACCATAAGCATAAACACTATAAACATGATAATAGTCTGTCTAGTCTGTCTAGTCAACCTCAGATATGCAGATGACACCACCCTTATGGCAAAAAGTGAAGAGGAACTAAAGAGCCTCTTGATGAAGGTGAAAGAGGAAAGTGAAAAAGCTGGCTTAAAACACAACATTGAAAAAATGAAGATCATGGCATCTGGTCCCTTCACTTCATGGCAAATAGATGGGGAAGCAATAGAAACAATGACAGACTTTACTTTCTTGGTCTCCTAAATCACTGCAGACAGTGACTAAAACCATGAAATTAAAAGACTCTTGCTCCTTGGAAGAAAGGACAAACCTAGACAGCGTGTTAAAAACAGAGACATTACTTTGCCAACAAAGGTCTGTCTAGTCAAAGCTATGGTTTTTCCAGTAGTCATGTATGGATGAGAATTGGACCATAAAGAACGCTGAGCACCAAAGAATTTATGCCTTCGAACTGTGGTGTTGAAGACTCTTGAGTGTCCCTTGGACTGCAAGATCAAACCAATCAATTCTAAAGGAAATAAACCCTGAATATTCATTGGAAGGACTAATGCTGAAGCTGAAGCTCCAATACTTTGCCCACCTGATGTGAAGTGTTGATTCATTAGAAAAAAACCCTGACGCTGAGAAAGATTGAAGACAGGAGGAGAAGGGGACAACAGAGGATGAGATGGTTGGATGGCATCATCAACTCAATAGACATGAGTTTAAGCAGGCTCCCGTAGCTGGTGAAGGACAGGGAAGCCTGGCATGCTGCAGTCCATGCAGTCACAAAGAGTCAGACATGACTGAGCAACTGAACAACAGTCAGTCTTAAAGAAAAGTACCTATTATGTGAGCAAATATTTATATATTTAACACAGTGGAAATGTTTTGCTAGACACAGTACCAATGACATCAACTCTCTCCATCAAAATGTACTTTTGCATAAAATATTAACTACTGTTTTTCTACTTTTGCTATTAAGGAAATAGATATATGTATTCAAAATAGTACCACACAATTCTAAAACAATTCCCAAATACATACAGTGAAGTATACATGGTTCTTCTATTTAACATTTTCAAAATTAAAAATTTGCATAATTTGTTTAGTAAATGAACCATATAATTGATGCTTATAAGCTTTCAGTCATATTATATGACCTGTTGAGTTTAAACATACATTTATCATATATCTGGGAATTTAATATTCCCTTGTATACATAATGCTCAGTATTTGACTCCATATATATATGCATGTGTTGGTGTGTGTGAGTGCGCTAAGTCGCTTCAGTCATGTCTCTTTACAACCTTTTGGACTGTAGCCCGTCAGGCTCCTCTGTCCAGGGGATTCTCTAGGCAAGAATACTGGAGTAAGTTGCCATGCCCTACTTGTGCCACCTCCTCACTTGCTCGTGTGTTCAGTCACTCAGTCGTGTCTGACTTTCTGACCCCATGGATTGAAGCCTGCCAGGCTACTCTCTCCATGAAATTATCTAGGCAAACATACTTGAGTACTTCTCCAGGGGATCTTCCTGAGCCAGGGATCAAACCTGTGTTTCCTGCATCTCCTGTATTGGCAGGGAGATGTTTTACTACTGAACCACCAGGGATGCTTACACACACACACACACACACACACACACACACACACACACACACACACACACACACACACACACACACGTATGAAAAGTGAACGTGAAATTTGCTCAGTCATGTCCCACTCTTTGCAACCCATGGAATTCTCCAGGAATTCTCCAGATCAGAAGACTGGAGTGGGTAGCCTATCTCTTCTCCAGGGTGTCCTTGCAGGTGGATTCTTTACCAACTGAGCTAACAGGGAAGCCCATATTGGGGACTTCACTGGTGGCTCAGTAGTAAAAATAATCTTCCTGTCAATCCCATGTTCAATCCCTGGGCCAGGAAGATCCCTTGGAGAAGGAAACAGCAACCCACTCCAGCATTCTTGTCTGGAGAATCCCCTGGACAGAGGAGCCTGGTGGGCTAAAGTCCTTAGGGTCACAAAGAGTTGGACATGACTGAGTGACTAAGTACACACACACACGTGTGTGTGTGTGTGTTTCTCCTCATTCTTACCTGCATTTCTTTCCTTCTCAAGCCTAAATGAGAAATTTCTCTTTTAACTTGAGTGACAACTACTTTGAAAAATCTAGCCCTCACTAAAATTGTCCATTTAGAGGCATAAAAGGTAAAGGGAGCTTAGATAAGTGAAAGAAAAATGGCCTGATAGCATACTTTTAATTTTATATCTCTGCTTCACTTTTTAATTTCCTCTCATGTGATCACTGATCCATTCAAAATCCTGATGATATTTTGATTACATTCACTTAAGAATTAAGGACTTGTCTCATGGTTTAGTGGCTTGGAAAAACCACTATTGGATGGAAAAAAACATTTAAAGAAACAAACAAAGTTCTGTTCCTTTCTTTAATGTTATGTAAAAATATTTTTGGAGAATAATAGTAGATGTGTATTTTGAGATTGTGATAGAAAGTTTAAAAGAAAATAAACAGAATTACCTTTGGAATGAATTTTGAACCAAAACTATTACTGTAATATCACATTACATAACATTCTTTTGCATACATTACAAAACATAATCAGTCTACATAAAAGGAAGGGTCATCTCAGCTGAGGTAAATATAGGAACGAGAAGTAACTAGTGTAGATGATGAGACTCAAGACTTTCATTCGCATTTTATAATGTAAAATTGCTTGGATTTTATAACAAGTCTTCGAAGAACAGCATACGATAAAAAATCTCTTAGGGCTTTCAGCAAAATAGAATTTTTCTATGCTTGGTATAAAAGTGGAAACGCTACTGAAAAGAAAGGGAAGAAAAGCATCTGGGGCTGAATTTCTCCCCTTGGAAATAAAAGAACATTTGACTCCACAATGGAATAGAGTGGAATTCAACAACAGATCCATTTTAGTTACCGTACTAGAAGCATAAATGTATGAAATTTACATAACTAGGAGACTGCTTTAATATGCTTGAGTTGTTCTCCTATGCTAATTTTACTGTCAATATTTTCTAGTTATCTTTGCACCAATATCTTATGTTAAACCACTTTTTTCTTTATCGTCAGCCCTGGCATATGTTATCCAGTATTTTGGAAGTCTCTTAAGCTTGGGAGACACAGAAAAGCTATCTTATTTCTGGAAATCCATGAGATGCTTGATAACTTTCTGGCACACAACCAGAATAAACTGCTTATTTGGCCATCTCTTCTTAATGTAGTATACCCCATGATACTCACTAACATAACTGCACTGTTGAAATGATAGCTATTCCTTTACTTAATTCAGAAAAGTCAAGTCAGATTCAAGACACTAGAGTGAAAGTTCAAATGTCAACTCTACTTGTGAAATGAACCCAGACCTTATTTCTAAAATATAAAACAAAAACACAATGAAAGAAGTGTATCACTACATTAAACATGTGTATTGACAGTATTTTATTCAAGTTATTTGTCCACGTATCTACTAAATTCTGCAATCTGGCAGCCTAACCATTTAGGCTATTATGAGGCAACCAAATACCGAATAGACATAGTTGATCTAAATCTAAACTTTTTTATCAGGGATAGTCCCTGGCTCAATTTAATTGGTCAGCAGAATTCAGGATTACAAATTTTGTTCCCTTATATCAAAAATATACAGAATCCTACACCTCATTTTATTACAGTACACAAAATAGTGGTTAAAGAACACTAAAAATTCTAGGATGCGTGTGTTTGTGTGTTACAGTTCAAGAGACTTATTTGGAGGTTGCACTCTCATCCCAGTCTTAGTTCCATTGCTCATGGCAATACCTTTAATGGCATTCCTTTGGGAGAGGAATCTTTCACCACAAAAGAATCTTAATAAATTATTTTCCACTAAAAGTATTAAAGATTTTTTTAAAAGGCCATAGTGTAGGCCATATCTTTTCCTGAATTATTGTTAAAACTAGATTATTACTGAATCCAGGTCTTCTACTGGAATCAATACATCCTATACCCCATAGCCAGAGTAATCTAACCAATTGGTCTGGGCATGCTATTCATCTATTCAAAATGTGTAAAAATTCTGATTGAGTCAAAATAGAAACACCTTATTTGTTTTTATGTGTTCCTACCTGTATCACTAGGATGCTCTTAGATGCCAATATACCTTATCTTTTATGATATTTGTGTGTGCTGAGTCACTTCAATCATGTCTGACTCTTTGTGACCCCATGTAGCCCACCAGGCTCCTCTGTCCATGGGGATTTTCCAGGCAAGAATACTAGAGTAGGTTGCCAGGCCCTCCTCCATGGGATTGGAACATCCCAAACCTTATTCTTTAAATCTGGTGAAAATATAACTAGCCATATCTCAATTCTATTAATATTAAAACAAAACTAGAGAAACTTGCTGTTATTTATATAGCATTTTATTTATTACATATCTACTCCTCAATAGAATATATATTCTCAGGTAGCACAAAACACATTTTATTAACATTTGGGGAAATCATGTAACCTAAGATGATGCCTGGATCAAAATGAACTTTTTACTACATTTAAAAATAGAATACATTTTTCTTTAACAATGATCTTGCAGTTATATCTGTAAACATTGTCACAATTCCCAAATTTAAAGCCTCCTTTCAAAAAATAAATATTAAATTCATTTAAAATTGTTTTATAGAAATTAAGAATTTTTCCAAATCATATAAAATATATTTCTCTGTTAATGATCTGAAACAAAATGGCATGACTGAAACTCTTGTCTAGTTCCCAAGGTAATAGTAACTGCACTGGAGCATTTCTTGCACTAGTTTATTGTTTGTCTAACATTTTATATAAATACCAAATAAATCTCAAAATTCTTTAATATTTGAAAAGCCTCCATATTGGTAATTTTTCATATAGTGTTATAAAGTTATAATAACATATTAAGATATAAATCACTGTGCTATACTTTTTAACACTTCAGTTCAGTTCAGTTCAGTCACTCAGTCATGTCCGACTCTTTGCAACCCCATGAATGACAGAACGCTAAGCCTCCCTGTCCATCACCAACTCCCGGAATCTACCCAAACTCACGTCCATCGAGTCAGTGATGCCATCCAGCCATCTCATCTTCTGTTGTCCCCTTCTCCTCCTACCCCAGTCCTTCCCAACATCAGGGTCTTTTCCAATGAGTCTACTCGTCACATGAGGTGGCCAAAGTATTGGAGTTTCAATGTAACATCAGTCCTTCAAATGAACACCCAGGACTGATCTCCTTTAGGATGGACTAGTTGGATCGCCTTGCAGTCCAAGAGACTCTCAAGAGTCTTCTCCAACACCACAGTTCAAAAGCATTAATTCTTTGGCACTCAGCTTTCTTCACAGTCCAACTCTCACATCCATACATGATTACTGGAAAAACCATAGCCTTGACTAGACGGACCTTTGTTGGCAAAGTAATGTCTCTGCTTTATAATATGCTGTCTAGGTTGGTCAAAACTTTCCTTCCAAAGAGTAAGAATCTTTTAATTTCATGGTTGCAGTCATCATCTGTAGTGATATTGTGCCCCCCAAAATAAGGTCTGACACTGTTTGCACTGTTTCCCCGTCTATTTCCCATGAAGTGATGGGACCAGATGCCATGATATTAGTTTCTGAATGTTGAGCTTTAAGCCAACTTTTTCACTCTCTTCTTTCACTTTCATCAAGAGGCTTTTTAGTTTCTCTTCACTTTCTGCCTTAAGAGTGGTGTCATCTGCATATCTGAGGTTATTGATATTTCTCCTGGAAATCGTGATTCCAGCTTGTTCTTTCTCCAGCCCAGCATTTCTCATGATGTATTCTGTATATAAGTTAAATAAGCAGGGTGACAATATACAGCCTTGACGTACTCCTTTTCCTATTTGGAACCAGTCTGTTGTCTCATGTACAGTTTTTACTGTTGCTTCCTGACCTGAATCCAGGTTTCTCAAGAGGCAGGTCAGGTGGTCTGGTATTCCCATCTCTTGAAGAATTTTCCACAGTTTATTGTGATCCACACAGTCGAAGTCTTTGGCATAGTCAATAAAGCAGAATTAGATGTTTTTCTGGAACTCTCTTTCTTTTTCAGTGATCCAGCAGATGTTGGCAATTTGATCTCTGGTTCCTCCACCTTTTCTAAAACCAGCTTGAACATCTGGAAGTTCATGGTTCACATATTGCTGAAGCCTGGCTTGGAGAATTTTGAGCATTACTTTACTAGCATGAGTGAGATTAGTGAAATTGTGTGGTAGTTTGAGCATTCTTTGGCATTGCCTTTCTTTGGGATTGGAATGAAGACTGACCTCTTCCAGTCCTGTGGCCACTGCTGAGTTTTCCAAATTTGCTGGCATATCGAGTGCAGCACTTTCACAGCATCATCTTTCAGGATTTGAAATAGCTCAACTGGAAATCCACCACCTCCACTAGCTTTGTTCATAGTGATATTTCCTAAGGCCCACTGACTTCACATTCCAGGATGTCTGGCTCTAGGTGAGTGATCACACCACTGTGATTATCTGAGTTGTGAAGATCTTTTTTTGTACAGTTCCTCTGTGTATTCTTGCCACCTCTTCTTAATATCTTCTGCTTCTGTTAGGTCCATACCATTTCTGTCCTTTATCGAGCCCATCTTTGCATGAAATGTTCCCTTGGTATCTCTAATTTTCTTGAAGAGATCTCTAGTCTTTCTCATTTTGTTGTTTTCCTCTATTTCTTTGCATTGATCACTGAGGAAGGCTTTCTTATCTCTCCTTGCTATTCTTTGGAACTCTCCATTCAAACGGGAATATCTTTCCTTTTCTTCTTTTCTTTTTGCTTCTCTTCTTTTCACAGCCATTTGTAAGACCTCTTCAGACAGCCATTTTGCTTTTTTGCATTTCTTTTCCATGGGGATGGTCTTGATCCCTGTCTCCTGTCATGAACCTCCATCCATAGTTCATCAGGCACTCTGTCTATCAGATCTAGTCTCTTAAATCTATTTGTCACTTCCACTGTATAATCATAAGGGATGTGTTTTAGGTCTTACCTGAATGGTCTAGAGGTTTTTCCTACTTTCTTCAATTTAAGTCTGAATTTGGCCATAAGGAGTTCATGATCTGAGCCACAGTCTGCTCCTGGTCTTGTTTTTGCTGACTGTATAGAGCTTCTCCATCTTTGGCTGCAAAGAATATAATCAATCTGATTTTGGTGTTGACTATCTGGTGATGTCCATGTGTAAAGTCTTCTCTTGTGTGTTGGAAAAGGGTGCTTTCTATGACCAGTGTGTTCTCTTGGCAAAACTCTATTAGACTTTTCCCTTCTTGCTTCATTTTAACACTGCTTCTATGTAATTCTTCTTGTCATATTTTTTCCAACTGTAGCTGCATATTTAACTCCCCAGACAGCTTTTTAAAAATTACTGATTTTTAGGTTACATAGCATAATGATTAGATATGATTCATGAGTTGGTGCATGAATATTAGTCATTTTAAATTCCAGCTGATTCTAATGTATAGCCAGGTTTGAGAATCACTATGTTAGTCCTTCAGAAGTATCCACATTTCTTTAGGGAAATTTAGGATTGTTATAAAAGATCTGCAAGAAGAAATCAAACATTTGATTTCCAAGAGCTGGTTGTATTGAGAGAAGAAATGTCTCGAAGTACTCAGAATAAAATCCTCTGAGCTAATCAAGGCCAAAGTTTTTATTACACCAATCAGAAAGACAAAAGAGCAAAATCAGATTATTCAACTCTCCAGGGATTCACTGGACTGCATACGTAGAGAAGAAAAGAACATGATTTTGGAGCAGATCCGTGCAGATCCTGAGACAAGCGGATGATAGCTACTCATGGAGAGAGAGAATCAATACCTGGAAACTGCCCAGAATCACGCCTGACCAATAACAAAGACAATTGTGAATGTTGACTCAAAGCCTGCAAAACACTCCTGACTGTTTAAGAATGTCCTTCTGTCAGCAGAGCTGGAGAGCTTTCATAGTTAAGCTCATCATCTTGGTCTTGGCTGAGGGTCCTCCATCTTCAACTATCTATGTACTGTCTATGGATGAACAAGAAGTAATGATGTCATTTCACCCAATAAGACAATAAGACATTCAGTTCAGTTCAGTCACTCAGTCGGGTCTGACTCTTTTTGATCCCATGGACTGTAGCACACAAGGCTTCCCTGTCCACCACCAACTCCCAGAGTTTACTCAAACTCATGTCCATTGAGTCGGTGATGCTATTCAACCATCTCATCCTCTGTCATCCCCTTCCCATCCTGCCTTCAATCTTTCCTAGCATCAGGGTCTTTTCAAATGAGTCAGCTCTTTGCATCAGATGGCGAAAGTATTGGAGTTTCAGCTTCAACATCAGTCCTTCCAATGAACGCTCAGGACTGATCTCCTTTAGGATGGACTGGTCGGATCTCCTTGCAGTCCAAGGGACTCTTAAGAGTCTTCTCCAACACCACAATTCAAAAGCATCATTTCTTCCACACTCAGCGTTCTTTATAGTCCAACTCTCACATCCATACATGACTACCGGAAAAACCACAGCCTTGACTAGATGGTCTTTTGTTGGCAAAGTAATGTCTCTACTTTTTAATATGCTGTCTAGGTTGGTCATAACTTCCCTTCCAAGGAGTAAGTGTCTATTAATTTCATGGCTACAGTCACTATCTGCAGAGAGTTTGGAGCCCCCCCAAAAAAAAAAATTGTCAGCCACTCTTTTCACCGTTTCCACGTCTATTTGCCATGAAGTGATGGGACCGGATGCCATGATCTTAGTTTTCTGAACGCTGAGCTTTAAGCCAACTTTTTCACTCTCCTCTTTCACTTTCATCAAGAGGCTTTTTAGTTCTTCTTCACTTTCTGCCATAAGGGTGGTGTCATCTGCATATCTGAGGTTATTAATATTTCTTGTGGCAATCTTGATTCCAGCTTGTGCTTCATCCAGCCCAGCGTTCCTCATGATGTACTCTGCATATAAATTAGATAAGCAGGGTGACAATGCACAGCCTTGATGTACTCCTTTTCCTATTTGGAACCAGTCTGTTGTTCCATGTCCAGTTCTAACTGTTGCTTCCTGACTTGCATACAGGTTTCTCAGGAGGCAGGTCAGGTGGTCTGGTATTCCCATCTCTTGAAGAATTTTCCACAGTTTATTGTGATCCACATAGTCAAAGGCTGGGTGGTACAAGAGGCTGGCAATCTTTCCCAGTTACATAACCAGTTGTCAGTTTATCCTATTTTACTAATTATGTGATTCCATACTACATTATGTAACATAGTTCCTACCAAGGCAAAATTTCATCTATTTTGAAAGATTTTTTTTTAATTAGAGAAGTGTGTTTGACATAAACAATATTTAAATCAATTGATTCTTGAAATTCTGGAGTTGAAGAAATTTTAACAGAGAGAAACACTTCGTTCCTTCTTCCCCCTCCTTCTTTCCCTTTCTTCTTCCCTTCCTTCTTTGCATCCTTTTTTCCCCTTCTTTCTTTCCTATTTTCTTTAATGTTTTTATATTATGGCTTAATAATGAGCAGATTCTAGTTATCAGCTGCTAAGTTACACATCTATTAAAGGGACATACGTGAGGCTCATTGCCTTTCAGTACTTTCAAGTTTTGAAAATCAATACAATTAGTAAATCCTTAGTTGATAGAGAAAGCAATTACATGGTATCCATGTTATCTCAATGTCACAATTTATTTAAAAAATCATATTACACAGAAGATATTCAGAATTCACAAATAGATGCTTCTAAACATACAATGAGTTATGAAGAAATAAAAAAGAAAATTGTGCTAATCTATGCCCTGAGATTCATCATTTATGCAGGCATTTAATTCTCCAGTAAAAGCTGTCAATGTTATAGGCTGAAATATCAATTTCATATTATTCCCTCCTAAAGAAAATTTTCAATTATGCAAGATATTTTCAGTGTATAAAATATGTTCCCTTGAGTCTTACTTCTCTCTGGCTCTTTCCATTCTTTTGTCCCAGCAGATGACAGGTAATTATTAAAATGGATAACTTCCATAAAGATCAAAATATGCTCTTTAATTTACAATGCAGTTACAAATTTTCCCTCTGTCTTGAGGTCCTAGAACAGGTTCAAACCATCTTCTTAAGCATTTATTCACTAGTTACTTAGTAAACATAATTATATATTGATAATATGTATATATATATTAAACCTCACTTACACCATACAAAACACCCAAGTTCTTAACTAAACAGTTGCAATTTTCACTCAATATATGCACATAAATTAGAAATTTATTCTTTATCTGTAACTAGTAAGGTTATTTGAAAGCATTACTTTAATATTTACAGTTAATACACCCAATAATATACATCACCTTACTTAACCTGAAACATGTATTCATACGTAAAAGAGAATTGTTTTGACTCCACAACACACATGCTGAAATTTTATTTCTAAGTTTTCGATTTCTTTAGTCACAGAGTGGGAAAACAGATGATATAAATGCCATGTGTTTGATTCTACAATATATTTTTCACATATTTAACTTCATAAAAATTAACATTTCCCTTACCATGTAAGAAAAATCTTTACCAGCGCCTAGATATTATATAGTCTCAGTTATTGCAAGTGCTCATATTTAAACCACCTTAGAAGTATTAAATCAACATTTCTATTCAAAGAAAATTTTCACATTATTGGTCCTTCCTTCCCAAAGCAAAAGTTAGAACTCATTCCTCCAGCACCCTCTGCAGCTTGGGGAAAGACATGTAACCTGTTGTTGTTCAGTTCCTAGTCCTGCCCAACTCTTTGTGACCCCATGGATGGCAGCATTCCAGGCCTCCCTGTCCCTCACCATCTCCCAGAGTTTGCCCAAGTTCATGTCTCTTGTATCCATGATGCCATCCTGCCATATCATCCTCTAACACCCTCTTCTCCTTCTGCCCTCAATGTTTCCCAGCATCAGGGAATTTTTCAATGAGTTGGCTGTTTGCTTCAGATGGCCAAAACACTGGAGCTTCAGCTTCAGTATCAGTCCTTCCAACAAGTATTCAGAGTTGATTTCTCTTAATATTGACTGGTTTGGTCTCCTTGCTGTCCAAGGGACTTTCAGGAGTCTTCTCCAGCACCACAGTTTGAAGGCATCAATTCTTTGGCATTCTGCCTTCTTTGCAATTCGGCTCTCACAGCCATATGTGACCACTGAGAAGACCTTGGCCTTGACTACATGGACCTTTGTTGGCAGAGTACTGTCTCTGCTTTTCAACACACTGTCTAGGTTTGTCATAGCTTTCCTGCCAAAAAGCAAACATATTCTGATTTCATGATTTCAATCACCATCCACAGTGATTTTAGAGCCCAAGAAGCGGATATCTGTCACTACTTCCCTTTCTATTTACCATGAAGTAATAGGGCCAGATGCCATGATCTGAGTTTTTTTTAATATTTAGTTTTAAGCCATCTCTTTCATTCTCCTCCTTCACTTTCATCAAGAGGCTCTTTAGTTCCTCCTCACTTTCTGCCATTAGAGTGGTATCATCTGCATATCTGAAGTTATTGATGTTTCTCCCACCTATCTTGATTCCAGCTTGCAACTCATCCAGCCCAGCATTTCTCATGATGTGCTCAGTGTATACATTAAGCAAACAGGGTGGCAGCAGACAGCCCTGTTGTACTCCTTTCTCAGTCTTGAACCAATCAGTTGTCCCATACAGGGTTCTAACTGTTGCTTCTTGACCCACAATACAGGTCTAACTGTTGCTTCTTGACCCACATACAGGTTTCTCAAGAGACAGGTAAGATGGTATGGTATTACCATCTCTTTAAGAGCTTTCCACAGTTTTTTATGATCCACACCGTCAAAGGCTTTAGTGTAGTATATGAAACAGTGGTAGATGTTTTTTTCTGGAATTTCCTAGCTTTCTCTATGATTCAGTGAATGTTGACACTTTGATCGCTGGTTCCTTTTCCTTTTCTAAACCCAGCTTGGACCTCTGGAATTTCTTGGTTCACATAATGCTGAAGCCTAGCAGGCACAATTTTAAGCATGATCTTACTAGCATGGGAGATGAGTGCAATTGTCCAATGGTTAGCGTATTCTTTAGTAGTACCTTTCTTGGGAATTGGGATGAGATTGATCTTTTCCAGTCCTGTGGCCACTGTTGAGCCTTCCAGATTTGCTGACATAGTGAATGCAACACCTGGATGACATCATCCGTTAGGGTTTTGAATAGTTCTACTGGAATTCCATTGCATCTATTAGCTTTATTAATAGTAGTTCTTTCTAAGGCCCACTTGACTTCACACTCCAGAATATCTGGCTCTGGGTGACTGACAACAGCATCATAGTAATCCCATTCATAAAGATCTTTTTTGTACAATTCTTCTATGTATTCTTTCCATCTCTTCTTGATCTCTTCAGTGTCTACTAGTCTCTACCATTTCTGTCCTTTATTGTGTTTATTTTTGGTCAAAATTTTCCCTTGATAATTTCAATTTTCCTGAAGAGATATCTCATCTTTCCCTAGGTATGTAACCTAGGCTCCTGCAATTAGAAATATCTATGATTTATAATTTTGGAAATGAATGACAAGAAGAAATATGTTAGATGAGGAAGCGAGAATGAATGAACACTATTGATTATTTGTGTGCCAATTAATGTTTCTGTCTTAGCAGCAATAGCAGTAATACAGTCTGTATCTATTCCCCAGCAATACAATTATATCTGTCATTTCCCCAGGCTCAATGGTCCAAAGTCTGAGGGCAATGGAGATTTCAGTAGATTCATTCAGTTTCTGTAGTTCTCATGACTTGTTTTTGGGTTCTCCTAGAGAGCCTGTTAGTTACTTAGTGTTATTTTATCTGTCCTCCTTCTGTTTAAAATAGATATGAACCAGGAACCCTGAATAATATATGTCTCATCAGATTGTCATCTCACTTATGATTTTTGAACCACAGTAATTCAATATAGACCCTTAATTGTCTTAAAAATATTAAATGATGTAATGCTACTGGACACTCAAAACATTGCAAGCCACATGTCATACAATACAATAAATGGCCGTGAAACTGCCAAATAGTTCAGAATACTCAGTTCCTTGAGGTAGAAAATGATTTTTGTGAACAACTTATGGGTCACAGAAAATCACTCAAATGCTAAATATCTCTGGGCCATAAACTTCTGACTTCTTTGTAAAAGGAATTGTTCAACATTTTAGAATATTTAATTCAATTAATGAAAAAAATTTTTTGAATAATTTTAACCAGTGGGAATTCCAAATAATACTCTGGTATTCTTCAATCTGCCTTGAATTTTCCAAGGTAAAAACCATCAAATTCAGGTTATTCTTAAAAATGTGAAGATACAAATAAGAAAGGTTTTTTGCAATTTTAAGGTTTACAAATGAAAGAGCTGCAAGACATATATTGTCACTGAGGAGAAATACACCTAGAAGAACAAAGTCAACAGGAGAAAAAATAATCCCAGTAAAGTAACTGGAAGTCTCTCAATCCAGCCAAGTAAATGTTAAACACAGTCCAGCTCCTAGCCAGGTTAGTATTAAACTTCATGCTAAACGCTACTCATCTCAGTTCCTATTACCCACTACAACATTTTTGGTTTCAACAAAAATTTGCAAGGCTTTCCAAAAGATGAGCTAAAACACAGTCTGAAGATGAAAAGCAAGATTCAGAATCAGACTCAGCTAGGACACAAAAGTTGTAATTTTTAGACAATAAATATGAAATACCTATTATGCATATGTTAAGGACTCTAATAAAAACTAAGATCATGGCATCTGGTCCCATCAATTCATGGCAAATAGATGGGGAAACCCGTGGCTCACTTTATTTTTCTGGACTCCAAAATCACTGCAGATGGTGCTTGCAGCCATGAAATTAAAAGATGCTTACTCCTTGGAAGGAAAGTTATGACCAAACTAGACAGCATATTGAAAAGCAGAGACATTACTTGGTCAAAAAAGGTCCATCTAGTCAAGGCTATGGTTTTTCCAGTAGTCATGTATGGATATGAGAACTGGACTATAAAGAATGCTGAGAGCCAAAGAATTGATGCTTTTGAACTGTGTTGATGGAGAAGACCCTTGAGAGTCCCTTGGAATGCAAGGAGATCCAACCAGTCCATCCTAAATAAGATCAGTCCTGGGTGTTCATTGGAAGGACTGATGTTGAAGCTGAAACTCCAATACTTTGGCCACCTGATGTGAAGAGTTGACTCATTTGAAAAGACCCTGATGCTGGGAAAGGTTGAGGGCAGGAGGAGAAGGGGACGACAGAAGATGAGATGGTTGGATGTCATCACCAAATCAGTGGACATGGGTTTGGGTGGATCTGGGAGTCGGTGATGGACAGGGAGGCCTGGCGTGCTGCGGTTCATGGGGTCGCAAAGAGTCGGGCCAACTGAGCAACCGAGCTGAACTGAACTAATAAAAAAATTTAACAACATGCTAGGAGAGATGGGTAATATAACCAGAGAGATGGAAACTCTAAGAAGGAATCAAAAGAAGCTGTGAGAAATGTTGCCTTCAATGGAAAGTCTTAGAAAAGTAAAAGGGAAAAGACACAAATGATCAATATTAAAATTAAAGAGCATCCCTGAGCACCCTGTCTCATGGGGAGGGAGGTGGGAGGGGGCTTCAGGATGGGGAACACATGTACACCCATGGCTGATTCATGTCAGTGTATGGTAAAACCACTACAATACTGTAAAGTAATTAGCCTCCAATTAAAATAAATTAAAAAATAAATTAAAAAAATAAAAGAGCAGTCATTGCTACTGATCATGTGACAATAAAGAATAACAAAGAACACAATGAACAAATCTCTGTCCAGAGATTTGATAAATTATATGGAATGGATAAAGTACCTTGAAAGCGACAAACTACCAAAACTCACATAAGGAGAAATAAGCATTGGAATATGCCTATAGCTCACAAAGAAATTGAATCAATAATCAGTAATATTCCAAGTTCATTTCTTTTCTAAAATGAAACCCAGATATAAAGTAATTTATCTATAAAATATCAAACAACCTCAAGGCTCTGTGAAGAAGTAAAAAAGCATTCAGTTATTTCTATACATAGATAAAGCAGCATATATTAATAAACATGTATTTTTAATTTACTTGAAATATTATTTTTCTGAGCTACGCAGATGACACCACCCTTATGGCAGAAAGTGAAGAGGAACCAAAGAGCCTCTTGATGAAAGTGAAAGAGGAGAGTGAAAAAGCTGGCTTAAAAATCAACATTCAAAAAATGAAGATCATGGCATCCAGTCCCATCACTTCATGGCAAATAGATGGAGAAACAGTGGAAACAGTGACAGACTTCATTTCCTTGGGTTTCAAAATCACTGAAGATGGTGACCGCTGTCATGAAATTAAAAGACGTTTGCTCCTTGAAATAAAAGCTATGACCAACACAGACAACATACTAAAAAACAGAGACATTACTTAGATGACAAAGGTCTGCTTAGCCAAAGTTATGATTTTCCCAGTAGTCATGTATGGATGTGAGAGTTGGACCATAAAAAAAAAACAAAAAAAAAAACTGAGCACCAAAGAATTGATGCTATTGAACTGTGGTTTTGGAGAAGACTCTTGAGAGTCCCTTGGACCGCAAGGAGATCCAACCAGTCCATCCTAAAGGAAATCAGTCCTGAATGTTCATTGGAAGGACTGATGCTGAAGCTGAAGCTCCAATACTTTGGCGACCTGATGTGAAGAACTGACTCATTTGAAAAGACCCTGATGCTGGGAAAGATTGAAGGCAGGAGGAGAAGAGGATGACAGAGGATGAGATGGTTGTATGGCATCACCGACTCAATGGAAATGAGTTTGAGCAAGCTCTGGGGCTTGGTGATGGACAAGGAAGTCTGGTGTGCTACAGTCCATGGGGTCGCAAAGTGTCAGACACAACTGAGCAACTGAACTGAACTGACAGTTCAAAAAAGAATTATTAGCTGTTAATTTTAAAAGAGCAATTACTTGCAGTTTACCCATGTGATTACTAACCAAAGAAAGGATAGAGTCACTATTTGTATATTACAATGTTCAAGGTAAAAAGTAATAAGAGTTGATAGAAAAATAGAGTATTTTGAGTGGAGATTTGTGGGTTCTGACTGCAATAGCCGTTTTTGATAATAACAAAATAATAAATTACTATAAACTCTATTAGTGGTTTGAATTTCAATTTGAATTTCAGAATTTCAATATTATCTCACTGGCTAAATCAACATCAGCATACTGCCTTCCTTTCAATGGACTCCAGCAGAAAATCCATTTCCATGGTCTTCGGTTATAGGCAGGATTCAGTTTGTTGTTGTGCGGTTGCAAAATCATGTCCAACTCTTTGTGACTCCATGAACTGCAGTGCACCAGGCTTCCCTCTCATTCATTACCTCCCTGAGTTTGCTCAAATTCATGTCCATTATGCTATTTAACCATCTCATTCTTTGCCGCCTTCTTCTCCTTTTACCTTCGATCTTTCCCAGCAACAGGTTCTTTTCTAATGAGTTGGCTCTTCACATCAGGTGGCCAAAGTATTGGAGCGTCAGCAGAATTCAGTTCAGTTCAGTTCAGTTCAGTTTCTCAGTCGTGTCCGACTCTTTGCAACCCCATGAATCGCAGCATGCCAGGCCTCCCTGTCCATCACCAACTCCCGGAGTTTACCCAAACCCATGTCCATCGAGTCGGAGATGCCCTCCAACCATCTCATCCTCTGTCGTCCCCTTCTCCTCCTGCCCCCAATCCTTCCCAGCATCAGGGTCTTTTCCAATGAGTCAACTCTTCACATGAGGTGGCCAAAGTATTGGAGTTTCAGCTTCAACATCAGTCCTTCCAATAAACACCCAGGATTGATCTCCTTTAGGATGGACTGGCTGGATCTCCTTGCAGTCCAAGAGACTCTCAAGAGTCTTCTCCAATGCCACAGTTCAAAAGCATCAGTTCTTCGGCGCTCAGCTTTCTTCACCATCCAACTCTCACATCCATACATGACTACTGGAAAAACCAGAGCCTTGACTAGACGGACTTTTGTTGGCAGAGTAATGTCTCTGCTTTTCAATATGCTATCTAGGTTGGTCATAACGTTCTTTCCAAGGAGTAGCGTCTTTCAATTTCATGGCTGCAATCACCATCAGCAGTGATTTTGGAGCCCAAAAAAATAAAGTCTGACACTGTTTGCACTGTCTCCCCATCTACTTCCCATGAGGTGATGGGACCAGATGCCATGATCTTAGTTTTCTGAATGTTGAGCTTTAAGCCAACTTTTTCACTTTCCTCTATCACTTTCATCAAGAGGCTCTTTAGTTCTTCTTCACTTTCTGCCATAAGGGTGGTGTCATCATGCAATTGTCTTGAGGTCTCCATTCCCTTGCTCACTGTAATCTGGAGGCTGCCCTTAGCAACTAGAGACATCCTTCTCATCCCTGCTCAAAGCTCCCTTCTTTTAAGAACTAGAAACTGGGTATGAAATCTTCCACGTGCTGCCATCAGTCTTGCCTTCTTCCATTGTCATATCTCTCTGACTCATTCTTGTTGCTTTCTGCTGCACTTTTAAGGACCCATGTGACAACTACATCAAACCCACCTGGATAATCTAGAATACTCTTCATATTTTTGTTGTTGTTGATGACGTTGTTTAGTTGTTAAGTCATGTTCCACTCATTTGCAATCCCATGACTGAAGCTCACCAGTCTCCTCTGTCCATAAGATTTACCAGCCAAGAATACTTGAGCTGGTTGTCATTTCTTTCTCCCAACTCAGGGATGGAACCTGTGTCTCCTGCATTGGCAAGCAGATTCTTTACTGCTGAGCCACCAGGGAAGCCATCTGCATATTTTAAAGTCAAATAATCAGCAACATTAATTCCATATGCAACTATAATTCCCTTCTGTCATGTAATGTTAACATATTCACAGGTTTAACATCAGGAATTAGAACATGGACATCTTTGGGGAGCCATTATTCTGCCTACCCTCTAAGCTTCCCAATGAGATATCAGGGCCTTATTTCACCTTACACAGAGACTGTATTTGATTAGGAAAATTAAGCCAGTGAAAACAAGGTAGGATAAACTCATGCTGAGAAATAGACTTAAACTTAGTAGCCTTTGAAATTTAATGGTGCATACCTTCATGGAAGACTTCTGCTGTCTTATTTAAATGGATTACCTCCTAACTTATTTATTGAAAGATCTGGCTTGGTGGTGTGCAAAGTAGGAAACAATCTCATTCTTTCCACTCCACCTTTTAGATGAGTTCTGCTGGAACTCTTCTTCCATGTCTAGATGATAAATCAAAATGAACGATAGACTTTAAAATCATATTCAAGCATTAGCAATTTTATTGTAGGCATTAAAATGTCTATTCCAAGCAAATTTCAAATTTGCAGTATAACTCTTGTCAAGATTCCTTTATTACCTTTAGGATGCAGACACAGTTCTCACCTACTGTGACAAAGTTTAAGGTTCAATGTTCAGTCATTAACATTTTTTATTATTTTATAATTAAAGCTAAAACATAGAACTTCTGTAAGATAGCTCAGATATGTATATCAAAGTAAATGCTGTAAGCCTATTTAGTGTACTGATTATAAGAGACTTGGGGTCCCATAATCTGAGTTGTAGTCCTGGAACTAGAGCTGGTTCTTTGAGAAGATAAATAAAACTGACAAGCCATTAGCCAGACTCATCAAGAAACAAAGGGAGAAGAATCAAATCAACAAAATTAGAAATGAAAACAGAGAGATCACAACAGAAATACAAAGGATCATAAGAGACTATTATCAGACACTATATGCAAATAAAATGGACAACTTGGAAGAAATGAATAAATTCTTAGAAAAGTACGACTTCCCAAAACTGAACCAGGAAGAAATAGAAAATCTCAACAGACCCATCACAAGCACAGGAATTGAAACTGTAATCAGAAATCTTCAAGCAAACAAAAGCCCAGGGCCAGATGGCTTCACAGCTGAATTCTACCAAAAATTTAGAGAAGAGCTAACACCTATCCTACTCAAACTCTTCTAGAAAATTGCAGAGGAAGGTTAACTTTCAAACTCATTCTATGAGGCCATCATCACCCTAATACCAAAACCTGACAAAGATGCCACAAAAAAAGAAAACTACAAGCCAATATCACTGATGAACACAGATGCAAAAATCCTTAACAAAATTCTAGAAAACAGAATCCAACAACATATTAAAAAGATCATACATCATAACCAAGTGGGATTTATCCCAGGGATGCAAGGATTCTTCAATATCTGCAAATCAATCAATGTAATACATCACATTAACAAACTGAAAAATAAAAACCATATGATTATCTCAATAGATGCAGAGGAAGCCTTTGACAAAATTCAACATCCATTTATGATAAAATCCCTTCAAAAAGCAGGAATAGAAGGAACATCCCTGAACATAATAAAAGCTATATATGACAAAACCACAGCAAACATTATTCTAAATGGTGAAAAACTGAAAGCATTTCCCCTAAAGTCAGGAATAAGACAAGGGTGCCCACTATCACCACTACTATTCAAAATAGTTTTGGAAGTTTAGGCCATAGCAATCAGAGCAGAAAAAGAAATAAAAGGAATCCAGATTGGAAAAGAAGTAGAACTCTCACTGTTTGCAAATGACATGATCCTCTACATAGTGAACCCTAAAGACTCCACCAGAATATTACTAGAGCTAATCAATGAATATAGTAAAGTTGCAGGATATAAAACCAACACACAGAAACCTCTGGCATTCCTATACACTAACAATGAGAAAACAGAAAGAGAAATTAAGGAAACAAGTCTATTCACCATCGCAATGAAAAGAATAAAATAGGAATATATCTACCTAAATAAACAAAAGACTTATATATAGAAAACTATAAAACACTGGTGAAAGAAATCAAAGAGGACACAAATAAATGGAGAAATATACTGTGTTCATGGATCGGAAGAATCAATATAGTGAAAATGAGTATACTACTCAAAGCAATCTATAGATTCAATGCAATCCCTATCAAGCAACCAACGATATTTTTCAGAGAACTAGAACAAATAATTTCACAATTTGTATGGAAATAAAATAAACTTCAAATAGCCAAAGCAATCTTGAGAAAGAAGAATGGAACTGGAGCAATCAACCTGCCTGACTTCAGGCTCTACTACAAAGCCACAGTCATCAAGACAGTATGGTACTGGCACAAAGACAGAAATATAGGTCAATGGAACAAAATAGAAAGCCCAGAGATAAATCCATGCACCTACGGACACCTTATCTTTGACAAAGGAGGCAAGAATATACAATGGAGAAAAGACAATCTCTTTAACAAGTGGTGCGGGAAAACTGGTCAACCACTTGTAACAAAATAAAACTAGAACACTTTCTAACACCATGCACAAAAATAAACTCAAAATGGATTAAAGATCTAAATGTAAGACCAGAAACTATAAAACTCCTAGAGGAAAACATAGGCAAAACACTCTCCGACATAAATCACAGCAGGATCCTCTATGACCCACCTCCCAGAATATTGGAAATAAAAGCAAAAATAAACACATGGGACCTAATTAAAATTAAAAGCTTCTGCACAACAAAGGAGACTATAAGCAAGGTGAAAAGACAGCCTTCAGAATGGGAGAAAATAAAAGCAAACGGAGCAACGGACAAATAATTAATCTCAAAAATATACAATCAAATCCTGCAGCTCAATTCCAGAAAAATAAACGACCCAATCAAAAAGTGGGCCAAAGAACTAAACAGACATTTCTCCAAACAAGACATACAGATGGCTAACAAACACATGAAAGATGCTCAACATCACTCATTATCAGAGAAATGCAAATCAAAACCACAATGAGGTACCATTTCATGCCCGTCAGAATGGCTGTTATCCAAAAGTCTACAAGCAATAAATGCTGGAGAGGGTGTGGAGAAAAGGGAACCCTCTTACACTGTTGGTGGGAATGCAAACTAGTACAGCCACTATGGAGAACAGTGTGGAGATTCCTCAAAAAACTGGAAATAGACTGCCATATGACCCAGCAATCCCACTGCTGGGCATACACACTGAGGAAACCAGAATTGAAAGAGACACGTGTACCCCAATGTTCATCGCAGCACTGTGTGCAATAGCCAGGACATGAAAGCAACCTAGATGTCCATTAGCAGACGAATGGATAAGGAAGCTGTGTTACATATACACAATGGAATATTACTCAGCCATTAAAAAGAATACATTCGAATCAGTTCTAATGAGGTGGATGAAATTGCAGTCTATTATACAGAGTGAAGTAAGCCAGAAAGAAAAACACCAATACAGTATACTAACGCATATATATGGAATTTAGTAAATCGGTAAAGATAACCCTGTATGTGAGACAGCAAAAGAGACACAGATGTATAGAACAGTATTTTGGACTCTATGGGATAAGGCGAGAGTGGGATGATATGGGAGAATGGCATTGAAGCATGTAAATTATCATACGTGAAACAAACCGCCAGTCCAGGTTGGATGCATGATACAGGGTGATCGGAGCTGGTGCACTGGGTGGGGACCCAGAGGTATGGGATGGGGAGGGATGTGGGAGGGGGGTTCTGGAAGGGGAACACATGTACACCCATGGCGGATTCATGTCAATGTATGGCAAAACCAATATAATATTTTAATGTAAAAAAAATAGATAAATAAATTAATTAAAAAAAAGAGTCAGACACGAATGAGCGACTAAGCACAGCACAAAATATATATGGATTAGAAAGATAGATATAGATAAGAATGGCTTACATTTTGTGGCATCTTAGAAAAGAGGAGAAAGAGAACACTGAGATGGAACAACCAAGAAAAATAACAAATGTTTAATAAACTCCTAATATGAGACAAGCACAGGCTTCCATGGTAGCTCAGCGAGTAAAGAATCCACCTGCAATGTAGGAGACCCCGGTTCGATTCCTGGGTCAGGGTGATCCCCTGGAGAAGGGTTAAGCCATCCAATCCAGTATTCTTGGATTTCCATGGTGGCTCAGATGGTAAAGAATCCACCTGCAATACAGGAGACCTGGTTTGATCCCTAGATTGGGAAGATCCCCTGGGGAAGGGCATGGCAACCCACTCCAGTATTCTTGCCTGGAGAATCCCCATGGATGGAGGAGCCTGGTGGGATACATTCCATGGACTCTCAGAGTCAGACACGACTGACTGACTAAGCACAGCACAGCATGAAACAAGCATAATCTAGTAATTTGAGTCATTGACACATTCCTAAAATAACTTGAAGAATAACCTCATGGTTTCAACGTTTGGTTCCACATTACCAATAAGCAAACTGATCTCAACTCAGAAATCACGGGCAAAAGTGCTGTCACACAAATCGTAGCTTTTTAGGAAGCAAAGTTGAAATTCAAGCCCAGGTTTTCCCGATTCAAAAAATCTATCATAAAAAAAGCTTACAAATAAGTCATATTATTCTATATTCATATGTAAGAACACACAGATCCAATAGGGTTCAATTTTACTAATTATGTCAAAGACTGGGTTATCTCTAAGCTTATGTGTTGCTGCATTTTCTTTTTTAAACCAAAACTGCTGTTCTCTGAATAGACTTCTGCTTTCTTGTTTTCAAGAGGAATAGAGGTGGTGTTTTAAATTTTTCTTTGTTGACTAAATTGGAGTTTCAACTGAATTTTGAGCCTCACACAAGCCTGAACCAGGGATGGGCAATTTACTTCCTGAGTATGAACATTAAAAATCTCCTTGGAGTAGGGTATCTCAGTTGATAGACTAATTAGATGCATCCTATATTATGTTGGCTATCCATATGTTTAGTGAAAAATAAAAACAAATATTTTGTTTAGGGGAGTTATTTTAAATTGTTTTACGAGTTGGAGATTAAACTCTCTAGGTGATCTTCTTTTTTTCTTTTTCCAGGAAAAAATAATTGGCTATATCCCAATAAATTCACCTCATTAGTTTTAATTTTAAAAATCATTTTAAAGTTCACAATGCCATTACTTGGAATGAGAATTCTAACTCTAAATTATGCACTTATAAATACTTATTTCTGATCTGATAATCTTAGGGCATACAATAATGTTTGGATCTCTTTTGATAAATGAAATTGATTCATGGATGTTACAATATTGCTTAAGGAAAATCTATGAAAGAAAAATCTTTAGGATCAGATTATAACATTCAGTGTAAAGGAGATTGAGCATGTGAAAAAATAGTATCCAGAATGATAAAGGGTGAAAAAGGAAAGTACTGTCTCAAGTGATGTAAGTGTCCAGAAAGCTTCATGAAAAAAAAAAAAAACCAGTGAGATAAATAATAAAAGGCATTGAAAAATATATTTTGGATATAGGAAAATAAAGACTACATTTGAATAAATGAGGATGATCTTGGTGAAGTGATGAAAGCAAACCCAGATATGAGTGAATTGAGGAGACAATTCTCTACAAAAGGGATTGAGAACAAGGAAGTGTCAAAATTAGTAAAATAGAAAAGATATGAATTAGCCATTCTATACATTAACTGGGGAGCTTTCCCTGGTGGCTCAGCAGTAAAGAATCTCCCTGCAATGAGGGAGCCACAGGAGATGCAGGTTCGATCGCTGGGTGGAGAATCCACTGGAGGAGGGCATGACAATCCACTCCAGTATTCTTGTCTGGAGAATGCTAGTGGAGGGCAGAGGAGCCTGTGGCGGGGGGGGGGGGGGTTGGCTACAGTCTATAGGGTTGCAAAGAGTCATACATGACTGAAGCGATTTAGTACTCATGCAAAATAACTGGGATTAACATTTCTGTTCTTCAATTAATGGATTACATGCATTATTTTTATTAACAAATAAGATTACTCTATAACAAAAATAACGATCCATTTATTTTTTACTTTCTTGCAAAATTTATCTACTCCAATAAAAGTGTAGCATATACAAATAAGAAAGATGCAATTTTCCAAAAGAATTAGACTGTTTCCAACAAACTGTATCTGCTAATATAATTCACTGATGCAAAATGCTCTTGAGTCAAATATTATGTCTGAGTTTTGAAAAAAAAAAAAAAAGCACTATGAAACTTTATGACCAATTATGCTGCTTGTAGCTATCTAGATAAACTAAAGGTAATTAAATCTTCATGTTTCAGGATCTAAACCGAGAGCCAGCATTCCTCTACTGCAATTGAATTCATTACTTAAATGCTTTATTAATCCAATATCACATAAATTATCAAAAAGAGCAAACATAGGCAGTCCTTGCGATGAAAATGCCTTTTGAAACATTTCTGGTACATTTTCAATATGATCTCTGTAAACACAAAGCATCTGTATGTTAAATTTCTATTTGGGTTGATTTTTACTCTCCAAACAAGAAAAATAAATATTGCATAAACCTGTCAATAGTGTAGGAAACCAAATTATATATTTTGCCTAAAACTGTCTATTGAAGTTAACAGAAATTGCAGTATTGTTTCAGAAAAGCAACTACTAAAGCTTGATAAAAGGAGTTGAAGAGGCATGAGCAGTGGCTAAATCTATTTTCTTTTTCAAATAGGATTTAATTACTCGGTTCACACTTTTTCAACAGCACAACTAACTTGTCAAAAATTCACAACTGCCCTTTCTCAGCGAAAGCTGTCAGAGATAAAAATAATGCAGTAAAAAAAAAATGTATAAATGCATGTAAACACTCCTACAAATATTGAAAATAGGGGGGATTTAGAAGTAAAGTTATATAATTTTTAGTAGTAAATTACTTAAAATGTTAGATAATACAGAATTATTTTATACAGATTTTAAGTTAGTAGATCATCTATTAGGTCTTTTATTTGGTTGAAAAAACCTACCAAAACTATATGTGTCTGAAGTGCAGCCTAACTGCAACTGATCATAGTCTACCATCTGTAGATGACCCACAGTTAAAATACAGTACATTTTTTATATTATCATATGTGAAACAGATCGCCAGTCCAGGTTCAATGTATGAGACAGGGTGCTCAGGGCCGGTGCGCTGGGATGACCCTGAGGGATGGGATGGAGAGGGAGGTGGGAGGGGGGTTCAGGGCCAGGAACACACGTACACCCTTGGCTGATTCATGTCAATGTATGGCAAAAACCACTACGATATTGTAAAGTAATTAGCCTCCAATTAAAATAAACTAATTAATTTTAAAAAATAAATAAAAGTGGTTTGCAAACAAACAAAAAAACACAGTACATTTTTATCCAATTGAATATTTTCTAAAACAATTATTTAATCCACATAAATAATAAAAATTTATCACTGTACATTATAAACTATAAAAAATTTCCCATGGTAAAAGTGATCCTCTGTTTATCATTAATACATTATATATACATATCCTTGTATGTGTGTTTGTGCTCAGTCACTCAGTTATGTCTGACTCTTTGCAGCCCCAAGGACTATAGTCTGCCAGGCTGCTTTGCCTATGGAATTTTCCGGGCAAGAATACTAGAGTGGGGTGTCATTTCCTTCTCCAGGTAATCTTCATGACCCAAGGATTGTACCCACATCTCTAGTGTCTCCTGCATTGGCAGGTGGATTCTTTACCACTAGCACCACCTGGGAATCCCATATACTTACATATAAGTATATCCATTACATTTAATCTTTACATGCACTAACAATTTTTCTCAATCTTATGAATCAGAGACTGTAATTATCTCCATTTTGGATCTCAGGAAGAGAAAGATACATACATATCTTGAATCTTTTTCATCCTGCTATCTAAAAGTAAATTGCTCTGTGTGTCTACTTCTTTGACAAAAAGAATATGAGTATGTATTTTTTGTTCCTGTTCAACTAAGTATGTTGAAGTCAAGTGTACAAGTTATGTACTGAAGAAAGCATAGCCTGATATTATATAAACAAGATAAAATCTTCATTTAAAAATATGCCTTACTTTAAACTTGATTTGGTAGATTTTCATGTCTTTATGTATATTTAAATTGTGTCCATTTTCTTCTTATATACATACTTATTTAAAACTAAATTATCTTTACTGATAGAAACAGATATAAACCCATGATGCTGCTTTTCCCTACATGATAAGAATTCCGCACATACTACTACTAATGATCTTAATATAAAGAACTATACCGATGATTACCACAGAAATGATAGCTAGTGTGTATTGAATACCTACTCTGTGACAGAAACTGTGTTGGCTCTTTACATGCATTATCACATTTAACTTTTCTAAAACCTATGAGACAAGACTATAATTTTTTCTACTTTACAGAGAGGGAAGCAAGTTTAGGGAGGCTTAGGTATTTTCCAACTTGATATATATATATCAAGGAGCCCACCAGGCTCCTCTGTCCCTGGAATTCTCCAGGCAAGAATACTGGAGTGGGTTGCCATTTCCTTCTGCAGATATATATATATATATTAAGCTCAAACTTTGATTTGCACTTTGATCTGTGCTTTAGGAACATGAATGTGCTTGATACCAGGATATAAGAGCATTTTTAATTTAAATTCATTTGAATTCATTCTCCACTTAAAAACTCTTAGCACAACAAAATCCAGTAGCTCCAGCAGAAATGTTAGCTGTCAGAGCCAACTTCACTTTTGTATTAGAATGTCTAGTGATGAGGTCATTGGTGCAATGTGTGTGTATATGTGTTTTCTAGCTAGAGGTACATAGAATGGGCCCTGATACATTTCTTTTTAACCACAAAGTGGATTTTTCATTTTATTTAGCATTCTGTAAGTCAGCATCTTTTTATATGTGTTTCTTGATGTATAAAATTCTGAGAAGCAAATATTTAAGGAAAATGAAGTGTGATCCAAATGCTGGAATTTACAGGGGTTCCTCTTCTCTCTCTACATTAGATTTCAGTCTTAATATCACAGGAAAGCCAGATCATGGTATCCTTTAGTCCATCAAATGCAGGTGGCCCCAACAAAACTGTTGAACCATAGTGAAGGCTGAGTGCCGAAGAATTGATGCTTTCAAACTGTTGTCCTGGAGAAGACTCTTAAGAGTCCCTTGGACTGCAAGGAGATCAAACCAGCCAATCCTAAAAGAAATCAACCCTGAATATTCATTGGAAGGACTGATGCTGAAGCTGAAGCTCCAGTACTTTGGCCACCTGATACAAAGAGCTGATTTATTGGAAAAGACCCTGATGCTGGAAAAGACTGAAGGCAAGAGGAGAAGGGGATGTCAGAGGATGAGATGGCTGAATGGCATCACTGGCTCAACGGACATGAGTCTGAGCAAACTCTACAAGATAGTGAAGGACAGGGAAGCTTGGCATGCTGTAGTCTATGGGGCTACAAATAGTCCAACACGACTGAGTGAGTGAACAACAACAACCAACAAAACCAAGCTATCAAGAGCCAATTTCAACTATGTATCACAAAGATTAGTTCAGTTCAGTTCAGTTCAGTCGCTCAGTCGTGTCTGACTCTTTGCAACCCCATGAATCACAGCATGCCAGGCCTCCCTGCCCATCACCAACTCCTGGAGTTTACCCAAACCCATGTCCATCGAGTCGGTGATGTCATCCAACCATCTCATCCTCTGCCGTCCCCTTCTCCTCCTGCCCCCAATCCTTCCCAGCATTAGGTCATCAGATGCCATGATCTTAGTTTTCTGAACGTTGAGCTTTAAGCCAACTTTTTCACTCTCCTCTTTTCAATTTCATCATGAGGCTCTTTAGTTCTTATTCACTTTCTGCCATAAGGGTGGTATCATCTGCATATCTGAGGTTATTGCTATTTCTCCCAGCAATCTTGATTCCAGCTTGTGTTTCTTCTTTGTTAATTACAAAGATTAAGATACTGAAAATTTTCAGTATTATTATATGAGATGAGATGTGGCTAAAACTAAGAAGGAAACAAATAGGAAAGGAAATGATAAAAAGTATAGATAAGCACATTAAAGTTATGAAATTTATTAAGCATACCTTGTACTGCTTGTTATTACCATGCAGGTCTGTGATGTTCTTCATTGATTTTGTTTTAATCCTTTTCTCTCTGTTTCCTGGATTGGATAATTTCTATTCATCTGTCTTCAAATTTACTGATTCTTTTTCTGTCATCACCAACTTACTGCCAGACCCATCCAGTAATTTTTTTTAAAAATTTAGACACTGTATTTTTAAATTTTAGAATTCCAATTTGACTTTTTTCTCTATAGTTCAATTTCGCTAGTGAAACTTCCCATCTATTAACTTATTGTGGTCATCTTTTTCTTCAAATTTTTGAGATTTCATAATAGCTCTTTTAAAGTGCCAGTCTGCTAATTCCAACATCTTAGTCACCTTCAAATCTGTTCCTATTGAGGGCTTTTTTCTTAATTATATGCATTTTCTCTTCCTACACATGCTTGGTGACTTTCCATTTATTGAGGACATTTTTCCTGGTTCTATTTTGTCATTTAAAGATGCTTCATTATTTTTGTAGCAGGCAAGCAAATTAATAGGTGATTACCAAGAATCTGTGGAGGCTTAATGCTAACATTGGATAGTGCCAATTTGCGTAAAGCCTGAGTTGTTTATCAAACTCAGCAAAAGTCAAACAGAAAACCCTGTTTCTATTGCAATAGACATCAGCTAAAATATTTGCCTAATTCCTTTAACTTTCCAGAGGTTATTTTTAACAGGAACTCCAAACACACAAAGTTTAGATTTCGGCAAACATTTCAGGAGGATGTACTCACAGATTTTAGGTTTCTTTCCTTTCCTTTCCTTTCTGCTCCCTGCTTCTGCCCTTGAATTCTCTGACAGCCCTAAACTCTCTCCTTGGACATTTTAAGCCAATAAAACTGTGGCTTTCTGCTTATATTTCAACCAGCCTCATGTCACACTGACAGGGGTGTGACTTTGGGGAAATGTAACATTATTGTGAATGTCGCTCAGTGAATTTGTTTTTCTTCTTTCAAGGGTTGATTGATAAAGAAGATATGCTCCATATATACAATGGAATATTACTCAGCCATAGAAAGGAAAAGATTGGGTTATTTGTAGAGATGTGGATGGACCTAGAGTCTGTCATACAGAGCAAAGTAAGTCAGAAAGAGGGAAACAAATACCATACATTAATGCGTGCATGTGGAATCTAGAAAAATGGAACAGATGAACCTAGTTCTGATACCTGGTTTGTGTGCATTGTTGTCAGATGGCTCAAATCAAAGAGATCAACGGGGGACCCGGATCACAATCTTGATCCTTTTGATAGCATGCAAAAATTCGCAAACTGCCACTTCGGGCTTAAGTGCAAAGCAAAGTTTATTAAAGTACAGAGACACTCTCAGAGGGAGAGTGGGTCTCTGTGAAGTGAAACCTGCATTCTGTGAAGTGAAACCAGCACTACTATACATGCTTTAGGGTGTTTATAAGGAGTTGTTCTATAAGGAGGTGGGTACAATCAGGGGTGAGTGACAGAGGTTTGCTATTTGATTGACTATCCTGAGTTTTATAACAAGGTCATTATTACATATGCCCCTACCCTTGATTTACTAAAAAAAACCCACCTGGGGGAGGTCAAAGCCACATGTAGATTTTTTTATAATGAGTTTGTGTTTACTAGAGGTTATAGGCCTGTCTGGGTTTCTCTGGTGGCTCAGATGATAAAGAATCCACTTGCAATGCAGGAGGCATGAGTGCCATCCCTGGGTTGGGAAGATCCCCTGGAGAAAGGAATCCTACCCACTTCAGTATTCTTGCCTGGGAAACCCCATGAACAGAAGAGCCTGGAGAGCTATAGTCCATGATGTTGCAAAGAGCTGGACATACATATGCCTGTCTATCCTGATATGCGCAGCCCAAGGAAGTTCTCTCATGTTACCATTCTCACTCTTTATCGGGATAAATTGCCCACCACCTGACCATAGTTTCACCCATTCTGGGTGAGGTCAGGGGAGGGTCTCCTGATGGTTGGGGCCTAACTAGACTATTCCCCCTTGACTTTACCCAATATCACCTTTTTGCTGCTAATGTCAGAGAAGGGTCCCCAACTGGTTGGGGCTTAGCTTAAGTAATCTCTTCTTTTTTTTTTTCCTTTTCTACTCATGTCACCTCCTTGTTGCTTATGTCTGACTAACAGTTCCAGGGCAGTAATAGAGACATAGATACAGAGAATGGATATGTGGATACAGAGAAGGAAGGGGAGAGTGGGATGAATAGGGAGATTAGGTTTGACATGATGCATATAGCACAAGAGCTCAACTCGGTGCTCTGTGATGACCTAGATGAGTGAGATGGGGAGGTGGGGGGGGAGGGAGTTCTAAGAGGGAGTGGATATATGTATACATATAGTTGATTTACTTCTTTGTACAGCAGAACCTAACACAACACTGTAAAGCAATTATAATCCAATTAAAAAAGGATGGTTTCTTAGTGAGCGTGTGAAAAAAAAAAAAAAAAACCTGCTTGCTAGGGCCATTCCTCACTACCTTTAAAGAATTTGTTTATACTTTGTACAGTGTTTGCAATTGTTATTTCCACGAGTAATAGAATCACCATTACCAGAGGAGGACATGGCAAACTACTCCAGTATTCTTGCCTCAAAAACCCCATGAACAGTATGAAAAGGTACAAAGATATGACACAAGAAGATGAGCCTTCCACAGGTCAGATGTCCAATATGCTGTTGGGGAAAAGTGGAGAAATAGCTCCAGAAAGAATGAAGCTGCCAGGCTAAAGCAGAAACAATGCTCCGTTGTGCATGTGTCTGGTGATGAAAGTAAAGTCTGATGTGATAAAGAACAATATTGCATAGAAAACTGGAATGTTAGTGGATCATCCATGAAATCACGGTAAATTTGGTTTTGTTCATTTGCAAAGTTGTGTCTGACTCTTTGCAACTGCATGGACTGTAGCATGCCAGGCTTCCCTGTGCTTCACTATCTCCTGGAATTTTCTCAAACTCATGTCCATTGAGTCAGTAATGCCATCCAAACACCTCATTCTGTGTCACTCTCTTCTTCTCCTGATCTCAATATTTCCCAACATCAGGGTCTTTTCCACTGAGTTGGCTCTTTGCATCACATGGCCAAGGTAAATTGGATGTAGTCAAACAGAAGATGGAAAGAGTGAATATCGATCTCTTAGGAATCAGTGAACTTAAATGGCATACAGGTTTCTCAAATATGCAGGTAATACCATTCTAATAGCAGAAAGTGAAGAAGTAAAAAAACCTTTTAGTGAATGTGAAAGAGGGGAGTGGAAATGCTGCTTGAAACTCAACACTTGTAAAACTAAAATCATGTCATCCAGTCCCATCACTTCATGGCAAACAGAAGGAGAAAAATTGGAAACTGTGACAGGGTTTATTTTCTTGGGCTCTGAAATCACTGTGGATGGTGACTAGCCATAGAATTAAAAGATGCTTACTCCTTGGAAGGAAAGCTACGACAAACCTGCTTGCTCATTCACTTCAGTCATGTTCAACTCTTCACAGTCTTATGGATTGTAGCCTACCAGACTCCTCTCTCCTTGGGATTCTCTAGTCAAGAATATTGGAGTGGGTTACCATGCCTTCTCCATTGGTTCTTCCTGACCCAGGGATTGAACCCATGTTTCCTGCAGATAGCGTATTAAAAATCAAAGATATCACTTTGCTGACAAAGGTCCATATAGTCAAAGCTATGGTTTTTCCAGTAGTCATATACAGATATTAGAGTTGGGCTATAAAGAAGACTGAGCGCTGAAGAACAGATGCTTTCAAATTGTGGTGCTGGAGAAGACTCTTGAAAGTCCCTTGCGCCGCAAGGAAATCAAACTAGTCAATACTAAAGGAAATTATCCCTGAATATTCACTGGAAAGACTGATGCTGAAGCTGAAGCTCCAATTGGCTACCTGACGTGAGGAGCCAACTCAATGGAAAAGACCCTGATAGTGGGAAAGATTGAAGTCGGGAGGAGAAGACAGAGACAGATGATGAGATGGTTGGACACCATCACTGACTCAATGGACATGAATTTGAGCAAACTCCAGGAGATAGTGAAGGACAAGGAAGCCTGGCGTGCTGCAGTCCATGGGGTAGCAAAGAGTGGTACATGACTTAGAGACTGAGGAGCAACACTATCTTCTTTTCCCTGGAAAGAGTAAACTCGGTGTTTTATCATGCAGATTCCCTCTTTCCCTGGAGAAGGAAATGGCAGTGGGGTGCAGAGGAGGGGAGGTAGGGAAAGGGCCCATATGACAGATTACCTCATTGGTTGTTGTTGTTGTTTAGTCACTAAGTCATATCTGATTCTCTTGTGACCCCATGGACTGTAACCCACCATGGGATTTCCCAGGCAAGAATACTGGAGTGGGTTGCCATTTCCTTCTCTGGGGAATCTTCTGGACCCAGGGATTAAACCTGCATCTCTTACTTGATAGGCAGATTCTTTACCACTGAGCCACCAGAGGCCCTTTACTTCATTGCTACTGACCAGAAATTTTCTGGTTGATTAGAAAGATTATATTTCTGAGAAAGTTTGAAACTACAGTTAGGTCAGGTTTTAAATCTAGATTTGATATCACAGACTTGAGCACCTGTGTGCTAAAGTTGAGACCTGTGTTTTTTCTCTTTAACAATGATCCATGCTGTTAGTATTTGCTTGAAATTATGCCTTTATTATTTGAGTTAATTACTTCATTGTTTAGCTCTTTAGGAAGGATTTAAAAGAGAGTTGCATCTAAGAGGGCTTTCCCTAAGTTCAAGTGGTAAAGAATCTGCCTGCAGTGCAGGCGGCACAGGAGCCGTAGTTCAATAAGCACAAAGATATAGAGTATGCTGCTATTTTGCTTTCACTCAGTCCTTTCCAACTCTTTGCAACCTTTTTGATTATAGCCTGCTAGGCTCCTCTGTCCATAGGATTTTTCAGGCAAGAATACAGGAGTGGGTTGCCATTTTCCTCCTCCAGAGGATCTTCCCGATCCAGGGATCAAGACTGTGTCTCCTGTATCTCCTGCATTGCAGGCAGATTTTTTATCCACTGAGCCACAAAGTATGCTAACAACATATAAATGATATTGTAGTCAGGTAAGGATTTTAATTAAAATAGAAAGAGACTTGTATAGTTTTTTATTGGCCAGTAATTTTCCAGAAGGAATAAATGTGCTCAAAAATGATCTCTATAATCATATGTTAATAATTTTGCATGTGACTTTTATTCATTGGAGATGGGGGAATATAACATCATGAAACTCAGAACTGGATTTCAAAATATCTGGAATCAAAAACCTGGAGAAGGAGAAGGAAATTCACCTCAATAGCATGCATCTATTAATATATATGGTATTTGAATAGTATTATTTTTGTAAATATGTACATACAAATATACATATATAAAATATATATCATTTTTAATAATTCTAAATGTTTAAAAGGCTGTGATGGCCACAACCTAAAAACCCTCCTACTGCATTCTGAGTGGGGAAAGTCCTGTAGTAAATGGTGATTTACATTCTGTAAAGCATGGTTCAGCAGAACAATTTCCTTTTGATCTTTTAAGCACACAAATACCTTCCTACACACAAATGCCAGACTCTCCTTTGCAATGGCCAAATACCCCTTTTAAAAAAAAAAAATGAAAAAGCTGAGCATGAAAGTCTGGCTATTTACCAATTTCCTGATTAATGTATTGAACTCTATACTATTCTCTTCCATACAATTTAGGGCAGTAGTTCTACAATTGGGTTTCCTGGATGTCCTATACTACTTGCCACAGGAAGGAAAAATGGGAGGTATATTTGTCTCCTTGAAAAGGTTAAAACACTATTTTGTAAAATTTTCCCTTGGGGGCTTTCTAAAAACAACTGAGTCAATTCTGTGTCAAAACACAATGATCACAATGTACAAGATGACCGGACTTTTTGAACCAGCAGCTGGACTACCTATGGTTCTCCTTAACAAGTGGGCCAGTTCCGTCTGGAAACAGAATGAACATGAGATATCAACAGGTCAAAACTGTTTGAACCAGCAGCTGTTTAACCTGCAGCAGTTAATCTTTCCTGGCAATCTATTAGAGACATGCATTCCTCAGGTCACAAGGACTATGAAAATTTTTGCTGACTCTGTACCTCTGGGACATGCTCAGTAACAGTTCTTCCCACAAGTGATTGGAATGTGTCAGCTGTACACTAACACAGCATAGAAACACAGTGCCTTTTATTTCCATTTTGATGTAAAGAAGTGAATTAATGGTCAATCTCAAGGAATGCAAGCCCATTTATTGTCTACATTCAATTTCACCAACACGATATTTCAGATATGTTAAAGTGTGCTAGCAATAATACTAACTAATATAAACTGACACTTAAAATATTGCATGCCACAATGTGGTCTAAAATTTAGTTTAATAATTGAAGGCTGTATACAGAATGACCAGTTTTGTCTGGAAAGCTCCAAGGACAGAGGAGCCTGGTGGGCTGCAGTCCATGGAGTCGCAAGGAGTTGGACACAACTGAGCAATTAAGTCATGCCCCTTAGATACAGAATGACAATGACATATAGGTAAGCTCATTGTGTCAGCCACAGTTCGAAGGGATGTACAGTTATTAGCTCAACTAATCAAACATTGGAAGAAGTTGGAGCCCTAAAGCCCAGGGAACCGAGACACTGAGAAATTAAGTAATTTATCTATAACTATATGATTCACAACCTACAGAACCCATCAACAGAAAATTGGATTAAATATTTACTGAGCATGGCCCCACCCATCAGAACAAGACCCAGTTTCCCCATCAGTCAGTCTCTCACATCAGGAAGATTCTGTAAGCCTCTTATCCTTCTCCATCAAAGGGCAGACAGACTGAAAACCACAATCAAAGAAAACTAACCAGCCTAATCACATGGACCACAGCCATGCCTAAGGCAATGAAACAATAAGCCATGCCGTGTAGGGCCACCCAAGACAGACGGGTCATGGTGGAGAGGTCTGACAAAATGTGGTCCACTGGGTAAGGGCATGGCAAACCACTTCAGTGTTCCTGCCTTGAGAACCCCATGAACAGTATGAAAAGGCAAAAAGATAGGACACTGAGAGATGAACTCCCCAGGTCGGTAGGTGCCCAATATGCTACTGGAGATCAGTGGAGAAAAAAAATCCAGAAAGAGTGAAGAGACGGAGCCAAAACAAAAACAAAAAACCAGTTGTGGATGTGACTCAAGATGGAAGCAAGTCCCGATGCTGTAAAGAGCAATATTACATAGGAACGTTGAATGGTAGGTCCATGAATCAGGGCAAATTGGAAGTGATCAAACAGGAGATGGCAAGAGCGAATATGGACATTTTAGGAATCAGCGAACTAAAATGGACTGGAATGTGGAAATTTAACTCAGATGACCATTATATCTACTACTGTGGGCAAGAATCCCTTAGCAGAAATGGATTAGCCATCAGAGTCAATAAAAGAGTCCAAAATGCAGTACTTGGGTGCAGTCTCAAAAATGACAGAATGATCTCTGTTTGTTTCCAAGGCAAACCATTCAACATCACAGTAATCCAAGTCTGTGCTCCGATCATAATGCTGAAGAAGCTGAAGTTGAACAGTTCTATGAAGATCTACAAGACCTTTTAGAGCTACCCCCCCCCCCAAAAAAAAGATGTCCTTTTCATTATAGGGAAATGGAATGCAAAAGTAGGAAGTCAAGAAATACCTGTAGTAACAGGCAAATTTGGCCTTGGAGTACAGAATGAAGCAGGGCAAAGCCTAATGGAGTTTTGCCAAGAGAATGCACTGGTCATAGCAAACACTTTCTTCCAACAACATAAGAGAAGACTCTACACATGGACATCACTAGGCGGTCGACACCGAAATCATATTGATTATATTCTTTGAAGCCAAAGATGGAGAAGCTGTATACAGTTAGAAAAACAAGAGCAGGAGCTGACTGTGGCTCAGATCATGAACTCCTTATTGCCAAATTCATACTGAAATTGAAGAAAGTAGGCACAACAACTAGACCAATCAGGTATGATCTGAATCAAATTCCTTATGATTATACAGTGGAAGTGAGAAATAGATTTAAGAGACTAGATCTGATAAAGAGAGTGCCTGATGAACTACAGATGGAGGCTCATGACATTGTACAGGAGACAGGGATCAAGATCATCCTCAAGAAAAAGGATTGCAAAAAAAGCACAATGGCTTCCTGAGGAGGCCTTACAAATAGCTGAGAAAAGAAGCAAAAAGTAAAGGAGAAAAGGAAAGATATACCCATTTGAATGCAGAGTTCCAAAGAAGAGCAAGGAGAGATAAGAAAGCCTTCCTCAGTGATCAGTGCAAAGAAACAGAGGAAAACGATAGAACGGGAAAGACTAGATATATCTTCAAGAAAATTAGAGATACCAAGGGAATATTTCATGCAAAGATGGGCTCAATAAAGGACAGAAATGGTATGGACCTAACAGAAGCAGAATATATTAAGAATAGGTGGTGAGAATACACAGAAGAACTGTACAAAGAAGATCTTCATGACCCAGATAATTACAATGGTGTGATCACTCACCTACAGCCGATATCCTGGAATGCGAAGTCAAGTGGGCCTTAGGAAACATCACAACGAACAAAGCTAGTGGAGGTGATGGAATTCCAGTTGAGCTATTTCAAGTCCTTAAAGATGATGTCGTGAAAGTGCTGCACTCAAAATGTCATCAGATTTGGAAAACTCAGTAGTGGCCACAGGACTGCTGCTAAGTCGCTTCAGTCGTGTCCGACTCTGTGCGACCCCATAGACGGCAGCCCACCAGGCTCCGCCGTCCCTGGGATTCTCCAGGCAAGAATACTGGAGTGGGTTGCCATTTCCTTCTCCAGTGCATGAAAGGGAAAAGTGAAAGTGAAGTCGCTTAGTCGTGTCCGACTCTTAGTGACCCCATGGACTGTAGCCTACCAGGCTCCTCTGTCCATGGGATTTTCCAGGCAAGAGTACTGGAGTGGGGTGCCATTGCCTTCTCTGGGCCGCAGGACTAGAACAGGTCAATTTTCATTCTAATCCCTAAGAAAGGCAATGCCAAAGAATGCTCAAACTACTACACAATTGCACTCATCTCACACACTAGTAAAGTAGTGCTCAAAATTCTCCAGGCCAGGCTTCAACAATTTGTGAGCCCTAAACTTCCAGATGATAAAGCTGGTTTTAGAAAAGGGAGAGGAACCAGAGATCAAATCGCCAACATCTGCTGGATCATCAAAAACGCAAGAGAGTTGCAGAAAAACATCTATTTCTGCTTTATTGACTATGCCAAAGCCTTTGACTGTATGGATCACAACAAACTGTGGAAAATTCTGAAAGAGATGGGAATACCAGACCACCTGACTTGTCTCTTGAGAAATTTGTATGCAGATCAGGAAGCAACAGTTAGAAATGGACATGGAACAACAGACTGTTTCAAATTGGGAAAGGAGTACATCAAGGCTGTATATTGTCACCCTGTTTACTTAACTTATATGCAGTGTACATTAAGAGAAATGCTGGGCTGGAAGAAGCACAAGGTGGAATCAAGATTGCCAGGAGAAATATCAGTAACCTCAGATATGTATATGACATCGCCCTTATGTCAGAAAATGAAGAAGAACTAAAGAGCCTTTTGCTGAAAGTGAAAGAGGAGAGTGAAAAAGTTGGCTTAAAGCTCAACATTCAGAAAATTAAGATCATGGCATCTGGTCCCTTCAGTTCATGGCAAATAGATTGGAAAATAGTGGAAACAGTGGCATTTTTTTGGGTTCCAAAATCACTGCTGATGGTGATTGCAGCCATGAAATTAAAAAACGCTTACTCCTTGGCAGGAAAGTTATGACCAATCTTGACAGCATATTAAACAGCAAAGATATTACTTTGCCAACAAAGGTCTGTCTAGTCAAAGGTATGGTTTTTCCAGTAGTCATGTATGGATGTGAGAATTGAACTATAAAGAAAGCTGATCACTGAAGAATTGATAGTTTTGAATTTTGGTGTTGGAAGACACTCTTGAGAGTCCCTTGGATAGCAAGGAGATCCAACCAGTCTATCCTAAAGGAGATCGAGTGTTCATTGGAAGGACTGATGTTGAAGCTGAAATTCCAATACTTTGGCCATCTGATGCAAAGATTGACTCATTTGAAAAGATCCTGATTCTGGGAAAGATTGAAGGCCTGAGAAGAAGGGGACAAGAGAGGATGAGATTGTTGGATGGCATCACTGTCTCAATGGACATGAGTTTGAGTAAACTCTGGGAGTTGGTGATGGACATGAGGCCTGGCATAGTGCAGTCCATGGGGTCACAAAGGGTCAGACATGACTGAGTGACTGAATTGAACTGAACTGACAGAGGTGGGATTCAAACCTGTGTCATCTGAATACAGGGGTCATTTTCTTGAAGAGAATACAATGCTGCCAGGAGATGCACATTCACTGGAGACATTTCCTTCAAACAAATATATACTGAAATATACATAAATACTAGGAAAGTTATATTATTTAAAATGTATAATCCAGGTCTTTACATATTAACTATGGTATTGTATTTGCTTTTGTATTTTATTGTGTCAAGTAAAAAAAACATTTACAATATGCTTAATATATTAACAATATAGAACATTTCTCAAACCATATTAAGTGCTCAAGAAATTTATGACAATGGGCAATATAAAAATGACAATTTGACTGTTATTACTCTCCATTTTTCAGATTCAAGCTGTTGTGCTGTGTGCATTTTGGATGCAAACAGCCTAGTGGTAGTCTGAACTGTTTGATCTGTGAAGTCTCTTTAGTTTGTAAGTAAAAATAATACATGCATTTTTTATTTTCACCAAGAACTTTATTGAATAATGTAGTCATCATTTTGTTCCACTGTTTTCTGCCACTTTTCAGGCAAGTTCTTAATTCCATCTTCCCAAAATGTTTTCTTTTTTTGAGTAATGAACTATTCAAAGTGCCTTTTACAGTCTTCTAGGAAATGGAATTTTTTTCTATTTGGAAAATTTTGTAAAGGCCAAAATAAATGGAAATCTGATGGTACAATATCTAGTGAATATGGAAATGAATCAGAACTCCCTGCTGCTGCTGCTGCTGCTGCTAAGTCGCTTCAGTCGTGTCCGACTCTGTGCGACCCCATAGACGGCAGCCCACCAGGCTCCGCCGTCCCTGGGATTCTCCAGGCAAGAATACTGGAGTGGGTTGCCATTTCCTTCTCCAGTGCATGAAAGGGAAAAGTAAAAGTGAAGTTGCTCAGTCGTGTTCGACTCTTAGTGACCCCATGGACTGTAGCCTACCAGGCTCCTCTGTCCATGGGATTTTCCAGGCAAGAGTACTGGAGTGGGGTGCCATTGCCTTCTCCGCAGAACTCCCTAGCCAAGCTGTAACCATTTTTGCATTGGTCATCAAAGAAATGTTCTGTCTTGTGTTCTCCCAATGGAAGATTAAGAATTTTCTGTTGAATAATTCCAGGTACTTTTTGTTGTATGATGCCTTCAGTTGGTCTAATTGGGAGCAGTGCTTGTTGGAATTAATTTATGACTTTCCTGAAGAAGCTCATAATAGAGGACTCCCTTCCAATCTCACCACATATACAATATCACTTTCTTTGGATGAACATCAGTCTTTGATGTGGTTGGTGGTGGTTTATTTTGCTTGCTCCACAATATCTTCCATTCCACATTTTTGAACAGTAACCACTTTTCACCACCCATCAGAATTTGTTTTAAAAATGGAGCATTAACAAAAAAAAAAAAAAAAAACAAAATAAAAATGGAGCATTTTCATTAAATTTATTTTTTATTTATTTATCTATTTTTTACTTTACAATATTATATTAGTTTTGCCATACATTGACATGAATCTGCCACGGGTGTACCTGTGTTCCCCTTCTGGAACACCCCTCCCACCTCCCTCCCTATCCCATCTCTCTGGGTCATCCTGGTGCACCAGACCCAAGCACCCTGTATCATGCATAAAACCTGGACTGGCGATTCGTTTCACATATGATAATTTACATGCTTCAGTGACATTCTCTCATATCATCCCACCCTCGCCCTCTCCCATAGAGTTCAAAATACAGTTCTATACATCTGTGTCTCTTTTGCTGTCTCGCATACAGGGTTATCTTTATCAATTTACCAAATTCCATATATATGTGTTAGTATACTGTATTGGTGTTTTTCTTTCTGGCTTACTTCACTCTGTATAATAGTTTCCAGTTTCATCCACCTCATTAGAACTGATTCAAATGTATTCTTTTTAATATCTGTGTAATATTCCATTGTGTATATGTACCACAGCTTCCTTATCCATTTGTCTGCTAATGAAGAGTCACGTGTGGAAATAAGGTCAAGAAGGTGGGGTTTTTTTTCCACTCATGTGGAACCCAAACATCAAAGTAATTAACATAACCAAGCTAGTGCAAGTGATTTTCAATGCTTGATTTGGATATTTGGAGAATGGCAGCTATTTCCTGCATGACATAATGTTGATTGTTGTCAACTAATATCTTGATTTGATTGCCATCAACTTCAAGTGGTCTACCTGACTGTGGTACACTGCCCAGTGAGAAATCTCCAGCGCCAAACTTTACAAACCACTTTTTGACACATTTGGTTAGTCACAGCACCTTCACCATACAGTACACAAATCTTTCATTTTGCACTCAGTTGCATTTTTTACTTTCTTGAAATAATAAAGCATAATATTCTGAAAATGTTGTTTTTTCCTTCCATTTTCAGTACTAAATAGGCTATTCAAAAATTCACCAATTTTGATAAGGTTGTTTTAAATGATGCTGATACAACAGCTGTCACAATACAGCTGTCACAAAACAATCTAACAAAATTGTTCAGAACAATGCTAAAGACAACTAAGCGCTACTAGAGCCATCTTATATATATATATAAAAAGCTTTTGGCCAACCTATATATTATTTTTTAATCAACTCACTTCAACACAGTCAGAGTCTATGTAATACTTTGGGTAGAAATATATGAGTGTAATTTTTTTTTTTTCACTCTAAGAGGCCAAGCAACTTACATGATGAAATCCATATAAGTCATAGTTCAATTATACATGCAATTATGACCTTTTCATAAAATATTAACACTCTTTGGCAGTTTAAAAAGATGTGCACAGATTTCATAGAAAGAATAATTCTGAAAAAAAGACTTCAATTGTAGACAGATATTATAAATATTACAAGCAGAATAGAAGAAAAATCATAGGATGAAGAAAAAGGCTGCTATTGACATTCACACTCAGGATTGAATGTCTGGGACTTCCTAAATGACAGTAATATTCAAACAATAGTACAGAGCACAAGGCTCTCACAAAAATATTTAAAATTAAGGATGAAAGAGTAGGTCGACTTCATTCATACAGTTTAAAGTATGAGCCTGCAGCTAAGAAGAATGTAGAAACATGAGCAAACATGAGCAAATCTAGTATCATTTATTGAACAAACAAGTAGGGCAAAGACAAGGCTGTCTTCTTGCCTCAAGCCATAGCAAAAGGAAAGGCAGAGATTTGACAATATGCAGTATTATATTCACTATTTCCTGTAGTATCATTACAGAAGGATTTGTGTATTCTTCTCAGTTCAGTTCAGTCGCTCAGTCATGTCCGACACTTTGCGACCCCATGGACTGCAGCACGCCAGGCCTCTCTGTCCATGACCAACTCCCAGAGTTTACTCAAACTCATGTCCATTGAGTCGGTGATGCCATCCAACCATCTCATCCTCTGTCATCCATTTCTTCTCCTGTCTTCAATCTTTCCCAGCATCAGGATCTTTTCAGATGAGTCAGCTCTTCGCATCAGATGGCCAAAGTATTGGAGTTTCAGCTTCAGCATCAGTCCTTCCAATGAACACTCAGGACTGATCTCCTTTAGGATGGACTGGTTGGATTCGCTTGCTGTCCAAGGGACTCTCAAGAGTCTTCTCCAACACCACAGTTCAAAAGCATCAATTCTTCGGTGCTCAGCTTTCTTTATAGTCCAACTCTCACATCCATACATGACTACTGGAAAAACCATAGCATTGTTTGGCAAAGTAATGTCTCTGCTTTTTAATATGCTATCTAGGTTGGTCATAACTTTTCTTTCAAGGAGTAATCAATCGTCTTTTAATTTCCTGGCTGCAGTCACCATCTGCAGTGATTTTGGAGCCCCCCAAAATAAAGTCTGCCACTGTTTCCACTGTATTCTTCTAATAATCATTTACTGAGTGCCTAATATATCCTAGGAATACAATAATGAACAAGAGAGATAATGTCCCTGTTCATTACACAGGAAAATGACAAAAATATTAATAAACAAAATAATATTGACTAGTGAAAAGTGCTATAGAAGAAATAAGGTGATTTGATAAAGAATGACTTGGAGGGCACTTTAACACAGGATGGGCATGGTGGGTGCCTCTAGACACATGACCCTTGAGCTGAGATCTGAATGATAAGAAGCAACCTGCATTGAGCCCAAGGAGCCTCCCAGTCCAGAGAAAGGCAAGGCCTAGGATTGGCCTGAAGAAGAGGAAAAGAGAAGAGGCTGCTATGTAGTGGAGTGGTCTCTTGGGGTGTAGTGTTGAGAGAGATAGCAGTCTGAGGTGTGGATAAGATGAGATCTTGTGGGCCATGAGACCATGATAAGGTTGCTCTATGAAGTCAGTGGAGGGTGTTAAGCAGAGGATTAACCCAGTTTGATCTAGACATGTATTAGATTCCTAGAGCTACTGCAACAAAGTACCACAAACTGCATGGCTTAAACAACAGATATTTGGCCTCCATGGTGGCTCAGTGAAAGGATCTGCTTGCCAATGCAGGAGACACAAGTTCAATCTCTGATCCAGGAAGATCCCACTTGCTGCGGAGCAACTGAGCCTGCACCACAATTACTGAGCCTGTGCTCTAGAGGCCATAAGCTGCAACTACTGAGTCCTTGCATCCTAGAGCATGTACTCTACAAGAGAAGCCACTGCAATGAGAGCCTGTGCACCAAAGCTAGAGAGTGGCCCCTGCTCACTGCAACTAAAGAAAGTCCATTGGCAGCAAATAATACGGCCAAAGATAAACAAACAAATAATAATAATAAACAGAAATTTATTCTTTAGAAGTTTGAGAAGTTAGAAGTCTGGATCAAGGTGTCAGCCATGCAAAGCTCTCACCAAAGCCTTTACGGGAGATACTTCCTCACTTCCTCCAGGAATTTCTGGATATCCCCTGCCATTGCATGGCTTGTGACAGTACAACTGCAATCTCTGCTTTGATCTTCCCAAGGCATCCTTCCTGTGTGTAATCTTAACCAGGCCATCTGCTTATGAGGACTCAAGTCGTCTTAACTAATTATGTCTACAATTCCCCTATTTCCAAATAAGGTCACATTCTGCAGTACTGGAAATTAGGATTTTGAGATATTGTTTGGGGACACAATTTGACCTTTAATGACATAGATAAGAGATCATTTCTGCCTCTCTATAGCAAAAGGGACTTGATGGGGCAAGAGTGACTAATTAGGAATTCATTGCCATAGTTCAGCTAAGGGTAAATTTGTGTCTTGTTCTAAGTTATTAGCAGTGAACATTGACAGATGATAGATACTGTTGGAGAGAAATGGGCCAGACTTTCTTGTAAATTGAAGAATAAATAAAGACAATATCAGTTATAAGTTTGGCACTTTTAATGTTAACAAAAGAGATGAATGACGGTACTAACTAAAATGGGAAATATTGGCAAAAAACAAAGAACATATTTGGGGTACAGGAGGATATGTGATGTTAAGTTTGATACATCAGATCCTTAAGTGGCTATACTTGATTTACCAGTCTGAAGCTCAAAAGAGAGTTATATAAATGGGCATTGCAGTTACATTAATATGAGTAAAAGTGCAAGTTGCATAGTCATGTCCGACTCTTTGCAACCCCAAGGACTATACAGTCCATGGAATTCTCTAGGCCAGAATACTGGAGTGGGTAGCCTTCCCTTCTCCAGGGGATCTTCCCAACCCAGGGATCGAACCCAGATCTTCCACATAGCAGGCAGATTCTTTACCAGCTGAGCCACAAGGGAAGCCCAAGAATACTGGAGCGGGTAGCCTATCCCTTCTCCAGTGGATCTTCCCGACCCAGGAATCGAACCAGGGTCTCCTGCATTGCAGGTGGATTCTTTACCAACTGAGCTATCAGGGAAGCCCTAATTAAATTAATGTAATAAAATATTAATTTAATGTAATAATACATTAATTTAATACAATTAGTTCACATTAACCCAGGTAACAGCCTGGATGAAAAACCAAATTTGTTTTCAATGAAGAAAGCCAGAACTGAACCCTGAGGCATTTTAATAATCTAAAAAGAGGGATTACATAGGACTATTTCTGAAACATTCAGTATAAATGGAATTGTTAAAAAGAGATAAAAGATGAAATCAAAATAGAATGGAGAGTCTGGAGTTCTATGAAACAATGCTATGTGATGGTGGTATTAGTGGTTGTGTGTGTGTGTATGTGTGTGTTGAAGTTGTCTTAAAGATTCTTCCCAGTATGAGGTTCCTTTCTACAGAGACATGGGTATATACTTGCTATTAAATGTTAGGTATAAGTAAAAGTCTGTGTAAGGGGCTATTTTTCTCTATGGGTCATTGGAGTGGCAGAAGTTAAAGAAACTTTCCTATAACCCATTTACTTTCTTTATTGGGAGGTGAGGGCTTCTGGGGAAAGTCATATGACATACTCTAATCTCCTTGTAAATACACTAATAAATGACCTTCCTGCTTGTAGACTAATGATATTTACTAAGAGAAAGATTCTTACCTATGTAATGCTCTTGCTTGGTAAATAAATTCAGAATTTATGGAAAATGTCACATAGGCTGGTGTATAATATGGAAAGGTTTCATAAATTAAATGTTCCAAGATGTATCAGGTAATATTTCATGTTTTTCACTTAGATACTCATCCATTCTCCAGAGTGCTTATCCAAAGTAGGAAAGAAAATATCTGGAAGAGACCATCGACATGCCTGTCCATTCTCTGTGTTCCTATGCCTTTTGATATCTTGCATATCAGTAATGCTTGTTACTGGATAAGATTTCTGATTCTTATGCATCTGATTTGCCAAATTTATCTTTTTTGTTAGGTAAGTAATTACTCTTATTCCAATTGTCTCCTGCCTACTACAAGCTCCCTTAGAGCTCTCTTCACAGAGGCTAAAGTACTGTGGAGCAGAAATGACAGTAGGGCTTTCCAGGTGGCACTAGTGGTAAAAACAAAAACCTGCTTGCTAATACAGGAGATGTAAGAGACCCAGGTTCAATCCTTGGGTCAGGAAGATCCCCTGGAAGAGGGTGGCAACCCACTCCAGTATTCTTGCCTGGAGAATTGCATGGACAGAGGAGCCTGGAGGGCTACAATCCATAGCATCACAAAGAGTCGGACACTACTGACATGACTTGGCATGCATGCAACCAAAAATGATACTAGGAACCCTGAGTTGTCTATCATAGGGCTCCCTAAATTTTGAGTTATGGATATTACTGCTTGGGGTCAGAAAAATAAGGGTTAAAAAATAATTAGTTTGGCTATTTGATATCATATGCCTTAAAGAAAGGGGGTTCCCAGGTAGCTCGTGGCAAAGAATTCACCTGCCATTGTGGGAGACACAGGAGATGTGGGTTTGATCCCTGTGTTAGGAAAATACCCTGGAGGAGGAAATGGCGACCCACTACAGTATTTTTGCCTGGAGAATTCCATGGACAGAGGAGCCTGGTGAGCTGTAATCCGTGGAGTTACAAAGAGTCAGACATGACTAAGTGACTTAGCATGCATGCATGCCTTAAAGAAAACTTTCAGTTCATTTCTACACTATCCTAGAAGAATCTACACATGGACATCACCAGATGGTCAACACTGAAATCAGATTGATTATATTCTTTGCAGCCAAATGTGGAGAAGCTCTATACAGTCAGCAAAAACAAGACTGGGAGCTGACTATGGTTCAGATTATGAACTCCTTATTACCAAATTCAGACTTAAATTGAAGAAAGCAGGGAAAACCACTAGACCGTTCACGTATGACCTAAATCAAATCCCTTATGATTGTACAGTGGAAGTGACAAATAGATTTAAGGGACTAGAGCTGATAGACAGAGTGCCTGATGAATTATGCACAGAGGTTCGCGACATTGTACAGGAGACAGGGATCAAGACCATCCCCATGGAAAAGAAATGCAAAAAACCAAAATGGCTGTCTGAGAAGGTCTTTCAAATAGCTGGGAAAAGAAGAGAAATGAAAAGCAGAGGAGAAAGGAAAGATATTCCCATTTAAATGGAGAGTTCCAAAGAATAGGAAGGAGAGATAAGAAAGCCTTCCTCAGTGATCAATGCAAAGAAATAGAGGAAAACAACAGAATGGGAAAGACTAGAGATCTCTTCAAGAAAATCAGAGATTAAGGGAACAATTCATGCAAAGATAGGCTCGATAAAGGACAGAAATGGTATGGACCTAACAGAAGCAGAAGATATTAAGAAGAGGTGGCAAGAATACACAGAAGAACTGTACAAAAAAAAGATCTTCATGACCCAGATAATCACGATGGAGTGATCACTTACCTAGAGCCAGACATCCTGGAATGTGAAGTCAAGTGGGCCTCAGAAAGCATCACTACGAACAAAGCTAGTGGAGGTGATGGAATTTCAGTTGAGCTATTTCAAATCCTAAAAGATGATGCTGTGAAAGGGCTGCACTCAATATGCCAGCAAATCTGGAAAACTCAGCGGTGGTCACAGGACTGGAAAAAGTCATTTTTCATTCAAATCCCAAAGAAAGGCAATGCCAAAGAATGCTCAAACTACCACACAATTGCACTCATCTCACGTGCTAGTAAAGTAATGCTCAAAATTCTCCAAGCCAGGCTTCAGCAATACGTGAACCGTGAAATTCCAGATGTTCAAGCTGGTTTTAGAAAAGGCAGAGGAACCAGAGATCAAATTGCCAATATCTGCTGGATCATCAAAAAAGCAAGAGAGTTCCAGAAAAACATCTATTTCTCCTTTATTGACTATGCCAAAGCTTTTGACTGCGTGGATCACAATAAACTGTGGAAAATTCTTCAAGAGATGGGAATACCAGGCCATCTGACCTGAAATTATTAGAAATTATTGTCTAAAATATTTGATATAGAGAGGTGGCATTTTCAATTCACAAGCATTGATTTGAACTAATATTTTTATTCACATCAAAAGTTCTTCGTAATTTTCCATTTTTTTAACTTTTCCCACTGTGCACCTGCCATTTTAACCACATAGAACTATTTGGGAAAACTGGCCTCAGCAGAAAATCAGAGAATAAAAGCATCAGATATCATCTTGGAAGTAAATTTTTTAAAATTCTTGTTTTATCAATAACTTGGGTATTACTTTCAGCATTTAGTCCATGTAATAGTAACAAAATAAATGCTCACCTCGGTGTTTTCAAATTCATTCCAGAAGATGAGGGTAAGTAAACTTAAGGGTCTGTATTTGGTGGCCCATAGACATCTGCAGAGGTCTGACATATTCTGATACTACATGATTCCTGGCTTTTTCCTCCTCTTCTCTGCCATCTTCCACAAAGGGTAAAACATACCTTATCTCTGCTGGCACATGACAAATCAGTTATTGCTTTTGTGGCCTCTTATCACTTCTAAAAGATTTCTGGGAGCTTGGTCTGTCTTGAAAAACTGATATGCCCTCTCCAATCACAGGAAAGCTGCTGCTCTTCCAGTTCATTTCACACAAAATGCTTTAGCATTCTCTCTCAACGCCCCTGGCACCAAGTAAAGCCAGTTCTCTTCTACTATTGCTCCATGTTCACAAGGATACCTCTGTTGAGCTACACTCTACTGGAGTTCAGTGAAGAATTAGGAGAGAAGTTATCTCTACACATTCATTTCCTAAAATACACACTCTAGACCAAAGTCCCTTCCCAGAGATTTCCAACACTACTAGATTCAATTATTTCCTAGGATGACACTTCCTGCCCAGTCATAAAATCTTTCTGTCCAAATACAAACCAAACCTAGGATAGAAAATCTGATCGGTAGATTAGGAAATATTTTTCTAAAATCTAGTCTTTGTTTTTGAATATCTTTGGCATTTGGAATGTAAATATACTCTGGAAAAGCAAAAGAAGAAAACTTTTTTTTTCAAATTATTATGATTTTTTAGAAATTTTGAAACACTATTTCAGAATTCAAGAGGTGATAATTCACTCCTTTAGGTCACATTTCCCAGACAGCTTCAGATGATCAAAATGGAAAATGAGTGGATGGTTACAATTAAGAAAGGGGGGAAAAGGGAGAAAAACTATTGGAATGTGTAATTACATTAGATTAAATAAAGCAATTTCCATGAAGGTTTGATTCTGGGAAAAGAGTGATGATGGCATAATTTTTGAGTCTTTACAAATCCCTACATACAAACAAGAGGGGAGATAGAAGAAAGGAAAACAAAAACCAACTCATGAGCCACTCTTAATACTAAACCAGGTGAAAAGATCTTTATGAACTCAAAATTCTAAGTCACAGTAAAACAATACCTGCATGGTATCACCATCTGTGCAGGAGAAAGCAAAGGGTAAGAATAGAGTATTGGATGGACCTGAGAAGCAAGAGCTCCAGAATAATCAGCAGGTACTCAGTAGACCCAGGTTTGATCTCTGGGATGGGAAGATGCCCTGCAGAAAGGCATGGCAAACCATTCTAGTATTTTTGCCTGAAGAATTCCATGGACAGAGGAGCCTGGCAGGCTACAGTCCATGGGGTCACACACAGACACAACTAAGCAACTAACACACTTAGTAGGGATCACGATGAGACAAATTCAGAACACCAGTTGAAATGGAGAGAGGTTGTGCCCAGTCCAGAAGGATGAGAACAAGGAGTCCAGGGCAAGATCTATAAGGGACTAGAGTAGCCATCTATAAACTCTTGAAACTTAACATTCAGAACTTCTCTTGATCGGACTCACATTAAGGAAAGAGTGATCAGAGTTGAACCAAAATTTAGTGGAAAAGTGATATTAGAATAAAAAAATCCACATGAAAGTGAAGGAGATGATAGAGCTATATTACCACACATTTGATCATTATACAAGCAAAACGAAGGTCTGTGAAGGTAGAAAAAGTACCCTGAACCACACTTTCTTTTAAAAGTTTAAGAAAACCAATTCAAATATAATTAAACAATAGAAAAGTAGCAACCAGGGAATTATAGTGATTATTTTGCAAAAACATTTAATGGAATATAAACTATAAAAATACTGAGTCACTATGCTATACACCTGAAACTAATATAATATTTTTAATCAACTATCCTTCTATCAGAAAAGATTATTATGGATTGAATTGTTTCTCAAATTTCATATGTTGATGTACTAATTCCCAGGGCTTCAGAATGTGACCGTATTTGGGGATAGGATCTTTAGAGAGGCAATAAATAATAAATTAAAATGAGGTCATAAGGGTAGGCTCTAATCCAATGTAACTAGTGTCCTGATAAAAGGAAGAAAGCTGGAGACAGACACACACACAGAGGACAGGCCATGTGAAGATTCATTTATGATACCACAAGTAGTAGTATTTATAAAGCTAGTCTAAGATTAGAGAAGAAAATGGCAACCTACTCCAGTATTCTTGTCTGGAGAATCCCAGGGACAGAGGAGCCTGGCGGGCTGCTGTCTATGGGGTCACACACAGCCAGACACCACTGAAGCGCCTTAGCAGCAGCAGCAGCAGCAGCCTAAGATTGTAGTGTGTATAATGTGGGATAATCAAGTGGGCCTTAGGAAGTATCACTACGAACAAAGCTAGTGGAGGTGATGGAATTCCAGTTGAGCTTTTTCAAATCCTGAAAGATGATGCAGTGAAAGTGCTACACTCAATATGCTGGCAAATTTGGAAAACTCAGCAGTGGCCACAGGACTGGAAAAGGTCAGTTTTCATTCCAAACCCAAAGAAGGGTAATGACAAAGAATGCTCAAACTACCACACAGTTGCACTCATCTCACAGGCTAGCAAAGTAACGCTCAAAATTCTCCAAGCCAGGTTTCAACAGTATGTGAACTGTGAACTTCCAGATATTCAAGCTGGTTTTAGAAAAGGCAGAGGAACCAGAGAGCAAATTGCCAACATCTGTTGGATCATCAAAAAAGTAAGAAAATCCCAGAAAAGCAACTACTCTGCTTTATTGACTATGCCAAAGCCTTTGATTGTGTGGATCACAACAAACTCCGGAAAATTCTTCAAGAGATGTGAATACCAGACCACCTGACCTGCCTCTTGAGAAACCTGTATGCAGGACAGGAAGCAACAGTTAGAAGTAGACATGGAACAACTGGCTGGTTCCAAATAGGAAAAGGAATACTTCAAGGCTGTATATTGTCACCCTGTTTATTTAACTTATATGCAGAGTACATAATGGGAAATGCTGGGCTGGATGAAGCACAAGCTGGAATCAAGATTGCTGGGAGAAGTATCAAAAACCTCAGATATGCAGATGACACCACCCTTATGGCAGAAAATGAAGAAGAACTAAAAAGCTTCTTGCTGAAAGTGAAAGAGGAGAGTGAAAATGTTGGCTTAAAGCTCAACATTCAGAAAACTAAGATCATGGCATCTGGTCCCATTACTTCATGGCAAATAGATGGGGAAACAGTGGAAACAGTGACAGACTTAATTTTAGGGGGCTCCAAAATCACTGCAGAAGGTGACTGCAGCCATGAAATTAAAAGACGCTTGCTCCTTGGAAGAAAAGTTATGAACAGCCTAGACAGCATATTAAAAAGCAGAGACATTACTTTGCCAACAAAGGTCTGTCTAGTCAAGGCTATGGTTTTCCCAGTAGTCATGGATGGATGTGAGAGTTGGACTATAAAGAAAGCCGAGCACCAAAAAATTGATGCTGTTGAACTCTGTTGTTGGAGAAGATTCTTGAGAGTTTCTTGGACTGCAGGGAGATCCAACCAGTCCATCCTAAAGGAAATCAGTCCTGAATATTCATTGGAAGGACTGATGCTGAAGCTGAATTTCCAATACTTTGGCAACCCGATGCAAAAAACTGATTCATTTGAAAAGACCGTGATGCTGGGAAAGATTAAAGGTAGCAGGAGGAGGGGACAACAGAGGATGAGATGGTTGGATAGCATTACCGAATCAATGGACATGAGTTTGAGTAAACTCCAGGAGTTTGCGATGGACAGGCAGGCCTGGTGTGCTGCAGTCCATGGGGTCATAAAGTCGGACATGACTAAGTCACTGAACTGAACTGAACTGAAAGTTAATGAGAAATTATGGGATTATTTTAATTCTCTCATCCATTATATCCTTTAGTACAAGGATTCTCAGAATGGGAAAAAAATTAAAAGTAGGTTATTACAAAAGTTTAAATTTTAAAGATAGGCCTAAATTTGAATCTGAAGTATTAGTATGGTCAGGCCAGGAAACAATGACAACCTTGCAAGCTGTTAGGAGCTGAGATTGTAGTTTGAAATTCCGTTACCCATGAAAAGGGAAAAGCACCCCTTGAATAAATGCTGATCCACATCTGGGACAGAAAAATGGATACAATGACCCTGGAATATCTTAATTGTACCAAATACTGAGGAGGCTATCAAAATGAAATATGGACTTACCCATCAATTATGGTAATGTCAAACAAATAAAACAGCAAGCAACAAGCCAAAGATATCAACTCAAAGAATCTTCCACTAACTTGAAATCATGTTTCAAATAGAATAATAATTTCCATTATTTGAAATTCTTTACATTTATTTGAATTTATGAATTGAAAGTTTTAAAAAAAGGAAAGGTTAATTGGTCTACTTTGGAGGATGATAGGGGATCAATTCATTATTCTGAAAACCAGTAACTATGAGGAAATTACAACAACGTAGCCCATCTTTCCTATCTTAACTGTGCCACTTCATAATCAAATAGTAGATGATATAAAGAGTTTCTTTATCTTCCTGTATAAAGCATTTCAACTAATAATAAATAAGTGATTGATTTGGTGTCATCAATTTTGCAATGGTGAACTGTAAAATGCAATGAATTGTTGGCTATACTAGGTGTTGAATATCAACAGTATATCTAACAAAAACAATTAGACATTGTGTACCTTCTATTGCAAGAATACAACTCTGTCTACATTCCTGACAGAGATCAGACAAGACTCTGATCAAGCCTCTGGATTCAGCTACCTTTATGCAGTCAGCAAAATCCAGATTGTTGAAAGACCAACAGTAAATTAATTATTTAAAAAATCAAGGTAGTAAGAGGGTACCTATAAAAATAATTTCAAAACAGACCACAACTTTAAAAAATAATAAGCAAGACTATAGTATCTAGGAATGTAGTTTTTGTGATAAAATTGTTATGAAATTAAAGAAAGAGGTTATCATAAAAATCAGGATAATGGCTGCTTTTGAGGGAAAAGGAACTTGAAATTGGGATGGGACACATGAAGTGCTTCAAGGGTGAGTGGCAAAGTTACATTTTTTGATCTGGGTATAAAGAAATTATAGGGGGGCTAGCCTTACAATAACTGATTAAGTAATACATGTATGATGATTATGTATCTATGAGCTTTATTTTATGAGAAAAATATATGTTTTTAGGCCACAAAAATTTTATATTGAAAATTTGTATAGGGTCCAACTTTTGTTGAGCAGATTATCTCTATCATTGCCATGACTCTGTTGTTTAAAATCATTAACTAAGGGAATTTGCTTAAAATTAGAAATTAAAAAAAAAAAAGAGGTGAAGAAAAAAGCACTGAAGGTATAGCATACCAAGCCTGAGTGCCAAGTTGACTTTTCACGTTAGAGAGTGGTAGAAATCCATGCTGTGAGTGAGCAGGCTGACTGACCAGGAAGGATTCTCTGATCATTTATGAAGGATAGTGGAAATGGAGAAGCAGCCTATATTTTTCTTAGCTATTTAAAGCTATTAAAAGTTCTCAAACATTCCTAGATAAAGCTGCCAAAACCAGTTTGGGAGGAGGAAATAGAAACATGGAGCTTCCAAAAAGCAGTCTAACTAAATATCCACAGACCCCCATGCCATCCTGCACCATGAATAACTCTAACCCATCTTAATAAACTTTCCCAAATAGGATGACATCTGCTCACCTACTCTTTTACTTAGTAAAGTAACTGATGAATCTAATTCTCTTATAGTATCTGAGAAAAACTGCTCTAGCCCTTGGGTCTTCTTTGGGAGAAAAGGAATAAGGAAGAATAAGTGAGGGAATCACATACATTCATAGCAAGAAACTAAATAGATAGATGAGTAGAGGTATGAAAGAATGAAAGGTGTGATTTATTATAGCCTAGTAATGTAATTAGCACTTGTTTCGTTCCCAAACAGAATTGCAGAAGAGCTGACTAAGGTAGGATTCCTGTGGCTTCAACACATGCTCCAGAGGCACTGGTACCAAGAGGACCATTTAACTCCAGAGGGATTCTTTGCATATGAGGAAAGGTTCTTTGATAAGAGGCAAGTTTTTCAGACCTAAGCAATTCTGTAAGTCAGTCAGTAGAAACACTAACATGTAACCCAGGGATGCTCTCTCATTAAAGAAAGAAGTTTTTCTATTTTCTTTTAATATTTAGAGTTTACACAGAATTCATTATTGATGGGATGCTGCTGCTGCTGCTGCTAAGTCGCTTCAGTCGTCTCCAACTCTGTGTGACCCCATAGACGGCAGCCCACCAGGCTCCGCCGTCCCTGGGATTCTCCAGGCAAGAACACTGGAGTGGGTTGCCATTTCCTTCTCCAATTGATGGGATAGTGCAGTGTAATTGGATATCATGGATAGGCAAGTAAAGCATGGAATATGAATGCAGTCATTGTAAATTTCGGAACTCTCTGAGAAGTCAGCAACTTCTCAGATGTGTCAGTTTTTACTCTGAGAGAACAGATATATGGTTTGTTACCCCCTAAGAATGTATAGTACCCAGAGCGGTTTAGGTTCACAAGTGATGAATTTCTGATAGCTGGCAAAGGCCAGCTAGCATTCTACTAAGGTAAAAACAAAGGTCTCTTCACCTTTCCACCTTCACTTGGGTACCGGTTGTTTTAGACAATGGTGTTTGTGTGTGTGTGTGTGTGTGTGTGTGTTTATAAAACTATGACTAGAGTTCTGGGAATATAAATTTAAATTAAACTTGAGATACTTAGCCTGAAGTCTTAGAATATGTGTCTCCCTAGTTTGGAAAACATGAACTCAGTGCTGGAATATTCTTAACTTATTCAATTTTTTCAAAATAAAGCTTAAGTAAAATTTGATATTAAATTAATACAACTTCTGAGACTCAGAAATTATCACTCTCATTTCAATAAAAGAGAGCTTGGCTTATAAAAAATCCAGACCTCACACTAACATTGAGAATGCTCTTAATGAGTTTGTCAAAAATTTTTAAAAATAATGGGGAGGATGGATTTTGGAAAAAATATGTAACAATGATTTTGGATTTCAGACTTTTAATTTTAAAATAATAAAATTGAACTTTCAAATTTCCTTTGACTTTGTTGCTGGATCTAAACTGTTCAAGAGAATTTAAACCCTTAATGTTCCATTTATCTTTGAAATTTGAAAATAGAAAAAGGTTTTGTTGAAACTGGGGAGAGCTCAATGTGGCTGACATTTTATCATTGGGGTGACTAGTATTTTAATAATAGACTTCCCATACAATTTTTCCCTCATTACAGAATCTCTGATAGTTTATATTAGATAATGTGGATGAACAAAATTTGTAGCAGGAAACAAATTGAAAAGTCAATTTTCAGGCCTGTGAATAAAATGACCCTGAAAGAAACTTACTAAAGACAAATCTGACCCATTTCTGAGACTTCTGAGAGTGCAAGTTTAAACTACTCTGCTGATGAATGGTCCAAGGAAGAGAACCAAATGAGCAGTCATAGTCATTGTTACTTAGAGACTAACCTCTTGAGGTTAGAGGCTTATCATCCCGATGGTTGGTAACCATACCTGCTCTACTGATCAGTCATTGACCTGTGATTAAATCCAGTAGGTTTAGTGGGGGGGGAATGTGGAAAAAACTCCTGCCTTCCCTTCTCTTTCCCTTAACCTTCCAAAGAATTGACATGGCCCAGAAATTAAGGGATAAGATCAGTTATCTACTCCTCTCTCCTCCTAATGGGCCTTCTTCTAATGCAGAGACCAGGGTTAACTATAACCTTTCCTAAATACTTTTATCTTCATAAATAATGAAGTTAACTTTTTATTCTTTCACTACTGATTCTTGTAATACCCAATTGGTTCATAACCTGAAAGATGAGTACTATTTTTTGGACTTCATCAAAACCCATCACATTAAAAAAAGGAAAATACAATGATTCTAGAAAATTGGGAAGATATGGGAAAGCAGACAGTGTTCTTTTCATTTTGAATTATCAAATACTTAGCTTTTCCTCACTAATTAATAAAATACCTTAAAATTTCACAGAAAGTAATGTTTTGCCTGGCAAATATTAACTAACATATTATCAAACTAGTATTCCCATTACTCTCTTCCATCCTTTATATCTTTGAAAACGATCTTTCTAATTTAAATTTAATTATATTAATCCTCTGCTTGAAATCCTTTTAAGTAAGATAAAGCTGAAATTCCTCATTGAAATAAGGTTCTCATTTGTCTGGCCATTGACAGTCATTTCAAACCTACATCTTACCTCATTTTCCCTGGTTTCTCTGTCATCACCCTTGCATTGCTTAAACCCTTTCTCCACACGATGCATTTGCAATGTGAATATGATCATTTCCATGTTCTGCTCAACACTCTGTAAAATCCCCTCATCATCTAGCACATAAAATTCAGGCTCATTAAAATAGCTTTCAAGGTCATCCAGGATCTGTTTATAGCCTCCCTCCACAGCCCCATTTTCTATCATGCCTGACTTCACACTTCATGCTCAAACAACATGAAACTGTATAGAGTCCCCAGAGACACAATATGATTCCTAACCTCTGAGTCTTTGCTCACACCAAGTTCTGTTTTTTAAGTGTTATCCCTTTCTTGTTTATGTCTCTCTCCTAACTTTTAAGTCTTAATCCAGATGTTCCTTGGGCTTCCCAGGTGACATTGGTGGTAAAGAACCCACTTGCCAATGCAAGAGACGTAAGAGAGGCCAGTTTGATTGCTGGGTCAGGAAGATCCCCTGGAGGAGAGCATGGCAACTCACTCCAGTATTCTTGCCTGGAGAATCCCATTGACAGGGGAGCCTGGTGGGCCATGGTCCATAGGGTAATAAAGAGTTGGACACACCTGAAGAGATCTAGCAGGTATGTAGGCAGATGTTGCTCCCTCCCAGATTCCAAGAGAAATGAGAACACACTTACTGCATGCTGCTGAGTATACTGTGCAGACATCTACGATAGTACTTTTCATATTATTTATAATTATCTGGTTGTCTGTATTTTCCTCACTAGATTTAAGCTCCTTGAGGGTAGTTACTTAATTATATAATTATTTCCCTAATGCCTGAAGAATAGAAGGAATTCAATGATTATATAATGGATTGGACAGTGTCTAAACTAAATCATATCTTTTATGGTTGGTAATCACAGAAGATTACTGAAAAATCTTAAATATACCTTGCAATTTCATATACTCAGAGTGTACATTAAATGTAGCATTTTTGGAAGATAATATATTTCATATTTAACACATAACAATGCCTTTTCCCAGCAATTTCATTTTGAAAAGAAAGTCCTAAAATATTATGATAATACTATAATATACTGCTATAAAAACAAAAATATGTATATCATGCTCTAAAGATATCCTATTAGATATTTATATCACCCCTAAAAGATAGTTCTTTGCAGTGGCTGTGATGGCAAGTAAATTATAAACCACTATGATGGTCAATTTTATGCGTCAACTTGGCTAGACTATGGTACCCACTTTTTGGCCAAATGCCAGTATAGATGTCGCTATAAAGGTATTTTTTAGATGTGATTAACATTTAAATCAGTAGACTTCAAGTATATTACCTCTGTAATGTGGGTAGGTCTCATTTTCTTAAGAGAAAAGCCCTGGAAAAAAGACGAAATTCTTTTTCAAATAACCATCACCCAAGACTGCACTGAAATATCACCTCTTCCTGGGTCTCCGGCCTTCAGATATATCCTGGAGCTTTCAGATGTAAAAGTCCTTACAATCCTATGAAGCAATTTCTTAAAATAAATAAAATGCTTTCCTCTCCTTTCTTTTTTTCTTTCTGTCTCTGTCTCCACATATGTCTCTCTAGAAAGATAGATAGAGATGTGGAAATACAGGTAGATATAGACACACGGATATGTAAACATACACACACCCTATTGGTTTTGTTTCAGGGAAACCTTAACTAATGCAAAAAGAAAATAAACAAGGAAATATTTGGGGAAATTATCACATATTTCCTACCCAAACCCCTTAACACCTCTATGTCTTCATAAAAAATAGTAAGGCAGTTCTTTACATATTAAGATAGAAAACAAGTCATGAAGAACTTTCTCGTGCATAGTAAAACTGATATTTAAAAAATCCATTCATGTATATGCATAGGTATATAATAAATCAGTCAGTCTACTTCAGTCCCTCAGTCGTGTCCATTTTTGTGACCCCCATGGACTGCAGCATGCCAGGCTTCCATGCCCATCACCAACTCCCGGAGCTTGCTCAAACTCATGTCCATCAAGTTGGGGATGCCATCCAATCATCTCATCTTCTGTCCTCCCCTTCTCCTCCTGCCTTCAATCCTTCTCAGCATCAGGGTCTTATCCAATAATAAGTTCTTCACATCAGGTGGAAAAGTATTGGAGTTTCAGCTTCAGCATCAGTCCTTCCAATGACTCTTCAGGACTAATTTCCTTTAGGATTGACTGGTTTGATCTCCCTGATGCCCAAGCCACTCTCAAGAGTATTCTCCAACACCACAGTTCAATAGCATCAGTTCCTTGGTGCTCAGCTTTCCTTATGGTCCAACTCTCACATCCATATGTGACTACTTGAAAACCCATAGCTTTGACTAGACAGACTTTTGTCAGCAAAGTAATGTCTCTGCTTTTTAATACACTGTCTAGGTTGATCATAGCTTTTCTTCCAAGGAGCAAGGTTTTTTAATTTCATGGTTGCAGTCACCATCTGCAGTGATTTTGGAGCTCAAGAAAATAAAATCTGCCACTGTTTCCATTTTTTCCCTAGCTATTTGCCATAAAGTGATGGGACCAGATGCCATGATCTTCGTTTTTTGAATATTGAGATTTAAGGAAACTTTTTCACAATCCTTTTTCACTTTCATCAAGAGGCTCTTTATTTCCTCTTAACTTTCTGCCTTAAGGGTGATGTCATCTATGTATCTGAGATTATTGATATTACTCCCAGCAGTCTTGATCCCAGCTGGTGATTCATCCAGCCTAGCATTTTGCATGACGTGCACTGTGCATAAATTAGATAAGCAGAGTGACAATACACAGCCTTGATGTACTCTTTTCCCAACTTGGAACCAGTCTGTTGTCCCATGTCCAGTTCTAACTGTTGCAATTTGACCTGCACATAGATTTCTCAGGAGGAAGATCAGGTGGTCTGGTATTTCCATCTCTTGAAGACTTTTCCACAGATGGTTGTGATCTACACAGTCAAAAGCTTTGGTATAATCAATAAAGCAAAAGTTGATGTTTTTCTGGAATTCTCTCTCTTTTTCTATGTTCCAACAGGTGTTAGAAATGTGATTTCTGGTTCCTCTGTATTTTCTAAATCCAACTTGAACATCTGGAAGTTCACAGTTCATGTAGTGTTGAAGCCCAGCTTGGAGAATTTTGAACATTACTTTGTTAGCCTGTAAAGTGAGTGCAATTGTGCAGTAGTATGAACATTCTTTGGCATTGTCCTTCATTGGGATTAGAATGAAAACTGACCTTTTGCAGTCCTGTGGCCACTGCTGAGTTTTCCAAATGTTCTGGCATATTGAGTGCAGAACTTTCACAGTATCATCTTTTAGAATTTGAAATAGCTCAACTGAAATTCCATCACCTGCACTAGCTTTGTTTGTAGCGATGCTTCCTAAGGCCCACTTGACTTCACATTCCAGGATGTCTGGCTCTAGGTGAGGGATCACAACATCATGGTTATCTGGGTCATGAAGATCTTTTTTGCATAATTCAGTGTATTCTTGCCACCTCTTCTTAATATCTTCTGCTTCTGTTAGATCCATACCATTTCTGTCCTTTATTGTGCCCATCATCTTTGCATGAAATTTTCCCTTGGTATCTGTAATTTTCTTGAAGAGATCTCTAGTCTTTCCTAATCTATCGTTTTCCTCTATTTCTTTGCATTGATCACTGAAGAATGCTTTCTTATCTCTTCTTGTTATTCTTTGGAACTCTGCATTTAAATGGGTATATCTTTCCTTTTCTCCTTTGCCTTTAGCTTCTCTTCTTTTCTCAGCTATTTGTAAATCCTCCTCAGACAACCATTTTGCCTTTTTGCATTTCTTTTTTTGGGGGGATGGTCTTAATTACTGCCTCCTGTACAATGTCACAAACCTCCGTCCATAGTTCATCAGGCACTCTGTCTATCAGATCTAATCCCTTGAATCTGTTTCTCACTTCCACTGCATAATCGTTAGGGATTTGATTTAGGTCATACCTGAATGGTCTAGTGGTTTTGCAACTTTCTTCAATATAAGTCTGAATTTGGCAATAAGGAGTTCATAATCTGAACCATAGTCAGCTCCCAGTCGTGTTTTTGCTGACTGTATAGAGCTTTTCCATCTTTGGTTGCAAAGAATATAATCAATCTGATTTTGGTTTTGACCATCAGGTGATGTCCACGTGTAAAGTCTTCTCTTGTGTTGTTGGAAGAGGATGTTTGCTTTGACCAGTATGTTCTCTTGGCAAAACTCTGTTCATCTTTGCCCTAGTTCATTTTGTACTCCAAGGCCAAATCACCTGTTATTCCAGGTACCTCCTGGCTTCCTACTTTTGCATTCTAATCCCCTATAATGAAAAGGGCATCTTTTCTGGGTGTTAATTCTAGAAGGTCTTGTAGGTCTTCATTGAACCATTCAACTTCAGCTTCTTCAGCATTACTGGTTGGGGCATAGAATTGGAATACCCTGATATTGAATGGTTTACTTTGGAAATGGACAGAGACCATTCTGTCATTTTTGAGATTGCCCCCAAGTACTGCATCTCAGACTCTATTTGTGACTGTGAGGGCTACTCCATTTCTTCTAAGGGATTCTTGCCCACAGTAGTAGTAGATTAATGATCATCTGAATTAAATTTTCCCATTCCAATCCATTTTAGTTCACTGATTCCTAAAATGTCGATGTTCACTCATGCCATCTCCTGTTTGACCACTTCTAATTTACCTTGATTCATGGACCTACCATTCCAGGCTCCTATGCAATATTGCTCTTACAGCATCAGACTTTACTTCTGTCACCAGTCACATCCACAACTGGGCATTGTTTGCGCTTTGGCTCTGTCTCTTCATTGTTTCTGGAGTTATTTCTCCACTCTTCTCCAGTAGCTTATTGGGCACCTTTCAGTGTCCTATCTTTTTGCCTTTTCATACTGTTCATGGGCTTCTCAAGGCAAGAATACTGAAGTGGCTTGCCATTCCCTTGTCCAGTGGACCACGTTTTCTCAGAACTCTCTACCATGACCCATCTGTCTTGGGTGGCCCGACATGGCATATAATAAATACCAAGTTGATAACAATGATTATCTCTGAATAAGTAGAGATAACTGTCACTGTCTTTTGTCTCATCAGTTCATTTTGAATTATTTTCAATGACTCTGTTGTATGTAAAATAATACAAAACCACATTTTAGATGTGTAAATTATTTCATACCTGTTCTTACAAAGCTCTTCCTTGACAATTTTCTATTACTGATATAGCGACCACACATCCTTCTCTCTTCATCTTGACAACACATAACCATATTCCAGGAATTCAGATTTTTGACTTACCTTTTCTCAGGAGTCTTTTGTGATTCATCCTTTTCAAGTAGAATTGCTTACTACTTTGTATGAGTCACCATTGAACCCTGAACAAAACATATCATGTACAAAATAATATTAATATATATATATGTATATGTTTTTGAGGTATTTCTGTCTTATAGATTTTACTTTGTGTGATGATTTATTTATTCAACAAATGCATGGCTAGTGTATGTCAAACCACTGCTATGACAAAGCTAAGCAGTGTATTAAAAAGCAGAGACAGCACTTTGCCAACAAAGTTCCATATACTCAAAGCTATGGTTTTTCCAGTAGTCATGTACAGATGTGAGAGTTGGACCACAAGGAAAGCTGAGTGCCAAAGAACTGATGCTTTCAAATTGTGGTGCTGGAGAAGACTCTTGAGAGTTCCCTGGACAACAAGGGGATCATACCAGTCAATCCTAAAGGAAATCAACACTGAATATTCATTGAAAGGACTGATGCTGAAGTTGAAACTCCAAAATGTTGGTCACCTGATGCAAAGAGCTGAAGCACTGGAAAAGACCTTGATGCTGGGAAAAATTGAAGGCAAAAGGAAAAGTGGGTGGCAGAGGATGAGATGGTTGTGAGGCATTACTTAATAAATTACTTAATAATTAATCAATTAATTAATTACTACATAAATTTGAACAAAGTCCTGGTGATAGTAGTGGACAGAGGAGCATGGCATGCTGCAGTCTGTGGGACTGCAGAGTCAGACATGACTAAGTGAAAAATAACAAATGTATGTCAGACACTCTTCTAGATACTGGAGATAGAGAAGTTAGCAAAAACCTAAAGTTTGTATCCTTATGCACTTTTCCTGTTAGTAGAAGAGAGTGGCAAAATGTAGAACAAATAAGAACTGTATGTTTAATTTTGAGTCTCCTGTCTTCAGACTCTTCCACCTACTCCTCCTCCTTGTTGCATTCATCTACATCCCAAGGCTCTTCTCCTCATTTTCCAAATTTTATTTCCTGGATTATTGTTACCCTCTTTAATATTACTTAAATCATCACAATTCTTCCAGTACCCCAACATTTTAGTTCCTCAGTCTCCCTCGCTATATGTCCTATTCTACAGAGTTGTATCCTCTTCTCTTTCAGCTACTCTTACATATAATAACTGTAGCCTCTCATAACATTTCTGTACCTTCAACTATCCAACCATCACTTTCCGTTTTTTTTTTTTTTTTTCAGATTAGTCATTGTAGTTCCATATTCTAACAAATCTTTGACTCCACTGGAACCTAGACAACACTGATTCTGTCAACTTTTATTATTTTTTAAGCTCCATATGACCTCATTTATTTCCTTAATCAGTTATAACCTTTTGTATACACCATCAATATCTTTGCCCCTCTCACTGACATACTCACTTGATTAAAACACCCTAGTTAAAGCCAAGAGTAAACTTATTGCAGGCTATTGTCTCCAGAACTGAAAATATCTGAGGAAAAAAAAAAAAATGAAAACATAACAATGCTAACTATTCTCACTTTAATATCAGTATCGAAAAACTTCAAGTCAGGACATCCCTGGTAGTCCAGTGGCTAAGAATCTACCTGCCATTGCAGGGGACATGTGTTCAATCCCTGGTCTAGTAACTAAGATGCTACATGCCATGGGGCAAGTAAGCCCATGTGTTAAAACTACTGAAGCCCATGCAACCTAGAACCTGTGGTCTACAACAAGAGGGTAGCCCCACTTGCCACGACTAGAGAAAGCCTGCATGTAGCAACAAAGACACAGCACAGTCATAAACAAATACAATAAAAAAATCAATTAATCAAAAAAGTAATAACAACAACTTTAAGTAGTCTTTAATATTTCCTGGAAAAATCACATTTTCCTACCTCATTCTTCCACTTGTCTTCCCCACCTTAATTAAAAACCCACTCTCAAGTATACCTCAGCCTCTGTGATTGTCCCATTGCTTTTTTTATTATAGCAAAATTTCATGCAAGGTGTCTGTACTTTGTTTCTCCTACTGCTTCTTAAGCTCATACCAATGGGAGGTTTGCCTCACCACTCCAACAAAATTACTCCTGTACATATGTTACTCACTTTGCAAAATGAAAAGATCATTTCCTATTTTCACATTTGACTGAGTAGCAGCGTCTGACCCAGGTTACCATTCTCTCTTCCTTGGTATAATCCTTCACTGAGGCTTTAGGAATCCAAAGTCATCTTATTTTCTTCCCATACATTGAGTGCATCTTCTCATTTTCCTCTACTCTCCCTCCAATCTCTAAACATTAACATCTAAAGGTACAGTCCCAGTTTCCCTAACATTCCCTAAAAATTTCACATCTTAAATACCATCTACCAAATATACCCAATATATATCTCTATCACATCTCTCCCTACAGTTTCACAGTTAAATGATTAAATGTTTACTTGACACCTCCACAAGGATGTCAAAGAGGTGTCTCATTTTTCACATGTCCTAAATCAAATTGCTGGTAATAGGTAATCACTCTCTGGCAACAGTGACTCTAGACTCAGAGTATAAATGGCTATATCACCAGCTGGAAATTGAACTTGTGGTCAAGGTGTAATAGATGCTAAGAAAAATTAATAAATTTTAAAAAATCTACTATACTGAAATTACTGAGTTGGAGATGAAGTAAATCACAGCTGTGATAATTCAAATACAGCCACCATACAAACATAAGCAGCTTCCTAGTGGAGTAGCTCTTTGTAAATGCTGTGAGGTACTTTCAGTAAGTGAGTTATAGATCCTGTGCTGTGTTAATGCAAATGTAGCAGATAGTTATGCAAATGAGGTGCATGTACTAAATTGTAAGTAAAATTAATTATGAACTTATGAGTCAGAATAGTTTCAAGATGCTTTCCACTTAAAGACAGTTTAAAAGAAAAACAAAAAATTCCAGTTAAATCAAAGTGAAAGTGAAAGTCACTCAGCAGTCACTGTCCAAATCTTTGTGATCCATGGAATTCTCCAGGCCAGAATACTGGAGTGGGTATCTGTTCCCTTCTCTGGGGGATCTTCCCAACCCAGGAATCAAACCTAGGTCAAAATGGTTGGAGGTTAATGGGCATTTTGAAGACTTAGGGAAGTTTCTTAAAGCATTTATCATAGCTGTAATTAAATTTAAAATGCTGACATATATTTTCTGAATCTAAACCATATTCAAATCCCAGAAGGACAGGCAAATATATCAAACATTCTGACAGTGCATTAGGATAATTCCATAATTGTTTATCTTGAGAATTTGTTTATGAGCATCATGCAGCCATCAAAACCTAGAAAGACCTAACTTAGTTTGAATCCCCTATAGCATTCAATTATTGGGGGATACAAAAGTGAGAACTACTGATGAGCACGCTAACTTGGATTACCATAGCGACAGAAATTTTGAATCTTTTTCTTTATTTTTATGCATTTGTTTGTTGTTTGTTTGCAGCAGAATGAAATTTCAAAGGCTACTAAAAAACGATTCAGCACAGCTGAGTTCTGGTCCTATCACTGGCATCACTGTCAGAGTGATTCATAGGAGTCCCTAATCTCCCTGGATATCAGTTTCTACATATCTAAAATGAAGAAGAAAGTTAAATAACTATTTAATAAAGGACAATGCTTTTAAAATGTATTATTTATAAGCCTAATATCCTTTTTAACTGTGGGATTATATAAAATATTATATAAACTGGTTTCTCTTGTTCCTTGAACTTTATTAGATATGGATTAATATTCAAGGAGACAACATGTCTTCACTTTCAATATACAGCCAAGCTGTAACATTGGATTATTATCATATTAAGGGACTTCCCTAGTGGCTCAGTTGGTAAAGAATCTGCCTGTAATGCGGGAAACCTAGGTTTGATCCCTGGGTTGGGAAGACCTCTTGGAGAAGGAAATGGCACCCACTCCAGTATTCTTGCCTGAAGAATCTCATGGACAGAGGAGCTGGACAGGCCACAGTCCATGGGATTGCAAAGAGTCGAACATGACTGTGCAATTAACTTTCTTTCTTTTCTTTCATCATATTAAAAGAGACATAAAGCTCTGGCAGTTTAAAAAAATTAACAGTTAGCAAGTATTATAAACTAGAACAAATAAGATGATATGCTATTTTAAAGGTAAACAATGAATTTTCCAAATATGAGTCATCAGGGTCAGAATCGCTATATACTACAAACATAAAATTTTTATTTGAGCACTTTAAAAATGAAATATAAGCAGTTTTTATTTTTCTACCTTAGAAAAAAAGTACAAAATACATTTTATTAGCATTAAATCTTTAAAAGTTCAGTGACATTAAATGTTGATGTGTACATTATTTTGCCTTTCCCTACAGTATGTAGCAAAAAGACAAGATACTATATTTGCTTGGGTTTAGGAAACATGTACTTTTGTTTTAGTATCAAATTCAAAACTACTTCCACTTCAAATAATTGACTGAACTAAAAAAGAGATTAAAATTAAGTAAAAGAATAAATTTAGTTTTAACAGTGAAAATAACATGTAGAAAAGAAGAAAAAAGAAAAACATAGTGAGAAATTGACTGGAAATGAAGAGATTTTATCCCTTCATTTTATCCCTCCCTCAAATAGACCACCTAAGATTATCCATACATGTATTATGAAAATTTTGACAATGCTTCACCATTCATTAAATATCTTTCTTTCAACAATCCTGTTATTACATGGATTTATACTAGACAAAACACGTGTCATGTTCTAAATTTAAGCTGCTCAAAGACTATAAAATATTATCATGGTTAAATATCTCCACAAACATGACACTACATTTTGAGGATGTTAGGAAATAATATCTTGCTTTTCTGAAACCTAGTCTAATTATATAATGTCTAAAGAAACTATGTGTTCATTTTAGATTCTCACAATCAAAATTAGAAGTGGGAAAGGCCCTGTGGAAGGGTATGGTAAAGTTCTTATCTTTTGGGAGAGCTAGACATGACTCCTAGGATGGGGAGAAAGAACTAGGACATTTCAGAGTCTGTAAAAGAAACAGAAACATTATGTTTTTAAAAGTTGCACTAATTTAGCTAAACTGATATTCAGATATAAGTCATTTCTAATTTTTTCAGTAGAACATTATAGTCATATCAAAATTAAAAAAAAAATAAATGTTGATATGACTCTTTAGGGAGAGTTAGAGTGCAGCTGCCTATGATCCCAAATTGGAGTAACATTGAGACTCTAACAAACAGTGTGATTTGCTGTTAGTGACAGTATCATGCAAATTCCTTCATGTGTATATGTGTAAGCCCCTTTTCCCACTCAAAGACTACCTTAATATCCAATTAATCAAATCAAGACATAATGTATTGTGTTTATTTACCATGAAAAAATAAACCATTAGACAAACTCCCTAAATAATTTGTACTGTAACCACAAAAAGTAACACTGAAGTATTTTGATTTGGACACAACTGAGAGATTGAACTGAACTGATTTTGATGTTCATCAGTTCAGTTCATTCAGTCACTCGATAATGTCTGACTCTTTGTGACTCCATGGACTGCATCATCCTAGGCTTCCCTGTCCATCACTAATTCCCGGAGCTTGCTCAAACTCATGTCCATTGAGTTGGTGATGACATCCGACCATCTTGACCTCTGTAGTCTCCTTCTCCTCCTGCCTTCATTCTTTCCCCAAATCAGGATCTTCTCCAGTGAGTCAGTTCTTCACATCAGGTGGCCAAAGTATCGGAGCTTCAGCTTCAGCATCAGTCCTTCCAATGAATATTCCGGACTGATTTCCTGTAGGATGGACAGGTTGGATCTCCTTGCAGTCCAAGGGACTCTCAAGAGTCTTCTCCAACACCACAGTTCAAAAGCATCATTCTTCGGCACTCAGCTCTCTTTATAATCTGAATCTCACATCCATACATGACTACTGGAAAAACAATAGCTTTGACTATAAGGACCTTTCTTGGCAAAGTAATGTCTCTGCTTTTTAATATGCTGTCTAGGTTAGTCATAGCTTTTCTTCCAAGGAGCAAGTGTCTTTTAATTTCATGGCTGATGATGTTCATAAACTTATTTTGATGTTTATAACAAATACGTTTGATGTTTAAACACGTTTAATATTTTGATGTTCATAAACATATTTTATGTACATTCTGATACATATGCATTCTCTTGAGTTTAAATAATAAGAAACCTATGGTATAGGTATTAGCTTGAAAATGCCTATTAATTAGGAATTAATTAATACGTATTAATTAATGAATACCTATTAATTAATGAATATTTTGACCATCTTATTTACCTTTAAAATGAGTGTGTTTGTCAATTATTGAGGAATGTCAGACTGCTCTTAAATACTAATTTTATGCATAGATTTGTTTATAGAGTCAATTACATAAAACATAAAGGTCATATTTGTTTTCTTTTAAAAAATGAATTATAAACTTAAAAAATTATCCTGGATATAAAATTATAGAACATACCACACTCACATACACAGAGACTTCTTGAAGTAGAGTCACTCATTTAGAATTTTCACAAGTTAGGGTGTGTGAAACAAACTCTACAAAAATATAGTCCACTGAGTTTAAATGCCCTCATTTGTGGCAATTATGTATGCTTCTGTTATACCCCTGGCTGTATTTGTATATATATAATAGAAGGACCAATTAAAGATTTTGATATTATGATATAATTTTTACATTTATTAAACTCAAATTAATCTTCCTATTTTTCTAGATATTATTTTCTTCGTTTTAGAAACATCTTATTTACCACTTTAAGACTGTAAAGTTATTTTCATAGATTTTTTTCCACAGCTCTTCTTCTCCATTTCCCTCCATCATTTTTAGCCCTGTACTAGTCAACTTAGGCTGCCATAATATACCAGAGACTGGGTAAGTTAAACAGCAGAAATTTATTTTCTTACAGTTAATAGAGGTTAGGAATCCAAGGTCAAAGTGCTAGGAGATTTGCTTTCTTCCTCTCTTCCTGACTTGCAGACAGCCACCTTCTCACTGTGGCTTCACATGACCTTTCCTCTGTGACCCTGTGAAAAGAGACAGAGAGAGCTGTTGTGCCTTTTAATCTTCTTATAAGTACACTAGTCCTATCTGATGAGGGCCCTAAAGCTTATGATTTAACTTAATCTTATTTACCTCATTGAAGTCTCAATCTCAAAATGCAGTCACATTGGGTTTGTGCTTCATTGTTCGAATTTTACGGGCACACAATTCAGTTTGTAAAAATTCCTGATGCCATTTTTTTTTTGCATTTTCATTACTGTTTATCTTAAAGTTTCACAGAACTTCAGTCTTATATTTTTAGATTAAAAATCATATCAAAATATATAAAAAATAATAAATAGCATTGTCTTAAGTTCAGGAAGTATCTGGAATGTATTTGTTTCCAAGAGTAAAAGATCAATCTTATGAAGTCACTTTATACTTTACAACTTCAATAAGTGCTATCAAATCAGTGATATCTACCCTTTCATAAAGGTTTCTTAAAATATCGTAAAAGTGATGGTTCTTCCTCATAAAATTATATCTTGAAATTATGAAAAACATCTGACACTATCTGTTTCCTGAAGATGAACACTCCAAAAAAATATATAGTGCACATAAAATACACTGACTCAATGGAAAGAAAATGTTTGTTCACAGATTTGTGTTTGACAGTCCTCAAGGAACTGAGAAAATCAAATTTTATATTTTACCTTGTCACGTGAACCATTTCAAAACCTTTGGACAAAATGTGATATATATACTCATATATGTGCATATACACACACATAAAAATAAATGCATTCCAAGTAATTACATGACCTTGGAGAAAGTTTTAAATTTGCTACCGGTAAATTTTTCCATTTACATAAAGTATTTTGTATCACATTTGCATCTTTATAGTGCTTTATTTTGGTCAACTAGCCTTTTTTTAAGACTTGCAAATTATTTCCATAGACTATGATTTTTGAATTTTATCTTCAATATTTTTGAAGGTATAGAGAATCTTATCCAATCTATTGTTAATTCACAGTATTCCAAGGTGCTCTTATAGTTTTCAGCATACAGGTCTTTCACTTCCTTGGTTAAATTTATCCCTAGGTAATGTTTTATTCTTGTTGTGAGTATAAATGGAATTCTTTTCTTAATTTCTCTTTCTGCTAGCTCATTGTTAGTGTATAGAAATGCAACAGACTATTGTATAGTATCCTACAATTTAAATGTATTATATTATTTCTAATAGTTTTTGGTGGAGTCTTTAGTGTTTTCATTATATAAAATGACGTCATCCACAAATAGTTACACCTTTACTTTTTCCTTTCCAGTTTGGATGCCTTTCATTTGTTGAGCTTGCCCACAGTTTCTTGCCACATGCGCTTTTCCAACATGACCAATTATTTCTTTAAGCCTGCAAAAAGCCTGATTTGGGGTTTTAATCATATTTACAAACGCGCTTCACTTTTCCTGCATTCTATTGTCTAAAAAGCAGGTCAGAGGTCCTATCAGAAATGGGGGGGAAGAGATTTTACCCGGCATGAACACCAAGGGCAGGAGTTAGGGGGCCCACTCTAAGGTCTGCCTATTGCACCAAGTGATAATAATGATTGTGTTTTGTGTGGATAGGATCATGGACTTTGAGGTAGGACAGATGGACAGACAGGTTAGAATGCTGTCTATTGTTAGCTTTTGTGAAGTTGACTCCTCTTCTATAAATATCAGTTCTTTCATACTTAAAGTATAGATAATGAGACCTACTTCATGACATTGACTACATGAAAGGATAATTCTGCAGCACTTACTATTATACACACCACTTAGAAGTGTTTTGAACTTTTTATTATTGCTACAATTGTTAAATGTGTGCTTTCTGAGTAATCTTTGTTTTTAGAATAAATAGAATAAACAGATATATATATATACTATTTAATGCTGTCTATTCTTACTAAGATTCTACTTCTGAACCCAAACCTATAAAAGAGAATTTGATTATACTAGACCTATAAATGGGCTTCCAAGGTGGCTCACTGGTAAAGAATCTGCCTGCAACGCAGGACACCTGGGTTTGATCCCTGGGTCGGAAAGATCCTCTAAGGAAGAAAATGGCAAGCCACTTCAGTGTTCTTGCCTGGGAAATCCCATGGACAAAGGAGCCTGGCGGGCTACAGCCCATGGGGTCGCAAAGAGTTGAACCCAACTTAGCAACTACACAGCAATAGCAGAACTATAAATAAATTACTTCAATGGAAAATGTAAGAATTTTCCTGTACTTTTTCAGCTTCGGGATACTTTAAAACTAGCTCCAAAGTAGATGATTCTGTCAACACACTTGTTTTCCTAAAACGTTCTCCAGGCACTGTTGGAGGCTTTCCTAATGTTTTGTGCTTTTTTTTCCCCCCAAGTACGTTTCCTTCTTTTCACTTGGCTTCAGATCTCAACTCTATCTAGCAACAGCTTAAATATTTATAAAGCTTAAGCTACAGACTTTCTTTCAAAACTACCATAAAATTGAAAAGTGAAACTGAAAATGTAGTGATAACATCAAGAACAAATATATTGACTGGAGAATTCTAAAGGGCACAAGGAAATTTTGGAAAACTGTTTTCCTTGTCTTGTTCCCAAATTATAACAGGCTTATTTCTTCTTATCACACCTCACAATTCTATTTTTAAATGATGCCCAAAGAAATCAATGACAATAATTTCGGAAGCTATCAAGTCTACTTGATTGTTAAATCAGACTAGAAATTCAGAATCACATCCTTTCCCTCCGAGGGTCCAGAGTAAGGAAATGAAAGGGAGAAGGGGAACTGTCATCTACTAGAGAGTTGGCTATGTATGACTCACTTGCTTTAACTTTTATAAATGCTTTCTCTTAATGTCTTCACTTCATGAACTACATTAGCTGTAGGAAAATGGGGAAGTTCTAAAACATGATCAATTTCAAAATTTCAGCTTATAATTTTATAATTTTTTAATTTTAGACTGATACTTGTCAAAAAACAACCTCAATATTTTCCACTGCCTATCAAATCTAACCACAATTTTAAAAAATATTTTGTTGCTGATAAGACAGAATTTGCTATACGCACGTACATACACATACACAAATATGCTGCACAAGCACATGTACACACCATACCATAAGGAAATTTTGAAGTGTTTTGTCAAAAAGAAAGAAGAGATATTGACTGTAATATAATTTAGAAAGGCTGAGGAAAACAAAGCAAAATTATAATAGGTACATTGAAGAGCTTCTGAATGTGATTATGAAGTTTGTTAGATTGTCCTGGAGGAACATAAATGTAGCACAGATCTTCCTCCAACTGAGTGGATGGACATGTCTAAAACTGAAGTTCAGTGTTAAGACATTGTTGAGTACACTTAATTTACATGCTTTAGTGTCATTTTTATTGATAATAAAGATTCTACTTTGATTTTTATCTGCCATAACCTTTGTTTTATTAACAGATTTTGAACTTAAGTGAAGTAAACAGAGATAATAACCACTGGGTTTCCTCAAACTCTAACAGAATGAGGAGCTTGGAGTGATGTTTTTAACATTAATTAATATTAATTCTAAGTTATCTTTGATATATTGCATTTTACCTTTTATGCTTATCTCTGTGCTTCTACTTGTTATAAAACTGCAATTTCCTGTGTGTGGTAATTATTGCTATCTTATCATCATTGTGCCTTCCCCTTTGGAAGGAAATAAATAAGCCTACAAAGCTGAAACACTACTCTAAACAAATATTACTGATGTTGAATATTCGTTATGGTCAGCAAGCTCATCAGAGTTCACAACATAATTGACCATGGACACACATTTTTAAAACTTTATACTTATGAACTCTTTGTTCTGATTTTTTGTTACTGTAGGTTCAAAAAGAGGCCACAATCACTGGGCAAATAATTAAAGTCAACTTAAAAATATATTTATAAATAATATTACCTTAATAGTTGCAGAACAGAACATAATTTCAGAAGTTTTCCAATACTTTTTCAAATTCTAGCCTCTCATCACTTGGAGATATATGAATATATAATTAAAAATATTTCTCCCACTCTTCAGAATTTGATAGCATTATAACTTCAGTATTTGACCTAGATAGGTTGCATTTGTTACTTTATTTTATTATATAATTTTTTTACAGGGAAAAACTCATTTGAAAGGTTAATGAAGTAAATCTACTGTTCAAACTTGATTTTTACTTTATAGTAAACCAAATTAATTACTCAAATGAATCCATCAAGTGCATCATGAAAATGAGTGGTGCCTATGAATGTAATACAAATGTAGTAGCTTGCCATTTCCAGCTCTCATGAACTAATGAGGCATCTCACAGAACTGCTCTAATCTCAAGAGACCTGTGAAGAAGGTCAGGATCTTTGTGATCATTGTTTGTCAAGGAAAGTTTAAGGGGTTTGTTCTTTTTTATCAAGTATACTTTAGATCTGCTTAGTTTCTCAGCTCTCAGCTGTGTTTTCTCTCTTCCCTAATGCTTCTTATGTATTTCCTTGGGAAATAAATGTGACCTAAGGAGTGAGTCTCAGCAATTATACCTACATGATCCTATTTTCCTGGGCACTGTCGATCTCACAGCAGTGCCATTTTTCTCATTTTCCCCACAGATGTATCTTACACTAATGCTTTTCCTTATGAGACAAACTCCAAATTGCTGTTAAGCACAGAATTTAAGAAATGGGAACTTTTAAAGTCTGAAATAAGCTGTTATTTTCAAGTATAATTAATTTTGTTAAAAGCTAAAGGACATTATTTATAAAATACTTGATAAAATGTGTGCAGAACTATTCAAACACATGTTATCCTTTTGCTCATGTTCCAAAGATGTATAACATTTAAACAGCTTAGCAAAACACTACTTTCTAAAAAAGAAATCAGTGAGCGGATCGTCTCCTCTTAATCCCTGCTTTCTTTCCTACCATAACAATCTAGGAAAATTACAGAGTCTCAAAGGTCCCTTCCTCTTCTTTTGAAGCAACAGAGTTGATCTAAGGGATGGAGTTTATGCTTCCTCTCCTCAGTGTCCAAGTAGGACATCCTCTTGATCCTTCTTAGACCTTCAGAGTCAAAGTTAGTTTTCTATGTGAAAGCAACATGATTGGATACTATATATGAAAAAAAAAATTTCACTATAAGGATAGTTTTGAAATTCATTTCAGTTTGTTCAATTCTCAGTATGTTTTCTTTACCAATGCCCCCTTCTCCAGAACTACCTCAATCCCCTGTTCCCTTTACAGCAAAACATCTGGAAAATTTGTTCTGCTGTTGCTATTTCTTATTCCTCACATCGTTTCCCTTATCTACTACTCTAGTTAGATTCCACCTCCCCTTGGAAGCTGAAACTGTTCTTTTAAGGACCACTACAATAGCCACACTACAATTCAATGTCATTTTTGTGTACCATTTCACTCAGGATTGCAACAGGAAACAGATTATATAATTAGTGTAATTCAAGGAAGGTTGAACACAGGGTTTATTTACACAGTGTAGGAAGATTCTAGAATTACATGAATATAAAATAGCATCCAAGGTCAACTAACAGCAGAGCTGTTATTGACCCCAGTCTTGGAATGATGACAGAAGAATGCATTTGCTAATCAGGAAGAAAAAGAATCATGAAGAGGGAGCCCCCTGGAGAGGAGCTATGTCTTTCAGGAGAGGAACATAGCCAGCCCAAAGCCCAAAGCAAGCCTCCAAGAGACGAGGTAAGGAATAGACATCCTGACTTTCCTCTCTCTACCAGATCTCATGCTAGATATCACAATTAACTGAGCTGACAAAATCCAAAGTTCAATAAAACTCTTGATTATTCTGTACATCTCAGCCTTTGGAGAGAGAACACAGGCAAGTGAAGGATAGAGAGTGAATCTGGAAGATTAAGGAGAAAAGATCCTTACATCCACCACCATACCTTACTCTCCTACCTCTCAGGAGCATTCTACAGTTGATCACTCCCTAATTCCTAAAACGCTTTTGTCACTTGTCCTCCATGCCAACACATCCTCCTTGGTTTCCACTTAGGTAACTAACCACTCTTCTTCTACTCTAATTTCAAGTGTTGCATTATTCCAGGGTAATTCTTACGTCTTCTCTTTCCAGACAACCTTATTTTATGAGAGCTTTAAGTACTAAAATTACTGGTACCATGTAGTCTATAACTCCAACATTGTACATCCCATTAGGATTAAATTAATATACTGTACTTGCTTCTTTACATCTACAGTGGGTAGACATGAAAGAGGGAAATCTCAAATTTAACATAAAAAAACAGAACAATCTTCCTCTTCTTCTCCCACTCCTGTCCAAATGGTTATTTTCTTAATCTTACTACTATCTACAAATAGAGGGACGTTTTGCTTATTCAAAACCAAAATGTAGAATCATTCTTATTTTCTTATTTTTCCTCATATAGTGCACCTGATCCATTTGTAAGTCCTATAGGCCCTACCTCCAAAAGGCATTCATTGGATATTCTTTTGTCTCTATTTTACATCATCATTTTTTATGTAGATTTCAGAAATAGCTTCATAAAAGATCTCTTTGCTTGCTCTCTTTACCCTGCTACACCCTCTACATAGTATTCCAAAGAAGCCCAGAGTAACATTTGAAAAATATAAATTGGATAGTGTTATATCTCTGGTTGCACGCCTCCATGCTCAGTTACTCAGACATGTCCAACTCTTTGCAACCCCAGAGACTATAGCCCACCAGGATCCTCTGTCCACAGAATTTTCCAGGCAAGAATACTGGAGTGGGCTGTCATTTTCCTTCTCCAGGGGATCTTACTGATCCAGGTATTAAACCTGAATCTCTTGCATCTCCTACATTGGCATGCATATTCTTTACCACTGCGCCACCTGGGAAGCGCCACATCTCTGCTTGGAATCTTCCTAAACTTTCTCTTTGCAAATGGATTGAAATCTAAATGTTTCATCAGGGTAAAAACTTCTCCATGACTTGCTGCCTATTGAACTATTTGACCTAATCTATTCTTCTCTCAGTGGTTCTTTTTCTCTTGCTTCATGGGTCTTCTAACTATTTCTTAATGATTTTTTAACAAGCACTTTTGCCCTCACTGTTACCTCACTTGAATGATCTGTCCTGTCATCTTTGCAGGTTTCACTCGGTTACTCTTACATTAATTTCTCTGCTCAAATGTACCTCCTCAGTAAGACCTATTCTGACCACCCAACCTGACTAAGTTATCAACCAAGTCATACTGTTTTATTGTCTAGTGTTAGTCGCTAGTCATGTCCGACTCTTTGTGACCCCATGGACTGCAGCCCACCAGGCTCTTCTGTCCATGGAATTCTCCAGGCAAGAATAGTGGAGCGGATTGCCATTCCCTTCTCCAGGGCATATTCCTGACCCAGGGATTGAACCTGGGTCTCCTGCATTGCAGGTGGATTCTTTACCATCTGAGCCATCAGGGAAGTCCATTTTATTATATAACATTGATCAATTTTCTTTTCTCTATACTTTTTGCTTTTTCTGTTTCTCCTCGCTAAATATAACTTCCATGAGATCAGCAATTTTATCTAACTTGTTCAGCATCTAGAACAAAGTTTGGCTCATAGTAGATACTGATTTTGCTTGATGTAGAATGAATTAATTCTTTAGTTTCAGTATTCAATTATAGTCTGAAATAAGGGGAAAAATGAGGGGTACTTTGAAAAGGAAAGCCACAGGACATAGGGGAATTTTCTTGGGGTGCCACTGCCTTCTCCGTTCTTCCAAGCAGGAAGTAGCAATTAAATAATCTGAGGGAGAGTCAGAAGGAAGAAAACTGGAACTGAGAAATGTGTCCTAGATTCCCTGTCTGGGAAGAAACTCTGAGGCCAGCAGAATCTAGAAATAGCCAGGTACATTTAGGGATTGTTTACCAGTTACAAGGATATAAAATTGGAAAATTTCACTGATTTTTAGAGACACACAGAGTCTTCTGTTGCATCCCAGATGTCATGAGGCAAAGAAAGAGATTCCCAGTAGAACAACAGGACTATTAAATGTGCCACATGATGGATCTTTCAGCTCTGAATCCAACAGTGATGAAAACCATACCAAGTATCTCACTAAGAACTGGAGCCAAAAGAAAACAAATTTGATCAATTATAGACTTTAGCAATGGATGTCAATATCTTGCTCAAAAGAAGATAGGGATCAGTCATGATTAGATGCTCTACAGCAAGAGAAAGACACCCCTTCCTTTTCAGAGTAAGGCACAAAAACAACACACAACCTTGAGACTTCTTTTACCTATTGCCATAAGAATACATGATTTTTTTTTCAAAGTTTTCATGTCTTTATTTTTATTTTTGGGCTGTGCCATGCAGCACGCATGTAGGATCTTAGTTCTCTACCAGGGATTGAACCTGAACCATGGCCCCTGCTTTGAGGGCACAGAGTCTTAATCACTGGACCATCACGGAAGTCCTGACAAGATACATGATTCTTAACATCAAAGAACACTCCATTTTTAATCCTGGGTTCAGAGTTTCAACCAAATTTACCAGACACAATAACTTCTACCTGCAATCAATTTACTTAGCTTTAAGAAATTAAGCAAGTAAAAATGTATACTATAAGAAACAGCACATAAATAAGTCCAGCATCTGAATATCTTGAAATCATTTTATTCTTGAGATGTGTCTGATCACAGTGATGATGATAAAGTATGCTCTATCTCAGCTTAAGGAAGTCATCAAGATCTAGGCTTCTTTCAGCTTTTACTCCTAATTAGGACTCAGGAATATATGGCTAGTTCCCATTCTCTGGTTTAGGTGCATCCCATCAATACCAGTTAGTCATTACTTAGTTAATATTGATACTGAAGTATGGGTGTTTTCTCCAGTACTCAATTGTTGGTCAGATTCTCATCCTGTATCCACCTATATATTAATATTTCTTAAGTCAGTGTTATAAGGGGTAATTGACCAAAGGTCCTTTGATATTTCAAAAGGAAGATAAGAGAAAAAATGAATCATCTATTTACCCTTCCACTCCCCGAAGTTCACCTCCTGATCATGGTCAATATCCCTTTGTTAATATTCCTGAAAATTCTCTTAAATTTTATTAGAGCAGCTAATATAACATTTTATGCATAATTATAGACATACAAAAATATGATCAATCATCATTTGTATCAGTTAATGAATGAGAAAGATAAAATATTTATTGTGATCATATATGCTTACTTTTTGAAATATTTTGCTACCAGTTAAACTAGTCTCCCATCTCTCTTTTATTCTACTTATACATTTTATAGGTATTAGTAGAGGCATACTACACTCTGAAAATACATTTTTTTCTTTTTTTAAAATTTATTTATTTTTTATTGAAGGATAATTGCTTTACAGAATTTTGTTGTTTTCTGTCAAACCTCAACATGAATCAGCCATAGGTATACATATGTCCCCTCCCTTTAGAACCTCCCTCCCATCTCCCTACCGATCCCACCCCTCTAGGTTGATAAAGAGCCCTTGTTTGAGTTTGCTGAGCCATACAGCAAATTACCGTTGGCTATTTCACATACTGTAATGTAAGTTTCCATGTTACTCTTTCCATACATCTCACCCTTTCCTCCCCTCTCCCCATGTACATTAGTCTATGCTCTATGTCTGTTTCTCCATTGTTGCCCTGTAAATAAATTCTTTAGCACCATTTTTCTAGATTCCGTATATATGTATTAGAATACATTATTTATCTTTCTCTTTCTGACTCACTTCACTCTGTATAATAGGTTCTAGGTTCATCCACATCATTAGAACTGACTCAAATATGTTCTTTTTTACGGCTGAGTAATATTCCATTGTGTGTATGTAACACAACTTCTTTATCCATTTATCTGTCGATGGACATCTAGGATGCTTCCATGTTCTAGCTATTGTAAATAGTGCTTCAGTGAACAATGGGATGCATGTATCTCCTTCAATTTTGCTTTCCTCAGGGTATATGCCTAAGAGTGAGATTGCTGGGTCATATGATGATTTTATTCCTAGCTTTTAAGGAATCTCCATAACATCTTCCATAGTGAGGGTATCAATTTACATTCCCATCAACAGTGCAAGAGCATTCCCTTTTCTCCACATCCTCTCCAGAATTTATTGTTTGTAGACTTTTTGATGAGGGCCATTCTGACCAGTGTGAGGTGATATCTCATTGTAGTTTTGATTTTCATTTCTCTAATAATGAGCAATGTTGAGCATCTTTTCATGTGTTTGCTAGTCATCTCTATGTCTTCTTTGGGGAAATGTCTGTTTAGGTCTTTTTCCCACTTTTTGATTGAGTTGTTTGCTTTTCTGGTATTGAGTTGTATGAGCTGCTTGTGTATTTTGGAAATTAACCCTTTGTCAGTTGTTTCATGTGTTATTATTTTCTCCCATTCTGAGGGTGGTCTTTTCACCTTGCTTATAGTTTCCTTTGCTGTGCAAAATCTTTTAAGTTTAATCAGGTACCATTTGTTTACTTTTGTTTTTATTTCCATCACTCTAGGAGGTGCATCATAGAGGATCTTGCTTTGATTTATTTCATCAAGTGTTCTATGTTTTCCTCTATGAGTTCTATAGTTTCTGGTCTTACATTTATGTCTTTAATCCATTTTGAGTTTATCTTTGTGTATGGTGTTAGGAAGTGTTCGAATTTCACTCTTTTACATGTTCAGTTCATTTCAGTTCAGTCGTTCAGTAGTGTCCGACTCTTTGCAACCCCATGAATTGCAGCACGCCAGGCCTCCCTGTCCATCACCAACTCCCGGAGTTTACCCAAACCCATGTCCATCGAGTCAGTGATGCCATCCAACCATCTCATCCTCTGTCGTCCCCTTCTCCTCCTGCCCCCAATCCTTCCCAGCATTAGGGTCTTTTCCAATGAGTCAACTCTTCACATGAGGTGGCCAAAGTATTGGAGTTTCAGCTTCAACATCAGTCCCTCCAATGAACAACCAGGACTGATCTCCCTTAGGATGGACTGGATGGATCTCCTTGCAGTCCAAGGGACCCTCAAGAGTCCTCTCCTTTTACATGTAGCTGTCCGGTTTTCCCAGCACCATTTACTGAAGAAGCTATCTTTGCCCCATTGTATATTTTTACCTCCTTTGTCAAAAATAAGGTATTCATAGGTGCATGGGTTTATTTCTGGGCTTTCTATCTTGTTCCATTGGTCTATATTTCTGTTTTTGTGCCAGTACCATACTGTCTTGATGACTGTAGCTTTGTAGTATAATCTGAAGTCAGGAAGGTTGATTCCTCCAGCTCCATTCTTCTTTCTCAAGACTGCTTTGGCTATTCACGGTCTTCCCTGTTTCCATATGAATTGTGAAATTTTTTGTTCTAGTTCTGTGAAAAATGCTGTTGGTAATTTGATAGAGATTGCATTAAATCTGTAGACTGCATTTGGTAGTATAGTCATTTTCACAATATTGATTCTTCCTACCCAGGAACATGGAAATCTCTCCATCTGTTTACATAGTCTAATTTCTTTCATTACTGTCTTATAATTTTCTGTGTACAGTTCTTTTGTCTCCTTAGGTAAGTTTATTCCTAGCTATTTTATTCTTTTTGTTGCAATGGTGAATAGGATTGATTCCTTAATTTCTCTTTCTGATTTTTCATTGTGAGTATTTAGAAATTCAAGTGATTTCTGTGTATTGATTCTGTATCCTGAAACTTTGCTAAATTCACTGATTAGTTCTAGTAATTTTCTGATACTATCTTTAGGGTTTTCTATGAACAGTATCATGTCATCTACAAACAGTGAGAGCTTTACTTCTTCTTTTCCAATCTGGATTCCCTGATTCTGGAAAAGACTGAAGGTGGAAGAAGAAGAGAAGGAAATGATAGAGGATGAGATGGTTGGATGGCACCACCGACTCAACGGACATGAGTTTGAGTAAGCTCTGGTAGTTGGTGATGGATAGGGAAGCCAGCATGCTGCAGTCCCAGGGGTCGCAAAGAGTCAGACACAAGTGAGGGATTGAACTGAACTGACGCTGAAGCTGAAGCTTCAATACTTTAGCCATCTGATGCAAAGAGCTGACTTATTGGAAAAGACCCTGATGCTGGGAAAAATTGAGCGAAGGAGGAGAAGGGGATAAAGGAGGATGAAATGGTTGGATGGCATCACAGACCCAATGGACATGAGTTTGAGTAAACTCAGGGAGATAGTGAAGGACAGGGAAGCTTGGCGTGTTGCATTCCATGCGGTTGCAAAAAAGTCAGACATGACTGAGCAACTGAACTGAACTGAACTGATATAATTCATCAATAGTTATTGAGATTTTTCTGGGAATTCCATTACCTATCCCAAAGTAGAAAGTGATCTGACCTATGGGACATACAGGTGACATATTCCTATAATCTATTTTCATATTATCAGTGAGCTTTGCTAAACTGGAATATCCTTATTGCAGTGTCTCTCTAACATACTTATGACAGAAAAGATATTTCAGTTCTCAGATTATTTGATATTTTTCATTGGGAATGTTTCACCATAGCTCATTAGCAGGTTGTTTTATGCCCCTCAAAGGAGCTATACCTATCCACTACATCAGGCAACCTATGAGCCCAAAATTTCAATAATCACCACAGTGGGAAAAATGTTAGACTTATACAATAGACTGCATCCACTATTCACCTGCATAGCAGTTAACTTTCAAAATCATTTGTATAATAAGGTAATGTGGTCTTAATGATGCTGCTTGAGTTCAACCCACTGTATGTAAGTATGTGCCCTGAACCACATTTCAACATGTCATTTCATGCATCAGGGCTAACAGGAGGCTCCAGGAAACAAAATATCAGGAATTTTGATGGGTCCAGATAAATCCAAATGGCTGGATAATAAATTATGAATTTTTCTTATGAGTGGGATCTGGTACAGACTATAGTATATTCTACAATTTCTGAGGGAAGTCATGGAACATCACATATGGCCACAACCAAGCTATTCACCATGGCTTCCCTGGTGACTCAGAGGGTAAAGCATCTACTTACAATGCAGGAGACCTGGGTTCGATCCCTGGGTCAGGAAGATCCCCTGGAGAAGGAAATGGCAACCCACTCCAGTACTCTTGCCTGGAAAATCCCATGGACAGAGAAGCCTGGTAGGCTATAGTCCGTCCATGGGGTCGCAAAGAGTCGGACACGACTGAGCGACTTCACATTCACATTCACATTCAAGCTATTCACAAATTTAACTAACGGGGTTGGGCTCTGTCTTTTAGCCTCGTCTAGTCATATGTTTCATCACAATTCTTTCTCTGAGAAACTATCATGATATCAATCAATGCAGAGAATTAATTTATTTTTGAAAGTGAAAGTGTTAGTTGCTCAGTCGTGTTCAACTCTTTGTGACCCCATGGACTGTAGTCCACCAGGCTCCTCTGTTCATGGAATTCTTCAGGCAAGAATATTAGAGTGGGTTGCCATGCCCTTCTCCAGGGGATCTTCCCAACCCAGGGATCACACCCTGGACTCCTGCATTGCAGGCAGATTCTTTACCATCTGAGCCACAGGGAAGCCTTAATTTATTTTTGCCATTGGCCAAACCTATATGATCAATGCATGCTGGTTTCCTTCTATGACCAGCTTGGAAAGAAAGGCTCAACCAAGTATCTCAAAACATACCAGTAGAGTTAACTTTAACTTGTTAGGCTCCCAGAAGATCAACACTGTACATGACATAAAGCAGCTACATTCAAATAGGTTTATTTGTTTAATTTGCTTAAAAACATAACATTAAGAGGAGAAGATGCTTGAGAGAAGACTAGGACTAAAATGTAAAATTCTATAGACAAAATATTGGATTCTTCATCTGTTCCATTCAAAATTATGCTCTCTGAAATAACATTTGACAATCAGAATCATCAAATATTTACCACGATGTCTACCACATTTTTTCAAATGCTTCCAGTTAATTTCATGTCTACTCCTAAAAACATAAATTATTCTTATATCTAATTGCTCACTTTTTTCCAAATATATTTGCCTTTACTTTGTATCACTAAAGTCACAGTTTTTTTCTTTAAAAAAAATCACCTTTATCATTTCCCAAGAGATACAAAGGATAAGGAAGGATTACATAATATTTCATTATACATATATATTCTTATAAAGAACTTATATACACATGTGTACAAGCTTAAAGCTACAGTAAAAAAAAAAAAGGGATAAGGAGATATTGCAAACCAGCATTTAAAAAAAATTCTTACACAAGAGGCTGCAAACAAGTGAGATAAGTTCTGAGAACTAGGTAATTTGAGCTAAAATTCTAATTTTATTTATTATTTTGATAAACCATTATATACTGCTAAAGTATACACTATGAAAATACATATAAATTCTTTGTATTATTTGAAAAAAATAGCAATGTAATTGTAAACCAAATTGTAAAGTAAAGGAGGAATGACTATGTATTTCCTAAGGAAAAAAAACTAAGTAGGAACATATCACCTATTCACATTTATTCGTAGTCACATATAAAAAACCTCAAAGAAGGAAGGAAGGAAGCAACAAAAGAAGGAAACAAAGAAAAGAAGGAAAATCATTTAAAGGATAACTTCCTTAATCACCCAATTCACCATACCAATAGATCAAGACATATAAAGAAGCACCCTCTCTGTTATAGTCCAAATGTGTGTGTTCCTCCAAACTGAAGCCGTAACCCCCAACATAATGATATTTGCAGGTAGGACCTTCAGAGGGTATACAGGGTTAGATAGTGACACAAGGGCAAAGCCCCCGAGATGAGATTAGTAATGAGATTTCTTCTTATAAAAAGAACAGAGTGCAGAGCTTTCTTTCTCTGCTCACACACAAAAAAGAGATCATGCGAGCACAGAGTGAAATGGTGACTACCTATAAGCCAAGAGGGCTCAGAATGAAACCTACCTTGCCATCACCTTGATCTTGGACTTCCCAGCCTTCACAACTGTGAGAAATGAATTTCTGTCATTTAAACCACCCACTCTATGGTACACAGTAACAGAAGCCCAAGTTGACTCAGCTACTCCCTGAGATGACTATGTTCTGAGTTGTAACAATTGTAAGTTACATCAACCTTTGCAAGGTTTTATCTCTTGTAAATTAGAGGTTATTTCCCTGTGTGAAAGTAGATAGGATGGAAGATGAGAGAATAATAATACTTTTTCTCTATATTAGTTTTATTATATATAATTATATAATAAATAACAATACATTAAGTGTCTGGAATATCAGGGACACTTTAACTCCCACTAAATTTTCTCCTTGTAAATGTTAAACAAATTCTCCCATTACTTTTTATTTAATTTTTTTCTGAAATAAATTGTATCTCTTTTTGTTTCCATGGCATATCCATACCATTTCCTAACCACTCAGCTAATTGTCAAAATAAATGTTTTCATCTCAAGTAAGAACAGAAAAGAAGTTTAAGGAGATACTTATTTTTTAAGTGTGATTTGCATTCTCAAAGGAGTAAGCAAAATTAAGTTCCCCCCTAAATAACATTACAAACAGAAATTAATTTTTACATTTCTGCTTTAGCATTTTTCCTGAGTTTTCTGATATACTTTGTTATTCCCAATATCTCTGGTGTGTTATATCTTATTATTAAGAATTATTTCACTTTCATTATCTTATAGTATTATTTGCCTTATACAAATACTGCAATACCTAGGCACATTTTATTCTTTAAAAATGTTATCATCATCATGCAAACAATACATTACATCCTAGCCCTAACATCAACTTTATTCCATAGAGGCATAGTGTCTTTATTCCTCTAAAGAGGACAATATGTCATGAATAATGAAGTATAAATCCCATTTGGGTCATAGTTTCAGATGTAAAGAAATGTGAAGAGACAAAAAGTGAGACTAACAACAGGAAGTCCTTGTGTATCTTTTCATCTTCTAGTCTGTCAAAAACATGGAAGTTTGTACCTAATACAATGTCTATAATTATAGTGCTGGTTGCCAAGAAGAGTTACTGAGTCTGTTAAAAAGATAATTACAGCTACTTTACAATTCAAATCTGTGTTCAGTTACCTTGTGAAATCCAAATGAATGCTAATCTGACCTTATGTTTCCAAAAGGCACTCTACTTTCTAACACTTTTTCAAAAATTGTATTACTGAGGATGACAAACATTCTCACATCTTCAAAATGATGACACATAAACCAAGCACTTCAACTACCACACTGAAGACACTGCAAAATTTCAACAACCATAAAGTTCGTCTCTCTGAAGCACTTAACATTTTCATATGTCTCAAGTATGGCTGCTTACGCTACAGTTCAAACTTGGATGTATGTATCAGTGAGGATCTAGACAGAAAACAGGTGGCACAGTCAAACTGAGTAATTCAAGTTAGCTTAATGAAGGTGGTCTTCAAAAGGCTGAATGGAGAAAACTACCAAGGAATGATGCAGTGCCCTGGGCTGGCAAGAGCTGTAGGCTCTACTGCTAGGTCTAAATGAGCAAGAGAAGGAAGCAATTACCAGAACCCAAACAGTGAGAGTTGTTTGGTGAGGGTCGCCTAACTGGGTCTGGCCTTCAATAAGAGACACACTTAATTCCCTATGACCTGGAGAAGAGAGATTCAAGATTGTATATTCTCTCACTTCCCTTATTTTCGATTTCTCTTCACTGATGCCCCTCTTAGATCAAATCCACTAGGCAGCCATAGGGCAAAGATGAAAACTGACACAGTCCATAGATGCCAGCCTTCTGGGGCACAGAGCAGAATTAAGGATAAAGAATGGAACTAGAGGAGGAAAAGTAAAACACTCAGAGCAATACAGAGTCAATTTAGAAAACAATTCTCAATGATTGCTGAACAAAATTCTCTGCAGTATCATAATTCCAACTTTTTTAAACAGTTAATTTCTAAACTTCTTTGAATCATTTATAAAAGAGATATTCTCTGTACTATTTAAAAACATAATTTGCAAATGTGGCCTCATCTAATATGCCAAACAACTTAAAGGCAGAAATTTTTAGCACACGGTGGTTTAGAGAATTGAAACATATTTCTCTAAGCCACAGGACCAAAAAAGGAATAAAAAATAAGTGAAAGGATGAATGCTATGAAATCAATGTTGGTCATAGTTCTCTTCCAATATACCAGACAAGGGTATACTATTTAAGCATATTAAATATATGAACCCATTTATTCCAGGCAACATTGTGTGAATTACACATTATTATTATTATTCCTATTTCATAGATTAAACTTCATCAGAAAGCAAGTATTCTGTCCAAGTTTACACTAGTGGGTTTAGGATTCATCCTTAAGCATTTGATGTCAAAAGTGTGCATTAGATCAAGATTTTCATCAGAATTATATTTGCTGAGTGACTTAAGCAAGAATTAAACATCACAGAAACAAATACTCTGTTTGTATTCAAATGCTGGTTGTAAAAGATAGAATATAGATAGATGTCAGTATGATATGAATGGAATCTTTCTAAAATGAATGTATATTAAATTTTATATATCCTATCAAGGGATCATTTAGAGATAATGTCAATAAAATAGAGTTTTGTCACAAGAAAATGATCTCCTGCTGTTACATAACCACGAACGCAAAGTTGAGTTGTTTATTTTCAAAGCAGGAGAAATCAATCACGAAATTCTGTTCTATAACAGTGATTTTAGTTCTATTATACAAAATGATGCATGTTGATTTAATAATTTTGCCTGATGGATGTTTGAGAGGCAAAATGACAGCTGTTCCCTGCACGATTGTGAGCCAGAGTCTTCTTCCAGGCTTAGAAAATATACCTGTGTTATGCTTTACCTAATCAGAAACAGTCATCCATAAAAGCAAAGAGGTTGTACCCCTGTTATAATCTGCACCTTTATGAATGAGATGATTTATGACCCATTAAGGATGCTGTGTTCTTTAACTTTAATCAAGGAATAGTGGTCAACCAGGCAGCTATAAGGTCTAAGAGAGGAAGATATATATAGTACTTAAAAATTTGAACTGACAGCAAAACAACTACAGAAAGGTCTATTGCACTTGGTAATGATCATGATTCCACTTTCATTTTAACTCCAGATGGAACTGTAGTAATTGTTTTCTTGGGTCCTAAATAGAAAAACATTTCAAAGTTTTACCTAGCCTAGAGCATACACAAATACACCTAACTCCCAGAAAGACATAATAATACATGTCTGTGAGAATATATTAAAGGAACCCCTATATTTTAATATTTGTGACTGTTTTCAAAGTGTTTTCTGTATATTTACTCATTATTCATTTCATATTTACAACCACCTGGAGAGTCAGACACCTCTATACTGATTAGCTAAGTAAATTTAGGAATGAAAAGAGAAAAATCAATAAAGGAGTTAGGTGTTCTGATTCTTACGCCATATACTTGCATCCAATTATACCATAAAGTTGTTCTTTCTTGAAAAATGATCTGTTCTTTAATAATATGTAGCATGCCATTGTTTATTCTCTTCTAAACAACAAAGACCTTCTATGTAATCGAAAAGAGTGATTTCAAATGCATTTCAAGGTTAAGGTACAAAACTCAATTATTTAGTCACTGCAGGTCATTTTCAAATACCTGAATAATAATAATTTATAAAACAAAATACATTCTTAATTAGGTAGCTCAGAATTAATAATCAAGTTACAAAACTTTTGTTTATAAGGTGAGTTTTAAAACATCATTCTTAGATTTGAGGTGAATAGCAACCAGGCCTTAAATAGTACACAGTAAGTGACATGCCTCTTCCCCACACAGCCTCTAAATGACTGAAAATTTGAACAAAAGAAGGAGCCCACCTTAATGCGCCCTCAGAATTCCCACAAAGATGTCCATAATTGCATTCTCCAAATGAGTGGGGTTTTTTTTAAACCTTTTATTTTGTATTGGGGCATAGCTGATTAAGGGCTTCCTTGGTAGCTCAGCTGGTAAAGAATCCACCTGCAACACAAGAGATCCCAGTTCAATTCCTGAGTTGGGAAGATCCCCTGGAGAAGGGATAGGCTATCCACTCCAGTATTCTTGGGCTTCCCTGGTGGCTAAGATGGTAAAGACTCTACCTGCAATACAGGATACCTGGTTCGATCCCTGGGTTGGGAAGATCCCCTGGAGGAGGGCATGGCAACCCACTCCAATATTCTTGCCTGGAGAATCCCCATGGATGGAGGAGCCCAGCGGGCTACAGTCCATGGACTCTCAGAGTCAGATATGACTGAGTGACTAAGCACAGTATACAGCACATAGCTGATTAAAAATGTGATTGTTTCAGGTGGACAGCAAAGGGACTCAGCCATACATATACATATATCCATTCTCCCCCAAACTTCCCTCCCACCCAGGCTGTCATAGACATTGAGCACAGTTTTCTGTGCTGTACAAGTAGTTCCTTGTTGGTTACCCATTTTAAATATTGCAGTGTGTACATGTCCATCCCAAGCTCCCTAACTATCCCTTCCCCTCATCCTCACTCCCAGCAACCATAAGTTCATTCTCTAAGCCTATGAACCTCTTTCTGTTCTGTAAATAAGTCCACTGCATCATTGCTTTTTAGATTCCACATATAAGGGATCTTGTACAGTATTTCTCCTTCTCTGTCTGATTTACTTCGCTCAGAGACAATCTCTAGGTCCATCCATGTTGCTGAAAATGGCATTCAAATAGGAGTTTGTTGGGGTTTTTTTTTTTTTAACAATTCAGGATCTTTTTTAAAATTTGTTTATAAGGAATACATACTGTTAGTCACTTTTACCAAGGGACACATAAAAGTAGAATCATAAAACTGATTGTACTCATCGTGGCCCCCAAGTCTAAGCTTGGGTTCTTCCCCACTCTGCTCTTGGAGTCAATATCGACACCCCAAAAGCCAGCAAAATCCCTTCAATGTGAGTAATAGAAATAGCTTGAAGCAGAGACAGTTCTTTCACAAGTGATTATTCAAAGAATGTGCAATAGCCACATTTCAGACATCAACTACAAAGATCATTTTTTAAAAAATTAAAGCTGGGGAGGAGGTCTTGTTTTTTAAAAACAAAGATTGGACAAAAAAGCAAAGCAGACACTTCAGGTAGTTGGGAGTTCTGCCTCCTCTGAGGGACATCAGGTCGCTGGGGTGGGGGCAACCATGCAGGACCCAACACAGGCTTCTTTCCAGGAGATACATGAGTACAGGAAAGCCTTGCTCTCTTCCTACAGCAGAGTCTGAATACTGTAATTTGCTAAACAAGATCTTGGGGCAGGTGGGGGCTCTGACTGTTTGATACACCTGGGCTCCCAGTTGAAGAAGAGGTGGCTGAATCTGAACTCTGCAGGAGGCTCTAATGCCCAGAGGAGCTGGACATGTGGAGGAATCAGTAGGTGATGCCCTACATGTGAAGAACCAGGGCGCTGAGCTGCCTCCTGGAGCAGGACTGATTTTTTTGTGCCTTCAGCAGATTCACAGGCCTGGAGGTGGGGGTGGGGGCCCTTCCACCCCAGAAGACAGGCACTGCTTCCCTCCTAGTTCCATGGGACACTTTGGTGTTCTGCAGAGACATCCTTAGTATATTTGGAAGACTTAGGTTTTCTCACTTTGGTCAAAAAAGTACAGAGGGCACAGTAACCACAAGAATAAATGTGTGGGCCTGCGGGTATCCGCTGCTGACAAAGTGAGAAAGAAAGGGGGTTAACCAGTCAGTAGTTTGCAGGATGTGGGGCAGGACAAAAAATCGTCTAAGGGCACTGGTTTGGCATGTTCAAAAACATAGAGGAATTGTCTAGAGAAAAGAGGCAGGCACAGGTCTGGAGATGACAGAGCCTCTGTACTTTCCTCATGCATGCCTGGCTGTCTTAGCCCCAGAGCAACATTCCACAGAAAGACAAAGGCTCTGACCACAAGAGTCCATGTTAGCTTGAGGTGTAGACCCAGGGTCCCACCAAAATAGGAGTATTTTTAAATGTCCAGTTATCTAGGGCCCAATTTCCATTCTATACAGCAAAGTTATTGGCCAAAATCCAGACATTAACCTGGAAGTGCAATCTTTCTTCAGTACCAGATTCACTGTCCTCAGAGAGTCAGTGATGAGGCTGATGTTGTAGAATATGGTTTATATATTTAAGAAAATTTTCTTCTTGACATCAAGCCTCAGATTTAGATAGATACACTCATTCAATTTTATAGAAATACTAGAACCGACTATCAACCCTAAATATTCATTGTAAGGACTAATGCTGAAGCTGAAGCTCCAATACTTTGGCCACCTGATGAGAAGAGTTGACTTAGTGGAAAAGACCCTGATGTGGAGGAAGGATTGAGAGAAAGAGAAAAAGGGGGAGCAGGGCAGAGGATAAGACGGTTAGATGGCATCACTGACTCAATGGACATGAGTTTGAGAATTGGTACAAAGGATTCAGTGTTAGACAAAAGAAAAGGAAAGACTGGCCTACAAATGGCTTTGTTTCTTCTTCCATACTCACCCCAAACATAATTCATTCCACCTCCTCTTAGGCAGAATAAGAAATGAAGGCATAAAAAGTCAGAACTGTTATGCTATTGAAGTTCACTTTCAAAGAAGAAAACATGTTTTTCCATTATCCATCACTACTCCAGTCATTTACATTTCTCTACTGAAAAGAAGCTTCTCTTCTCTTCCTTTCTCTACCAGAAAGGAGTTACTCGTACCCATTCAACCTAGCCCAGGAAATAATGATTTGCTGCATAAGAAGTCATTCTGAACCTTAGAGACTTAAATCAATAATGATTTGCTATTTCTTACCCTTCTCTAAGACGACTGGACAGATCTGCTCCCCATGGAATTAGGTGAGGTCACCCAAGCTGTACAGGCTTGACTGGAAATTCTAAGGTGACCTACTCACATATCTGGAGCCCTAGTTCCAATGGTTGAGTAGGGTGTCTCTATTCTCCTTCACATGGTCTCTCTTTATAGCATGTACCTTAGCCTCCAGAGCCTTTCAACACAGTCTCTCTGTCCAGAATAAAGGTCTGCTCTGATTTTTCTTTGAAACTAGATTGAAAGAGAAAAGGGTGGAAGCTCACAGGTCTTTCAAGAACTGAACCCAGAACTGCTTGCAAGATATCACTTCTGTCATGTTCTACTGATAAATGTAGTTCACAAGGAAGGGAAACACCCTCCACTTTAGTGGGAATACATACAGAGGTAGCCTAATGATTGACTACCAGTTTGCAAACAAGTTACTATAAACCCCAAGGAATTTCCTATGATTTCAAGTGATACTGAATGCTATTTCTGACCCAGCCAGAAGATATCGATTCTTAAAGTAATACACTGCCTCTGATTTTTCTCCATCCAGGCTTCCCTTCCCTGACTACTTTGCTTTATCCAGTATTCTAAATTAATTCCATTCAATCTTCTGAAGCTGGAAAGTGGATGCCAGATCACTGTGTGCATGGGACCAATCTTTAGGAGCAATTCTTTATCCCCTTTTCCTCATCCATTGAGATGGATGTGTCACTTCATCTTAAATTTTGACATCTTCAGCTGAAACTAACTTACTCCTCAGTAGATTCTTTTAGAGAAACAAACGATAATATTTTATTTACATCTATTTTATAATCTTTTAAGGTCCTATTCACAAGTGAATAGGCTTGGTGTTTTTTCAGGAAAATATATTCTTTAGGAATGCTGAATTTGTTGACTGTAATTAAAAGTGTCCCTGAAATATATGTCTTTCTCCTATAGTTGACTATAATTCCTTGAAGGTAGAGACTAAACCATTTAGCTTATTATCTCAACTATATTTTAAGTCATTAAACAAGCATTTATGATATGATTACAAAACAGATATATATATATATATATATATATATATATATATATATATATATATATAATATTTAACTGAAAGTGAGGATAGGGATTGGGGAGGAAAGAGGATGAGACTTTGCCCCATTCCTAAAGTACCACTCTTTCTACAGTGTACCATGAAGTGTTCTACAAGATTACTTAATGGCCCTCTACATCAGCTGAGCCTCTCAACAAACAGACAAAAATAATACAGACAGTTGTTATCACTGTTTACAAAGTGCAATGAGTTCCTGTTAATCACATTGGCACTGTAATGAATTCCAGAGACAGTCTGGTTTTTGCTATGTCTTTATATAAGGTCTAAGTCTGTCTCAGGCTGCATTTTCTATGACATCTGAGTCATTACTCATCTACTGACTTCCTATATTATACTATCTGTGACTTGAAGACTATTATAAATACCCTGAACAAGGAAACATATAGTATTGTCACCATTACAAGTGTGAGAAATTTGAACATGAGGTTGCTGGTATTGATAGTTCCTTTTCTGGGAAAGAACTATAAGCTGACCATGAGTCAAATTGTCTCTATTGGCAACAAGCACTTTAGGTGCTGGAAGAGTTTCCCAAACTCATTAACCAAGCTCTGGAATTCTGTGGGGCTCATAAACAAACTTTCCACACAATTGCAAAGGATAATGATGCTACAATAAAACTCTGCATACAAATGCTAAGATATTCAAACCTCAATCAGGCATTGTCTAAAGTTTACAGATGATTACTAGCCACAGTACAACTAAAATCAAGATTAAGACCCACTGAGATTGGTGGCTTCACTTAGCGGCATTATTTTCTCTCCCAGAGCTTTGCATAGACATTTTGGGTATGAGCTTTGGAACTGAAAAGATTGGCTTTTGAAACTTGTCTTATGCTCTAGCTGTACGGATTTAAGAAAGCTATATAATTCCACTTAGCCTTAAATAATAATACTAAAGTCATAGAACTGATTGTCAATGCAGATAAAACAGTACAGTTCTTGGCATACAGCAATTAAAATTTGACAAATACACAAGAGTAAAGAGAATCCAAGCCCTTCAAATTGTTCATCACAAATGTTTCTAAATAGGTTATCATTATATTGCTTTATTTTAATCAAAATACTCATATTTTATGAGTATAAAAGCCATAATGAGGTTAGTATAGCTTTATTTGTGCAGGATTTCTTTTGGCCTGCTAGATTTAGCCTTCAAAAAGAGGAATTCAATAGTCAGGTAGGAGTGTGATGCTGTAAAATACAAAAGAGAGAGAGTGATCTGTGCCATGAGGAATATTTTGAGAAATTCAAGAAAAGTAGCCCATTGAAGAGAAGTGGGTCATGATAAATCACTTTAGATAACATCAGACAGCATCTATAGACTATTTATCCTAGGTGTCGGGACAAATAGGGGAAGGTCCAAGAAGATAGATCTGTTGTTCAGTTGCTCCGTTGTGTCTGACTCTTCACAACCCCATGGACTGCAGCACGCCAGGCTTCTCTGTCCTTCACCATCTCCTGGAGCTCACTCAAATTCATGTCCATTGAGTTGGTGATACCATCCGACCATTTCATCCTCTGTCATCCCCTTCTCCTCCTGCCTTCAATCTTTCCCAGTACAGGACCTTTTCTAATGAGTCAGCTTTTCACATCAGGTGGCCAAAGTAGATCTAGGGTCAGTGTATAATATTCATTGTCACCAGTTGATGACTATATTTCCTCCATAGGTAATGAGACCCCCTGATAATGTAAATAACCACTTGACCAAGCCATGAGGGAGGGATTCAATCAAACATCAGACAGCTGACTGAACTATTCAGTCCTTAAAGTCCATGTCAGCCCTGAAATTTGATGCCTCTATAAAAATCTGTATCATTCCAAGTCTGCTCCAAATGGATCATTTTCTACAGAGGTTGAGACAGAGACAGCCATAGCCATGTCTCCCATTTATCCCCGAGCATATACGGTTCGCTTTGGTAACCAAGTCTATTTGTAACAATAGTCAGAGACTTCATCAAATGACCACATGAAATCAAATATTTAAATTCAATTCTTTTCTCCAGCAAATTCTGGTGAACTCATGAGGAATTCTGACATGTTCTGGAGTTCAGACCTACTGACCTCTTGTTAACTCAGTCATTTGTCCTCACAGCATAAGGCTGCTGCCCGGGAAGTCTGGGAAGCATTTCGTCATCTCACACTAGTTTCTTGTCAGTACTCCAACTCTTCTTAGAGTATTTTTTAAAAATTTGAGCTGGAACTCCACATCCTAAACAAAGTAAAGATAACCATCACAGTTGATTTCCCACATCTGTCTTATTTTTACTCTTAAATTCAACTCAAACGGACCTTAGCACTGCCTGTGGTTTCTCTTATACTTCTACATGAGCATCAGGGAAACGTCTGCACCCTAGGCTCTCTGGTCCACTTCTACTTCACATTTCCTGTAAAAACTCCTGCTTGAAATATAAACGCTGACACACACACACAAGTACACAGGACACAATTGCACAGGGGGAGTTATTTTCTAATTATGCAGGAATAAAGATAGTTCCGGTAATAACATGGTACAGTTTCCATTAAAAATGAAACTTTTATCACCTGGAGACTCTTTATAGTGCTCCAAAAGCCTGTGGAACTTTATCACAGCCTAGGGATTTCTCAAAATTAAAAAAAAAAAAAAAAATCTGCTGCAAACACTTTCACTTTAAACATAGAAAATTTGTAGCAACTTTTTAGTGGCTTTTCCCCAACCACCAAAAAATACTGAAAATCCATCAGATAAAGATATAAACCTTTTTAATTACTATTTTTATTTTCATTATGGCCACAAATGTCATTAAGGTCCTGTCTTTGTGATGGATAAATGAAAATGCAGTTGTTACTGTATAAATACAAATTCAGAACACATGCTGTCTACAAGTTCAAAGTCAGTGCAGCAAGGCCAATGACTTCTCACATTAAGAGTTAAGATAAAAGTTCACACGGCACCACACAAATTTCTCAGCATTTTTTTCAGAGCCATTTACTTTCGTGCAGTAGCTCTGTGCCTTGTGCTCTTTTCTCCCCATGTACAATATGTCTCCTCTGCTTCCTCTCACCTTCATACTTTCAACATTTTAAGCTACTATGACAGGAGTTAAAGATCATGGAAGCCATAAAATCTGACTTGAAACCTTAGCTGATGTTATGTTCTTTGAAGGTCCCCATAAGTAAAATGTCTTCTAAGCCCTTGCTGAAGAAATCATCGAAAGACAACCTTCCTGGATCTTTTACGACTTGGAAAAGCAAAGAATGAACTTTTCTTTCTATGAAATGGCTAACAGTTAAAGTTTAAGCTCAGAAAATGTCCCTCCACTACATATCATTACATTAAACTAGGAATGTTTGGAAACTGCTTGCTCTAACAAAAGAAAATAATATCTTTTAAGCATTAGCAAGTTATTATAAATGCTTTATTATTATATTTATAAAACACTGCATATCCTTACATCTTGAAACAACAACAATGAAATGTGATTAAGTATAAGGAAAGCTACCTAGTCTGAAAGTGTACCAGTTTTCATATATTCACTAGCCTATATTACATTGTATATTTTAGTTTTTTATTTTAAAAATGTAGCCTAACTTAAAAACCATGGAATTCATAGAAGGCAAACCACTGTTTGCACCATGATTCTTGCAATGTAAAAATAAGAGAAAATAGTAAAATTCACTGAAATAATTTATCTATCTTCATGAAAACAAATGAAAAATTTAATTAATTTTAAACATCTAAATTTGGCATGTTTATCTAATTTAAACATCACATAGATGCAGAGTGTTAAAAAATATTCTTTTATGTTACCTTACACACTAGAGTCATTAAAAAGTGCTTGTGCTTAGTCACTCAGTCCTGTCCAACTCTTTGCAACCCTTTGGACTGTAGGCAGCCAGAGTCCCTTGTCCATGGGATTTTTTCAGGCAAAAATACTGGAGCGAGTAGCCATTTCCTTCTCTAGGGGATCTTCCCAACCCAGGAATCAAAACAGAGCTGCCTGTTACCTGCTGAAATGTACCTCTATCTAAATATCACTAGTTTCCTAAAGGTGACACTTTCCACTGTCTCTATAAATAATCATTGCTTCTTGTCTTCCATAATTCAGCTAATGGATTGAACCATTTTCAAATACTTGTTTGATGTCTAAATTATGTTCTAATATTCCTGATACTCATTCATATGCATTAAACCAGTCAACAAATACTTACTGTGTGTCCAGCAATCATGCTGAAGAAATCAATAAGACAGATAAGGACATTCTTGTCATGAATTCATTTTAGGTCCAGTATGGAAGATAGTATTGCCTAAATAATATATGTGATAAGCATTTTTAAAAATGCAGAACGTTTGTGAGCAACATATGTGCTATATGGAAAGTTAGTCTTTTTCAAAGATATGTCACTTAAGCTGAGACCTGAAGCATAGGAATAGGTAAGCTATGTGAAGACATAAAGGACAAGATTCCAATTAGATGAAACAACAGCAGAAAGGTATTAATATTAGAAGAATGTGATGAACTCGAAAAGAAAACTTTTCCCCTAGAGTCTAGAGAGCAAGGCAAGAAGTAAAAATATAAGAATCTAGAGAAAGTCAGGCACAAGATTGGAAAAGGCCTTGAAGACAGTGTGAGATGATGGTTTTATTATTGTTATCAAGCTGTCTTCTCTTCTTCCATGCAGGTAGAACTCCAATTTCATTAAAATATACATGCCCAATGCATCAAATATAACTAATCCCCTTCCCAATCTAAGAGATAGATCTTATTTGGTATAAACTGCATGCAGTTCTCTTTTATCTTGCCAGTGATTGGGATTAGTCATAATATTAAAACCTGGCCACCTGGATATGAAAGGAAATCTACTTGGAGAGTTGTTATGGACTGAATTTCCCCACAGCGAAATTTATATGTTGAAGTCCTAACCCCCATTGGGACTTAGGAGAGAGGACCACTAAATCAATAATTAAATGAGGCTATCAGGTGGTCCTGATCCAATAGAAATAGAAATCCAATAGAAATATTGTTCTTGTAAGAAGAGACGCCAAGGATGTATGCACAGAAAATAAAGATCATGTGAGGGCACAGCAAGGAGATGGTCATTGGAAAGCCAAGGAGAAAAACCTCAGGAGAAACTAAATATGCTGACACCATGAATCCAGACCTCTAGCCTCCAAAACTGTGAGAAATAAATCTCTTTTCAGGCATCCAATCTGTGGTATTTTGTTATGGCAGCTAAGTGGGGCTAATCCCAGAGTCCAGGAAAAGTGTTACTCCATATCCTTGTGTCTGCATCTTCACTCAACTTCCTCCTCTGTGTGGATGTATGTGTCTCTTCTCATCTCCTCATAAGGATGCTATTTATGCTGGGTTAGGGTTCACACTAATTCAGTATAATTTCAGTTCAGTTCAGTTCATTCGCTCAGTCGTGTCTGACTCTCTGTGACCCCACGGACTGCAGCACACTAGGCTTCCCTGCCCATCATCAACCCCTAGAGCTTGCTCAAACTCAAGTCCATTGAGTTGGTGATGCCATACAACCATCTCATCCTCTTTCATCCACTTCTCCTGCCTTCAATCTTTTCCATAATCAGGATCTTTTCCAATGAGTAAGTTCTTCACATGTGGCCAAAGTATTGGAGTTTCAGCTTCAGCATCAATCCTTCCAATGAATATTCAGGACTGATTTCCTTTGGGATTGATTGGTTTGATCTCCTTGCAATCCAACCGACTCTCAAGGGTCTTCTCAGACACCACAATTCAAAAGCATCAATTCTTCTACACTCAGCTTTCTTCACCATCCAACTCTCACATCCATACATGACCACTGGAAAAACCATAGGCTTGACTAGATGGACTTTTGTTGGAAAAGTAATGTCTCTGCTTTTAAATATGCTATCTATGTTGGCCATAACCTTCCTTCCAAGGAGTAAGCGTCTTTTAATTTCATGGCTGCAATCACCATCAGCAGTGATCTTGGAGCCCAAAAAAAATAAAGTCTGACACTGTTTCCACTGTTTCCCCATCTATTTCCCATGAAGTGAAGGGACCGGATGCCATGACCTTAGTTTTCTGAACGTTGAGCTTTAAGCCAACTTTTTCACTCTCCCCTTTCACTTTCATCAAGAGGCTCTTGAGTTCTTCTTCACTTTCTGCCATAAAGGTGGTGTCATCTGCATATCTGAGGTTATTGATATTTCTCCAGGCAATCTTGATTCCAGCTTGTGCTTCTTCCAGCCCAGCGTTTCTCATGATGTACTCTGCATATAAGTTAAATAAGCAGGGTGACAATATACAGCTTTGACGTACTCCTTTTCCTATTTGGAATCAGTCTGTTGTTCCATGTCCAGTTCTAACTGTTACTTCCTGATCTGCATACAGGTTTCTCAAGAGACAGGTCAGATGGTCTGGTATTCCCATCTCTTTCAGAATTTTTCACACTTTATTGTGATCCACACAGGCAAAGGCTTTGGCATAGTCAATAAAGCAGAAATAGATGTTTTTCTGGAACTCTCTTGCTTTTTCGATGATCCAGCGGATGTTGGCAATTTGATCTCTGGTTCCTCTGCCTTTTCTAAAACCAGCTTGAACATTTGGAAGTTCACAGTTCACGTATTGCTGAAGCCTGGCTTGGAGAATTTTGAGCATTACTTTTGAAGAAAGAACTTTCAAAAAGTGCAACAAACAAGCAGGCAAACAGCCATTCAAATTTTCCCTGACTCTACGCTGTACTGACTTTTAGAGAGGAAATTATAGTCCTGTTATTAATGCTGTTGGAGAAGGCAATGGCACCCCACTCCAGTACTCCTGCCTGAAAAATCCCATGGACAGAGGATCAGTCACACACTAAACATCAAACCATTGAAAATAATCACAAGCAAGGGGTAATACCTGCAAACAACATTGTAATGCATTCAGAAAAATTAGAAAAAAATGTTCAGTCTTCTATGTATACCAAGATGACTAAATTATGGAGTCAATATAGATTTATAAAGCCTGAAAATTTTTTTCACTAGTTTTCACTGAAGTACTATATAACAAGACCTTTCTCAGTGATCCAGGCAGTGCAGATTCCAAGTAAGTCACTAATGTGGCACTGTGTGTGTTTGGGATAGACACATGAGGTGTGAATAAGCGAGAGCCATGTGCTGAGTTGGTAAAGAGTGATAGGGAATTAGCACTAGCGTATTTGCCATCTGCATATTAAATCCTGGGGGTCCTGCAAGCTTGCTCATTTTATATTTTGAAAAGCTACATTAATGCCCTCAACCCCATCAAATTCAGTAATTTATACATGTATCCTGTTTAAATAATAAGCATCATGTAAGCCATTTTTGGAATACATGTATACACACACAGTTGAATGCATTAAAATTGTTTAATAGACTTATAGGTCATATACACATATATCACTTCGATTTTCAGGTGGTGAGAGTGCTGTTTTGAGCAAGGAAGTGAAGGGAAGTCAAAGAAAACAGGAACATTCATTTTGAATAAGACTTTTCCATTCCTTGTTGTGACTAAAAATCAGGATAAAAAAGACATAACAATCAATGTAGTGCAATGCTTAACAAAATCATCCTAGTTCAATCCATTTTAATTTTTAAGGACTGACCTTTACATTTTATTTTCCTCTTGATAAAATCCTAGTTCTTCTTCTAGTAGAAAGGAAAGTTGGAGTCCCATTTCATATTTATTTGTCCCCTAAAAAACCAGCATACATATATCTTTTTCATGGAGTACAACAAAGAGCCCTGTTCTCTCTGGAATACATAGAGTCAGTGATGTTAATTCATGAATCAAGAATTTCCCTGGTAGTTCAGTAGTTAAGAATCCACCTGCTATTGCAGAGGACATGGGTTCGATCCCTGGTCTGGGAATATCCCACATGCCTTGGGGCAACTAAGCCTGTGCACTGCAACTACTGACACCTGCCCACAAAGAGCTGGTGCTCCACAAAAGACGCTGCTGCAATGAGAAGCAAAAGCACCAAAACTAGAAAGTAGCCCCCATTCACCACAACTAGAGAAAGCCCAGTAAAGGAACAGCAAGGAAGACTCAGTGGAGCCAAATAAATAAATAAATAAAAATCTAAAAAAACACATGTATCAGGAAATGCTAGTCTATACCAAGAACCCTGTCATCACTTCATGTCTTCTGGGTTGACTTATGCAATTTGGAAGTAATATTTCAGTCTACTCCATTGCTTTTTTTCATTATACTTAGTAATACCTTTGTATACTATGTAATTCAACATAGAAAGACCTATTTATTTTGATAAAAAGGAAAAAATTAGATGGCAGCAATTATTTATCCCACTAAAACCTTACATCTGAGTCCAAGACAAGAATTTGTCATGATATGAGCACAGTTTTTCAGATTGGGTATGAATTGATGTGGCTGATGACAGATAAAACTAATTTCCAACTTGGAGTAGAACTCAGCTTTGCTTGGTCTCTTGTTTTCCTACTTTTTTGTTTTGTCTTTCAATTTGTTCTTGTAAAAGAAGTGTGGGCTGTTGGAAAAAGTCACAAGGGATCATGTGAATAATCTTAATGACATTAGAAATGATGGGCTTATTTTCACTGGCTTATTTATTTTTATGTCTCAGTCAAAGCAGTGAGAGCCTAAATTGGTTCAAATGCTCAATTTTTCATAACAAGTTATGTTTAGATGACAAAATAATATTATAGTGTGTCAAACCCTACGCTAGGTATTTTATATTTGTTGCTTTCTTAAATCCAAAAAGCAACCCTAAGATATTGTTTTGATATTTCAAATGAGTATTGGAAACTTGGAGCAATTAATAAGGTCTTCTACATGAGTGTGTGCTTGTGTGCTCTGCTGCTGCTGCTGCTAAGTCGCTTCAGTCATGTCCGACTCTGTGTGACCCCACAGATGGCAGCCCACCAGGCTCTTCTCTCCATGGGATTGTCCAGGCAAGAACACTGGAGTGGGTTGCCAGTTCCTTCTCCAATGCAGGAAAGTGAAAAGTGAAAGTGAAGTCGTTCAGTAGTGTCTGACTCCTAGCGACCCCATGGACTGCAGCCTACCAGGCTCCTCCGTCCATAGGATTTTCCAGGCAAGAGTACTGGAGTGGGTTGCCATTGCCTTCTCTGGCCTGTGTGCTCAGTTGCATCCAACTCTTTGTCACACCATGGACTTCTCTGTCCATGGAACACTATGGACTTCTCTGTCCACCAGGCATTCCTGTCCATGGAATTTTCCAACCCACTGGAGTGGATTGCCATTTCCTACTTCTGGGGATTTTCGTGACCCAGAGATCAAACCCACCACTTGTGTCTCCTGCATTGGCAGATAGATTCTTTTCCACAGCACCACCTGGAAAGCCCAGTATCTTCTACATAATATTGAATTTGTGTTACAAATAAGAGTCCACGATATAGGTATTTTATGAGACAAAGTCACTAAAATGATTATAATGTCTACAACATCAGTTCAGTAAATAAGAGTCCACGATATAGGTATTTTATGAGACAAAGTCACTAAAATGATTATAATGTCTACAACATAATAAGCACTTAAAAGATATGAGCTTTATCATTTTAAGATAATAATAACAGTAAAGATTCTTTTAAACAGAGAAATTAAAATGCTTGAGGTGAAGAGGAAGCATTGAAAGTTAGATCTTAAGTTTTAGAAAGTGACTATGTGACTATGGAGCTATAGAATCTATTTCTGCCCCATTGGAAGCACAATCCACTTCCCACTACATCTTACACACGAATCAAAGACCTTTTGGAAACCATTTGCAATAAAGGGTGCTTCATGTACATTTGGCAGTTGCATTGATGGCTTTTTTTTTTTTTCACAGAAAAGTAACTTGCAAGGGCACAAAGACAAGTTGTAAACAAAATCTTTGGAAAAGTGACACTGAAAGACTCTTAGGACACATAACAAAAATATTTATTGAAATTCCATTAATATCAATAGATGGAATAATAAGCTACTACTAACAGAAAAAAATCAAGATGCTCAGTTGTACGCATTTTTGGAGTTACTTACACAGAACTTACTTTTCCACAAGTAGCTCCAGAATTCACCACGGACTACCTTGTACCCAAGTCAAGCATGCATTAAAGGAGATGCTTGTTTGTGCTCAGAATAAATAAAATGAAAGGTAACACTAGCAATAAAAGCCTTGTTGAAGACAATATTTCAACTTTTAATCATCAGCATTAATAACAGAAATATTTCCCCAGTACATAACAATGTTGAGCAAATCTGTATTCCTTAAACACTTGAAAAAGATAAAAATGGAAAGATACTGAAAAAGAGCAACATTTATCCTGAAAATGTGACATCCCAAGTGTCAAGAGAAATCGTATTTTTACAGCTTAGTTAAAAACCCCTAGAAACCAAGATATGGAGGAAATTTTGATAGATCTTCAAGATTTTAGGAAGGGTAGTTGGTACTGCCATAATAAAATTTTAAATTAAGAACCCATGTTTGGCATGTATCAAGCAGAAACCAGCTAAAAATGCCCAGGCTCATTTCCAAAAGAATTCAAAAAGGAGTTATAGCAGGCTAACTGGATTTATAAGGTGGTAAATTAAAAAATAATAAAACATTGATCTGTCAGCATAAGTCTGAATGCGAAGTATATGGCCATTACTTTGCAATTAGTGTCACTTACTGAAATAGTACTTTCACAGTGATTCAGCCCTTAACCACATTTTTCCAGAGCATTTCCTTCCACCAGTTTTGAAAATTATTGCTGAAACAGTCACTCAATATTAAATCATTCTGTCAATTAGCGATTGTGGGAGCCAACTCTCGCTTCTGTTCTGCTCTTATAAGCACCCAGATATTACAAAATGTAACTTCTTTCTCAAAGTCATGATGTTTTACAGCAGCCTAAAGCTTAGAGAAAGATAGAGAGAGCGTCCTCTCAAATATGTGTTTCTATCATATCCCATCCATTAGAAGCAAATCTCAGAGCCCTTCATTATGATATCTAATCTGACTTTGCTCAACCTCAGCATTATTAATAAGGCCAACTTTACAGCTGTACTTTCTATCTTTAAACTTGCCCTGTTTTTCGTGGCCAACTGCTTATGGAAGTGATAGTTTTATTATTAAATAAAGGTATATTAAAAAGTTAATTATTTTTATCTTTAGCTCTTCTAAATGATATTTGCATTTCAAAAAGATTATTCAGGCTACTGTGGTTCCATGGGGAGTGGAGACAGGGAACTGATATACGAGGTTTTACAGAACGCCCCTGCTAAAGCTGAGAGGATAAAAATAGTCTGAAGTCCACTGCAGCTTCACACGCAAAGCTGAATACTCTGGCTCAGAGCAGTCATCCAGAAAGATCAGGTTCCTTATTCTCATTCACATAAGCAGTTTGGGAAAGAAAGCTTTTATTACATTGTTTGATGGTGTGTACAGAAGTGAACTGCCATTGTGCAGGTAGCTTGTTATGTTTTGTGTTCCAATAAAAAGGGTTTAAAATCTTCTTCCTAGTAAAACAGTAAATGGAAGAACATCAAGGCTACAGAGAAAGCAACCACAAATGCTTAAGCAGATAGACAGCCTGCATATAACGCAAGCACTGCCAAGAGCTGCAAAATACACAGGAGAAAATATGAGCCTCTCAATGAGGCACCAGTCAATAAAGACTCATGCTTAAGACAATACTAGCTTTAGGGCTCCTGAAGAAGAATGAAAGAAAGTGAAGGTGAAGTCACGTCCAACTCTTTGCAACCCCATGGACTATAGCCTACAGAGCTCCTCCATCTGTCCATGGGATTTTCCAGGCAAGAGTACTGGAGTTGGTTGCCATTTCCTTCTCCAAGGGATCTTCCCAACCCAGGGGTCAAACTCCAGTCTCCCGCATTATAGGCAGATACTTTTACCATCTGAGCCACCAGGGAAGTCCTGGGAAGAAGAATGGTGACTGCCTAAATCCGAACCTTTTCACACATTCCCCCGAAACTTACAGACAGAGATCTGACAGCAAGTAACACTATCTCACAAATAAGTTGGTAACAGAGGATACTACAAACTTTGGTGTATATTTAAGTTGAAATAAAACATTCAAATGTTGCAGAGCCATCTCCAGACTCAATTCCTAAACAGAGTCAGGTAGAGGTAGCATGGAAGAGGGAACTACCCATGGCCTGTGGTGACAGAAAACCCATAAAATCATGCCCCCTCAAAAAGAAATGCCTGCTTGATGCAGATATTGTTTAGTCTCTCAATTGCATCCAGCTCTACGAGACCCTGAGTACTGTAGCCCACCAGGCTCCCCTCAGTCCAAGGGAATTTCCAAGCAAGAATACTGGAGATGGTTGCCATTTCCTTCTCCATGGGATCAAACCCACATCTCCCACAAGTCTCTTACACTGGCAGGCAAATTCTTACCGCTGAGCTGCCAGGGAAGCCCTTGCCTGATGTAGGGGAAATATTTAAAACATAACTGCAACAAAGTGAGTCAGAGCAGGGCTCCTAAGGAACTGAATGAAGGGGCTTGACTATTTGCATGACAGGAGTAACAGTATCCTGATGATACTATTTGATAGTGGGAATGGAGAAGTTATGCTTTTTATGGATATTTGTTGAAGGACAGAAAGCATATGGTGGAAATCTGGGTATTACAAGAAAAAAAAAATAAATAGCAATATAAAAGTGGAGATATATTTATCTGAAATTATGAACAGTGACATTTAGAAAGGATTGAGAGGTTTCGGAGCAAGCCATTCCCAAATATACCACTTTGGTATACTAAGTATTTTGAATTACAGTTACTTAAGAAACAACTGACACGAGAAGGATGTTCTGACCTTTCTTTGTCTCCAGAAAACAAAAAATCAATTTCAATGTGAAGAATACCCTCCCAACACCTGGAGGGCATCCTTATTGCCAATGATAGGGAATTCACAGCGGAGAACAGTATATAAATAGACTTTGTTACTTTTTTTCAGTGATCAGCCAAGCAAGCCCAAACCTATTTGTCAATCTTCACAAATACTATTCTCTTGTTTGCGTGTGTGCCTATTCAGTTGCTCAGTGCTGTCTGACTCTTCGTGACTCCATGGGGTTTCCCAGGCAAGAATACTGGGGTGGGTTGCCATTTCCTACTGCAGGATACCTTCCCGACCCTAGGATCGAACCCATGTCTCTTGCGTCTCTTGAATTGGCAGGCAGATTCTTTACCACTGTGCCACCTGGAAAGCCACTTCTTTGTTTAAAGTGCACAAAAACTGCCTGCTTTAGTCACTTTTTTGAGTTTCATATCTTTACAAGCTCCCATATGTACCAAATTAATTTCTTTTCTATAGTTAATCTGTCTTATGTCAATTTAATTATCTGTCCAGCCACAGAACTTAGAAGGGAAGAAGAAAAAACTGCCTCTTTCCTGGAGTTTTGGTGCCAACATGGAATACTTCACTGGCTGACACTGCTGTTCTGGGCTACTACAGGAGAGAGATCTGTGACCTCTGACAAGAACTGGCAGAAGATAAAAATTCTGACCACTTCCAACTCCCAGACTCTACCTGCAGGTTCAGTTGAAACAGAGTGGGGAAAGTCCTTTTTTTTTAATCTAAATTTAGATTGACAGGAGAAAATATTTGTGTGAATTCATGCCTTGGGTTGAGTGATTCTAACAAAGATTTGCTATGAGTACTGTTGTTTTCTATGGATCTCATTCCTCCTGAAGATGGCCATTGTTTTCCTCTGTCTCTATCTTTTGTGTCATTTGTCATAAGGAGGAAAACCATAGTGTAAAAGGCAGACAGAGGTCCTATAAACCTGCTGTTCAAGCAAGCTCACAGACTGGAGAGTTCATGGTTCTCATCAACTGGCATCTGTTTAAACAAAGTTTGTTGTGGGTCCTCTGTATAAAAACTGGATGAAATTTTCCCCTTGTTTTGTTCTGTGTCCTCAGAGCTTGGCTTTAGGACTAATGACCTTCTCTCTGACCTTCACCATCTAAAATGTACATGTACTGCTGTGCATCTGGTGACCAGTTGAATACACTGTGATTCTGAGACAGTCTCAAGCAGCATGCTCTTTGTCTGGCCATGTCAGCTCTCAAGGATATTTGTCATAAGCGGCCTTTGTCATCTCAACCTTTCTTTGTTGTTGCGATTGTGGTGGGGGTTTCGTCGCTCAGTCATGTCCAACTCTTGCGACCCCATGAACTGTACCCTGCCAGGCTCCTCTGTCCATGGGATTTTCCAGGAAAGAATACTGGAGTGAGTTGCCATATATCCCATTCTGGTAGCACCTACCTGGTGTCACAGATTATTGGGTCTGTAACTGGAGACCCTCCTGTTTCTATGAGAACAAGGAGGCACTAGATTTACCAAATCATTTTTACTGCCTATGACAGCAAAATCTCTGCTTTCTTACTTTGTTAACCCTAGAAATGAACTCTTGGATCATGGGGGCTGCATCTCTGCACTCAGTTCAAAGACACCTCTTGTGTTTATGGTTAAGATTTACTCTAAATATGGAAATTTATCTTCAGGTCTTTCCATAAAAAAGGCTTATTGGATTAAATTGTCATTGGAATAAATACACTAATAAAGATCCCACTCATCAATAGCCAACTGACCTCCCCCCACCTCTTCAGAACAGTTTCTCAGAGCTGTATGAGGTTGTCTCCTGGGATATAGTCCTCATTAAGACACTGAATAAATTAGACGCAGCTTTTATGTTTTCTTTATGTGTCATTCAGTAGACACTAGTTTCCAATTCCTTACAGAACATTTTTGGGTAGAAATTTGTTATATAAATGTAATACCATTATAAATGAGAAGGGTGATTTTTTTTCTTGCCCTCAGACCAAATCCTAAGTTTCCTACTTTCCTTACTGGAACCTCTTCTTCATTTAAATTGTTCTGAAGAGGATAAATAGTTAAAGAAATCTCCAGTTTGTCTCTGGGCCACACATGCAAATGGAATTGGATTGTAACTAGTTGCAGAGTTCCTGTGTGTTGCTCAAAAATAAAGAAAGAAACTGTTTCCATCACTAACCCAATATCACCTCTACAGAGATACAGAGCAAAGAAATGAACCTATAATAGACTCTGTCTTACATTGAGCTGCATTTGTCTTTACTTCCACACCCTGCAAAACTCCAGTCTTGCCAATGAAGAAAGAACATATGTTTGACTCAGATGGGAACAAAATCCATTGATCTGTGTAAGAACTAAGAGCCACAAACTCTTTTATAATTCTTTGCCTTCATGCAGTCCTATTCCCAGTGAATATGAGGTTCTTGATGTCTTGTCACAGAAAGGATTCAGTAAGAGACAAAGTTATAGGTGAGAAGTGGATTCATTTAGAGAGAAACACACTCCACAGAGTGTGGGCTATGTCAGAAGGTGAGAGAGTGCCTGTACATAGAGTGGTTAATTTCTATGGGCCGGGTAATTTCATAGGCTAATGAATGGGAGGATTATCCCAATTATTTGGGGGAAGGGGTGGAGATTTCCAGGAATTGAGCCACCACCCACCTTTTGGAGAGCTTCCCTGGTGACTCAGATGGTAAACAGTCCGCCTGTAAGGAAGGAGACATAGGTTTAATCCCTGGGTTGGGAAGATCCCCTGGAGAAGGGAATGGCTACCCACTCCAGTATTCTCTCAGGGGAAATCCATGGAAAGGGGATCTTAGTGGGTTACAGTTTATGGGGCTGCAAAGAGTCGAACACAATCGAACAACTAACGCTTACACTTTCCATCTTTTGGCTACTTGTGGGTGTATAAAGCAGAGACATTACTTTGCCAACAAAAGTCCGTCTAGTCAAGACTATGGTTTTTCCAGTGGTCATGTATGGATGTGAGAGTTGGACGGTGAAGAAAGCTGAGCGCCGCAGAATTGATGCTTTTGAACTGTGGTGTTGGAGAAGACTCTTGAAAGTCCCTTGGACTGCGAGGAGATCCAATCAATCCATCCTAAAAGAGATCAATCCTGGGTGTTCATTGGAAGGTCTGATGTTGAAGCTGAAGCTCCAATACTTTGGCCACCTCATGCGAAGGGTTGACTCATTGGAAAACACCCTAATGCTGGGTAGGATTGGGGGCGGGAGGAGAAGGGGACGACAGAGGATGAGATGGTTGGATGGCATCACCGACTCGATGAACATGGGTTTGGGTAGACTCCGGGAGTTGGTGATGGACAGAGAGGCCTGGCGTGCTGCAATTCATGGGGTCGCAGAGAGTCGGACACGACTGAGCGACTGAACTGAACTGGGTGTATAATTTAGCATGCTGATGCATTACAATGAGCATAAAATGGGGCAAAAAAAGTAAAGGAACAAAAGAAAGATGGTCAAGAACTCAGGTGGCTCGGTGGTAAAGAATCCTTCTGAAGATGGCGGAGGAATAGGACGGGGAGACCACTCTCTCCTCCACAAATTTATCGAAAGAACATCTGAACGCTGACCAAACTTCACAAAACTACTTCTGAAGGCTCGCTGAGGACGTCAGGCTTCCACAAAAACAGCGCATTATCTTCAAAATAGGTAGGAGAAATTATAAAAGATAAAAAGAGAGACAAAAGAGTTAGGGACGGATACCCGTCCCGGGGAGGGAGTCGTAAAAGAGGAGGAATTTCCAAGCACCAGGAAACCCTCTCACCGGCGGGTGTGGGGGAGGATTTCTTATCTCGGAGGGCAACGTAACTGGGAGGAAAAAATAAATAAAATCCACAGATTACGAGCCTAAAGCAACTCCCAGCAAAGAACCCCAGACGCTCGCATCATCCGCCACCAGCAAGTGGGGGCTGAACGGAGAGGAGCGGGCGGCACTGCCTAGGGTAAGGACCGGGCCCGAGTGCCCCGAGGGCAATCTGAGGGAGCTAACGTGAGATAGTAACCTAAACTGTGGGACAGCCAGAGAGAGAGAACTATCCCGCGAAAAGCCCAACTCTAAGGCACTGCCGGCCCGCTCACAGAACAAAGGACTGAGCGATACCAGAGAAGAGCTAGCCGGCTGCGGACCGCCCTATCCCCCGCCGGACACAGCGGGCAGGCGGGGCCCGCCAGAGCCGGAAAGGGGCAAACTCGGCTCCAGAGAGGGCACCCCCTACCAAACTGCAAACAGGCTCCCAGTTTCTAAGCAAAGACTGCCTGAGATCCCGGAGGGTCGACAGCCGCCGGGAGGGTCGCAGCCAGAGACCAGCTCCCCAGAACCGACACAAAGCACACCGGAGCCGGGCGCGCCCGTAAACCGAGGCGGGGACCAGGGAGGTGATAAGCCGCACCGCCCCAACAGGGGGGAGCGCGCTCGCCAAACTCCTGGCCGCCGGGGCAGCTCCGACCGGGAACGGCACAAGCCGCGGGCGAAACCGAGTCTGCGCCTTTGTGGAGTAACCGGGAGCCTGAACCTGAGCGGCTTAGACCTGGGAAGTGCACGCAGCTCAGGGCCCGCTCCCCGGCCGAGTAACCTGAAGCCTGAGCAGGGTAGACGGGGAAAGCACACACGCCGTGAGCGGGGGCGAACCCAGTGCGACCGAGACACTGCGAGCTTACCACACACACGCCAGATTTGCAGTGTTCCTTCCTCCCCACAGCACGATTGAACAAGCGAACCTAAAGAGATCACCTCCACCGCTTTGTTGCAGGGCGGAAATTAGATGCTGAAGAGATCTCCAAACAGAAGCCAAATAAACAGAGGGAAGCGCTTTGGAAGGGACAGGCAAACAGATTAAAATCCCTGTAGTTAATACCGACTGCATTGAAAAGGACCTATAGATCTTGAAAAGTATAAGCAGGAATAAGGATCCATCTGAAACTGAGCAGATCCCACACTGCTCACAACAGCTCCAGAGAAAGTCCGGGATATATACATTTTTTTACTATTATTATTTTTTTTTTTAATTTTTTTTTAATTAAAAAATTTTTTTTTCTCTTCTTTCCTTTTTCTTCAAGTCCTCTATTACACCTTTAAATTTCATTTTCATAACCCACAATCAACTTGCAAAAAAAAAAAACACCCTATTTTTGAAGCAGATTACATACATATATCTTATACCTTTTGTGTTTTCTTTTTTTAGTGTTTTTTTTCCTGTTTTACTTTTTTTTACTGTTTCTTTTTTTACTGTTTTACTGTTTTTTTTTTCTTTTTACACTGTTTCCTTTTTTCTTTTTTTCTTTTATATTGTAAGTTTTATAAGAGTCTAACCTCTACTCTAGATTTTTAATCTTTGTTTTACATATTTGATATCAATTTTGTACATTTAAGAACCCAATCTTTAGGACCCATTTTTACTCAGGAGTGTGATCACTGGCCTGATCACTCTCTCCCCCTATTGATGCTCTTTCTTCTCCCCCAGGGAACCTCTATCTCCCACCCTCCTCCTTCTCTTCTCAACCCAATTCTGTGAATCTCTGAGGGTGTTCTGGGTACCGGAGAACACTTCAGGAACAGGATACTGCCCAGATCTCTCTCTCCCCTCTTGATTCCTCCCTTTCTACTCATGCTCACCTCTATTACCTTCCTCCCCCCTCTCTATGTATCTCTGTGAACCACTCTGAGGGTTCCAAACTGTGGAAAGCACAGAGGGAAGTGCTTACTGGCTAGATTGCTCTCTCCACATTTGAATTCCCCTCTTCCCCTCCTGGTCACCCCAACCCCCCCCCCCACCTCATCTCTCCATGTAACTCAGAGAACCTTTCTGGGTATCCCTCACTGTGGAGAATCTTTTCACCATTAACCTAAAAGTTTTATTATTGAGGCTGTATGGAAGGAGAAGTCTAGAGGCTACTGCAAGAATAAGACTGAAAACCAGGGGAAACATTAATTAATAAGAGACAATCCAATAGCCTCCATATATACACTGAAACCAAGCTCCACCCAAGAGCCAATAAGTTCCAGAGCAAGACATACCATGCAAATTCTCCAGCAACGCAGGAACATAGACCTGAGCATCAATATACAGGCTGCCCAGAGGCACACCAAATCCATAGACATCTCAAAAATTAATACTGGTCACTCCATTGCACTCTAGAGAGCAGAAATCCAGCTCCACCCACCAGAACACCGACACAAGCTCCCCCAACCAGGAAGCCTTGACAAGCCACCTGTCCAACCCCAACCGCAGTGAGAAACCTCCACAATAAAGAGGAACTTCATACTACCAGAATACAGAAGGGCCACGCCTAACACAGCAATCTAAACAAGATGAAAAGGCAGAGATATACTCAGCAAGTAAAGGAAAATGAGAAATGCCCACAAAGGCAAACAAAAGAGGAGGAGATAGGGAATCTATCTGAAAAAGAATTTAGAATAAGGATAATAAAAATGATCCAAAATCTTGAAAGCAAAATGGAGTTACAGATAAATAGCCTGGAGACAAAGATTGAGAAGATGCAAGAAATGTTTATCAAGGACTTAGAAGAAATAAAAAGGAGTCAATATAGAATGAATAATGAAATAAAGGAGATAAAAGACACTCTGGAGGGAACCAACAGTAGAATAACGGAGGCAGAAGATAGGATAAGTGAGGTAGAAGATAGAATGATGGAAATAAACGAAGCAGAGAGGAAAAAAGAAAAAAGAATCAAAAGAAATGAGGAAAACCTCCGGGACCTCTGGGACAATATGAAACGCCCCAACATTCGAATCATAGGAGTCCCAGAAGAAGAAGATAAAAGGAAAGGCCATGAAAAAATACTCGAGGAGATAATAGTTGAAAATTTCCCTAAAATGAGGAAAGAAATAGTCACAGAAGTCCAAGAAACTCAGAGAGTTCCAAACAGGATAAACCCAAGGCGAAACACCCCAAGACACATATTAATCAAATTAACAAAGATCAAACACAAAGAACAAATATTAAAAGCAGCAAGGGAAAAACAACAAATGACACACAAGGGGATCCCCATAAGGATAACAGCTGATCTTTCAATAGAAACCCTTCAGGCTAGAAGGGAATGGCAGGACATATTTAAAGTAATGAAAGAGAATAATCTACAACCCAGATTACTGTACCCAGCAAGGATCTCATTCAGATATGAAGGAGAATTCAAAAGCTTTACAGACAAGCAAGAGCTGAGGGAATTCAGCACCACCAAACCAGCTCTCCAGCAAATGCTAAAGGATCTTCTCTAAACAGGAAACACAGAAAGGATGTTTCAACACGAACTCAAAACAACAAAGTAAATGGCAACGGGATCATACTTATCAATAATTACCTTAAATGTAAATGGGTTGAATGCCCCAACCAAAAGACAAAGGGTTGCTGAATGGATACAAAAACAAGACCCCTATATATGCTGTCTACAAGAGACCCACCTCAAAACTAGGGACACACACAGGCTGAAAGTGAAGGGATGGAAAAACATATTTCATGCAAACGGAGACCAAAAGAAAGCAGGAGTCGCAATACTCATTTCAGATAAAATAGACTTTAAAATAAAAGATGTGAAAAGGGACAAAGAAGGACACTACATAAAGATCAAAGGTTCAATCCAAGAAGAAGACGTAACAATCGTAAATATATATGCACCCAACATAGGAGCACCACAATATATAAGGCAAATACTAACAAGTATGAAAGGGGAAATTAACAATAACACAATAATAGTGGGAGACTTTAATACTCCACTCAAGAATATGGATAGATCAACTAAACAGAAAATTAATAAGGAAACACAAACTTTAAATGATACATTAGACAAATTAGATTTAATTGATATTTACAGGACTTTGCACCCCAAAACAATCAATTTTACCTTTTTCTAAAGTGCACATGGAACTTTCTCCAGGATAGATCACATCCTGGGCCATAAATCTAGCCTTGGTAAATTCAAAAAAATTGAAATCATCCCAGCCATCTTCTCTGACCACAATGCAGTAAGATTAGACCTCAATTACAGGAAAAAAATTATTAAAAATTCCAACATATGGAGGCTAAACAACACGCTTCTGAATAACCAACAAATCACAGAAGAAATCAAAAAAGGAATCAAATTATGCATAGAAACGAATGAAAATGAAAACACAACAACCCAAAACCTATGGGACACTGTAAAAGCAATACTAAGGGGAAGGTTCATAGCAATACAGGCGTACCTCAAGAAACAAGAAAAAAATCAAATAAATCAACTAACTCTACACCTAAAGCAACTAGAGAAGGAAGAAATGAAAAACCCCAGGGTCAGTAGAAGGAAAGAAATCTTAAAAATTAGGGCAGAAATAAATGCAAAAGAAACAAAAGAGACCATAGCAAAAATCAACAAAACTAAAAGCTGGTTTTTCGAGAAGATAAACAAAATTGACAAGCCATTAGCCAGACTCATCAAGAAACAACGGGAGAAGAATCAGATCAACAAAATTAGAAATGAAAATGGAGAGATCACAACAGACTCCACAGAAATACAAAGGATCATAAGAGACTACTACCAACAGCTATATGCCAATAAAATGGACAACTTGGAAGAAATGGACAAATTCTTAGAAAAGTATAACTTTCCAAAACTGAACCAGGAAGAAATAGAAGATCTTAACAGACCCATCACAAGCACGGAAATCGAAACTGTAATCAGAAATCTTCCAGCAAACAAAAGCCCAGGACCAGACGGCTTCACAGCGGAATTCTACCAAAAATTTAGAGAAGAGCTAACACCTATCCTACTCAAACTCTTCCAGAAAATTGCAGAAGATGGTAAACTTCCAAACTCATTCTATGAGGCCACCATCACCCTAATTCCAAAACCAGACAAAGATGTCACAAAAAAGGAAAACTACAGGCCAATATCACTGATGAACATAGATGCAAAAATCCTTAATAAAATTCTAGCAAACAGAATCCAACATCATATTAAAAAGATCATACATCATGACCAAGTGGGCTTTATCCCAGGAATGCAAGGTTTTTTTAACATCCGCAAATCAATCAATGTAATACACCACATTAACAAATTGAAAGAAAAAAACCATATGGTTATCTCAATAGATGCAGAAAAAGCCTTTGACAAAATTCAGCATCCATTTATGATAAAAACCCTCCAGAAAGCAGGAATAGAAGGAACATATCTCAACATAATAAAAGCTGTATATGACAAACCCACAGCAAACATTATCCTCAATGGTGAAAAATTGAAAGCATTTCCCCTAAAGTCAGGAACAAGGCAAGGATGCCCACTCTCACCACTACTATTCAACATAGTTTTGGAAGTTTTGGCCACAGCAATCAGAGCTGAAAAAGAAATAAAAGGAATACAGATAGGAAAAGAAGAAGTAAAACTCTCACTGTTTGCAGATGACATGATCCTCTACATAGAAAACCCTAAAGACTCTACTAGAAAATTACTAGAGTTGATCAATGAATATAGTAAAGTTGCAGGATATAAAATTAACACACAGAAATCCCTTGCATTCCTATACTCCAAGAATGAGAAAACAGAAAGAGAAATTAAGGAAACAATACCATTCACCATTGCAACAAAAAGAATAAAATACTTAGGAATATATCTCCCTAAGAAACAAAAGACTTATATATAGAAAACTATAAAACACTGATGAAAGAAATCAAAGAGGACACAAACAGATGGAGAAATATACCGTGTTCATGGATTGGAAGAATTAATATAGTGAAAATGAGTATACTACCCAAAGCAATCTATAGATTCAATGCAATCCCTATCAAGCTACCAATGGTATTTTTCACAGAACTAGAACAAATCATCTCACAATTTGTATGGAAATATAAGAAACCTCGAATAGCCAAAGCAATCTTGAGGAAGAAGAATGGAACTGGAGGAATCAACCTGCCTGACTTCAGGCTCTACTACAAAGCCACAGTCATCAAGACAGTATGGTACTGGCACAAAGATAGAAATATAGATCAATGGAACAAAATAGAAAGCCCAGAGATAAACCCACGCACATATGGACACCTTATCTTCGACAAAGGAGGCAAGAATATACAATGGAGAAAAGACAATCTCTTTAACAAGTGGTGCTGGGAAAACTGGTCAACCACTTGTAAAAGAATGAAACTAGAACACTTCCTAACACCGTACACAAAAATAAACTCAAAATGGATTAAAGATCTAAACGTAAGACCAGAAACTATAAAACTCCTAGAGGAGAACATAGGCAAAACACTCTCCGACATAAATCACAGCAGGATCCTCCATGACCCACCTTCCAGAATATTGGAAATAAAAGCAAAAATAAACAAATGGGACCTAATTAAAATTAAAAGCTTTTGCACAACAAAGGAAACTACAAGCAAGGTGAAAAGACAGCCTTCAGAATGGGAGAAAATAATAGCAAATGAAGCAACAGACAAACAATTAATCTCAAAAATATACAAGCAACTCCTGCAGCTCAATTCCAGAAAAATAAACGACCCAATCAAAAAATGGGCCAAAGAACTAAACAGACATTTCTCCAAAGAAGACATACAGATGGCTAACAAACACATGAAAAGATGCTCAACATCACTCATTATTAGAGAAATGCAAATCAAAACCACAATGAGGTATCATTTCACACCAGTCAGAATGGCTGCTGTCCAAAAGTCTACAAGCAATAAATGCTGGAGAGGGTGTGGAGAAAAGGGAACCCTCTTACACTGTTGGTGGGAATGCAAACTAGTACAGCCACTATGGAGAACAGTGTGGAGATTCCTTAAAAAACTGGGAATAGAACTGCCATATGACCCAGCAATCCCACTGCTGGGCATATACACCGAGGAAACCAGAATTGAAAGAGACGCGTGTACCCCAATGTTCATCGCAGCACTGTTTACAATAGCCAGGACATGGAAGCAGCCTAGATGTCCATCAGCAGACGAATGGATAAGGAAGCTGTGGTACATATACACAATGGAATATTACTCAGCCATTAAAAAAAATACATTTGAATCGGTTCTACTGAGATGGATGAAACTGGAGCCCATTATACAGAGTGAAGTAAGCCAGAAAGAAAAACAACAATACAGTATACTAATGCGTATATATGGAATTTGAAAGATGGTAACGATAACCCTATATGCGAGTCAGAATAAGAGACACAGATGCATGGAACAATTTTATGGACTCTGAGGGAGAAGGTGAGGGTGGGACGTTCTGGGAGAATAGCATTGAAACATGTATATTATCGTATGTGAAACAGAACACCATTCCATGTTCGATGCATGAGACAAGGGCTCAGGGCCCGGGCAATGGGATGACCCAGAGGGATGGGATGGGGAGGGAGGTGGGTGGGGGGTCCAGGAAGGGGAACACATGTAAACCCATGGCTGATTCATGTCAATGTATGGCAAAAACTATTACAATATTGTAAAGTAATTAGCCCCCAACTAAAATAAATAAATTTATTAAAAATAAATAAATAAATAAAATAAAATCAAAAAAAAAAAAAAAAGAATCCTTCTGCCAATGCAGGAGATGCAAGAAACACAGGTTCAATCCCTGAGCAGGGAAGATCCCCTGGAGGAGGAAATGGTAACCCACTCCAGTATTCTTGCCTGAGAAATCCCAAGGACAGAGGAGCCTGGCTGGCTATAGTCCATGGGGTTGCAAACAGCTGGACATGACTTAGGAACTAAACAACAACAGTTTATCAGGGTCCTGGTTCCTCCTCAAGGGATATACATGACAATGTGATATGTATCTCTGAATCCCTCTACCCAGGTTGTCGATGTAACTTCAGACTAAGCACAAATACTTGAACCCCAGATTAGTTGGAACCAGAAGGTTGATGATGATGATTCCTGTGACCCCACCCTGTTACCCTACCACCAACCCCTCAGAGGAAGGTCACACACCCTGCAGACCTCCTTCTGAATTTTTCCTATAGATACCCTTCCCTGAAACCCACTGGAGTGATAAGGCTTGAGTACAAGCCACAAGTTCCATTTGCTTAGCCCTTGCAATAAACCTTTTTCTGCTCCAAACTCTGACATTTTGGTTTGTTTGGCCTCACTGTGCATCAAGTACATGAGCTTGGGTTCTACAACAATGTATCTTGTCAAACAGAAAACTGTGGAAGTGGAAGTCGCTCAGTCATATCTGACTCTTTGCCACCACATGGACTGTAGCCTGCCAGGCTCATCTTTCCATGGAGTTCTCCAGGCAAGAATACTGGAGTAGGTTGTCATTCCCTGCTCCAGGGGATCTTCCTGACCCAGAAATCAAACCAAGGTATGCTGCATTGCAGGCAGATTCTTTACCATCTGAGCCACCAGGGAAGCCCTATTTCTACAACACTATTAGGTCCTTGCTTGTTAGTAGTTAACAAATGTAAAATTAAGATTAAAACACAAAATGTTCATTTGAAACTGATATTTGCTTTATTGCCAGGCAGCTCTGTATAATTTACTTCAGATTGACTGTTAAGAAAACTCTTTAATTCTTGATAATAATAATTTTATACACTTATTTGCATCTTATTTACATACAGAAACACACACTTTTTACTTTTGAGAAATCTAGAACACATTCATATATTCTATTTTTTTTTCTATAAAATAAAGATGCAATCATAGTAATCTCAGACTGGTAGTTAGACTATGTACGTTTTTCAGAACATTTCTTTTTGCATGCACACATCACTTTATCTTTTTGAAAAAGAGTTTATTTTCTCTTGCAAAAATCTTACAATCTAAATCACTGTTATTGCTTTCAAATCTTAAAATGTATATTACAAACTGAGAAAAAGGACGTATAAATTATCTTTCAGTTTCTATTTGTATAAAATTGAAAAGAACACTTTGCAAAAGAAAATAAATTTGAAAGAGGCAATTTTGCTTTTGACCTATAGTAAGTATAATAGGATGATTTAAAATATTAAATACAGTCATCTAAAAAGTAAAATGAATCACAAATAAAATACCTGGTATGAAAGCTAGAAATGAGATACATAAAGATTGCATGGGAAGAAAATACAAAAACCCAATAGAATTAGGAAAAGCTGTCATAACTTTCTATGATTAAATACATCTATTAAATAGCAATTACTATTTTGGTTTTAGAAATATGATTGCCTTAAATGTATCTTCAATACCCCTAGTGTCACATCATTAAGTACATCTCATACACAGATGTAAAGTGGTAAAAATTCTATAATAAATATTTTTGAATGTCAAAACAAACTTTAAAATGTTTAGGTTTTTAAATAATCTGCATCCTTTTTCATTAAAAAAAAATCATCGAATTGATGGTGATGTTAGACTACATCTAAGGCAGGGTGTTTTCAAGGAGACTGAGCAAATCCCACTTATAGCAGTGGCAAAATTGATAGGATGAGTCATTCATGGCTAATTCCTCGTTTTCATCATTTACCTACCCCCCACAAAATTCGATTTAATCTCTCCCTCTTCAACACTTTCTCTATGCCAGACATTGTGCTTGGTTGGGATTAAAAAAGAATGCCACTTTCTGATCCTGTTCAGAGAAAATCAACATTACCATGTTTGTAAATTATTTTAAAACAACTTCTATATAGAAGGTGTGATATTATGTAGGTGTTAAACTGTACTCAAGTGACAGTTTCTAATCAGTAAATCACACTCCAAGGGTGGTCTGTTATCATTTAATCAGAAAGTCCACTCTAGAGTCAGCCTTTACAACTTCAGCTCTTATCTTGAACAATGCCAGAAAAGATTGAAGGCAAAAGAAATACCAATTAGGAAAACAAGCACTAGAAATGGGTTTTCCTGGCTGAAATTAGGAACTTGTTTAGCATAATAGATGTTTAAAAACATTCTCCTTGATGAAACTTATGTGTGTTTTATATACATATATATATATATATATATATATACACATGTATACACATATAGATACATGTGTGTGCGCTCAGTCATATCCAACTCTTTTTGACCCCGTGAACTGTAGCCCACCAGGTTCCTCTGTCCATGGGGATTCTCCAGGCAAGAATACTGGAGTGGGTTGCCATGCCCTCCTCCAGGGGATCTTCCCAACCCAGGGACTGAGCCCAGGTCTCCTGCATTGTAGGCAGATTCCTTACCATCTTAACCACAAGGGAAGCCCAAGAGTACTGGAGTGGGTAGCCTATCCCTTCTCCAGGAAACTTCCCAACCCAGGAATCAAACCAGGGCCTCCTACATTGCAGGCAGATTCTTTACCAGCTGAACCTAGTTCCTAAGTGTATGTCTCTGCAGTTGAATTTGGTTTAGGACTTTCATCACAACCTGTCAGTGAACTTTCCAAAGAGTAGCTAACCCTCATCTACCACTGATTATAGACTTCTACCATAACAAACTGTCAACTGACAAAACTAAAACAATTTAGTGACAAATTTTATGTTCTTTATTCAGGGGAGACAATTCATAGATTGGAGAAGTACAGTGCCTCACAAGTGGTGGAGCACTCTTTAAGAAGAATTTGGGGCAAAAGTGAGTTTTAGAGGCATTAGAGGCAGCATGAAAACGAGTGACAATTGGCTAGGAGATCTGGAGTTTTCTTATAAGAATAGCAGGTACAATTTTGGGGGGTGAGGAAACCCAGCTAGAGCAGAGCTGGAGGATTGTCATTGGTAAACAGTTAGATTTAGGCATTTCCAGTAAGCTCAGGCTGACTTAAGTTTAAGGTTGACTTAGCTTTGTGATGTGGGCAGGATCAAGGGTGTCCTTCATTTTGTGGATCCTGATATGTGAACTTTACCATTGTCTAACAAGCGAAAAAAAACTGTGTTTGCTGTGATTTAATTGACAAGTATCAACTAGTTCTCAACTATAACTAATGGAAAAACATGGAGTTGTGTTAAGTCTGCTCTTAGTTTTTCAGTATTAAAGACATGTCTAGTTAATATAAAAATCAACTTGTGATTGATTTCACATAAGAAAATGGTCATTTCAGTCCAGTTCAGTCACTCAGCCATGTCTGACTCTTTGCGACCCCATGAAATGCAGCACGCCAGGTCCCCCTATTCATCACAAACTCCCGGAGTTTACCCAAACTCATGTCCATTGAGTCAGTGATGCCATCCAACTATCTCATCCTGTGTCATCTCCTTCTCCTCCTGCCCCCAATCCTTCCCAGCATCAGGGTCTTTTCAAATGAGTCCTCGAATCAGGTGGCCAAAGTATTGGAGTTTCAGCTTCAGCATCAGTCCTTCCAATGAACACACAGGACTGATCTTCTTTAGGATGGACTGGTTGGATCTCCTTGCAGTCCAAGGGACTCTCAAGAGTCTTCTCCAACACCACAGTTCAAAAGCATCAATTCTTTGGCAGGTCAGGTGGTCCTGTATTCACATCTCTTTCAGAATTTTCTACAGTTTATTGTGATCCACACAGTCAAAGGCTTTGGCATAGTCAATAAAGCAGAAATAGATGTTTTTCTGGAACTCTCTTGCTTTTTTGATGATCCCTCAGATGTTGACAATTTGATATCTGGTTCTTCTGCCTTTTCTAAAACCAGCTTGAACATCTGAAAGTTCATGGTTCATGTATTGCTGAAGACTGGCTTGGAGAATTTTGAGCATTACTTTGCTACTGTGTGAGATGAGTGCAATTGTGCGGTAGTTTGAGCATTGTTTGCATTGCCTTTCTTAGGGATTGGAATGAAAACTGACCTTTTCCAGTCCTGTGACCACTGCTGAGTTTTCCAAATTTGCTGGCATATTGAGTGCAGCCCTTTCACAGCATCATCTTTTAGGATTTGAAATAGCTCAACTGGAATTCCATCACCTCCACTAGCTTTGTTCATAGTGATGTTTCCTAAGGCCCACTTGACTTCGCATTCCAGGATATCTGGCTCTAGGTGAGTGATCACACCATCGTGTATGATTCCATTTCTGTATTGTTATATCTGTTCATTTGCTTTGTTTTTTAGATTCCACATACAGATAAAGTCATTCAGTATTTGTTTTTCTCTGACTTATTTCACTTATCATTATATTCTATAGGTCCATCAATACTGTTGCAAATGGCAAGATTTCATTCATTCTTAGGTTAAGTTGTATTAGTTCTTTGTGCAGTTTCAATACTAACCCTTCACCACATATATCACTTGAAAATATCTGCCTACAGGACCCCAGAAATTTTTTTTTGTTACCTTGGGAGTCAAGATTACAGCCTTTAGGGTTTCCACAGAAAGACTATGATGCACATAAACAACATACACATATTGGCAGCAGACAGGTTTGCTTCAAATGGGAAAAACTAAATATACCCTCTTTAGAGGAGAAGGGGTAGTATTTAGTTTTTGGAGAAAACTGAGATTGTGTGATAACCCCATATTTAACTTTGTCATGCTGGATATTCATTCTGCTTAAACAGAGGGTTATTCTTTCAATCCTATGTGGCCCAGAAGGAAGTTATTAGATGAATTTGCTCCAGTGTTAGGTGCTCAGCTAGAAAGCAATCCACAGCAGTTTGCCCAATGATGTAGCAGAAAAGGAGCCATAGTAACACTTTTTTTTACTGAATTCATTATTGCTTCCAACAAGTTTGCTGCATTTTTAAGTCCCCATAAAAATGTTTTGAGAGCTGAGTTCAAAGGCAAGGGGCCTGCAAATATAGATGACAAATCCTAAAACTGATGCAAACAGGTCTTTCATTTTCTCTGAAGAATTTGTAGTGATAAATCCACTAGCTTAGAGCAAAAGAAAGTTGCAAAGCTTTTCTCAAGGCTCATTATTTAACCTCTTAGTACTTAAATTTGGAAACTGGGGATGATTGTGACTTCCTATGAAGGTTCGAGAAACCTGTATGCAGGTCAGGAAGCAACAGTTAGAACTGGTTCCAAATAGGAAAAGGAGTACGTCAAGGCTGTATATTGTCACCCTGATTATTTAACTTATATGAAGAGTACATCATGAGAAACGCTGGGCTGGAAGAAACACAAGCTGGAATCAAGATTGCCGGGAGAAATATCAATAACCTCAGATATGCAGATGACACCACCCTTATGGCAGAAAGTGAAGAAGAACTCAAGAGCCTCTTGATGAAGGTGAAAGAGGAGAGTGAAAAAGTTGGCTTAAAGCTCAACATTCAGAAAGCTAAGATCATGGCATCTGGTCCCATCACTTCATGGGAAATAGATGGGGAAACAGTGGAAACAGTGTCAGACTTTATTTTGGGGGGCTCCAGAATCACTGCTGATGGTGACTGCAGCCATGAAATTAAAAGACGCTTACTCCTTGGAAGGAAGGTTATGGCCAACCTAGATAGCATATTTAAAAGCAGGGACATTACTTTGCCAACAAAAGTCCGTCTAGTCAAGGCTATGGTTTTTCCAGTGGTCATGTATGGATGTGAGAGTTGGAGGGTGAAGAAAGCTGAGCACCGAAGAATTGATGCTTTTGAACTGTGGTGTTGGAGAAGACTCTTGAAAGTCCCTTGGACTGCGAGGAGATCCAATCAATCCATCCTAAAAGAGATCAATCCTAGGTGTTCATTGGAAGGTCTGATGTTGAAGCTGAAACTCTAATACTTTGGCCACCTCATGCGAAGGGTTGACTCATTGGAAAAGACCCTAATGCTGGGTAGGATTGGGGGTGGGAGGAGAAGGGGACGACAGAGGATGAGATGGTTGGATGGCATCACCGACTCAATGGACATGTGTTTGGGTGGACTCCGGGAGTTGGTGATGGATAGAGAGGCCTGGCGTGCTGCAATTCATGGGGTCGCAAAGAGTCAGACACGACTGAGCGACTGAACTGAACTGATGAAGGTTCGAAAGAAATTATTTACCAGAAACGTTTGCCAATACAATCATAGAAATAATGCATACACATTTGTGTATGTGTGTGTATTTGTGTTTTGGGGTGTATCAATGTAGATGTAGGTGTGTGTGTGTGAATTTCTATATTTACCAGTTTCTGTATATGTCAGTTTAGCCTGACATTTTTAAAGAAAGAAATAAAACCCAATGTGATCAAAACACATAATGCACTCAGGAAAGGATATAATGAACATATTTCCACTGGATGTCCAAAAATATTAGTTTGAAATCACTTTCGTTGAGATATATTTTAAATTTTCATATGTATTTTTGGAATGTCTTTTCCTAATAATTCAAGAAATGTGGAAAGCATCCAGAGCAGAGAAGTTTAAATAATTAAAGAAGTCAACACAATGTCTTAAGGGAAAAAATTAGAGGAGTTAAATTCATATAACTTAGTAAAAATAAAACATTTATAAATATTTGAAAGGTGTGAAGAGGAAGAAGTGAAAGCTATTATTTAGCATAGCTCACAGGAATATGATGCAATAAAATATCAAAATATAAAAAATATTTCTGTTGTCCTGAAAACATAATTTCATTAAAAGAGAGTAAATAAAACATAATTTCTACTTTAGTAGCTTTTATTCCATTAATATAATTAATGAAATCTTATATTGACCTATAAAATAGTGTGTATTTGGCAATGCGAATTCTAGTAACAACTATAATAATAATAATAGTTAATACAATCTGCAAGTACTGTTCTAATTCATTTAATTTTTATAATAATTCTGTGAGATAGATACTATTATTATTTTTACATATGAGGAAACTGAGATAAAGAGAAGCAAAGGAGAATGGTAATGCCTAAACATTTGTATCTTTGTATTATTAACTTATCTAATATTAGATAAAATAATCTAATATTAACAATCTAATGTCACATCAAGTATAAATTATCAGTCATGCAATAAGTGATAGCTGTTTTGGTTACTAGAATCATGTAACAAGGTAATTTAAATGCACAATATTTCAAAATAAGTATTTTTATTTAATAAGTCTGTCTGTAATTAGAGTATATGCATATACTTATATATAATTGATTTTTATAGCTCACATGGCAATCAAAAATATCTTACTATTATTTATGCTTTTACATTTCCTTATAATTGGTTTCTACGGATCAAGTCCTTAGTTCTAACATTCAACAATAGCTTATTACTATATATATTCTGGGTAAAATCCATTCTAAGACCTGGGGATATAGCCAAAAATAATGAAAGTAAGGTCACTATTCTCATGGAACAAACTTCTAGTGGGGAAGGAAAATGTAATAAGCAAACCCACAGCATTAATCAGGGTTCTTCTCTGAAACCAGTAAGATAGATGATAAATTAAATGAATAGATGATAAATTAGATATATAAATAGATTATACAGATTAGATAGATAGATAGATAGATAGACAGATAGATAGATAAAATGATTTGTTGTAAGAAACTGGTTCATCCAATTATGGAGGCTGGCAAGCAAGCCCAAAATATGCAGGGTGGGCTGGCATCTTAGAGATCCAGGAGGAGCCAAGTCAAAGGAACCAAGAATAATTAATGTTTCAGTTCAAGCCTAAAAGCCACCCACTGAAGAACTCCTCTTGCTGGAAAGGAAAAGATCAGCCTTTTATTTTTTTTAAAAAAAAGGCAGATCAGACTTGGTCTACCAAAATTATGGCAGGTAAACTGATTTACCCAAAGTCCTCTGATTTAAATGTTAATCCTTCAAAAATGCCTTCACAAAAACACCCAGAATATTTAGCCAAATATCTAGTTTCCTTATGGCCCAACCAAGTTGACACAAAAAATTAGCCATCACATATTACAGTAACATGATGGATAGAGAGGGATTTGAATGATCTCTCTCTGGGGAGATTGTTTAATAAACACCATGGTACAGTCTGTGGAAACAAAGACAGCTCTATGAGGAAAATGTGGAGTCAAAGAACAAAACAAAGTCCTGTGGGATCAGAGCACAAGAGGGAAGGACAAGGAATGGTACCATATAGGAGGAGAGTAAGTCACTCAAGCTGTAATCTGCAAATTAGGTTTAATGTTGAGTGAGATGGAAAGCTTCTGCATGTTTCCAAGTGATACACAGCCAATAAAGCTGTGAAATCAGTGCTGGCCCCAGCAGAATTCTCCCTCACAAGTTATTTGTATTGTTTGAAACGATGTTGCTCTACATACAATCAGTAACTAGCAGTTCATAGACATTTATTGAGTATATAATATATGCCAATGACTATTTAAACATCGGGGAATCAAAGAATAATGAGACCTCATCCCTACTCTCAGCACAGGCATGAAGAATAATGTAAGATCATAATTTTACTTTATATTTATTCCCTATACAGAAATTCTCCTGTGGTACAAAAGATTGGATGATGCATGGGATTACTAATTTTTGAGAGCTATAGTGACAAAGCCAATTGTAGAATTATTAACAGCTCAAACATATTCTATGCATTTATTAATGAGAATTGGAGTGCATTGTGTAAAGCAATGAATTTTATTTTCAGAATATCAACGAATATATGAATGGGACAATAGAACATTACCAGCATAATTTAAGTTAAAACATACCCATACTGAACTAAGCTAAAACACAACAAAAGCCTGAAACCTTAAGTAACAAATTCTGGATTTAAATCAAACAGAAGCTTGCTCTCAATTTAAGAAAAGTTCTCAGTTTAATGAATATTATATTAATAAGGAGAGACTCCAGTGGTTTAAAACCCTACTTTAGAGATATTGTCTTCAATAAAAATAATCTATCCAAATAATAGATAGATAGGTAGAGTTATAGAGATGAGCATTTTTTACTGACCTCAATAAAATACTATAAATGCTTCTTTTTTATTTGTGATTGCTAGATCAGCACTTTCCTATTTCTGTGTATTACATACCTAAATTCCAAATCATTGCAGGAGTCAGGCTTTAGCTTCACATTTATAACATCTCCTGAATATTCATACACATTGCCTCTGAAAATACTCTCATTAAAAGAGATCTGAGTAATAGCCCTTGTAAAGCACTTTGAAAATATGAACCTTTGGGTAAACGCTAAGCAGCATTTTTATTAGTGTTAAACATTACACAATAGCAGAGGGAGTAATAAATTTAGATTTATGGCATGGCTGAGAAAGAAAAATATTTTCATAAGGAGCATCAAAGGACAATAAAAGGAGATTCAAGAAAGCAAAGCTGCATGATACTATGGCACAGAGAGTACAGAAGAACACGCCAGCCTGTCTTGTGAGAATCTAGTCTAGTATAAAACTTTAACACCGGTAGTAATGACTAGAGTAATAGGGGTAAAGAGAAAAGACATTGAAGCTATTTGAAAATGGAGCCCAATACAAAGTAACCCTTCGTTAGATTGTTAGTCACCAATTTTAATCATGGCAGCCAGTATTTGACATTTCTTATAGGAGACAAAGTATTCACCAATTTGACTCACTTCACCATCTTGTAGTAAGAAATAACCCTGAATTTTCTAATCAAAATGGATTAAGTTTTCCTCTCTATACCTGATTCAGTCAGCAAGAAAGAAAAAAAAAAAGCCCTCTTTTGGACAGTTGTTTATATTGACAGTGATTTCTGGCAATTCTCACTCTGTGCCTGGACAATGACCCACTGGTGACAGCCGACACTTTTTATCAATCCTAATCTGAAGAAAATCCTCCGCTTACCATTGCTATGGTGCTAAAATATTAAATACAACACCAGAGTCAGGCCATCTGGCTGCTGTTTTGCCTCTTGTCTAGTCTGAGCCTAATGCAATATACTCTGTTCAGGTATTCAAATGAGGAAGGATAGTTTAGCCCTCACTGCCTTGCATGACCATTGTCTGTACTGTCAAAATTATTACCTTCTGAAACTCAAGAACATGGCCCATATCATCAGAGCCCAAGTTCACTCAAGAGAAACTTATTCAGGTCAAGTTAAGGTATCCTTCAGTTCATGGATTCAGAGCCACCATTGTCCTTTCACAATGCAGTTCTCCACAGGAGCAAGCACAGGTGATAAACATTAAATACCATCTGGGTCTTCCCTGGTAGCTCCGTGGTGAAAAATCTGCCTGGCAGTGCAGTACACATGGGTTTGACCCCTCATCTGGGAGGATCCCACATGCCACAGAGCAACTAAGCCTGTGTACCACAACTATTGATTGAGTCTATACTCTAGAGTCCAGAAGCTTCAACTACTGAAGTCTGAGCACCCTAGAGCCTGTGCTCCCCAACAAGTGAAGCCACTGCCATGAGAAGTCGGCACAGCACAACTAAAGAGTAGCCCCTGCTTGCCACAACTAGAGAAAAGCCCCCACAGCAGGGAATACCCAGAACAGACAAAAATAAAGCAAATTATAAAACAAAAAAATCTACATTGCTTTTTAGAAAACTTCAGGATATAAACTCAAGTAGCTTTAAATTTTGTTAGGTCAAGTATAAAGTTAAAAATTTAAAGCTAGCCACACATACACAATAAATGCACACAAATCCAATGAAAGTTGTATGCAACACATTCAATCCAAAAGATAAAGATAAATTTAAATGCAAAATATTTCCAAAATCCAATGAAGTTAAAATTAAGCAAAATCTGAATATATTATTAATAATAATAGTAGTAGTAGTAAAAAGAATAATAAATGACAATGGTCAACCCTATAAGACTTTTAAAAAGAACAAAATATAAATGTATGAAAAAGAGCTGAATAAATTGAATAAAAACCAAAATTCTATAGTGTTTATAGAAGACAGAAAAGACGTAAGAAAGCAAACAAACAGGAAACAAAAGAAAGTTACTCAAAGCAAATAATAAATTTTTTAAAAAGCTGAAATTATAGGACTGTTGATAAAATGAATTATATATATATACACATATATATATGTGTGTGTGTGTGTGTGTTTTGTGTGTGTGTGCGTGTGTGTGAAGAAACCACAAAGGGAAGAAAAACTAAAGAACCTCTTGATGAAAGTGAAAGAAGAGAGTGAAAAAGTTGGATTAAAACTTAACTTTCAAAAAATAAGATCATATTATCCATTCCCATCACTTCATGGCAAATAGATGGGGAAACAGTGGAAACAGTGGCTGAGTTTATTTTGGGGGGCTCCAAAATCACTGCAGATGGTGACTGCAGCCATCAAATTAAAAGACACTTCCTCCTTGGAAGAAAAGCTATGACAAACCTAGACAGCATATTGAAAAGCAGAGACATTCCTTTGCCGACAAATGTCCATCTAGTCAAAAAATTCGTTTTACCTGCAGTCATGTATGGATGTGAGAGTTGGACCATAAAGAAAGCAGAGCACCAAATAATTGATGCTTTTGAACTGTTGTGTTGGAGAAGACTCTTGAGAGTCCCTTGGACTGCAAAGAGATCCGACCAGTCCATCCTAAAGGAGATCAGTCCTGGGTGTTCATTGGGAGGACTGATGTTGAAGCTGAAACTCCAATATTTTGGCCACCTGATGTGAAGAGCTGACTCATTTGAAAAGACCCTGATGCTGGGGAAGATCGAAGGCAGGAGGAGAAGGAGATGACAGAGGATGAGATGGTTGGATGGCATCACTGACTGGATGGACATGAGTTTGAGCAAGCTCTGGGAGTTGGTGATGGATGGGGAAGCCCGGCTGCAGTCCATGAGGTCGTAAAGAGTCAGACATGATCGAGCGACTGAACTAAACTGAAGAAAGTATTAAGAAAGTCAATGAACAAAAAGAGTTTCTAGCAATCAAAATTATGCGAACTAAGAACAACGTACCACAATTTCTAAAACAAAACATTAAAATATCATTATAACGGACAAAATCCCAGCAAATTTAATCAGAGAAGTCTACATATATATATATATATATATATATATATATATATATACATATCCTAATTAGAATTAACAAAATTGTTCAGCAAGTTAAATGAACAAGATAAACCGACAAAACTCAACTGCATTCCTAACACATTAGCAAGAAATAGTCAGTAAAATGTTCTTAGGTATAGGGACAAAAAATAGGAAGTACTAAAGAATAAAACTAGCAAATGTATTAAGACTTTTCATGGAGAACAATGCAAAATGTAATTGAAAGATTTAAAAATAAACAGAAATGAAGAGAATCACCTCTTTTAGATGGGGGAATTTTCAGTACCATAAGGATGTCTCCTCCATAAATTCAATGCTGTCCCATCAAAATCTCTAAAAGATTATCTGTATGTACAACATGAAACTGATTCAGTTATCAATACAAAAAAGTAAAGGTCCAAAATACTCAAAGCTATTCTCTTAATATTAAGCAGAGATATGATCTAAAATGTATACTTTTTGATAATTACTGAGGTTTCTTTTTGTACAAGTTATTTTTGTTAAAAAACTACCACATATTTTAAAAGCTTATGTGTTTTCTCTCCGCAGTACAAATTGCTTACTTATCATTTAAAGAGAACTTTTTATGGCAAATTAAGCTGCTGTTTTAAGGATGGAGCCCATTTTCAGACTCACTGGGCCCATAAGTAGATGGACAATTACAGTACCTAAGTAACAAAACTACTAGAGACAAATTATTCTTAAAGCTATTTTTAGAGAACTTCTCAGTCAAGGCAATTGTGAAAGAGAATAAATGAGAAAATCTGTCTAACAAAATATCAAGATTCAGTCTAAAGTTAAATAACCATGAAGTAGTTATAGGACAACTGTACAATGGAATGGCCATTGAAATCAAAACCCAAATGGGTTCATCTTTACCATCTTTCTAGATTCTGTATATATGCATAATACGCTCTAGGTTCATTCACCTCACTAGAACTGACTGCTGTCCATAGTGTCGCACAGAGTCGGACATGACTGAAGCGACTTAGCATGTGTGCATGCCTTGGAGAAGGAAATGGCAACCCACTCCAGTATTCTTGCCTGGAGAATCCCATGAACAGAGGAGCCTGGTGGGATGCCATCTATGGGGTTGCACAGAGTCAGACGCAACTGAAGTGACTTAGCAGTAGCAGCAGCAGAACTGACTCAAACATGTTCCTTTATATGGCTGAGAAATATTCCATTCCATATATGTACCACAGCTTCTTTAACCATTCATCTGTTGATGGGCATCTAGGTTGCTTCCATGTCCTAGGTACTGTAAATAGTGCTGCAATGAACCTTGGGGTACATGTGCAGGTTCAGCAATGAGACTTAGACATAGAGAACAGACTTGTGGACACGGGCGAAGAGGAGGGTGGGAAAAACGGAGAGAGTAGCCTGGAAACATATATACTACCATGTGTAAACAGATAGCCAGTGGGAATTTCCTGTATGACTCAGGGAGCTTAAACAACCTCTGTAACAACCTAGAGTGCTCTGTAACAACCTATAGAGGTGGGATGGGGTGGGAGGTAAGAGGGAAGGCCAAGAGGGAGGGAACGTATGCATACCTATGGCTGATTCATGTTGATGTATGGCAGAATCCCATTCAATATTGTAAGGAAGCAATTATCCTTCAATTAAATATAAATAAACTAAAAAAGAAGTCATAGCAATATAAACTTTAAACAGCTCCTTAATTACAAAATTAAATTTATAAACTGGCATTGAGTTATAACAGAATCCATACTAATTATTTTTATGTGCAACTGTATTATGAACTGGGTTGTATTTCAATAATATATAAATGGCATAAAGAATAATAAAACATTTATCAAGTACTTCAAAAAAAAAACTCAGAATGACAAATGGAATTAAACAGAAACTTTAGAAACATATCTAAATATAGCTGTTTTATAAATATATATATATATGGGGGTGAGAAATGGCATGGCAAATCAGGATAAAAAGATGCATTCATCAATAAATGACACTGGAAAAGCAAGTGTCTCTTATCATACACACACAAAAAAGATTACTTCCTCATGGCAGATTTAAAATCTATTTAGGAGGAGCAATGATCTAAATATTTCAAAATAAAAAGAAGTCTATAAAGCTTTCTTTTTTCTAATATTAGAGTAGGGAATAATGTGTTAGTTGAGAAAATGGAAACACAAAGGAGAAGATAAAGGACTAATAAATGTATTTCTGCTGTTTATACCCTCTCCATATCAAATTTCCTTTTAGTTCTTCAAATTCACACTCATATCCCAACCTCTGGATGTGCTAATCTCATTGCCCAGAATATCCATCTAAATCTTGTTTCCAGCCTTTATCTCAGTCAACTCCAACTCATTCTTGAGACGTTGGTCCAAATGCCCCATTTCCTCAAGAAAGTCTTACTTGGCATCCCAACCTAAAAGTCATATAATTCCCCATATCACCAGGTTGTGAATTCCTAGGATCTTTCTTTCTTAATGTTCATCACTGTTTATCTTAATAATTACATGTTTATTTGTGTGGTTGTTCAATTAACAGCTAGCTTCATGCACTATTTCGGCCCAATGCTTAGCATATTGATATGTCTCCAAAACCAAAAAGAATATTTAGGACTAATAAAGGCATCCCAAAATATTTGCAGAATGAACAATAAAAGAAACTAGTATCAGTGGAAAAGTGAGAAGAGGAGTGGAAGAGTCTTTTATCTAAAAGGTGTAAAACAGAGACAGTGAGTCTGTGAGCTGGACAGAGTTTTCTCTGAAATAATTATAAAAGATATACACTATCATCTATGTCACATTCAATTCAGTTCAGTTAGTCACTCAGTCGTGTCCGACTCCTTGCGACCCCATGAATTGCAGCATGCCAGGGCTCTCTGTCCATCACCAACTCCCGGAGTCCACCCAAACACATGTCCATCGAGTCAGTGATGCCATTCAACCATCTCATCCTCTGTCATCCTCTTCTCCTCCTGCCCCCAATCCTACCCAGCATTACGGTCTTTTCCAATGACTCAACTCTTCGCATGAGGTGGCCAAAGTATTGGAGTTTCAGCTTCAACATCAGTCCTTCCAATGAACACCCAAGATTGATCTCCTTTAGGATGGATTGACTGGATCTCCTTGCAGTCCAAGGGACTCTCAAGAGTCTTCTGCAACACCACTGTTCAAAAGCATCAATTCTGCGGTGCTCAGCTTTCTTCACCGTCCAACTCTCACATCCATACATGACCACTCGAAAAACCATAGCCTTGACTAGACAGACTTTTGTTGGCAAAGTAATGTCTCTGCTTTTAAATGTGCTATTTAGGTTGTCCATAACCTTCCTTCCAAGGAGTAAGCGTCTTTTAATTTCATGGCTGCAATCACCATCAGCAGTGATTTTGGAGCCCCCAAAAATAAAGTCTGACACAGTTTCCACCGTTTCCCCATCTATTTCCCATGAAGTGATGGGACCAGATGCCATGATCTTAGTTTTCTGAACGTTGAGCTTTAAGCCAAATTTTTCACTCTCCTCTTGCAGTTTCATCAAGAGGCTCTTTAGTTCTTCTTCACTTTCTGCAATAAGGGTGGTGTCATCTGCATATCTGAGGTTATTGATATTTCTCCCGGCCATCTTGATTCCAGTGTGTTTCTTCCAGCCCAGCGTTTCTCATGATGTACTCTGCATATAAGTTAAATAAGCAGGGTGACAATATACAGCCTTGACGTACTCCTTTTCTCAAGAGACAGGTTTCTCAAGAGACAGGTCAGATGGCCTGGCATTCCCATCTCTTTCAGAATTGTCCAGAGTTTATTGTGATCCACACAGTCAAAGGCTTTGGCATAGTCAATGAAGCAGAAATAGATGTTTTTCTGGAACTCTCTTGCTTTTTCGATGATCCAGCGGATGTTGGCAATTTGATCTATTGTTCCTCTGTCTTTTCTAAAACCAGCTTGAATATCTGGAAGTTCACGGTTCACGTATTGCTGAAGCCTGGCTTGGAGAATTGTGAGCATTATTTTACTAGCATGTGAGATGAGTGCAATTGTGCAGTAATTTGAGCTTTGGCATTGCCTTTCTTTGGGATTGGAACGAAAACTGACCTTTTCCAGTCCTGTGGCCTCTGCTGAGTTTTCCAAATTTGCTGGCATATTGAGTGCAGCCCTTTCACAGCATCATCTTTCAGGATTTGAAATAGCTCAACTGGAATTCCATCACCTCCACTAGCTTTGTTCATAGTGATGCTTTCTAAGGCCCACCTGATTTCACATTCCAGGATGTCTGGCTCTAGGTGAGTGATCACACCATCGTGATTATCTGGGTTGTGAAGATCTTTTTTGTACACTTCTTCTGTGTATTCTTGCCACCTCTTCTTAATATCTTCTGCTTCTGTTAGGTCCATATCATTTCTGTCCTTTATTGAGCCTATCTTTGCATGAAATATTCCTTTGGTATCTCTAATTTTCTTGAAGAGATCTCTAGTCTTTCTCATTTTGTTGTTTTCCTCTATTTCTTTGCATTGATCACTGAGAAAGGCTTTGTTATCTCTCCTTGCTATTCTTTGGAACTCTGCATTCAGATGGGAATATCTTTCCTTTTCTCCTTTGCTTTTTGCTTCTCTTCTCTTCCCAGCTATTTGTAAGGCCTCCTCAGACAGCCATTTTGCTTTTTTGCATTTCTTTTCCATGGGGATGGTCTTGATCCCTGTCTCCTGTACAATGTCACGAACCTCTGTCCATAGTTCATCAGGCACTCTATCAGATCTAGTCCCTTAAATCTATTTGTCACTTCCACTGTATACTCATAAGGGATTTGATCTAGGTCATACCTGAATGAACTAGTGGTTTTCCCTACTTTCTTCAATTTAATTCTGAATTTGGCAATAAGCAGTTCATGATCTGAGCCATAGTCTGCTCCTGGTCTTGTTTTTGCTGACTGTATAGAGCTTCTCCATCTTTGGCTGCAAAGAATATAATCAATCTGATTTCGGTGTTGACCATCTGGTGATGTCCACATGTAGAGTCTTCTCTTGTGTTGTTGGAAGAGGGTGTTTGCTATGACCAGTGCGTTCTCTTGGCAAAACTCTATTAGCCTTTACTCTGCTTCATTCTGTACTCCAAGGCCAAACTTGCCTGTTACGCCAGGTGTTTCTTGACTTCCTACTTTTGCATTCCAGTCCTCTATAATGAAAAGGACATCTTTTTTGGGTGTTAGTTCTGGAAAGTCTTGTAGGTCTTCATAGAACAGTTCAGCTTCAGCTTCTTCGGCGTTACTGGTCAAGGCATAGACTTGGATTACTGTGATATTAAATGGTTTGCCTTGGAAACGAACAGAGATCATTCTATCGTTTTTGAGACTGCATCCAAGTACTGCCTTTCGGACTCTTATGTTGACCATGATGGCTACTCCATTTCTTCTAAGGGATTCTTGCCCACAGTAGTAGATATAATGGTCATCTGAGTTAAATTCACCCATTCCAGTCCATCTTAGTTCGCTGATTCCTAGAATGTCGACGTTCACTCTTGCCATCTCTTGTTTGTCCACTTCCAATTTGCCTTGATTCATGGACCTAACATTCCAGGTTCCTATGCAATATTTTTCTTCACAGCATCAGACTTTGCTTCTATCACCAGTCACATCCACAGCTGGGTATTGTTTTTGCTTTGGCTCCATCCCATCATTCCTTCTGGAGTTATTTCTCCAGTGATCTCCGGTAGCATATTGGGCACTTACTGACCTGGGGAGTTCATCTTTAAGTGTCCTATCTTTTTGCCTTTTCATACTGTTCATGGGGTTCTCAAGGCAAGAATACTGAAGTGGTTTGCCATGCCCTTCTCCAGTGGGCCACATTCTGTCAGACCTTTCCATGATGACCCATCCATCTTGTGTGGCCCCACATGGCATGGCTTAGTTTCACTGAGATAGACAAGACTGTGGTCCGTGTGATCAGATTAGCTAGTTTTCTGTAATTTTAGTTTCAGTGTGTCTGCCCTCTGATGCCCTCTCGAACACCTACTGTCTTACTTGGGTTTCTCTTACCTTGGACGTGGGGTATTTCTTCACAGCTGCTCCAGCAAAGTGCAGCCGTTGCTCCTTACCCTGGACAAGGGGTATCACATCCAAATGGTTAGAAGCAACTCACAGGCCCTTACCGTGTTTCAGGGAGGGAATTACAGAAAACTATGGATATTAGGTATTAAGGATCATGTTGTTGTTCTTCAGTCACTCAGTTGTGTCCAACTCTTTGTTACCCCGTGGATTGCAGCACACCAGTCTACCCTTTCCTTCACCATCTCCTGGAGTTTGCTCAAACTCATGTCCATTGAGTAAGGATCACAGGGGACACCTTAAAATCTGTCTGCTACAGTATTTTTTATGTTCTCTGATTTTAATCTTTCATATACAGCAAATGTTGTGCTGAAGGTCTCCATCACATTGTACTCTTTTCAATAAATATAGCAATTATAGGATACCAGTGTTTAGTAGTACTGTTGTCATACTTTTGAACAACACAGTAAGGTAAGCAGTATCAGTAACTGAGCAGTGTAACTATTTCATGTTTGAGGAAATAGAAGCACAGAGCAATTATCTATACTCAAGATCACATAATCTGTAAGTAACAGAGCTAGAACCTTAACACTGGTTTTCTAATAGTCATCCACGTCTACACTTTACCACTTTACCTCACTGGGAAACACAGTGACAAAGATTGGCTTCTTCAAACACAGCAAAATAGATTTCACTTCAGGAAACAAAGAAAAGCATTCATGGCCTCCAAACTTAAACGTATCTTTTTACCTCTGATTGGAGGAAATCAATGACATTTTATTCCAGCCATACAGATAAAAGAGAGCATAATTATTTTCTTAGTATTTTGATGTATTACCCTTTTATATTCCATGCACTCCCACCCTACTCATAGCTTTTCTTAGCTAGCTGTGTTATATCTCCCTCTCACAAGGAGTTGAATGAATTCTCTTCTCCTCAAGATGCCACGAAAAATATCTGTGTCCATAGCTGACTTATAGCTTAATGATCCAGCTCTCCTCTTTCCACTGTATAATCATGATGTTTAAGGGAGTAGACAGCCTTTTGTTTGAAGACTGAAATTCTCTAAACAATACAAATATGTTTTAAGCCACTTTACACAGGCTTCCTCACACACACACACACACACACACACACACACACACACACACACCACAAATAATGATCTCTGTGCAAATAACCAAATTTTACTCAACATGAAAAAGTATATGAATTTTTATTTGATATTCAGAGTCTGTCATTCGACCTTTAATTTGCATAGGGTATTTCCTTTGTAGTCATTTGACATTTCTGGCATTTATCCTTGTTTCTTTGATATGTCCTGGTTGGAATGTTTGTCAGATTCTTTTGTGCTGCCTTCAATAGCTTTACTGGAGCAATGAACTGGATGGAGATCTATTTTGGAGAGCACAGAGCGTGGAGGAGTTGAGCTTATGGGAAAAGAAGGCAAGTTTATGGAAATATTTTGATATATTTGAGGATGTGAACAGAGCTGATAAAGACAGTGTGAGCAGTAAAAGTGTCAATAGGAGAAAAGGGAAAGACAGAACAAAATACAAAAGCTTTACTAAAATTGTACTGTGTGCATTTCAAAATTTTGCTCAAGAAAATTAAAAAGTAATATATTTAAACAATATGGTTCTGAAAACAGTTGGAAATCTTGATAACATTTTAGAATTCCAAAAGGTCAACGGGATTTTAGAGTGGAGGGCTACTTTTAAGATTATCTTTCTTCAAAGTAATCATAATTCACACTCATCTGAATAACATAATTGAATTTATTTCTTACCTGGACAAGGAAGAATTACCAGCAAAAGTAGTTTTCTTGCGCTAAACAAAGAAAGAAGCAAGACTGTTACAGAGTTGGGGAGAAGTGTGGACTTTATATTAAGTGTATATGGAGCACCATTTTGATTAGATATAAACAAAGGGAAAGAATTCCAAGTATAAATTAATATCACATTTACCTTTCATGAATGAATGAGTAAATAAGTGAAAGTCGCTCAATAGTGTCAGACTCTGTAACTCCACAGACTGTAACCCGCCAGGTTCCTCTGTCCATGGAATTCTCCATGCAAGAATACTGGAGTGGGTTGCCGTACCTTTCTCTAGGGAATCTTCCCAACCCAGAGATCAAACCCAGGTCTCTCACACTGCAGGCAGATTCTTTAAAATCTGAGCCACCAGGGAAGCAGTTTCAGGGAAGCTACAATATTAAAATAAATGTGTAATGTTGAGTTGCTGTGTTTGCTATGAAAACCCTGAGCTCCAGAAATAAATCAGGACTGGAGATGCAGAGAGCTAGAACAAAACTAAAGATGGATGGGAAGACAATGTGATCTACAAGGCTCATATTATCTAGATAATCATGGAATATTCCATGGATTTGAAAAGATCAATACTCTTAAGTTGAAATCTTAAGGAAAAAATTATCTCACAACTGACTAACATTTCTTATATTACAAACGAAATGGGATCACAGAGAGTCAAGGAGGTTAAGCATTGAGAAAAAAGCCATTAAAAAAATAATAACAACATCTAAAAACTACAAAAAAAGGGAAAAGAAAAAGTGTGTTTATTTTTTTGATGAAGAAATGAGTTTCAAGTCGACATTACATACCAAAGCAAGTCCAAGACAAAATATCACATCTAACTTAATGATATATCTAAGAATTGATCATTTAAAGCTATAAAAATTGCAGAAGTCCTGATTGAAGTATGAAAGAATTGTAAGTGATAATAAAAAAAATTTTAGCATATATTTCATAGATTTTTTGGAAATACAGTCTTTTTGGAAAGCAAACTGATAATATATGTTTCAATTAAAAATGTCATATCTCTTCCACAGAATTATAAGTACATACACATTATGATATTTGCTGCAGAAGATCTACTGCAATATCTTTTGGATAGTTACATAATATCAGCAGTTAAGCATATACCCATCAACTGTGGAATGGTTGGACAAATTGAGGTTCGGCAATATCATTAAATGAAATCAGTTAGTTTTGTATCAGTTGATTTAAGATGTGTGACTGAAGGCAGAAATCTAGGAAGCAGTGTATGTAATGTGACCTCACATAGTGTAAAATGACCACAATTTTCTATGATTTTTATGATAAGGAACTAGAGAAAGTTATGAAAGATTTTATAAGAGATTGTTAATTTAGGAGTTTGGGAGAAAGTTCAAAGAAATGAAAATCTTTAAAATTTACAAAATGGATTATAGCCATAAAATAGATGATAATATGATGTGATATACATGTGTATCCATAGGCAATCTATGAAATATGAATTTTTAAAAATATTATTGGTGTTTATACCAGAGTGGTACCATCCCTGGTAGCTCAGCTGGTAAAGAATACACCTGCAATGCAAGAGACCCCAGTTCAATTCCTGGGTTGGGAAGATCCCCTGGAGAAGGGATAGGTTATCCATTCCAGTGTTCTTGGGTTTCCTTGGTGGCTCAAACAGTAAACAACCTGCCTGCAATGCAGGAGAGCTGAGTTCAACCTCTTGGTTGGGAAGATCCCCTGGAGGAGGGCATGGCAACCCTCTTCAATATTCTTATGTGGAGAATCCCCATGGATAGAGGAGCCTGGCAGATTACAGATCATAGGATCTCAAAGAGTCAGACATGACTGAGCTACTAAGCACAGCACATACCAGAGTGGTATAATGTTTTGGAGTCTGTATATTGTCATCCTGCTTATTTAACTTATATGCAGAGTACATTATGCAAAATGCCAGGTTGAATGAAGCACTAAGAAATCAAGATTGCCAGGAGAAATATCAATAACCTCAGATAGGCAGATGACACCACCCTTATGGTAGAAAGCGAAGAGGAACTAAAGAACCTCTTGATGAAAGTGAGAGAGGAGAGTGAAAAAGCTGGCTTAAAACTCAACATTCAGAAAACTAAGATCATGGCATCTGGTTCCATCATTTCATGGCAAATAGATGGGGAAACAATGGAAAGAGTAGTAGACCTTATTTTCTTGGGCTCCAAGATCACTGCAGATGATGATTGCAGCCATGAAATTAAAAGACACTTGCTCCTTGGAAGAAAAGCTATGACAAACCTAGACAGCATATTAAAAAGCAGAGACATTGCTTTTCCAACAAAGGTCCATATAGTCAAGCTATCACTTTTCCAGTAGTCATGTACGGATGTGAGAGTTGGACCATAAAGAAAGCTGAGCACCGAAGAATTGACGCTTTTGAACTGTGGTGTTAGAGAAGACTTGAGAGTCCCTTGGACCACAAGGAGATCAAACCAGTCAATCCTAAAGGAAATGAGTTCTGAATATTCATTGGAAGGACTGAGGCTGATGTGAAACTCCAATACTTTGGTCACCTGATGCCAAGAACTGACTCATTTGAAAAGACCAGTGATGCTGGGAAAGACTGAAGGCAGGAGGAGAAGGGGACAACAGAGGATGAGATGGTTGGATGGCATCACCAGTTCAACGCACATGTGTTTGAGCAAGCTCCAGGAGTTGGTGATGGACAGGGAAGCCTGGCATGCTGCAGTCTATGGGGTTGCAAAGAATCGGACATGACTGTACCACTGAACAGATCTGAACTGATATTTTCTTATTTTTTTATATATTATTTAAATGTTTCACCATGAGGATGACAAAGAGACGAAAGAAATGGTAGTTGTATAAAACCAATAGAATTTTTATAACCCACAATTGTAGTTTAGAAAAATATACAGACTTAACAGATACCAAGTCTTAAGAGGCACTTAACCTTTAATGAGGCAAAATTTCTTCCCACAAGTAGAAACACTTTTAAATGTCACGTCTTTATTTGCCATACAAACTCTTTGCCTTTCGGGTTTTCATCTCCTATTACTGGCAGAGAGGAAACCTGTCTTTTTCAGGGCTGCAGGTTAGTGACCAGATCAGCAAGAAGGCTGCCGGTAACTGTATATATTTCCATAGACTTTTTGGTCTTCCACCTCAGTCTACACTTCTGAGACCAAACGCCCAGGGATGAGAGAATTTTCTATTTTTCATGGATTATTAAGTTCCTTTTCAGAGAAGTCTGACAGCTCTCAAAATGATACATACTCACAGAAACATATAGTTTTCTTTTCCTTTTTTATATCTTCAAAATTAAATTCCTTGAAGGCTAAAGTTAAAATCTTGTCCTATCCTACCAATAACAAAAAAGAAAGGATATAACTTTTAAAATATATAATCCAAGTAATATATAACTGACACATTCATCTTCTGTGTTATTTTCTCTTATCATCTCATGGGGATATTACTATTCCACAAGCTATGGGCAGTTGACATACCTAAATATATAGCTGCATGCATGCTAAGTCGCTTCAGTTTTGTCCAACTCTTTGTGACCTTATGAACTGTAGCCTGCCAGGCTCCTCTCTCCATGGGATTCTCCAGGCAAGAATACTGGAGTGGGTTGCCATGACCTCCTGCAAGGGATCTTCCCAACCCAGGGATTGAACTCATGTCTCTTAGGTCTCCTGCGTTAGCATATGGGTTCTTGACCACTAGAGCCACCTGGGAAGCCCAAATATATAGTTAGTGCAAAATAAATTATTTCGCCTTATTGTAAAAATTAAGTTCTTTGTAATCTAAGCTATTGAACTGAGACAAAAAATAATATTTTAGTGTATTTGTCTTGCTTAAATATTAGATTATTCTCAGTTTAGGAAGTTATTTTCCTCTTGACAAGTCAGACTTCATAAAACAAAGCAATTTTTAATTTATCTGAAACAGATTATTATTATCCTGATTTAGTATCAAAGTAATTAATGGTAACAACTATCCATAATATCCAGCTAATAAATGTTATGCCTTATAAGGCACAGAGGAGTAAAATCTAACATGTTCCAAAGTTAAAGGAGACAAAGAAATGAAGACCAATATGGAAAAATTTACTACTGCAATTTTATGAAGTGACATGGATATGACTCTTATCTCCCCTCCCTTACCTCAAAGACAAAGTAATTGCTGGCACTTTGCATCTTTTCTTTTTTAATTCTGTAAACCTCCCTTTTATAGAAAATATAAATATAATCAAGGAAGATAAGTATCTGTGTCACAAACAGTTTGGGTTGCTTACTGAGGATCCTGTTTTTCTATTTAAAAATATATAAACTATAGAGACATTTCAACCCTGTTGATTATTTAAAGCATAGGAGTACTATTACTATATTAAAGCAACTTCTTAGATTCCTGCTATATAAGCCTGAATACAGAATAGCCAAAATCAAACCTCAATTTGATTCAAACTTTATACACTTTCAGCCATTTTAAAATATAACTGAGACATCTTTTGCATAAATGTCACTAAAGTGGTTCTGTCTCTCCATAACACACAAAAACATACACATGTGCACACACTCACACACACTGTTTTGTTCTACAACCCCTGTGGTTCCCAGCACACTCACCATTCAAATTTTCAAGGCCATTAAAACTCTACCAAAGTTAGAACAGTCTGATCTGCATTACTCCCTATGTCCCTAAAGCCCCAGCAAGCATTCAGTTTACTTCAGATTTCCTAGAAAGTCCTTCATCACATATTCTCCAAACTAGAGATTTTTGTTCCTTCTTTTTCCCTCCATTCCATATTGTTTTGCACATACTACTTTGCTACTTGTGTTACAAATATTTGCTTACGTTGAGTTCATCCTTTTAAGAAAGGTTCCCCAGATTATCTATTTATCCTCAGTATCTAAATTCAAGAATGCTTTTCATGCAGAAGCCAGTCAATAAATATTTGCTGCATTTAGTTAAAGTCTAATATCTGAGTTCACACAGAAGAGAAGAACGATAACAAAGGCTTTCAGTGCTCATCTTTCCCTCATTAATAAAATTTCCTAATATGTAGAATGTGCACTTTCCAATATTTCTTTACAATGGTATCTGGTGCTCTTTCCTCTCTTAGTGATGTGTCTATTAACACATGGAATAATTTAGACAAGCTTAAAGTGTCTTGAGCATCATTTACTGAGTATAGCTTTAAGCAGAATGAACACTTTTCCAAAGGAATTACTTTAAAAAATTCTCTAGAGTAAATCAAGGAGGGTCCCTTAGTCCTTTATCTGACAGAATGACAGATTCACTGAACCCATCACTACTTTTTAGTGGGAAATTATTTGTTTCTCAATCATCTAAGTCCTAAAGCTAAAGATACTTGGACTGAAATTAGTTTACAAAAATGCTAGAATTCCCTTGTGATTTTTGGCACAATGGTTAGAACCAACTGCCATGTACATATCAAATATATAATTTAAGAGGTCTTAAAGAATAGTGACTTCTCTGGACTTTTGAAACAATCTTTCTACTTATTTTGGAATCCCCTTCCTCCTCCCCCCAAAAAAATTTAATAAAGAACAATATGCCTTTAAGAATAGGCACATTGAATTTAGGATTGAATTAAGGGTAACACATTTACCCAATTAATGTTTAATGAGACTCTATTATGTGCTAGCTAGGCACCATGTTTTATGGAAATACAGGTTTAAACAGGACTTTATCTGCACCCTCATGGATCTTAGGCACAAGCAGGAAGGTCGGACAGACCATAAACCAATGCAATCCTAAAGGAAATCAACCCTGAATATTCATTGGGAGGACTGACGCTGAAGCTGAAGCTCCAATACTTTGCCCAACTGATCCAAAGAGACAACTCATTAGAAAAGACCCTGATGCTGGAAAAAATTGACAGCAAGAGGAGAAGAGGGCAACATTGGATGAGATGGTTGGATGGCATCATCAACTCAATGGGCATGAGTTCAAGCAAACTCCAGGAGATAGTGAAGGACAGGGAAGCCCAGCGTGCTGCAGTCCATGGGGTCACAAAGAGTCAGACACAACTGAGTGACTGCACAACAACAAGAGTTGTGTAATATAATTTAAAAGAAAAATCAGTGCTTTGTAGCACTGATTACAAGAGTTAGTGAGTAGCTGATGGGGAGTAGCATTTTCAATAAATTGCTCAGGGAATTCTCTAAAGATGGGGTATTCCAAGAGAGAATGGAATTTAAAATTCAGATACAAGAGGAGAAGCCAGCTAAGGAGGTTAGGTTATAGAAACTTATAGGAAGGAAATAAGGAAATCAAAAGTTACTTGATGAAAGTAAAGCTTTTTAAGGCTTTTAATTATCTCAGTGTCTTAATCTTAACTATTAACAAACAGCCAAGAATCACCAGATATTTGATAGCAGTCTCCAATTAAGAGGAAACTGTGAAACAGAAAAAGGGAGGAAATAGAGAACATACAGATAATACCAGAAGTAGAAGTCCTCAAAAAAAAAATCAATTGGCATTCTCACAGTTTAGATATTACATCTAACAATATATACAAGCATTGTAGCACTGTTTGGTTTATAAACTATAAGCGTGTATTATATTATCAAAGAATCAAGAAATTCCTTTATATAATATACCAATAAGCAGATAGTCTTGACTTGTTATAATTTTTGATGATAAATTGTGACAAAAGAAGAGAAAACAATAAGAAATGAAACAAAATGGTTCTGAATAACTTTTTGATAAAGGGATTTCTCTCATTTATAGACAAAAGTACTGTAACTCCAAGTACCAGTAAAAGCAATACATACTGCCATAAAAGTAATAAAGTCAGAGGTAGAGTGGGCTTCCTGAAGGTCAGAACTGCTGTCGCTTTGAATGTGCCTTCCTCTCTGTGATTCCTTCCTCTCCTGGCTGTTCCCTTCATGTGAAAAATGATTGATTTTCTGTGTCAACATTTAGTATTTACAGAATCCAAAGGAAAAGAGTCCTAGAGACTCTCTCATAAAAATTTAAAGGTAAGAATACCTTTCTCAAAATCTCCAGCAAATCTCTAATGATGACTCAGTCACTCAATGGGTGAGAAGCTCATTACTAAGTTAATCCCTTGGAAAGGGGCTGGAACTTGCCTTGAGAATCTCATAGACTGGACCAAGGAGCCTGGCAGACTACAGTCCATAGGACTGCAAAGAGTCAGACACGACTGAAGTGACCAAGCACACGACACACACACAGTCACCAGCTGGAGCTGAGGGTAGACCCAGGTTTCCCTGAGTCACAAGGCCGTATGGAGAGAGGTACTCCTAGGAGTAAGGGAAGTGAGGATGAATGCTGAAAAGTCCATCTGGACTGTCAGTTACAGTCTGTTCACGACCCTGAGACATTCTGTGTGCAAAGCATTTCAACCATTTCAAGTATATGCTTCCATACTCCTAGCACAAAGTGGTTGCTTATAAAGTACTAGTTCAGTAATCAAATGGATAAATGGTAGGCATAATAGGAACACTATATATAAGAACTTGCAAAATGATACTAGAAGACAAAAACATCCTAAAAATTTATACCTGAATTTAACTCAGTCTAATGTCCTGAACATGTTTTCACTTATGGGACTGCATTCTGTAGGATAGAATCCTTAAGCCTACTGGTGGCTCATTCTGCATGGGGAGGGAGACTACAGAATGGGAGAGTTTCTGCTGGTATCATTTAGTTTGACTTATTTAACCAACTATTTTATTATTCCAAATTAATGTGAGGTTTTATAAAGCTTATAAACACTCTCTTAAATGCCTAACTCTCAGAAATGGCAATTTGAAATCAAACAAGCTTTTTTTTTTTTTCTTTTCTTTTTGTCTTTCTTTCCCTAAGTAGAGCTTTCTACATTACAAGACAGGATTAGCAAGAAGTCGACTTTCATTCAGATGGCTGGTTGTGTGAAATCCCTTTGTGCTTTATTTTTATTTCCAGTGTTTATATGACATTTAAAGCACCTTTGCTTTGTTGATAGATATTGAACACCAGTAATTGTACTACCTGAGCTAATTAGGCAACTAGAGCATGTTTACCATGCCTATCAATTTTCTATTCAGCTGAATAGCTCAAAACCAGTTCATGAGGAAGACCCATGTGAAATGCTTGCTTAATTGTGCATACAGGATTCTCTAAAGCTAACCAATGACCTCAATTAACAAACTGAGGTTAGCATTGTTCATTTCACTGTCCTTTGCAGCCTTCTGCTTTCCCAAATCTAGCCTTTCTCTTTTAGAGAAACTTTAATGGGTTTGCACTAAGCAGAGAGAATTGTCAAACCATGCAGGAAATTATGAAGATTTGGGTTTAACCTAAACCTGAGTAGTGCCACAAAGAACAAAACAATTTTAGCATGCTATTTTTCTTTTCAGAGTGCTTTAAGAATATGTGAATAGAGAAAATAGAACTTTATGTCTTCATATCATGGACAGTGGATGTACTAGGATGTTAAAATGCTAGGTATTGTACAAAACTAATATACAGTGACAGGAATGTACTCTCATTGCAAACTTTAAATAAGCTATGCCATTATCCTGCACATAAACTCCATAACTTAAAAAATATTTTGAATACAGGTTAGATATTTTCAGTGGTCAGAACCTATCATTAAAAAGAGAAGGGATGGCATTAATACCTTTAATCTGAGTAGACTTTTTCGTGGGAAAGTTAAAAGGATATATTCAGATTTGTTTATTACTTTTCATGTAAAACCTAACTATTAAGACTCACTAAAGACAGAGAGTAGCATTACAGAAAGAGATAAAAAAAAGTTAAATCTCCCAGTTCTTGGAAAATTGGGCAGTTATATATAAAAGAATGAAATTTGAACATTTCCTCATACCATATACAGAAATAAACTCAAAATGGATTAAAGACCTAAATGTAATATGGGAAACCATAAAAATTCTAGAAGAGAACACAGGCAGAACACTCTGACATAAATTGTAGCAGTATCTATTCCTAAGGCAAAAGAAATAAAAGCAAAAATTTTTTAAATTGATCTAATTAAATTTAAAAGCTTTTGTACAACAAAGGAAACACCTACAAAACCAAAAGACAACCTACTGAATGGGAAAAACATTTGCAAATGATATGTCAGATAAAGTGTTAATATCCAAAATATATAAACAACTCCTACAACCATTATGGCAGAAAGTAAAAGGAAACTAAATGGCCTCTTGATGAAAGTGAAAGAAGAGAGTGAAAAAGCTAGCTTAAAACTCAACATTCAAAAAACAAAGATCATGGCATCTGGTCCCATCACTTCATGGCAAATAGATGGGGAAACAATGGAAACAATGACATATTTTATTTTCTTGGGTTCCCAAATCACTGCAGATGGTAACTGCAGCCATGAAATTAAAAGACACTTGCTCCTTGGAAGAAAAGCTGTGACCAACCTAGTTCAGTTCAGTTCAGCTCAGTCCCTCAGTCATGTCCAACTCTTTGCAACCCCATGAATCACAGCACACCAGGCCTCCCTGTTCATCACCAACTACCGGAGTTTACCCAAACTCATATCCATTGAGTCGGTGGTGCCATACAGCCATCTGATCCTCTGTCATCCCCGTCTCCTCCTGTCCCCGATCCTTCACAGCATCAGGGTCTTTTCCAATGAGTTAGCTCTTTGCATCAGGTGGCCAAAGAGTTGGAGTTTCAGCTTTCAACATCAGTCCTTCCAGTGAAGAACCAGGACTGATCTCCTTTAGGATGGACTGGTTATGACCAAACTAGACAGCATATTAAAAAGCAGAGACATTACTTTGACAACAAAGGTCCATATAGTCAAAGCTATCATTTTTCCAGTAGTCATGAATAGATGTGAGAATTAGACCATAAAGAAGGCTGAGCACTGAAGAATTGATGCTTTTGAACTGTGGTGTTGGAGAAGACTCTTGAGAGTCCCTTGGATGGCAAGGAGATCAAACCATTCAATCCTAAAGGAAATCAATCCTGAATGTTCATTGGAAGGACTGATGCTGAAGAGGAAGCTCCAATACTTTGGCCACCTGATGCCAAGAAATGACTCATTAGAAAAGACTGTGGTGCTGGGAAAGATTGAAGGCAAGAGAAGAAGGGGATGATAGAGGATGAGATGGTAGGATGGCGTCACCAACTCAATAAATATGCGTTTGACCAAGCTCCAGGAGATGGTGAAGGACAGGGAAGCCTGGCATGCTGCAGTCCATGGGGTTGCAAAGAGTTACGCACGACTGAGCTACTGAACAATAACAACAACATACAATTCAACAGCCAGGAAAAAAAAAGACGATTTGATTCAAAAATGGGCAGAAGACCTGAATAGACATTTTTCCAAAGAAGATTTATAGACAGCTAACAGACACATGAAAAGCTCAACATCAGTAATTATTAGAAAAAAAAAAAATCAAAACCAAAATGAGATTTCATCTCATGTCTGTTAGAATAGCTAAAATCAAAAAGTCTACCAGTCCCCTAAGGGGAGAGTAGGGTCTGTCTCCCCACTCCATTTTTCATTTTTTCCTACTTTTTTTCCCTCCCCTTTCTCTCAAACAGAAACACACCCAGAGTCCTATTTTTGAGATCTTTCCTCTCCTCTCCTTTCCACTCTCTCTCTCTCACACACACACAACTATTGTTTCTCTCTGTGTGTCTCTCTCTCTGAGCTCCTCCATCCTCCCTCCCCCACCCCACTTATCTACTCTGCGATCTGTGAGGGTGCCAGTCCTGCCCAACTAGAGATGCCAAAAATGGGGACATGCCTTCTTGACAGAGGACATGGGCCACATCCCCTGTGCCTCCCCACTCCCTTCCCCTAAAGACTGTTTTATTACCTCATAGGCAACTCATTTTAAACCCCTCATTTTAGACTCCCTCAGTGGGAAAAAAATAAAACTCTACAGATAACCATTGTTGGCAAGGACGTGGAGAAAAGGCACTCAAGCACATTGTTGGTGGTAATATAAACTGGTTTAGCCATTGTTGAAAGCAGTATGGAAGCCTCTCAAAAAACTAAAAATAGAACTAACTTATGGCACAGCAATTGCAGTTCTTGGCATATATTAAAAAAAAAAAAAAAACACTAACTTGAAAAGATACCTCAATGAAAATGGCAGCATTATTTATGATAGCCAAGATATGGAAGCACCCTAAGTGTCCCTCAGCAGATGGAGGTGCCATCTGCATCTGCATGAAACTTCTCACCAAGCAGGGCTGGAGCAGAGCCTACACAATTGTCAGTGATCATGCAGATCAGTGCCACACTAGCGAAGGAAAAGACAGTGTGGAGCCAACAAATCTGAACACAGTCTGACAAGAGCCCAGCAGTCCTACAAGTCCTTGGTGCAGATGCACGAAAATATGGCTGGTACACACCCCTGAAGGAATATGGCTAATCCTAGAGTGCCATCTCCTTCCTCCTTCCCCAAGCAACACTGGACCAATCATCTGAATGCTGTATTTGGATCTCATCCTGCCTCTTTGGTTCCCTCCCTCATTTTTCCTGGACATGATGGAAAGCTCTGCCCATCGTAGGACAACAATGGCTGTTCTAAATGCTAGGGAAAAGAAAAGCAAACAAAATTGTTTCAAGTACTCAAAACTGACTTACAGGCCAACCAACCACCTGCCTGGAAATCTTGCTAGCAGAAAATTCTTATAAAACAAGATTTTCGGCCTCCTTATATTGCGGAAACTGAGCTGTGCTCACTAAAACTCCCTTACCTACGCTATGTATTTGTAATTTATTTTCTCTTATTTCATGTACATTGCTTTTTCTTGGGGGGGTGGTTACAGTGTATGATGGATGTGAATGAAAACCAATACATCTTTGGGAAAACAATTACAGTTTTTTAATTTGAATACATATATAATTTGAATATATATTATTACATTGTGTGTGTGTGTGTATATATATATATATAAACAGTGGAATATTACTCAGCTATAAAAAGAATGAAGTTCTGCCATTCACAACAATGTGGAGAGATTATTATGCTTAGTGAAATAAGTCCGAGAAAGAAAGATACTGTATGTTATCATTTATATGTTGAATCATCCAAGAAAGAAAGATACTGTATGTTATCATTTATATGTGGAATCTGAAAAGTAAAACCAATGAATCTATACAACAAAACAGAAGCAGACTCACAGATCTAGAAAACAAACTAGTGGTTACCAGTGGGGAGAAAGAGGGGAGGAAGAGCATGGTAATTGGGATTAAAGGGATTAAAAGACACAAACTACTATGTCAAAATAAATATGATACAAAGATGAAATGCACAGCACAGGGAAAATAGCCAGTACTTTATACTAATTTTAAATGGAGCATAATCTGTAAAAATATTGAATCACTGTGCTGTACACCTGAAACCAATATATTATTATAAATATTTAATTAAAGATTAAATTAAATGGATTTTAATTAAAACAAAAAAATGTGAATAAAGTCAGAGGATCTAATGTTTAAAAAGTTAAATCTAACTAAAATCACACTGTATGAATAAGTTGTTTTTAAAAATTAAAAATATAGAGTACAGAATTGGTCTTTCATATGCACAACTAAGCATGTCATATTCTCCTCACAATATGTTTTATAAACCAACACAGGGTTATTCAACTTCCACTACAAGCTCTTTTCAACTCTGGTTATAATGAGGAGAAATTGTGATGCCTTGGATGTACTCTAGAGAAAAAGATTAAAATATTCCACTATCATCATTGTACTATAAAAACAAACGCAACTTCATTTTTATTACTTCTTCAAATACGCCAAGAAGGCTTAACAAAACAGTATAATTAAATTATGGTGAAATTATTTCATTTCTTTACAGAGAAACAAAATATTCTGTAGAAAGTATAAAGTAGGAAAATAGATGAAAATCAACAAAAGGGAGATACTACAGTTCTATTTTTTCTTCTGAGACAGAAACAGATTTTTTTCGAAAAAAATGATCTCCATTGCTTTAAATATTTCTATTAATTTGAAACAGGAAGTTGAAAACAGCATTATTTGTGTTAGATCTAGGATATGATCATGTTTGATATGATCATGATATGATTCATTAAAATTCTACTTTACTTGTTCTTGGCTGAGTACCGAAAAATTGATGGTTTTGAACTGTGGTGTTGGAGAAGACTCCTGAGAGTCCCCTGGACTGCAGGGAGATCAAACTAGTCAATCCTATAGGAAATCAACCCTGAATAATCATTGGAAGGACTGATGCTGAAGCTGCGGTTCCAATATTTTGGCCACCTGATGCAAAGAGCCAACTCATTAGAATGATTGAATGCAGGAGGAGAAAGAGACAACAGAGGATGAGATGGTTGGATGGCATCACTGACTCAATGGACATGAGTTTGAGCAAGCTCCAGGAGATGGTGATGGACAGGGAGGCCTGGTGTTCTGCAGTCCATGGGGTGGCAAAGAGTTGGACATGACTGAGTGATTAAACAACAACAAAATCCTCTACCTCAAATAACCTTTGTTTGTTGCACTTAATACCTCTATATGCTAGTTGACTGAACAGTGGCAAAGTAAAAAGCAATTTTACTCACTATTCACAACAGATCCTCCATACTTACTTCCCAATAAGGGGGAGCATAATTTTAGAACATATGTTTTGGAGTCAAACAGACCCTGACTTGAATTCAGTTTCTTCTTGTCAACTGTATAATCTCATGTGTTTCTTTTCCAAGCTTGAATTTCTTTATATCTTTAGGATAATAATAATAAAAAGTTTCTCCTCAGAGTTTTGATTTTTGAGATGGTGTTTCTTAGACAAGTGCTTCTTTTATGGTATACACAAACCAAATATTATCTATCATTTTGTTCTTATTGCTATTATCATCATTGTTATTGATTCAAAATGAATATTGAAGGTACCCTCCCTTTTCCAGGAGAATTCTAAATCACAAGAAATAAATGCAAAACCAATGATGACTAAAAACCTGAGATGTGTAGCTATAGAGATGTGTTTCTCAATCCCATGGATACATCACATAAGCAACTGTCTCCAAGGCAGGATAGTCTCATATTGTCAATCTTATACTCTTGTATAAAAACATACCATTTATAAAAAGAGTTCAAAATCCATGAGTTTGTTCTTTTTCTTTCCTCCATGATAAAATAAGCTTATATCTCAGAACTAATTTAACTCTTTTTTAAAATTTTATTTTAATTACTAAGTCTCTGGAACAGCAGATCTGTTTTTAAAATTTATTTTATGGGTTAGCTCCAAAAGATCTATGAGCTCACTGAAGTCAAGGCAAATACTGGTAAGTATAGCTACTTACATTGTCTCCTAGAGACACACTTGTCTTTAGCTGGTTCTTTCTTCATTTTCACTAGAGCCAGAGCAATTTTTAAAAATGAAAATTGCATTGGTTCAATAATATCACCAGTACATCCGATTGAACAATATTAATATTCTCTTAATTTTAAGATAAATATCAAAATCCTTGATTTGAACTTGAAGGCTCTAAATGGTTTGAATTTTATCTACCAAAATAGTCACATTTGTCTCTTTTCACTTCCTAAAACAGATCATCCCTCCCCGTCACAGGACCTTAATACATGCTGGCCTTTTCTGCCAAAATACTGACTCCTCTGATCATCAACACACTCTAACTCACTCGTCAGATATCAGGACATCTTTTCCTAACCTCCTTGGTTAGAGTAGACACCTCATCATATCCTCTCATAGGACCATGTAACTCCCAATGTAATTTTTAATAATAGTTCAATTTTAAATTTACTTATGCATTAATTTCTGCCTCTAACACCATACTATAAACTCCTTTTTGGAAAGTATTTTGTCTGCATCTGTTCACCTTTGAATTATCACCATTTGGCACAATGTCTGACAAAATAGATAGCTTTTAAATGAGGGCATGAATACATCAATGAATGAAAAAGTTAAAAAGCACATTTGCAATCTCCAATCTTTGTCAAGTTATATTGTAATTTGGAAAGCAGAAGATTTTTCTAATTATTCTTTGAAGTCTTAGTTGTCTCACCCAATGTCTAATACACAAAGTCAATCAAGAAATCTGTGGAAAAAAGGCATAAATAAAGTCTGACACAGTGCTGAAAATAGTTTATTATTTGGTTTAAAAAGGAATTTTTAAATATTTTGTTGAGATTCTTAAAAATTGAGATTGTACTGAGATTTTAATCTTAGCATTTGATAATATCTTTCTTTAAACCAAGCCTGTTATTATTCTCTTAATAATTTCTCTTAAATATGTTCAATAATTTAGTTAATTAAAACAAAAATATAATTATGTTAATATTTCTTTACCTAGTTTGATAAAGATAAATGATTTTCAAAATGGCATGGAAAGGCATCTCTTCCTTGAAAACTAAAGAGATTCGTGTCTCTTAGTATTTTGTATCAAAAATATATATTACAATTTATCTAGGTATAAACATCAAACTTGATGTTAGATTTTCCACGATGCAAAAATATTACTAAAGAACAAATCAGCAAAATTCACAGAACTATCAATATATAATGCTATAATACTTTTAAGAAACAGTAATGTAGTTGCTAAACTAAAAAAATAATCTTGAGAGGCAGGTAAAATTTATAGACTTACTAATTTATTCAAAAAACTTGATTAGAAACAAGAATCTAAATGGGGAACAATAAGCAACATTGGTGCTATGCAATGACGCATATGAAAAACTGCCTTAGAATACTTGAGGGAAAAATAACACTTTAGCACCTGATGCAATTAAAATCTACTTATTTTACAAAATCTTATTCCTTATTGTTTTGCTTGATCAACTTTCTGCCTACCTTTTTCCCCTTAAGAAACAAAAAGCCCAGCTGAACATTTTAATACCAACATTAATAAAGGAAAATAAATAATTTCCTCTAAATGTTATTTCATCGTTGAGTGAATTCTTGTGTTGAGTGATTTCTATAGCTTTTGTAAGAGTTCCAATAGTGTAGCTTACGGCTGTTCTAATCTTGAGCTCTTTTTAGATTTTTACATGATTAATCAGAAGACTAGATTCTTTCACCTCTTCCCATTGTTAATTGTGGATTGATATTTGAGAAAATGATAAAGTGATGATAAAGCTGAAAATAGAATATTTTGGAATTAAAATAAAGCATTCCTCTTTTAGTAACATGAAAAAAAATAGTTTATTGCTTTGATACAAATTTTGTATTTTATATTCTGATATCCATAACTCAGGCCAAAATTTCACACTGCATTTCAAGAAGCAAACTTACATACCAATCTTTAATAAAACAATATAGAAAAATAAAATGACTTTAAGACAGCTATATCCACTAACTGAGTTTTATGCATGTTGAAGCATGTTGAGACTTAAGACAATATTCTGCAACTTTTCGGAGAAGGCGATGGCACCCCACTCCGGTACTCTTGCCTGGAAAATCCCATGGATGGAGGAGCCTGGTAGGCTGCAGTCCATGGGGTCGCGAAGAGTTGGACACGACTAAACGACTTCACTTTCACTTTTCACTTTCATGCATTGGAGAAGGAAATGGCAGACCACTCCAGTGTTCTTGCCTGGAGAATCCCATGGACGGGGGAGCCTGGTGGGCTGCCGTCTATGGGGTCGCACAGAGTCGGACACGACTGAAGCGACTTAGCAGCAGCAACAGCAGCTGCAACTTTTACCGAAGCTTTTTAAAAGTATAAATGTATTGATTAGTAATCAACTTTCAATTCTAATGGAGCAAAAGCAAATTCTTCATAAAATTCCACTTCCAACCTTAAACTATATAGGGCTAATGCAAAAATTATAGCAGGGCTTCTCAGGTGAGAAGCTGAGTGGTAAAGAATCTTCCTGTCAATGCAGGAGACGCAAGAGATGCGGGTTCGATCCCTGGGTCAGAAAAACTCGCTGGAGAAGGAAATGGCAAACCACTCCAATATTCTTGCCTGGAAAATTTCACAGACAGAGACAGGCTATAGTTCATGGGGTCACAAAAAGTTGGACACGACTGAGCGCATACACACACAATGCAAAATTATACTCATGTATATTTACTGCTGGGCTTCCCTGGTGATTCAAACAGTAAAGAATCCACCTGCAATGTGGGAGACCTAGGTTCGATCGCAGGGTTGGGAAGGTCCTTTGGAGGAGGGCACGGCAACCCACTCCAGTATTCTTGCCTGGAAAATCCCCACATACAGAGGAGCTTGGTGGGCTACAGTCCATGGAGTCACAAAGAGCCGGACAAGACTGAGCGACTAAGCACAGAACAGCACACATTTACTGCTAGTGTATCAGAGTCATAAATTCTGTTTTATCAGTTTTTGTGATGGCTCTCGTCTTTAAACCCACCCTTTATACTCAGTTTGTGATTCTGGGACTGGGATTGCTTTGTCCTCTGGCTTCTGTATTCTGTAAGTCTCTGCCAATATAAGGTACCAGAAAAGTACTGGAAGAATTAAGGTAAAAGAAAGGACATACTCTTCCCTGTTTGTTTCCTGATCTTGTTTTCTGCTTCTTGCTGCTCTATCACCACAGCAACAACATTTCACCCTGACAGTAATATTCCATTTCAGCAACAGCAGTTATTTCAGTTTTCTCTTTCCAAACACTTTCAGGATCAACTCTATGACACCTTCTCAGAGATGTCAGCTTCACTGAGTGAGCAGCGACTCTTGGGCATCTTGAGTTTCAGCCACCTGAGTTTCAGGCTCTGCAGATTTCACTACTCCATCTCCAATGTTTTAATAACATTGCTCTTTCCGTTGTCCCAGCTTTAGGATGAAATCACCTTCCAGTAGCTACTCTCCCTGACACAGTAGTATATAAGCTTTCTCTTTCCAGTCTTCCAATACCTAGTATTACATCTTTATATTAAATATGCCTGATCAAAATGAAAATCAAAGAGAAATAACAATGAAAGCTGCTGTAGTTTCTATCTCCAGACTGGACCCTGAATGATACAAATGTCTTAATTACAGATTAACAAATGATTGTTTAAGTCCTTTGGCCTACATGTATTTGTTTATGAAATCAATGTGTAAATTCTTATTCATTTTTCAACTGAACTTCAATCCCTCAAGGTCATTAAAAAAGAAATCAATGTTTCATTTAAACACTCTGGGTTTGGTTTTTTTGTTTTGTTTTGTTTTGTTTTTAAGAAAAAATGAGCCACTGTTAGCATTACTCAGTGAAAAGTGGTTTCCAACACATTTTCTCCTCCTTCTTACATACTCAAGCAGTCTGAATCAATAGCAATCAAGACTTTCATCTCTAATTCTCTACTCCACTGACATGCACTTCTTTTTTAAATCTATTAATTGCCCATTAAATATGCTCCCATATGCATGATGCATACAGTAGCAACAAACCTCAGGATTTCAAACAGAGAGGTGAATTTTCCCCCAAATTATTCTTTTTCCAACCTAATGTTACAAGGAAAAGACTTTTGTCACTGTACAAAGACTAAACTACTGTTTCTCTCCCAACACCAAAATCTGTTAGCATGTGCCCACAGCTATACTTAATAGAAACTAAGGCAGACGCCACATAAGCAAAACCATAGAACCACTCTGGAGCCAGAAAGGACCAAGAAGGTGATAGTCATTTGCCCTGAACTGGTTCCAGCCTGACCAGGAGGGCAGCACTTGAGCAGATGAGACTGAAATCTGCCTTTGCTTCTTTAGGATGTTAGGATCTCCACCCAAACAGAGGATTGCACTTTGTTAGACACAATTAAGCAGCATGCAAAGGAGCCCAAAGGACTGTGCATGCTTCAGCTGTTTCTGGCAATTGCCTCCCTTTTCCTGAATTCTGATGGTGTACTCATCTCTTGGGGATTATAATGGCAGAGTGGTAAAGAATCTGCCGGCCAATGCAGGGACACAAGAGACAAAGGTTTGATCCCTGGGTCAGGAATATCCCTCAAGTAGGAAATGGCAACCCACTCCAGTATTCTTGCCTGGGAAATTCCATGGACAGAGGAGCCTGGTGGGGTACAGTTCATGGGGTCACAAAGAGTCAGACATGACTGAGTTGACTGAGAACACACAGGCACACTAATCTCTTACCCTTCAAAGGTTTTGCACTTCCCCTCACCAGCCCCCACCTCACCATTGGAGGAGGGGTATTTAGAGCAGGAGATCACCCTTCCCCATTCCTTGTTCAAGGAATGAATAGTTTCTGCTCTGAACCTGGACTCTCCTGCATTGGTGCCAGAGGCACTGGGTACGGAAAGGACCTAGCTGGGGTCCACCTGATCCCAGAGCATCTGTAACACTAGGACTAGGTGGAATAACTCTCTCCTAGGCTCCCATACTATCAAGTATATATTCCTACACTTTACGTTTCTCCTCTATGAGCCATACTGTCAACTTTCTGAAGATAGAAAGCTTTGTTAATACAATTCCTACTGATAATAATTCAGTTACCACAATGCCAAGCATTCGGCAGGCTTTCAGCAAAATGGAGGATGAATAAATGAATCAGTGAAGACACGATCCTCTTGTATTACATGGCTTGTCTAAACACCTGCCATGACTAAATGTTTCTGTGGTCTGAATAGTTATTAGTGCTTCCAAAATATAATCTAATCAATAACCTAATTTCTTATTGTGTACACCTGCAATTTGTGTCACACACACCTGCTGAAACTCATTCTCTAATGTAAAGTATTCTAGCAAACTTTGGAGTCATTAAAATGATTAAATTGTGTTTGATTTAATTTAGTGTTATGTATATTCTATTGTTTTCTAATTCTTTGGAAAAATGGTAATCCCTCTGTACAGTGTATGTGATAATTCCTTATTAATTAAAAATCTGTGTAACAAGGACAGCAAATTCCCTCTCTACAATAGATAATACAGAACTTATTCTATAATAAATTCCCTCTCAAAGTTCTTAAACTAATTTTATCTCAAGTTCTTTCTAAGATGCTTTGGCTCTATCAAATGTTATAGAGGGCTTCCCAAGGTGGAGCTAGTGGCAAAGAAACCACCTCCCAATGCAGGAGACTTAAGAGACGCTGGTTCAATCCCTGAATCAGAAAAATCCCCTGGAGGAGGAAATGGCAATTCTTGCCTGGAGAATCCCATGGACAGAGGAGCCTGGCATGCTATTGACTATAGGGTTGCAGGACATGACTATAGGACACAGCTGAAGCAACTTAACATGAACACATGAATGGTTGTAGAAACTATCTGGTACAACTCTCTCTTGATTTCTGTGTTCATGATGTCATCTTCCACCATTAAACTTAACTACACTTTCATCACTATAAGCATATTTTATTATATTTTTCAACTTACCTCTTGCTGTTTATTCAAAACCTCAGGAACTTCCCTGGTGAAATCTGAAATGGGGTCCTATACTGGGAGAACAAAGAGAGACCAAAGAAACAATCAAGCCACCCCAGATGGATGGTGGAGTTTCCATAAGCAAAGGAATGGACACCCTAGGTTTGTCTTGGCTGGCAACAGCAGCATGAATAGATCTCTGAACCTGCCGGCCAGAATCTTAAAGTTTAAGTAGAGGTCTTAACTGGATTCAGTCTGGAGTACTCCAGATGGTCTCAACAACACACTGTTATGTCAGGGCTCTGTCCCTGAGACAGATTCTATTGTAGGGAAAGCAAGCAGAATACATATTCCAAGGACAGGGGTGAGAAGTCTTAGATGCCCAGGTCAACCTGCGGCCATGTCCTCTCAATGACCTTGGATACTTGGAAATATTTTAAATGACTGGCTATCTTTTTTTTACTAGTCATCTTCCTAGAATGTGTATCTTCTCTTTAGAATGGAAAGCTAAAGGGCCCTCATTTTTGCTATGACATTAATATATCATTACAATAAAACTTGCCAGAGAGCTTAAGTCAAGTCCTTAAGTTTGGGGATAGCACATTCTTAGGTTAGTTTGAGGTAAGGGTATATTATCTTTAACTTATCACCAGTGTTGTTGAGAAGATAAAACAAGATGATTCATATATATGTGCTTAAAAAATTACCATACAAATTTAAGGCAGATGAAACCTTGCAAATATTCTGATTCAGACTTTCCAGAAATAATGATATTCAGTCTCCATCACTTCCCAGCTCTATATAGTGATTTCTCTGTGGTTACTCACAGAGATTTTTGTGTGTGTTCTCTAGTTGACTCTGACCGTGATCAAATTTTGTTTTCCACATGTTTCTAAATGACCTTGAGATTCCTTTTCACACATATAAGCAGAATTGAAAATTCTTCTCATTCAATTGATCAGCCACAATTTCTCTATAATAAATTCTCTCTTGAACCCCTATCTTTTGTTTCTTTTATTAACAACAACATACCTCAAAATCTCAGGAGTTTTTGATACTTGCTGAATCTCATTATTCTCCTCCTACTTTCTTTTGAACGAATTCTATTCAGACATTTACACTGCCATTCCATTAAAACTGTTTTTGTCAAAGTCACCTATGATCACTCCATATCTAAATACAGTGGAAAATTATTATTGGTCATTCTACTCATCCTTGAATTTTCGTGGCTCATTCAGCCTCTTTGATACACCATCAATGCGTGAAGTGAAAGTGAAAGTTGCTCAGTCACTTCCAACACTTTGTGACCCCATGGACTATACAGTCCTTGGAATTCTCTGGACCAAAATACTGGAGTGGGTAGCCTTTCCTTTCTCCAGGGGATCTTCCCAACACAGGGATCGAATCCAGGTCTTCTGCATTGCAGGCAGATTCTTTACCGGCTGAGCCAGAAGGGGTAACTACTAAATATATATGTTCAGCCAGGATATTGTGAATTCATGTAACCAACTATCTAGCCTACATCTCCACTCAGATTAATAACTGAGTTCCAAAAGTATCACATAGTTCAACATAGAACATGTCCTGATAGTGCCTCTTCTACTCTTCTTAGACAAAGGCAGCTATATGTTTCCAGTTTTCCAACCCCAAAATCTTGACTTCATCTTTGTCCTATTTCTCAAATATCTGGACATTGCCCTTGTTAGTTCTAGCCTCCAGGTGGTGCAGTGGTAAGCAATTCACATACCAATGCAGGAGACACTGGCCATGTGGGTTCTATCTCTGGGTCAGGAAGACTTCCTGGAGGAGAAAATGGAAACCCACTCCAGCATTCTTTAATGGAAAATTCCATGAACAGAGGATGCTGGTGGGCTACAGTCCATGAGATTGCAAAGTGTTTGACATGACTGAGCACACACACACACTCACTCAAAATAAAACCAGCATCAAGTCACTTCTCATCGCCTCTGTAGTTAACACCTTAGGCCAAGCTCTCAGTATCTCAATAGCATTCAATTCATTTTTCTACTTGCAGATTCACCCTCCTTTAATCTATCCTTAACAGTAGCAGTGAGGGGAATTTTCCAAAACATAGGTCATATATGTATCACTAGCCTACACAGAACCCTTAAATAGCTTTACATTCAGAGTGAAAGACAGTATCCGAATACTGATAAGCCAAGCCCTAGGTGATCTGACCCCCTATTGCTTCTCTAAGAGCTCATTTCTTACCACTTTCTAATTGTTCATTCTGTTCAAGTCACACTGGCCTCCTTGCTATTCCTGTAATACGTTAAGTGCACTTCTGCCTCAGGACACTCAAAGTTGCTCCAAGTTGTGTTTGAAATAACCTTCTTGATTACACTTCCATTTCTCATGCTTCCTATCTGAAATGTCACCTTAGGAGTCAGGCCTTCCCTGTTCACCTGTTAAAATGTTAACCTAACTAAGGGCTCTGTCTAATAAAATCATCCTGCTTTTATTTCATAACTTATCACTCATCATATGTTTTATTTATTTGACTAGTCCTTATCTTTCCAGACTAGAATGAAAGTTCTGTGTGACTGAGGCCATGCTCTCTTTCATTAGCTAGTGTAGTTTCATCTTCCAAGAGGCGCTCAATACATAATATTTATAGCACATGATAGGAACTTAATAAATATTTCTTGAATATCTAAAGTGAGATTGAGAAAATAGAAACTTTAAAATGTATCTAAAACATTGGAAACTGATCTATTTGCCATAATATTAGTAATTTCCCCCTGTAAATAGGTACCTAGTCTATCTTATAAAGTACCTTGATCCTGTGGACATAAGTTAAAATATTAAAAGGATTGGATATCTAGAAGAGAGACTCTAGAATACTGAAGATGACTTTTTTGCAGAGTGTGCTGAACTAATTGCTTCTTAGCATGGAAATAACTTTTAAAAGTTTCACAGAGGGAGACTAAATGCTAAATACACAGGTTAAGGATTTTGACTGAGATCTGAAGTTTCATTCAGAAAAGAGAGAAGCATGCACACGTGGAATAAAGGGCTTTCACATTAAGAAGAGTTCTGTGGCTGGGAGATGTGAATGTAAAATGAGAAAAACCCTTGTTTTCCATAGAACCTGCTACTATGAATACACTTATACTAAATATTTGTTGTACTCATTATTGGTTTAATTATAGTGATAAAATTCCATAACAAGATCCTGGTATATAACAGTAGTAAATGGAAGAATATTGATCTTAAAGGGAAAACAGTAATGATATAAAACTGGCTATATTTCTTTTGCCAGAAGAATATTTTCTGGAATTTCAAGCCTGTGTGTTTGAGCTCATTGCTTCCATATTTTCAAAATGCCTAAGATCATGTACACATCAAGGTGTGAGTAAGGACAGAATGAGGCAGCAATTTGAAAATAAGTGATGAATCTGTATCCCTTCAAAATATGAAATTTAGTTCAATTCTAAAATGTACAGTTCTCTAATGGATTGTTGTTCAGTCGTTAAGTCGTGTACAACTCTTTGTAACCCCATGGACTGCAGCATGCCAGGCTTCCCTGTCCTTTACTATCTCCCAGAGTTTGCTCAAACTCATATCCACTGAATCAGGGATGCCATCCAATCATCTCACTCTCTGTCACCCCCTTCTCCCCCTGCCCTCAATCTTTCCCAGAATCAGGGTCTTTTCCAGTCAATCAGCTCTTCGTATCAGTGGCCAAAGTACTGGAGCTTCAGCTTCATGATCAGTCCTTCCAATGAATATTCAGGGTTGATTTCCTTTAGGATTGACTGGTTTGATCTCCTTGCTGTCCAAGGGACTCTCAAAAATCTTCTCCAGTACCACAGTTCGAAAGCATAAATTCTTCGGCACTCATCCTTCTTTATGGCCCAGCTCTCACATCTGCTTATAACTACTGGAAAAAATCATAGCTTTGACTATATGGACCTTTGTCATCAAAGTAATGTCTCTCCTTTTTAATACCCTGTCTAGGTTTGTCTTAGCTTTTCTCCATACATAAATCAGTTCTTTTATCATAACTTTTATCATAACAAAGTTAATTTAAAATATTCTTAGAATTCTAAGCTGATTTAAAATATTTACCAATTAAGTGGAGCTTCCCAGGTGGCACTAGTGATAAAGAACTCTGTTGCCAATGCAGGAGGCTTAAGAGACATGGGTTCAATCCCTGGGTCATTAAGATCCCCTGAATTAGCAAATGGCAACCCACTCCAGTATTCTTGCCTGGAGAATCCACATGGACAGGGGAGCCCGGTAGGCTACAGTCTATTGGGTCTCAAAGAGTTTGGCACAAATGAAGCAACTTAGCAGACATAAATCTCATGAAACGCTTATAATGCCATTTGATTGCTGAGAACTGTAAAATTCTTAGTATAAAAAACACTGTCCAAACTTTTTGTGCTATGAGACTTAATTAAACTCTTGGAGTACAGAATGAAGCAGGGCAAAGGCTAATAGAGTTCGGCCAAGAGAACGCACTGGTCATAGCAAACACCCTCTTCCAACAACACGAGAGAAGACTCTACACATGGACATCATCAGATGGTCAGCACCGTAATCAGATTGATTATATCATTTGCAGCCAAAGATGGAGAAGCTCTATACAGTCAGCAAAAACAAGACCGGGAGCTGACTGTGGCTCAGATCATGAACGCCTTATTGCCAAATTCAGACTTACATGGAAGAAAGTAGGGAAAACCACTAGACCATTCAGGTATGACTTAAATCAAATCCCATATGATTTTACAGTGGAAGTGACAAATAGATTTAAGGGACTAGATCTGATAGACAGAGTGCCTGATGAACTATGGACGGAGGTTCGTGACATTATACAGGAGACAGGGATCAAGACCATCCTCATGGAAAAGAAATGCAAAAAGGCAAACCGGCTGCCTGAGGAGGCCTTACAAATAGCTGTGAAAAGAAGAGAAGAGAAAAGCAAAGGAGAAAAGGAAAGATATTCCCATTTGAATGCAGAGTTCCAAAAAAGAGCAAGGAGAGATAAGAAAGCCTTCCTCAGCCATCACTGCAAAGAAATAGAGGAAAACAATAGAATGGGAAAGACTAGACATCTCTTCAAGAAAGTTAGAGATACCAAGGGAACATTTCATGCAAATATGGGCTCAATAAAGGACAGAAATGATATGGACCTAACAGAAGCAGAAGATATTAGAAGAGGTGGCAAGAATACACAGAAGAACTGTACAAAAAATATCTTCACGATCCAGATAATCACGATGGTGTGATCACTTACCTAGAGCCAGACAACCTGGAATGTAAAGTCAAGTGGGCCTTAGAAAGCATCACTACAAACAAAGCTAGCGGAGGTGATGGAATTCCAGTTGAGCTATTGCAGATCCTGAAAGATGATGCTGTGAAAGTGCTGCACTCAATATGCCAGCAAATTTGGAAAACTCAGCAGTGGCCACAGGATTGGAAAAGGTCAGTTTTCATTCTAATCCCAAAGAAAGACAATGCCAAAGAATGCTCAAACTACCGTACAATTGCACTCATCTCACACACTAGTAAAGTAATGCTCAAAATTCTCCAAGCCAGGCTTCAGCAATACATGAACCATGAACTTCCAGATGTTCAAGCTGGTTTTAGAAAAGGCAGAAGAAGCAGAATTCAAATTTCCAACATCTGCTGGGTCATCAAAAAAGCAAGAGAGTTCTAGAAAAACATCTACTTCGGCTTTATTGATTATGCCAAACCCTTTGACTGTGTGGATCACAATAAACTGTGGAAAATTCTGAAATAGATGGGAATACCAGACCACCTGACCTTCCTCTTGAGAAACCTGTATGCAGGTCAGGAAGCAACAGTTAGAACTGGACATGGAACAACAAACTGGTTCCAAATAGAAAAAGAAGTACGTTGAGGCTGTATATGGTGACCATGCTTATTTAATTATATGCAGAGTACATCATGAGAAATGCTAGGCTGAAGGAAGCACAAGCTGGAATCAAGATTGCTGAGAGAAATATCAATAACCTCTGATATGCAGATGACACCACCCTTATGGCAGAAAGTGAAGAAGAACTCAAGAGACTCTTGATGAAAGTGAAAGAGGAGAGTGAAAAACTTGGCTTAAAGCTCAACATTCAGAAAACTAAGATCATGGCATCTGGTCCCATCACTTCATGGGAAATAGATGGGGAAACAATGGAAACAGTGTCAGACTTTATTTTTTTGGGCTCCAAAATCACTGCTGATGGTGACTGCAGCCATGAAATTAAAAGACGCTTACTCCTTGGAAAGAAAGTTATGATCAACCTAGATAGCATATTAAAAAGCAGAGACATTACCTTGCCAACAAAGATCCCTCTAGTCAAGGCTATGATTTTTCCAGTAGTCATGTATGGATGTGAGAGTTGGACTGTGAAGAAAGCTGAGCACCGAAGAATTGATGCTTTTGAACTGTGGTGTTGCAGAAGACTCTGGAGAGTCCCTTGGACTTCAAGGAGATCAAACAAGTCCATCCTAAGTGAGACCAGTCCTTGTTGTTCATTGGAAGGAATGATGTTGAAGCTGAAACTCCAATACTTTGGCCACCTCATGCGAAGAGTTGACTCATTGGAAAAGACCTTGATGCTAGGAAGGATTGGGGGCAGGAGGAGAAGGGCACATCAGAGGATGAGATGGCTGAATGGCATCACTGACTCGATGGACATGAGTCTGGATGAACTCCAGGAGTTGGTGATGGACTGGAAGGCCTGGCGTGCTGCGATTCACGGAGTCGCAAAGAGTCGGATACAACTGAGCAACTGAACTGAACTGATAGCTTCTATTGGCCCAAGACCCTGATCCTTGGAAAATCAAGCTCCTCCATCCCCCTTAAAATATATACATGAGAAAGCTCAAGACTGCTACAATGGTTAATTTTGGCTAATCTCTTGCAATGTGGGAGACTCCAGTTCTATTCCTGGGTCAGTAAGATCTGCTGGAGAAAGGATAGGCTACCCACTCTAGTGTTCTTGGGCTTCCCTGATGGCTCAGCTGTTAAAGAACCACCTGCAATGTGGGAGACCTGGGTTCAGTCCCTGAGTTGGGAAGGTCCCCTGGAGAAGGGAACAACTACCCACTCCAGTATTCTGGCCTAGAAAATTCTATGGACTGTATAGTCCCTGGGGTTGCAAAGAGTCAGACACAACTGAGTGACTTGCACTTGCACTTGCACTTACCTATCATCGTGACTGGGCCACATATTTGGTGAAGCATTATTCTGGGTGTGTCTCTGGGAGTGTTTTTGGATGAGATTAACATTTGAGTCAACAGACTGAATAAAGAAGTTAGTCACTGTTGGCCCTCATCCAATAAGCTGAAAAGAACAAAAAGCCTCACCATTCTGGGAAAAGAGGGAAATCTTCCTGACAGACTGCCTTGAACCATAACATTAGTTTTTTCCTGACTTTGACTCAAGTTGAAATGTTGGCTTTTCCTGGGTCTTGAGTCTGCTGGCTTTAGGCTGGAACTTACGCTATCGATTCCCCAGTTTCTCAGGCCTGGATTCGGACTGGAAGCACCCCTGGGTCTCTAGGTTGCACACTGAAGACCTTGGGCCTTCTTAGCCTCTATACTGGTGTGAGTCAATTGCTAAAAATAAATTATGTGCATGTGTGTGTGTGTGTGTGTGTGTGTGTGTGTGCATGCACATGTGTGGATCCTTTTTGGTCCTGTTCCACTGGAGAGCAATGTTACAACTGACAGAAGAATTTGCTCTTTATTCCAGCCGAAACCTGACTATAGGTCCTTGACCTTCCTTTTTTTTAGAGCAGTTCATCTAGCAAACTTTTAATTATAAATCCTTTCTCTTCCCTTCACGATGAAAGTTTTCTAGCAGAAATGTCTCTGTAAGAACTTGGGAAATAAGCTCTTTGAAATGAGAACCTCCAGGGAGACAGCTCTCCTGTCGCCTAGTTCCCATGGGAGGGTAGGAGCCTAACTTTGGTGAGCGCCTTATCCAATTTACAAAACAACCTTATGTCCTAAAGATATTAAAAGTACATTTCTCCTCCAGATTAGTGCTAATTAACAAGCCCTAAAGACCTACTCATACTGACAAGCTCCCTTAATGCCCTTCAGTACTTTACTTTTAGCATGCCCAGCATTTTAAAAGCCTCCTATCTTTTTTTTGGTGGAGTTGAGCACATTGTATACTGAAGTCTCTCTTCGCTACTGTTGTAGTCTGAATAAAATCTGCCTTGCAATTTTTAACCAGTGGCTGGTGAATAATTTCTCTTTGGCATCACTTTGTCACTCTATAGAATAGATAGTGATTTGGAAACGTAGTTAGGAACATAGAAGACAGTACAAACTGATTTAAGTTTTTTCCCTGCTTTCTGAACCTTATTTTTTAATGGACTCCACGATTTATGTAGGTCGTCCTGGTATAGTAGTAAAAATAGTAATAGTAGTAGCGGTGGCAGTGAAAGCTAGCATTTATTAAGCAATTGATCTAAGCCAGGCTCTGGTTTAAGTGTTCTGTGTGTATCAATTTATTCAACCTCATAACAGTGATAGAATGTTATACTAATACAAATCCCTTTTTATAGTTGAAAAATTCAGGCAATAGAGAATTAGAACTGTTGGGAAGTGATAGTGAAAAATAGAATGGAAAGAACACATGAAAGAGACAGACTAGAAATAGAAACAAAAGGAAATAATGAAGGCTCAGATTCAAGAAAAGATTCCACATCAAGTTTATTTTCCTGTTTTTATTTTGTTTTTGTCTTGCTTTGTCTTTGAGGTAGGGGATTGGGTACATTGTGGAACAGTAACTGAGATGGTTGTGAATAGGATAATAAATTTGGCTTTAGTATAAACTGAGTTTATATGAAGATATCTAACAGGTAATTAGAAATGTGGGTCAGTTGCTCAAGAGAAAAGTGAAGCCTGAGGAAAGAAATTAGGAAAAGCTAGTAAGATGATATTTGATAGGAATGTATGAAATTGACATATGAGGAAGGCAGCCAAAGGAAAGACTTAAACAAAGCCTTTTTTGAAGACCTGAAAGAAGAGGAGGCAAAAGTGGAGTCTGAGAAACTTTATTTTTTTCCAGAGGCTTATCGTGTCATTTAATCACAGAGGGGAGAGAGGTTAAGTAAGCAAATTTTCAAGAGTTCTAAATGTCGCAGAGAGCTCAAGGAGGGATGAGGAATTACTGAGAACAAAATATTGGAGTTAAGAATAAACACTGGTGACTGTCAAGAGAGTAGTTCCAGTGTAGGAAGAGGCAGGAGCCAGATTGCAAATGCTTATAAAGGGAGTTGTTGGTAAGCAAGTGATGGTTGTTTATTCTTTTCAGATGTTGAAATTGAGAGGAGAAACAAATAAAATGGTGGAGAAATAGAGCCAAGGAAATGAGTTTTAAGATCAAAGATGTTGACCTTGTTTAAAAGATAAAGGGACAAGGAAAGAATTGACAAGGAGAGAAAGAAAGCATTAATTACAGGAAACTGTTTCTTGTACTCTCCTTGTATCAATTTTTGATCTTTTTTTCCTTGTATTTCTGTCTTAGGTATTTTGAGTTTTGCCACTTTCAAGCAGGTAACCTTCAGCAATACTGTTTCTCTGTATCTCCTTTTCCATCTATAAAATTAGAATAACAATAATAGTCTTGGTCTGGACTTCCTTATGGATTTACTCATTCAAAGGGTCCAAACTAGAAGTATTTGCAAACCAGATTATAAAATATACAAGTGAAGATTAGAAACTAAAATTAATTATATAGGAAACTTAAAATTTTGTGTTATTTTTATTGCTTGCTTCCTATGTCTCTCCTTGAAGAATTCCAAGGAGAGACATTACAGTTCTCTTTGCTAATCCCATAAAAGGACCTGCCTGAAACTCATCTTCAACTGCTTCTCGCTATAGATCTAAGTTTGCTGTTTTTCTATTCAACTGTGTCTGCATCCTAAAATTATAATGGTAGAAAATGAGCCAAAATGCCAGTAAAATAGTTGTGGGTCCATTCTAATGAAAATAACTTATTCACCATTGTTCATTTATGTATAGAAACTGATATATATCTTCATTTCCATTACTCAGAAATACATTCTGTTTCTTAAAGTTAGTGTACTCTGGTTATCATACGATTATGTGTGGCATTAATTTTCCTTCCTGCTACATTCCCTTTTTATAAGCTGTAAGCATCATAAACTTGGGAGGTTTTATTGGAAAGTCAAGGTGGCAGAGTTATGAAAATGACTCAGAAATGATGCTTCCCTGCTGCAACAGTGTTGATTTACTTGTAATGCTAAACACACTCCACTAAGTCATACACAGCTCTTGGGAAAGGGATGACTAATTAGCTCAGTGACTTATCCGCCCACATGCTCTGCTGATTCTGATACATTAAAACATTTTATTAGCCTGCAAGGTCAGGAAATTTTACTGTGTGGGTAGCGTTTCTAAAAATTTAATAGCAATAGCCTGATGTTAGTTCCTTTGCATCTATAGATTGGAAATAAATCTTCAAAGATGAATAAACTCATACACTTATTTCTCAGAACTCTTTTTCATACTTAAGTCTCAACAAATACTGAAATGTTTAAAAGGGAATAATCATTCACAAGGTGAGATCATTAATTATTCACATGTTGACAAATAAATTCAATTGTCTAAAAACTTAGAATTCCTTACTGCATTATACCCATTATATTAATACATTTCAATATGAGATAAAGACTTGAAGTTCACAGTTGTGCATGAAGTGCCCTCTTCTGGCATTTCCTACCAGTAGAGTAGGGCTTTCCAGGTGGTGCTAGTGGTAAAGAACCTGCCTGACAATGTAGAAGACATAAGAGACATGGGTTCAATCCGTGGGTTGGGAAGATGCCCTGGAAGAGGAAATGGCAACCCACTTTAGTATTTTTTCCTGGAGAATCCTATGGCCAGAAGAGCCTGGCAGGCTACAGCCCATAGGGTCACAAAGAGGTGGACAGCACTGAAGTGACTTAGCTTACACACACCAGTAGGTCATCCTCAGCAAATATTTCTAAAGACTGACATGCCTCAAGATGTCCAATGGGTAGCTGTCAGTGGTAGAGCTGGAAGCAGAACCAGAGTAACTGAATATTCTAATAGGACTTCTGTAATCACAAGTGACATTAGCCTGTATTCAATCTCTAGCAGATAGAATACACAGAAATTGAAAACTTAATTTCCAACCTCACCATGAGTAATCATTAGTTAAACAGAGAAATATTACATTAAGTTATACAACTATGGGCAATGTTGAGTTGGGAGAATCAGGGTCATCTCTTAGATAGCATCACCAACTCAATGGACATGAATTTGAGCAAACTCCAGGAGATAGTGGAAAACAGGGGAGCCTGATGTGCTGAAGTCCATGGTGTAGCAGAATCAGACACAACTGAGCATCTGAACAATGAACAACTTAGTTTCCTAGCATTGGGTAAATCCTGTAGATTGTGCATTGTTTTCTTTGCATACAAAAGATGGTTTATTTCTAGGCAGATAATTTATTTTTATGCTAATCATTTGAAGTACTCCATATAGTTAAGTAGTGGCTTTTACAGCAAAAAAGTACTGAAGCAAAAACATTGTGGGGGAAAAAAGATAAAAATAATAAATAAAGCCATAGGGCAAAAAATGAGTTGAATTGTGTATTTTTGTATGCAGAAATAATGAATTGATTGACCTGAAGCAGAAAATATTTAAGGTTTACATGTTTTGCAACCTTTCAATAAGTTTCATATCATCCCAAATAACTATATGCTTTAAAAACATGCAAGAAATGTTATTTTTTTCTTTTTGTTTTAGATTCAGTTATCAACTGTGTCCACATCCTAAAATATTCAACAGTGTCCACATACTAAAACTATAAAGTGAAAGAGAAGTGAAAATACCAGTGAAGTAGATTCACATCAGTTCTAATAAAAATGACTTACCCCTTTTCATTTAATTTTACCAGCTCATATATTTGCATTATTTTGGGTAGAAAAGAGCACAAGAAAGAGTATGAACTACCTGGATATCATAGGTCTGGGTTCCAATCTAGATTCTGCTACAAATCTCACTGTGTAACCTTGAAGGTATATCATACTCTATTTCAGCATCAATTTTTTGAGCTATGAAATGATGATACCAAGTCAAATGATTACTGAGAGTTTATGTAGCTCAAAAGCTCCATGCTCTGTGCTCAGTACCAAGCACCTGCATATCTATGCAGATGAAATGTGGATGAACTGAAGCTTTCCACGTGTGTACAGGAAAAGTACTTTTAAACACAGTTACCATCTGAGTTAAAATTAGAAAATCAAAAACATTTCATTCAAGACAAAATATATGTTTCAAGCATTATTGCCATAGTTAAGACAAGGTATCCTGGGTCTTTGAGCTTTAGTTTCCAGTTAGAAGCAAGTCACCCTTCTTCTTTAGAGATGGCAGGTGTGTTTTACCTACTGAATCACATGCTCGTTAAAAAGTTGCTTTTCACAATTCCATGTAAGAATTTCTGTTGGGAAGCAGGAGCTCTGTCAAACTTAGTGTAATATCTATACTCTGTCTCTGTTAACCCCTAGTCTTATTAATCCCAATCCTTTTCATGCACATTTTACTTACTGAGCTAAAGTTGTACAGCACATAGATTGTTAGTATTCATTATACCTTCTTAAACTTTACCTTAATTTCTTGAAGCCAAAATAAGGAGTTACTTTTAAGCATATATGAAAAGGAAAAAGTCTTCCATTGAGTAGTCGTGTGAAGATTGAGAAAGTCATCTAATTACACAATCCTCACATGACTAAAACAACATTAAGGATAAAAAAATGAAAGTATTTACATGAGAATATTTTTTCATTAGTATTCCATTGAACTAGAAGGAGATTGCAAACAATAATCTGGACCAAAAAAGTCACTTTTTATATGAGTAATTTAAAGAATAAATACACTTTCAGATGAAATGGAGGCACACAATCTTGGTGTCAGCTCTATTACCACAAAAAAACTCATTCACTATTTAGATGCCCTTGAAGAGGGTCACTTGGGCATCAGTTTGCAGGAGGGACCATGAGTTTTCACCAAAGAGAAAAGAGGCTCAGAATTTGCATGTTTTGTCCAAAGACAAATGATCAGCAGAGAGAATTGTTGTAAACATTAACCTCTGGCCTAAGGCCTATCCATCCCCAGGAACTCAGCTTGAATTCTGGGACACAAACAAGATAAAAAAACAAATTTGTGTCTTCTTCTGTGTTACCAAAATATGCTTTCTAAAATGTAGAATACAGGAAGATGAGAATAATATTGAGCTTCCCACTTCATAGCAGTTAACTTTAGGTGATTTTGAACAGCATACACAAAGGGATAAGAGAACAGAGTGTTGGAGGATAAATGTGACAATCTCCCTGAGATCTTCTGAAATTGGTTAAGAACAAATTAGAGTTACTGGATTTCTACTGATCTGCAATTACAAATGGAGACAGAGATGGTCTCTTATTAGCAATAATATTAAACTTGTTTCTGTCCAGGCTGGTTTGGACTGGTGGAACACTGGTTATACTTGAAAGGAAAAAACACAAAGAAAATAAAACCTGTGCATCCAAGTTTTCCTGTTGTCCTCTATGAAAGATGCCTCCAAATGGGGTATAAAATAAATTTATACAGTTTATTTCAACAAAAATCAGTAAACCCTATTATTTTCCAACTTGGAAAATGACAGGATACTTTCACATGATACAGAATACTTTTAGAGAAGGAATATATGTGTACATATAAATGTATATTCCTTTGAAGGTATTATGCTTTCTACTCTCTATGCAGAACATGTAGCATAACTGCTTCAGTTTCCTGAGCCACAAAATGAGACACACAGAGATCAAACACTTCATATTAATTTAGTTTTTATGCTATAGCCTATATAAGTTCAAGTTCATAGGAATGTGAAGGGGAAATATGTCATAAACAAAAAAGTAGTTATGGGCCATATGAATCTGTAACCTTTTGGCCTATTCCAACCTTCAATTCTCAGTTTAAATCACCTTTGAAAGTAGGAAATATTAAGTAAGTATAGACCACAAGAATAAGTGCTACATTAAAAACGTAGTCAAAATGTAAATGAAACGCCTCCAGGTAAATAAAAATGTACACATTAAGAGTTAAAAACCATGAATCTAGATTTCCAAGCCCTTAATCTCTTTTCTGGTAGTGATCCACTGCTTGCTACAACCCCTTAACAAATTAATAGACAAGAGCTGAAGAAAATACCTATATTTCTCTTATTTCTCTTCAGTTTGGCTAAGTAATCAATACTGTGATGTAATAATATGCTGTAATATTTTAAAGTAATTTTCTGCTCTTAGACCACAATGCAAAAGATAGAACTATTACCTCCTAGAAGATAACTCCAGGAGATAGTGGAGAACAGGGGAGCCTGGTGTGTTGCAGTACACAAGGCTGCAAAGAGCTGGACACAACTTAGTAACTGAACAGCAACAAAACAAAAGATAATACAGGAGAAAACCTACATGACTATGGATATGTTGTTGCCTTTTTAAATATGACACTGAAGACACAATCCATGAAAGAAATAATTCATAAACTGGAACTTCATTAAAACTAAAAAAAATTCTGTGCAGTAAAAAAATAAAATAAAATAGTATAGAATTAAAAGACAAGCCATCAACTGGAAGCAAATATTTGCAAAAGATACATCTGTCAAAGGGCTACTATCCAAAATAAAGAACTCAACTGTAAGAAAACAAGAAGCTCAAGCTAAAAATGAGCCAAGAATCTTAAAAATACCTCATTATAGAAAATTTACAGATGTCAAATAAGCATATGAAAAGATGTTCCATATAACATGTAACCAGGGAGAAATGCAAATTAAATAAGGAGATCATACCTATTAGGCCAAATTATGGAACACTGATAACACCAAAGACTAGTGAGAATGCAGAACAATAGGAACTCTCATGTTTTCCTGTGGGAAACGCAAAATGGTAGAGTCACTTTGGGAGAAAGTTTGGTGGTTTCTTACAAAACTAAACATACGTCTACTATAGCATCTAGCAACCACACTCTTTGTTATTTACCCAAAAGAGTTGAAAAGCTATGTCCACACAAAAACCTGTAGACAGATGTTTACTGCAGTTTTATGCATAATTGCCAAAATTTACAAGCAACCAATGTGTCCTTGTGTAGGTAACTGGATAAATAAACTTTGGTACATCCAGAGAATGGAACATTCAGCAGTAAGAAGTGACCTATCAAGCCATAAAGACATGGAGGAAATTTAAATGCATATTACTTAATGGAAGAAGCCAATCTGAAAAGGCTGTATACTGTACAATTCTGACTATATAACATTCTGGAAAAGACAAAGTATAGAGACAATAAAAAGTCAGCAGTTGCAAAGGATGAGGAAGATGGGGAGAGACATAAAGACAGAGCCTTTTTAGGGTAGTGAAAATATTCTGTACAATATCATAATGATGAGTATATGTCACTATACTATTGTTGAAACCCACCGGATGGACCCTAAGGACTCTGAGTGAATATGATGTGTCAATGTAGCTTCATTCTTGGCTACAATTCTTCAGTGGTGGAGAAGGCTATGTCAGTCTGAAGACAGGGAGTATATGAGATATCTTTGTACATCCTCTCAATTTTGTGGTGAACATTAAAAATGCTCTAAAAAATATGTCTTTAAAATAAAGTTACTGCTCTCAAAGTACAAGACTGCCTCTACAAAGAGGGATCCAGTCAGCTTAAATCAAGGAAAACTGGAAAATGTTGATTGAGTAGGCACATGGAGAGGTTAGGCACTTCAAGTAAAAGTGTTTACTGGTCGAATGAATGGATATTGAAACACGAGTTTGTATTAAAATGAGGGAATATGAGTTTCTCTATATTTTTAGTACTTAATATATGTATCCTTAACTAGTTGCTCTTCAGTTCCCAAAACAGTGCTGAGCATATGATTATCATTTAATGAAAATGAACTAAATAAAACAATATCTATATGAATGAATATTGAATCAGGAACTCAGTTTGTCCTACTTGTGGGTGGAGTAGAAATGAGATCTTGCCTTTGGTGGACAAGGATAAAATAGTAAACTCTTATTGGAGTATTTTGACCAATTGTCTCTTTCAGTGTCTCCACGTGCCTGACACTCTGAAGTTAAAGTGCATAGAAATCACTAGTCTAAATAGGAAAAGTATTGCTAACAGAAGCAAAAGAGGTCAAGAAAAGATGGCAAGAATACACAGAAGAAATATACAAAAAAATGTTTAAATGATTGGAATAACGATAGTGTGGTCACTCACCTATAGCCAGACATCCTGGAGTATGAAGTCAAGTGGGCCTTAAGAAGCATTACTACAAACAAAGCCAGTGGAAGTGATGAAATTCCAGCTCAGCAATTCAAAATCCTGAAAGATGGTGTTGTTAAAGTGCTGCACTGAATATGCCAGCAAATTTGGAAAACTCAGTGGCCACAGGACTGGAAAAGATCAGCTTTCGTTCCAATCCCAAAGAAGGGCAATTTCAAAGAATGTTCAAACAAACTGTGCTTATTGCACATGCTAGCAAGTTTATGCTCAAAATTCTTCAAACTAAGCTTCACCAGTATGTGAACCTGTGGAGAACTTCCAGATGTACAAGCTATGTTTAGAAAAGGCAGAGGAGTCAGAGATCAAATTGTTAACATTTTAATGGACATAGAGAAAGCAAAGTAATTCCAGAAAAACATCTATTCTGCTTCACTGAGTACACTAAATCCTTTGACTGTGTGGATCACAACAAACTGTGGAAAATTCTTAAAGAGACAGGAATACCCAACCACCTTACCTGTCTGCTGAGAAACCTGTATGCAGGTCTAGAAGCAACAATTAGAACTGGATATGGAACTAAAACAGGTTCTAAATTGGGAAAGGAGTATGTCAAGGCTGTATATTGTCATTCTGCTTATCTATCTTATATGCAGAGTACATCATGTGATATGTTAGCCTGGATGAATTCCAAGCTGGAATCAAGACTGCTGGGAAAAATACCAATAACCTCAGATATGCAGATGATACTGCCCTAAAAGCAGAAAAGAAAGAGAAACTAAAGAGCCTCCTGATGAAGGTGAAAGGCAAGAGTAAAAAAGCTAGCTTAAAACTCAACATTCAAAAAACTAAGTTCATGGCATCCATTCCCATCACTCCATGGCAAATAGATGGGAAAACAATGGAAACAGTAACAGACTTCATTATCTTGGGCTCCAAAATCACAGTGGACAGTGACTGCTGCCATGAAATTAAAAGATGCTTGCTCCTTGGGAAAAAAGCTATGGCCGACCCAGACAGCATATTAAAAAGCAGAGCCATTACTTTGCTAACAAAGGTTCATGTAGTCAGAACTATGGTTTTTCCAGTAATCATGTATAGATGTGAGAGTTGGACCATAAAAATGGCTGAGCACTAAAGAATTGATGCTTTTGAACTGTCATGTTGGAGAAGATTCTTGAGAGTCCCTTGAACTGGAAGGAGATCAAACCAGCCATTCCTAAAAGAAATCAGCCCTGAATGAATATTCAGTGATATTCATTGAATTCAAGAACTAGTTATTCAAGGACTGATGCTGAAGCAGAAGCTCCAATACTTTAGCCACCTGATGAGAAAGTCGACTCATTGGAAAAGACCCTGATGCTGGAAATAGAAGGTAGGAGAAGAAGGGGACGAGAGGGCACAAGATGGTTGGATTGGCATCACCAATTGAATGGACATTAACTTACACAAGCTCCGAGAGATAGTGGAGGACAGAGAAGCCTGGTGTGCTGCAATTTATAGGGTTGCAAAGAGTCAGACAGACTTAGCAACTGAACAACAACATTGCTAAGAGAAAAAAATGAAATAAAATAAATGAACTAGCAAAAAACCTAACTAAAAAATTACTTGCTTGCTGAGATGTGAAAAATGACTGAGAACTGGAAAAGGTGATGTTTTATAGTTGATGTTTTTACTAATTATAACAATCTACAGAAAATGAATTAAGCTAGCTTAAAGAAATGCCTGAGCTACATCAATTTATATCTCATAATCTGTAGCAACAGAGAAGAAATTCAAATTTCTTGTAAAAAACAAAAGACTACATCCCTCTAGAAAACTTAAAAAATATTAGGTACTTTGATTGTCTAAAAGTAAAATGGATAAGCACTATAAAACAACATAAAACATACTACAGAAAATTATCAGTCTAAGCGAAATCACTCTAATTTTTCTTATTATTTTTTTAGTTTTCCTCTAGTTGACTTAGTCATTAATACATAACATGTTATCTTTGTTCATGTTGGTTATTGTGGACATCATTTTTTACAGTAATGTTTTTTTAATGAGCATAATAAACAAATAATCCATTATAATGTTATTTTCCAAATCCACTAGAAATAATCAGAAAACAAGAATCAGAAGTCAAATTTTACTAATAGAAAATGTGAGGGAAGAAAAATCAGTATCTCCTATGAAGAATATTATAAATAAACCAACTATGAAAGGAAGAAATAATGAAGTTGACAATGTCACTCTAAGAGGAATAGCAGATAACATATCTGGTTATAAAACACCAAAATAAAATGTATTTTTGTTCAGGGTTTGCCTACAAAAGAGAAAATCAAAGTGAGCAAAATTGAAAGATACTTTACATTGAATGATGCACAAACTACCTAATAATCATACTTTCAGGGGTAAATCTATGCCACCCAAAGTGAAAACTTATTATTGAAGCACTGGTCCAGAGAGTTACAGGGTAGCAGTCTCTGAAATCTCAAACACATTCCAGTGCCAAGAAAATTTCAAGCTATTTTAACAACAGTGGTGCTGCAGCTAGTGATTTTTACTCCTCTACTTCATTAATAAACCAGGCTTTTCTTTGCTTAAGCAGCTATTACATAGTATGTCTTAAAAATGCATTGTTGAACAAAAGAATTCTAGTCTTGAGTGAACTGGCTGAAAGTCTTATATTTTAAAAAACAGTCTGTGAATTTTACCTTATATGTAATTATCAATGCTGAATTCTCCAAACTATGATCAGAATCTCAATAAAGAGTTTCTATGATATGTGTTTATCTTCTTTGTACTAGAATTATTTTTTCTCTTGTATTTTACTGCTTAGAATTAATCAAAAGATTGATGAGCAAAGTCCAGACAATAACTGAAGATATTAATTATAAAAGAGCTTAAGGAAGTAAAATTTTACTGATATGTGTCTGAGTCAACGGTAACAGCTTATAAGTGAAGGACATACATCATATACCCATCCTTCATAGTTAATATACATTAATGAATGTTTAATGAGTTAATGATATCCACTGTGTCAGAATATCTGAAATTTTTTTTCTCCTTTGAGATATGATCATTTCCTCCAGCATTCCAGATGCTATTCCTCAGTCCAGGTTGTACTCCTGGAAAGACGTTCCAATTACCTAAATTCATGGTAATTTTAGTTTGCTTGGGTTTTTTGTTTTTTTTTTTTTTTGTATTTTCACAGCCCTTATTGATTACATGCTGTTCTCTAATGGTTTTGTGAATATCAACCTTCTTTTGTCAATATAATTCAAATTTCTCAAGAGCATAGTAAAATCAGCATACTTTTTAATATCCCATAGAGGTTGGAACATAGAAGTAATTAATGAAAACAAATTGATTGAAAAAATTCACCAAAATGTGCATTTTCTTTTCTCCATTGCTAAACTAGATATATGTAGAAGGAATGTTGTGAAGTATTTTTATTCTTGTGGTGCTACTGGTAAAGAACCACATGCCAATGTGGGAGACAGATAAGAGATGCGGGTTTAATCCCTGGGTCATGAAGATGCCCTGAAGGAGGGCAGGGCAACCTACTCCAGTATTCTTGCCTGGAGAATCCCATGGACAGAGGAACCTGGTGGGCTACAGTCCATAGCATCACAAAGAGTCAGACACGACTGAAGTTACTTAGCAAGCATGCATGCACCAGAAGAGAACCTTCAAATTTCCAGCCTCAGCCTTCTCACTATAGTTGGTTCAGTACTCATGGTGAATTCTCACTAGATCTCTTGTGGTATCAATATTATTATTTTGCTGTCTCTAGTGTCCAATCTACCAGTAATGATGGTATTAATAATTTAACACATCTAATATTATCCATTTTTCCAATGCTGTCTTTACACAAACACCTCTAATATTTGTCCATCAAAAAGTGAGCATGCATAGGATAATTAAATTAAATATATTTTAGCATAAAGTATAAAAACATTAATAAAACTTCACTATAACACAGCTCATTATGACATGCAGATCATATCATAAAACATTATCCCTTGAAATATCAAAATCACATCAAATAACATTATTAAAGACAAAGAATTTACAAGGTAAATTGCTTATCTTTAAAAAATATATAAAGTATTAAGAAAACAATAAGACTGAGGTTATGAAAGTTCTGTTCATTGGAGCCCTAATCTAGAAAATATTAGTAAGAGTGCTTTGAAAATGGGATGTTTACATAAGACTGGGAAATGTTGAACATAGATTTCTCTCCTGTGGATTCATTTAGTATGTTAGAGTATTGAAGTTCCTGAGATGTTACACAGAAAGGACACTACTCTGAAAATGCTTTAAGTACAAAATACAAGTTTCAAATTTATTCAAGCACAAAGGAATATTTCCATGGAAAACCTATTAACTCTTGGAGGTGATTTGAGGGACATGAGCTGGGGAAATGCTGAGGTAGAGAAAATGGATTTGTACTAGAAATCAAAGAGAGCTTATTTCTGATCTTAGCTAGGTAGCTCTAGAGCTTGGGAATTCACACAGTTATGGAAGGATGTATCATACACATTTAGTTCCAATTAAAATAGACATTTAAATGTATTCCTCCATGAATAAAAAATATAGTACTTATATTTCCATTTAGATGTTTTTAGTTTCAATAACAGCAAACCCAATTCAAACACGTCTTGATGCTTGAGCCATGACGACAGTATTATTACCAAGTCAGGCCACATATTTTTTCCATTGTCTTTACACTGTCTTCTACTTTGACTCCTCCTGCATAGAATTCCTCTTAAGGTATCAAAATACTTTCTCTAGGATACTTGTCTGCATAAGTTCTCTTTCATATTCTACAGAGGGACAAGAGTCTCTTTCTCCCAAAATGTTCAGCAAATTCTGAGATGTACTCCAATTAGATTAAATCACATGTGTTTCACTTACTCATCACATTGACCAGACACTGAAATGCACCAATAGGGTGATAGGGTTCATCTTAGGTCACATGCTCCAATCCTGAAAGCAGGAATGGACTTAGCTTCTCTCAAGTGATAAAGGTCTTTTAGTCACAGATAAGGATTTTGAAGAGTAAAAAATATGACGTAGATACACATGCAGGAACAAAACTTATCTTCTTCATTCAAGGAGAATACAAAGATGAAAATAACAGATTTATAAAATCATAAACACTTTCAAAGTGAAGGGTAGAGGAAGTGAAAACAACCAAAGTGATTTCAGCACAATAGTTAAAATATGTATGGTGTATTAGAAAGCAGAGACATTACCTTGTCAACAAAGGTCCATATAGTTAAAGCTATGTTTTTTCCAGTAGTCATGGTATGGATATGAGCGTTGGACCATAAAAAGAGCTGAGCAACGAAGAACTGATAGTTTTGAACTGTGGTGTTGGAGAAGACTCTTGAGAGTCCCTTGGACTGCAAGGAGATCAAACCAGTCAATCCTAAAGCAAATCAATCCTGATTATTCACTGGAAGGACCTATGCTGAAGTTGAAGCTCCAATACTTTGGCCACCTGATGTGAAGAGCTGACTCACTGGAAAAGACCCTGATGCTGGGAAAAATTGAAGGTGGAAGGAGAAGGGGATAACAGAGAATGAGATGGTTGGATGGCATCACTGACTCAATGGACATGAGTTTGAGCAAGCTCCAGGAGATGGTGAGGGACAGGGAAGCCTGGCGTGCTACAGTCCATGGGGTCACAAAGAGTCGGACACACCTGAGCAAATGAACAACGAGAATAACATGGTTCATATAGAGTAGCCATTGCTATCTAGCGATGCCTTTTAAAATAAGTAATCCTTCCTCTGTAAATTAATCAAACAACTTTTTTGTAAGAAATTTAATCTGTGTTTCTGGAAGATATCAAAATACCTATTGAACTTGGGTAGCTACTGATTTTCGTCAAAAATTCATTTAGGGACACAATTTCAGAAAGTGAATCATACCAAGACCAAATGAAATCACACATTATCAACTACTTTTTTCACCTGTTTAAGAAAATACATTTTTTATTTTGCCAAAAAATTTTAGTGCATTTACTCAGATTATGGATAGCTATTTAAAGCTCTCAATCAAGAAAGCATTACCTCTTATCAATGACTGATTAAATTTTAATGATTAGGAAAATGTTTATTTTACTTGAATTTAAATAGGACAACACGTTTATATATATATTGGTACTATACAGAAAATAGCAATTAAATAATTTTGTAAGTTAAATGTGATTTTTGTTTAAAATAAAATGAAAATAACAAAGTGTGCTTACTTACGTAATTTGTTATATTTGCCTAAAGAAGTCAATATTATGAAGTTCAGGAAACTATGAAGTGCTTTGCTAATACCTTTAAAACCAAAAACATAAGAGCCTCCTTCCCCTTGCCTTATTAGCAAGGCAGAAGCCTAGAGACAATTCCAAGCAGGGGTGAGGGCCAGGTTTAAAAGAAATGAGCCAGGAGAAAAAAAATTCAGTGTCAATCTCAAAGAAAGTGCTCTGCACATTCGGTGTTAAGTCCCCAACACCTTCCAGTCAGACTGCAGACTTGTATCCCTCTTGTTAGAAGTTCTCAAGCAACTGCTACACTGAAACCTATACTCACCTAATGCATTTTTTTTTAATTTTTGTTTCATTTTTGCTTTTTTGTCTTCCTGAATCCAAAGAATCATGAGAGAATCTTTGCTTTAAATCAGCAGTCCCCAAACTTTTTGGCACCAGGGACTGGTTTCCACAGACAGGGTGGGGGAGATGTTTTTGAGATGATTCAAGCACATTACATTTATTATATAGCACTATATATATAAATATAGCACTAAATATAGCACTATATTTCTATTATTATTCCTTTAGCTCCCCCTCCTAATGCCTAATCATCTGACATGAGGTCATGGAGGTTGGAAATCCTATTCTAAAAGTTCTAGTCCTCCTTATTCTTTGCTCTCTTTATAACTCAGCTCTGTTATGTGCCAGTCTTGGTAAAGGTTTCTTCCAGACTAAGTATCTCAATGACATCTATCAAAAAGAGCATGTTAGAAGACATTTATATTCTGTCAACCGCAAAAGATATACTTACCTTCAATGTGCTGTATTTACATGATGGCGCGTTAGTGAAGTGCAAGTTGTTCAGTCGTGTCCAACTCTTTGTCACCTCATGAACCGTAGTCCATGGAATTCTCCAGGCTAGAATACTGGAGTGGGTAGACTTCCAGGGGATCTTCCCAACCCAGGAGTCGAACCCAGGTCTCCCACATTGCTGGAAGATTTTCTACCAGCTGAACCAGAAGGGAAGCCCGATGGTGGGTTGGGGTGACACATTTTACATTTAACCTAACAAACAATTTGCTGAACATACACTCAGCACTATGCTAAGTGTAATGGGGTCAGTGAAGGAGTGAAAATGCAGTTTTCAAGGAATCTGCATCATAGGGTAACATGCTACAAAGTGAAAATATAGTAAAAAATATGAACATTACAAATGCTAAATTGTGCCGTTTGGGAGAACTATAGGCATACTTGGGGACAGCAGTGATGAAAAATTTCAGAAGAAGAAAAACACCAACTTTATCTCAGTATGTGCAGTTGCAACATGATAATTTCCCTGCTATTGTCTTTCCTTACCCCTTTGACCTCTGATTTTTCATTGCCTACATAACTTTTAGCAAAACAACAGACACATAGAAGATCCCCAATTAATGACTATGGCATAGATATTGAATATGAGCATCAATTGTGTGTGTCTGTCAGAGGGTTAGAAGTTTCCTTATCAACAAAATGATTGTTCATTTTCCCATCTCTTCAGTAGTCAATGAAATGGAGTGGTGGCTATGACATTCTTCTCATTCTGTACTCTGACAACACTTGTGAAATACCCCACCAGTTTTCCTCCAATCTTGAATGCAATTTCAATAATAAACTTCATAAGAACCAATAATTAATTAGGAAGCTGGTAGAAACATTATATATTTAGAAAAAATGCAGCTTAACTTCAGTTAGAAATTCTATATTAATACTACCCATCTTCAGAGAAATATTTCTCTACTTGGAAGATTCTGGACATCATTAAATTGTAGACCCTGTTTCACTTTGGCAGAATGAAAATAGGACAAAAAGATATTTTCTTCAGCAGAAGAAAATGACATACATGCTTTCCTTGCTGCTACTGTGATGGAAATGTGTCTAGAATCCCTCCTGTGTACTTACTTTAACATATTTCAATGTTATACAGAATCACATGATCCATTGACATTATATAAACTCATAGCATTTGCACATATGAGCAAGGTTTAAAAAAATGACTAATATAAATCAATGGAGAATGATTGGACAATAACACAACAAGCAAACTAGTCATTTACATTCCTCAAAATGGTTCCCAGTGAATTATTGATCATTAACTGTTCTTTGCAGTTTAAGTGAAATATTACAGTAAATATCTTCTTTCCAGGAAAAATCAATTTTCCTTTACTAACATATTTTATTATAAAACGAGCAATAGTTCATGATGTGTGAATGAAAAATCTCCTATCATCTTCACTGTGCCTTCTTTCTACATATGAAAGTAGTTTGCATGAAAATAAGATGATACTAAAATTGTCATACATCATAATTTTTATGAGTGTTATTTGGTTCTTAGATTTAGCAACAATAAGCAGAAAGACATATATGTAATTTTCCACACCTCTTTAGCACAGAATTGTACTGTTCTTGAACTTAGTTGCTCATGTTATTGGGATTTTAAATTTTTGTTTAGCTAATTCATGCTTCAAAATCTCCATTTATAAAAATTTGCTTTATAGAAAGAATATGGCTGTTGATTCATCCTTCTAAACTCAGCTTTCAGAATTGCACACATATTAAAATTCAGTTTGAGGAGTTATATGATCAGGGGCTCTATTTCCTTTTTGTTCTTACATCACCTTTTCTGATAGATCTGAGGGTTTCATTGCCTGACGTTAGTACCAAACAAAACTGACTACAAAATTGGAAATGAGAAGGTCACAGTTTGTGCTGTACTCTTCTACATGGTTAGATGCCTTTCTTTTGTCATTTGTGATGTTTTTCCTCATATAATCTTCAGAGCTCCAACAAGCTAACTTTAACATCTGCTGATACTTTAGAAGCAGCTTTGTGTGGAGCTTTTTCCCTAATACTGGATGATCAAGGCATTTATTTTCTTTACAGTATTAAAAAAAAAAACTTTTTTGTTACAAGTTTGACAAGTTTGGACAAAAGTTAGTCATCAGTGACCAAGTTTTTTATAGTTTTTGATTATATTATATCTATCTTTCACCAGAAAGAAGTTTTATAAATTTTCACCCCAGCTATTAATATAGAAATCTAGTAACTGTCTAGGACAAACAGCAATAATAACTAATATTCATATAAATGCATGCAACTTACAAGTATTTTCATATTCCATATTTTGGATGGAAACAATTATCACCAATATTTCGGTGCTATAGATATTATTATTATCTGTGTTTTATGTACAAGAAAGCTAAAACTCAGAAAAAAAACAGACCAAGTCCACAAAACTATTAAATCAGAAAGGTGAGAAACAATCCAAAGTTTTTTGATTCCAAGTTTTTAACTCTTTCCAATTCAACAATAGGCCTTTCTAGAAGTCAGTTTACCCATGTAAAACACCTTTCTTACAATGCATTAAATCCCCATCGGTGGTTCATTATGTTAACACTGTTAAGTGTCTATGAATATGTGCTGGATTTATATCCACAATCTATAAAATGGACAGAAAATAATTAGTTAATGAAGGAAACTTCTAAATGCAATCATAAATACAACAACAAAAGCACTTATTTTAAGAATGGGAGCCCTAGTTACAGACCATGAGGGTTCTCAATCGTGAAGATATTGAATGTCATTTGACCTAATATTTTCATAGAAAAACATTCTTGGAGACTATTGTACTAAGTGAAGAAAATCAGACAGAGAAATACAAATATACAATATTACTTATTTATGGAATTTTTACAAAATAATACAAATGAACTTATTTACAAAACAGAAGTAGATTCACAGATAGAAAACAAACTTATGTTTACATAAGGGGAAGGGGGAAAGGGAAAAATGAGGAGTATGACTAATAGATATGGGCTTCCTAGGAGAGGCTAGTGGTAAAGAATCCACCTGCCAATGCAGGAGATATAAGAGACACAAGTTCAATCCCTGGGTTGGGAAGGTCCTCTGGAGGAGGGCGTGGCAACCCACTCCAATGTTCTTGCTTGGAGAATCCCGTGGACAGAGGAGCCTGGTGGGCTATGGTCCATAGGGTCACTAAGAGTCAGATACGACTGAAGTGACTTAGCATGCACATGATTAACAGATACATACTACCATACATAAAGTATATAAACAACAAGGATTTACTGTATAGCATAAGGAAATATACTCAATATCTTGCAATAACCTCTCATGGAAAAGAATCAGGGAAAAAATATATACATACCCAAATATGTACAATACGTACATATAAAAGACTCATTTTGCTCTACACATGAAATATTGTAAATCAACTATGCTTGAATAAAAAAATACAGACAAAAAAAAATTCTTGGCTATGACCCAACAAAAATCAGGAAGTCTCTCACTGATTTATTCAGTCTTTACCGATATTTTTCTGCTCTGAATAAGAGGTTAAGGCCTAATTTAACAGCCAACTAGATGTGGTCTGATTTCTCACTTATAATTCGTAAGCGGAGAAGGCAATGGCACCCCACTCCAGTACTCTTGCCTGGAAAATCCCATGGATGGAGAAGCCTGGTAAGCTACAGTCCATGGGGTCTCTAAGAGTCGGACACAACTAAGCGACTTCACTTTCACTTTTCACTTTCATACATTGGAGAAGGAAATGTCAACCCACTCCAGTACTCTTGCCTGGAGAATCCCAGGGATGGCAGAGCCTGGTGGGCTGCCGTCTATGGGGTCGCACAGAGTCGGACACGACTGAAGCGACTTAGCAGTAGCAGTAGCAGCAATTCGTAAGCACCTCATCTTCTAAGTAGATTTTAGGTATCTTGGGAGAAGACATCTCTACAAACTCTCCGTTTGAACTCTGAAGATATTTAGCATAGGCCCTTGTACATATTAGGGGCTGAGTAAATATTTATACTTTATTAGACTACAGTAGAAAATTTTTCTTTAATGATATTTAATGATAAAGAATGACAATGATATTCTTTATCATGAGTTGTTAAAATCAGACTCACTAATTTCTATTTTTCTGTCATTCAATTCATGGCTGCCTATACTCTGTAAACATATGTTGTGCATTCTATGATAAAATATTTCGTACATAAAATCTTATTAATATGGAATTATAACAACATAAACTTTTTTCTCTACTTGCACGAGAAATCAGTCTCATAATGAAAATGCATATCTGGTACATTTGCAGAGAAAATGCTGCAACAAATCTCTTGTGGAACAAATAGGGAATTTACTTTCATATGGGAGTCTGAAAGTGGTTGTATTCAAAAGAATGATGCCAGAGAAAGTGAGTCTGCTCTTCCTTCATTGCTAATTGTTAAACTGAATCAATTAGGATGTTTATTGTTGCAAGTTATGGAACACACGACTCAAACTGCCCTAAGAAATAAACTAGTTTTTCTACATTGCTGAGAGATCCAGAAATAGCATGAGTTCCAAGTATGGTTTATTTCAGGCTCCTGCTCCTTTCTCATGTAATTCTCTTGCCTCTGCCCTACTCTGAATATAGATTCATTCTCAAGTGACTTGCCACGGTTCACACTAACAGTGGGGGCAGAAGAGCACAAACACAGATGTTGTAAGTATAGATCTCTTTCCAATCTATTATATTGGATATAGGAGCATGCATAACAAAGAAAGATTTGAAACATACACTGTAAAATATTTATGATTAGGAAGACAGACCAAGAACATAAAAATAATAAATGAAGAATGAATCACTGGTGTATCACTCTTCTCTGATTATATAATTAAACTTCATTATGTAGTTTTGCACTTAGGAGCAAGGAATTGGAGACAAATGAATATCAGCCCTTTGATTTAATACAAGGCTGAGGAGTGAGGAAGGAAAAAAGAGAAGGTAGCTACCTAGCTACATTTTTGATTGGAGTTTTTTATACTGGGAATATCTCATCAGGTGCTCTCTCTGATTACAGGTATACACACAAGAAAAAAAATGGTTTAAATCAAGGCAAGAAAACTTCCTTTTGACAAACTTCTCCCATGTTCAGGAAACAGAAATACCTCAATCTTTCCAGTATCAGAGTCTTTTCCAAGGAGTCAGTTCTTTGCATCAGGTGACCAAAGTATTGAAGCTTCAGTTGGTCCTTCCAATAAATATTCAAGGTTGATTTCTTTTAGGAGTCACTGGTTTGATTTCCTTGCTGCCTGGGGGACTCTCAAGATCTTCTCAAGAACTACAATTCAAAAGCATCAATTCTTTGGTGCTCAGCCTGCTTTATGAACCAACTCTCACATCCACACATGACTACTGGAAAAACCATAGCTTTGACTATACAGATCTTAGTCAACAAAGTGATGTATCTGCTTTTTAATATGCTGTCTAGGTTTGTCATAGCTTCTTTTCCGAGGAGGAAGTGTCTTTTAATTTCATGACTGCACTCACCACAGTGATTTTGGAGCCCAAGAAAAGAAAATCTGTCACTGTTTCCACCTTTCCCCCATCTATCTGCCATGAAGTGATGGGACTCGATGCCATGATCTTAGTTTTTTGAATATTGAGTTTCATGTCAGCTTTTTCACTCTCCTCTTTCACCCTCATCAAGAGACTCATTAGTTCCTCTTTGATTTTTGCCATTACAGTGGTATCATCTGCATATTTGAGGTTGTTGATGTTTCTCCTAGCAACGTTGATTCCAGCTTGTGTTTCATCCATCCCAGCATTTTGCATGGACTCTGCATATAAGTTAAGTAAGCAAGGTGACTTGAAATCCTTGAATATAAAACTATTGTCCCCAATATTCCATTGAAACTTCGAAAAACAAGGTCAACAATGGTCTATGTTGTTAATTCCAATGGCCAATTTTAGTTATTCTACTTGCTGTATCAGTAGCATGGGCTTCCCTGGTGGCTCAGATGATAAAGAATCCACCTGCAATTCAGGAGACTTGGGTGTTATCTATGAGGTTGGGAAGATGCCCTGGAGGAGAGCATGGCAACCCATTCCAGTATTCTTGCCTGGAGAATCCTCATGGACAAAGGGGCCTGGTGAGCTACAAGACCATGGGTCACAAAGAGTTGGACACGACTGAGCAGGTGATTTCCATAATCTTCCTTATTGTTGGCTATGATATCTGTTTGATTACTACCACTACTCTGGTATAAAAAAGTAGGTAATGGTCTGTTTTAAGTTGAAAAGCTATATCAATGCAGCCATACATATATTTATTGTTGCTGTTGCCAAGTTGTGTCCAAATCTTTGTGAACCCATGAATGGCAGCACTTCAGTGTTCTCTGTCCTTCACTATATCCTGGAGTTTGCTCAAACTCATGTCCATTAAGTTGGTGATGCTATCCCACCATCTTATCCTCTGCCCCCCACCCTTCTTCTGGCTTTCAGTCTTTCCCAGCATCATGGTATTTTCCAATGAGTCAGCTCTTCACATCAGTGTGCCAAAGTATTAGAGCTTCAGCTTCAGCATCAGTCCTTCCAGTGACTATACAGGGTTGATTTCCTTTAGGATTGACTGGTTTGATTCTCCTTGCTGTCCAAGGGACTCTCAAGAGTCTTCTCCAACACCACAGATCAAAAGCATCAGTCCTTTGGTGCTTAGCCTTTTTTATGGTCCGACTCTCACATCCGTACACAACTACTGAAAAAAACCATAGCTTTGACTATATGGACCTTTGTTGGCAAAGTGATGTCTTTTTAATATGCTGTCTAGGTTCGTCAAATTTTTCCTTCCAAGGAGCAAGTGTCTACATGGCAGCAGTCACCATTTGCAGTGATTTGGAGTCCAAGAAAATAAAGTCTTTCACTGTTTCCATTTTTCCCCTTCTATTTGCCATGAAGTGATGGGACTGGATGCCATGATCTTAGTTTTACGAATGTAGGGTTTTAAGCCATCTTTTTCACTCTCCTCTTTCACCTTCATCAAGAAGCTCTTTAGTTCCTCTTCACTTTCTGCCATTAGAGTAGTATCATCTGCATATCTGAGGTTGTTGATGTTTCTCCCACCTATCTTGATTCCAGCTTGTAACTTATCCAGCCTGTCATTTCTCATAATGTGCTCAGCATATAGGTTAAATAAACAGGGTGACAGCAGGACAGCCCTGTTGTACTCATTTCTCAATCTTGAACCAATCAGTTTTTCCATACAGGGTTCAAGTTGTTGTTTCTTGACCTGCATACAGGTTTTTCAGGGGATAGGTAAGATGGTCTGGTATTCCCATCTCTTTAAGAGCTTTCCACAGTCTAATGTATATCACTGTTTAAAAATTATTTGGAAAAATCTAGTTATTTCCAGACATTAAAACATGTCAGTGAATATAAACCCAAAAAACTATGTATTAATACCTTATTATACATTACAATAGAATAGATAGTTATTCTTGGTAGATAATTACAGACTTTAATAAGCTTCTTAGCTTTATTTCTCTAACACAGTTTTTCAGAAGAATATATTTTTAAATATGATCTTAATGATCTTAATGGTCTCAATGATCATAAAATCATCTGGAATCTACTTCACAGTTGAAACTTATGACTAAAAATTTTGAAATTGCTATCAAGTTGAGTTTTGTGTCAGCTCAGGTCCTCATGGAATAAAATGCTAGGATAAATTCATACATGCAAGAGATTCATGGAGGATAAAGGGAAAAAAGACCAGGAGTAGGGAGTAGGGACAGGCCCTAGCACATTATGCAGGTCTCGCACCTGTGAAAGGAGAGCTCAAAAGAAGAAAAATAGTGTAGAAAGAGTACAGATCTGGTAAAGTCTAGACCAGGCTTCTGGAAAGCCTCCAGTCAAAAACTGCATTGCATGGAAAGCACCCAGCTTTAGCATCACTAGTAGGCTCAGTTATGAGCTGGTGTCTTAGTCTGATCCTGCTGTTATAATATAATATTACAAATTGGGTGACTTAAATAATGAGCATTTGTTTCTCACAGTTCTGAAAGTCCAAGATTGATGTGCCAGCCAACTTGATTTGTACTGAGAATTCTCTTCTTGGGTTGCAGACACCCACTATTTTGCTTTTCCCCCACATGGCAAAGGAAGAGAAAAACTAACCTCTCTGGTATTTCTTTTTATAAGGACCCTAATCCTATTGGACTGGGGCCTCACCCTCAACACCTCATTTAGCCTTAATTACTTCCTTATAGTCCCAAGCTCAAAATTCAATCACACTTTGAGGACTAGAGCTTCAAAATAGGGACTTAGAGAGCATAATTCAACACATAGCATATGGATTGATCTCAGAGAGAATATGCCTCAGTATGAATGCCACACCAGATCACTAAGTGTGGCAGTTGGAGGCTGTGAGACAGCTATACTCCGTGCAGAGGTCTCTCTTAAAGGAAGACATGAGCAGCCACAGTGCTTCCCTATGTAAATGTTGAAGCACATGTCCATAGGCAGCCAATATGCTCAATGGAAAAGATTCTAAGTGCAACTTTTATATTAAAATGTATTAATATTTTACCCACAGTTGATTTTATTTGCATCTATTAAGAGTAACTTTCTTTAACAAATATATTTTACAGGACAAACATGTCAAATAAATTATATTTTATCAAAATTGAATTCACAAAATCATAAACTCTTTCAGTTTTATTTATTATATTTTATTTATCTAATGACACAGAATATGACCCAATACATAGGAATGGACTTTGGACTGGCTGAATCATGGATCTGGTAAGGGACACTTTAAGGAAATTTCACCTCACTTAATCTTGTATGAAAAGTGAAGGGTTTTTTGGCAACAATTATTTTCCCCTAAAGAGCAAGTACATGTGAGCCCATTGTCATGGAACAGTCAGGAGTTAATGTCAGGAAGATTAAAAGGAAAAAACAAAACAAAAACACCAAAAGAAAGAGACTTTCCACATTCTCTCTCCTGAACAAGAGGGATTATGCACAACTGCTTATATCTGTAGGAAACTATGACAAGTTGATCCTTTCTGAGAGTGTTCTGTGTTGCTACCCTACATTATTAGCCATATCCATAAATTTCTATAACCTTCTGTAAAAATATTTCTCACTATGTCTTCTTGACTCCATAATGCCGTTTAGCATTCTACTGTAACAATTGAAAATGATCAAAAGAAACTAATGTTTCTTCCTTCCATCTTCCAAAACATACTTAATTTACTATTTAGAAAATAAATACACTAAAACATAACAAAGTTAAAATAAGAAATCTTTAAATAAGAAAATTTTAAAAAGAATTTTAAAACAAAATATTATAAATATATAATTGAGAAATGGTACACAACATACAGCATTATTCTTAGAAGCAGGTATCAAATTTGACTTAATCAAGTAGCAATTCAAAAACTTACCAAGGCAAAAGTTACACTGGATAAAGTAAAAAAAGCAAGGAAGATTTTTTTCAAGTTATTGCAATAGGGGAGAGAGACTGAACTCATCTCTGCTGAAACAAAAAGTGGGAGAGTGTTTAAGGGCTGTAATGATCTAGTGGAAAGAACCGGAGGACATTCGGGTACAAATTGAGCAAGGGGATGTGTGGAGAACATTGAATTATTCCTGAGTCTGCAAATGTTTTCTCTGTGATTAGGCCATCTGTGTTTGCTAATTGGCTTAGAAATTAGGCTCCAACCTCCTACGGAGACTGGAAGATAGAGATGTTATTTCTTTATGTTTACAATTTAAAGAGATGATTTTCAGGTCCCTGAAAAAAAGACATTTCCTGGGCTGTAAAACTGGCAGGAAGCTGGGAAAAAGTTACATACATTTCAAAGGGGCAGAGAAAGAATTTACAATTGCAAGTTTTCTAAAGTAAGTGCTCCAAGAAAAGAAAGGTCGGGGCCTAGAGTCAGGAAGAAGTCTGTCTGAAGTTTTGTCAGGGTGAGGGGAATCTTCAGACCCTCTTACGGGGTCAGAAGATAGGATACTTCATTATATTTTTTCACTAAACTCTTACTGTTAGAAAAAAGGAAAATAGGTATTTCCAAAACTGAAATAGAATCAGGGATACATTCCTGAAATTCTTTTTATACATTAAAAAATAGTAAGAAAATACAGTCATCTTCACAACATGTTTATAGTAATCACCATAGTTGCATAGGGATTTTTCTTCAGTGTGTAGGTGAAAGAAATAAAACTAAAATACAAGTTATTAATTAAACATGACAAGGAGGGGGCATAGATAATGACACAGTGTTTAGATTTTTAGATGATTTGCTCTAATTGTTAGGGAAAGCACACTGACTGAAACCGCCCACCCTGGCCAGGCACCATAGTAACCATTTGCATGAGTTGTTTTATGACAGGAGGTCCTGGTAAGGAACATGGAACTAATAAGCTACCACTAACCAGAAGAGTTTGGGAAAGATCAAAAGGAGACACCACATGGTTGACCACCTCCCAGAATCCTCCTCTCTGGCATCCATCTTAGCTGAACAAGGCGTGCACCACCAGGAAGGACTCTGAGTCAGAATGATTGGCTAAAGACAACCCGGAAACTAATTCCATCACCATAAAACCCAAGCCTGCCAGCCACGTGGCAGAGCTGTTCTCCTAGGTTCCCTTACCCTACTGCTCTCCACCCGGGTGCCCTTTCCTAATAAAATCTCTTGCTTTGTGAGCACATGTGTCTCCTCGGACAATTGATTTCTGATTGTTAGACAAGAGCCCAGTTTCAGGCCCTGGAAGGGGATCCCCCTTCCTGCAACATAATCAGAAGACAGACTTTAAAAAATGAATAGATTGCATGTCACAGAAGCAACCTCTGTGTTTCTTAAGGAATTTAGAAGCAGCAATGTTTGCAATTGTACTTGATGACTCCCAGTTAATGATTCCTAGTTCCCTGCTAAGGCCTGAGGAGGGAGAAGGACTACTACTTCCTTATGATACTGAGAAACACCAAAATTACATGAGTCCACAAGGAAATCTATCTCATCATTGCATGGAGGTTATATGTACATGCAATGTCTGCTCTGCACTAAATATATCATATAAGCATTGCATCATTTATTTCTCTTAAAAACTCTTTTGGAATGTCTTTAATTTCTATAAATATTTTAAATACATTGCAATTTCTTTAGAAGTATAAACATATTTTTAGTACTTTCTTGTAGATACCCCAAAGGGCTGGCAACAATAAGTCACTTGACTTAATTAGTATCCAGTTAATCTTTAAATAATATAGAGGTTAGTAATGCCAACTCACTCCATCCAGTAGAAATTCCATGCCTAACTTTACAGTATGCACATACTCTATACCCATGGCTCTGCATATGCATTCAACCAACTCTGGATGGTGCAGTACTGTAGTATGTACTTACTGGGGGGAAAAATTCATGTATAAGTGGATCTACATAGTCCAAAGTCCTGTTGTTCAAGGGTTGATTGTACTACTGAGCCATCAGCAAGTGGTAAACTTGGATTTGAACCCAGATCTGTCAGACTCTAAATCTGCTTGATTCTTTTCACTATACTGGATTAATCATCCAGTGATTGACAGGGGTCCTAAAATCATATAATTTTAGAGAAAAGCATATAATAATACAGTTGACCTCTGTATCTGCAGAAGTAGAATTCACGGATTCAGATGCTGACTACACATTTTATATAAGAGATTTAAGCATCTCTGAATTTTGGTATCTGTAGGTGTCCTAGAACCAATCCACCACGGATTTCAAGGGATGACTGTATCAATATGCAATGTTGGTTTTGTATAAGATAGAGGCAGGACTGTAAGAAATATTTAATTTTTCTTCTCATTCAACAATAAGAAAAACAATAGCACAAGTGCTCTGCTATATAGCAATTGACATTGGGCCTCAGTGTTAGGATGCAATAGGGAATGGTGGGGACTGTGGTGAACTACAGGGAAAGTGACCTCAACCAGCCAATAATCACAATGTTTGAAGAAAGATCCACTGGTATGAACTTTTCTGATATTATTTTGAGGGAACTCAATTATTCACATGTGAGTAAATTCCTCCAGTTATAATTAGGAATAAAATAAAAATATGATGTAGGCCAACATTGTATGAGTCAAATAGAATACATCTGTGTACCATCTGGGGTCCTCCAGGAGCCAGTTTTCAACCTCTGATAGGAAAACACACTCAGTATTGCACTTAGATTTGTTAAGGGCAGTTCAGGAAGCAAAGAGAGGAAGGAATGAAATAAATCACTAAAACATTTCAAAATGAATGTATTCCTCTTCCTCTTCTTCCAGTTATTCAACAAACATGATGTAAAGCATGAAGTTTAATACCTTTAAGGAGAAGATAGACCCTGTTCAATAGACTGTCTAATAAATCAGGAATATTTATGTCCTACTTAGTCACATTTTAAAAACATATCCTCCATTCTAGGAAGTAAAGCTAAATAAATTATATTGTAGTAGGATTGTTCTATGTCATTAAATATTTTAGAAGTTTTATTTAGAATAATTCAAAATTGTATAATGTTCTATATAACATAACAGTTCCAAGTGGACTTTAAAAAGACATGAATATCTTTCTCAGGCTGATTGTGCTATATTAATTTATGTATATTAATGCAAAGTAACTAAACATGAACACCTGCACACACTATAGGGTCTCTTTCCAATAAATTCTAAGCATTTATTGCCTTAATAGTCATATGGTACTACAAATGTGCTACTTTTGACATTATATTACATTTTGTTGTAGGCATGACTTATTGGCACTACTAGCTTGAGTCTCCATGATAGTAAAGAGAATTCAGCCCAAATCTGCCTAATTCCAATACTTATCCAACTATATCATGTTGCCTCATTCTTTTGCATCACTTATAAATCCATGTCTGACACACAGTAGATAATAAGTACCAAATGACTACATACATACATAATATAAAAGTGTGTCTTAGCATGGAGCGAATGGGAGGTTCATATCAATGGAGAAGGATTTACAGTAGACTGAAGTGCATATAGACTTGTAGCCCAATTTCTAAAATTTAAGGTTATGAATACCTGTCTGGTTATCTATGAGATAAATAAACCAAGACAATTTACTTATCATGGGTAACCTCTTAAGATTATGGTAGAATCATGGAAAATGTCACTTTTTAGGATGCTAGTCTTCTTTGCCCTTTCTGTGTTGGTCTTTTTTGTTCCTGATGACATGTTATTTATTATTAAGCAATGCCTGTAGTATTACTTATGAGCTCACAGCATGAATTACTGCTAAGCCTAGTAAAGTCTTCTGTTGAATATTAATTAAAAACATGTGGCATCACCAGGTTAAAATGGAATGTGCAAAATTTAAGCACCAAACCCCTCCAGGTCCACAATCTTGTCCCTTATAATATTCTTCCTTTGATCAAATTTCTAATGCAAGCATGAAAGCTTCAGATTCAGAATTTCATGTAGCATTTATAGAATTCATATCTGTACATGCAGTACTAAGTACAGAGGATAGAACAGACTAAGAGACATTTACTTCTCTATAAGGAAATTCATCATAGAAGCATGTATAGAATAAAAATGAGATTTCTAAACCTTTATAAGTTTATATAGCCCAAATCTCTGATCTCTGAAGCCCTGGGACCCTTGGGATGAATCAGCAATCAAGCTGCAAACATAATTATAGATCAATGGACTTGTTTTCCATGGAACTGTTACATGACCTGGTTCATTGTGGTGCACAATACATTTGTTGAATAGAAAGAAAGAAGGAAGGCAGAGGGAAGTCAAGGAAGCAGAATGGAAGTAATTGAAGAAGGGAGGAGGATGAAAATGGGAAGAAAGAGGAAAGGAAGGAAATGTACATATAAAAATTGCTTGGATCAATCACTACAAAACATGCTTTTTATAATAGTGATTTGTAAATGTAAGTTCATAAATAAAATTAGTTTAATATATAAGATATATGCTACCCTATGAAGAGTTTAAGAATAAGAAACAAATGTAGATAAGATCATGACATAACATAAAGTAAATCATGAAAGAATGATTCTCTATCACTAGCACCACCATGGTCCACACTCTGCCTTTCAAGCACAAACTCTGGAGTAGGCTCTGTATTGTTACCAGTCTTTGAGTTTATAGGTTACCTACAATATACACTAGAGTTCTGGGCTACAAAGAATAGGTAAAATGTGTGTCCTACAGTTTCAATTCTTTGAGAAAACATTTACTTTGTGGTTGAAAAAACTCTCAAGTTTAGAGAGAAATGAAGCAAACCCATATCTGAATTATTTGGAAAAAAAAAAAAAAGAGAATTATGTTTGTAGTCTCAAAATGGCAGAACTTTGCTACAAGGTGAAAATAAGGAAAGGAGTGCATTTCTTTTTCTGTAAAGACAGCAAATATGTAAGCTTCACTGATTTCTAGTTTTCCTTTTATGAAAATAATAGTTCAATGCTGCTTCAAGGTTATATTATTTTAAAGATACACTGTATGTGCAGACAGAAAGTCTGTGAGGCTTTTCAAAACATGTGCGTAAAACAGAGCTGTTTAGTTTGACAGAGCTTTAGATACCAAGAGATTGTATTGAATGCAAAATCAAGTTCTGATAGTGAAAGGCTGAAAGGTAGTTGGATGGGCTTGAATCTTGACAAGTTTCAGCACTGCTCTGTCTCAAGATGACAACAAACTTATTTCAGATTCCTCTCAAGATTTTTTAGGGATGTATTGGAACTTTACCATAAAAAGTCCTTTGGTTCAGTACTTAAATCAGAATGATAGATGGCTGTGCATTTTTAAATCACAAGTATTATGTGTGTGTTATGTTGCTTCAATCCTGTCCGATTCTTTGTGACCCTATGGACTGTAGCCCATCCATGGGGCTCCTCTGCCCAAGGGATTCTTCAAGCAAGAATACTGAAGTGGGTTGCCATGCCCTTCTCCAGGATATCTTCCTGACCCAGGGATCGAACCCATGTCTTTTACATCTCCAGGACTAGCATAGGGGTTCTTTACCACTAGCACCACCTGGGAAGCCCTACAAGTACTATGTTATGCAATTTATTACATTGATAAACAATTCAATATTAAAATTCTAGATGGCAAGCATGTTAAAATGTTGACTTCCATTTAATATGCTGACACTTGTGTTCTGATAATACCCATTGGTATGCTTGTTGGTGAAAGTCAAATAGAGAATGTAAAAATAAATCTAAACACATTGTTGTTATTGCTGTTCAGTCATTAAGTCATTTTTGCAACTTAGTGAGTTGTTTTTCCGACTCTTTGTGACCCATGAATTGCAGCATGCCAGGCTGATCTGCCCATCACTATCTCCCTGAGTTTGCTCAAACTCATGTCCGTTGAGTCAGTGATGCCATCCAATCATTTCATCCTCTGTTGCCTCTTCTCCTCTTGCCCTCAATTTTTCCCAGCATCAGTGTCTTTTCCAATTAGTTAGCTCTTTGCCTCAGGTGGCCAAAATATTGGAGCTTCAGCCTCAGCATCAGTCCTTCCAATGAATATTCAGGGTTGACTTCCTTTAGGATTGACTGGTTTATCTCCTTGCTGTCCAAGTGACTCATAAGAGTCTTCTCCAGCACCACTGTTCAAAAGCATCTATTCTTTGGTACTCAGCCTTCTTTATGGTCCAACTCTCACGTTCATACATGACTACTGGAAAAACCATAGCTTTCACTATACAGACCTTTGTCAGTAAAGTTATGTCTCTGCTTTTTAAAACCCTGTCTAGGTTTGTCATAGCTATCCTTCCAAAGAGTAAGTGTCTTTAAATTTCATGGCTGCAGTCACCATCTGCATTGATTTTGGAGCCCAAGAAAATGAAATCTGACAGTGTATTTTCCTCATCTATTTGCTGTGAAGAGATGGGACCAGATGCTATGATATTAGTTTTTTGAATGTTGAGTTTTAATCCAGCTTTTTCACTCTCCTTTTTCATATTCATCAAGAGGTTCTTTAGTTCCTCTTCACTGTCTGCCATTAAAGTGTATCATCTGCATATCTTAAGTTGTTGATATTTCAGCAATCAATGGAATCCAGCAATCTTGATTCCAGCTTGTGGTTCATCTAGCCTGGCATTTCACATGATGTAGTCTGCATATATAGCAAAACATACTCCAGCCAAAGTCTGAATGGAATTCAGAGAACAGAGATCTTTATTTTTCTTTTCTCTAACTGCAGAGCCTACCAGTAGGCTAGGAAAAAATGCTGAATCAATTTATGTTTGGCTTAGAGAAAGAAATGAATGAAGAAAGGAAAGAATTGTAATTAATTAAAAGCATATCATGAATATATGAAGAAACTGATTTCTAATTAACGTTCAAAGGCATGTGTGTGCATGTGTACTCTGTTGCTCAGTGTTGTCTGACTCTTTGTGACCCCAGGGACTGTAGCCCACCAGGCTCCTCTGTCCATGGGACTATACAATATTCAAAACTGTGTAAAATCTGACTTCAGAGACATAGGGAAACAGAATGCCCAGTCGTCACATTCCCAAATTTAACCTCTGTTATTTCCAGTCTGATTTCTAAAGACAGTACTACCTGACCAAGAGTGTAGATTAAATGATCAATGTTACTTTATATACAAGACTTGAGTTTGCAATACTAGCTAAAATTGGGGTAATACAATCCCCCCATGAAAAGAAGGACTGACCATCTTGGTCCATTTAGAGGTGGCTGGACTGTATGCTAACTATGAACTTTCCTCTACTCCACCAGTTTTATATAGTCTTGCTAGTCTCATGAGGGTGTGATTTCCTAGCTTACGCAATATAGGCCCAAGTCTCTCATCTCTGAAGTCTGAGACTCCTAGAGTCAACTGTCATTAACTGAGAATTATAGATCATTGAACCCGTGTCACCTTTCAAATCAAACATGATCTGGTTCATTGTGGTGTCTGGTAAAAATGTTGGAGGGAAAGAGAGAAGGAAGAAGAAAGAAACAGAAGTAGGATGGGAGAGAAGGAGGGGAATATACTTACATGAATTGGTAGAATCAATTATTATAAAACAGACTTTTTGTAAATATTGTGCTATAGTATATCTGGCAAAGAACTGAATTTGCTCTTTAAGGAGGTGTGCTATCCTATAAAGAGTTTAAGATTAACATTATGATATCTCCTGCTCCTACCTATGAGACCTTGAACAACTTAATGTCTCCTAACACCAATATTCTCATGAATGTGAAAAATGTTAAGCATATTCATTTCAAACATTGTTGAAGGGATCAAAGGAACTCATCTATGTAAGATCAAGTGCATATCATAGACACTCTTCTTTCCATTTTTCTATCATACTGAGCATCGAGAACTTCTTATTTGACATCCATAAATTGTCCACTTATAAGTTTATATGCAAGACAATTTAAACCTCAAGTCTCTGAAGCCCAATTATAGGAGGATGAGAAAAGAGTATATTGGCTTGAAATGTAATTGAAGCTTTTAAACTACATTATAAATGGTAAAACAGCAGCAAAAATACACCCACTCTGACCACAGATATCTAATCATCCTTAAAGATAACAAGGTTTACCTGGGAAGTTTATCTGGTCCAATAAAGGCAATTTTGCTCTGACTAAACGTAAAGAATTATATTCATTAGTAAGTAATCTGTGAAAAGAAAAACAATTTAAGTTTGCATTTCTGATTGCTGCAGCTATGCTAATCTTTCAGGCCTCCAACTCCATCTGCTATAGAATGTAGTCCTGTTTGCTGCCTGTTTATTTCCCAGTGAATGAAGGAGAAGGGGATGAGAGAGGATTAGATGGTTTGGATGACACCAACTCAATAGACATGTGTTAGAGCAAGCTGCAAAAGTTGGTGATGGACAGGGAAGCCTGGTGTGCTGCAGTCCATGGGGTCGCAGAGTCGGACACAGCTGAGAGACTGAACTGACTGAAGCAGAAGGACATTCTTTCCAATATATGATTTCTCAGGTAGTGCTAAGATCAAACATTAACTCCTACTGCAGACTTTCATAGTTTCTTGTTAGTTTTCCCTGCCAATTCAGGGTAGTTATCATTTCTTACATAGTGGTGAGTGGTTTTAAGGAATAGTCTCTCTATATTCACAACATAGGAATGCTTTTTTAAAAACTAAAAGTGCAAGGGAATTCCCTGATGGTCTAGTGGGAGGACTTGGCAATCTCACTGCTGGCACTTGGGTTCGACCTCTGGTTGGGGAACTAAAATTCCACAACCCATAAATAAGTAAATAAATAAAAGCATAAAAATTATATTTAGGAAGGGGGAAGATTTTTTAGCTAAATCTCACTCGGAGTAACTCTACTGTCTGTTAGTTCTTGTGACAATTTAAAGAAAATGAGCAGAAGATGAGATTATAGGTGAATCTCATACTTTAGAGTTGGAAACCAAAGTTGATAGCATAATGTATTGATCAGCCCCAGGACAATATAACATTTAATCAATTAGTCATACTGATATGCACTTGAGATTATCAGTTTCATAAATTAAACAAATCAACAAAAAGTTAAAAAGCCAAGATGACACAACACTAGGATCCCTAGATATGACCTTTTCTCACTGTGTCAAATCTTAGATTTTAATTCTGGCTTCAACATTCTGGCTTGTTCAAGCTGGGAGACTTTAGTCAAGTGACTTCAAGTTTATCTGAAAAATGTTGATGCTAGTATTTACTAATGAGATTGTTGTAAATATTAAATTAAACAAGTAAAGTATTTAAATAAAGGGATATTAAAGTGGACAGGTAAATTATAGTCAGAAGGTTTCTTGTTAAATATGATTAAAATCATGTGGGATAACCATTTCCAAGATGATGGTATATCTACTATTCAGACTAGAGAATTTATGTTGAGAGTTGATATTCTTGGTCCAGTATATCATCACCATAGCTAGTGTTTCACAGGCTTTTCTAAGTCCTTTTTCTGTTCCATGGCAGAACTAACCCATACTGATTTCTTCAGACAGAATGCTACGGGTAAAATTATGTCTTCCCAAAATTTATATTGAAGTCATAATCCTCAGCACTTCAGAATGTGACCTTATTTAGAAATAAGGTCATTGCACACATAATTAGTAAAGTTGAGGTAATACTGAGAGAGAGTGAGACCCCAATTCATTATGACTCATTTCTTATAAAGGAGGAAATTTGGACACGGACAAGCACATGGGAGAACACCATGTGAAGATGAAAGAAATTGTGGTGATGCCTCAGAAACGAAGGAATATCAAACTTTTGATATTCAGAAATTCACCAGAAACTAGGAAAAAGGCATGGAAAAGATTCTTCTCCAAAGCCATAAGAAGAAAAAAATCCTGCCAACACCTTGATCCTGGAGTCTGGCTTCCAGAACTGTGAGACAACAAATGTTGTTGTCTCACAATTTTAAACCACCAGGTTTGTGTTACTTTGTTATAGCAGTTCTAACAAATTAATGTACAGGGTAAGACTTCCATCTTAATTACAAGCAACTTGTGTTGATCCAGAATTATTCTACTCTTTAAAATAAATGGCATATATCTGTTCTGATTCATTTTTAAAAGCTTTTAGACATTTTTAAAAGCTTTTAGACATTGTAGGTATCAGTTAGGGTTTCAGTAAAAAAACCAGTCAGCTGCCTCAGGTGAGAATTTTTAATGAAGAAACTATGGAGGTACATATGTGTAAGGCTAAAGAAATCCACAAGGTGTTGAGACACTCAAGGAGAATCAACAGTGAGAAGTTAATATTGTCCCCCATGACCTGAAGGAAAAAGGGGGAAATATGTAATTCATTAAGCTTAATTGAGAGCTGCAACCATGAAATAAGGGCTACCAGGCAGAAACCACCACCTTAGGGTTCACAATACAATGCGAACCTCATTGAAACAGAGAAAATTGTAGGGAAAAAAATACTCTGATCTATAGGAGCCTCTCATTAGGTGATGCCAACCAGAAACCAGAAGGCAAAGAGGTCCAGGTGATATAGTTCAGAGGTCAGTCTTCCAGGCACAGAGCAAAACAAAGAAGAGCAGAGAATGGACCTGAGGGCAAAGGGAGACTAATGGGAACCAGAATCCATTATGGTTCTTTTGACTATGAATAACAAATTACCTGGCTAAAAGTGGCTTAAGCAAAATGTAATTGTTCCTTTTTTTTTTTTAAGCCCAGGACAGAAATTTTAGAGTTGGTTGAGCTTTCAATGATGTCAGAGCACTAAACTTTAAGAGTGTCTCAATTTTCTTACAAGGTGAAATAGATTTCTGCATTTCCAAGCATCACATAATTATACAAGTAAGTTAAAAGCCAAGAAGAGGTCAGGGAGCTCTCTCTTTTTCTTCTCTCTCTTTTGCTAATATGGTTATTTTTTCTGAAAGGCATTCCCTTATATATTATTGGCTAGATATAGGTCACATGGTCACCACTAAGTGGTGAAAAGAACTGGAATCATTATGACTGCTTTAATTATTCATCTCATGGGTCAGGTGCCTCCTTCCTTTATGAAGAGGCTGTCTAGATGATAACATCAAAAGTGAGGCAATAAAAAGAAAAATTGAAGAAGGCTAAACAAGAAAAGGCAACCACTGCATTCCCTTTTTCCAAGTAAGTCCTCAGGATCAAAGTTTCAGCCTACCCTCTCAGGACTTGAAAACACCTCCCAATTCTTCTTCTCTTCCTACAGTTCTGATACTGTTTAGGCTGAACTCTAATTTTCATCATGATTAAAAAGTCAGCAAAATCCATTCCAGTCTTTGTCACCACTGACCTTAGGAATCACATAGCTTCTCATTGCTTCTCTCTGTCTGGTTTTGCTCATGGCTAATTGAGACATGGTGCTACAAATGCAAGTCCATGTGCCCGACGCACAGTGAGACCAAACAATACCAAAACTTCTGAGTCTGGAAGAGAAAGGTTTATTGCAGCGCCATGCAGGGAGACTCATGGCTCATGCCTTAAATACACCAAACTCCCTGAAAGCTTTCAGAAAGACCCTTTTATAGAAAAGGTGGGGGAGAGGTATAGTTGTTGCAAACTTCTTGGTGTCAGATCCTTTGTCCCTGACGTCAGTGAAGTCATAGTCAGGTCACAATATTTCCATAACCCTCCACCAAAACAAATTTTCTTTTCTTTTCTTACAAGAAAGAGCAAGGTCCCAAATCTCAACATTTGCTCTCTGAGTTTCAGGTCCTGGCTAAGAGAAGAGAGTCCCTACAGAAGCTAGTTATCCAGCCAGGGAATGTTGGTCCAGCACCCAGTCTAATTTCTCCCACCAGTGCCCAGGCCTGGCTGAGGAGGCAGATCTCAGCTGGTAGTGGCCTTGAGGCCAGGTCCCCAGACCCTGCCCAGCCATCATCACTAAGGAAGCAGGGCACCTTGGACCCAGCCAGCCCTCAGGCTTTTCGTTTAAACTGGAGCAATTCATTTGTATAAGATCACTGGAAATACGTGTTGTAGCAAATACCAATCAGGTTAATTCCCAGCTTACAGCAATTGTACTTCTTCTGGTTGGACCTGAGGCACTGATGTGCAACGCCTTTACAACTTAACCCTGACCTCAGGCCACCTTCTAGGAGAAGACAACTGATTTCAGCTGTACCAACTTTTGAAATTGAAGATATTACCTTAAAGGCAGCGTCCGTATACTCCAGTTGCTGAGGCCTCCACGGACTGCGGCCCATGTGGAGGTGGTGACGGGGGAGAGATTTACTGCTGCTTTACGGCCTGGGCCTGGCCAGTGGGCAGCCACAGCGAAGGGTCTGGAGCTCTGTGGGACACAACCCTCGGCCTGTCAGCCGGCCTCTCAGCTCACTGACATCCCGGAGGCCACAGGGTCTGGAGGGCCCCAAGGAGAAGGCTGTGATCTGCCTCTTACTGCACTCTCTGCTGCAAGGATCACTGGCCTGCTGACTGCGGGCCCGCCAGACCTCTAACCCCGGCTGGCAGGGTCTCAAGCTAACAGACATGCGCCAATGGCTGTGTGCCTGCCCCGCCCCTATTACAATGGTTTGGCTTCAAAATCTCATTGGCACTTTCGTCATTGTCATTGTGGATACACAAGCTGGGAAATCCCAAGTTCAGGCAAATTTTTATAGTAAAAACAGAGATTTAGTTCAAAAACTAATATTTCAAAAAAGTTAATGTTAGTGATAATGTAAAAGTAGTGCCGATATAAGATTCTAATCACACTTCCTATTGACTTCCAGTGTGAACTTCTTTCAAGAAGTCCCATAAGGTCTTTGGGCCTGCTTGCTCATCAACTAGATGAAAGTATTAGGTTAGAATGCTGACTTTAAAAATATATCATAGAATATCTATGAGCAGTTTGTGATGTTGGTGACATTCTAGACTTTAAGATCTGTAAGTAACATTAACTAACATTGGTTTAAGCTTTTCGGCTTACTAAATGCTTTTACAAATGGAGAGGCAGGATTGTTGACTGTGTTTGCCAATATCTTCAAAGTTTGAACTTAACATATTTGCTTTGAGATTTCCCCCTCTTCTACTGATGAACATTAATATACCAATATTGTGTCCCATAAAGTACAAGCTAGCCTAAATGGATTAGGTTTATTTTCATATAATGAGTCAATCCCCTGACACCAGTTGTTTGCCAGCTTGTGCAGGTGGAGATCATGTTGTGTACTCAAAAAGCAAGAGAGATTCCTGTCTTCAAAAAATCTTATATAGTGACTATCATTCTCTCACTCTTACTGGCAAATTCACAGGGGTCAAATATAAGTCTTTGATTTAATGACAATGTCACGTTATTTTCATATTATAGAAAGGTTAGCCTTAGAACAGTCTAAATAACCTAAGCAAGTTCAAAATATTCTCATTTCCATGCTCCTAAGATTCTCTGAGTATAAACACCTCCATTTCTGCAGAGCATATAATACTTTTAAGCTGTTAAGTTACCAGACTCCTAAAATAATGTAAGATAGGTATTTCCTTCTTAGAACAGTCCTTTAGATGATCAAACAATACTTAACATCTCTGGTAAAATGACAATTGATCCCTTATTTTCACACGAAGCATACTAATTTAAAGAAGCAAGGTATGTCACTGCAGTGTTTTCTTATCAGAAATTTACTTCAAAAATAAGGATAAAGACAGTTTTAAACATCATTTGGTATTTACATTAGACACCTGAGGCCTCATAATTTTTCACAATAAGCTCAGAAAGATGTGTATTAGTGGAGTGTGCAATAAAGAGAGTGTTAGGAGTCCAGAGAATCATGTGTCTGTGAGACTCTGGAAGAATGCATTAAACAGTATGAACAATATAGCCTATGTAATCTTCAACTGATAACAATTTAAAATACTAAAATCTGTACAATATTTTATTAGAAAAAGGACCATACTTTCACCATTATTTGGATTCATCTTACTCATACCTGGGACCTGCTACCAGACAAAGACTTCTAACACTCAACAAATTCTAAGGGTTTAAAGGTTACCTGACAGGAGCCAGGATCAAAAGTCAGACTTTTCTTTGGGTGGGGCTAAATTCCTCACGACATTGTTCATTTATGTCTAGAGTTGACTCCTTCTAATCAATTCTTTATACCCCACAGCCACAGTTAGATGCCCCTCATAATGTCCTGTTGCTCTCACAACAACATGGTAACAAAAGTTGTGTTCCCATTTCCCCAGTCTCATTTTAAGTTATAGTTCACTCCACTTTCCCTACTGAAGTCATACAATCCTTCTATAGTCTTTTCATCACAAGACCATCTCAAGGGCTGAAACTCCGGCATAAACTGCTCTTCTTCCTGCTCCTATTTGCCAGTAACTAGCACAGACACCTCTTATTTCTTAGCCATCACTCATTATATAATTAATATTTTCTTTCCCACAAGATTTTGCCCTGCATCCAACAAAATTATGTTGATTTTTTCTCCTCAGTATATCCTAGGATTTAGTACAGTGTATTATATAATAAACATGAATTAATGTTTACTTTAACTAAGGTCATTATACTCAAATTGATTCACCTCAATCTTAGGAGTGTGACGTAGTGAATAAACTCATTCTCCTCATCACATGATCAGCACATATTTGTGGAGCACTTAAGTGCAAAACTATGTATAACTGGAATCCATGGTAGACAAAACAGTACCAACAGGAGAAGATATTTGGAGCCATTATGTTATGTAGCTGGAGGTAACAAAGAAGTGGGCTCCATTACCAATCTGATCGATAACAACCGTTCCCTATTTCAAAGAACTATAACTATAAACAGCCCCAGAAGTTCATTCAAAGACCTAGAAATGAGCTAATATTATTATCTTTAACTCTGATTTGACTTTGTTTTCTGTTCAGGATCACAGAATTAGTGAGAAACAAATTGACAACAAAATTACCAACATGAATTCACATGAGACGAGTAATGAGTCGTGCTGATCACAACATTCTCTCATTATTTGTTCACGTACACCCTTGTGTGTCATCTCAGAACACACGTGCAGAGATGGAGAAAATAGAGCCTGCCTCTGCATTTGCTTCTTTCTTTCCAACACAGATGTTTGGCAGCACTCACGAGATGGCATCGTGGTAATACTGAGCCACGGTTACGCTTGTGTTTATCTTCAAATATATCTAACTGGTTTGAAGCCATAAATTTTTTTAGCTATAATTACAATTACACCCTGGGTGACATTGTGGATGGCTTACTGTGTTTCTAAAAAGGTAGGAAAGTCTGCTTCTGGGAATTAGTGAGTGAATGTAATGATTCTAGAAGCAACAATATGTATCATAATGAACCCAAATCAATATTTTTATGGTGGAAGTTGATGTGTTTGTTACTGCTTTCTTTTCTAAGTTAAAAAAAATAGAGTTGGGGTAAACAGCTAACATTTTCACAAAAAGCTGGAAATTTTAAATACATGGGTTATTTCCAAAGGTAATAAAAATGTAGAATATGAGAAACAATACAATGAATTCTTCACTTATATAAAACAGATTCAGTTGTCCAGATACTCAAGCATCTAAAACACAACTTCAATCTATAACTTAACTCCCTACTTACCTTTTTCTTTTAATTATGTAATTTTTAGGTGTATAGCATTATAATCTGATAACTGTGTATGCTACAAAATGATCATCACTATAAGTCTGGTTATCATTCATCACCATACAGTTGATCTCCTTCATGCCTTTTACCTACCCCCAACCCACTTTCTCTCTGGTAAACACTACTCCGTTTCCTGTATCTATGAATTTGCTTTGTTTTATTGTATTCTACATATGAGTGAAATGATATGACATTTTTCTCAGTATGACTTACTTCAGTTAACATAATACCTTCAGTGTTCATTCATGTTGTTACAAATTACTTTATAGCTGAGTAGTATTCCTATAGATAGATAGATAGATACACATATATGTATGTGTGGGTGGGTACCACATTTCCTTTACCCACTCATCCATCAAAGTAGGTTGTTTTCATATCTTGACTATTGTACGCAATGTTGCAATGAACATAACAGTTCATATATCTTTCAAATTAGTGTTTTCATGCTTGTCATATAAATATCCAGAAGTGAAATAGTTGGATCATATCTTAGGTCTATCTTTAATTTTTTGATGATTGTCTATACTGTTTTCTATAATGGTTGAGAAAAACTTGAGGAAATTGTTGGACTTTACACTTCTGTTTTTGTCCTACAGGAAAAGGGAGGGATTGTACTGTAATAAGGGCTGCACAAGGCCATTAGCATGAGATCCTAAGCTTAGTGGTTACAGAACTCACCCTAAGCAGTCAGCCAGGCGATGGTCCTGGCTGCAGAGGGTGAGATGAAAGGTGGATTGCAGTCTTCTCGCCTGGGCCCTCCAGGCCCTCCAGCCTTGGGCCTACAGGTAAGGTGGAGAAGGCAAGGGCAGGGACAGGCTGAGGGCTGTGTCCTGCAGGGCTCCAGAACCCACTCCATGGCAACCAACCGGCCTGGTCCAGGCCTTGAAGCAGCAGTAAACCTCTCCCCCGTCTCCGCCTCCACAACCTAATGGCCACAGCAGTCTCCATGGGCTGTGGTCCACAGGATCTGGCCTGTTTGTGGCCTCAGGAGCCTGAGGACTGGTGGGGAACTGGATGCCTTGCTCCTTCAGTGATAACAGCTGGGCAGGGTCTGGGGACCTGGCCATGAGGGCATCACCAGCAGAGATATGCCTCTTCAGCCCTGCCTCTGTGCACTGGTGGGAGGACCCAGACTGTGTGCTCCATGAAGACTCCCAGGCAGTGTTAACTGGCTGGAGTAGGGACTGCCTTCTCTTAGCCAGGGCCTGACCTCAAAGGGTGGAAGTTAAGCCTTGGAACCTTGCCATTTCTTGTCAGGATGGAGAATAACACTTGTTTTGGTGGAGGTTTACAGGAATATCATGACCTGACTGTAAGCTCACTTCAAGCACAAAGGATCTGACCCCAAGAAGCTTGCAACAACTAACCACATTACTCCTTCAACTTTCCTATAAAAGCATTTTGCTGAAAGTTTTCAGAGAGTTCAGGGTTTTTTAAGCCATGAGCCACCTATCTCCTTGCAAACCTTGCTCTGCTCCAGACTCTGATGTTTGGCCTCACTGGACCTTGGGCACAAGAACCTGAGTTCAGTAACAATCTCATTGTGGTTTTTTTTTTGCAATTCTCTAATAACTGGTGATGCTAAACACCTTTTCGTGTGCCTGTTGACTATCTACTTGTCTTTTTTTGAAAAATGTCTATTCAGATCTTCTGTCGATCGATTTTAAAACCAAACTTTCTACTTCGAGTTTCTCGGTGCCTTATATTTGAAATGTCTCTCAAGGAGGAATGAAAACAAAAATAAACTGGAGATAAAAATAGTAAAATATAGGGATGCAAAAACATTGGAGGTAAACTGGGCTTAAATAGGTACATTTTCAGAATGGCTGAAATTTTTCCTTTAATACTAAATGACACTAATGTGTCACATTATAAATGACATGATAATATATCACATTATTATGTGCCATGCACTGACCAGGTGCTTAAGAATTTCCTTATTTTGTGGAATAAAGAACTACGCATCAAAAATGTCAAGTAAGTTGTCCAAATATCCAAAGCTATTAATAAATGAAAATGCAAAATACAAAAAAAAAAAAAGATTCATTCCAGCATTTTAAAATAGAAATCTGCCTTAATTATAAGGAAACTGCTCTGTGTGTGAAGTCGCTTCAGTCGTGTCTGACTCTTTGCAATTCTATGGACTATAACCCACCAGGCTCTTCTGTCCAAGAGATTCTCCAGGCAAGAATACTGGAGTGGGTTGCCATGTCCTTTTCCAGGAGATCTTCCTGACCCAAGAATCAAACCCACATCTCTTTACGTATCCAGCATTGGCAGGCAGATTCTTTATGACTAGTGCCACCTGGGAAGCCTAGGAAACTGCCCTACCCCTGTGTCATAGCAGTGTAAAATCTCAGGGTCCAGCATTGTACCTGCTATATTACATGCACACAGCATTCACATTATTGAAGAATTTAAATGAAGAAAACGAAAAAATAATGGAACAAATAGGGAGGAAGCCTTTATGTCTTTGTTGGTAACATAGAATCATCATTAAAATCCTTAAATTCAGAATCCCTATTAAGCTTTTCCCTCCAATATTCTATATCTAACTGATATTGTTTTGGAAAATCTTAACCAAACTTCATAGAAATATATTCAAATGAAAATGAAAAACAAGAGTATTTTTAGATAAATGCATGTCATTCACCATGAAGTTTTGTGGCATTGTTTAGACAACTTGCTGCTGCCTTTTTTTCCTTTTAACTTCCTGCCTTTGAATTATATTAGAGGAACTGAATCCTGGACCTCTGAGGTTTTTTCTGTGATTTTCTAGATTGTATATTTTCCAATTTATATATTAATATCACTAGCTATTCTGTATGTATCTTTTTAAAAGTTAAGTCATCCAAGGAAGAAAATTTGTAATATTTGTAGTTGAATGTGAAGAAATTTCATTGTTTATTTTTTCATATGAAATAGAATTGTGTTTAGTTGTAGAAATGGATCTCTATGCTTCTCTCTCTATTTCTCTCTCTCCGCTGTTTTTTACATAAAGTCATGTTTGAAGTCTAAAACTAGAGACACAATAATTTCTGAACAGGAAAAAAAGGCTTCCTCCAGGCCATTTCCAGTCACAGTTCACTTGTTCATGCCTTTCTCTGTCCCAGTGAAACTTCCTGTACTCACCCTATTCATAAGGTCTTTGCCATCTGATTCATGTGTAAATAGGCACTAAGTTGTAGATCAATGACATCATTTATAATTTAAATTATTTCATGAATGCCTTAACCTTTGCCTTTTAATTTAGCTCATGGATATCTTCACCCGAAGAAGTGGCTAATGCGACATCTCCAAAAAGACTGGAGTCACAGAGGAAAAGTCAGAAAATAGAACTACAGGTCAGATAAGAGGTTAAGTTAGATGAACTTAGCAGATACGCTTAAGCCATTGTGGTGGTTGTAGCCGCGCAGAGCCTGGCCGCCCAGGCATCCAAAGTACTGTGCTGTCCTGCCAGCCTGCAGCCCTGGCTGGCCGGGCTCTGCGGGTCATGGTGCTGGGCCAGCAAGGTGCAAGCCCTGAGGAGGTGTTCGCTGTGTGCGCCAGGTGGGGAGTTGGGAGGACGCCCCAGCGCGCAAGCAACGGCGCCTCACACACCTGAGCCCGGAGGAGAAGGTGCTGCGGAGGAAACTGAAAAACAGAGTAGCAGCTCAGACTGCCAGAGACCGAAAGAAAGCTCGAATGAGCGAGCTGAAACAAGTGATAGATTTGGGAGAAGTAAACCAGAAACTTTGTTAGAAAAAACTAGCTTTTACAAGAGAAAACTCCTGGCCTCGTTTGTACTTGAGAACCAGAAGTTAAGACAGCGCCTGGGGATGGATGACTGAAGAGGAAGCAGAGACCAGGGGGGAATGGAGCCGGGCCAGTGTTCTCCTCTGCTGAGTCCACAGCACAGAACCAGTCGTTACCCCTCCAGAACATTGATTCCCCATGGATTCCCATGGTACTGACTCTTCAGACTCTTGAGTCTGATATCCTGTTTGACACTTTCTTCAACTCGGACCCAGTCATGTTCCTCAGATGTCCTTCCCCAGAGTCTGCCAGACTGGAGTAGCTCCCAGAAGCGGACTCACAAGGACCCAATTCCTTACCGACCTCCCCTTGTCCATCCCTGAGGATGTCATCAGCCAAGCTGGAAGCCATTAATGAACTGACAAAGGACCTAGTCTTAGAGATACCCTCTAATATAGACAGCCAAGTCAGTGTGGTAGTGAAGATTAAGAAAGCACCTTTCAGTCTCTCAGAAAAAGATCATCCTGAATTCACTGTCTCAGTGAAGGAAGAACTTGTAGAAGATGACTTCATTCCAGAGCTGGATATCTCAGATCCACTTTCAATCAGCCACTGCCTGAAGCCATCTTCCTGCCTAATGGATGCTTGTGGTGACTGTAGCTATGAGGGTTCCCCTTCTCCCTTGAGTGACAAGTCCTCTCTGACCATTCTGGGGAGGACCCTTTTGCCAGTGAACTCTTTCCCTGGCTGATTAGTGTCTAAAGAATGATCCAATATTGATGCTCTTTTCTTGACTATTACACAGCCTGGAGGGCAGCACAGAGGCCTTTGCTTCATCCAAAAACCCAAAGCAGAGGGTGTATGAGCCTAGATATTTCCTCAAAAGTATAGGTTCAAAACTCATAGGTCACCCCAAGTATTGTCTTTTGATATTCAGAGGTCCAGGGTATGCAGATACATTACTATATTCAGAATTACAGCTTCTGAGGGTGTACCTTTATCTTAAGGGCAGTACTTCTCCCTAAAGTACTTACACACAAGGGTCACTGGGCCAGTGTCTTAGACATGCAATTAATGAATGGCCCTTTATCATTTCTCTTTCCCTTTCTCAGCATTCCAGGCTTGCTTCTGATATTAGGTCCTTTGGTTTGCTTCTACAAGAAGAGGGGGCTCCTTTTCCCCCACGTACAATTCAAGTAAAGACCAAGAATGTTTTGTAAATTATAGAAATTTGTTATATAAATACTTGATGGAATCTTTCCCTGCGAATGTAACTTTTGGAAGGTGCTTTCTCTGCTTATTTAAAACTACCTGTGCAATTAAAAAGTACAATGCAGAAAAAAAAAAAGTAGATGAAACCAACACTATCAGCAGAAATACCTTTCACCTAGGAAAAGTTGTCCAGAGAATGACATCTGTCAAAACTTCTGGGACTGGGCACTTGTGTTTTTTGATAACCCTAGTCTTTGTGCTTTTCCACTAAAGTTTTTAAATCCTTTTTTTTTTTTTTAATTTCTGGAGCCTGTTATGAATCATTTTATAGATCAAAGCTGAAAGGGAAAATTATCAGCAGTTTATCAAATATATTAGAAAATATAGAAATTCTCAAGATATGTATCAGTCTAAAGAGTGTAGGAAATTACTTCTCAAAAGTAAACACTTGCAGGTGAACATTTGCCTTCCTAAATCACCAAGAACCAGCTTTATTGAATCAGTTGGAGCAGTGCTTCATTATTTTCCTGTTGATCAGAATTTCATTAAGCTGTTCTTTAATGCTCCATGACTTTGTTTGCTCTGGATTTACATTGCTCAACCATATCCCTTAAACTTAATTAAGTTTATTTGTTCATGCTTAGTACACTTTTCTTTGTTCTGCAGCAAAAGTAGGTAAAAATCAAGGGACACTCCTTTATCTGTGAAGCTGTCAGTCCATCATAACTTGAATATTGATTTTGGGGGAGGTTGTGACATTCCCTAGGTGAGCATGTCAGGTTTGTTGACAGAGAGTTCTCTCCTTAATTGAATACGATGCCTGTACGGGGAGTGATGAAGTATGTCAGTGATGTATAAGTTTTCTCTACCACTGGGTGTGCAGTAGAGGGTAATGATATTCCATCGTATACTGACCAAACTCCACATGCCTTGTCTTATTACTTCAGTATTTTTTCTACTAAAGACCTCAGAGCAATACAATTATTCATCCAAGAGATGATTATGCATTAAAAAAACTTGAAGCATGAAATATCAGATGGGGATAGTCATAAATGTTTTGCCACATGAGTGATAATTTTAATTTGGTCGCTAAACTTTCAGTGTAGTTTTACTCATCTGTAATATGGGAGTAGTGATCATCCTTCCTATCATTAACCACTTTTCAACAGTGTTGTAAAGATTAATTTATGTTCTTAAATGGCTTTTCAAATAAAAAATGCAGTGTAAATGTTAGTTTCTAAATCATATCCCTTCGTGGCCAGAACTAGTTTTTTCTCTGGTTAACATCTAAAATGCTGCATGAGAAGAAATAAAATTTTAGTTAGTTTTGAAAGAGAGATTACACCTTAAACCTACACAATTTTTACATGCCAATTTTTTCTCAATTTGAAAAAAGGAAGATACACTTCTCAGTACTTTATAAAAATAAACAAAAAGGGTTTTGCTACAATAATTTAGCAATTACATTATCTAAATCACTACTTTGTCATTTATGGATTAAGGATACAAAAAAAAATACCCTGTATACTGATTTTCAGCCTACCAAATTGCACTCTTTGCACTAAGTTATACAAATTTGCCTAAAACCATTTCTTCTGATAATGTATGCAAAAATATTCTGAGGAAGCATTTTTGTAGAGTCTGGATTTCTCAAGCTTTCATTTGGCTCAAATATACATTTAAGTGATTGGTCACTAAGGCCTCTGGCTATTTCATATCTGGCAAAATTATAAGGTACAGATTCTCATAAATATGGATAAAAACACGAGAAGTAATTTCTGGCTGTGCTGGTGCCCCTGATTAATCATTAGCGTTGCTCTGCAGCTAAGCAACAGGATCGAGTGTTAAGAAACTAAAGCATCCAAAAGCCTGGTCTCCCAACTCCTTCCATGAGTGAAGGAATGTCTGTTATGTTCCCTAATGTCAGTTAGGTTCATGATATGGGATCTGATTAGAAATAGGGAAGAGGGCACTTGACCTGTATTCTGTCTTGAAATGCCCTCCCCACTGAACCCTCTCCTCCTTCATACTTCTGTATCAGTCTTTAGATTTAAACTCTGTAATCAGTTCCCCAGGTCATCCATTCCTCAGGAAATTCTACACAGCTTGTCTGTTTTGCTTCTGTGAATATGTCCTCTTGGTCCACTCCTTTTCAGTCTTTTTTCTATATCCCACTCTAGCTGAATGAAATTCAAACCCTTTATCTTGGCATTTAAAGCACACTGTCCACAATATCCTACAGCTGACTCACTGTCTCCACTTACCTGACACGGAGGCAACTGAAATTTAACATCAAAAATAGCAACAGTAAATGTGTTCTACCACCTCCTCTATCTGTTCCCTTTCTACCTAAAGAATGACAACACCAGCCAATTAATTGTCAAATCCATATCTTTCCAGGGTTTCCCAAGTGGTACAGTGGTAAAGAATCTGCCTGCCAATGCAAGAGATGCAAGAGTTGAGGGTTGGATCCCTGGGTCGGGAGGATCCCCTGGAGGAGGAAGTAACAACCCACTCCCAGTAATCTTGCCCTGGAAATCTCATGAACAGAGGAGCCTGGTGGCTACAGTCCATAGGATCACAAAGAGTCAGACATGACAAGCACAGACACATGCAATATATTACTGAGAACATAACTTGAGGCTTCCTAAACATTAATTTGTTGAATAAATTTTTATTGAGTGTGCACTATGTATACCAGCCAGTATACATAGTGCACAAACAGGCTCTGATCTTGGGTAGCTTACTGTCTAATGGGACAGATACATGAAATAAGGATGTAGCTAGACCCAAGGACATCAGTGGGATTCTGTGACAGCATTTAAGACTGTGTCACTGGATGAAATTTCCTGAGGGATCGATGACCTGGGGAAGTGAAAACTGAGCTTAAATCCAAAGACTGAGAAGAGAGTACAAAAGGGAAGGTCAGTGGGGAGGGCATTTTAAGACAGAGAAAGTTCAAGTGCCTTCTTCCCCATTTCTAATCAGATGCCAAATCATGAACCTCCAGACTAATTCTCTCTCTTAACTATCAGATTTCATCATTCTCAATTTGTGCTAACACTTCTTTCACTTACTTCTATTATTTTATCAACTCCCAAATATACAGGTGTTATGGACTGAATGTCTGTGACCCCAAAATCCATATGTCGAAATGTTACCCACCCCCAGTGCAATAGTATTAGGAGTTGGGATCTTTGGGAGAGAATTAGGATTAGAAGAGATCATGAGGGTGAAGTGGGATCACTGTCCCTATGAAATTTACAGGAGAGTTTGCTTTCTATCGCCACTCTCATCCAGGAGAGGATCCAACAGGAAGTCAGCATTCTGCAACTTTGAAAAGGATTCTGACCAAAATTCAATCAGGCCATCACCCTGATCTCAAACTTCCAGACTCCAGAACTGTCAGAAATAATAGTCTAAGCTACCTGGTCTATGGTACTCACTAACACAGCAGGCTACCAACATTTACATATTCTCAAAATCTCTCTTACAAAACACCTCTAGAATCTCTTCTCAAAATCCAGTCAGGTCCTCTTAGATTTAACTTTCTCCTTTCATTTTTCCTGTGCAAATTTTCTTGTCTTCTGCCTTAAATCCTCTTTACTTTTATGATGGAAATCTTGATAGCCTTTCAAGCTTCCAAACATCTTCAGGTGTTCTTGTTTTGTTCTTGCTTTGTTTTGTTTTAGTGTGAGATGTACAGAATTCTTTGTGGAGATAATGGAAAAGGAAAAGGAAGGATGCATTTCAAATATCTTTCACTAATTTTCTTCCTCCTTTAAATGAAGAGGATATAATTATATATTTGGTAGTTATATTTCTAACACTGGCTCAAATTTAGGTTCCTATCTTGTCCTATGTATCATGAGTTTGAAAAATATTAATTGTAATTTAGAAAAAGCTTACCAGTTTTATTGTATGACAGATAGTGAAAAGAAGTTTTATCATAACAAAATATTTTAGCCTTCAATTGAATATATTTTTGGTATGGCAGACCTGAGGAGAGAATCCAGACCTTAGGAATGAATTACTCTGAGAAAGTAGACAGGATTTTGCCTTGTAACCATTAAATTCTGCCCTGGACCCCAACATACATTCCCAATTTACTACGTTAATATTCTGACTCCTTTTTTTTTGAAAAGTCATTTTTTGTTTTTGGTCAGTCGGTGAAGATTTATGACACTTTGGAAGCAACATGTATTTCTCCTTCGTGCTTACAGGTATTCCAGATTTGTGGGAATCAGCAGCATCCTGACATTTAGCTAGAAATATAAAAAAATAAGCATCAGAATGTATACATTTTATAGCTCATTTTATTAATACCTGCATACTTCCCAGATGACACTAGTGATAAAGAACCTGCCTCCCAACAAAGCACACGTAAGAGACATGGGTTCAATCCCTGGGTCAGGAAGATACCCTGGAAGAAAACATGGCAAACTACTCCAGTATTGTTGCCTTGAGAATCCCATAGACAGAGGAGCTTGGTGAATTTACAGTCCACAAAGTCTCAAAGAACTGGACATGACTGAAGCAGCTTAGCCCACATGTACTATCACTTAATTTTCCAATAATCCAGTGGGATGATTTAGTATTTATATTTAACAATAGAAAATTAAAATTCAGGGAAATAATACATTTTTCTACAACACACATGGTCAGTGGAAGAATTAGAGTGAGAATTGACATCTCATGTTGAGATATTCTATGTTTACTAGTCTCTGATGTTGAGTTACCCTATGTTTACTCAAAATTGGCTTTGTGAGTCATACAGAATAGAAGCTAACCAATTTTCTTCACCCTTCCAATTATCCTACTTATTGACCATCACTTCCTATCTTTCTGAATTAAGACCTCTAGTCATCCAGTTCCAACAATTTGCCCACTAGCATCAGGATCTCATCAGTAACATTTATCTCTGTCCAGTAAACCTTTTTTATTCCCACTTCCCTCCAAACCTAGTTAAGTTCCATACTCATCATTATATGAGTATATATGGTATTTCTAAACCATAACAGCATCATTATAACCAGTATTATAGAGACTAGAAGTCTCTAAAAGTCCACAAAAATTTATTTTACCCTTCTGTAGTGATAAATGTGTAGCTGAAAAGCAGATATCGAGCCAGGAGTTACTTTCACAGGCATACTGAAAGTATGATTAGTTCTCGTTGAATGTGAGTGGATGTGATGTGTGCTACTACCATAATGGTTTTTTTAAATTGGTATTCCTTTTCTAGATTTTCTACAAAAATCTTTTGAATCTAGGCCTTCGGGAATAGCAAAGTCGCAAAAGGGAAGGATGGGTCCCTGAATCACCAAATGGAAGAAAGATGCCTACCAACCTGATATGTATGTGAGAAATAAAAATTTATTTTGTGTTGATTCATTACATTCTGAATCTATTTTTACAGCAATTTAGACTATCCTAACTAATACACACATGAATTCCTTACCCATCTCTCTGAGACAGACTTATTTGGCTGGTTCAGTCTACCTCTCCACTTACTCATTACTGGAACTGAGGAGTTGAGCAGATCTCAACAAAAAAACAAAATTAAACCAAACCAAAACAAAACAAACAAAAAAACACCCACACACCATGTTACCCTATATCTCTTTACATTTGTGAAATCAAATACCAAATGAGTTCTTAATTTTAGTGCTAGTCTAAAATACTACTGCAATTTTCTGGTACATTTTCTGATACATTCTCCTACTCATACTTTATTATCAGCTTCCAAAACCTCTTCCTTTTTTCTAACTTTCACCTCATGATCTTTTATCTTATTTCACTAGGAAAATGAAGCCGTTGGCAAATCTTCCACACACTCCCATCACCGAATCTACCAGCCTGCTTACACTTGTGCCTAAGATTTTCTCCCTGCCTTTCTTTTTAGGGGGAAATCTTTTATTTTCCCACCTAAGCCAACTCTCCAACTCAGCCAGACCCCTCTCTGACTCAAGGTTACTCATGGATCATAGGCCATATTATTCTCTTTCTATCTCACCTACTGGTAAATATATATTAGATAAGTACATATATGTCTATGAAGAAGTGTGAAGGGTTAGTCGCCCAGTCATGCCTGACTCTTTGCAACCCCAGGGCTGTATCCTGCCAGGTTCCTCTATCCATGGAATTCTCCAGACAAGAACACTGGAGTGGATAGCCATCCCTTTCTCCAGGGGATCTTCCTGACCCAGGGATAGAACCTGGGTCTCCCACATTGCAGGCAGTTTCTTTACTGTCTGAACCAATATACTATACATAAAATAATACTTCTTTGTGTATAATATTAATATATACTAAATAAGTACATATAATAAATGTTGTCTTACATATACTTTTGTAATATATATGCTTATTATATACATAAATATATAATACTATGTATACTACATATTTATACTATGTAATACTATGTATTATATATTTATTAACAAATATACACTTATTAAATACATTCATGAATTACTTCACATCTTAAACATGAACCCCCTTTATCCTTCATTCTCTTTCATTTTCTTCTTTAATCTTCTGTTCTCTTTTATACTAAAATGTTTCCTGTTCTAGTCTTTTCATTCTTTTTTGAACCTACACTAATTAAGATTTTTATCTCCAACTTCTAGAATTGCTGTTATCAGAGTCTCTGATGACATCCCTGATGGCTAAATCCAATGGTCAATTTTTACCCACTTCTCCTTTAATCTAGCATTTATATTTAATCATTCCAATATTTTTAAGTGCTGTTTCATCCAATTTCTGGGACACCATGTTCCTCTATCATGTTTTCTTTATCTCACTGGCTGCTGCCTTTATTTTCCTTTCCTGTACCCTCATCACTATTCTGATTTCTAAATATTAGATTAGGATAGGATTAGTTTTTAGACATCTTCTCTATCCTACACTAGGTTCTTAGGTGATCTTATGTAGTCCTAAAACTAAATCACCAATTCAATAATTAGAAATACTCAAATTTCTGTCTCCAAATAAGATCTGTCTCTAGAAATTCTGCTTCCAGTTCAATATTTTTTCTTTAATATAAAATATGAATGTAAACCTCATTATATTCAGTTCAGTTCAGTTTAGTCGCTCAGTCGTGTCCGACTCTTTGCGACCCCATGAATCGCAGCACGCCAGGCCTCCTTGTCCATCACCAACTCCGGAGTTTACACAAACCCATGTCCATCGAGTTGGTGATGCCATCCAGCCATCTCATCCTCTGTCATCCCCTTCTCCTCCTGCCCCCAATCCTTCCCAGCATTAGGGTCTTTTCCAATGAGTCAACTCTTCCCATGAGGTAGCCAAAGTATTGGGGTTTCAGCTTCAACATCAGTCCTTCCAATGAACACCCAGGACTGATCTGCTTTAGGATGGACTGGTTGTATCTCCTTGCAGTCCAAGAGACTCTCAAGAGTCTTCTCCAACACCACAGTTCAAAACCATCAATTCTGTGGCACTCAGCTTTCTTCACCGTCCAACTCTCACATCCATACATGACCACTGGATAAACCATACCATTGACTGGATGGCCCTTTGTTGGCAAAGTAATGTCTCTACTTTTTAATATGCTACCTAGTTTGGTCATAACTTTCCCTACAAGGAGTAAGCGTCTTTTAATTTCATGGCTGCAATCACCATCTGCAGTGATTTTGGAGCCCAGAAAAATAAATTCTGACACTGTTTCCACTGTTTCCCCATCTATTTGCCATGAATTGATGGGACCGGATGCCATGATCTTAGTTTTCCGAATGTTGAGCTTTAAGCCAACTTTTTCACTCTCCTCTTTCACTTTCAGCAAGAGGGTCTTGAGTTCTTCACTTTCTGCCATAAAGGTGGTGCCATCTGCATATCTGAGGATATTGATATTTCTCCCAGCAATCTTGATTCCAGCTTGTGCTTCTTCCAGCCCAGCATTTCTCATGATGTACTCGTCATATGAGTTAAATAAGCAGGGTGACAATATACAGCCTTGACGTACTCCTTTTCCTATTTGGAACCAGGCTGTTGTTCCATGTCCAGTTCTAACTGTTGCTTCCTGACCTGCATACAGGTTTCTCAAGAGGCAGGTCAGGTGGTCTGATATTCCCATCTCTTGAAGAATTTTCCACAGTTTATTGTGATCCACACAGTCAAAGGCTTTGGCATAGTCAATAATGCAGAAATAGATGTTTTTCTGGAACTCTCTTGCTTTTTTGATAATCCAGCGGATGTTGGCAATTTGATCTCTGGTTCCTCTGCCTTTTCTAAAACCAGCTTGAACATCTGGAAGTTCACAGTTCACGTATTGCTGAAGCCTGGCTTGGAGAATTTTGAGCATTACTTTACTAGCGTGTGAGATGAGTGCAATTGTGCAGTTATTTGAGCATTCTTTGGCATTGCTTTTCTTTGGGATTGGAATGAAAACTGACCTTTCCCAGTCCTGTGGCCACTGCTGAGTTTTCCAAATTTGCTGGCATATTGAGTGCAGCACTTTCACAGCATCATCTTTCAGGATTTGAAATAGCTCAACTGGAATTCCATCACCTCTATTAGCTTTGTTCGTAGTGATGCTTTCTAAGGCCCAATCTCATTATAAATCTCAAGTTTAGCACAGGCACAATACAATTCAATCTTTGCTACAATCTACCCCTCCTTCAATCTTCCCCCTTCCTGGTATATGGAAACATTTTGTATCAAATTGTCAAGGCAAATTCTTCTCTTTCTGTCACATCTGATTGTATCGTACATTTCCCCTTGTATCAGAAAATGTTGTTAGCTTTACCTAAAATATATGCAAAACAGAACGCTTCTTGTCACCTCCACTGCCACCACCCAAGTGAAAGAAAGTGAAAGTGAAGTCGCTCAGTCGTGTCCGACTCTTTGCAACCCCATGGACTGTAGCCTACCAAGCTCTTCCATCCATGGGATTTTCCAGGCAAGAATGCTGGAGTGGGTTGCTATTTCCTTCTCCAGGGGATCGTCCTGACCCAGGGATCGAACTAGGGTCTCCCTCATTGCAGGCAGACTCTTTACCAGCTGAGCCACCAGGAAATCAAGACAATATCATCTTTCCCCCGGCGTGTTGCTTCCTTTGTGCTACAAATTATATGCCAAAATACAAATCAAACCATACTTTTTCCTTAAAACTCTCTAGTGGCCTTCCAATTCATAGTAAAAGCTTAATTCTTTAAAAATTCTGTGTGATCTAGCTCCTACTACCACTATGACTTTGTTGCATATCCCACTCTTTCTCAACAATTTAACTCTAGTCTTTTGTGTTATTGCCATTCCTCCAACACGCTTAAGCACATTGCCACGCCTGGGACTTTATACACACTGTCTTTCCCTCCTAGAATTCCTTTCCGGGATACTTATGTGGCCTGCTCCCCAATTTCCTACAAGTATTGATAAAGTGTAAGTTCTCAAAGATACTGTGACTATCCTATAAAGAGAACTCTCTTCACTTGCTTTTACCTTGTGCTTCTTTGCTTTTTTTTTTTAATAACACTGTTGCCACATAATATTTATTTCTTTCATTTCTATTCTCCCCACAGTCCTTTATAAGCCTCATGTCAGCAAGGACTCTGAAAACTCTCCTTCTTATAATTTTCAACCCCTTGAACAAATGTCTTAAAGGAAATTCAAAATAAAGACTGATCTATCAAATGAATTAATAATTCTCCAAACACTTTATGAACACATTAGAAATAATATGAACAACTGTGAATGAGGAATATTGAATTTATCAAGGGAGCTTTGTCAAAATTCATTCAAATTGCTGTCTTTCTCCAATTACACTTAAATATTATATCATATTCTTTGAGTGGAGAAAAATTCTGACAAAATTCTCTTGATGATTCTGATTTAAAAATCTCTCCCCCAGATTTCTGACACTCTTGGGCTTCTACTACCTCCAAATGGCATAAATGTCTTCAAATAACTTCACAGGCACCCACGAACTATTTTTGACAGTTCGTAAGACAGGCTGAGTTATGAGATCACAGTTAATGTGATAGTTCAGAGTAAGTGCTTGATAAGTTATAACTCATCTGGGAGCATGTAGGTAAATGATGGATAGACTCCAAATGCCTAGGAAGCTGCTGCACAGTAAACTGTGGAAAACAGAAAGGTCACAACAAACCCTCAGCATCCCGAAAGCTCCAATGTAGATCAGGAAGTGAATTTGAGAATGTGGATCTATGTAAACACACCTACAATAGCAGTTATAATTCTGCATAAGATACTCAGGTGAACAATAAGTATAATTTCATTTTTATCTCTGAATTTAGCTTCAATATGAAGCCCAATTTCACCACTTAGCAGAAATTGATCTCATTCTATTTTTCGATGTTCTGCATTCTCTTCTTTGAAACTGATTCTGAAATCTGGAGTCTTTTTATAATGGCATGGTATGGAACAGAGGTAGAATTTGATTTATCAATTTAATTTCTTACGTTTATTCAATGTGATCTTTCAATGATGACATTTACTGAGTTACATCTTCCTGTACGACCACCTCTCAGTTTTCATCAATCGCAGCTTTTTAGGTCTTGCAGTTTTTTAATCAATATGGTAAACAGGTAACATTTTTCTGCTTTAGTAAAAATTTTCGGGTTGTATACAATTCTTTCCCACACCTGCTCCCCTGCTATTCTTAAACAAATAGAGTTTGTCAAGTACAGAGCGTCTAATGCTGTAGTCTACTCAGATGCACTGTGTTGAACAAAATTCTTGCCACTCTTGTGTGCATGAGACTTGTTTTGCTGTTCCTGTACTTTTCTGGGAATTCCTTGAAGCTATCTAAAATCTTATCTCCCTAAGTATATCACAAAGTTATATATCCTTGGGTACCCTACTCTCTGCTCTTACTTCCAAAAATCCTTCAGGATTTACAAAATTTTCCCTGTTTCATCTACAACTCTATCCAAACTCCCAGACCAGAAACCTTTACAAATCTCAGAGACAGAAATTCTTGCTTGAAAGTCATCATTTTTACTGGGTTTCCCCCAACATATGTTGTATTTGCCTGGAATACGTTCTATTTCTCCTTAACCTTTCCAATTTCACCCTTTTCTAAAAAAGTCCATGCTTATTTTCCTTGAGACAGTAAGTACTATCATAAAATGGTCAAAGAGAGTGGATTGGAGAAGGTGGAAAATGGTAAAAGAAAATATAAGGAATAAAAACAAGGAACAGATATAATATTTTTAAAACTTAGAGCAGTCAAAACTATCAAGACAGAAAGTAGAATGGTGGTAACCAGGGGCTGAGGGGAAAGGGAAATTAGAAATCGGTGTTTAAGGGTACAGAATTTCAGTTTTGCAACATTATGGAGATGGATAATAGTGATGGCTACAAAGCATTATGTATGTAGTTAATACCACTGAAGTGTACACTTAATGCTAAAGATGTGTGTTTGCATATTTAAGTTTAAATAAAAATGTTAGCAAGAGGTGGACCTGATAAAGGGAGGGATGTCAAAAACACATTAGCAAGAATAAATGAAACAAAACTGCATAGTATAAGATATTCGACTGTGATTGCCACATTAATATTCACAGCCCCTTCTAAGTAGTTTTGGAGCTTTGTCACTTCATCCCCAGGGTTCCTTCCCTTCCACAAACCCATACTTCTGATTTTCAGTTACACTTAGGATATCAATGACATCAAAACCTAAGGAATTACACTTCCTTAGATGTTGGCACAACTTGGGTCAGTGTCCAAAAGTAAGGGTAGAAAGTTGTAGCCACAGATGTGCCGGTGGTTGGGAAGGCGAGGGAAGGTTGAGAATCTGAGGCTGCCCTCTTTCCCTATCCCCATGGATTACATTGTAGTCCTTAGGCCTGCTTGTTAAGTTAGGTATGGGTACACACTAAGACACAAGTGAAAAAAAAATGTTAAGATGGTCAGAAGTGAAAAAAAAGATTAAGATGGTAAATTTTAAGTTATATGAATTTTACCATCGTTTTAAAAATGGAGAAAACATATTACTTTGTAATATAGATGAGTATGGAACATTTGTCAGTGATATGATTTCTTGATACCCCACAATTTCCCTAAATATTACCTCCTTATGAAATCAGTGCTCTCCTTGACACCCCACCACATACACATACCCAGTCAGGCATCTCCATGCTACCTTTAACACTGAATTCTTTAAAAAAAAAAATTCCATACTAGTATGAACATGGATATCAATAGCCTCATTTTCCTTAGTAAAGAAACAATTTATATACCTATGGCTGGTTTATGTTGATGCATAGCAGAAACCATCACAATATTGTAAAGTAATTATCCTCCAATTAAAAAAAAAAGAGGAACAAGAGTGGTTGAGAGACCTACTGAGATGTTTTGGCTGTAGACTGACCTTATGCTGCTGCAGGTTACAGTACGCAGACTTTATCAGCTACGTGAACACTAGGTGAATGGGATTATATTACCCAGCAAGAGTAACACTGGCTGTGGATCCAATTACTTACATGGCTCCATGGTTTTCTTGTGTTGAATGCATAGATTTATCACTACCCCATGACTTTTATGGGCTTCCCAGGTAAAGAATCCACCTGCAATACAGAAGACCTCAGTTCTATTCCTGGGTGGGGAAGATCCCCTGGAGAAGGGATAGACTACCCATTCCAGTGTTCTTGGGCTTCCCCGGTGGCTCAGCAGGTAAAGAATCTGCCTGCAATGTGGGAGACCCAAGTTTGATCCCTGGGTTGGGAAAATCCTCTGGAGAAGGGGACAGCTACCCACTCCAGTATTCTGGCCTGGAGAATTCCAAGGACTGTATAGTCCATGGGGCCACAAAGAGTCAGAAACAACTGAGTGTTTTCACTTTCATGACTTTTATGGCCAATGCTTTATAAGAAACTGTAATAAAAGTAAGCTCTGCTAATAGCAGCTGTCCTGAAGGAGCGCATGGCAACCCACTACAGTATTCTTGCCTGGAGAATCCCCATAGACAGAGGAGCCTATCGGGCTACGGTCCATGGGGTCACAACAGTTGAACACAACTGAGTGACTAAGCACAGCACAACACAAAAGCAGCTTTAATATCAAACTAAAAGCTAGTTTGCAATGAATAAAGCATTAAGATGTCTGATCAAGCATTTGCCTTTCTTGCCTTTCCCACCTTTCTCTGATAATAACAGTCTGTTCGAATAGGAGAGTAAATGGAGAGCCATATGTCAGTAAATATTAAATGTCAAAGGAATAAAAATCAGATAAAAATAAAACATTCTGAATATTAGCCTAGATTTTAAATTCTAAGCCCTCAACAAATTTGACAGAAAGGCCATATCTTTAACTACTCGTTATACCTGTTTTTATATGAGAGGGTCTTCCATCTTTTTATGAACTCTCCCACCATACCTTACCCATCACCACCACACAAACACACACACACACAAACACATGCACACACACAAACATACACATGAGCAGGAAAAAGACACTAGAAGAAAGAAGTCGAGCTTTGTGGAAAACAGTAAAAGCAGAATACATATTGAAAGGGGAGCAAAGAAGAAAAGAAAGTCTGGCCAATCTCTAATATTAGTGATTATGAGAGGAATATTTAAGCAAAAATGAAGAGGTGTGAGATTTTTCAAGTAACTTTTGGAAATGAAACAAAAAATAGCAATCAATTAAAAAAAAAAAAACCAAGAGGTAATTGTTCTGATTTCCATGCCATGATTTAAATTTAGCTTTTAAATTTTTCCTGTTCTAACAGTTTTGACATTTAAGAAAATAAAGAACTTTTACAAAGTTGGATATTTCCTGTTGCATTTAAGGCACTCTGTGTGTTCAGCAAATGTCATAATGCCATTAAGTCGCCTTTACAGACATGCAATTTTATCCTCTTACTGCGGGCTCTTAATGCAGTGAGTGCATCAGGGAGTACAAGGTAGAGCCTGGAGGCCTGGCAAGGAGTTTTCAAATCTTTACAGTTGGGCTTGAATTTTAATATTGTGTCATTAAGAAAATGACTCTCAATTAGTGTGGTACTTACTTTCTCTTATTTTGTTTTTACAAGACCCATCTTTCAAAAATTCCCATTTGTAAAATATATCCTTTTAGTTAGAGAAGTGTTTAAAAATTAATACCGGAAAAATAGCATTTTACCGCATTGCTTTCTTTATATGACATAACCAAGTGTGTTGCTAGGCAACTAGCTATGAGTTTCGGAAAACTGCATACTTTATAATAGATTACTTTAGAAGCACTTTTTCAAAACAAATAGAATGGAGTTATCTAAAAGCAACCTTTGAAATTCTACATAGAAAATGTTTTTTTAAAAACTCAACATCTCCAAAAGTGAGGAGGAGATGCTCCTGTCATATAGGTACTGAAGTTTTCCATTTCACAGAGAGAGAGAGACAGAAGGAGAAAGAGAGAGCTTAAACCTGTTCATAAGCATTCAGACTGCTAATGGAAAAGTGAATTATAAATTATTCTTTATATTCAATTTTTATTCAAATATTGCTTTGATTAGGAAAAACATTATAATCATTTAGAAACACTAAACTAAAGAAAAGAATAAATTTTAAATATAAAATATCTCTATATATAAATCTAGAGTCCTGCATCTGTCTAATGATTTCCCAACTACTCCCTTATATACAGAAATTATTATCAAACTTTAAAGAAACTATTTTTTGTGACTAGCACTAGTCAGTAATGATTTAATGTGGTATGGAAAGGATTATTGCATTGAGTAGAAGTTCAGAATGCTTAATATCTAAAGTCGAATCCAAACTTAAGTTTTTATGACTCTATAAAGTGTTGCATTCTTTAACATATATCTTAAATGATAAAGATACATGTTAACAATAGAAATTCTGGGAAATATAGAAACACATAAAAGAAAAAGATTTATCACTACTAATATTAAAGCCTGAAAAAGGAAGTCATTAATATTTTAGCAAACATTTTATTAGATATTTTTCTTCTATATGTATTGCCTTAATATAGATTATTCATTTTTGTTTTTACTTTCTATGAAGTTGATAATCTATATATCATATCATATATATGAGATACATTTTATATACAATGTATCTCATATATATGTGCTTATAGTTTACCTTTCCAGTTAATATTATATTGTGACCATTTTTTCATACATAACTGCTTTGAAATACATAATTGCATAAATGAGTGACAGCCCACAATATGGCTGTAACAAAATTTATTTTTTCATTTTACTATAACTGGGATCTTTCACCAATTTTTCATTATTATAAATAATGCTGCATTGAATGCCCTTATTCATAAATCATGATTGACATCTGTTGATTTCCTTAGGGTAGGTGGCTGGAAGTGAATTTACTCAGTAAAAGGATACACATTATTTTAAAACTGTAGATACATATTTCTTGTTATTTTTCAGTAAGCAAAAAAGCAATCTACTTTCTAAAAAAAAAACAGGTATGGATAAGAATGGATAATACAACCTCACTGACATTGGATATTAACTAGCTTACACATTATGTCAGTTTGAGGAGGAGGAGTCTTTACATTTCATGGTTTTATCGAAATTGAATATAAGGTTTCTTACGTCCCATTTTGATTTCTTTCTTTCTGTAAATTTGGGTCCTTTACCTATTTTTCAGTGAAAACATTCATGCTTTTGTTTTTTAATTTTATAAGATTTTAGTCTGCATTTGTTGGGATGTGGACTCTTTCCAGAGAACTAGGATTAATATGGACACTTCAATGTAATTAGATGGAAGTTTCAGGATGTCGAAAAAGTCCAGTCTAAGATTTTTATATCTTCCAGCAGGGATGGCTAGCTGTTGGAGGCTATTTAGCCAAGGATTATGCTTCAGGAATTACATTTTAAGGAATTATGCCTCTTTGGTTCTAATTGTTGTCTTTAGTGCTTCTGGTAGAGACATTCTCATCCTCCAGTTTTGCCAGTTGGATACTGACTATGATGAAGCTCTAAGGGATGGCAGAGCCATACAATAGAAAGTTTCAGTGCTTGTGTCACCAAGTGGAGGAGTGCCACTAACCAACAAATAGCACTGTTCTTAGATTGCTGCTTGTGTAAGAAATAAGCGTCTAGAGCTTTGTGTCTTAATAGATGTTTAGCTTTATTTGTTTAAGCAACCCTGCCCATTTCAAAAATGCGGTGATAATTTGTTCCCTGAGGACCTTGCATTTCCCATCTTCAACTCTCCGCAAAGGTACATCCCAGTGTATACCTGATCATGAGGCCAACATAGGATTTTTTACCTATAACTTATAGCCAACCTCTGAGGTTGCACCAATACCTATAACTTATAACAGCCTCAGGAGAAGGTGTTCTGACCTCTTGTATTATCTCCCCCAGGGATTGACCACTGACACCACAAACTGTGAACTACTTAACCTCATTTCATTCATTGTTGTGGGATCAATGGTGATGTCCATTCCAAGTCTGTTTGCTTACCTCTTTTGAGGCCTTCAAAGGCAGTCTCTCTTCTCTCAGTAAAGGTTTCAATAGGAAGCAGAAAATAATTAAAGAATTGTCATAGAATTTTTTAACACAATATATACTCTTGCCCCTATTTTAACGTATTATCTTCTAAGAACTTTTAAATGCTATAGACAAACATAGTTTTCTTTCTTCCCTACTCCTATCAATTGCCCAAGGGAAAGGTAAGGAAAAAAAATTCAGCTACACAGTAGGGTAAGGATGTTCAGTTCTCTTACAGAAGATTTGATTGGCTGCCTCCCAGAACTACTGTGATCCATGCTAAACCTGTGCTTATTTGCCTAATACGGGGCGGGGAACTGTAGTAAGCTTTTCAATGGCATTGATTCGCATGTCTCACATTTTGTTTCTGAAGGTCTGGGATGAGTCTTGGCAACACCTATGCTTGATAACTTGCTCAGATGATTCTGATTGCATTTAGTCTTAGAAACATGTGCTTCATTGTTTTGAAAAATGAATATCAAGTGATTACTTACAAATTACTGACTTCTGATATTAACTGAGAATTACCCTCCTTTTGCTGATTCTTTCCTGTTATTTTCATTTAAATGACTTTAGTTAGTTGCAAGTTATTAATGCTTTTGCATTAAAATTCTCATTGTTTTATAATATTAACAATAATTGTTTCTATATTACTTTTTTCTGATTGAATGGCTCACCATAATTTTTTATACACTTACTTTCCTTCTTGAAAAATTTATTTTGATGCATGTTTCCATTAGCTAGATATTTCTTCAAATAATTTTTTTCAGGATGACTTCTTAGGTGGTATAATTTTCATGTCCTTGCATGTCAGAGAATCTCTTTCTCCTGCACTTGCAATAAATAAAGGTTTCTTAGGCCTTAGACTTCCTTTCTTTTAAATATGCTGATGCTGCTGTATTGATTTCTGACCGTCAGTGATCAGGATAAAAAAAAATCTAACACAAACCTCATTATATCCTTTGAAAGCAACCCATCTGCTGGATATGCAAGGTATCTATTTTCACTAAATTTGCCTGGTACTCCCTTAAGTAAACTTTTGATCTGATGTTTCAAGTCTTTTCTCAGATCAGGAAACCTTTTAAAATGTTTATTTGATGATCATCTGTCCACTGTCTTTTTTCTGTTCTCTTTTACTCTAATTTCAAATGGCAGTATAGTGATTTTTTTCTTTTATGTATCCATTCAGTATAGTTGTTCTTCTCCTCCTTAACCAATATTTCAGATCTTAGTATCCACATGGATAATTTTCCTGAAAAATACAATCAAATGATATTATCACTATTTTTAATTTTTATCATAATTACTTTTACATGAATATATTCTTTTCTGATCTTAGACTTCCTCTTTTTAAACTCTAATATTCTAATTTTATTGTAATTAAAAAATAGATATTTTATTTGGTTTATCCTATTCTGTTCTGTAAATCCACTCCATAGCTCTCATTTCAATAGATTTACATCCAGCTTTTGTGCTATTCAATCTTTCTAAGGTATATTATGTATATATATATATATATATATACACATAGTTTTTAAATTTAATTTCTATCCCCTGTTTGTTTTTGAATCATGAATTTGAAAGATGCACTGCCACTTTTATAATTTACAAATTTGTCCTCAGTAAAAGTCAAATGCATTCATATATTGGCTGTTGTCCACAACAAATCCAAGGGACGAAACTACTACTCCCTTTTCATAAAGAGAGTGTTTAAACTATTATTTTATGTGCTTATATTGATCATTTTGAGAAACTTTCCAATAAATATACAACAACATCTAGTAAGAATACTTGGGAAACTTCTTTGAATTTGTAATAGTAAAAAACCAAGACACTATTGGGCAAAATTTGATAGACTGATATAAACATCTAACTACTACATTATGTGTTATGTTCAGTTACCCAGCACCTAATTAAAATGCTTTTTTAAAAATCAATATATTGTAACTTGAGCTCTCCTAAATAATGATTTTCACACTTTTTATAAAGGGTGTTTATTGCATATAATTTGTTTGCATTTGTAATTGAATAATTATTACTCAAGCAATATTTTCCTATAAACATTTATTACTATTAAATTCTTTTTTAAACAAAAAGTCACATTTAGAAGAATCAAGTATATTCCTTATTGGAAGTCCCCATGTGTGCTCAGTAGATCAATCATGTTTGACTCTTTGTGACCCAATGGACTGGAACCCACCAGGCTTCTCTGTCCATGAGATTTTCCAGGTGAAACACTGTGTGGGTTGCCATTTCCTACTCCAGGGAACTTTCATAACCCAGGGAAACACACAAACCCATGTCTCCTGTGTCTCCTGCATTTGCAGGTGGATTCTTTATCACTGTGCCACCTGGGAAGCCCCATGGAAGTCCCCAGTAGGGGTCAATAGGGAGTAGTATATGACGTGCTACCTATTACCAAGTTTTCTAACATTAATTGTGCATGCCAGAAACCCAGTGTGTATATTAGTTAGGGTTCCCAGAGAAACACAACCAACAGAACATGTATTTACATCAAAAGATTTATTATAAAAAATTGGCTTACTTGAATTTATAGTCTGACAAGTCCCAAATCTATAATGTGGGCTGGCAATCTGGATATCCAGGAGAACCAGTGATGCAGATAAAGTTTGAAGACAATCTGCTGGAGAATTGCCTCTTGTTCCAGGAGCCCATTCTTTTTTCTATTTAGGCTTTCCTTCAGCTGATAGGATGTGGCCCGCTTCTAATCATGAAGGGCAATCTGCTTTACTCAAATTTCATTCATTTAAATGTTAATGGCATCCAAAACAACACTGCAAGTTGGCACATAAAATGAAGCATCACACAGTCATAAAGGAAAAATCACTAGATGGAGTCCAAAAATCTTAGTCAATTTGTTTAAGCGATTTGTGTTGCCATATACTTCTCTGTAAAGTAAGAACAATGTTAAGAACCATTTAACATACATTAAATGGTTATGAGGATGAAATGACATGAAACATTTTGAAGCACAGAATGCAAGCCAGAACTGAGTAAGGAACCATAGTTGGGATTTTTTCCAGTGATACCAAAAGGAGGGAAAGATACAAGATGATCTCTGGAGGATATAGGAGAAGAATCTGGAAGGGAAACAATATTTATTGATTCTCTATAGGTTTCCAATTGACTCTCTCATCTAATTGATTATGCATTACTGAGATTGCCAATTTCTAAATTAAGTAGTTAATATATTGGTTAAGATCAGTGGTGCTTATGCAGACAGTCCTGGGCTGGTGTTCAAACCCCAGCACTTAGTGTACCTGGGCTTGAGCAGCCACGTCACCATTCTGAACCTCAATTTCCTCATCTGTAATAGTTATGAGGGCTTGTCCTTTATAGAGTATAATAAAGATTTAAGAGATAATGCATGGAAGCACTTGAAAAAACACCTAGTATATAAGGAGAGTTGAACAAGTGATAACTTTTATTATTATAATAAATATTAGTAGTGAAGCGAAAAAGTTGGCTTAAAGCTCAACGTTCAGAAAACTAAGATCATGGCATCTGGTCCCACCACTTCATGGCAAATATATGGGGAAACAGTGGAAACAGTGTCATAATTTATTTTGGGGGGCTCCAAAATCACTGCTGATGGTAATTGCAGCCATGAAATTAAAAGACGCTTACTCCTTGGAAGGAAGGTTATGACCAACCTAGATAGCATATTTAAAAGCAGAGACATTACTTTGCCAACAAAGGTCCGTCTAGTCAAGTCTATGGTTTTTCCAGTGGTCATGTATGGATGTGAGAATTGGATGGTGAAAAAAGCTGAGTGCCACAGAATTGATGCTTTTGAACTGTGGTGTTGGAGAAGACTCTTGAGAGTCCCTTGGACTGCAAGGAGATCCAACCAGTCCATCCTAAAGGAGATCAGTCCTGGGTATTCATTGGAAGGACTGATGTTGAAGCTGAAACTCCAATACTTTGGCCACCTCATGCAAAGAGTTGACTCATTGGAAAAGACCCTGATGCTGGGAAGGATTGGGGGCAGGAGGAGAAGGGGACGACAGAGGATGAGATGGTTGGATGGCATCACCGACTCGATGGACATCGGTTTGGGTGAACTCCGGGAGTTGGTGATGGACAAAGAGGCCTGGCGTGCTGCGATTCATGGGGTCGCAAAGAGTCGGACATAACTGAGCGACTGAAATACAACAAAATTTTTCGTTAAAATGGAGTCAGGTTTTGATCCTTGTGAAGAAACATGGTCAAACCAAGCAAGAAATTAAGAAAAAAAAAAAAAAAGACTCCTGGAAGGGAGTAGCAACAGGCACAAGAAGAGAAAACTCAAAGAGAAGCAATAGTTATCTTCCCTATAGCACTGAATTTTGAATCATAAAAGATAATTAATATTTCCTCATTATTAATTCCCCATTGGTTACAGTCTGGAATTAGGACCATTGATCAAGACTTGAGTATAGAGATTAATGAACTAGAGTAAAGGGACATCAGGAAAGAGTAAAAAGGAATTATGGTATGTTGATGTTCCATTAGGAAACAATGTATTTGGGATACTATTTCTATTAGAAAATATCTACTCCATTTCTATAAACAAATGTCATTTAGAAGCTGACATTCAGATTTTCTTGATAAAGGTGAATTGTGTTTCATTTTGACAGCTGTAACATTAATTTTTCAACAAATGTTTTTCAGCTATTGATCAGGTTTCGGAGGAAGTGAAGCCTTGTTCTTATATATGTGCCCATATTTTTATAGATATTGTACTTCTTATTTTGTATTTTCAGTGGTTTGTAGCAATTTATTTTGCAATCTTTGAAGACCTAATGGATTTTGTACTTTTAACATTTTTCCTCTTCCTATCTTGTCACATCAAACATGTTAGAAATTTTTAATAAAAGATGAGTATTTCATTTTAAGTCTTCTGTTTCACTGAAAAGAGATACTGAATTCTTTAGAGCAAAATATCAACTGGCACAGTATTTTGGGTGTCCTGAAAAAAATATCAAGTCAAAGATTTCATCGTGGAGAAAAGGCACAATAATCTGTATTAAGAAATTGTGGTTCTTCTCTTGATATATCAAATTGCGGGCAAAGAGTTTCATTGTATGTTTATTCTCTTTCTGATGAAAAAAATGTATATAAATTCTTGCCTGATCTAATCACAAGTTTGTAGTGAAATGCATATGAGATTTTAGTAAATGTATTTTTAAAAATTAAAAAACTAACACAAAGTTATTGCAATTGTAAAAAAAAATCCACTCACCCTAGAAGTGAATAATCCAAGAAAAGCTGCAGAAAAGACCAGCTCTCAGCAAAATTTGTAGTTATAATTATCCTTCTGCTGACTCTAAGGGACCCATGGTCATGGCCCAGGGTATTTCCAAGGACTCAGTGCTAAAGCTCTGGTCTAAGTGGACTCAAGTTGCCACTTTTCTTTGCCTCTTCACTACATATCTGTCTTTGCCTTGAAGTATTTCTTACCTCTGGAAAAAGACTCTATCAGCAATAGCAAATGCCTCCTTTTGCACTCATGGAAGATATCAATAATTGACCCTAGAACTCATTCCCCCTGAGCTCAGTGTCAGAGTTCTTCAAAACAAAACACAGTATTCATCCACAACCAACAACCACAGATTTATACACAGGAGTAAGAGTATTCATTACTTTTGAATTAGAACTTCAGTTATTTCTATTCTCCTGGTCATGAAGTATGCATTTTAAGAGCGGTCTTTTGGAAGCAGTGCCTTTGCTGCAGAGATCATTTTCTTAATAAGAATTGGAAATTGAACTTGTTACAATAGATTGTGTGGCTAGTAGCTCAGTTGGTAAAGAATTTGCCTGCAATGCAGGAGACCCAGTTTTGATCCCTGGGTTGGGAAGATCCCCTGGAGAAGCAAATGGCAACCCACTCCAGTACTCGAGCCTGGAGAATTCCATGGACAGAGGAGCCTGGCAGGCTACAGTCCATGGGATCGCAGAGTCCGACACGACAGTGTGACCAACTTTCACTTTCACTTTTCAGCGTGAAGAACGGCGAACAAAGTAAGGCTAGGAACAGGTAACATCTGTACATCACAATGGTCTTTTGCTCTGGTCATCTGTAGAGGGATCTTTCAGGTGTAAGTTCCAGTCAATCTCTATCCCACTCCGCATTATTATCCCATTGCCTCCCAAACCACCTTCATCTGCTTTAAAAGTACCAGTGACCCAGGCTGACGTTTTGGAAAAGATCCACTTTACATAAGAAAGGATTTTTTTAAAAAAAGAGTTCCCTAGACTAGGAGCAATAAGATGTGATTTCTACTTTCAGCTTTATTATAAGTGAGAATCAACTTTATTATCTCACTTTATTATAAGTGAAAATTTAACCTCTCTAATTCTCATTTGGATAATAAGCTCTCCCTTTTCTAAAACTTAGAATTGTAGCTAATTAACAAGGTAATATATATTAAGGTCTTTTGACTTTTATGTATGAAGGAGTATTATGATTGGACTCATTAAAATTCCAATTTCAAACATTGTAAATTAACATATGCAACTTCAAAAGATATGTTAAAATGTTCAAGTGGAAAAATACATGAGAAAAAATGTTAACTATGATGTACTTTTGATGCTTTCATCTTATTATTTTCAGTTCAGAAAACTTTTTTTTTTATTCCTGATGTTCCTTTAGATTGTCTCATCCTTCTGATTTCTCAGGATCCCACCCTTTCCAAGGTTATACTAAGAAACTTGATTTTATTTTACTTATTCTCATTTACAAGAAAATTATATATAGCAGCTTCATTTTTAGTTTAATAATGAACTCTCAATTATTTTCCTACATTAGAGATCACAATTATTGATCTTCCATGGTTCTCTTGATGCACATGAAAGAACTTTATTTAACAAGAACATTTTCTGCAATTAAATATGACTGAGAAGGAAATTTCAAAAACTGATGATCCAAGGCACAGTACCACTTTCAATTCATTGGAGACACATCCAGTAAAAATTATTTGGAAATGTTTTCTAAAATGCTCCTTAAATTTTAGAGAAGTACTTTATATAACTATTTTCCTTCTTTTACAGATTAGGGCTTCTTTCTGTTCTAAGCAGAAAATACCAAATGCTATAGCCCAAATTTCTTAACTTCTTAATACTTCAGGACTCCAAAATGTCACATAGATATTTAGTGTGACACCTCACTGAAACCTAATTCCAAAGACAGAGAAATTTTGCCATCATTGTTTAATAGGATAGGTAGTAAATGGTTGGATATGGGCCAGTAGAATATGTCTAGAACACTCTTTTCAGATATCAGCATGGCTTAAGCCCTCACCCATCTCAAGTTTAACCCAGTTGTCACTCAATAAGATCACTAAGATCACTTTTTAAAAAATTGTAACAGACCATATGTATGCACCCATTTTTGGCCCTCTTATTCAGCTCTATTTTTTCCTTTCTTTCATGGCACCTAGCAATGTGCAACGTTATTTTGCTTTTTTATAGGAGTTCATTGTGTTTTGCTTGTCGTTTCTATAATGAAGTGCAATGAATGCAAAAGTCTTGTATTGTTCACTGATAAACCTTCAGACATAGAACAGTGCTGGCACAGTGTAAGTACTCAATAAACATTACTGGATTATTAAACAAATATCAGTAAAAATAATAATTATCAATAGATTATGTATTCAGTTCAGTTCAGTTCAGTTGCTCAGTCATTCCAGCTCTTTGCAACCCCATGGGCTCCAGCAAGCCAGGCTTCCCTGTCCATCACAAATTCCCAGAGCTTGCTCAAACTCACATACATCAAGTCAGTGATGCCATCCAACCATCTCATCCTCTGTTGTCCCCTTCTCCTCCTACCTTCAATCTTTCCCAGCATAAGGGTCCTTTACAATGACTCAGTTCTTCACATCAGGTGGCCAAAATATTGGAGCTTCAGCTTCAGCATCAGTCCTTCCAATGAATGTTTAGGACTGATTTGCTTTACGATTGACTGGTTTGATCTCCTTGCAGTACAAGGGCCTCTAGAGTCTTCTACAACATCACAGTTCAAAAGCATCAATTCATCGGTGCTCAGCTTTGTTTATGGTCCAACTCTCACATTCGTACATCCGTGGTTATATGGGTAACTAAGATCTTCTTTGTATAGTTCTTCTGTGTATTCTTGTCACCTCTTCTTAATATCTTCTGCTTCTGTTAGGTCCATACCTTTTCTGTCATTATTGTGCCCATCTTCGCATGAAATATTCTCTTGGAATCTCTAATTTTCTTGAAGAGATCTCATCTTTCCCATCCTATTGTTTTCCTCTATTTCTTTGCATTGATCACTGAGAAAGGCTTTCTTATCTCTCCTTGCTATTCTTTGGAACTCTGCGTTTAGATGGGTATATTGTTTCCTTTTTTCCTTTGTCTTTATCTTCTCTGCTTTTCTCAGCTATTTTTAAGGCCTCTTCACATAACCATTTTGCCTTTTTTATTTGTTTTTCTTGGGAATGTTCTTGATCACTGCCTCCTGCACAATGTCACAAACCTCTGTCCATAGTTCTTAAGGCACTCTATCAGATCTAATCCTTCATATCTATTTGTCACTTTCACTGTATAATCATAAGGGATTTGATTTAGCTCATACCTGAATGGTCTAGTGGTTTTCCCTAATTTCTTCAATTTAAGTCTGAATTCGGCAATAAGGAGTTTATCATCTGAGTCACAGTCACTTCCTGGCCTTGTTTTTGCTGACTGTATAGAGCTTCTCAATCTTTGACTTTAAAGAATACAATCAATCTGATTTCGGTGTTGGCCATCTGCTGATGTCCATGTGTAAAATCTTCTCTTGTGCTGTTGGAAGAGGGTTTTTGCTATGACCAGTGTGTTCTCGTGGCAAAACTCTATTAGCCTTTGCCCTGCTTCATTTTGTACTCCAAGGCCAAACTTGCCTGTTACTCCAGGTACCTCTTGACTTCCTACTTTTGCATCCCAGTCCCCTATGATGAAAAGGACACTTTTTGTTGTTGTTGTTAGTTCTAGAAGGTCTTGTAGATCATCATAGAACTATTCAACTTCAGCTTCTTCAGCATTAGTGGTTGGGGCATAGACTTGGATTACTGTGATACTTAATGGTTTGCTTTGGAAATATATCCCATGGAATAACTTAGCTCATCTTCTTGGAATATACTTGGAAATAGTATACCATGCGATAACTTAGCTAATGTTCATCAAGGTATGTTTTGTTTGTTTTGCTCTTTAATGATTATTTCAAGCTTTTTTGAAGAAACTGCTCCATGCAAGTTTGACAAAGACAATGTACAAGATGGCTTGGGATATCTTTTATTTGAAAGCAAGAAACCAATAAAAGACAAATTGGGTCAAAGCCCAGAGACACACATTGACAAAAAGACATGTGTTTGTAATCATAAGACTATAGAATGCTTCTCCTTAGCATCCTTTTCACACACGAATAGAGCTCCAGTATAACAGCAGTAGGGGCTTCTCCAATGGCTCAGCGAGTAGAGTCCCCCAGAAATCAGGAGACACAGGAGACCATGGTTTCATTTCCTGGGTCACGAAGATACCCTGGAGGGGGAAATGGCAACCTACTCTGGTATTCTTGCCTCGCAAATCCCATGGACAGAGGAGTCTGGCAGCCTACAGCCCAAAGGGTCACAGAGAGTCCAGACATGACTGAGCAACTAAGCACACACGCACATAATAGTAGTGGATTATAGCTACAAGAGCTGGAAGACACAAACCTTCTCTCAGGAAGAGTATGTAGGGAAGGTCAACATTAAGAGGAGCAGCATAAACTATGACACTAGAGGATTTGAAGCCTCTGACTCCTGTAGTGACAGAATACATTAAACATAGACTACTTCTAAGCTAGGTTAACAGAAATCCTCACAATAAAGGCCAAACTATCTCAGTTTCCTATTACCTGACATAACATGTTTGACTTTCAACAAAAATTATAGGACACAACAAAAGGTTATTAAAAATATAGTTTGTATAGACAAAGTGAACCTTAGAACCAGACCCAGATATGACACAGATATTGGAATTATGACACAGGGAATTTAATTCATATGTTCTGGGTTAATGGAAAAAGTAGACAACATGCAAGAACAGGAAGGTAATCTAAGTATAGAGACAGCAAATATAAAAAGAATCATAAGGAAATGCTAGAAAGTATTAAAAAAAGTGACAAAAATGAAGAGTGTTTTGGTAGACTCATCAATAGACTCAACATGTCCAAGGAAAGATTCAGTGAGCTTAAAAATATGTCAATAGAAACTTCTCAAACAGAAAAACAAAAGAAAAAAAAATAAAAACTGGAACATCAAGAAGTGTGGGACATACTCATGATTAGGATCTCATAGGAGTATAAAAATGGAAGGATATAAAAGAAATGCTTTAAGTGGTAGTGGTTAGGAAGTTTTTTAAATTGATGACAAACACCAGATCATGGATCCACGAAACTCAGAAAAACACCAAGCATGGTAAATACCAACAAAACACACCTAAGTATGTCACAGTCAATCTTCAGACAAACAAAAACAAAGAAAAAATATTGAAAAACCAGGTAGAGGATAACATCTTATCTGTAGAGGAAATTACACAATCAAGAAGAAAGTTGAATAAAATATTCAGTATTGAAGGAAAACACACACATACAACAACAACCTAGAATTCTATACCAGCAAAATTATCCTCCAGATTGAAGGTGAAATAAAAATTTGTTCTGACAAAACCTGGAGGAATTTATTACCATCAGACTAGCCCTGCAAGAAATGTTAAAATATTAAATTTTTTGAAAAAACAAATACATTAAACATGTAAAATCCATGAGTTCAACACACTGACCACCTCTAAACACACACAACACATGGGACTTACCGAGATATGAACTAATTATTTTGAAAATTCGGTAGTAAAGTGAATGAATCAATCATTCATACAGCCCTTCATGAACAAAAATGTATTTCAAGATAAGAAAACAGTTGGTGTGTGAAAATTCTTCTTTCTTTAAAGAAGTATTCAGGTTAATAAATGCAAAAGGTTGATAGAACTGTAAAATTATCATCTCATACCACATAATGAAATAATGGAGCTTGACAACAATGATACTAAAAACATCAAATGAAATTTGACAAATATTTTTTTAAAAAAGAATCATTTTGGCATTATCTCAACCCACTAATGAGCTTAAGCATCACTAAAAGTGAGACAACCATAAATCATGTAATTCTTGATAATGATGTTCTCAGAAACATTCTTACCATTTCCACAAATTAAATCTAAATCTAATTAAACCTCTAGATCTTACTAGGAGAATGCAGAATGTATGGATTAAAGTAGGATAAGAAAAATGACATCACTGGAAGCAATAAACCAAATTTACGACATGCTACAAGGAAAAAAACCTAATTTCTCCAACAAATCAATGACTGGGGAAAAAAAAAACAGTAATTTAAAAAAGCAAGATGGCGGAGGAATAGGACGGGGAGACCACTCTCTCCTCCACAAATTTATCGAAAGAACATCTGAACGCTGACCAAACTTCACAAAACTACTTCTGAAGGCTGGCTGAGGACGTCAGGCTTCCACAAAAACTGCGCATTATCTTCAAAAGAGGTAGGAGAAATTATAAAAGATAAAAAGAGAGACAAAAGAGTTAGGGACGGAGACCCGTCCCGGGGAGGGAGTCGTAAAAGAGGAGGAATTTCCAAGCACCAGGAAACCCTCTCACCGGCGGGTGTGGGGGAGGATTTTTTATCTCGGAGGGCAACGTAACTGGGAGGAAAAAATAAATAAAATCCACAGATTACGTGCCTAAAGCAACTCCCAGCGAAGAACCCCAGACGCTCGCATCATCCGCCACCAGCAAGTGGGGGCTGAACGGAGAGGAGCGGGCGGCATTGCCTAGGGTAAGGACCGGGCCCGAGTGCCCCGAGGGCAATCTGAGGGAGCTAACGTGAGATAGTAACCTAAACTGTGGGACAGCCAGAGAGAGAGAACTATCCCGCGAAAAGCCCAACTCTAAGGCACTGCCGGCCCGCTCACAGAACAAAGGACTGAGCGATACCAGAGGAGAGCTAGCCGGCTGCGGACCGCCCCATCCCCCGCCGGACACAGCGGGCAGGCGGGGCCCGCCAGAGCCGGAAAGGGGCAAACTCGGCTCCAGAGAGGGCACCCCCTACCAAACTGCAAACAGGCTCCCAGTTTCTAAGCAAAGACTGCCTGAGATCCCGGAGGGTCGACAGCCGCCGGGAGGGTCGCAGCCAGAGACCAGCTCCCCAGAACCGACACAAAGCACACCGGAGCCGGGCGCGCCCGTAAACCGAGGCGGGGACCAGGGAGGTGATAAGCCGCACCGCCCCAACAGGGGGGAGCGCGCTCGCCAAACTCCTGGCCGCCGGGGCAGCTCCGACCGGGAACGGCACAAGCCGCGGGCGAAACCGAGTCTGCGCCTTTGTGGAGTAACCGGGAGCCTGAACCTGAGCGGCTTAGACCTGGGAAGTGCACGCAGCTCAGGGCCCGCTCCCCGGCCGAGTAACCTGAAGCCTGAGCAGGGTAGACGGGGAAAGCACACACGCCGTGAGCGGGGGCGAACCCAGTGCGGCCGAGACACTGCGAGCTTACCACACACACGCCAGAATTGCAGTGTTCCTTCCTCCCCACAACACGATTGAACAGGCGAACCTAAAGAGATCACCTCCACCGCTTTGTTGCAGGGCAGAAATTAGATACTGAAGAGATCTCCAAACAGAAGCCAAATAAACAGAGGGAAGCTCTTTGGAAGGGACAGGCCAACAGATTAAGATCCCTGTAGTTAATACCGACTGCATTGAAAAGGACCTATAGATCTTGAAAAGTATAAGCAGGAATAAGGATCTATCTAAAACTGAGCAGATCCCACACTGCTCACAACAGCTCCAGAGAAAGTCCGGTTTTTTTTCTCTTCTTTCCTTTTTCTTCAAGTCCTCTATTACACCTTTAACTTTCATTTTCATAACCCACTATTAACTTGCAAAAAAAAAAAAAACCCTATTTTTGAAGCAAACTACATACATATATCTTATACCTTTTATGTTTTTTTTTAATGTTTTTTTCCTGTTCTACATTTTTTTACTGTTTCTTTTTTTTACTGTTTTACTGTTTTACTGTTTTTTTTCTTTTTACACTGTTTCCTTTTTTTCTTTTTTCCTTTTTTTTTTTTAGATTGTAAGTTTTATAAGAGTCTAACCTCTACTCTAGATTTTTAATCTTTGTTTTACATATTTGATATCAACTTTGTACATTTAAGAACCCAATCTTTAGGACCCATTTTTACTCAGGAGTGTGATCACTGGCCTGATCACTCTCTCCCCCTATTGATGCTCTTTCTTCTCCCTCAGGGAACCTCTATCTCCCACCCTCCTCCTTCTCTTCTCAACCCAATTCTGTGAATCTCTGAGGGTGTTCTGGGTACTGGAGAACACTTCAGGAACAGGATACTGCCCAGATCTCTCTCTCCCCTCTTAATTCCTCCCTTTCTACTCATGCTCACCTCTGTTACCTTCCTCCCCCCTCTCTATGTATCTCTGTGAATCACGCTGAGGGTTCCAAACTGTGGAAAGCACAGAGGGAAGTGCTTACTGGCTAGATTGCTCTCTCCACATTTGAATTCCCCTCTTCCCCTCCTGGTCACCTCAACCCACCCACCCCCACCTCATCTCTCCATGTAACTCAGTGAACCTTTCTGGGTATCCCTCACTGTGGAGAATCTTTTCACCATTAACCTAAAAGTTTTATTATTGAGGCTGTATGGAAGGGGAAGTCTTGAGGCTACTGCAAGAATAAGACTGAAAGCCGGGGGAAACATTAATTAATAAGAGACCATCCAATAGCCTCCATAAATTCACTGAAACCAAGCTCCACCCAAGAGACAATAAGTTCCAGAGCAAGACATACCACGCAAATTCTCTACCAACGCAGGAACATAGACCTGAGCATCAATATACAGGCTGCCCAGAGGCACACCAAATCCATAGACATCTCAAAAATTAATACTGGTCACTCCATTACACTCTAGAGAGCAGAAATCCAGCTCCACCCACCAGAACACCGACACAAGCTCCCCCAACCAGGAAGCCTTGACAAGCCACCTGTACAACCCCAACCGCAGTGAGGAACCTCCACAACAAAGAGGAACTTCATACTACCAGAATACAGAAGGGCCACGCCTAACACAGCAATCTAAACAAGATGAAAAGGCAGAGAAATACTCAGCAAGTAAAGGAAAATGAGAAATGCCCACAAAGCCAAACAAAAGAGGAGGAGATAGGGAATCTATCTGAAAAAGAATTTAGAATAAGGATAATAAAAATGATCCAAAATCTTGAAAGCAAAATGGAGTTACAGATAAATAGCCTGGAGACAAAGATTGAGAAGATGCAAGAAATGTTTATCAAGGACTTAGAAGAAATAAAAAGGAATCAATATAGAATGAATAATGAAATAAAGGAGATAAAAGACACTCTGGAGGGAACCAACAGTAGAATAACGGAGGCAGAAGATAGGATAAGTGAGGTAGAAGATAGAATGATGGAAATAAACGAAGCAGAGAGGAAAAAAGAAAAAAGAATCAAAAGAAATGAGGAAAACCTCCGGGACCTATGGGACAATATGAAACGCCCCAACATTCGAATCATAGGAGTCCCAGAAGAAGAAGATAAAAGGAAAGGCCATGAAAAAATACTCGAGGAGATAATAGTTGAGAATTTCCCTAAATTGAGGAAAGAAATAGTCACAGAAGTCCAAGAAACCCAGAGAGTTCCAAACAGGATAAACCCAAGGCGAAACACCCCAAGACACATATTAATCAAATTAACAAAGATCAAACACAAAGAACAAATATTAAAAGCAGCAAGGGAAAAACAACAAATAACACACAAGGGGATCCCCATAAGGATAACAGCTGATCTTTCAATAGAAACCCTTCAGGCTAGAAGGGAATGGCAGGACATATTTAAAGTAATGAAAGAGAATAATCTACAACCCAGATTACTGTACCCAGCAAGGATCTCATTCAGATATGAAGGAGAATTCAAAAGCTTTACAGACAAGCAAGAGCTGAGGGAATTCAGCACCACCAAACCAGCTCTCCAGCAAATGCTAAAGGATCTTCTCTAAACAGGAAACACAGAAAGGATGTTTCAACACGAACTCAAAACAACAAAGTAAATGGCAACGGGATCATACTTATCAATAATTACCTTAAATGTAAATGGGTTGAATGCCCCAACCAAAAGACAAAGGGTTGCTGAATGGATACGAAAACAAGACCCCTATATATGCTGTCTACAAGAGACCCACCTCAAAACTAGAGACACACACAGGCTGAAAGTGAAAGGATGGAAAAACATATTCCATGCAAACGGAGACCAAAAGAAAGCAGGAGTCGCAATACTCATTTCAGATAAAATAGACTTTAAAATAAAGGATGTGAAAAGGGACAAAGAAGGACACTACATAAAGATCAAAGGATCAATTCAAGAAGAAGACGTAACAATCATAAATATATACGCACCCAACATAGGAGCACCACAATATATAAGGCAAATACTAACAAGTATGAAAGGGGAAATTAACAATAACACAATAATAGTGGGAGACTTTAATACTCCACTCACGCATATGGATAGATCAACTAAACAGAAAATTAACAAGGAAACACAAACTTTAAATGATACAATAGACAAATTAGATTTAATTGATATTTTCAGGAGTTTCCACCCCAAAACAATCAATTTTACCTTTTTCTCAAGTGCACATGGAACTTTCTCCAGGATAGATCACATCCTGGGCCATAAATCTAGCCTTGATAAATTCAAAAAAATTGAAATCATCCCAGCCGTCTTCTCTGACCACAATGCAGTAAGATTAGACCTCAATTACAGGAAAAAAACTATTAAAAGTTCCAACATATGGAGGCTAAACAACACGCTTCTGAATAACCAACAAATCACAGAAGAAATCAAAAAAGAAATAAAATTATGCATAGAAACGAATGAAAATGAAAACACAACAACCCAAAACCTATGGGACACTGTAAAAGCAATACTAAGGGGAAGGTTCATAGCAATACAGGCGTACCTCAAGAAACAAGAAAAAAATCAAATAAATCAACTAACTCTACACCTAAAGCAACTAGAGAAGGAAGAAATGAAAAACGCCAGGGTCAGTAGAAGGAAAGAAATCTTAAAAATTAGGGCAGAAATAAATGCAAAAGAAACAAAAGAGACCATAGCAAAAATCAACAAAACTAAAAGCTGGTTTTTCGAGAAGATAAACAAAATTGATAAGCCATTAGCCAGACTCATCAAGAAACAAAGGGAGAAGAATCAGATCAACAAAATTAGAAATGAAAATGGAGAGATCACAACAGACTCCACAGAAATACAAAGGATCATAAGAGACTACTACCAACAGCTATATGCCAATAAAATGGACAACTTGGAAGAAATGGACAAATTCTTAGAAAAGTATAACTTTCCAAAACTGAACCATGAAGAAATAGAAGATCTTAACAGACCCATCACAAGCACGGAAATCGAAACTGTAATCAGAAATCTTCCAGCAAACAAAAGCCCAGGACCAGACGGCTTCACAGCGGAATTCTACCAAAAATTTAGAGAAGAGCTAACACCTATCCTACTCAAACTCTTCCAGAAAATTGCAGAAGATGGTAAACTTCCAAACTCATTCTATGAGGCCACCATCACCCTAATTCCAAAACCAGACAAAGATGTCACAAAAAAGGAAAACTACAGGCCAATATCACTGATGAACATAGATGCAAAAATCCTTAATAAAATTCTAGCAAACAGAATCCAACATCATATTAAAAAGATCATACATCATGACCAAGTGGGCTTTATCCCAGGAATGCAAGGTTTTTTTAACATCCGCAAATCAATCAATGTAATACACCACATTAACAAATTGAAAGAAAAAAACCATATGGTTATCTCAATAGATGCAGAAAAAGCCTTTGACAAAATTCAGCATCCATTTATGATTAAAACCCTCCAGAAAGCAGGAATAGAAGGAACATATCTCAACATAATAAAAGCTATATATGACAAACCCACAGCAAACATTATCCTCAATGGTGAAAAATTGAAAGCATTTCCCCTAAAGTCAGGAACAAGGCAAGGATGCCCACTCTCACCACTACTATTCAACATAGTTTTGGAAGTTTTGGCCACAGCAATCAGAGCTGAAAAAGAAATAAAAGGAATACAGATAGGAAAAGAAGAAGTAAAACTCTCACTGTTTGCAGATGACATGATCCTCTACATAGAAAACCCTAAAGACTCTACTAGAAAATTACTAGAGTTGATCAATGAATATAGTAAAGTTGCAGGATATAAAATTAACACACAGAAATCCCTTGCATTCCTATACTCCAATATTGAGAAAACAGAAAGAGAAATTAAGGAAACAATACCATTCACCATTGCATCAAAAAGAATAAAATACTTAGGAATATATCTACCTAAAGAAACAAAAGACTTATATATAGAAAACTATAAAACACTGATGAAAGAAATCAAAGAGGACACAAACAGATGGAGAAATATACCGTGTTCATGGATTGGAAGAATTAATATAGTGAAAATGAGTATACTACCCAAAGCAATCTATAGATTCAATGCAATCCCTATCAAGCTACCAATGGTATTTTTCACAGAACTAGAACAAATCATCTCACAATTTGTATGGAAATATAAGAAACCTCGAATAGCCAAAGCAATCTTGAGGAAGAAGAATGGAACTGGAGGAATCAACCTGCCTGACTTCAGGCTCTACTACAAAGCCACAGTCATCAAGACAGTATGGTACTGGCACAAAGATAGAAATATAGATCAATGGAACAAAATAGAAAGCCCAGAGATAAACCCACGCACATATGGACACCTTATCTTCGACAAAGGAGGCAAGAATATACAATGGAGAAAAGACAATCTCTTTAACAAGTGGTGCTGGGAAAACTGGTCAACCACTTGTAAAAGAATGAAACTAGAACACTTCCTAACACCGTACACAAAAATAAACTCAAAATGGATTAAAGATCTAAACGTAAGACCAGAAACTATAAAACTCCTAGAGGAAAACATAGGCAAAACACTCTCCGACATAAATCACAGCAGGATCCTCCATGACCCACCTCCCAGAATATTGGAAATAAAAGCAAAAATAAACAAATGGGACCTAATTAAAATTAAAAGCTTTTGCACAACAAAGGAAACTATAAACAAGGTGAAAAGACAGCCTTCAGAATGGGAGAAAATAATAGCAAATGAAGCAACAGACAAACAATTAATCTCAAAAATATACAAGCAACTTCTGCAGCTGAATTCCCGAAAAATAAACGACCCAATCAAAAAATGGGCCAAAGAACTAAACAGACATTTCTCCAAAGAAGACATACAGATGGCTAACAAACACATGAAAAGATGCTCAACATCACTCATTATTAGAGAAATGCAAATCAAAACCACAATGAGGTATCATTTCACACCAGTCAGAATGGCTGCTATCCAAAAGTCTACAAGCAATAAATGCTGGAGAGGGTGTGGAGAAAAGGGAACCCTCTTACACTGTTGGTGGGAATGCAAACTAGTACAGCCACTATGGAGAACAGTGTGGAGATTCCTTAAAAAACTGGGAATAGAACTGCCATATGACCCAGCAATCCCACTGCTGGGCATATGCACCGAGGAAACCAGAATTGAAAGAGACGCGTGTACCCCAATGTTCATCGCAGCACTGTTTACAATAGCCAGGACATGGAAGCAACCTAGATGTCCATCAGCAGACGAATGGATAAGGAAGCTGTGGTACATATACACAATGGAATATTACTCAGCCATTAAAAAAAATACATTTGAATCGGTTCTACTGAGATGGATGAAACTGGAGCCCATTATACAGAGTGAAGTAAGCCAGAAAGAAAAACAACAATACAGTATACTAATGCGTATATATGGAATTTGAAAGATGGTAACGATAACCCTATATGCGAGACAGAATAAGAGACACAGATGCATGGAACAATTTTATGGACTCTGAGGGAGAAGGTGAGGGTGGGACGTTCTGGGAGAATAGCATTGAAACATGTATATTATCATATGTGAAACAGAACACCATTCCATGTTCGATGCATGTGACAAGGGCTCAGGGCCGGGGCAATGGGATGATCCAGACGGATGGGATGGGGAGGGAGGTGGGTGGGGGGTCCAGGAAGGGGAACACATGTAAACCCATGGCTGATTCATGTCAGTGTATGGCAAAAACTATTACAATATTGTAAAGTAATTAGCCCCCAACTAAAATAAATAAATTTATAAAAAAAAAAAAAAAGCAATGTGTGGACCATATTTGAATCCTGATTCTAGCAAATGAGCTCTAAAGGACATCTTTAAGATAATTAGGTCCAAATGAATGGTTAGTAATAAAATTTTAAAAATTCCTTTTAACTGCTGCAATGTGGGTCTTTTTCAAAGTTTCTTATCCATTAGATACACATGCCGATGAACCTCTGGGAGGAAAGAATATGCGAGGTTTCTGTAAAATGCTTTAGCTTAAAAAAAGAGAATAAAATGTTGGGGAGTGGTCTATGAAACACGACTGTCAAAATGCTGATAATTGTTGAAGCTGGATGATGGATAAAAATGAATATTTGCCTTACTATTTTCTTTATAGGTATATTGGAAAATATTCTTTTTTTTTTTTTTTTAATTTTAGAAGATCCTTTTCAGTAGAAGAAACTAAGGATGAGAGCTTATGTGTCGATATACAACTCACATTTGTGGGCAAGCCTTCAAATGAAATGAGCAGATTCCACACTTCTATTGTTCAGTTGCTCAGTCATGTCCACCTCTCCACGACCCCATGGACTGAAGCACACCAGACTTCCCTGTCCTTCAGCATCTCCTGGAGCTTGCTCAAACTCATGTCCATTGAGTCAGTGATGCCATCCAACCATCTTGTCCTCTGTCATCCCCTTCTCCTTCTGCCTTCAATCTTTCCCAGCATCAGCGTCTTTTCTAATAAATTGACTCTTCACATCAGGTGGCCACACTGATGTAACACAATAAAACTGAATCAAGTTCACTTTCGATTGAGCAAAAAAATATTAATGGAAACTGAAGGCTAACCTGAATGGCTAAGCCTTGTTATCCGTGAATACAGTTTAACTGAAATTTATATGTGAAACTCACCAGAAGAGTTTCATGCTCTATTCGTGCCTTACTTGAGGACAAGTTCTTGCTTAATGATAGATCCCTGATGGATGAATGGGATACCTCCTCTGAGTGTCACTCAACGTGCTAAGATCTACCTGAAATATAAGTGAGGAAGATGTCTCAGGAGCCTCGACCTCCCAGGGGAAGACAAGGGAAGGTGTATGACAAGTGATTCAAAGAGATAGTTGTAATCAGAATCTACAGATGAATGGTCTCTTTGATTTAAAATTTCATTCAAAGCTAGCATCACTTTCTTTAGCCTTCACCAGGAGAAACATATTTTAATGAATCAGAGTAAAAATAAAATTCTGAAAGTGACTAAGTATGTCTCTTCAGGGAATGAAGACACTCAAGACACATCCAGTTCCAGGCATTATGGCTCATCCCAAAGGGTTCAGAGACTGAAGCTGGAAATTCCTGTGCTAACTTCAACCACAAAGTCTTGAATGTGCAGCCCAGAGGAAAGAGAAATGAGGAAAGTTAAAAACTAGTCCCGTAATGAAAGCCCTATAACTCATATTGTACACAGCTAGGTGAAAATGAAGACTATCTTTTTATATGTGAGTAAAGCAGACACTCTAATACAACAAGAATCTGAAAATATAAAGTAAAAAGCTAGATAAATATATACATGTAGATATAGACATAGATATAGAGAGATATAAATACTGCTAATCCCTTATGTAAAAAAATATGGTTTTCCAAAATAAGTGACATAATTACTATGCAATTTGATGTTTTTATGTTGATTTTTTTCTATTATGTTAACTTCTAGATGAAACTTTGCCCGAAACAGACATTTCTCTTAGATTATTTTAATTGTGAAAAGCCTCAACATGTTTATTGGCTTAAGAGTGTGTAGGATAATCAATCTATTTCTCAGCACCTACTTATGCTGCTTAAAATGCTCACTCAGCAAAAGTGTAAACAACTGTTCCAATAAAATTTAAGCAACATTTTAATTGAGTCTGTAAAGGAAAAACAAATAAAAAATTTGTTAATGTTTTCCTCACACGTTCACTCTGATCCTCCCTTATTAAGAACAGATAATCATAAAGTTTCACTTTGATGAAATCTTGTGATTCTTAAAAGTCAGGAGAATGGAATCACAGATAAGAAAATTACATTTCAGTGATTCAAAACAGAACTGAAAGAGTTTTCTTCTCCCATCCATAACGTTTTTATTCCAGACTATAAACATTAGATGTTATTTATTTAATAATTCATATTCTGTTTCATCCCACAAACTGTTTGAGGCAGTACATTAGATATATCCTCTTTGAAAAAGTTCTGGGGGAAAAAGCTCCACTTTTGAAGAGCAAAGAATTTAAAGATAGAGGGAACTTTCACAAGGTAAAAAGCAAAATCAGAAATGAGCCAAGTAATATTCAGTGATTTTCAGTGTTTTTATTTCTTGTTCTACCTCTGAATTTTTTTATTGGAATGGCCAAAAAAGTGATTCATTGTTTCTTTCACCCTCTTTGAAAATATTTTGCGAGCTTGAGTTTGAGTCCTAAGTGATTTCTTACAAAGGTTGAGTGTTTCATATTTTGAAGTGCCTAAAGCAATATATATTAATTGAATAAGTTATAAATCATGTTCTTCAAATGTCATTTTTTAGAAAAAAAACCTAAATGATAGTTTGAGGATCTTATTAAATGAAAACAAAGATTACATTATCAACTACAAAAAGAAAACAATTTACAGTATAAGTAAGTCCTCAAAAAGTACTTTAAATACTATTTGTTTCATCTAAATAGATCTGCACACAAACAAATCTTCATTTATGCCTCCTTTCTTTCATTATTTTCTTCCTTTCCTTCTGTCAGGCATTTAGCTTAGTCAACACATTTTAAATATATTGAACAGAAATGAACAGTAATGGAAACAGAAATACAAGAAAAATCAATCTGGTCCTTTCCAAATTGTCTGCTCCCTGGATCCCTGTTTGCTGTTCCCACCAGTCATTCAAACCAAAGTCCCTTGCTACCAACCACCTCAAATGCTCATGGGCAGACCAACCCTCAGTTCATGTCTTCTGGTTTTCCATTTCCTCTTTTTTTGGCCTCTTTGTGTCTCACTTAATTTTTAGTCCCTCAGCTTGGCATTTAAATGGCTTTATTACATTTTAATCAGCACATCATGTTTATTGTATCGTCAACCGTATGTCAGCAAATTCTGTATTTTGAAGTGTTTCTGGTTTCCTAGGCTAGCACTGTTTTCATAACTGCTTAATGACACCCGATGAAGAAAAGCTTTAGATGTAATTCCTCCCACATGACTGTTATTGACTATCAATCTGCAACTACAGATCTATAGTCTCTATATTAAGTTAATATAGTTATATATCTATAAAATTAAGCATTGACTTGAAGGGCTGGATTTCATATAATCACTTCAAGAAGTGGTTGCCATTTATACTAGAAAATTAAAGGGGGAGAACAGACATTAGATAATAGGTTAATCTCTCTTTTCTCTACTCTTAGAGTATAGTAAAGATGGTCTTTCTATGCCCTGGGAATTAAAGACGGCAATTGCTAAGAGCAAGAAAGTAAGAGACAGAGGTATGACCTGGCTGTTTCTTGAGGTTCCACGTGTAAAAGTTTCCATGTCTGACTCTGAAACCCCATGGACTGCAGCCTACCAGGCTCCTCTGTCCATGGGATTTTCCAGACAAGAGTACTGGAGTGGGTTGCTGTTCCCTTCTCCAGGGGATGTTCCCAACCCAGGGATCAAACCCAGGTCTCCCACATTACAGGCAGACACTTTACCATCCTAGCCACCAGGGAAGCCCTCATGAGTAAAACGGTAGAACCAATAAGTTTGGGAGTGCAAAGCCGTTGTTATAAATTTAATTGTTTGAGTTCCTAAGTATCTTAATATTTAATATTTTCATATTATCATGTGCTATTTGGTTAAACTTGTTTGGAACTGCCAGCTTCTTTTGGCTTTGCTGAAAGCCATGAGAGGAAAAAGAAGAATTCTACAATGGTGAAGCAATTCTGGAAAACTGCAAAAAGGGGCTGATGCCCCTTGGTCAGTTATCCTAATCCAGAGAGTCCCTTCAAGTATTCATCTGTGAAACTCTGGATTTAGCATCATTTAAAGGAAGTGGCATTTCCTTACACCCCTCCCCTATCACATTTCCCACAATAATTTTTCCAAAGTTGTTCCTCTTTCCTTAAGGATTTTCATCGCCTACCTAATAATCAACACCTCACTGAAAAGATTTGGGAATATCATTTGAGTACAATTATCTTTTTTATTTACCATGTAATTCTAACTTTTTTCTACATCATCATCATCACTGACCTTTGTCCCAGATACTGAAGAGGAAGTTGCTATGCTCTCCACCACAGCTGTTTTATTAATTATGTCACTATTAAGGTTAAAATGCAGTTTGTACCTCATTGTAACAAGTAGTCTGTGTGCATAAGTGTTGGGCAATGTAAGATATTAAGTGGCACGGCTTTGTTTTCTTTAACTCATAGATAAGATAAGGTTTCGCTACTCATAGATCAGGTATAAAAAGCTATATGTGACAGTCACATGAGACTTAATAGACACAAAGAGGGCCATCATCAAGTGAAACTAGAGCTTGGAAAGTTGGAAATAAGGTAAACTTATTAAAGTAGCAACAGTTTGCCACTCAGAACAACTGTCTACAGACACTATCTTAAGAAATAGAATGTCTCTAAGTCTCAAGACAGGAAGACAGAATCTGAAAATCTAGTCAAACCATCATGATATATAAAAGTTAAACAATAACATATCTTGTGGTATCCAAGAAATAAATTATTAATCCTAGAAGGATAGTCTGTCTGAAGTTAAAAGAAAATTTCAAAATAGAACCAAAAAAAAAAGACAATTCTCAATGTATTTCCACCTCTGCCTATGTGAAAATTCCTCTCCTAATTCTGATTCTAGGGTCAGCAAGAACATCCACATGGAGCCTGAAGAGTCATCATCTACTCATGATCTGCTCCCTTGCTCTAATTCAGATTCACCTACCAACTCTGAGAGTATAACTTGATTTCTGGCACAGATTTTCCATTAGATGGATTTGGAGTCTGCACTGAAGAGCTACTGTAAGTACTGGAACTTCTTGTCAGTTATTTATCACAAGAAATGACTCCATCAATATGTGGTTTACCTATCAATCTTTCATGAGTACATTTTAATGAGTCATCTCTTGTTTCTGACTCACCCTGTGTGTAAATGACTCTGGATCCCTGTGCCAAAAATTGAGAGGCAGTAACTGACAAGATACCGCTATGTTAAGAGAGCCTGCCAGGAGGCTTTCTAGTCTCCATCAGTGACATCTTGTTTCTCTTCAACTTTCCCAGTCAATGTCAGAGTCATGCTTATATACATGAATAGTCACATTGCAACTATGATTCTTCATAGCTAAGTAATGAGGATACAATAAATGAGATAAATTAACATCTATTATGAAGAAAAACACAGTTGTAACCTGAGGAATCGAATAAGTAACAAAAATAGGAGGGCAAAAGCAGAGAAGGAAATCTTCCATGGAATGACATTTCTGAGGTAACAAGTGGAGGCACAACCTGAACATATGTCAACAATTTCAAACATAAAAAAGTAAGCAGAAGAAGTCAAATGTATTAGGGCTACTTGACAATTCTATGCTGAAATGAAGTTTCCTGCTACATGGAAATATTATCACTTCTATTATGCTCAGTCTTTCATAGAGCTCAGATATGTGATTCAAGGGAGAGACAGCTTTCATCTGCAGTGTTTTGACAGCAGGAGATAACAGATATTAGGTGAATATTTCCCCGAAATGAAATATAAGAATGTGTCTAGACATTATTTTTTCAGAGTAGTTCCTAATTTCATGTGCAATCAAGTTGCCCTTGGCAACTCCGGTAAAGTTAGCTTATCTCCCCGAATTCAGCATAAAGAATCTAGTCAAGTCTTCGAATGAAATGTGTACTGTCTTGCTGAAAGAGCAGATATCCACAACCTGTTCTAATGCATCAGATCCAGTTGCCAAAGCTAATACACAAAGGTGACAGAAAAGGTAGCTGAATATTCTTTTCTAAGCTCTAAGTATTTTAAAAATGTGAATTATTACATGAGACTAATTTCTTATTTTCACATAACCCTTTCACATTTATTTCAGAGTAAGTGTGACAACTGATGGTGGCAAGAGGACAGGGTACCCCAGGAGTGGATAAGTGTTATAATAAGAAAAATAAATTTCATTCACAGTAATTTCACTGTCACTATGAATTTCCCTGGCTATAAAATGGACGACTTCTGATGGCAGTCGTCCCACGAAGCTGTGAGGAAACCACTGTGCTCAGTGTTCTTCAGTAAGAAAAGAATTTGTGTGAGATGCAGAAATCAAATGGAGAATTTCCAAAGAAAGGTAAGCTGAAAACTACCGAAACTCTAAAAAAGATATTCAACATTAATTTTAAAATGACCTCATTAGAAGGGATGTGAAAGACACGAATGGAAGGATTCATAAACTTAACTGAAAAACAGCCAGAACGTGCGGAAGGAAATAATGGTTTGAGAGAATGTGATTCAAATATTCAGTCTTTATTGTAATTTTATGCTAATAATTTAATCCCATTGAAGTTTATAATAGACAAAAGAGAAGGTTACCTTGAAAATTGAAACTGAAACCAGAAGGGTAAAATTTGACTCCTGAATATACCTGCACATTCTTTGTTTAATTTTATCATTATCCATAAAGAAATGCATGCTGTAAGAAGTATATATTTTTAAATTTTATGCAAACTTCCTATAAATGAGGTATCCTTGAGTTCCAGTTCTATTCCTGAAGTGATAAATTCTTAGTCAAAGAATGTTATTTCAAATCCTGAATGCAGATCAGAATCATCTGGTTAACTTTTGAAAAATACAGTTTGCATTTCATCCCAGAATTACTGAATAACAAGAATCTAGATTGAGCAGCCTGCTGTTGTTCAGTTGCTAAGTCATATCTGACTCTTGGCGACTTCATAGCAGCACACTAGGCTTCCCTGTTCTTCGCTGTCTCCTGGAGTTTGCTCAGACTCATATCCATTGAGTCAGTGACATTATGTAACCATCTCATCTTCTGCCACCCTCTTCTCCTTTTGCCTTGGCCTAGAATTTCTATTTTTCAAATGTTTATACAGTGAATCTAAAGTAGTTAGTCCTGGTCTTTAGACTTGTGTTTGAGACTCAGTGTTTAAGACATACAAAAGGAAAAGAAAACCTATTGCTTAATGAGCATCTACTATAAGGTACTAACTAGATGCTTCCAAATGGTATCATAATATATCTTTTTAGTACAAGGACACTATGGTGGATTGAATAGTGTCACCCCAGTATTCATGTCCACCCAGAACCTGTGAATGTAACCATTTTAGGAAATATGTAAAGTCTCTGCAGTTGTAATTAAATTAAGATGAGGTCATACTGGCTTGGGGCTTCCCAGATGGCTCAGCGTTAAAGAATCCGCCTGCAATGCAGGAGACAGAGGAGACACAGGCTTGATCTCTGGGTCAGGAAGATCCCCTGGAGGAGGGCATAGTAACCCACTCCAGTATTCTTGGCAGGATAATCCCATGGAAGAGGAGCCTGGCAGGCCACAGTCTATAGGTTGCAAAAAGTTGGACACCACTGAAGTGACTTGAAAGTGAACGTCTTTCAGTTGTGTCTGACTCTTTGTAACCCTGTGGACCATACAGTTCATGGAATTTTCCAGGCCAGAATATTGGAGTGGGTAGCCTTTCCCTTCTCCAGGGGATCTCCCCAACCCAGGGATCAAACCCAGGTCTCCTGCATTGCAGGCAGATTCTTTTAACAGCTGAGTCACGAAGTGACTTAGCACGCATGTATACATACTGGCTTGGGGCTTCCCAGGTGGTACAGTGGTAAAGAACCAGCCTGCCAGTGCAAGAAATACAAGAGGCATGGGTTTGATTCCTTGGTGAGGAAGATCCCTTAGAGAAGGAAATGTCAACTCACTCCAGTATTCTTGCCTAAATAATTCCATGAACAGAGGATCCTGGCAGACTACAGTCCATGGGGTCACAAATAGTTGGACATGACTGAGCATGCATGCACAACACTACTACATGCATACTGGCTTAGTGAAAGTGAAGTTGTGCAGTTGTGTCCGACTGCATACTGGCTTAGTGAAAGTGAAGTTGTGCAGTTGTGTCCGACTCTTTGCGACCCCATTGACTGTAGCCTACCAGGTTCCTCCATCCATGGGATTTCCCAACCAAGGGTATTGGAGTGGGTTGTCAATTCCTTCTACAATACTGGCTTAAGGTCAACCTTAAATCCAATCACTGGATTTGTAAAAGAAGATAAGAGAACACAAAGAGAAACAAGTAAATATCAGGTAAAATGGAGGCAGAGATTGGAACGATGCAGCTACAAACCAAGAACTGTTAAGAATTGCCCAGAGCCTTCAGGAGCTAAAGAGGCAAAAGAATCTTCAGAGGGAACATGGTCCTGCCAACACGTTGATTTCAGACTTCTAGTCTTGAGATCTATGAGGGAATAAATCTTTCTTATCTTCAGCCAACTCAATTTTTAGTAATTTGTTATGACAGTCCTAGCAGACTAATGCAAACAGAGGCTCAAAGAGAGAGTTTCAGCAGTTTGCTGTGTCATTCAGGTAGAAAATGACCAATGGAGTTCCAAATCCTGGTCCATTGGTTCCAAATTCATGGACCTCTGGGCCAACACTGGCAGAAACTTCCATACACAAAGACTGAAGTAGCATTTGGTCAAAGCAGGGTTCCAGATGACCAAAGCAGGGTGGTGCTCGTGATAAAGAACCCACCTGCTGATCCAAGAGATGTTAAGAGACACAGGTTCAATCCCTGGGTTGGGAAGATATCCCTGGAGGAGGGCGTGACAACCCATGCCAATATTCTTGCCTAGAGAATTTCATGGACAGAGGAGCCTGGCAGGCTATGGTCCACAGGGTCACAAAAGTCAGGCACAACAGAAGTGACTTAGCACAGAACAGAAGAATTACATGTAAGCCTTGTTAAAAGTGCATTTTCCTTGACTCTATCTGGAATTACTGAATTTAAAAATCTTTGCAAGTTGGGTTGAAGAACCTACTTTAACAAAGAATTCAGAAGATTGGCATTCATCTTAAATTTTGATACCATTGACCTAGAGAGTCAGGGATCTCTAACACGACATCCATTTGCATTTTCATTCTAGTATTTTCTGAATGCATGAAATAAATAATGAAATGACCATGATATCATTGTAGAAATTAACTTGATGAAGTCAACATGTACTTTATTTCAATCCCTTCTTTGCATAAAGCTGAGTTAATAAATTCTGCCCATAACTAACATTCATACTAATCTCCTATAGAATCCACTATATCAGTGGATTCTCACCCAAACCTTGAGGAAAAATGAGTAGGAATTACTATCTTTCCTATTTTTCATCAGAGAAAGCTGAGACTAGAGGCTTAGAAAAATTCGTAATCACTCTCCTGTGGCTCAGTGGTAGAACATGACATTTTTTTCTGTCCTGACATTTCCAAAAAATTAGTGGGAAATTATGATGAAAAGAACATGGGTGGAAGAAGTGTGATCTCACTCCTTTTGCTGGAGAGCAAAGAGAAACCTAAGAATAAAAGTATCTATTATTTTTAAAAGCTTTGAAAGGGCAGTGGAAAGTAAGTTTGTGAGAAGTCAGAGAAAAGAATCCTGTGTGAAAGAGAACCGCAGAGAACCCTGGGCAACACAGATACTCAGGCAATCAGATGTCAACATTTTTCATCAGAGCATATTCCAGGCAATTCATTAGTTTCTAACCCTCATATTATTTTAGGACCTTGATTATTTTGGAGATTCCAAAGCGCTATTAACAACATTAGCTGGATTGAGAAGGAACATTTGAACTTCAGAACACATATTCCTCATCTAGATAATGAAAAAAGTGATTATTTTCTCTGAAGTATTTGCCTATACTCTATAAACATTTCTTTCACCAAAGTACCATTTCCATTTACTAACTTCACAGATGCAATTCAAAATATTTCATTTTGTTCAAGATGCTTCTTTAGTGGCATGTCTATGTATGGATACGTATGTGACTTGTCTTTTTCTTAAGTGCTTCTTAGCTTATTAAGAGTTGTGTGTGTTTGTATGTGGGCTTCCCTGATAGCTCAGATGATAAAGGATCCTCCTGTAATGCAGGAAACCAGGGTTCCATCCCTGGGTCCAGAAGTATATGTTTGTGTGTGTGTGTGTGTGTGTGTGTGTGTGTGTGTGTGGTGTTTCCTCATTGCTTTCAGAAAACGGAAATTAGAAAGAGATATTCCAAAAATGCTACCAGAAACATCTTAAAAGTAAAGAAAATAGGGGTGGGGGGGTGGGAGTAGAGGGTAAAGAAAAAAAATGGTAGATGATGAAATGTATGAAATCACAAATAGCTTGGCAAAAATCTGTTCTAATTTGAATTGAAAATATATTAGGTTTATTTATTCTTTATAATCCAATGACACCACTTTTTAAATCAAAGGCATGCTAAATAATAGATCTTGTTCATCATAAAATGAATAACAGCAGGATAGTTGTGATGGTCACATGAGATTTTGGTGCACAGAACTTTTTTTTTTACTTTCTTTTTTTTAAAAACTTTTATTGGAGTAGTTGATTTACAATGGTGTGTTAATTTCAGGTGTACAGCAAAGTGACCCCGTTATACGTATAAATATATGCATTCTTTTTCAGATTGATTCTTCCCTTTTAATCACGTCCCTAACCTTCTCAAGTGTAAGGCCTGTCAATTTACCTTCCTTTATATAAGCCTAATCCCATCACTGTTCCTCTTCCAAAACTCTAGTCATCCTTTGAGAGATTACAATCAATTTATAACTGATCTAACAGCCCTTGCAACTGCCACCTCTCCACAAAGTTGCTTCATTCATGTCTGACTCTTTGCAACCCTATAAACTGTAGCCCGCCAGACTCCTCTGTCCATGGAATTCTCCAGGCAAGAATACTGGAGTGGGTTGCCATGCCCTCCTCCAGGGAATCTTTCTGACCCAGGGGTCAAACCCGGGTCTTTTGCATCTCCAACATCAGCAGGCAGATTCTTTACCACTAGCACCACCTGGGAAGCCCAACTGCCACCTATGATCTCCCAAATTCCATCCTTCATCCAAAAGTCAGAGAGAACCAAATCACACTGCACTCAAGTTAAAAAAAAAACTTTACTTTAAAAAAGTGTGCTATTGTCTACTTGCTCTACAAGTTCTTAAAAATCTAGCTGTATCTGCAGCCTTATCTGCCTCTTCTCCACCCTTGTTTATAATCACTCAATTCATATTTAAAATCTGTGTTTCCTTGAATCTGCAAGCTTATTTTTATCCCCTTCTGTTTGAATTTTTCTGTTCCTTTTTTTTTAGAACACTCATGTCACTGAACTCCCCAGTTTTTCCCCTTCTTTATCATTGATGCAAATATCCTTCCTTTGAAAAATCTTTCCTTAGAAAGATCTTTCCCAGCCCTAGATAAAATAATGAAAGTCAGGTCACTCAGTCGTGTCCGACTCTTTGAGACCCCATGGGCTGTGGCCCACCAGGCTCCTCCATCCGTGAAGTTTTCTAAGTAAGAGTACCGGAGTGGGTTGCCATTTCCTTCTCCAGGGGATCTTCCCAACCCAGGGATCGAAACCTGGTCTCCCGCATTTCGGACAGACGCTTTACCGTCTGAGCCACCAGGGAATAAAATGTCCCTTTCAATTGCTGTCTTCCATATTAGACTATTCTGTCTTCTACACAGTAGTTATCAATCTGATATTGCCCGATTTATTGTTTACCTGTTAGCTTTTTTGTCTTCCTATACTAAACATAAGTTCCTTGAGAACAAGCACCCTGCCTTCTTCATAGCTACTTCCCAGTATTTAGTGCAGTGCTTGATACATAATAGGTTCTCAACATCTGTTGACTGAGTGATTCCAGAAAAAAAATCACCATACTTAACAGTGTGGAACTAGCACAAATATAGGAACACAAGTACCATTCATTTTTTTATTGGCATTGCAGTGTATGTATACATTTTTCTACAGAAAACAATGACATTTCTAATGTTTACTTTTATTCTTTCCACCTAGGAATTAGAATTGTTTCCGTATTTATTCAAGTGTTCTTAATTTTTCTATCAATCTTTGTTGAGCTTTTAATGGTGGAAGTCTGATCCATTCTGTATTGTCTAGTGACTTTATTTTTGTAAATGGAGATTGGAGATTGGTTTGTACTGCACTATATCTCTGGCTAATAGGAATATTATTGTTTCTCTAGCAGTCACATTGAATTCTATTACCTCTCATAAAGGGGAAAAATAATAGAGCTTAGTTTCTATAGTATTGATTAGTTCTTCTAGGTTTCTTTGTTTTGAGAATCAAATGAGATGATGCAGGCAAGCTGTTTTATAAGCTGAAGTGTTATACAAATGACAGTCCCCCATCTGTGAGTGGTGGTATTTTTGTTTTCTTAACATTATTTTGACAGTATACATTTCCTATATTATGGTAATTAAAACTAGTGGTAGAGAAAGAAAAAACTTTCACTATTCCAGACTTGTGTTCATTTATATTTCTCAGCCTGGAAATTCTTTTCCCTTCTGTCAAAGCACAAACAGTGTCTCTTTAGTGAAGCCTTCCCCAGTTGGGGAATACTTTTCATTGAATGTGTATATGCTACTCTCTGCATCGCTTCCACACTTAGATGTATATTAGATACTGTCTGCTTCCATGGCTATTTATACAGCCAACACTTACATAGCGCCTACTCTGTGTCATACTCTTTGTCTACATATTTTACATGATTTATATTAATTCATTTAACCTTCATAAAATCTGATGAGGTAGAGGCTCTCTATTTGTCATTTTGGAAGTGAGGAGATAAGATGGGATTCCCAAGTGGCTCAGTGGTAAAAGAATCCGCCTGCTTGCAGGAGATGTGGATTTGATTACTCGATCTGGGTCAGGAAGATCCCCTGGAGGAGGAAATGGCAACCTACTTCAGTATTCTTACCTGGAAAATTCCATAGACAAAGGAGCCTGGTGGGCTACAGTCTATGGGGTTGCAAAGAGTCAGACACAATTGAGCACGCATACACACTCGCAAGTGAGGAGATGATAGTGAAGTGAATGGTAACTTGCTCAGTGTCACACATCTAGTAAGTTGCAGAGGCAGAATATATTTTTGTTACCTTCCCACCTCCTTGATATAACTCAATATAGTAATGAAAATTCACAAATACAAACATCAGTCCATAGTACCAGAAACTTAATACCCAGAATGATGGCAGTGGCAGCAATCCAATCGATACAAGTCATATCACTCATTAAGTCTTTAAAGAAATGTTGAGAGAACATGCCAAATATTAGAGATACCCAGGATTTGAAGATGAATTAGAGTGAATTATTGACTTCATTGGTTTGATCAGGAGGGTAAAAGATAGGGAGAGAGACATGGAGTGAAGAATAATCAGATCACATCTAAAACATATTTTTTTCCATACTTGAGAACTTAATTTTTTAAAAAAAAATCATAACATTGGTAAATAACAAATGGAGAACAAACACATTAAGAGGAGTATTAAGAACCAACACATAAAAAATGGTCAAAACAACAGGAGTCAGTTAGCCTAAAGACAAGAGAAGTCTGAAGTGTTCTCACATGGAAAGTGACAAAAATATCTGAATAGCTTTCAAAGGTGTACTAGTTCCACAAAGAGAAAGAGGTAGGATGGAAAATCAGGCTCAGCACAAATCAAACTCTATTAAAGCTACTCTAAAATATGATAAGCTACTTCAGGCATAGTAATTCCTTATCACTGAAAGCTGAAACCTAAGAATGTGCCTTTACTACTTAGAGATGTAGTAGAAAGTCTTCCTACATTAGATAAGAAAGCTGGACTTCACTAGGTGATTTTTTAGTCATCTAAATCGCATTTGATTCTGAAACAAAATCTTCTGTGTGATAAGGAGGATGGAAAACTATCAGAAGCTATGGAAAATATGGGATTTATTATTTCTGAATGCTGACAGAGAAACAAAAAAGAGAGACTTCTGGAGGTTTCTGGATCAGAGAGAAAAATCTTTATTACACATGGTAGAAGAAGTATCCATGTGATCGAAGGCCAGACAAGAAACTCAGGCAAGGCTTTATCAGGGCCCCTGTTGCAGCAGTGGGGAGTGAGAACAAACAAAACATTCCCTTGCATGCTCACTCACTGGGGGTGGAGGGAAAGCAACAAGCTGGTTCCTTATATGGGGTTAGGGTAGGGTGTGTCCAGGGGTCAGGCCAGACAGCAGGTGGCTTAGGTGCTTTATCCACCCCTTCAGTTCAATTCAGTTCAGTCGCTCAGTCACGTCCGACTCTTTGTGACCCCATGGACCACAGCACGCCAGGCCTCCCTGTCCAACATCAACTCCAGAGTTCACCTACACTCATGTCCCTTGAGTCGGTGATGCCACCCAACCATCTCATCCTCTGTAGTCTCCTTCTCCTCCTGCCTTCAATCCACCTCACTTGCCTCCTGAAAAATCTGTATGCATGTCAAGAACCAAAATTAGAACCAGACATGGAACAATGGACTGGTTCCAAATAGGAAAAGGCACATGTCAAGGCTGTATATTGTCACCCTGCTTATTTAACTTATATGCAGAGCACATCAAGGGAAATCCCAGGCTGGATGACGCACAAGCTGGAATCAAGATTGCCATGAGAAATATCAACAACCTCAGATATTCCAATGACACCACCCTTATGGCAGAAAGCAAAGAAGAGCTAAAGAGTCTCTTGATGAAAGTGAAAGAGGAGAGTGAAAAAGTTGGCTAAAACTCAACATTCAAAAAATAAAGATCATGGCATCTGGTCCCATCATTTCATGGCAAACAGATGGGGAAACAGTGACAGACTTTATTTTCTTGGGCTCAAAAATCATTGCAGATGGTGACTGCAGCCAGGAAATTAAAAGACACTTGCTCCTTGGAAGAAAAGCTATGACAAACCTAGACAGCATATTAAAAAGCAGAGACACTGCCAACAAAGTCCATATAGTCAAAGCTGTGTTTTTTCCAGTAGTCATGTATGGATGTGAGAGTTGGACCATAAAGAAAGCTGAGCACCGAAGAATTGATGCTTTTGAACTGTGGTGTTGGAGAAGACTCTTGAGAGTCCCTTGGACTGCAAGAAGATCAAACCAGTCAATCCTGAAGGAAATCAGTCCTAAATATTCATTGGAGGGACTGATGCTGAAGCTGAAGCTCCAATACTTTGGCCACCTGATGTGAAGAACTGATGTAATGGAAAAGACCCTGATGGTGGAAAAGATTGAAGACAGGAGGAGAAGGGGATGACGGAGGATGAGATGGTTGGATGGCATCACCGAATCAATGGACGTAAGTTTGAGCAAGCTCCAGGAGTTGGTGATGGACACGGAAGCCTGGAGTGCAGCAGTGCACTCCATGGGGGTGCAAAGAGTAGGACAGGACTGAGCAACTGAACCGAACTGAATGAAGTAACTTGTTACAGGTCACAGTTACTGAATATAAAAGATGTACAACAGAGTTAACTTCTAGTTTTAGATCCTAAAGTTAAACTGGCAATACCAAGTTTGGCCTTACAGTTTGTCCCAGTGTCATATTATTTATTTTGTTCATTTTTCAGTGTTTGGAGAGTCTGTGAATTGGCTCACAAGAACCCCGATAAGACAGAAACGGAACTAATCTTTAAAAGTTAATTATGAAATTAAAACATAATAGATCAGAGGATAGGTAAAGGAAGGGATTTTACAGGGACAAGGCATCATTCACAGAACTGAGCACGGTCCTAGTTAGCTAGTTGGGATTCAGTGATAAGCAAAATAGACACTATTAACCTTCAAGAAACTTACCGCTTGGTAAGGAAGAATCACATTAAATAATATTCAAAATAACCAGATCGTTACATAGTTCAATAAATGCTATGAATAAAGATATAGAAAGCATATAAAAGAGGGACCTAATTTTATTGGGGATTTATTTCTATTTTCTGTAAATGATAGTAAATCAATTCAGTCACTCAGTCATGTCCAACCCTTTGTGACCTCATGAACTGCAGCACGCCAGGCCTCCCTGTCTCTCACCAACTCCCGGAGTTTATTCAAACTTGTTCGCATTGAGTCGGTGATGCCATCCAACCATATCATCCTCTGTTGTCCCCTTCTCCTCCCGCCTTCAATCTTTCCCAGCATCAGGGTCTTTTCAAATGAGTCAGCTCTTCGCATCAGGTGGCCTAAGTATTGGAGTTTCAGCTTCAGCATCAGTCCCTTCAATGAATATTCAGAACTGATTTCCTTAGGATGGACTGGTTGGATGTCCTTGCAGTCCAAGGGATTCTCAAGAGTCTTCTCCACAGTTCAAAAGTATCAATTCTTTGGTGCTCAGCCTTCTTTACAGTCCAACTCCCACATCCATACATGACTACTGGAAAAATCGTAGCCTTGACTAGATGGACCTTTGTTGGCAAAGTCATGTCTCTGCTTTTTAATATGCTGTCTAGGTTGGTCATAACTTTTCTTTCAAGGAGTAAGCGTCTTTTAATTTCATGGCTGCAGTCACCATCTGCAGTGATTTTGTACCCCAAGAAAATAAATTTTGCCACTGTTTCCACTGTTGCTCCATATATTTGCCATGAAGTGATGGGACCGGATACCATGATCTTTGTTTTCTGAATGTTGAGCTTTAAGCCAACTTTTTGACTCTCCTCTTTTACTTTCATCAAGAGGTTCTTTAGTTCTTCTTCACTTTCTGCCATAAGGGTGGTGTCATCTGCATATCTGAAGATATTGATATTTCTCCCGGCAATCTTGATTCCAGCTTGTGCTTCCTCCAGCCCAGCGTTTCTCTTGATGTACTCTGCATATAAGTTAAACAAGCAGGGTGACAATATACAGCCTTGATGTACTCCTTTTCCTATTTGGAACCAGTCTGTTGTTCCATGTACAGTTCTAACTGTTGCTTCCTGACCTGCATACAGGTTTCTCAAGAGGCAGGTCAGATGGTCTGGTGTGCCCCTTAGGTGATATTATATGCAGGGAGCATGCTCAGTACCCTGCTTTTTCTTCAGGCTCCTCAAAATGGCAGTGGAAATTTTTCTTGGTCTCTTTGTATCTTTTGTCCAGAATTTGCCCCAATTGTACATGCGTACAGTTATTTTTAGTCCCATACAGTTTCCTTGTATTTTGTTGCTCGGGGAGATGTATGCCCAGGTGGAAGCACTGCAGTAAAGGGTCTCAGGTCCCAGACTGTCTCAGCTAGAGCTTCATGTTCATTTGCATCAACTCCTGACTTGCCCAAGTTTCATGGGGGCAGCACCAAGGAGCCATGATGGATGCTGATTGATTACAGAGGAGGAACACGAAGCTTGGGGGAATCATCACTTTTACAAGTAGATAAAAACAAGCTTACTCTTTTTCTAGAGAGAGATATGACTGCATCCCTCAAGGCTGTTCCCTGCAAATGCAACCCTGAGAGGTGTCCCAGAGAGCCAACGTATTGCATTCTTGGAATACCCAGAGAGAATGTGCTGGGACATTCAGGCCTATGGTAAATTGCTTCTCTCAACATAGGCTGCAAAGCCATTGAAAATCTGGCTTTCTTGGGCATGCCACTGTCTCTGATTACCAAAGAAAGCAGGTAAGGAGGAAGATATTTCAGTGACATTATTCCTATTTAAAAGAATCTCCAAATAGTGAGATATAGATGAAATAAAGACAGTTTGCATCTACACCTACAGAATCCAGATGGGAGTTACATATGTCATCAACCTTTCTTGCTTGTATGCCAAAAGAACTAACTTATTCGGTAGAGGCTTATTTATAAGGTTTCTAATGGCAAGAAACACCCATTTTTCAAGTTCAGAATTGCCCAAATCAGCTCTTTCCTATGCAGGAATTTTCATTAGATTGTAAAAATAAATAAATACAAAAGGAAAAACAGACTCATTGCTTTCAAGAAGATAAAATGAGGGTAAACTACAGAAATAGATAAATCAACAGTGCCACCTAGTGGAATCATTTATTTATAATGCAAAATTATATTTTCTACAACTCTATCCAATTTTTCCCTGTGTTTTTGCCAGCAAAGATGAGCTTTTTAAAAGCCTAGCTTGATCAATATAAAGAATTATCTTACTATTTTTTTAACTTCTTGAAATGTAATTTTATACATAAATTGTGTGCAGTGTACAATGGGAACTTTCTAAAACAGATCAATTTTAAGGGCTGCTGGTTGTAAGGATAAAATTAGGGAATGCACGGTTTCTGGAAAATTTTGTGAAGGAAACAGAGGTTAGTGAAAGTAGGATTTAGAGTCCCAATTATTTAAGCAACATTTTAAAATCTAGATTACCCTAAACCTGATGAATATCATGCCATTGTAAATTACTATAATTATGAGCCACAAACTAATTTGCAAGGTCTTTCTGAATGTTAAATTTCTACACAATGACGTGCTTAAGAATAGAAGTTGCAAATAAGAAATAGCATTGGAAAAATAACACTTTCACAAACTAAAAGAATCGCACATAATTTTTATATTTTTCCCTTTAAAAAAGGCAGGGGGGTACATTACATTCCAGTCAATAGGCATCTTGTGGAAGATGACTCAGGGATCACAGGTCTACAGAACACATTTAGAATCAGATTTTCCAGTAGTTTCCAAAATCTTGTCAATATCTAGGTCAATTCCTTCAGGGAAATGGGAAGAGAGAAAGAGGAGAACCAGAAAAGCTAAAATGAATGTGAGATTCCTTCCAGTGATTCTGAAATTCCATTCTCTTTTCCTTCAAGTGAGAAAGCATAATATAGTGATTATGATCATGAACTTGGAAGTCATATTTATAAAGTAAAATCATATGAAATGGTGGTTTTTTTTGTTTGTTTATTTGTAAATCAAAAAGTCAAATATCCAGTTTCACACGACTCAATTCCATACCATAACCCCATGTGTACCTATGTGACTTTCACTGGGCAAGTTGCTTCACTTCAGTAAGACTTAGCCTCCTCATCTTTCCAGTAGGGATAGTCATCCTACCACAATGGATGGTTGTGAGAAATCAGTGAGAAATTATCAGTGTTAGCTATCACCTGACTGATGTCTGCCTGCTAAGTTGCTTCAGTTGTGTCTGATACTTTGCAATGCTATGGACCGTAGCCCGCCAGGCTCCTCTGTCCATGGGATTCTTTAGGCAAGAATACTGGAGCAGGTACCTGACTGATAGTGAGCATGAAAAGAATGATTTCCATAATTATAGGCTATTTTTTTAAATGTGTTTCTGGGTAATATGGAAGAGAACTTATTAGTTAAATGTCAACTAGTAAAGTTATTGGTATGACAAAGCCCCTCTCTCTGCTTGCCTCATTATCAATCACTTCTTAAGAGTTTCTTTCTGGCACTTCTTCATATGCATATCTTCATCATATAAATAACAACTCTTTTAAAATTTATTTTCCCGGCTAATTAGGTTAGATACCACCAATTTCTTTCACAAGAGCCTCCAAAGGGATGAGCTGTTATTTGGTAGTTGCTTCTGTTGATCTAAGTCTTCTTGGACTCAGATCTGGACAGGATAACAGATTATGTCTCTTCCACGTTTCTTCACCATGATGTGTTTTCTCCTGTCGTCATAGCTTAGGATCTATTCTGTGTTCATGAGCCCCAGATAAAGTAATGGGAATATAATTGCTATTGAGTCCTAGCATGCTTATATACCTCTCTCTGGATAATTCATTCTCACAGGATCTCTCTAAAGACAATGGTGTCATTTAGTGATAAAAGATGCATGCAGTGTCTAAAGTCAGACTTACCTAGGGTAAAAACTCAGCTTGGGCAAGGCTTAAATAAGTTGTTTACCATCTCTACTTTCTTTGCCTGTGATATGGGAATAACAGTAGCATTTGTCTGATAGGGGTGTTATCAGGAACAAATAACATAATGCAACGGCCTGGACCAGAGTGAGAATTCAAGAAATGTTAGCTATTAGTGGGACTTCCCTGGTGGTTTAGTGGCTAAGACTCAGTGTTCCCAATGCAGGTCAGGTCAATCTTTTGTCAGGAAGCTAGGTATCTCATGCTGTAAGTAAGGGTTTGCATGCTACAACTAAAGATCCTGCATGCTGCAACCAAGAGCAAAGAAAGAAAGAAATATTTACATTTCCTGCATTGGTGGGCAAGTTCTTTACCAGTAGCGCCACCTGGCAAGCCAAAAACCCACTAGGTAGGCATTTCTCACTTTCAAGATAAGGAATCTCTGGCTTGTAGAAGTTACATAATTTGCCCAACAACTTTTCAGCTCTTTCTGGGTATTTCTGTATGAATTCCCTAGTCCCCAGACAAAGAATCTTTAAACTTCTCGATTCCAGTCCAATGACAGCTAAGGGGCACTCCTCCTCCAAAACCCTCAACTGCCCCATATACTGAGTGCACTCACCAGCCTGCTTGAAAAGTCTGGAGCAGGGGGCTGACCCAAATAGGATTGATTCCCTTTTGTGCAGTCCCAACTCTCAGGCTTAAGAGAGACATTTTCAATGCTATACTGGCCTTGACCTTGCCATATCCACTCCAACTCAACAGTAAACAGTGAGGCATCATGTTTGACCGCAAGCTCTCTAATTTATGATTATTCATTATAAATCATTTTTACATGTTGCTTCGAATGCTGTTCAAGAATAAAAATCTGCCTGCGTTGGAAAAAAAAAAAGAAATATTTTTTTAAAGGTGCAGCCAAATAAATAAATATTTTTAATAAGAAATGTTAGCTATTAGTAATAAAGTGGGTCTCTTCTAAGTCCAGGCATTAAGGAGTCCAGTGAAAAAGTAATTCAAAGCATTCCTTCATTTATTTACAAAATAATGATTGTATTCCACTAACCATTGGACTCTGGTGACATGAAAGGGTAAATGTTGACACAACTTCTCTCTTAGTGAAATTTGCTATCAGATGGCATCTTGTTAGTAGAACTTAAAATTAGGGTTATCTCTGACCTTCATTTATGTGTTCCAGGGAGAAATAGATACCAGAAAAGGAGAGATGCCTCTGTAGGAATGCCCGCACGGACCTGATGAGAATGGAGGGGAGGTATGGAGGTCATAGGGGGGGCTCCGGGGCCTGTCCCATGCATAGTCAAGAGAATTAGAACAAGTAGCTACAATACTTTGAGCGTTCACTATATGTCAGCCTGTTTATGTTCTAATTTCAGTTTTGGAGAATAATTTCCAAGGTCAGTGCATTTTTCAGTCAATAAATTAAAGTTCAGAAAGATGGAATGATGTGACCAAGATCACACAAGTCTTAGGTACAATATTTGAACTCAAGTCTACCTGGCTCCTGAGCTGATGGGCCTGACTTTTTCTTTAGGGCTAGGAAGAATGCAGTTGGCTTGAGATTGTTGTTGTTGTTCAGTCACTAAGTCGTATCCGATTCTTCGTGCTCCATGGACTGCAGTGTGCCAGTCCATTATCCTTCACTCCTGGACTTGGCTCAAATTCATGTCCACTGAGTCAGTGATGTTGTCAAACCATCTCATCCTCTGCCATCCCCTTCTCCTTTTGCCTTCAATCTTTCCCCGCATCAAGGTGTTTTCCAAGGACTTGACTCTTCGCATCAGATGGCCAAAGTATTGGAACTTCAACTTCAGCATCCATCCTTCCAGGGTTGATTTCCTTTAGAATTGATTGCTTCGATCTCCTTGCTGTCCAAGGGACTCTCAAGAGTCTTTTCCAGCACCACAATTTGAAAGCATCAATTGTTTGACACACAGCCTTCTTTATGGTCCAACTCTCACATCCATAAATTACTATAGGAAAAGCCATAGCTTTGACTATACGGACCTTTACCAGCAAAGCAATGTCACTCCTTTTTAATACACTGTCTAGGTTTGTCATCGCTTTCTTTCCAAGGAGCAACCATCTTTTAATTTCATGGCTTGAAATTAGGTATAAACAAATCTTGTAGATGCTGGAATCTTGTAATCACTGGAGTAGGGAATAAAAGTGCACCCATAGTCAAAGTAAGAAGAACAAAGGTATATTAGAGAAAAAAGTATATAGGTTTGAAAAGCACAAGTAAAGCCTCCAAGAAAACTAGATATGTCTTGCGGAGCACAAGGGCCTGGGTTCAGGGAATTAAGGTCAATCTTGTTCTTCACTTCCTACGTCTCATCTGTCCTTTCCAAGACTTTTTTGAACTTTCACATCTTTTGCTTTCCATCCAGTGTGCCCAGTCTCCTCCATAAGGTGAAGGTAAATGGGGTACAAACACAATTTGCAAGAAGACTTGAAAGGCAGAGGGAGGATCCATTTAGAGCAGAAACTCTGCAGTCAGCCTTTTCAGTATCAGATCTCAGTTTTGCCACAGAATATCCATGGAGGTAACTCAGCTTCATTCTAAAAAGATGTGATCACATTTACCTTACCAAGCCCAGGGAAAATCATGTGTAGCAAAATGTATGAAATGCCCAGTTAAAGAGCTGATACAGAACAGATGTTGATACATGTTAATTCTGGGTATCTCCAACTACAAAGTTATGAAGTCAACATCATTGTTCATGATCAGAACATCAGAAAGTAATGAAATGGATCAGAGTATATCATAAAAAATAAGTACTGATTTTTTTTTCATGAAACTTCTTTCAGATATATATTCTCATGCAAATATATTCTTAGATCACAGTATAAAATGCATTTGCTACCATGAATCACAGTTTAAAATTTTGGAAGCTGCCTTCTTTTTAGTGTATTTCTGACTAATATAACCCATATTAAGAGATTGACTGCTGCTGCTACTGCTGCCGCTAAGTTGCGTCAGTCATGTCCGATTCTGTGCAACCCCATAGATGGCAGCCCACCAGGCTCCCCCATCCCTGGGATTCTCCAGGTAAGAATATTGGAGTGGGTTGCCATTTCCTTCTCCAATGCATGAAAGTGAAAAGTGAAAGTGAAGTCGCTCAGTCGTGTCCGACTCCTAGCGACCGCATGGACTGTAGCCCACCTGCCTCTTCCGTCCATGGGATTTTCCAGGCAAGGGTACTGGAGTGGGTTGCCAGTGTCTTCTCCAGGAGATTGACTAAGTCCATATTTATTCTACTCGAGAGCTTTACAAGATGGTCTTATTGTTTTCCATTATTATTTCATATGTTACTTTAATTCCTTCCAAAATACTTTTCAATTGTCTTTATTACATAGAACTTTTCCCCACAATATTCTGGCATTATGTTTACATATCTAGTCCCTCTAATTTTTCAAGGGCAAGGACAGTATCTTAGGATTTCTTTTCCCTTTTTCAAGGTTAACAAAGGAGCCAATGAATTTTTTGCATGCTAATAAGAAAAATATAAGTTAAGGTCTATAATTTGTCTGATGATACATGTTAGTTCGGAGTATCGCACTGATATGATATTGTTTAGATGATTTTAGTAGAGGTTCCTTCAGATTTAAAAATTACAAAAAAATAGAAAAAAAATGAGCCTGGACTTAAGAAATATGGATTCCTGATATGACTGCCATTCCTAAGAATATAACATTATGAAAGTCATTTAACCTCTCTTGGCCTAAGCTGATGCTTCTTTAACAAGGTGGGTAGACTGCATGACTTCTTAAGTCTTTTTCAGATTTAATGTTTCTGGTTTTGTTGATAATCCTACATGGCAGAAGATAAGATTAAATGTGACTGACAGAATGAAAAAGACAAATTTAAGATCAAGACCCTCAGATTATATAGTCAATGTTTTAATTCCCCCAAGATATATTATGAATCATGTACACGATAAATTTCAGGAAAAGAACTAAAAGCATTTTAAAAGCTCTGCTTTGGTGAATCAGAGAGCAATTTCAAATGCCAGTTTTAATCAACTAGGAAACCAAGGAGAAGAAATGACAAGTCTTGCTTGCTTTTGAGCTTTTAGTTGCATTCAACAGCTGAAGTCAATTCTTTGTGCAATTATTAGTTGTTACAATCTATACAGTAAAGCACTAAAATCATCCTTTAATTATTTTCAAAGTTTTTCTTCAAGTTGGTAGGCTGCATATAAATAAATAGTTTTTCAGAAAATAAAAAAAATAATGTATTTTTATTTTCAGACTTCCAAGAATATCGTAGGTACTTAAGGTATGTTTGGTGAATCTATTAGTTTATAGTTATTGGGCACTTTTTGTACATTTTTCTGTTTTATCCTCAAACAACCCCATACAGTATAAAGTACCATGATTCCCATTTGCAAAAATGAGGAATCGAGGTTCACACGTAAATAACTTGGAACTGTATATCTCCTACAGTATTGAAAATATTAAGAGCTATTTGTGGAACAAATGAAAACATACTGATGATGAATAAATGTCAGAGAAATTGAGTTTGAGCTCCAAACTCAGAAATGAATTAGGGCTTGGGACACTTCCTAAAATTACAAATTTCTATTGAAATTTTACAAATAGTTTAATTCAGTTTTTTTGTGTTCCTTGTTTTAGGTTTGATTGTTTACCTTGTTATATGGTCTCTTGGGCTTCCCTGGTGGCTCAGCTGGTAAAGAATCCACCTGCAGTGTGGGAGACCTGGGTTCGATCCCTGGGTTGGGAAGATCCTCTAGAGAAGGGACCAGCTACCCACTCCAGTATTCTGGCCTGGAGAATTCCATGGACTCTATAGTCCATGGGGTCGCAAAGAGTTGGACATGACTGAGTGACTTTCACTTTCATGGTCTCTTTAATATTAATGAGGTAAGAGTTATATTATCTATCTTTTACACATAAAGTATCCTTATTCATTGGTTCTATAAATACAGTATAAAATAATAATCAGGAATTAGGAAAAATACCTGGTTTTCATATATCCTCTAAGAATATGAATAGAAACAGTCACATTTTTAGTACATTCATTGAAATTCCTATCCTTTCCAGTTTTCTTAAATAAAAGCTGCCTCAGAGATAAAAGATAGGACTAGCTAGTATTGGTCTCTTGAGCAATATGACAGATCAAGCACACACTTGCCCTGTGTGTCTAATGCCACAGTTCTCGTGGGCTCATTGGTTTGCTGCCAAGAGAATGTAATTCTAAACCACCACAGACTGGCCAAGGGTGGTACATTTATTTGGAAGACAAATAAAGCACCTCATTTCATTCAAAAGTATCTCTGACACTTCCTTGACCATTTGAAATTACGTAATTGAAAACAAACTATTGACCACAATATCGAATTTATTTTTTGAGTGAATTGTCTTTATATTGCTTTGACCACCTCAACAAATAAAGAGTGACTCCAGTTCATTGTCATCATCAATGGATTTTACATTTAACCTTTCAGTTTAAGATCTCTACAAACTATTATATTGCAAAGCATCAATAGTATATTGATTTCAAATTGAGATGTCATAATAAAATATTGGTCTTCACAAACAGATGAGGGTTGCACTTACTTCTATGCTATTTCAAACCAAATGAGCTACTGATAACAGGAATCCACGAAGAACTAATAGTCTACAAAATTTCTTACTCTAAATCACAAGGTTAAAGGAAAAATCTATTTTAGACTTAAAATACTTTAATATAAAGTAAGTCTATTTGCTATGATCAATGTGGTCAGGGAATTATTCATGTCAGAAGGAATATTTAGTCTTGATTTATAAATATTTAGGGAAATGGGAATTACATCATGAGTTGGGAATCATTTCATGTGCTTTTAAAAAATTACCCAGACTTTTGAATATTTAGATGCTGGTTCTGGCAATAATATAGGCTTTTCACTTACTAAAATGAAATAAATCACCTGAAGGGAGGTAAAGGATTAGTAGACCAGGTGCCAGGCAGGACAGTCTTTGAAACAGAGGGAAAAATAGAGGAAATAGAAAGATATATTTCAATGGTATGCGCTAGTTTGGTTCAGTTTCACAGGCATACTATGTGTCAGTAACTGTGCTAGATATTGGAGATTAATAACAACAATAAAATAAGCAAAACAGAAAAACTAGGACAGCAAAAGTGAACAGCACAATCCGCAATGTGAGGTGTCACTTCATCTTAGAGACAAGACACAGCTAAGGTATTGACCAATCTTGTGATTATTTTCTAATATATAATTGTTGGAGCTGAATTGTCTCCCCAAGAAAATTTCAAACCCTGTATGTCAGTACCTCAGAAAGAGAACTTAGTTGGAAATAGGGTCATTTCACAGGTGAAATTAGTTAAATTAGGTGGGCCACTATGAGACACCCTTAGTATGACGCACCCTTGTTATATGACTGGAGAGCTTTCAAGAAGGGGAAATCTGGACATGAACAGGCGCACGGGAAGAAGGCCTTGTGAAGATGAAGGCAGAGATCAGGGAGATGCAGCAGAAGCCTAAGGAAAGCCAAAGAGCATCAGTAAACAGCCAGAACCTAAAGAAGCCAGAAATAGATTCTACTTCACAGCCCTGAGGAGGAACCAGCCCTGTGGACAGCTTAATCTTGAACTCCTAGCCTCCTGAACTGTGAGAAAGTAAAATTCTGTCTTTGGAACCATGCCATTTGTTTGTTACAAGCCACCTAGGAACATAATACAATAATCAAACTATACACTATCTTTTTAAGTATTCGAGTTATTTTTCATGAAACTTTAGGTCAGATTGTCTTTGTTCATTTCAAAAAACAAAAGTTCAGGAGAATCCGTGGTAAGAATGGGCTGCAATACCAAGAAGTAGGAACAGAGATTGAAGCTTAAATGTGAGTGATTCTGATTCAAAGTCACTCAGGCTCATTTATTAATCAGTCACACTCTATTCATTTCCTCTTTTTCTATGTCCTGCCTGCCCTTTCCCGCTGGGTCACACTTCTCACCCCAGTAACATTTGAGGTTTCCATTATAAGACCAATCTAAAGAAGATAAAGCAAGTCTACACTATGTATACATTCCTTTCCTGATTAAACAGTCCAACATGAAAAATACGGTTTTACAAGAAACCAAAGCGAGCATTTGATGTAACATTTTGAAATGTGCCCAAGTTTTGTCGCTGTCATCACTAAGTTGATGGGCATAATTATCTCCTCCAAATGGCAGGAAGGTGCACAAAGCTGATACAAATATCATTTAATATTCTCAGTCAGTGAACCTTTTTAAATGTATTAGCCTTGAAGAATATAATAGATTGAAAGAAGAAAACTGCCTCAAAATTGTAGGATTAAATAGAAAGTGTCTTTTTAGGAGCAATTGCTCTATTTCAGTTTGCAAGTTGATAGATTTGCTTTTTTTTTTTTTTTTGCAGTAACTGTGTATGGCAGAATTTCTAACAAATGACTGAATTCTAGATATCAAGTGACTACGATGATGACCATCTCATAGAAAACTCACTCCTTCACTTTCACTCCACTATGATCAGTTTCAACAAGAAACTCTGAGAAACTGGACACATGTAACTGCTTTTACAAAGTGTTTTCCTGAATTATATTATAGCAGAACCTGTGTTTCCAGCTCCAATCCCTTATGCTACAGATGAGGAAATTCAAAGACAGATGTTTGGTGTTTTTAAATGACTTCGCCAAGGACACCCAGGTTATCGCAACTGAGTAAAAGCATCAATTTCTTACTTCAACCCCAACTCCTGATCATCAGAGCAATGTATGCTGTCCATAACACATAAACCACCCTCCTATCCTGTGTTTCTAAGTCATTGACATAATATGTTGAAGCCATTGAAAGCAAGGAAAAGTATAGAGTTTTCCTCATTTCATATTAAAATAATGCATTTTGATTCCTAAGTCCTGGCATTATACAGAAGATCTTCATGTGGGCTACAGATTCACCATCATCCAAATCACCTGAACCTTTATTTACAGTCCTGTGCCCTAAAATTGATATTGTAACACTCAGTCCAAGAATAAATGACCCAACTGTCATAAATATTGCCAATTTTCTTTAAAGATAAATTTTAGGTTCTTATAATCTTCCATTTCCTGTGAAGTCTCTGACATTTTTAACCACTCTGTTTATTTGTCTTATTCAGTAGGCTCTTTGACAGTGTTAGATTAAAGAGGATAAATATTAATATAGTAATAGTAAAATGTGATGCATCAGCCCCAATAAGGCTTGACAGCCTTATGGTATAGAAATATAGTGTCACTTCACTACTTTGTTTGTTAATTCTTATTTCTCTCCATTTTAAGCACTTGAAGCATATAGGTGACTTGTTTTCATGTCACCAACACTTAACTATAATGTGTCACAACTCAACAAAAATTAGGATATCACTGAAAGAGGTCTGTTTATCCTATTGTGTATATGGTAACAACCAGAGAATCTCATTTTAGATACCTGTCTAATTCTAGCATATTCTTTTATTTAGAGATGTTCTTAAGAAAACATAAAGGATTGACACACTGAAGAACTATTTACCATGGACTATAAATGGTGAGCAGTATGTTTTCCGATAATGTTTTTTTTTTCAATTATCATCTCATTAAGGAATTAATGAAGGCCATTTTCTATGCATGGCAGAAAAAAGGTAGTCTATGGTATGCTCAGTGAGAATTAATGACAGTGGTGAAATCTATCATGGGAGGCAGAGAGGCATGAGTTAGGCTGAAAAATGGTGGGGAAAAAATGTATATAGGTTGTCCAGAACTTGTGGAGAAATAGAAAGAGTGGATTGAAAGAACTGTGGATTGACTTGCCAGCCTTTAATCAGAAGAGTGGTGGTGGTGGTGGTGGTTAGTTGCTCAGTTGTATACGACTCTTTGAGATCCCATGGACTATAGCCAATGGGATTCTCCAGGCAAGAGTACTGGAGTGGGGTGCCATTGCCTTCTCCAGGGGATCTTCCCAACCTAGGGATTGAACCCAGGTCTCCTGCATTGCAGGCAGGTTCTTTACCATCTGAGCCACCAGGGAAGTAATCAGAAGAATAAGAGAAGTCAAAAATAAGAATTTTGAGTTAGGTTGAATAAGCGTTTGAATTGAAATAGAGCTAAAACTAGAGATAGTGTTAGAGATAGTTGTTGTTTAGTTGTTCAGACATGTCCAACTCTTTTGACCCCATGGACTGTAGCCTGCTAGGCCTCTCTGTCCATGGGATTTCCCAGGCAAGAATACTGGGATGGGTAGACATTCCCTTCTCCCCGGGATCCTCCCAACCCAGGGATTAAACCTGAGTCGCTTGGCAGGCAGATTCTTCACCCCTGAGCCACCTGACAGGCAGATTCTTTGCCACTAAGTCCACTAGTATTGAGTTAATTAGAGTTCTTGGTCAACTCTACCTTGTTTCTGTTCTCTTTCAAATGCCAGAGACTGGGAAAAACCACAAGTCAGAAGCACCTAGTCTCTAGTCAAGACAGTAGAGATCAAACCAAAACTGTATCCACATCTTTCTTTTCACTACACTACTGTTCACCAACTATGCCTGCTGCAGATTACTGGCCACTGTAGGAAACGCGAATGTCTGATGACCCAACCTTGGACGTTGCATGGACCCTTCCTCATGGTCTCTGCTCTGAGTACACTGGTCAGGTGCCTCAATATTCAGGCTTTGCATCATTTGATCAATGTAGTATCACTGCTAGGAAAAAGGTATACAACTGGGTGGAGAGGTACTTTCAATATTCTTTTCAGGAAAAGTGATTCACTGATCAGCATCCAAGATGAAAATACCTTTTCCATTAGGAATACTTCCTACAATGCACCATTAACAACCAAGTTCCAGGTACCTCACCCCTGCGTTTACTTTTTAAAATTCCATTAGATTTTAGGAGGGAAATGTATGTATCACAATTGTTCGGTCACTAAATTATGTCTAACTCTTTGCGACCTCATGGACTGTAGCATGCCAGGCTCCACTGTCCTTCACTATCTCCTGGAGTTTGCTCAGATTCATGTCCACTGAGTTGGTGATGCTATCTAACCATCTCATCCTCTGCTGCCCCCTTTTCCTTTTGACTTTGATCTTTCCCAGCATCAGAGTCCTTTCCAATAAGTTGTCTCTTCACATCAGGCGGCCAGTCTCTCTTTTTTGTAACACATCCGAAATGTGCTGTTTTATTTTTAACTTTTTATCTAAAAGAGTTTTAAACTTTCTGAAGAATTACAAGAATAATACAGAGATCTCTTGTACTTCCTTTCCACACATATATTCATGGCTAATGTTTTGCCAAATCTTTTGTCATTATCTCTCTCAGTTGTGTATAATATGTGTATATGTATATGCATATGTGCATATATACATACATGCATACCTGGGAGAACACCTTCTTTAAAGACAATGCTCAATTCTCTTCTTTTGAACCCATTGAAAACATTTAACAAAAACAGAAAACAAATTCCATGTGTTTATTTGCCCACTGAGAAAATGAAAGACATATAATCCCAATAAATATCTGTTTGCTTACTCTACATCAACATTAAAATTAGAAGAGAAAATTGAGTGTATTGATAACTGAATTTTCATGGTCAATTATACTTGCTTCACTAAAGTGAATATCACTGAACTAGTTAAGAGAAAAAACAAAACAAAACCAAGCTAAAATGATAAAGCTGTTCATAACTCTTTCCACATGAGTAAAATACTCACTGTTAGGTGCCTCAGGTGCCCTTTCTTTGGGAAATAAAGAACAAATCTGACAAAAGGATTGTCCATACTGAGCAGTGTCCAAATGTTGATGATCATGTCGTTTCTATCTAAATATTTTTTTTCTGTTTTTCATATCCTGCTTTGAATCATTCTGTTGGAGCCCAGCTGAGCTCAGTCAGGCTTGCAAGGCTGAATGTGCCTGCCAGGCAGGCTTAACTATTTCTTATATGCTTAGAGGATATTGAAAAGGTTACTGTATTAAAATTGTTGATGTACATGAATTAAAACCATCCTTTCTCAGGTGTAAGCCAGCATGTGGTATTTCTGAATATAAGACACCCTGGTAATAATTATAAATACCGAAGCTGTCGTTCATCTAAGCTAGCTGTCAAGTATATTGCAGAATGAATTACTTAATGAATTTTACTGATGAGTACCTCAAACAATGATGTGCATTCTAGTTGAAGAAAAACACAAGACAAAAACAGATCCACATTTTAACTACTAAAATCTAAGCTATTACTTTTCACCAGCAGTTAAATCATCAAAACAGGAGTTAAATCAAATCTGCCATCTCTGACTACTCACTAAAACATAACTCTGTACTGTGTTTCCCTTGCTTCTTACCAAAGAAACCATGACTGTCAAATGCTGGTGTCCTTACTCCTAAAAGTAACAATTGTGGGCCACGGGGCAGTCAAACTTTTAGAGGAATGTATCATTTTTCTCAATTTGCAGTGTAAAGAAATCCAAAACAATATTTTTAAAAGATTAAGTCAGTAAAGAATGAGATGCAAATATGTATACATTTTACACTTTTTTTTTACACATGCTAGCTCTCCTACTATAGAGATCATTGGTCTCAAACAACAAAATCCAACTGTAGCTAATTTCAGCAGAAAAAAAGGAACCTATAGAATAAGATATAGTAACTCACAGAATTGAAGTTAGAAAGGGAGTAAGGGAAAGAGAGGCCTAAAGAGACAAATGAGAACCAGAGCTCTGAACACAGTAAGTCCCCACATACAAGTTCCATTCTGAAAGTCAGTTTGTAAGCCCAATTTGTTCATAGGTCCCACAAACTCACCCTAGTATTCTTTCCTGAGAAATATCATGGATAGAGGAGCCTGGCAGGCCACAGTCCATAGCATCACAAAGAGTCAGACAAGACTGAGCAACTAAACAACCAACAAACTTGGTGTATGTACCCAACTAACAAAATCAGCTCTATAGTCCTGTATTGTTAATAGGTTTACAATACTTTTTACACAAATAATACATAAAAAGTGAGCACAACAAATAAAGAAAACATTTTTAATATTATAGTACAGTATCTTGAAAAGTACAGTAGTACAATATAGTAGGTGGCATACAAGGGCTGGCATCAAGTAAACCTTCAAGAAGAGTTACTGACTGGAGGAGGGAAAGGAGGTGGGAGATGGTAGAGCTGAAGGATCATCGGTAGTAGGAGATGGAGGGTAAGCTCCAATTTCACTCATGCCTGACATTGATGGCCCAGATTCTGGTTCCTTGCTGGAAACAGATGCATGTTTGAATCTTTAAAAGTTCACTACTGAATGTTCATATGTAGGGGATTTACTGTAGTAGAAGATAATGGTCTCTCCATCCTTTTATCTGAATGACAAACCTGAGTTGATTTAGGATAGAAAAGAAAAGATAACCTTGACAGGTTGGCTGTACTCAATAAAAGACATTAAGACAGTGAGAAATTAGACTTATTTTATTAAGTTCAAAAGGAAGAACAGAAGTTAGGAATGGAATTTTTGTCTAATGAAATTACTAAAAAGCAGATTTCAGCTCAGTAACAATTTGAATCACTCTGGAGAGGGGTCAAAAAACTCTCCATAAATATGTCTAAAGAGCAAGTGGTTGGCCACCATGTGGTCTGGCATTTGACAAAGGCAATTTCCATCTCACGTGAAGGTTTACCAGGTGACTTCCAAGCTCCAAGATTTTAAGCTGGAAAATGTAAGATTCTATGATTTACTCTTGATGGTAAAATATTCTCCTGTCTCTAAAATGTTTTGCACAGGATATTGTGCCTAAAGCTCAATGTAGCCTCTTCAGAAACAGTTATAGAGTGTCTTTTATTTCAAAAGATATCATACTAGTGTTCAAAACGTTACAAATAACATTTAAAAAGCCCAAATCAACCTAGAATTTATACTTTTGAAACCAGAAGCATGTTTAATTAGCGTGTATTTTTCCTTTGACTCTTCTGGCTGTTAATATGAATCTCCAACTTGAAGAAAGTCTGGGTACAGAGGTCTGAAATGATGGACTTGAATTATGTTAAAAACTATATATTAATCATATATCATCATAATAAAACTCTGATAATATGGATATTTCCTAATCAAATTACTTGGCATATAACCTAATGGATTCTCAGAAGTAGTTTTAATATAGGTCTACTCTCTTTCTAAAAAAATGTTTATAATTTCACCCTTTTGCAGTTATTTCACATGGAATTTCAGTGAAAAAACATAAAACCATCAAAAAGTACCTGAACTTGTGTCTGGCAAAATAAATAGAGGCAATTCTTTTTGTAACTCAATGGTTTACATTATTTACAAACAGAAAATCTCAACTGTCCCTTACATGCACACACACACACACACGCACATGCACACACACACAGGCACACACAGGCACACACACAGGCACACACACAGGCAAACACACACTATACCCCACAATGTAATATACCAAGTGATAAGACTTGAGTTTTTACTAAAAATCAGATAGAAAGCAATAGTTAAATCATGGCATAAAGTTAATGAACTTTATAATGACCCCAATAACTCAAAATTTCTATAGAACTGGTAGAAAGAAAACAATAAAAAAATTAATTGCAAATAAAAAGCAATGCTGACCTTAATGTTTTCATTTTAAAAGCACAATGGTAACCAGTTTGGTAGAAATAATAAAAGGAGGAAAGGGTGTAAAATCCGTTAGTTTTCTCAAAGGAGGTGGCAAGATTTCTTTGAAAAATTAAACTTCTAGAAAAGTATGGGATATTTTCTTTATTTTTAGTTCAAAATCTGTTACGAAGAAAGAGTTCCAGGGAAGAGAAGTATAAATGGCAGCACCAGACCTCCAAAACTCCACAGACTTCTAACACCTCCGGGGATTGCAGTTGTCTCCTCCGCCTACAGATTTCAATCATTCCTGCAGCCCCTGCCTTCAGCCATCTGAGGACACTCCATCAATATAACTGATAACAAACCCAATCTGTGTACTGGAGGGAAAGTTAATACAGAACATATTTAAAATACCATTTATCCCAGAAGACATGCTGACATCCTAGAGTTAAGAAATATGATTTCTTCTCACATTCCATCCCTTGTGAATAATTGTTGACTTCTTTGCTTTTTGATTACAATACAAATGATGAATTAACAGAAACTATGAAAAGGCATCTAGAGGTTGTGCAGGTGAATGGAGCACTGTAACATGTCAATCCAACCTGTTATGCTAATCCTTTTATCCCTGTATGTTCTCACTCAATAAATATTAATAGCATATAGTATTCAATATATATTATAACAACATATTATGTAATATAGGGTATATGATATTAGTATAATATATTAATCAAAGTGAATATTAGTATTATATTGATGAGTGACAGATTTTATTTTCTTGGGCTCCAAAATCACTGTGGATGGTGACTGCAGTCAGGAAATTAAAACACAACCGCTCCTTGGAAGAAAAGCTATGACAGACCTAGACAGCATATTAAAAAGCAGAGACATCACTTCGATGACAAATGTCAGTATAGTCAAAGCTATGGCTTTTGCAGTAGTTGTGTATGGATGTGAGAGTTGGACTATAAAGAAAGCCAAGCACTGAAGAATTGAGGCTTTCAAAGTGTGGTGCTAGTGAAGACTCTTGAGAGTACCTTGTACAGCAAGGAGATCAAACCAGTCAATCCTAAATGAAATCAACCCCGAATACTCATTGGAAGGACTGATGCTGAAGTTGAAGCTCCAATACTTTGGTAATCTGATGTGAAGAGCCAACTCACAGGAAAATACCTTGACATTGGGAAAGATTGAAGGCAAAAAGAGAAGGGGGTGGCAGAGGATGAGATGGTTAGACAACATCACTGTCTCCAAGGACGTGAATTTGAGCAAACTCTGCATGATAGCAGAGAACAGAGGAGCTTGGTATGCTGCAGTTCATGGGGTCACAGAGTTGAACATGACTTAGCAACTGAACAAGTACAAAAAAGTTAATGCCTTATTCAGTTATCATTATTATTTCATAGCTTTGAAAAACTGAAATTAAAGCTGAGTAGAGAAAAATATTTTGGAAAAGAAGCAAAACAATCTTGTGTCATTCTACCTGAAATCACTACTTCACTAGAAAAACATTAATAGATTGGAACATAAAATATTATATTCATTTTGGCTATTACTCACATGCTGGTACCTGCTCAGTTGCCACCAACTTTTTGTGACTCCATGGAGCCCACCAGGCTCTTCTGTCCATGGAACTCTCCAGGCAAGAATACTAGAGTGGGTTGTCATTTCTACTCCAAGGGATCTTCCTAATCTAGGGATGGAACCTGTGTCTCCTACATCTGCTGCATTGATAGGCAGATTCTTTATCACCATGCCTCTTGGAAAGCCCATTACTCACATAGATATTGGTAAAATAATGCAGTGAGTCCAACACTGTGAGTCACATAGAGAGGAAGTTAAGAACATAGACTCTGGAGACAGATTAACTGGATTTAAAGCCTGGATTTAGCTAGCATTGAGTCATTTTTTTCTAAGTAAATAAGCTTTGGTGAGTTACTTACTTCAAGTATCCAATCTGTAAAAATGGAATGATAATAGTAGTGACATTGCAAATATTATTATTAAATTACAATAAGAAAATATATGCAATGTACATAAAAATACACTAAATAGGTTATAATGGTAAAAAAAAAAAAAAAAGATTTGTTTTTAAATTGTATGTCTGCACACATACTCAGACACAAATAGGTTCTTTCCCAAACTCATATACACATTTTTCAAATAAAGGTGCCATGGGGGTTATTTGGAAACAAAAAGTTATTTTGAGAAGAGCATTGCTTCTGGATACAGAGGCTTGGGGTTCATTTCCCACCAGCAGCAGTAATCATTGTGTTGCAATTTGTGGTTTTTTGATGCTCTCTTTTCCTAACATTTTTTGCAGCTAATTTCTCTCTGTTCCAGAAATAAAGTATTTATAAGCTTGATAGATTACAAGTAAATCTCTTCAATTTACTCTGAATTCTGTATTGTACTCTTAATCAGAGAACTTTTTTAAAAATGCATCTGTGTCTATTTTAAATACTGTTAAGAGTGAGGTAATGCTTTAATAATTTATTTATGATTTAACACAATTGTAGAACTTTCACTTTAAAAATCCATACAGGAATTAATGAAGGGAGAACATTGAAACTTAAGCATTTTAATCTGTAGGTAAAACTGAATTGGAGCTTGAATTTTTCAAATATGTCAGGGCTGCAGTCATTAGAATTCTATGAGTACTGAAATATAAAAATAGGAGAACATTTGCAGATTTTTCCCCTCCCACTTTTAAATCTACATTAAAGATGTTAATGGGCTTTCCTGATAGCTCAGCTGGTAAAGAAGCCGCCTGCAATGCAGGAGACCCCAGTTTGATTGCTGGGTCTGGAAGATCTCCTGGAGAAGGGATAGGTTACCCACTCCAGTATTCTTGAACTTCTCTGGTAGTTCAGCTGGTAAAGAATCCACCTGTAATGTGGGAGACCTGGGTTTGATCCCTGGGTTGGAAAGATCCCCTGGAGAAGGAAACGGCTACCCGCTCCAGTATTCTGACCTGGAGAATTCCATGGACAGAGGAGTCTGGCAGGCTACAGTCCATGGGTTGGCAAAGAGTCGGACACGACTGAGCAACTTTTAATTTCACTTTTCAAAGATGTTTAACATATTGGAGAAAAAAAATCCACCAGTAACTACTGTTAAATGTCAATATTTCTCAATATTCTTCCCATCTCCATTGCTTCCTCTCCTACATACATGTATTTTCAAGTTTGTCGTCACACACAAGCACACAAAGCTACTTGTGTTATGGTGCGTATCATACTGAGAAAATATCATACCTGTTGAATTTAAAGATACAGCCCAGGAGAAATTTAGATTTTCTTCAGGAACACATTTCTCTTTCTGACTTTCATTTTCTCAATGATATTTAATATATTGAAGAGATATTTAAACATTTAATATATTGAAACCATAATGAAGAGCATTTCCTATGAGAAAAGGGAGAGGAAAGCCGAAAAAGAAAAAAAGAATGGCTAGAAAAAACAGCAGGTCTGAGAAGTGGAGAGATGAGAAAAGAGATGGATGTTTCTATGTCCTATGACCAAGAATGACCTATTCTTTACACTCTGGATCCCACCCTCCAGTAAGGCCTAGGAGGGACAGCAGTGAAAGAAACAGCTGGATCCTGGGATATATGGACTACCAGCTTTCCCAAGCCTTCTGTCCCCCAATGTAAACAGAAGCAACAAAATGGCAATCCTGCCAATGCTCTCTGCAGAGCAAGAAAGTGAGCTCTGTGGTAATAAGAAACCACCATGAGAGAGCTCCTCAGTGCTTTGGAACTGTTTGAGTCAGGAGATTATTTTATCTCACACTAAGGGATAGAAGTCACAAGAAAGATTTTCCTTTTGTGTCATCTGGAAGGGCCTAAAAGCAAACACATTCCAGTAGCTATGAGCACAGCTGTGCCCAGATCTTGGTTTTAATAGCACTCTCTAAAAAAAGAATCAGGACTCCTTGGAGAAATGGATGATTGAGGACTGGGGCAGAAAGTATACAGGATGAACCTGGAGAATCTGTAGTGCCATAAGGAAAGTGGTCAAAAATAAACAAATCCCCAATGCTGGGGGTTTTTTTCAAAATGATGCAGGAAACAAACGAAGGAACTCCTACTGGTCAAAACTGGGATAATTCCAACAATGAAATAAACAAGGCAGAACTGGATAATAACAAAGGATAAAGCAAATTTACAAATAGTCATAGGTATTAGGATAGATTAGGATAGACTCTTGTATAAATAAATGGGATTGAATGAACAAATATTCCATACAGAAAAATCCCAGATAATTTATGTAGCTACTCCTCCCTCAAGGAGGAGCACAACTCTGCCTTCTTACATGTGAGCTGTGCATCGTGACTTCCTTCCAATGAGCACAGTATGAAAAGCAACAGTAAGAAAGGATAAATTTTACCATGGAGCAAACAGACACTACCTCAAGTCAGGTGAACATCAACAGTGATAAATTATACTGGTAGTGTGTGCTCTTCATACCAAGTGACTGGAAACGCAATTTGGTATTCCTCCCCCAAATGCATTTTCTCAGTCTAATCATGAGAAAAACAGTACACAAATTGCAACTGAGGGACATTCTACAAAATACCTCACCAGTACTATTCAAAAATGTCAGTCATCAAAACCTGAGAAAGTCACAGTCCAGGGGAGCTTAAGGAAATATGAGGACTAAGTGGAAAGCATCTGGAATGGGATCCTGGAACAGAAAAGAGTATTAGGTAGAAACCAAGGAAATCTGAATAGAGTATGGACTTCAGTTAATCACAATATATCAAATTGGTTCATTAACTAGTGAATGTACCATGCTAATATGTAAAATGTTAATAATAGGGGAAATCAAATGTGGGGGATGGGCTACTCTATGTACTCTCTTCATAATAATTTTGTAAATGTACCACTGTTCCAAAATAAAAAGTTAATTTAAAAATTTTATATACATATATTGGCTCAGTGGATAAAGAATCCACCTGAAATTCAGGAGACACAGAAGACACAGGTTGATCCCTCAGATGGGAAGATCCCCTAGAGAAGGAATCAGTGACCCACTCCAGCTTTCTTGCCTGAAAAATCCCATGGGCAGAGGAGCCTGGCAGGATTCAGTCCTTGGGGTCACAAGAGTCAGAGATGACTGAGTGACTGAGTACAACAATATAGGCGCAATATGTACGTATGTATGTGTGTGAAAGCACATGTGTGTAACTTTCCAGTCTCTTATTTTGCCAATTTCTCTCTGCATACAACACCTTCCAAAACACCAAACTTCTAATGCTTCCTCCAATAAAAGTATACACACATACACACATATTTCCATCTTGTCAACTTGTCTATTGTTTAACCCTCAGCCCAGGGGTCCATATACACCAAGAAGATTTCCTTGAACTAATGGGAATTTAAAACGATTCTTTAGCACCCTATGCCCTTGAACAAGAAATTACATTTTTTTCTCCCACTAGTCTGAAAGTACCATTTATTTTTGCACACCTATAATTAAAACTAAGCTCTGCCACATAATAGTCTGTCAAGAGATACTTAATAAACTGACCTGAATGGGACTGGCCAACAGCTTTTTTCTGGAATAAGCAGACTTAGATTAGAGGTTCTGGTTTCCCCAAAAGGGAATGAATCCATTTGGAGACTGAGAGAGTCAAATTAATTCAAAGAGGTAGCAGCAAATGCCCCTGACAATCTGACTTTATTATTAAAAGTACTTACCATCTACAACTAAATGCTGTTACTATTGCTTTTTAAAAGTCAAGTACTACTGTTCTAAAACTAAAAATTAGAGTTTCAATAAGGAATCATTTCGAGGTAACTCACAGAAATAGTTCTGATATTATTCTTCTCCCTTTCAAAACCTTAACATTTGTAAAGATAAATTATAATTATGTTTGAAAATAATATAAATGCCAATTCCTAAGCTATTCAGGCTTTTTTGACTATACAAATGTGTGGATTTATACTTCAAAAATTGTTATTTTACTCTTAGCTCCAAATATTAGAGAATGTCCTGATATATTTGTCCTAAGCACACTCTTTTCCCATACTTTTTATTTGTTTCCAGAAAAGAGAAAAAAATGTGCCCTGTTCCAACATGCTAAATAAAAGTTTAAAACCCTACTAACTTTAGGCTTATGTAATGTAATGTATTTCTATTTTATTTTATAATATACTTTGGATTAAATATTAATTTTAAGGAAAAGTTACCAATGTAACATAAAATACAGCTTTTTTAAAAATAAAAGCATCAACAATGGCTAAAGAAAGCTGGATATTATGCCAAAAAGAGATTTTAATAACAGTGTCATAGTCACAGAAGTCTACTGTTTAAAATTTAATGTTTAGTTTGAAAGCATTACTGGCAGCACCAAGAATGCACGAAACATATTCTCTCATTACCAGAATTGTTCCTTGGAGCATAAATGCCAAATGCTCCAAGGTAAGGACAAAGAATATTTTTGAACCCTGCAAGAAATGTGACAAATATCAAAGTATGCACAACAGTCTCCAAATATTACTTTCTTAAGCAAAAATGTTTATGAAAATTTTTAAAAAAATGAACTAAACATTTAATTGTCCTATAAAGAAACATGATGTCTTGAGGTGCTTTTTTTAACACTTGCATGTGAATAACTAAATTTTTCTAGAAAGGGAGAAAGAAATAACCTTAGAATAATTGTCTCTCAAATCATTTATGCCTTTATTCAACATTAACTAAGCACATGAGTCAACCAGGGATCAATGGTTGATGCATACAAAGCACAATCATTAGCCTCTAAGAGCTCTTACTTTAAGAAGAGGCCAGTCAAGAAGACAATTGGAACTCAGCTATACATTAATCCCCCCCTTATCCATGGTTTTGCTTTCCGGGGTTTTATTTACCCAAAGTCAACTGTGGTCCAAAAATATTAAATGGAAAGCTTCAGAAATAAGCGATTCATAAGTTTTAAATTTTATGGTTTTCTGAGTAGTGTGATGAAACCTCACACCTTCCCAAACCTTCCCATCTAGGACATGAACCATCACTTTGTCCAACATATCACACCTTTAGTCACTTAGTAGTCACCTCAGTTATCAGATCACCTGTCACCCTATGACAGTGCTTGGGTTCAAGTCACCCTTATTTTACTTAGTAACAATCATAAAGAACAAAAGTAGTGACCTGGGCAATTTGAATATTCCAAAGGCAAGCCATAAAAAGCTTCCTTTAAGTGAAAAGGTAGAAATTCTTAAAGTAACAAGGGAAAAAAATGTATACTGAAGCTGCTAAGACCTACAGTAAGAACAAATATTTTATCCATGAATTTGTGAAGAAGAAAGAAATTTGCACTATTAATAGTTATGCTGTCACTGTAAAAGTTATGGCCACAGCACATGATAAGTGCTTAGTCAATATGGAAAAGGCATTACATTTATACAATAAGATATTTTGGGAGAGGGGGAGAGATCACATTCACATAGCTTTTGTCACAGTATACTATTATAATTGTTCTGCTATATTGTTGTTAATCTCTTACTGTGCCTAGTTTAGGAATTAAACTTTATCATGTGCATGCGTGCCCAGTCGCTCAGTCCTGTGTGACTCTTTGCAACTCTGTGGACTGTAGACCGCTGGGGATCCTCTGTCCATGGGATTCACCAGGTAAGAATACTGAAGTGGGTTGCCATAGTCTGCTCCAGGGGATCTTCTAGATCCAGGGATTGAACTGGCATCTCCTGCATCTCCTGCATTGGTAGGTAGGCAGATTCTTTTATCACTGAGCCACCTGGGAAGCCCAAATTACATAACAGGTACATATATATGTATGGAAAACATATACAGAGAGTTAGATACTGTCCCCAGTTTTAAGCATTCACTGGGGTTCTTGCGAGTATCCCCTGCAGATAAAGGGGAACTACTGTATAGACAAAGCAAGCTTCAGAGCCAGTTCAGATGATTCTCTACAGAGGTAATAATTAACCACAGAGCTTTGACTAATACTGTGTATGTGGAATACAAAGCATTTAACGTTCTCACCAAATACATGAAGTAGTGCCTAAAAAGTATCTGAGGTATATTTTCCTGAGAGAAAAGTTGTAAAAAGCTTTAAAATTTAGTGGTTGTTCTAAATAGCTTATTCATCCAGGTTATCATCATCTTGGTTTGTCTCTGACTAGGCTATTTTATTAATCTGAACAGCTAGAACTTAACTTATTGTAAACTGATACTGATGTAAATAATTGCTATCCATATAAATGCAAATTATGTCTGGTGAAATGCAACTGATTAAGGCCCTATAGATATTCAAGAGCTCTGCCAGTTTGCAAACATTTGTAAATTTGTTTCAGCATTCCTTATCTGACTACTAAGGTGGAGCTCTTTGAATTATCTTTAGAACCACTGGTTTTCTCATTAATGAATCAAATAAATTCTTTGACGTGTGTTCATTTTATAACTGTAGGAGAGTCATGATTTTATCCCTTTAAAAAAAAATATCCTTTAACAAGTGAATAAAGGAACCTTAAATCAGGTAGAGTATTTCTGTCTTCTGATACTACATATATTTTAAAAGAGTAATTCAGAACCTGCCTGGGCTTCATACTGGTGCTTATCGATGGTGCTTTTCAGCATTGCTCCTTCAGAAACTGAGAATGATGAGCCAAAACCATGGAATCCAGGAGAAGCATGCCTCAGCAAGAAGAAAAATGTCCAAAAAAAATCACATGGTAAATATTTAGAAAGACAGTCTATGATCACTGGCAACATTTATCCTGACCAGTGACCAAGAAGTGCATACACTCTGAAGAATGTGATGCAATCTTTGATAACCACTCTGCAAGGCTGTGCCGTGTGTTCATAACTCACAGAGGCATTTAAGGTATCCCCAGTTGTCTTCAGAGCAATAACACTTTTTCAAATAAATTAAAAGCCCAGCTGATTAAAATAAAACATTCTGTATCTTAAAAATAAAAGCAATCCTAAAATGGAAAGACATATAGGCTTTCCATGTTTCTTGAGTTAACTGAAATGCACTAATTTGCCAGCTTGTTCTGCAATATGGTTCAAAATAGTTATAGATATGTGTCGATACAGAGATATATGCAATAGGAGCTAAAATGGAAGTCTCAGAATATACATTAACAAGCAATTCCCAAAGTGGTATAGAGGTAACAAAGTACATGGGCAGAAATGGATTAGAGGACTTTTAAACCCCATGCCACATCAAGAATAGGATAAATAGAATCTGGAGATCTGATGGCAAAGAAAGCAATGTCGGGGAAGATTTTCTGGTGAGAATTGTGCCGGGAGATATTCACCCAAGGAGAATGTATCCAGTTACTATCTCTTGACTCCAGTAAGCAAAGAAGGGCATTAAGGATCCCTCTTAGAATTCTTCATATGCATCCCTACTGGGAAGTATAATGGATGTGTGTCTGCCACCTAGCTGGGAGTGGCTAGGCAAGATAGGGATTACTGGCCATTTTGATGGCAAGCAAAAAAAAAAAAAAAAAAAAACAGATTTCTCTATATACAATGACTCACACTCTCAAAATTTCTCCCCAAGTTTTGAAAAAAAAGAATGCCATCACTCTTCCAGTGGGTGAGATGTAGGAGATAAGAGAATCAGCATGAAATCCTCTTGGGTTCTGTCCACAATTGTTACCTGAGAGATAGAATAGGCATATTCAAATAAGGATATATGTGATGCTGAAAACCTGCAAAAATAACCTGAGCTTATCCTGGCAGGGTATAGTCCATGGAATCGCAGAGTTGGACATGACTGAGTGACTAACTATGGGACGAAAATATTAGGGACAAGACACTCAAAACCTAAGGAACTTTGTAATCTTATTTAAAAAAATCCAGCTATACACATACATACACACACGATTCTAAGAACAGGATAATTTTAGCATACCAAAAGACATGTTAAATCCTGGACAAATAAATACTATAGTAAATGATGGGTTTTATCTTTAAAAATAAAGGTAGTTCAGTGGAAAGACACATAAGTAAGGGTTGAACCTGGTAGGTTTTGGAAAAAGGGGCAAAATGAACACAAAACAGAGAGAATAATGCAGGAAGCACTTTGCAGGTAGAGCATATGGCCAACACAGGCCAAGAAGAAAAATGTGAGATGATTGGGTGTTACATCCAGGAATGCGCATTTCTGTAGCTTGCTGTAATTAATTCTTTAGTATATTTTGCATTCAACTTCAGGTACTGGTGGTCCAAACTATTAACATGCTAGATTGAAAACCAAATTTTCTGTGATCACATGAGATATCTGTGTTTTACTGATGTCATTATGTTGTGTACCACTCATGTATAAGCTAATATGTGTTACAGAACCATTGTTTTTAGCAGAACAGACCATAGCCACAGATGACTATGGGAGACATAATCAACCAGTAAAAACAGAGAGCACTGGCCATTATCAGTGCAACTACAGAGGAAGAATGTTTAGCGACAGTGGCGGGGTAGATGCTGGGGAGGGGAATCCAAAGAACCCACATCAGCTCCCAGTGGTGTGGTGTTCAGTCATGTCCAACTCTTTGAGATCGCATGGACTACAGCCTGCCAGGTTCCTCTGTCCATGGAATTTTCCAGGCAAGAATATTGGAGTAGGTTGCTATTTCCTTCTCCAGTGGATCTTCCCAACATAGGGATTGAACCCGTGTCTCCCAAGTCTCCCGCATTGGCAGGTGGATCCTTTACAACTGAGCCACCTGGGAAGTCCCAGACACTCCCAAGACAGCGTTTAAACTTTCAGGTCTGGAGAGCTCAATACCAGCTCAAAATAGGAGCAGTAATATAAGAACTTTTTGCTCTTTTTTTATTTCTTTGTATTCTTGCTTCATCCTGGGGGAGGGGGAGAATGCTATTTAGACTCTTTACATGATGGAGAGAAGAGTTAAATATCAAAGTGGAGAAAAAGAAGCCATTCATCTATCTTTCACTGACTTTGATTCTTCCTTCTCTATATTGAGCAAGCTGCAGTAGAGGAGGATATTTTGATTATTACAGAGGTCTGGACATTTTAGTTACTGACTGAATAGCTTTATAGGATGACAGAGTAAGCATAAAAAGCATAGGGTTGCTCAATCCAGACAAGAGACAATTTAGCCCTCTTAATTAATTTGAAGAGATAATGGTGACAAAAACAGAGGTTTTATGTTACAACCCACTAGCCCTGATTCATATGTCTCAAAGATGATTGTTGATGTCAATCAACCTTTCACATTTTCTGGACAGTATTTTCATAATAAACATAGTTATAAAAAACAGACCCCTCAGTCTATAAATTTCTCTCTTAAGAAACTACCCTGGGCTATCTTCTCTCCTCCTTCAGATAAATGGGTAAAAATTATTTTGTAATATGTATTATTACATTATTTTAGAAAAAAGCTAAATAATTCCAATACTACAAATAGAAAAAGTTTGTTCAATTCCATATGATACATACCTAAATGTATGAGATAAACAATTTTTTTAAGACATGAAAGCCTAATTCAAAAAGGAGGTGAAAGGGGATTCCATTGACTCACATAAGTCAGAAGTTCAAATATACTGGCTTTAGACATTGATTGAATTAGAGAATTGTCAAATATCTCACTAACCTTATAGTATCTTTCAGCTATGTTATTTCCTGCATGGACTTTCTGCTGTGCTGTGGTTTGTCGCTCAGCTGGGTCTAACTCTTTGCAACCCCATTAACTGAAGCCCACCAGGCTCCTCTGTCCATGGGCAATTCTCCAGGCAAGAATACTGGAGTGGGTTGCCATGCCCTCCTCCAGGGGATCTTCCCAACCTTATTCCCCAACAAAGATGACACCAGCAAACAGGCTTACATCAATCTTACAGCCACTAAGTCAGTAAAATTATGGTACCTTTCTTTCAGTGTTACCTTCAAAAACCCCAGAGGAAATACTCATTCATCCCAGATGACTTGGCTTATTTCCTTTCCCCTAAACTACTGTTACGGAGAAGGCAATGGCACTCCACTCCAGTACTCTTGCGTGGAAAATCCCATGGACGGAGGAGCCTGGTAGCCTGCAGTCCGTGGGGTCACGAAGAGTCAGACACGACTGAGCAACTTCACTTTTCCTTTCCACTTTCATGCACTGGAGAAGGAAATGGCAACCCACTCCAGTATTCTTGCCTAGAGAATCCCAGAGACGGGGGAGCCTGGTGGGCTGCCGTCTATGGGGTCGCACAGAGTCGGACACGAATGAAGTGACTTAGCAGCAGCAGCAGCAGCAAACTACTGTTAAAAGTAGTGTCCTTGTTGGCCATGGCCTGGTCATGTGCTCAGACTTATGATATGGACCATCTAGAGTGGATCCCTCATAAGAAAGAGTCTCTGCTACCCAAATGAGGAGAGAAGAAATTAAAGGATTGTTGTTGTTTAGTCACTAAGCCATGTCTGGCTCTTTTGTGACTTCATGAACTATAGCCCATCAGGCTCCTCTGTCTATGGGATTTTCAAGGCAAGAATACTGGAGTGGTTTGCCATATCCTTCCACAGGAGATCTTCTCAACCCAAGGATTGAACCCACATCTCCTGCATTGCAGGTGGATTCTTTACCACTGAGCCACCAGGGAAGCTTCAAGTTAAAGGATGCTGACAGATAAAAATTGTAGACATCCCAATGCACTATAGTGGCTATTAAAATAATGTCTTCAAAGACATTTAACTTATATTGGGAAATTGAGATTTATTTAAATTAATAAATAATATATTGTACCATACATGTCTATACATAACATACTTATTTGTATTGTTAAGAAAATATGTGTATATATATATATATATATATATATATATCAGTTTAGTTCAGTCACTCAGTCATGTCTGACTCTTTGCTACCCCACGGACTGCAGCACAACAGGCTTCCCTGTCCTTCACCAACTCCCAGAACTTATTCAAACTCATGTCCATCGAGTCGATGATGCCATCCAGTCACCTCATCCTCTGTCATCCCCCTTCTCCTTCTGTTTTCAATCTTTCCCCAAATCAGGGTCTTTCCAGTGAGTCAGTTCTTCGCATCAGGTGGCCAAAGTATTGGAGCTTCAGCTTCAGCATCAGTCCTTCCAATGAATATTTAAGACTAATTTCCTTTAGGATTGACGGGTTTGATCTCCTTGCAGTCCAAGAGACTCTCAAGAGTCTTCTCCAATACCACAGTTCAAAAGCATCAGTTCTTTGGTATTCAGCTTTCTTTATGGTCCAACTCTCACATCCATACCTGACTACTGGAAAAACCATAGCTTTGACTAGATGGACCTTTGTTGGTAAAGCAATGTCTCTGCTTTTTAATATGCTGTCTAGGTTGGTCATAACTCTTCTTCCAAGGAGCAGGCATCTTTTAATTTCATGGCTACAGTCAGCATCTGCAGTGATTTTGGAGCCCAAGAAAATAAAGTCACTGTTTCCATTGTTTCCCCTACTTGCTGTGAAGTGATGGGACCAGATGCCATGATCTTAATTTTTTGGAAAAAACTCAAAAAAAAAAGATATGTAAATAGATAAATGCATAGATAAATGTACAGACAGACCATGAGCCTAACTTTATAAAGAACCATATGGAGTCATCAGCTTCCCTGGTGGCTCACTTGGCAAAGAATCCTCCTGCAATGCAGGAGACCTAGGTTCAATCTGTGGGTGGGGGGTTATCCCCTGGAGAAGGAAATGGCAACCCTCTCCAGTTTTCTTGCCTGAAAATCCCTTGGACAGAGAAGCCTGGTGGACTATAGTCCATGGGGTCCTAAAGAGTAGGACATGACTTAGCAACTAAACAACAATATAGTCACACTATAAAGATAGAATTTTCCAAAATTTTAATTACTGTTATATCTGGTGATAAAATTAGAATAATTTATTTCTCTTTGTGCCTTTTTCTTCCTCTTTAAGATAAGGAACATACATATTTCTTTGATAATCAAAGAATTCTTAAAATAATAATGAAAGCAATAAATAAATCAGTGAAAAATTTTCACTGTTATGATAAGTGCCATCTCAGCAAAAATGGCATTTGTTCCAGTGAAATCTATTAAGAGGCAAGATTTGTGTATCAGGATCCCAGAATTTACAATAATGAAATCTTCTCTTCCCTGAACTTTCATTATTCTGGTTCTTCTTATCTCTTAAATTAAAGGAAGTCAAAGCTGAAAAGGGCCTTAGAGGGGAACTAGTCTTGGACCTTTATTTTATAAGATGAAGAAAGTTCAGCTCAAAGAAATGTTAGGACTCACCATCAGTCAACAGCAGCTGAGTGGCAGACTAAGGACTAGGACCCATTCTGCTTACTCTGAAACAGGTAACCCAATCATCAAATCTTTTGCTTATTCATTATTTCAACACATACTGTCTAATATTTACAGGAAATTGTGTTAATATAATTGTAGAGTGTATTAGGACAAATCATGTCTAATAGAGAAATTGATACAAGTTCACAAATAAATCTACTGCAAGGTTAAAAAAAATGTTGAGAGTATTAAAAAGAGGTTACTGTGAGAAGAGGAGAAATTAGAAAACCATAAAGGCACAGAGGAATAAACTTGTTGGAAAACTGTTGAAAATCTCTACAAACTGAAAACAATAGATTCTGTAAACCATAGCTCTGAATGAAAAAAGAACAGACTTTATTCCTCTGGATATGCAAGTATACACCATGTTCCTTAATGTGTAGATATGATATATATTACAAACACATATTATCCCTTTCTTAGCAAAACCTCAACTAGGGATTGAAGAGTTAATCTCCCAACCAGGGTTTCTAGGACAACCAACCACCCTTGATTTTGTGGTGGAAGGTTACTTCCCTCTCTTGTAATTAGAAGCGATCTTTTAAGCCTCCCTACCGCAACTCCAGATAAACTAAACCAATGAGGCTGAAAACACCACAAGGATGAATTTGGATCCCTTACAAACCACAAAAATGTGACATAGTATTTATATCGTGAAACTTGAAGGTAAGATTTTGGTAACAAGTGTATATAGTAGGGCTACAAAAAGCAATATAGAAAGATAAATAGAAACATTCTCAAATTGTATATATCCAGATGAATTAACCATGAATTGCCAAAAACATTTACTACATGATTCTGCTCCTTCTTGCTAAAAAACTCCTTGTAAAATGCTGCTTTATAAAGAATATCTCACAATTTCATTAATGTAAAAAGGTTACTGAATTGGAGAAGCAGTGAATAAATAATTTTAGTAATCCTCCTGTACTTGGCTGTTGTTTAGTCACTAAGTCGTATCCACCACTTTTGTGACTCCATGGACAGTGACACACCAGGTTTCTCTGTTCATGGATTTCCCAGGCAAGAATACTGGAGTGGGTTGCCATTTTCTTCTCCAGAGGATCTTCCCCACCCAGGGATGGAATTCATGTCTCCTGCATTGCCGGTGGTTCTTTACCACTGAGCCACAAGGCAAGTTCAATCCTTACATACTTAGAGAAAGTTTAATAGGCCAGATTTAGACCAGGATTCTATGTTCCTGAAATTATGTGATGGTTTTCTGAAATTCTATGATGGAGTCTCTTAAAGACTGTAATTCTAAAGAAGACTTATTTTAAGTCTAGAAACTAATTGATAACCTTTTGTCTAAAAATTATTTATAAATTTAAATAGCTACTATTTCCAAGTAATAATTTTTATTTAATAGTGTACTCAAGCAAGCACTCAAATTTTAAAACATTTGTTTCTAGAAATAGATATTCACTGTTTTAAAAGTGCTTCCACATTCCCCCTTCTCCCCTTGAACTACATTTTTTACAGTTATTTGGTTTATATTCACATTTGACACTCTGGCATTTACAAAAACATCTCTCGCACTGGCTCTGAAAATGTAATATTTGAAATGTGCAGTGTTTGTCCACAGTTGGCTAGTTTATCATTTTGTGCTTATATGATTTAGTTTTAGCTAATGATGCATTTTCTTTCTACCTTGGTGAAATAAAAGAAAAACCAATTCAGGCACATCATTCAATAAAATCTAATGTGTACAGCCATCTTCTTTGCAATTTGAATCAGTGATGATTAATAGCTGCCTTTTATTGGTTTTCTTTCCTTGGTTTTATAATTAATTGTTGGATTTTAACTATGAAAATCTTAATACTTCAAATTTAAAGAAAAGAAATTTAAGTTCTTTGGGGCCATTACAAACCATGGAGTGGAGTGTTAGTTGCTCAGTTATGTCTGACTCTTTGCAAACCCATGGGCTGTAGCCTGCCAGGCTCCTCTGTCCATGGGATTCTCCAGGCAAGAAGACTAGAGTGGGTTGCCATGCCCTCCTCAGGAAGGCATGAAGATCAGGGAATCTTCCTGAAATTGGGATAGAACCTGGGTCTCTTGCACTGCAGGTAGATTCTTTACTGTCTTAGCTACAAGGGAGCCCCTTTATAAAACCATAGCAAAAGTAAAAGCAAGAAGGGGAAGAGTAAGAAGACAAGAGAGAAAAGAAAGTTAGGGAAGAATGAGCAGCAGTAGACCAAAAGGAGCAAAGAAAATATAAGGAGAAAAAAAAAACCTTGTGATTATAGAATTGAAAAGACTATAGAGAATCAACTCCAATAATTCACATCCATTGTGCTTGCTGGGAAAGCTAAAACTATACAAACTAGTCCACAGACCAGGTTTGTCATATATTTGGCAGCACTCCTACAAACAGGCTGCTTTTATAATAAATGTTACCATCTCATATATTGACAAGTAAAAACACATATTTCTGTCACTTAAGCAAAAATGTATAATCAGGTCTCCCAAACAATATCTTCAGTAAGTATTCTGATATAAATTAGTTATGCTTGGTCATGACCAAGACATTTCCTAAAAGTGAAAAGTTGACTGAGTTACTGGGTTGCAAATTTAACGTTGATGATGAATGTCTGTGATTTTGAGCATGTTACTTGATCTCCTTGTGCCTCAGCATTCTCATCTGTAAAATGGCAACATTTGTAGTAACTGTCTGATACAACTGTAAGACATAAAAGATTTAGATCTTTCATACAGCAAATACTTGTCTATTACATATAGCCTTTTGTATGGCTTATTTTAAAACTTTGAGAAAGATATTTTAGTTCGAGTTATGAAAGGAAAAGAAAATTAGGATTACAGTGCAAGGAGTTTCTTCGACAGTTAATTCCAAGAGAACTGAGACAGGGAAGAAATAGAAGTTAGAGTGACTCTGTTAATGAGTATGTTACCAATGTGGGCACCTGGGACTCAACCTAGCTGGGGACGACCTATCCAAAAGGGAAAAAAAAATGTTATTATTAAATGATTTACAGAAAAATAATCTTCTTTACATTAGCTACCATTATTCAGTGGAGACAAACCTAGACAAAGGCAATCTAATTTGAACAGTATCTTATAAATTTCATCAGATAAAGGGTACATGATAAGTCACTGAATATATCAAAAATATAGCTTCAGTATTGAATCTTTTTTCATTCCTCTTACCTTAGAAGTGACCTTAGATTCTGAACTGAATTCTCAAAAAATTTGATATGGGGAAGAACTTTTCCAGGGTTAAAAATTTATTTATATGTAGTTTCTCAATGTCCCTTCCATCTGTCACCCCTTTAATAACAGCACCCCTAGAGATGGGCACATTTCCCAATGCTCTGTGCAGTGGATATTGCCACTTTACTAAGTTTGGGCTAAAAGGATGTGAAGATAAATGATGTACATAACTTTCAGGTCATCTCCTTAAAAAGGGAGCACTCTGTACTGGAATCTCCTTTTCTCTTCCTCTCTGGCTCAGAGGTCATGATGATGTGCACAGGTGCCTTATAACCAAATATAGAGGCAATATGATGAGAAGTGCAGAATCACTCAGCAGAGAGCATCTATGGATGTCTAGCCTGAACTGAGCCACCTGCCCTGCTGGGAAACAAACATAGATTCTGTTTAAGACACTGAATTTTTTAGGTTTCTATTGGAACATTTTAGCCTATTCCCTAATAACACAGCATGATGCCTATAATTTCTTATAAAAGAGAAAATCATTAATTAGCACCTATAAGAAATATAATCCCTTCTATAATAAAAAAAAAGCAATAATTGATATACCTACCCTATGCCTGGCCTCAAGGGAGATGATGGAGCTGGTATAGTAATAAAAAGATAAGCATGATTCTTGCTCTCATGGAGCTTTAATTCTGCACCAAAACAGACATTTTTAAAATCAAAATAGCTAAATAGCTATAAGATCCATTGTTAGAAAATGAAAGCAAAAATTATCATGGTAGTAAACAATTAGGGAATAAATCTTAATCCTCTTTCACGTTCTTCAGGTCTCCACTAAATTATCAGTTTATCAGAGGTTTATATGTATCAGATCCCACTGGGCTTCATTTTACTTAAGTCATTACTTTGATAAAAATATCTTTGTTTTCTTCCACTAAAATTCTCTTTTACATAAACAATTCGAGTGAGTTTGTTTGATGAACCAAATGGTCCCTAAGTAAATGAGGAAGATAAACTTTGAAAATGCATATAAGTGTTTTATTTGATTCAAATAATAGCTTTCATTTTTTATATAGCATCTATTTCTTCACAAAACATATGAATTTATTTTTATTTTAAAATGAGATTCTGGAATACCATTTCTAGCTTGAACAATTCGAATAGAAAGAATCCAAAGTGGCATTCCAGCATATTTCTTCACAAAAATACAATTGTTCAGCACATTGTGACTTCTAAAGCTCTTTCATGTACTCTAGAGCAAAATGGAAAACTACATCATACTGCAGAAAGTAGAACTCTTTCCCAAGTATTTATGTTCAAGAGTATGAGCACAGTCACAGTTCATACATTTTCCAGTTAATTGCTCAGGTGCTTACTTGGCCAATCACAGAAGTCCAGAACTTTCCAGCTGTACTATAAAGCCTAAAATTTCATGTGCCACACTGACATCTTTGGGCGTCACAGGGTCCCAAAGGCCTCACTGTGAGTTCTGCTGCTCTGAACAGATATGTCATCCACCCAGAAGGAAAGCCCAGTTCCTTTATCATTTGGACCAGCTGTACCTCACTTGGTCCTCAACACAACAGTGACTCTCCTGCCAGCCTGAGAATTTATTCGAATAAGCCAATTGCCTCTTTCTGCACACACTGAGCCCTCATCTCCTTGTTACTACAAAACCTGCCTCTCGCAGCTGCTCTTTGTTCACTCGATTCCTATGTGGCCCTGCAGGGCATGCAGTATCCTCCTCCCCTGGGTTGAGAGTTTTTGTTGTTTTTGTTCAGTCATGTTCAGTCATGACTTTTTGCATCCCCATGGACTATAGCATTCCAGGCCTCCCTGTCCCTCACCATCTCCTGGAGTTTGCCCAAATTCATGTCCATTGCATCAGTGATGTCATCCAGCCATCTCATCCTCTGATGACCTCTTTTCCTTCTGCCCTCAATCTTTCCCAGCATCAGGGACTTTTCCAATAAGTCGGCTGTTCTCATCAGTCAGCTGGAGCTTTAGCTTCAGTATTTTGGGTTGAGAGCATATGTGTCTAATAAATTGCTCTTTATTCCATCTGTCCAATGTCAGGTACTACAAGTTCAGTCATCTTGTGTAATTTAAGGTGCAGGGTCCCTCCCTCATCAACAGGGTGAACAGGAGGCGATTAGAACACCCACTGAGACCTCCCTTGCAAAAATAACCAGAAGCCTCAGGGACTGAGTCCAAAACCAGAGCAGACAGAGGACTCAAGTCTGATCAGTTCACTAGTGCCCTTGTTTCATCTTGGCACACCCTCCCACTGCTATTGAGGAACAGATTCAAATCCTTGGTATCTTGAATGAAGCATTTCTCCTCCCTGCTGGTATTGTAGTGGTCCCCACCTTGGGGAGAAAAACGGCAGCTTTCTTTATTCTTGATCACTTTCTTATGTATCGTCTCCCAGAGCCTCTTAAAGTTAGCTACATTTTAAAGCATCTTTAGCTTTAGCAATAGCCTATTCCATAAACAGTTTTACACAATATCTGAGCTCTTTTCATGAGTTTAGTCTTCCCCATTCCTCAAGGTCATTTAATTTCAGGACTTTATTCTCCCTACTACAGTTCATAATCGTTACTATTTTATTTTATCCCAAATAACTCTAATTTAGACTTTAATAGTTTTGAAGTTGGGATACTGGAACTTTCCTTCCCCAAATGCCCTGAATTCATTATGAAAATTTATTAACTCTCTATTTAGTGGCTTAGTAAAGAATCCACCTTCCAAGGAGGAGATGTAGGTCTGCTCCTTGGGTTGGGAAGATCCCCTGGAGAAGGAAACGGCAACCCATTCCAGTACTCTTGCCTGGGAAATCCCATTGACAGAGGAGCCTGGTGGGGTACCAAAAGACTAGCATAGCTTAGAAACTAAACAACAACAACAACAACAACTATTTAGTGGATAACTTTGTATCTCAATCAAGAAGATTTTGCTAAACTTTCATTTTTAGGAAATCTCTTGACTCAAAGAGGGCTCAGTTATATTACATTTGTATAGCTAAACATTTGCACCATCTCACTTCCACCAAGACATGGAAACAACTTAAGTGTTCATCAGGAGATGAATGGATAAAGAAGATATGGTATGTATATATACAATGGAATATTACTAAGCTAAGGAAACAGTGCCATTTGCAGTGACATGGATGGACAGAGAAAACAAACTTATGGTTACTAAAGGGGAAGGGGGGCAGATAAATTGGGAATATGGCATTAATAGATATACATTATCACATATATTAAAAAATAAACAACAAGGATTTACTGTATAGCACAAGGAACTATATTTAATATCTTATAATAAACTATAATGGAAGAGAACTTTAAAAAAGAATATAGGCATATACACATATATGTATAACAAATCACTTTGCTATACACCTGAAATTAGCATAATGTTGTAAACCAACTATATTCAATTTAAAAAAGTATCTGGAATTTCATTCACTGGACTAAAGCAACAAGAGAAACAGATCTACCTCATTATACACAGATAGAAGGAGGGAGTCTTGTGTGGTGATAAAGACATCAGTCTCTAGAGGATTTATGAATGTTACTAATAAGTGCATAATCAACTCAAAGGACATGAGTTTGAGCAAACTCTGGGAGATGGTGATGGACCGGGATGCCTGGCATGCTGCAATTCATGGGGTCACAAAGAGTTGGACACGACTGACCACCTGAATAACAACAACAAATTAATAAGTACAGAACAAAGGCCAGAATACCAGTATCATTTGTTTTCTTTCTAACCTAAGTTGTCTTTTTTTTTTCCATTTGCATTTAGAAATGGAAAAGTGGTAGATAATAGGGGAACTTTCCTACTGGTGGGTTGAACTTCTCCAACTAATCATATTTTAATTAAAAACTTGATTAAGTCACTCTCAGTTGTTCCCTTCTATTTCTCCATACTCATTTGCTTCATAGCTCGGCCGGTACAGAATCTGCCTGCAATGCAGGAGACACAGGTTCAATACCTGAGTCAGGACCTCTGACTTTCTTATGATGTCTCTCTTACCTATTATCTTGTATTACTCTCTATTTGTACTCTACCATTTAACTATGTGACTTTGGTCAAGTTACTTGATATCTCTGAAACTCAGTTCCCTCATCCATAAGATGGGGATTAGGAAAACTCTTTCTCTTAGGTTTTCTCTGGCATTCAGAGATGCAACACAGTAAGTACAGTAAGTACCCATATAGTGCTGACTCTTAATGAGGGAATTTAAATTTAAATGTTTATTTCCAGTGGTATATTCTTTCTTTTCATTTAGAGCCCCTTAGCATATGATTATAATAAATACTTACACAGAAACAAGAACAACAAGAACAATTTTGAGGACATTATAATTGCACTGAGGACATTTGATTGCATTATAATCATGGATTTTATTGTGTCTCCTTATGCATGTAAATGTAGACACACAGACATACACACAAAGTCAGACACACATGCAAGCCCACAACTGAGTATTGTGTTGAGAATACTTTAATTTGAGAAGTGAAGAGACTGCAGAAGATTGTCATTTCAAGACCTCTACCTTCTTTGGCAGATGGGATAGGGTAATTCTAAGAAGGTTGTCATTTCCAAGGTCACATTGTTATAACTGATACTGTATAAAGCAGAAAACTGACCTTCTGATAGCCAGGCCATTTTCTATTTTGTTTACTACCTGTTACATGGCCTTGGGCAGAGAGTTGGGCACTGCTTAGCAGCCAAACGGCAACAGCAGCAGGATGGCCAAAATCAAAAAGACACAAAATAACAGGCAAAGGTGAGTGTGAAGATAAACTGGAATCTTTATACATTGCTTGGTGGCAGTTTAGTCATTCAGTCTTGTCCAAGTCTTGCGACACCATGGACTGTAGACCGCCAGGCTTCTCTGTCCATGGGATTTCTCAGGCAAGAATACTGGAGTGGGTTACTATTTCCTTCTCCAGGGGATCTTCTTGATCCAGGGATCGAACCCAGGTCTCCTGCATTGCAAGCGGATTCTTTACGAACTGAGCCACCACATGTAATATTGTGCAGACACTTTAGAAAACAGTTTGGCATTTCCTACAAAGCATAAAGACAGAGTTACTATATGACCCAACCACTCTACTTTGAAGTACATATGCAAGAGAAAATCATTTTAATGCAAAAACCTTGTGCACGAATGTTCAAAGCGGCATTTCTCACAATGCAAAAAGTAAAACCAACTCAAGTGTCCATCAACTGATGAATGATTAAAAACGTATTATCTGCCATGAAAGAAATGATGTACTGGTAAATGCTACAACATTGATGAAACTTGGAAGACTGTGCTAAATGAAACAAGACAGTCATATATGGTATGTTTGCAATTATATGTCTATAATAGGCAAATCTGTAGGAGTAAAATGTAGATTAATGATTGCTTATGGCTAGGGAAGAAGGAAGGAGGAGAGGGTGGCAACAGAGAGTGACAGCTAATGAGTGTGGGGTTTCTTTTGTGAGTGATGAAAATGCTTTAAACTTAGATTACACTGATGATTGCACAACACTGAATATACTAAAATCCATTAAATTGTACACTTTGGTGAATTTTATGGCATGTAAATTGTATTTCAGTAAAGATGTCTGAAAATCGAATAAAATGTAATATGAGGAGAAGTAAAGCCTTAGGGTAAACAAGCTTTTTATTTTCAAAAGTGGTCTTTTTACACTAATGATTAAAAGAAACAAATTAATCAGAAACAAAAACATATGTATCTTTGCCAAAGAAAATAATTATTGGTCTGCCACCTTACAAGAAATGTTAAGTGTTAACCAAAATGAAGTCCATTTTTACAAAAAATCTCCATAGATTCTTCCATGCTAACAGCAACTTTGAGGGGTCAACTTCATGAAAGGGGAAATATTCTGAAGAGATTGGATTTTAGAGCATAAAATTGAATCCAGAGAATCCTAAACCTTTTTGAAGCATTTGAATCTGTGGAGACTTACCCCAAAGCACAGCAGTCTTCTCATTACATTATGTGCAGGTATTAGAAATGGTCTATTTTTACAACCAAAAAAAAAAATGTCTTGCAAAATTCAAGGTGATTTTTTTCTTTCATCCTGTGATGAACAACCTTACCTGCAGGTTATAATTATTTCTATCATGTTCCAGTGCCTAATTATTTATATAGTATATTAGTAGTAGTACACATAGTCAGAAACAAGCCTTGTTAAAGCAGCATTTTTTTAAGGAGCTTTCAATCTATATGTCTATCTACATATTTGCATTACTTTGAAGAGAGATAGTTTAGCAGAAGAGAATACTCCACCAATTAAGACTTGCTGGCTTATAACACCATTTTATTCTTACTTTTTCCTGCAATTTTCAACTTTAATCCATCACAAGTCACTTAGAAATTCTAACCCATATTTTCGTCAGCCAAAACAAAACAACAAAGCTCAGAGATTTGAGGACTAAACCTCCAACTGCTCATGTTCTTAGTTTTTCTTTAATGTAGGTAGCAAACTACAACTTTTTCATTGACCTTAGTTATACTTTGTTGTCAATTCCTGTGCCTTCACATATTTGTTGTAGCATATTTGTTGATATGATAGATCTCTGGTATCTTGAGTACAATCTTCTTTTCAGTGTTATAATTAACCTCTGTGAACACAAAATATTAATGTAAGTCTTTTACACACAACAGCCTTGGATGTGTGGCGTTTTGGGGAAGGAAGATTTAAAGGTTTCCATGCATTAAACAATGCAGGGCAAGAGGACAGCAACCAAGAACTAGGAATTAAGGGTGAAGAATAAGAATGGAATCTGCATGAGCAATCTGGAGCTTGAGGTGATAGTAAAGCCTTCTCCTAGAAAATATTTGGAAATATTTGTGCTATCATATATGAGTGTTTAATGAATCACCCCAGAAGGCTGGATAATTTGGAGACATTTTGGCCAATTTGACATCAAATTATTGGCATTGTTATATCTATGAAGTGGGAATTATGTGGGGTGGGGAGGGGGATAGAGGACAAGAGGTAATATTTTTCTAAATATATGTATAATATTTCTGTATGTTTTGCCTTTTTACAAGCTTTGTGGGTTTTGAAATCATCTCCTCTAGCAAGTATTCCCGCTTGTTCTAGCAAAGGTAGAATCAGTCAGTCTCTTCTCCATGATCTTCTCAAAGGCAGGGACTGTGTTTTAGCAAGCACCGAACACATGTAAGTCACTTAATACATATTTGTTGAATGGCCATTTTCTTTAACACCATTATTTCATAGGTTTGATAGATGAGGAGTAAGAACTTAAATGATTGATGCAGGATGACTTTCTCAAACAGTGATACCTGCACCATTAATATCAATATATCCTTGAAACTTGTCAGAATTGCAACTCTTGAGCCCTGCTCCACACCTGGGTACTTCCCTTGTGGCTCAGCTGGTAAAGAATCCACCTGCAGTGTGCGAGACCGGGGTTCGATCCGTGAGTTGGGAAGATCCCCTGGAGAAGGGAACGGCTACCCACTCCAGCATTCTGGCCTGGAGAATTCCATGGACTGTATAATCCATGGGGTCTCAAACAGTTGGACACGACTGAGCAACTTTCGTTTTCACTTTTCACTCCACACCTGGAGATTCCAAAACTCTGGAAGTGGGCCCCAGAGATCCGTGTTTTAATAAACCCTTCTGGTGATTATGATGCACTCTCATTATGACAACCACTGCCCAAAGGTAAAATGGCTGGTATGAAACAGTCAAAAAACAGATCCTCAACTGATTTAAATAAGCTTATATTGAATTATAATGTAAGTAAAACTACATTCAATGCTAGAATAAATCTTTCTAGCTTATTTTTCTCTATGGAACAAAACAAATCTATTTTTGTATTTGTATTATTTAATTTTACCCCTATGGATACATAAATTATTTATTTGCCATAATGCTAAAATATAAAATGAAATGACCAACTTGAAAATATGAGGTTTACTCACTGACAAATAAGGCATCTCATTTTCACAAGCAAATCACTTTAAACTGAACATGTATAATTTTACTGAATCTGTTGCTGGTGAATTTGAAGTTCTTTATCTGTCATGAAAGAATTCAAAGACAGGTTAAGAAAGTAAAGCAAACATTTATTTAAGCCAGGATACATTCTCAGAGTGAGAGTGGGCAGGCAGTTTGGGAACTGCCTAGCTGGGTCTCTTTGGCAAGGCAGTTAAGAGGGGCATACAAATGAAGGGGAAAGGAGTCTGGGGTTTGATTTCTACGATTTTCATTCCAGCAGCTTTTTCCTGAGGGTAGGAGGGATTTCTGTCCCCAACTAGCTTAGATCAGAAGTGTCATGGATTTGCTGCATGATTAGAACTTCTTATCTGTAAGGCTGATCCCATGGACTATAGCCTGCCAGGCTCCTCTGTCCACGGGATTTTCCAAGCAAGAATACTGGAGTGGGTTGCCATGTCCTTCTCCATGGGATCTTCCCAACCCAAGGATCAAACCTGTGTCTCCTGCATTGACAGGCAGATTCTTTACCACTGAGCCACCAAGCAAGCCCAATCTTACTATAATGAGAGTACAGTGAGCAAAAGGTTACCTTTGGACACAGGAGATTCCTGCCTTTCCTCACCTTTCTTTGTCTGCTACTCAAACACTTATCCAAAATGCATGGTCTCCTGTTAATGTGAAGGTTCCTGCTTTTCTTTGTCTGCCTATGGGCCCCGGCTGTTTACAAAATGTATGATTTCCTGCCACCTTGTCCCTGCCCCCATATCTCTGCTCATACCTAGCTACCTGCTTGCTGTAACAAATCCACTTATATTTTAATTATGTTAGCATGAAAATAGATGTTGTAATAATTTCATGGAAATCAATATTTTATTTTCTATGCTTTAAGGTTTTGAGGTCACAAATTAAAATTTTGAATATTAGGGAGAGAGATCTTTTCTACAATTATGATACTATAAAGAGCAGTATCACTGGCTCAATGGACATGAGTTTGAGCAAACTTCGGGAGACAGTGAAGGACAGGGAAGCCTGGAGTGCTGCAGCCCATGGAGTGGACTTGACTAAAACAGTCGGACATGACTTAGCGACTGAACACACAACAATGTAAAGAGAATATTCAACCGTAGTTTCTTGTCATACATAATTCCTTCGGTATTTGCAAACTGAAATGTTTGTTTATATGGTTTCAAAAGTTTTTCTTAACTCAAGGGAGAAGTCACTCTATTAAGAATAACAATCTCATACAACATCAGTAGGAAAGAAGTCTTGGGTGACAGTGCTGTGTAGAGAAGGTATACGAGAAATGATATCCCAGAGGTTGCCATGGCTGTGAAAAGTTTTAAGAAAAGCAACTGAGGCTGTATCAGCTACCTCCCTGAAACAAAGGAAAACTCAAATCATTAATTCAGGTTTAGAACATAAATGAAGCGAAAGTGAAAGTGTTAGTCACTCAGTCATGTGTGACTCTTTGCAATCCCATGGACTGTAAGCCTGCCAGGCTCCTCTGTCCATGGAATTCTCCAGACAAGAATACTGGACTGGGTTGCCATTCCCTTCTCCAGGGGATCTTCCTGGTCCAGGGATCGAACCTGGGTCTCCTGGATTGCAGGCAGTTTCTTACCATCTGAGCCACCACAGAAGCCCATAAACAGTGTATGATAAATAAGTCTCCAGCCATTTTACCCCACTCTTTACTCCTTGACTTACATTATTTAAGGATTTATTTACTTCTTATATTACTTAATATAAAAGAATTTAATTTGACATAAGTACATATGAAACATCAGGAGAAGGGAAGAAATAGATTGGCATTAAAATATTCCTAATTGTAAGTCTTTCCATATCTAGAAAAATGAGATTTGATTAAAAATTCACCTGCAGTAGACACTCCAAATTTCTTTCCCAAATGAAGCAGCAAATTTCACAATTTCCAGGGTTTTAACTCTGATATTCACCAATGGAAACTATAGGCTTCAGTTATGATACATCCCCTAGTTTCTGTGCACTTGTCATTCTACTGGAATCATACTTCCGCCTTATCAAAGAGACTTTCACTTTACTTTGAGCTTTCCCTTAGCAGTACTAAATTATTACTGAGAAATACATGATGCTGATTGCACAAATGAAGAAAACAAGCTTTGTAAACATAGTCATGCACCTAGCCTCACAACATTGATTTCAGATCCAGAAATAAGAGCTAGTTTTTTTTCTTTGTTGTTGGTTAGATTTTGTTGTTGTTTTATCTTCACTTTTCCCCCTCATGCTAATTCTACTTTCTTGAATAAGTTCACCTATTGCCTCCTGGTTGAAAGCTAAAATTTCCTGTTTGGCTAAACTCTAATAGTATTTATTAACTATTTCCCCTTCACTTTGATTTTTAACTCTAGGAAGCATGTGCTATAATATACATTTTAATTTATATTGATGATTTAAATTTTTCAGAACATTATTCTCACATTCAATGTCACCAGGGTATATAGAAGTATATGATATTTATTACACCTTAATTTCAAGAAATAATGAGTGATCATGTGGAAAGAGCCCTGACATTGAAATTAGAAGACCTGAAATTTATTTTCTTGGACTGAGATTTCATTTCTTCATTTGTAAAGATGGAAATGATATTAACTACTGGGCAGAACTGAAATGTGTTGACTCTCCAATAGCTACCATGTAGGAGAAATTCAAGAAAGAGCATTAGAATGTGAAGCACACAGAATATACTAAATGTACTCAATGTTCAAATCAAGAGACTGTAAATTGTGGTTCTATTCCACTACCACTCATAGTAGTCAGACAATGTTTATTCCAACAATATATAAAGACTTAAATACAGTTTCATATATTTAACTGAGAAATTTTAATAATTTCATTCAGAAACTAAACTTACTAAAAAGAACCACAGTGATGTTACAGCATGCAAATCATGTACTATCAGGATAGCTATCTCTTTGATAATGGGGGATTATATTTATTCATTAACAGGTATTTAATACAAACAGTATGAGGAGTAATGAGTGTTATAGACAGAAGTTCTATAGAAAACCTATGTTAGAGTAGCAGGAAATGAGTAATAAACAAGTATGAATAGATCGGGTAGTTCATACAGGCATTAAGTGAAACAAGCAAAGGAAGGATTGCTGAAGAGGTAACATTTTGAACTGAGACTAATTATGATAAGGATCAAGCCAAGTGAAAAATCTCAAGGCAGACTTTCCAAACAGGAAAACAGCTTGTTCAAAGCCCAAAGGCAGGAATTTAGCACCTAGAGGAATACAAAGAAGTCCAAGTTTTGACTTGAACAACCCTTGGACCGCAAGAAGATCCAACCAGTCCACCCTAAAGGAAATCAGTCCTGAATATTCATTGGAAGGACTGATGTTGAAGCTGAAACTCCAATACTTTGGCCACCTGATACAAAGAGCTGACTCATTTGAAAAGACCCTGATGCTTGGAAAGATTGAAGGTGGGAGGAGAAGGGGATGACAGAGGATGAGATGATTGGATGTCATCACTGACTCAATGGACATAAGATTGAGTAAACTCCAGGAGTTGGTGATGGACAGGGAGGCCTGGCGTGCTGCAGTCCATGGGGTGGCAAAGAGTCGGACATGACTGAGTGACTGAACTGAACTGAAGGAAGAGAGGACTATGAGGACTGAATAGGAGTCTTAGTGAAAAACACACAGTGGAGTGGAAAGCCTCCTGTGGAGCACGGGTTCTATGGCAAGTTCTATCGAAGGTACAGCAGGAAGTCATTCCAGGGTGTTAGGCAAAAATGAGATGACCTACTGCAATCAATTTTATCTGTTTTGACATTAAAAGGTGGTGGAATCATGCATTTCCTCTTTTTCCTCCTGAAGCAGCATTATTAGGTCAGCTGTTACAGGTATTCAAAGGTCTTCCAAATTTTCTTTTTAATTTCAGAACATTAAATAGCTCTTGTAAAGACTGAAAATTTTCCTAGCTGTTTGTAATGGGTACTTGCTTTCTCATGCTTGTTAATTTTGGAATACTAAGTCTAGGCAACTTAAAATTTTTTTTTGGAGTGAGTTTTCACACTAAGTTGATTTTTACTGCAACTTATTCTTGGCAAAACATTAGTGAAATCCCCATATAGCATTAGAATTAGACAGAATTACAGTTTTGTGGTTTTGTGTTAATGTATGCTGAATATAAGGTCTATTGAAGAAAAAGAAGTTAAGATTTTAGTTGCCAGAAGAGCACATACTTAAAAGGCTGTAAGCAGGCAAAATAACAAAATACATATTCTTTGAATTCAGGTTAGTTTATTTTGCTCATCAGTAAATATTTTAATCAGAAAAAAATAGAGCAAAGCAAATAAATTTAGTAAATTGAATTTTATCATTGTTATAGAATATTTAATAACCAATTTTAAATAATGAAAGCCTTCTAAAAGAGACTAGTGGACAGGCAAGATCAGACAACATTTGTTTTAGACTCACGGCTAAACTAGTAAATAAATAAAGTGAAAGTGTGGAAATCTTGTTACATTGCTTTAGTGTACAACCACCTGGCTTCCGGGAGAGGGAGAAAGCGATATCATACATCTTGCATAATATTCCCTCTCGGGTAAGATTAGTTGATAACACAAGAGAATTTTCCCTGGCTTTACCTGACAGAAACTTGATTCATCTTCCAGCAAGAGCAGTTTTTCTACCATATCCAGCAATAGTAGCTTCTGAAGGGCTTTCTTATCTCATTTCTTACTCATCAATCTCCAAAAGACATGTTAGAAACAGCAAAATGTAAATCTCTTTATAACTAAATTAATCTAATTCTTTTCATTTGTCTTTCACAAGAGACAGCCTTATTGTCAGCTGAGCATATGTAACAAATGCTTGTCACTTCTGAGTGTTCAACAAGCAACATCTAAAAGAGATCATTTCTTTTGACATATGTACATTCTCGCAGGAAACTACCTTTTTCTCTAATGATTTACTTGTCATGTATTTTTTTAAAGTAATATCCACTCATAATTTATGGAGGAGGACTATCATAGCCACTTTATGTAATTATGGTTCTGATAAGGCACGTCTTCTTGAGTTTTTTAATTTAGCGTTTTGTCAAAATGGATGAGAAGAAAGCATAACTCTATTCTCACTGGTTTTCCATAAATTATTCTTGTTAACATGCAAATTTTAACCTATCTTCTATACTAACCTAAATCCTGCACAACAGTTTAACTGAAGAGACATGCTTCATTAAAAAAGAGTAATTTTTCCAACATACTGTTTTCTCCTATATATTTTTACCATTTGGCATGTAGAATTTTTTTACCAAACAATCATCTATAGAAGAATTTTCAGTGTAAGGTAACAATTTATAATATATGCTTTGAATAAACAAAGTTTTATGAAAGAAAAACCCAAACATTACTAATACATAGATTTTGTTCTCTCATTTTATTTCAAAGCAGTTTAAGATGTTTTGTATGAATAAATTTTTAACGTTTATAAATATTTAACATTTGATAAACAAAAATATCAGCATCACTCACTGTTTTATCATAGAGCCTATAAATTAGAGTTCATCTTTCCTCAACATACCTTAAATTTTCTCAGCTTGTCATTTAAATATTTCTGTTAATTATCAGTTGTTTTATGATGCACATATCATGAAGTTTGAAGGATCTATAAATATGAAGAGAACTTACAATTTCCCCTAGAAATGATAGTTTTAAATTACTAGCACACTTTGTTCCAGAAACCATTTCAGGTGGCTTTAAAAGAAACAACACAGTTAAAGAAGATAAATTTAATTAAGTGAGAACAATGAGCAGATATAAGACAAAGTAAAAGATAAAAAATCAACCTATAAATGAGACTAATCAAAATTACATACTGTGAAGTTCTATACATTTGTCATACGCTAACCACAATTTTGCCTCTTAGGCTGTTTAACAGAAAACATAAGGAGGAAAATCTAGTAAATTATATCAATATATTTCCATCTCTCTTTAAGATAAACACACCAAGCCAATTGTACATGAAAATTTCTGTTATTCCTGATATTAATCTCAAAAAAAAAGAATGTCTCTTAAGGTTCTCAAGATGGAAAGCCTGTGTAAAGAAGTGAACAAAACCTTTGAAGCTTCAGGCAACACTTCCTTCCAATTGTTTAACTTTGAAAATCTTTGGAAAAATAAAATATGGCAGGGAGTTTGATTCTGTATCCACTCATGAGTTTTTACACCACAGCTCCTCTATGTTAGTGGTTAAGTGCAAAATCTTAACTAATGATGGAGACAACTGGATGAAAACTGAGAATGGGAAGGACCTGCGGAGCCCAAGGTATGTCCTGAGTAGAAAGCTATCCTAAGTAGAAGACTATTCTATTCTATTCCCCTGAAAGTGAAACCAGGTTAATACTTCCTGAAGCTAGTGGTTTCTTACAAAATAACTTTGAACCCACTCTAACAGAGAGTGGAGCTATTTTGAAGGAAGCTTTCACTCTCTTGATTTTAGAAACTAGTATCTTTATAATAATAACAATAGTAGTAATAATATATTAAATAATGTTTATAATACTCATTTTCACTGTAAAACATAATGACTATTTAGTGTGGGCATACTGAATGTTACCAAGGTCTTAAGATCTTAAGGGGCACTGAATCATGGATTGATATAATCATTATGCAATTTTACAGGTAAGAAATGAAGTTAGGAAACTAGCCTAAGGAAAAGTGGTTAGCATAGAGTGGAACCAACAACTGAGGCCAGGATTTCTGGCTCTAATGTCTAGACTCTTCACTGCTACAAAGTTTGCTTAATGAATTGCTTCATGATCGCTTCATGAATCAAAAGGGGTTGGGGTGGAATGTTTTTTGTAACAATTTGTATATTTCATAGCATTGGTATAACTTTTTATACTTTTTATGAAGGTCTATATAGTCAAAGCTATGGCTTTTCCAGTAGTCATGTATGGATATGAGAGCTGGATCATAAGGAAGGTTGAGCACAGAAGAACTGATGCTTTCAAATTGTGGTGCTAGAGAAGACTCCTGAGAGTCCCTTGGGCTGCAAGGAGATCAAACCAGTCAATCCTAAAGGAAATCAACTCTAACTATTCATTGGAATCACTGATGCTGAAGCTGAAGCTCCAATTCTTTGGCCACCTGATGTGAAGAAATGGAATCATTGGAAAAGACACTAATGTTGGGAAAGATTGACTGCAAAAGAGAAGAGGGTGACAGATGATGAGATGGTTAGATAACATCACCAACTGAATGGACATGAATGTAACCAAATTCCAAGAGATAGTAGAGGACAGAGGAGCCTGCCATACTACAGTCCATGTGATCAGAGTCGGACATGACTTAGCAACTGAACAATGAGCAATATAACTTTTTTAAAGACTTCAAAGATACTTGACTTTGGAACAGGAAATAATATGGAATTACTTTTATATGTCTGAGAAAAGCTACTCTACCGAGTAGACTACTTTGGAAAAAATATCAAATATCATTAGTAATCATGCTAAGGAAACAGAACTTATCTAACAAACTCTGAAGAAAGTGACTCTTGTCTGTTACACATTTATGAAATAAACAAGAGAATATATTAGCTATTTATATTAGCTGTTTACACATGTATATGAAAAGTTATCATTAAATTCAAATAATAACAGCTAGAATTTTTCAGAGAGAATTATGTAAAGCTAAAATTGGCATTATACCCATACAAATTTGAATATAATATTGAAATATAGTAGAACAGTGTCAAAGTCTAGTGTATTTAGGTTGGCACCTGTAGTGTGTTGAATAGGAGTCCCCCAAGGATATGTCCACCCGGAATCTGTGATTATGACCCTTATTTAGGAAAAGGGTCTTTGCAGATGCAGTTTAAGTATCTTGAAATGAGATCATCCTTGATTATACAGGTGGGTCTTTAATCCAATGACAAGAGTCCTGATAAAAAGAGAAGATAGACTGAGGGAGATAGAAATCCACATCAGATGGAAACAAAGACCAGAGCTGTGTGCCACCAAACCAAGGAATGTCAGGAGCCACCCAAAACCAAAGGAGACAAGGAAGGATCATCTCCTAGATTCTTCAAAGGGAGTCAAACCTTTCTGAACCTTGACTTAGGGTTTCCGTCTTCTCAAACTATGAGAGAATAACTTTCTGCTGTTTTAAGTCACCAAGTTTATGGTCTTTTGTTATGGCAGCCCTGTAGCAATGTATTAGTTTACCTGTCTACATAGATATTTTAATATGTAGATAAAAGAGTATTTTCAAAATGCAGTTGAACCTCAATGAAATTAAATGACATCCATCATAAATATACTATGCTTTCTAAATGAGCAAAATAGCAGTATTAAAATAGTAAAAATAATAATGTGTTCACATAAACACAGACTGACAGAAAATATTCATCACTTTATTTAATAGAAACTTTAACACTGAAAGTAACAAAGATACTATGAAGTCCACTTGTAAGTTCACTTACAAAGAATCAAAATTTGAAAAGCCATAGCTTAAAAATGTGTAGATTCTTATCTGTCTGAAAACTCTAAATACTGTTCTGATGGATGCAAGGAGATAGCAGAAATCCTTAGAAATGGAGAAGGTGATTCTGTACAGAAAATTTCCTCACTTTTGCTGAAATATAATAAAGAAGCCCTAATTTACTGGATCACAGATGAATAGTTTCTAAATAGTGCAGTTCTTTCATACTACTTTTCCATCTTGCCTTTGAGTATTATGTTTTTTCCTTCCTGTTAATTTTGCTGCCACCATCACATTGATCCTCAAGTGAATACTGTTTTTAAGATTTCTTTTTTCACCCTTTGGTCCAAAGGCAGGCAGTAGCTTTTCCCTTTGCAGGAAAATCATTTTTAGACTTAAAAAAATATGTGTAATGTAATATATGTAAAAGATTATGTGTAATGTAATATATGTAATATACATGTAGATAGTATATGTGTAGATGCATATAGATAGGACTTTCAGAAAAAGTATGCAATTATAATATATACATACACTAGATGTGTATAGAGTCATAAAAAGGAAATAGAAAAAGGGTAGAAACAGAAGAAACAGCCTGTTCATTCTGTACAGTGGCCTAATTCTACCATTAATTAGCATTCTCTCCTGCGTGACCCTGACAAATTCCACACGATAATTCAGGAGCCGTCAACTGCCCAGTTGTACAGCACTGATGGATTGGTTCCCACTTACCACTATACGTGAAGTGACATTCTGATTCACACTCAAACCCCAGTTTACCACACACTAGACACATTCATAAGTATCAAATATAAGAGTTCTCGAGCCTGGAGCTCAAGTTCTCGAGGTATCCTAATGCTTCCTCATCAGTTTCATGTGAGGTCTGAGGCTTTTTCCAAGCTGAATGACATAATAAATGTTCCTGCCTTTCAAATAGCCTCAACCTTTTGAATAGACTAATGGCCTTGCCCCTCAACCTCTGAGAGTAAGCTAATTCTAGTCCCCAAATATTTCTCACATAGCATTCCCTGCCCCTTTTGTTTTGAGTGAAGACAGCAGACAAGTCTGCCAGGTAAACTGTGAGTAGAAGTCTCTTGATCAGCACTGTCCAAGAGAGAATGGCCCAAAGTGAAGACTGCTCAGAATACAGCTCCTAGCAAACCTCTGATGGATGTTTATTGTGAATGAGAAATAAATCTTTACTCTTTTATGCCCCTAAGATTTTGAGTTTAGTTCTTGCCTTGGTGGATGCCTTGCTCATCCACCTTACAGATTCAGTTTCCATCAAAGGTCCTTCAAGTTTTATAGAGAAATGTATGTACTTATTCATTCGTTATGAATTGCACAAAATTTGGAAAAATAAGTAGATCAATAATTTGTAAAATATGTTCCATGAAAATAAAATTGTGTTCAAGTAGTCATTAACTCATTAGGGCTCTGTGAATTCCCAAATTCTATCATACAATCTAACCTACCCACTGAGTTTCCCAGCCCTGTTTTACCATGGGACCTTTTTCCCACAGACACTTAGAAACGCTAGAGAGCACAGTGATCAGAAGCTTATCAGTCACCTCTGGCAGGGAGGGAATGGAATGGGATGGGAGAGATCACACACAAAATCTTCAAATGCACCAGGATTTTCTTTCTTACACTGGAAATTGTGCATAACAGTGTTTATATCATTATTCTTTAGACCATAAATATAATTATATATATCCTATGGAATGTGTATATATTTCACAACTTTAAAATGTTAAGTAAACTCATTAGTGGAATTAGGGAAATCTCAAACCCAAGAAAGAAATTTGAGAGCTGCATTTCTCTCTTCACAGGAAAAAAGACATTATGACAGGTATAAAATATCTCCTAAATAAACTAACAGGAGTGAAAGTATTTTTAAAATTATAAATGATAGAATGGATTATTATTTCACAAGTTAAAGAAAAATTGTGTTAAATATGTCAATGATTCTAAAACATCTAAAGTAGCCTCTGAGTAGAATTTTTAAGTTATGTATAATTATTGAATTATTTACAATTTTAGAATATGTGAATTAAAATTTCTGTGCTTCTTCAGAAACTGTCAATTGTGATATTCAGTGTTTTCAGAAAAAGTTGTGGTTTTTATTTGAAAGCTATTTTTGCAGAGGCAAAAAGAATTAGTCTCATGACCTCAGGACATTTCACTTTCATCAGATACAACTTAGGCCTTAGGTCATGAAAATGCACTTGGTTTCATAGAAAACATGCTATTTCTTCATTGCTAAACATGTTACATAAAATATTCCATCCAGTGAGTTGTCTTTATTGATATCTTCATAATTACGATTTTCCCATCTTTATATGATCATAAGTGTGCCCCTACTTCATCAACATAAGTGCACCTGTTTTTTACTATAAATGTTTCAGACATTTTCTGATTTGTCCTGCATACTGTCATGCTAGCATATACAATTTCATAAAATCTACTGCAGAAGCACACTGATTCCACATCATTTCTCATCTACCCATATTTCTCAAAATGCACAGCTCTTAAGAGATCAGAAAAACCATCTCAAAGCTTGTTTAGTTCTTAACTCTGTCCACTGGTATTTCCAAAGGGCATGCTTCTTCATGCTATACATTTAGTTCCTCTGTCAGTAAAAAAGGAGAATATAGGGCTGCAGGACAGGATGCACATCAGGTAAATCTCTGTGTACAGGTAGTCAGAACTCCATGGGGAGTATGTTTTCTCCTTCTGACCTTAGCTCTTTCCTTTGGAAGACTTGGAGAGTTTTCTCTAAAACTCATGACCTACCTAGCATACTAAAATCATCCTGAAACTTTGGCATTGTCTACTTGTTCCACCATACTTTATGCAAGTAATATATATTATAAGGAATAAAGATAAAATAGAATTATAGTCCAAAATTGTGTATGTAATGTCTTTTAAAGGAACAAAATTTAAGTTTGTACTTGTAAAGACTTGAAGCTTGTTAATACACACATAATATGCTAGATATGAATGTATTTGTAGTTTAATGAGGTGTTACTGAACAAGTACTTCTGTTCAATTGTCAGTATCAGATTTTAAGGGATAGAAAAGCATTTTTCAGTAAACAATCTCTCTGTAGGCTTCTTTTACTAAAATTAAACTATTTTGAGCACAGGACTTTTTATAAAATAAAATTTGCTCAAGATACTATCACTGTAGAAGAAAATGGGAAACACTGGAGAATACTGTTCTCATTTATAGATCTCTTGCTTCAGCAAGTGTGTTGTGAACTTTATATTTATCACAAAGAGAAAACAAAAATATATATCACTCTCAAACAAATCATATTTGTATAAGGTAATCTATTCAAAGCCAATCAGTTAACACCCAACCTGCTGTGTGCAAAGAATTTGGTAAGATAAAGTTGAAGATCTCTCTACTACAATCAGGAGTAATGCAAGAATGCCCACTTTTTCCACTGTCATTTAACACTGTTTTGGAGTTATTAGTCAAATGGAATTAGACAAAGAAATCAAAGCATAAGAATTAAGTAAATTTATTTCTATTACCTGATGATTTGACATTAGTTCTCACAAGAATCAATTATGAAAAAGTGAAGTAATAGAATATAAAATTAATTTTCAAAAATAAATAGCCTCTTTTTGAAACAATAATTTGGAAGATATAAGAGAAAATTGTATATAAAATAGCAAATAAAGAGAAAATGTCTACATATAAAATTTAATAAGAACTACTTAACACAAACCAGTCCATCCTGAAGGAAATCAGCCCTAATCCAACCAGTTCATCCTAAAGGAAATCAGTCCGAATATTCATTGGAAGGACTGATGTTGAAGCTGAAACTCCAATACTTTGGCCACCTGATGTGAAGAGCTGACTCATTTGAAAAGACCCTGATGCTGGGAAAGATTGAAGGCAGGAGGAGAAGGGGACAACAGAGGATGAAATGGTTGGATGGCATCACCGACTCAATGGGCATGAGTTTGAGTAAACTCCAGGAGTTGGTGATGGACAGGGAGGCCTGGCGTGCTGCAGTCCATGGGGTGGCAAAGAGTCGGACATGACTGAGCGACTAAACTGAACTGAACTGAACTTAACACAAATGTGAGGCAGTTTTTGAAAACTTCTGAAAGATGCTAACATGGATTTGAACAAATGAAAGCTATCTCTTTTACTTGGATAGGACAACTCAAGTTAATAAGATGTTAAGTTTCCCCTAGATAATACACAGGTTTAGTGTGAATCCAAAACAAATGCTAAATACAAAGAAGTAACTGTTGGTATTTTTGAGCCAGAAATATTTACTGTAAAGTTACTATGGAAAAGTAAATATGGAAAGAAACATAGGAAAACACTTGGAAAAATCAATGCAGAGAACTGTCAGATATAAAATATACTAAAGAAACTCTCTTTTAAAAGTATAGTACTAGTCCATGACCAATGAAACAGATTAGAAAGACCAGAGGAAGACCCCTAAATTTATGATAACTTAGAATTTTATAAAGGTAGCTTCTAAATCACTTAATAAATAAAAATAGCCACTCATGCATGTCTGACTCTTTGTGACCCCATGGACTGTGGCCCACCAAGCTCCTTTGTCCATGGAATTCTCCAGACAAGAAGACTCGAGTGGGTAGCCGTTCCTTTCTCCAGGTGATCTTCCCAACCAAGGAATGAGCCCAGGTCTCCTGCTTTGCAGGCAGATCTGAGCCACCAGGGAAGCCCAGATCACTGAAGAAATGTCTGTGTTAGTCGGTCAATCGTATTCAACAATGTGTGGCCCCATGGACAATAGCCTGCCAGGCTCCTCCGTCCATGGGATTTCCCAGGCAATAATACCTTAGTGAGTTGCCATTTCCTTCTCCAGAAAATCTTCCTGACCCAGGGATCAAACCCAGGTCTCCTATACTGTAGGCTGATTCTTTACCATCTAAGCCACCAGTTTGAGAAATGTTTGTATTTAACTAAATATGGTGGAACCATTTCTGAAGTAGGCTTATTTAGAAAGAAGGATAAGAAATTGTTACAACTAGATCTTTTCCCAGGAAATTTTTTACTAAAATGAGTGGCAGAGTGTGAGAAATTAGTTGAATTTTGATGTGGTTTCAAGATTTTTTAGCATGCTTGAATGCTGATTAAAATAATAGACAGGAAGAAACATATCAGTGAGAAAAGAGAAGGAAAAATTACAGGAATGGGATTTTGGGTAGGTGAGAAGCACGTAAATCTGGATATTTAAGGTTATATTACAGGGAGGAAGGTAGCATATATGGATTTAGATGAAGCATGTTAGTATATTTTGGTGGTGAAATTTTTTTAAAAAACTATTACAGATTATATCAGGAACAGTTAGCAGATGTCAAAAATTATTGGAATATTAGCCAGCCCAAGATTTAATATAATTATTTAAGACAATACTGGTAAACAACACCACTTCTCATAACAAAAAAGTTATAAGAAAAAATTGACATGAAAAAACCTACACCTGTTGAAATGGTAAATTATTCTACTTGTGCACAGAGAGAAAAAAAATGAGAATAGTTATGTTAAAACATTAATTAAGATAAAACAGATTTCTTACCAGAAGGAAAATTAATCTGTTAAGTGAAAATGAGTATCAAATACCAACCACTGACACCACTAATATGACTTCTTCAACATTTTACTAGTGGTCCTAATTGGTACAAAAAACAAGGGAAAGAAATCAGGGATGATAAAAAGAAGAATCACAGTTGTCCATTCTCACAGTTTATGTGATTACCTACACACACACACACATTCATAAAATTCTATAAATTATTAGAGCAAATAAACAAATTAGATGATTGTTGTTATAATATCAAAATAAGAAATTCAATAGTATTTTTATACAATAACAAGAACCAAGAGATATTTTTAAGGTAAAATATTCCATTCACTATATTGCAAAATTTATTTCCCCTTATGTAGAAAAGATGTCAAAATAAATGCCTGAGAACTTTATGAAGAAAATTATATAAATGTTTTTAAAAGTATGGTTGACAGGTTCTTTGCTTAACTAAAATGTAATTCTATACTTATTCCTATTTAACTAAATTTTTTCAGACTTTCCTGAAAGTCTGGGGAGTTTCTTTGAAAGACTTTCCTGTTATAATTAGGGAGGCCATGGTACACGAGGAAAAGCGCTGTATTCCACGCCACTCCTGGCTTCTTGCCTTCTAATGCATCAGATGTGCTATGTTACACTTTAGACTAATCTTTTGACATGAAAGGAAAGTTAAGAGAATCACAGAGATGCTAAACTAGAGATATGATATTGAGTTCCAAAATAGATGTCAGCAATGACCTGCCTCCAGATTTCTTATTATGTAAAAAAAGTTATTTCTTCTTACTTAAGTCATGACTACTTAGATACTCTATTGACTGAGATCTGAAATCATTCCTCTGATGTGAAGGGTATTAATGGATGCTTAGATAAATGATGAATACCATGTTCATAGAAAAATCCCTATCAGGTTAGCAAAATTAAATGTCTGATAACATCCAGGGCATTGAGCAATCTGTTACTATATAGCAAATCATCCCTAAACTCAGTGGCTTCAAACAACAATCATTAGTTACCCATAATACTGGATGAGCAATTTGGGCTAGCCTCATCTGGGCAGTTCTTCTGTTGGTCTTCCTTGGAACGACTCATGCGGTTATAGTCATCTTATGGCTTCGAGGGGCTGGATGATTGAAGGTGGCCTTACTCAGAGCTCTGGCTCTTGTGAATGGTTATCTCTTTTCTTCTTCACACATTCTTTCTCCAGTAAGATAGAGTAGGATTCTTCACATAATACTATGTATACTCCAAAGAAGGGACAGCAGATTCTGCAAGGTCTCTCAAAGTCTAGGCTTTGGAATTCACATAATGTAATTTCCACCATATATTATTTTGGCCAAAGCCTATGACAGGGAAAGCCCAAATTCAGTGAGTGGGAAGTAGACTCTACTTCTTGAAGGGAATAGCTACAAATTACTGTGGTCATATTTTCAATCTCTATCCAAATCATGGCAAGAATATGTGTAAATATGTAGAGTACTGGTGGTGGCGTAAAAGTTTGATAGACTTCAAGCAGGGTTTGTCAATATCAATCAGAATTAAATATGCACATATCATCCAAACTAGCAATTTTGCTTCTATACATGTAAAGAAAATCTTGCATATGTATACAGGAAAGCAAGTGTAAGAATGCAGATGACAGAATTATCTGTATATGGAAAAATTTGAAACAATTTAATGTTCTACTGAACACATAGACTATATTCATAAATGGGAAACTATAGTTAGTTAACCTGGAGAGGGAAATGGCAACCCACTCCAGTGTTCTTGCCTGGAGAATCCCATGGACAGAGGAACCTGCCAGGCTACAGTCCATGGGGTCACAAAGAGTCGGACATGATTGAGTGACTAACAACAACAACGTTAGTTAGTTAAAATGAATGAACTAGAGCTACATATGTATTAATTTTGAAATTATAATGTCAAATTAAAAAGCAAGTTACAAAAGGCTATTGTAGTATGATAAGACACAGATTTAAGAAGTAATATGATACTATGTTTTTTTGTTACGGAGGTATATGTATTTAAGGGTATGTGAAAAATCATTAGGAAAGATGCAAATCAACCTCAGGATAGTGTTTATCTCTGGGTAGGGTAATAGTGGTTTCAATTATATCTGTAATATTTTATTTTTTAACATCTATCAAAAGCAATTTGGACAAATATTAATATTCATAAAATCTGCTTTGTTTGTACACTGGTGTCTGTTTTATTACCTTTTATAGTTCTTGCTTGCTTGAAATCTTTCAGAGTTAAGAGAATTTTAAATAAAATTAATCCATATTGTTTTCATAGAATATCTTAGAAATATATAAACATAATTAGTAAAAGTGGGTACTTTTGAGGATGGGAATCAGAAAGCTAAGAGGTATGTAAGGTAAAGAAGACCTGGAGCTTTTATACCTTTGATGCCCTTTAAATGTTTATAAAACACCATGTGTTACCTTTAAAAATATATTATTTCTCCATAATGATCATGTCATACTTGAAAATGTGAGATAAATCTCACAACCTCTTGGCTATTCTTCAGTTTGAATAAGTTGGATGATCCTCATTACATATTCTTTGAGAGACCTCTGTCTGTCACCCTCATTTGATGAAAAACTTTCAGTTGGTTCCTCTTTCCATTCAAGGAACACTTTTTTGACCTTCTCTGAAGCTGCTGGAAATTTTCTATTCTCATAAGAGCCTGACAAGGCCACATTCATTCTGCCCTTTCGCTCTCATTGTCATTTAAAGGTCAGGTTGTGTCAAACCCATGCTCATTTGTCCTACCATATGTTATATGAAATCATGCAAGCCTGAAAATCCCAAAGCCCAAAAGGTAAAGTGACAGTTAAAAGTTTGAAGAAAAAAATTATAATCTTTATGAAACTCATTTTTGAAAATATATTCAATTCAGCATCAAGTTAAAAATGAAAATTTGATATGCTTCTTATCAGATTATTAATTTTGGTACATTTCAAGGGAGATAGACTCATTCATTTATGCATTTAGCAAATGCTGTAGAGAGTCTCCTCTATGACAAGCAGTGTTCTAGGTATCAGGGATATAATAGTGGATGAAACTAAGTCTTTTTCCTCATGTATCTTACACTATTGGGGAGAAACAGACAGCAGTCAAACCATGTACATGTCAGACAGTAACAGAAATATGGAGTAAAACAAACCAGGATGAGGAAGATAAGAAGAGTGGAGAGATGGAAGATGCTACTCTTTGATAGAATGTCAACTTTATTGTCACAGAATGTCTACTTTATTTACTGATATTTAAACGGGGATCTAGGAAAGTGACAAGAGCACTTCTATGGAGTGTTTCAGGCAGAAGGAACAGCCTGTACAAAGGGCTTGGGTAGAAATATGCTTGGGTACCCAAGGAATCACCTGACTGCCATGTAGAGAGTGAAGGAAAAAATGTAGAGGAAAGGTCAAAGAGTAGTACGAGTTCACAAAGGGACTCATAAGATATTTTTAAAAGGCCATTGTAAATACTTTAGCTATTATGTTGAATAAGGATTTCTGAGCATAGGAATAAAACGTAGAGAAGAAACGGTGGAAGCGGGAAGACTAGTGAGGAGGCAGTTGATAATTGATTGATGATGTAAAGGAAAGAGAGAATTCATATCTTTAAGAAACTGGATGAATGTTAGTGTCATTGAATTTGATAAGGAAAAAAAGGAAAAGTTTGGGAGGAAAGATGATGCCATCCCTTGGACATGTTGAGTTAGAGGTGCCCATGAACTGTGCTTGGCAGTACTCAGGAAAGAGCTCAATGTTCATGAAATTTCTGGTGGCTTCAAACTTTTTTTTATCACTATTTTCAGTATCAGATTCAGCATCTAGGTGCACATGAGGAGTAGGCACTCAGATAAATGCAACCATGTTTTGTGTTTTCCAGTCAAGTAAAACAGTTGAATAGGGCAAGAATCTTAAGGGCACTGAAAAATGAAATATATAAATGAAAATACATAGAATATATGATCTACTGAAAAGGAAACCAAGACTGGTGATTACAGGTAGATAGGGATAAACAAGAGACTTATGTATAAACATATCAGTGAAGCTGATGAGCTGATGTTGGAAATAATTGGGAAGGAGGGTATGAAGGAGACTATCATCTGAAACTATGCTTATAATTCCAGCTAAATGCATGCTTAAGTATTAAAGTCCTACAAGCAGGTAGCCATTATAAAGGGGAAAGATAAGATCATTTTACATGAGGAGATTAAAGAATATGAGACTAGGATATTGGATATATCTTATCTCAGATGATAGTAGACTTGGTAGGAAAAGAAGGACTATAAGTCAGAAACATACTTTCAGTGAGTCAAGAGTGAGCAGCCAATCAATGGATGGAACCTTGGAGAGAAGTTAAGGCTGATGCCTAAAGAGCAAATTATTTACTTGAAAGTGAGGAAGCAAAGATTTAGATTAATAGTGGAGAGCTACAGGACAGCAGCTACAACTCAAGATGGTTTCCAGAAGAATAATCTTTTTGGCAGAAAGTCGCAGGTAGCATTATCTTCAGAGGAGAGTCAAGTTCCAGAGGGTGCAACAGAAAGATGGTACTAAAGAGGAACAATGAAAGCTTAAGAAAAAATATTATTTTCAAATAAAAGGGGACAGGAGAAAGAGTAGACAGTCTGGGACAATCTGTTTTGATTTTGAGCAAGGATATCAGAGATTTGACGTGTTATATTAAATTTACTTTAAGGTTGTAAGGGAAAATCTTAGAACTTGAGAGCTTTTTATAGGATTAGTGTCTTTAGGTAAAATCAGAGAATACATTTCGGAGAAAAAACGAGAAGCAATGCAAAATTCCCTGAGACAAGCCTCCTTTCTCTATGATTTTCTTAGCTGTGTCTTTATCCTAGGACCCCATGAAAACAGCCATTGGTCTCTTCCCCTTTCCTGTCCATTTAGGATGTAGGGAATTCTCCATCATCACTTATATTTTGTCCTTAACTAGCTCAAGTATAGTCACTGTCTCCCCAGGGACTAGAATAGTGAAACTTTACATGTACTACTTAGGCTGTTCACAATTAGGCCAGAGTTTTCCAGCTGCCATGAATCGGGGAAAAGCAAGGGCACAGAAAAGTAAATGTCACTTGGGCATCCTCTGAGCAGGATGGAATGGATGAGCTGAATCATTTAGTTGTAGAGCAGCAATAATTACAGACATTTGTAACTGTGTATAACGATGAGGGGTTCCATCATGTCATATCAAAAATCAGCTCTTGAAAAAGAGAGCAAATTACTGGATGATCATTGGCATCTTGTTGATATGCAGCAGAGGGTTAATGTTCAGACTCCCTTTCATATGTTGAGAACATCTGTAGAAAAGGCAGCTGGAAGAATGGTAGACCACAGAGGAGCGCAATAAAGTTTTAGTTTCAACCCAAGCAGAATTAGAGATGTCAACCAAATGTTTGCTATTAATCTATATTGCCTGATTTGCATCTTACTATACCACATGTCAGTGTTTCTCCTGACTGGCACTGTCTGATCATATTTACGGTACATAGCAGTAAACTTGGCAACAGGCAGAAGATAACAATGGAGACATTTCATGGACAGAAAGTTTAGAGAGGGCTGAAAGATAAGCAGAAAAGTGGAGACAAATGTTGACACAAGGCATTTAACTAGGAAGGATTCCAGCTTTTTATCCTGCACTAAATTTGAAGAACTAATATTAAAATGCGGGAAATAAATGGTTTAATGAAGAATTTAAATACTAACAACAACAACAATGAGGTTATCATTCTATTCCGAGAGAAGACATTGTGCTGGACCACAGTGTTAAGCATAACTGCGATTCTGCTCATTAACCACATGCAAATTAAAACATAGATGCATTTAAAGAATTGATTTGGACACCTCTGTGAGAGCTCTTCTTCTTCTTGCAAATTGAAAACTTCAGAAGGATGAGGAGTAAATATTACATCAAAATGTCCACTGAAGTCAGTCTCACTGTCTTCAGTAAACATGGGGTGAGTGGCATGAAAATAAGACGATATTCATGTTCCTAAAAGTGCTCACATCTCAAAGGTTGGTGAATAAATGATATATTTCTTCAAAATGACCTTGGATACTATGTTAATTATTCTTCACTGATACTGTATTGTCAGATCATGAGGTGGACCCTAAAATTGATTTTCTCAAATTTCTGAAATGCATTGCTGCTGCTGCTAAGTTGCTTCAGTTGTGTCTGACTCTGTGAGACCCCATAGATGGCAGCCCACCAGGCTCCACCGTCCCTGGGATTCTCCAGGCAAGAACACTGGAGTGGGTTGCCATTTCCTTCTCCAATGTATGAAAGTGAAAGTGAAGTCACTCAGTCGTGTCCGACTCCTAGTGACCCCATGGCTCCTCCGTCCATGGGATTTTCCAGGCAAGAGTACTGGAGTGGGGAGCCATTGCCTTCTCCGGAAATGCATTACATATATTTAGAAATAAGTATAAGAAAACCATTTATGAAACAGGTAATACACTCCAGAAACAATGCTGTGTACTTCGTAGAGTTCAATATAACACATTGGATTTTATGAGTCTTACATCATGGAAGAAAAAAGAAGGACAATAATAAGTTAAAGGACATTGGGTAAGTGTTCTTGCCTGGAGAATCCCAGGGACAGAGGATCCTGTTGGGCTGCTGTCTATGGGGTCTCACAGAGTCCAACACGACTGACTCGATTTAGCAACAGCAGGTAAGTAAAAGGGAGAGAAAACAGTTTGAATTCAGTTCTGCTAGGACTGAATGCATATACTTTTTATTAAACAATCATCCTCTACTGAAAATATTAAAAATATAAAACAAAATGTTTTCAAAATATTTGGACTACTTAGCACAGCTTTGTCAGTATGGGAGGTGAGAGCACTGTCATATGTGTATAATTATTTATAGATTTTCACAGTACAATGTGTATATAGACTGGTTTATCACTAAATAACATGTTTTTTAAAAATTTTATCTCTAAGTAAAGTAGGAACATAATTACAAAACCATGGCAAATTTGGATTTCCTCTAATGTTAGGGAACATTAACTTCAGGCTAATCATTAAATGGAATCTGTGTGGAAACGCAATTTCTCTGTCATCTGTAAGGTACTGATATTCTCACCAGTGTCACTGCATTTAAAACAAGTCAAGGCAGGGAATTTGCTAATCTCTTCAATAATGAGGCCAATTATAAGATTCACTTATCAATTACATACTCCATCCATGAGGTAGGGGGTACTGGGGATAATTTCATGGTCAGAAATAATTATTAAATGGAAAATACCCTTTTTTTGGCTATTCCATTCTGGGAGTATTTGGGGGTTTTACATTTACATGAGGTATGTTTTAAAAAGTATGTGACATAGGAATATTTTTAAACATATTAGTATAAAGAAGGAAAACAGCTATTGACAAGTGAGGCTAAGCACCCACCATATGGATTCTAACATTTTAATTATTCTGTTCTTTTTCGTTTTAAAGCAACTCTTAGTGGTAATAATTTTTCAACTAATTAAAGACCAGATGCTACTTAACAAGCTAGACACCCAATTAGGAATCTGAAACCTGCTAAACAACCTTTACTGCCAGCCAGCTAGCTGAATCACCTCCTGTCACTGGCATGAAATTGATTATTTTTTGTTTTGTTAAATGCATGTTGTTGTCACACAAACTGGATCTCCAGCCTGTTTTTCTTTCAGAAGAGTTGAACAATCTGACAGCCCATTCAATCTCATTTTTTGGATGAGGTTGAGACCTGTAAAAAGGTCCTTCATCTATCTTTGTAAATATAATTATGGCAAAGCTGTGGGGAATTGTATTTTGCTAAAAGAAGAAAACTTGAAATGCAGAATTAACTACACACAACAGCTCAATATTACTTAGTGAATGACAGTGAGACAATGGTGCTATGTAAAATCGTTTTCATATACTCAGGAAAAATATTATCCCCCCAAATAGTTACATTTCTACATATTAAAAAAAAGCTTAATTTTAACATTAATGATTTTTTTGCTTAAGAATATTTAAATAATGAAATGGATGGTGCCAAAATATATTTTCTTTTTATATTTTCATAGATAAATAAACTTTCAAAATGTAGTTCTTTAAATATTCATCATGGTTTTCCCTGTATGAGAGTTCAGAATGGGTTATCTTACAAAACAAACAAAACCTCCCAAACTGCTGGAGGAAATAACATATTTAGTAATGATGCTATCAAAAGTTTCTAAATTAAATATAACACTCAAAAATGTGTTCTTGACTATTTTAAACAGTTGTTTCTGGTCAAAACTGAATAAATAAATCAAATTGAAATCCAGAGATGATTAATCATGCATGACAAGTTGACTTTTCCTTGATTCATAAAGAGAATTCAGAACAATCTCTCAGAATTGTCCAATGGCTGGCAAATCGCCACCTGTCAGACACCTTCGAAATTGGCAGAGGGAAGTCTACATGTCACATTTCTAGTTGAACTGAATAATTCTTAATAGCCTGGAAGAGCTTATGCTATTGACAGAAGTGTCAGACGCTACTATGGAAGAGATATAACCATCTCCCACTGCTTTCTTTGCTGTGGTGGTTTTCTGTAGCCATATTCCTGTGCTCCAAGCACAGTGGGTGCTCAATAAACACTGTTTATTGACTGCCATTATATCTGCTGTGAATGACAGTGAGTGCATCCATAGATCCCCTAGCAGCTCTACAAAAGGTAAGGACATCTGCTAGGTAACCTGGGGATGAAGTGTTCCAGCCCTCAGCAAGAGACTGGCTCTGACTCTACAAGTGTAGAGTTGGGTTGAAAAAGATTTGAGAGGATGGCAATCTAGAACATATTCTGACTCGTTCTTGGGTGCAGGATGTGAGCAGTGTTTAGGATGTAAATTATGGCTGAGTCTTCACCAGGGTGCTCCCAGGACAGATGCTGTGGCCGGAAGGCAATTTCTTGGGCTGAAAATTTATCTTCTCAATGCTGACTATTGCTTACACTAGAAATCGAAATTGCCTTTGTCAGGTGTGCCAGTAGGGAAAGCAACAGTAACTGAAAAAGTCTTTTATTCCATAATTCTTCATGTCTCTATAATGCTATCATAGCAAGTTCCTAGAAAGCAGGTCAGATCCTGTCACAATTACACTTAAACACATTAATGACTTTCTCCACTGCCTGTGAGATCACATTCAGGGTCCTTAGCTTGACAGACGAATCCTCTGTGAACTGGCCCTTGCCTCCTTCTTTTAAATTTCTTGTCTGACTCAGATTTCCTTGGATAATAACATATCACCTATCTGGCATTTACAATTTGCTAAATGCTCTTGTATGTACTTTATATATATGAACTCTTTTAATTGTCATATTTTAAAAAGTTTTGGGGTCTCGCTTCCTGGCATGTGAGATCTTAGTTCCCTGACCAGGGATTGAACCTGCGCCCCCTGCATTGGAAGCATGGAATCTTAACCACTGGACTGCTGAGGAAGTTCCTAAACTCTCTTAATTCTCAAATAACCCTATGAGATTGGTACTATTATCATTGTCAACTTTTTAAAGATGAATAAACTAAGGCACAGAGACGGGAGGTGATTTGCCCAAGGTTATGTATCTTGCGGAAGTGAGATTCTAACCCAAATCCACCCAATTCCATGCTCCTGGCCACCACACTATTCCACTAAATGCTCAGGAAAACCTCTATCCTGAATGCCTTTCTTCTTCATGGCTGACTGGGCTCCATCTTTAAGACTCAGTTAAGGAATTTCTTTCCCTATAAAGCTGACCCTGCTATTTCAAATAGAGTTGCCTTCTCTCTCTTGCTCTCTTTTTTAAATTGACCTTGGTGAAATCTGGCAATAATCACAGCTACAACTGCCACCTCCACAACAATATCAGTAATAATTACTATATATCTATCTCTTATTTTGGCACTTACTACGTGTCTAGCATTGTTGTATACCAACTTCAGTTTCCACCAGAGCACCACACAAAATCATGACACAGACATTAAGTGACTTGCCCAAGGACAGGCAGATAACAAGTTACAGAGCTAGGATCCAAACCACTTGTGAAAAAATTAAGACGGCTACAGCAGAGTGTTAAACCAAGTGTTGTTGTTCAATCACTAAGTAGTGTCCAACTCTGCGACTCCATGAACTGCAGCACACTAGGCTTCCCTGTCCTTCACTGTTGACCAAGTGTGGGCTCTTTTAAACATGAGTACCTGTGTGAATGCACTGAATGCATAGCCATTAAGCCATTCCAGGAGGAGCCAGTGGAAATGCCACTAAATAAATACTCATTAAATTCCTGGGTATGTTACTGACTTTAGGAATGAGGTACACAAATGGATATGCTGATGTTTAACAATTCTTGCATTTCCAGACTATATCTCACTAGTCTGTGGTGTATTTATTTTTAAGGTGGTACTGGCTTTTACTTGCTAATATTTTATCTATAATTTTACATTTATATTTTTCCTGCTCTCATTAATGATTTAATATTAAAGTTATATATGTTTCATTAAAAGCATTCAAAAATCTTTTCCCTCTGGAAATATTAATATTTGTATATCCTTATGATTATAATTAGATAGTCTCCATGATGTGCTAAGAACTTCTCTGTGAAAGGATATACATATGGGGCTCTTTTGAGTAGTGTGTCTTTAGAAGCATTATTTCCTTCATGAAAATAGCTTGGTTTAACCATTCTATCCTCACTCTAATCAAATTTGGTAAATTTTATTTTCACTGTATATTTTTCCCTTTATCTAGGTTTCTAAATATAATTTGTATGGATTTATATAGAGTAATCTCATGATTTTTTTTCTATTTCAATAGTTCTTTCCCTTTATCATTTTCAACTTATAAATTTGCACTCTTTCTTTTTCTGTTTTTATTAGGTTACTTAGTGCTTTGTCTGTTTATTTTCAGAGAATCAGCCTATTTATTTTCAGAAAGTCAGCCTTTTTTCTAATTTTTGCCCTGTTTTCTTTCACTAATCATTTTTAAAAATATTTGCTTTTATTTCATTTTTCTCTTACTAGCTTTTAAGTTTGGATTTAGTTGATGCTTTATCTCCTTAATTCTTTTCATTTTCAGACATTCAGAAGTTTTCCTTTCTACTTTCTCTTTTCTCCTACAGTTGCATAACAAATTTCCCACTAGATGTGTTATTATTTTCTTATTATTAATTCTAGTTTTATTGTGCAGTGATCAAAGAATATTGTTCACATAATTTTACTTTAAGGCTTTTAATGAAGCATTCATTGATACTTAATTTATAATTGAGTTTTTTGTGAAAACTAAATGAGTTCTTGAGAAGGTATATTCTGTGCTGTTGTTGTCATTGTTGTTTAAGTCTCTAAGTCATGTCTGACTCTTTTGCAACCTCATGGACTCTAGCCCTCCAGGATCCTCTGTCCAAAGGATTTCCCAGGCAAGAATACTGGAGTGGGTTGCCATTTCCTTTTCCAGGGGATCTTCCCAACCCAGGGATCAAACCCATGTCTTCTGCATTGGCAGGCAGATTCTTCACCAGTGAGCCATCTGGGAAGCCCACAATCTTTACTATAAGCATGTAAAGTTTCATGGATAAATACATAACAAAACATATCAATAAAAGTTACCTTAATAATTATAGTATTTAGATCTATTTGTTCATGTAGCCTCTCTTGAACTAAGCAGTGTATAAAAGGTATCAAAGATTAAAGTATTTTATTATTTATGAGTTTCTGTTTACTTCTCCTTGTATTACCTGTAGCTTCTGCTTTAAGTAATTGTTGCATCATCTGCTACATACTCATAATTATTAATATCAACACTATACACTTTGTTCTGTAATATTCCAATCATCATTGTTATGCTTAATGTTTTTTGGCATGAATTCCACATTAGCAGTATTCAGATTAGAACTCCTAGTTTCTAGTTTATTTCAGTTTGTGATGTAAGATTTTCCCATATATATTTGCCCACACTTCTAATTTTAGTCTTATTGAATAACTTTATTTCAGTGTGTCTCTTATCTAAGACAGAATTGACTTTTGGTCAATAAGGAAGTTTGAAATGGTCTCTCTTTTAATAGGTGAGTTAAGCATGCTTGTGCTTATTAATAGGGTTGATATATTTCTTCTTAACTGACTCTAGTATTTTATATATACTTCTCCTTTCTGCATGTGCTCTATTTTCTCCTTTTCTATTTCTTTTGTTATTTATGAAGGTTTGTGGTTTTCTTCCAGAAATTACCTTTTAATGATACCTTAAGTGATGTCCTCAGTCCACATTTCCTTACTTAGGTTTCTATTACAAATATTCTCAGATTTGCCTGGTGGCTTGGTGGCTCAGTGGCTAAGAACCCACCTGCCAATGTAGGAGATGCGGATTCGATCCCTGGGTCGGGAAGATGCCCTGGAGAAGGAAACGGCAACTCACTCCTGTATTCTCGCCTGAAAAATCCCATGGACAGAGGGGCCTGATGGGCTACAGTCCATGGGGTCACAAAGAGTTGGATACAACTGAGCGACTAAGCACACACATACCTCACTTTTATGAAAGACCTATATTTGTACCTGTTTTCACTAATTTCAAGTAATCTGAAGAGGATTTGCATTTTTAGGAAAAAAGATAAAAAGTGAAAAAAGCACTCGGCATTTGCTTTGCAGCTACAACTGTAGAGGCAGTGCACACCTAGAACAGTGAGAAAGGCACAGCAAGCTCCTTCCCTGGGAACTGCACTCAGCATCTCAGCATCAAGCCATCATCACTTTGAACTGTATCCATGAGCATCTGTGCTTAATCTCAATTTATTTTGTGCATCTGTTAGCAAGGTGTGTCCTGAGGTAATTGCTTCTTGCTTTGTGATTTTCAGCCTATGAAAGGTTTCTTAGGAATGCTCTGCTTTCAGCTGATGGCAAAACCTGTATTTGATCTACCAGTTCGTAGCGATACCAACTGACTCCAACTCTTTTTAAAATGACCATTGCTGAGCTTATTCTAATTCCTTCTTCACCTTCTCTTTTTCCTTTTCATAGCATTATTACTTAATGTCATGGCAGATGACATTCTTCTACCCTTGATTGTCTAAGTTATACAATTAAATATTAAATAGTCATTCTAAATTGTTTTGGCAAAAATGTCATAGTAAATTCTTGATTGTATGACACTCAAATTTTTGTGTATTACTCAGGGCTTTTGGGTACAATATTCCCTGAGTTTTGGCATGTTCAAATCTGTTTCTATAACCATGATAACTGAAGGAAAATTTGGTTGGAAGTAAAATCCTTGGCTTACATATTTATATCCTTAAGCAGATTTTAATGATATTGTAAGGTTGTCTTTATTTGTCTGTTATTGTCAAAAAATCTGAAGTCAAGTGATTTTTCTATTTAAGTGACTTGTTTTCTGTTTATTTTTGTATTTTATTGATGTCCTGGGGAGTTTGTTATCTTTAAAATCACAACTTTTACTATGTCTTTTGAGATGACAAAACTGAACCCATCTTTCCAGATATACCAGGTATCATTTTAATACATAATTGCAAGGCTTTTATTTTCATGGAGTTTTCTTGGAATAGTTTTAACTCTGTGGCACTGTTTGGTGTTTCTGTGTAGAATTTAAAGAGGCATATGTTTGACATTTTTACTTCTTTAAAAATTACTACTCTTATAATACTTTGTATTTTTAAGGTTTTCTTCTGTTCTCATAAATATCTTCATGTCTCTACTAGAATCCTTTTATTATATATTCAGTTGATCAGCTTCTGATTTAGTCTTAATTGGTAAGATATTTTTTTCCAATACTTTCTTATGTCCAGCGCACTCTTGTTTGACATCTCCTGTTTTTTAAACTATTTCTTTTTTTCTTTGACCTCTGCCAGATGGGAACTTTGCACCCTGAGCCCTCAGTGGAAGTTCTATGCCCAGTTCCTGCCTTTTCCCCAGCAAACCCCAACCCTGAAGCAGTCATCACATTCTCACATCATCACATCTCTGTTTCTGATCAAAATCCTGAACTTAAAATTTTAACCTGGACCCAAAGTCCACTTGAGCAAAAAATAAGGGAACTGATGAGTCCTTCTCTCGCTGAAGTTCAATGGAATGAAAAGTGTGTGTAAATTTGGACTGGAGAAGCCTCTAGTTCTGCAGTGTGATCAGGACTTGGATGGGACACAAAAATGCAAAAAGGGGCCAAAGGGCAAGGGAGGGAGCTTGGCTTCCCAGTGACATGGAATCTGTCATCCCTCTCACTTGCCTGTCCCCAACATTCTTGCAACATGAAGGGTCATTAACCATCAGGGACCACTTGTGGATAAAGAAATCAATGGGTTGGAATTCTCAGGCTGTGTGAGTGAGCAGAGTCCTAATATCTAATGTTCCTGGACCTCAATTCATTCTTTGTGAGGCCATAGCTAATGCTTCTTACTTCAACACTCACTTTTGGATAATGTAAATATGTGGCATATAATGTAAACTGTTTTAAATATGCAATTATATTATATCTTAAACCTGTTTTTCCACGTTTCCTGGACCAAGTTTATAAACATTATTTTACTTCTCTTTTGCAGAAATTCCAATTTCACAAATCTTTTCTATTGAACAGCTTTTATTGTTATTTACATACACATACAACTTTATTTTTTCACTTTTTGAACAATGACTAAAATATGGTAAAATAAGTATTGTTGTGGTCCCTCGCACAATATTGCTCACCCATGGAGAATACAAGTTTCGTGAGAACTCAGATGGATGATGGATTACTGGAGGGTCCCTATTATGTCATCCATGAGATGCAAATGGAGATTTGCAGCTGAGAGAAAGGTTGGTATAGAAACATTACTTGTGTTTTAAATCTCAGGCTGAAAGTGACAGGTAGGACCCACAGGGGTGGGAAATCCAAACCAACAGGCACATCTAGACTGGAGTGAGCATCACCATTCTAGGCTTAGAGACCCTTCCCTGACCCACCCCACCTCCCAGGGCAATGTCCTCTTCAGTAAACCCCTGCAAAGAAATTTGATAGAGAACCAAGGACAATATAAGCAGGGTTGTCCCAAGGATGCTATTGTTATTGTCCTTTGGAAAGACGCTTAGTGCCCAAACTAATTTGAATATAGAGAGAAAAAGTGAAGTTACTCAGTTATGTCTGACTCTTTGTGACCCCATGGACTGTAGCCTACCAGGCCTCTCCGTTCCTGGGATTTCCAGGCAAGAATACTGGAGTGGGTTGCCATTTCCTTCTCCAGGGGTTCTTCCCAACCCAGGGATCTAACCCAGGTCGCCTACGTTGCAAGCAGACGCTTTACCCTCTGAGCCACCAGGGAAGCCTGGAAATACAGAGAGAAGAAAGTCCAGCTAATTCCATAGTTTTATAGAGGTTTCAGCATTTTATGTTTGACTGGAAGCTCTCAGTGTTTAAAGTTTTTTCTTTTAAATTAAAAAAAATATTTCAGAAATCAGGAGTGTGCATTTGCCGAGATGAGACAATCTTATTTTGTAGTTAAGGACGTGTGGGTTAGTCACTCAGGCATGTCCAACTCTTTGCAACCCCAAAGACTGTAGCCGGACAGGCTCCTCTGTCCAGGGGATTCTCCAGGCAAGAATACTGGAGTGGCTTAGTCCTTCACCTTCTCCAGAGGATCTTCCCGACCCAGGGATCGAACACCTGGTCTCCCTGCATTATAGAAGGCAGATTCTTTACTGTTTGAGCTACAGGGATGGGGGACCAGAATCCTTTAGAATCACTGCCTTAGCTGAAGTCAAGCACAGCCTCTCCCAGTTATCCAATCAAATCCTAGTTTAGGTACAGCTGAAGGGATTCAGCAGCTGCAACAAAGTCCCAATCCTTAAATTAAAGGCGATGAGGTCCAGGATTAGCCCGACTCAAATACATTTAAGATTTAAGTCATCTCCCCACCTTTTCAGGGGAAGATCTTGACTCACCCTTGTACCAGGACTCTTTGAGTGGGTGGAACACGGGTCATTTATGGTGTTTGGTGATTGTGAATGCTGACAGTAGTACTACTAAGTACAATATACACAGCTCTCCTAACAATCTAAATGAGAAGGGCCTGTAGTACCTCAGAGAGAAGTTGAGATTGTTGTGCATGCTCAGTTGTGTCTGCGACCCCATGGAATGTAGCCTTCCAGGGTAGTGTGTCCATGGGATTTCCCAGGCAAGAATACTGGAGTGGGTTGCCATTTCCTTCTCTAGTGGACCTTCCCGACCCAGGAATCTAGCCCACATCTCCTGTGTCTCCTGCACTGGCAGGCGAATTCTTTAACTACCGCGACACCTGGGAATCCCTATCTACAGATACAAGTCTTCCAATGACAGAGCTCAGCAGAAACTCCCCTTGGATCCCACTCACACCCATGCTTTCTGACTTCTCCTCAAACTTCTTTTCAGGCGGCAGCTATTTTCATCCAGAAACACCACTATCCCTCCATACGCACTGAAACCTCAACCACTTTACCCACGTCCCTCTCTGTTCCTTCAAATTCACTTTACTTCCAAAATTGTCACTGTATGAACTTCCCTAAGTTGTAGATCATGTTGCTATTGGAAATTTTCTGAATTGGTCATTTTCTATCAGCTTACAAGTTTCCTCCCATAACCTTGAAAATACAAGCTGTTCTAAATCATGATGAAGTGAACTTCCCTTTACAAGACTCCTATAACCATTAAGGAGAAAAATGATGGGCCAGGGTAGGAACATTTGCTGCTTGTTTACAGAGAAGCCTCTCTTGAAATCTTACCTGATATGCTCCCCACCCCCTTTTCTCTCTTTTGCTGATCCTCTTCAGCCTGGGAGGACTTGGTTTCTCTGCACAGTGGCAATCAACGTGTGCTTTTGTCTCCATGACCATGTCTTTCTGCCCCTTTCTTACTACTTCAGCTTCTCACAAGATGAATTAGATAGAACTTGCTATCAATTCAAGTACTTTTCATTTGCTCAGTCTCCCTTATTTCATGATACTTGATCTCTCTTAAAATTTCCCTTGGTCACTCAGAAATCTGAAAAGATCCCCTTTTATCTTGGAAAATAAAATTTTTCCCAGTCACTTCACTGGCAGAGCAGAAACTGTCACTGTCTGGAGTAGTCAGCCCTGTTTTTGACCCAGGAAGACCCTCCAGTATTCAGAAACACCCACGATCATCTCCTTCCATCACCTTCAACCACTTTTCCTCCAATATGGTCTCTGGTTGCCCTTCTCGATTCAAAAATCCATCCAAGAAATTTCACAGATCCATGTTTTACAGTGACATATTGAAATGGTTGCCCCTAAGCTAGAAAAATTTTCCTGTGGTTTAAAACTCAATACCCATTATTTTCTCATCCTGAGAAACATAAGCAGTCCTAAAATTGCTTGAAATACTTTTCTTTAAATCCACATGCTCCATCTTAAGTTTCAAATCTCAGGAAGTCTTTCCTAGATGTGGCTCTCATCTTCTATCCTAGGCCCCAGCGATTCTCTAAAACAGTGTTCCCCAACGATTTTGGTACCAGGGACTGGCTTCCTATGGAAGCCAATTTTTCCACAGATGTGGGTAGGGAAGATGGTTTTGGGATGATTCAAAGGCATTACATTTATTGTGTACTTTATATTATTACTACATCAGCTCCATCTCATATCATCAGGTATTAGATCCCAGAGGTTGGGGACCTGTTCTCTAAGAAATACCATCTTTAAAAAAAAATGTTTTATTTTGTATTGGGATATAGCCGATTAACACTGTTGTGATAGTTTCAGGTGAACAGTGAAGGGATTCAGCCATACACATACATTTATTAATTCTCTTCTAAACTCCTCTACCATCCAGGCTGCCACATAACATTGAGCAGAGTTCCATGTGGTATACAGTAGGTCCTTGCTGTTTATCCATTTTATATAAACAGCAAGGACCTACTGTATATGTACCATTTATAGCATAAATATAGCAGTGTGCCCATGTCCATCCCAAACTCCCTAACTATGGCTTCCTCCATCCTTCTCCTGGTAAGTTCGTAGACACACCATCTATTTTGTTAGGGGATGAAACAAAGGCCCCCAGCCATCAGACCCCCTTTTTTAATTTTTGTTTTTCGCATGAAACTGTAACATTTACATGAGACTTGGAAAATGCAGAACAAGGTTATATATAGTTTCACTATATAGGAACTTCTCCATGTTCATTAGAACCACCTGAGATCTTCAAGAACTCCCATGCTGGGGCTTCAAATTTTATTTTGTGAGAATCTCTGGAAAGGGACCCTCATTGGAATAGTTAAACCCTCTCCGGGTAGTTCTAACCTGCAGCCTGGGTGCAATTCATAGTTTCTAAAGTCCTGCCTCCCTGAAGCACAAGGGGGTGGGAATAGACCCAGGAGGCCCCTGCACTCAGGTGAAGCTTCTGGCAAAGTGCACCTGATGCTTCTCTAAAACAGCAGATTTCATCCCAGGCTGCACATGAGAATCACCAAGGGAGCTTTCCACAAATGCCTGGGACCCAGCTCAAAATAATTAAGCCGGAATCACCGGGGGGTTGGCCTTCCAAATGCCTTCCAGCTGATTCCACTGTAGAATCAGATTTGGGAAGCTGTTTTACAGCAGAATTCATTTGCAGACTGACTATTTGGCTGAGTTTACAGACTAGTTCATTTTACCTGGAAGTTATATTGAATTGTACATGTTAGTCAAAGTCGAAGGCAGAATAACAGGGAAATACATTTCTTCAGGAAATACTTCTGGGGGATATCTTGTCTGGAAAGAACCTCCATGCAGTGAGAGCCTACCTCAGAACGCACGAGGACTACCAGCCAGCTTGACGAACTGCGCTCCTGGGTGATGGGAGAGGACCAATCACATTCAAGACGTTAAATAGTGGCCACGCCTCCCCACGGACTTTAGCGCCACCAGAAGCGGCTGGAGCTGCGAGCGAAACACCTTTCTGCACCCTGGAAGCTCCTGAGTCTTGCACTCCAGCAGGGCAGAGGAAATGCCAGCTCTCTCCAGGTCCTGGACAGAAAATACTGAAGAATAAAAGCGAAGGTAAGTTGAGAGGGAACCTGTTGCCTGTGTATTTGTAGGAGAATAGCTGGGTTATTTGTCTTTCGTTTTATTTCATAAGTATTTTTGGAGCCATTAAAATTTGTGTCCTGTACACTTCTGTTCTTTACGAATAGTAAATATTGTAATACTTAGGGCAAGCCTGTTGGAAGGTGTTGTTACTACGCTCATTTTACAGAGAAGGAAACTGAGGCACGGCGTGGCAGCTACTCTAAACAGGTATTCATGGTTGTAACTTTAGAGCTGGGGGGGGTGGGGGATGAGAATCTGGCACTGTGGTTCCTGAGCCCGTGACTTTAAAACTGTTCTCAGCTGCCTCTCAACTATTCGATGGCATATTGCTTTGCAGATTCCTGATTTTAATGGGATTATGTGGCCGCTTTGATATTTTATGTTAATTATTGCATTAATCTCTAGAAGTTCCATTTAGGTTGTTTGTGCCTTCCTAGGACTTATGTTCCTGTGTCACCTCCATGCTCGACCATAGGAGGTCCACTTCTCATACCTCTTTTAAAGTCTTTCTGTGCCAATTTTTCCATTTGTGTCATTTTGGGGTCTATTGATTGATTTGTTAGTGATAAATTGTATTTCTCTGTGTCATTGCACACCTGGTAACTCAAGCTAGGAGACCAGCAATTTGCATATCACATTGTTGGGTACTGGATATTTTTTTTTTTCTATAAATGATGTTGGACTTTGTTCTGGCTTGCCATTAAGTTATTTAGAATCATAGTGATGCTTTGAAGGAGTCTTTGGTAGTTGCCACCTTCGGTTGATGGATAATGGTCCCACTACTGAGGCCATACTCTTCTGAGCACTGTATCTGAATCAACCTTGGATACAGTTTTTTTACATTCTTGCTTTAGAGGACCAGGTTCTTCTGGCCCTGAGCGACCCCAGGGAACTGTTTATATTTTACATGTTTGAATATCTGATTCAAGGTGTTTTCATCTGCATAATGGTTGACTTTGAAGGCAAAATTTGAGTTTTCACCCAAAGCATAATTTAATCTCAATTTACAAATTCTTATGTTTCTTTTGTATGTGTGTTTTCTGTCATTATCTGTTTATTTGAAGATATTTTTCTTATGTACAACCCTTTCCCCAATAAATATGTACCATATTCATATGTATATGAATATTCATATGTATATGAATAAAAATGCACTTTATACCAATAAAAGGCCTTGTATTAAAAAGCCTAGTTATCAGCCTAAACCCCTCACTCCACTTATAACTGGACTGGGGAACTAGAATGTTTTCTTGCTTTTCTTTCAGAAGAAATATTCATTAAATGTTTGAAAACTTGTCCAAGGTCACATAGTTAACATAATTAGTACCTGATTCAGCTTTCTTAACTGATATGCTAAATCAGCTCTCACACTTGATAAATAGGAATCTGACATGAAGAAAACTGTTTCTGTAGCCTGTCCTCATTATTAGAGGTGTAAAACCAAATTTTTATACTGATAATTAGTATTTTTCAAAAAAAAACTTTAAAAAATTATTCTGACATTTATTAAAACAGTACATATTTTATCCTAGTTCAAAAGGATAGAGAGATTGAACTTAGGTTGAAATACAGCAAGGAAAAGTGAATTATAAGGACATCAAAGGTGGAGGATGAGGAAACTGATCATGTATCAAGGGTGGATAATTCTCACCTAAACTGGACTCAACAGAATTCTTGCTAAAGGCAGGCCAATGTCATGGTTTAGTCAAGAGAGCTCAGAGGAGCCTAACTAAAGTTTGGTCATGGAGACAAATAAGTAGAAAGTTATCCATGTATATGAATTAGAAAAAGTAATATTGTTAAAATATCCATAATGCCCGAAGCTATCTGTAGGCTCAGCACAATCCCTATCAAAATTTCAATGGCATTTTTCACAGAAATAGAAGCAGCAATCCTAAAACTTATATGGAACAGCAAAAGACCCCAGATAGCCAAAGCAATCTTGAGAGAGAACAAGGCTGTAGGCATCACACTTCTATAAAAGTGTTGAACTGATATAAAAATGGGCACTTAAGCCATGAAGCAGAATCAGGAACCTAGAAATAAGTCTTTACATATATGGTCAACTAATCTTTTACAAGGAAGCCAAGAGTATTTAATGAAAAAAGGGTAGTTTCTGCAATAAATGAGGTTTGGAAACTGGATAATCACATGCAGAAGAATGAAATGGACTCATCTATCCTAAACCATTCACAAAAATTAACTCAATGAATTAAAGACCTAAAAATGAGAACTAGAACTGTAAAAGTTAGAGAAAGACAAATACTGTATGATCTCACTTATATGTGGAATATAAAAAACCCAAACTCAGAAACAAAAGTAGCATGGTAGTCACCAGAGGCTAGGGTGTCAGGAAATTGGGAGTTGTTAGTCAAATGGTGTGAACTTTCAGTTATAAATGGAATAAATTCTGAGGATCTAATGTATGACATGCTGATTATAGTTAATGTTGTATTATATATTTGAAAGTTGCTGAGAGTAGATCTTAAATGTTCTCACCTCAAAGAAAGAAATGTAATTATTTGACACAAGAGAGGCATTAGTTAATATTATGATGGTAATCATTTTTGCAATACAGAAGTGTATTAAATCAACATGTTATATACACTTTAAATTTACCCAATTTTGTATGTCAATTATCTCTCAATAAAGCTGAAAATAATAAAGTTTGGTCAAAGAGGGAGTCTTGTCAAAACCATCAAAAAACGTAGTTTCTACTCTTTTAAGACAGTGTTACTTTTTCATTACTCCTAGAAGATGACCAAAGAAATTGTGTGTAGAAACAAGATGCCATAGGTAAATGTGATTTTAATGAATACATATTACAAGCAAAAATATAACAGTTATAATCATAATGATGAAAAATTGAACTCATCAAAGGATTTAAATAGTATAAGATAAATTTATTATAAAGAGTTTAATTTCTCTTAAAATTATCAAGAAATTGTAACATTAGCATTGTTATTTGACATTATGTCATTTTCATTTTTATATAAAAAGTTAATTTTGTTAGAAGAGGCAATGCACATAATTGCATTTTTCTTTGATAAACTCAAATTTGGATCTTTTTAATGGGATCTTTTTAAAACAAAGCTGTAGCAAAACCTCACTAAATTTTACCAAGAAACCTTGTCCATATATGTTAGTTAACTAAGGGTATAAGTCTATTTCATTGTTGAAAGCTATAGTTATATATTTATGCAGGAGGAGAATATACATGTAAAGAACGTTATATCACTTTTAAAAGTTTTAATATGCTACCTTTTTTCATGAGTTTGTACATTTCATTGAAGTTCACTAAAATGTTGGCAAATAATTGATATTGTTCACTGATTTTTTTAATTTCTGTTATCTCTTATTTGCACTTTAAAAATTATTATTGCACATATTTTATGTTTCTAGATATATCACCAAAGGTATGCCTTTTGATATATTTTATAAAGCAATTTTTAAGATTTAATCTTTCATGTTGTATATTTTTATCATTAATTTATACTCCTATTTTATTGTATATTATAATTTCTTTAGATTTATTTTACTTTTCAAGTTTCAGATAGACATGACACATTCTTTTTCATGCTTTTCTCATTTTCTTACATTTAAAAAAAATTAACTTTATGTAATTCATCAGTATCATTAAATGTTTGGAAAATGCAAATTAAAATCAAGAAAATACCACCTCACACTCATTAGGATGGCTTTAATTAGAAGTCAGACAGCAACAGTTGTTGGCGAGGCTGTAAAGAAACGAGAAACCTCAGTCATTGGTAAATGAAAAATGAAGATGTTTTATACAACTGAACACTATTCAACAAAAGGAAGGAACTACTGCTACATGAAATATTTATGCATCTCATTACCCTAAGTGAAAGACACCAAGCCAAAATAATTATGTATTGTATGATTCCATTTATCTTAAGGGTCTTATTGTTGTTGTTCAGTCACTGAGACATGTCTGACTCTTAGCAACCCCATGAACTGCAGCATGCCAGGCTTCTCTGTCCATCACTATCTCCCTGAGTTTGAACAAACGCATATCCGTTGAATCAGTGATACCATCCAACCATCTAATTCTCTGTTGCGTGCTTCTCCTCTTGCCCTCAATTTTTCCCAGCATCAGGGTCTTTTCCACTGAATCAGCTGTTCACATCAGGTGGCCGAAGTATTGAAGCTTCAGCATCAGTCCTTCCAATGAATATTCAGCATTGGTTTCCTTTAGGATTGACTGGTTAGGATTGATCTTCTTGCTGTCCAAGGCACTCTCAAGAGTCTTCTCCTGTACATAGTTTGAAAGCGTCAGTTCTTTGGTGCTTAGCCTTCTTTATGGTCCAACTTTCAGATCTGTACATGATTACTGGAAAAACTATAGCTTTGACTATAAGGACCTTTGTTGGCAAAGTGCTGTCTCTGCTTTTTAAAACACTGTCTAGGTTTAACATAGCTATACTTCTAAGGAGCAAGCGTTTTAATTTCATAGCTGCAGTCACCATCCACACTGATTTCAAAGCCCAAGAAAATGAAATCTGACATTGTTTTCACTCTTTTCTCATCTATTTGCTGTGAAGTGATGGGACTGGATGCCATGATCTCGTTTTTTGTATGCTGAGTTTTAAGCCAGCTTTTTCACTCTCCTCTTTCACTTTTATCAAGAGGCTCGTTAGTTCCTTTTCACTTTCTGCCATTATGTGTCATCTGCATATCTGAGGTTATTGATATTTTTCCCTGCAATCTTGATTCCAGTATGAGCTTCACCCAGCCCAGCATTTCACATAATGGACTCTGCATGGAAGTTAAATAAACAGGGGACTCCTTTCCCAGGTTTGAACCAGTCCACTGTTCCATGTCCGTTTCTAACTGTTGCTTCTTGTCCTGCCTACAGGTTTTGCATGAGGCAGGTAAGGTGATCTGGTATTCCCATCTCTTAAAGAATATTCCACAGTTCGTTGTGATCCACACAGTCGAAGGTTTTAGTGTAGTCAATGAAGCAGAAGTAGATGTTTTTCTTGAATTCTCGACCTTTTTCTATGATCTAGCGTATGTTGACAATTTGATCTCTGGTTTCTCTGCTGGTTCTAAATCCAGCTTGTACACCTGGAAGTTCTCAGTTCACATACTGCTGAAGCCTAGCTTGAAGGATTTTGAGCAAAATCTTGCTGGCGTATGAAATGAGTGCAATTGTACGGTAATTTGAACATTCTTTGGCATTACCTTTCTTTGGGATTGGAATGAAAACTGACCTTTTCCAGTCCTGTGGCCACTGCTGAGTTTTCCAAAGTTGCTGGCATAATAAGTGCAACACTTTAACAGCATCATGTTCTAAGGTTTGAAATAGCCACTGTTGGCCAGTGGAGCTTATCAGCCACCCAGGAGCCAGTGGTACCCTTGCTTTTCCTCTGCTGCTTGTCACCCTGGGGCCGGCCAGTCTGCTGTTGCTGCCACCTCCGCACTTGGAACTGGGGTTGCTGGTCACTAACCTGCTCCCGCCACCATCTCTGCTGTGATCTTTGTGAAGCCACTTCCCAGTCCACCAAGGCCTCTTCGGGCAGCCATGGCCGGACAGCCTAGAGTGTGAAGTCAAGTGGACCTTAGGAGGTATTACTGTGAACAAGCTAGTGGAGGTGATGATGATGTGCGTCTAGAAGAGGCAAATCTATAGTAACAGAAAGCAGATTATTTTTTGTCTTGGCTCTGGGGTGGGAGCAGTGATTGACTAACTACAAATGGTCTTAGGGATCATTTTGGGTGACAACATGTTCTAAAAGTGGTTTGTGATGGTCACTGTACTTAAAATTGGTGGTTGCTATATTGTATAAATTATACCTTAGTAATACTGCCTTTTAACAACAAAAGAAGTAATTTTCTCTAACTTTTCTAAATACTTAAGATATAAATTTCCCTTGAAGCACTGTGTTAGCTGAATTCTTGTGTTCTGATATATTTTGTTGTTGTTGTTCAGTCGCTAAGTCATGTCTGACTGTTTGTGATTCCATGGACTACAGAATATACCATGCTTCCCTGTCCTTCACTATCTCCAGAGTTTGCTTAAACTCATGTTCTGATGTATAGTTTTTCATTATTCATTGGTCTTAAATGTATTTTACATTTTTATTATGATTTTTACTTTTTTAATTATTTAAGAATGTATTTGAATTTCTAAACATTTATAGCAGTTTTTTAGCTATTTTTAAAAATGAACTTATTTTTGATTGCAGTATCAAAACACAGTGATTACTTTCTAATATATTGAGGCTTTGATCAATTATTAACTGATTCACGTGTACATGAGAAAAGTATGTAATTGCTAACCTTAACACAGAATTCAATATGCTTATGCTATGTAAAGGGCATCCCTGGTAGCTCCAGTGGTAACGAATCTGCCCACAATGCAGGAGACCTGAGTTCAGTCCCTGAGTTGGGAAGATCTCCTGGAGAAGGGAATGGCTATCCACTCCAGTATTCTTGCCTGGCAAATTTCATGGACAGAGGAGCCTGGCGGGCATAGTCTTTGTGGTCACAAAGAGTCGGACATGACTGAGCAACTAACACTTTCACTTTTTTCTTTTTCATGCTAGGTAAAACTTGCTAGTTGTTCAGCTCTTATATATTCCTTCTGGTTTTTTTATTATTATTATTATACTTGCATTGTAATAATTTAAAGAGGTTTATTGAACTCTCCCTTAAAATGGAGAATGTATCAATTTCTCCCTATAGTTCTATTAATTTGACCTCTTAAAGCTTGAGGTTAGTTTATTAGAGGCAAGCATATTTAGAATTGCTATGGCTTTTCATAAATAGAATGTATTTTTACTACATACTTACGCTCCCCCAATAATGTATTTTTAAAAATCTATCTGATGTCAGTATACCTATTCACTCATCTTTTTACACTAGTTAACTTTCAATCTCTGTATATGCATTTGCTTTATGTAATTTTATTATAAACAATATATATGAATTTTAAATATTTTCATAATGTGATCATTTCTGTCTCTATATGACAGTTTTAATTCATTTAACATTTTAAAATCAAGAAAAAAGTTATTTAAAAATCTAAGCAAATCTATAACTGCTAAGGAATGGATAGTTTAAAATCATCAAAATCCCCTCAAAACCACAGCTTACCCAAACGATTATACAAGTGAGTTTGTTACCTAACTGAATTTGAGTCCTCTACCCGGTCCACAGTAAAGTCAATCTACTAACACCAGGTTGTGATGAAGGAAAATGCAGAGTTTATTGTAGGTGCCAAGTAGGAGGGAAGGAGTGTGGGCAGCTAAAACAACAACAACAACAAAACACCCAAACCAGACTATCTACTACAACCAGTGCACTGGAATTGTGGTTTTGGAGAAACTGACTGGGCAGACAGACAGAGACCTTCCATATTGGCATTTACCTTATTGATTTCACTTTTGTCTTTCCTTGTTAGCTTTGCCTGCCTGGTGATTTTGGCAGTGATAGGGACCTATCTTCAGGGATGTAATCACACTACAAGAGATTAGATATAAATGTACTCTAGCTGTACTTCTATCCCTGAAGGAAAGCTATCTCTTACAACATAAAATTATAATCCTCATGTTGATTGGTGAACACAAAATAAGGGCAGAGAATTGGTTCAGGACTTCAATATTTAATTACATCAGGTTTTTAATCTTTACATCTCTTATCAGAATGGAGAGATAACCTGCTGCTGAACCAAGCATGGTGAATCTTTTATCAATGTGCTTGCTCTCTCCCCAAGATAGAGCTAGGAGGAGGAACTGCTGCCATTGATTGCCTAATGGTCTTTCTTTTCTATGTTTTATGCTAATTAATGCCTGTTTCTAATAAATAATTCTTTTTTGGATTCATTAATACCTTCTTTAATGTTGTTCTGCCCAGGAGGTCAACTTCTCCCTTCAAGGTGACTTTGAATCTCATCATTTGTGGTAGATTTTATAGTGCTTAGAGAACAGTCATCTTTCTCTGTTTTCCAAATTCTGAGAGAGCCCCTCACTGTTACCCACATGAATTTATACAGCCAAATAACTAATCTTATAAAAATTTAGCCACAGACATATGTAAGATCTTTTCTGTTCTTTTTCTGCCTTCTCCCTTTGTGCCATTTGTTGGGAACTCTAGCAGATTCTGGACAGTTTGACTATGAGATTTAAGCAATTAACATTAGCCCTTAGAGTATCAGTCTTCCTAGCATGTTTTAGAGGACAGCTAATATCTCTGATTGGCCCTCTCTGTCTACACGATTTTGTAGTGAAGGCAAGAGATCTCATCTATCCAACTTTCCATTTGCTTCATATCTTTTCAAAGTAAAAGTCCCTCAATAATGTCCGACTCTTTGTGAATCTATGGACTGTAGCCCCCCAGGCTCCTCTGTCCGCGGGATTCTCCAGGCAAGAATACTGGAGTGGGTTGCCATTCCTTCCTCCACGGGATCTTCCCAACCTAGGGATTGAACCCTCGTCTTCTGCGTTGCAGGCAGATTCTTTACTGTCTGAGACACCAGGGAAGCCAGTCAAAAGCATTTGACGCCCTCAGAAGACAGGAATCAGGGAATAATGAAGGTGAGAGTAACAATTTAAAAGCTTTGTGTTTTCCATAAATATCCAAAAGGAAACACTGTTGAATATTTTTTCTCAGTGAAGTAACATCCATATTTCTGAAATTCCTTCAAAATCTCAAAAGACCCTGACAATTTGCTTTGACTTTACATATTGGCTAAAATGTAACTTTGGTGGCTCAGGCAACAATTGTCTATATTTTAATGTTTCTACCGAGTTTCTCAATGGAGCTATATAAGTAGATGCAAAAGAGGTAATCTCTTTTATACAGCCACTTTTGAGATATGAATACAAATTGGAGAGGAAGGTGAAGATGAGAAACAATACCATAAGGAAAATGTGCATCTTTGTAAAAGCTAATTGTGATGATAATTACTTTCTGTTTTGGAAGCAAATGGGTGATGTTGGCTCTTACTGTGGAATTTGTTCAAAGAAATAAAATAGATTGGGCTATTCAACAGTGACTGAATTGTTCATTATGTTAAGAATGGAAAGCAATCTTGTAAAACGTCATCTTTTGCATTTATTTTAATTTTCCAGGAACATTTATGCCAACTAAATGTAAAATTTCTCCAGTGTCACTCCTACCTCATTAAAGGGGAAAAATAATATCGCTAAATGCCTTTGATAAATAGCCACATTATTTAAATAATTATCACTGTCTTTTTCAGCAGAGATACAGACAAGGAAAAATCAGAGATACAGACAAGGAAGGAGTAATAGGAATATTCATATTATCTGTCACGGATAGGAAGACCAAGAGGCAAAAGTGATTCACTGAGGAATTCAACCTTTGCTCTACATAGCAGTGCTTGCAGAACTCTGCCTCTCTCTGGAAGCATCTTGCACCTTCCATCCATTAGTCACTCACCCACATGCTCCAATGCACACTCAGAAAAGTGACTAAAATAATGACAAAATTATTAAAAATAAATAAAAATAAACCACTTTTTGTTCTGGAATTACTAGCCCCACACTCTTTGTGTAAGTCTGCACATCTCTTCCAGATTTTGAACTGCCGTTTCTAGTCATCTCATTAAATAATATGCTTCCTATGGTTTCCTCAGACCTAATATGAATGCTGGGTTGGTGCCTGTGTGACTGGGCTGTTAATGCTTTAGCTTTCTGTCTTTCTCAGCTTGGGCTTCTGGAAGCTAACCTCTTTAGATCTATGCAGAACTGGCCTATATAGCTTTTACCTACATCTGTTTGTGTGCACTAACTGGTTTGAATATTTGGAAGTAATCCCTGGCTTGAATGCTGAGCCTGAAAATCCTGCTCATATTTTCAGGCTGGCCTCATACCTATAGTCTTTTTTTCTTTTTTAAATGAGGTATAATTGTGTACTATTGTATTAGTTTCAGGTAAACAATGTAATTGTTAGGTAGTGAGAATAAGAAAAAGGAGTCCAAAATAGTGGTGGCTAAAAGACAAAGAAAGGAAAAAGCCCATGAAAATAGATCAAAGGAAGGTCTGACAACTGGAATGAGAACCTCCGGTGAAACAAACAGCCCTCCTGGCTAACTCAATTTACATAGGGCAGGCTCAGGGGGAGGAGGAAAAAAGAACTATATAAAAAGAGGAGCCAAAATTGAGCCCCTGTCTTCTTTTGTGTCGGCATCACCAATTCAATGGACATGAGTTTAAGTAAACTGTGGGAGTTGGTGATGGACAGGGAGGCCTGGTGTGGTGCAGTCCATGGGGTCCCAAAGAGTCAGACACGACTGAGCAACTGAAATGAACTGAACTGCCCTCACACTTCAAGGATGTATTTTTCTTTTCTTGTCGAATAAAACTGAGCTGTAACTGAGCTGTAACACTGTCCTGCCATTTCAAATTTTTGCTGCAGTGAGACAGAACCAAGGAAATTACATACTCCCCTGACATAATCATTTGACACTTGTGTCTGTTTCAAAATAATAGCCCCAATAAGTCCCATTAACATCCTATACCTTGTGAAGTTATAAAATATTTTTGTGTGATGAGAACTTCAAGATCCATTCTCCTAGATACTTTCAACTATGTGATATAGCATTGTTAAAAATATTCACCATGCTGTACATTACATCCCTTTGACCCTGTTTACCCATTTCATCTACCCTTCACCCTCTGCCTTAGACTACTAATGTGTTCAATTTACCATAAGCTAGTGGGATTTTTTTGTTATTGTTTTTTGGTTTTATTTTGTTTTTAGATTATACATACAAGTGAGATCATATGGTATTTATCTTTTTATGACTTTTTACTTAGCATAATGTTCTCAAGGTCCATCCATGTTGTTGCAAATGGAAAATTTTCTTTCTGTTTTTTGGCTAGATAGTATTCTGTTGTGATATATATGTATATATAATATATATATAATTTTCTTATCCATTCAACAAACCTTTAGGTTGTTTTTATGTCTTAGTTATTGTAATAATGCTTTGAGCATGAGGGTGCCTCTGTTGGTTCAAATTTGTGTCTTTGGTCTTTGTTTTCATCAGATTAATACCCAGAAGTGTGGAATTGCTGAATCACGTGGTAGTTCTACCTGTAATTTTTTGAGGAAACTCCATGGATAAACCAATTTGCACCAAGAGGGTGCAGTTGTTCTCTTTTTCTCCACGTCCTCAGCAACACTTCTTTCTTGTCTTTTTGAAAACAGTAGCAGGTCTCACAAGTGTGAGGTGACATTCTGTTATGGTCTTGACTTATATTTCAATGATGGTTGGTGATGTTGATAATCTTTTCACATACTGTAAGCCATTTCTATGTCTTCTTTGAAAAAATGTGTTTTCAGACCTTTTGCTCATTTCTTAATCAGATTGCTTGTGTTTTTTTGCTATTGAATTGTATGAGTTCTTTATATAATTTGATAGTAATCCCTTATCAGATAAATAATTTGTAAAGATTTTGTTCCCTTCTCTAGACTGCCTTTTCATTTTGTTGATTATTTCCTTTGTTGGGCAGAAACGTGTAATTAGATTTAGTCCCATTTCTTTATTTTTCCTTTTGGTATCAAATCCAAAAAATAATCACCAAGACTGATGTCAACAAGCATACCACCTGTGTTTTCTTATAGGATTTTTATGGTTTCAGGTCTTACATTCAGGTCTTTAATCCAGTTTATGTTTGTGTATGATGTAAGACAGTGATCTGGTTTCGTTCATTTGCATGGGGTATATAGTTTTCCCAATCATATATATAGAAAAGACTTTCATTTCCTCACTGTATATTCTTGGTTCCTTAGTAAATTAATTGTTCAAATATGTGTAGGTTTATTTCTGAACCCTATATCTTATTCCATTGATCTGTGTATCTGTATGCCAAATCATGCTGTTTTTGTTCATACTGGGTTGTAATATAGTTTGAAATCAGGGAGCATCATATTGGTTCTTTATTCTAAAGGTGTCTATGGAAAATTGGGATTTTTATGGTTTGTACAGATTTTAGGATGGTTTATTCTATATCTGTAAAAAATGACATTGAAATTTTAGGAGGGATTACAGTGAACCTGTAGATTGCTTTGGGTAGTATAAAAAGTTTTAACAATATTCTTCTGATCCATGAGCATGGAATATCTTTTTCATTTATTTGTGTATTCCATTGCTTTCATTAATATCTTATAGTTTTCACTGTATAAATAAATTTCCTCTTTGGTTAAATTTATGTGAAGGTATTTTATTATTTTTGATATAATTGTGAATGGATTTGTTTACTTAATTTCTATTTCAGATAGTTTATTATCAGCATATAGAAGTAACACAGAATCTTGAATATTTTGTATCCTGCAATTTTATTGAATTCATTGTTTAGTTCTAACAATTTTTGGTGGTGTCTTTAGGGTTTTCTATATATATAAGATGATCTGCAAATAGTGACACTTTTCTTTACAATTTGGGTGTCTTTTATTTTTCTTGACTAAATATTTTCACTAGGACTTCCAGTGTGCTTAAGTTGCTCAGTCATTTCCAACTCTTTGCAACCCCATGGACTAGCCCACCAGGCCCTTTTGTCCTTGGGGATTCTCCAGGCAAGAATACTGGAGTGGGCTGCCATGCCCCCCTCCAGGGATCTTCCCAACCCAAGGATGGAACCCAGGCCTCCCACACTCCAGGCAGATTCTTTACTGTCTGAGCCACCAGGGAAGTCCAAGAATACTGGAGTGGGTAGACAATCCCCTCTCCAGGGGAACTTCCTGACCCAGGAATTGAGCCAGGGTCTCCTGCATTGCAGGTGGATTCTTTACCAGCTGAGCTACCCAGGAAGCCCAGATTTCTAATATACTAGGACTCCCAATAGTATACCTTTAAAAACTAGCAACAGTGGACCTATGTGTCTTATTCCTGATCTTAGATGAAAAGCTTTTGCCATTTCACTGTTGACTATGATGTTAGCTGTGTGCTTGTCATGTATAGGATTGGGGGCAGGAAGAGAAGGGGACGACAGAGGATGAGATGGTTGGATGGCATCACCAACTCGATGGACATGGGTTTGGGTAGACTCCAGGAGTTGGTGATGGACAGAGAGGCCTGGCATGCTGCAGTTCATGCGGTCGCAAAGAGTCGGACACGACTGAGCGACTGAACTGAACTCAACTGAACTGTCATGTATGGCCTTTATCATGTTGAAATATATTCCCTCTATACCAAATTTTGAGGGTTTTTACTATAAATGGAGGACAGATTCTTTCAAATGCTTTTTCTGCATCTATTGAGATGATCATATGGTTTTTACCCTTCATTTTATTAATGTGGTATATTAAATTGAGTGATTTGTGGATATTGAACTATCCTTGCATCCCTGGAATAAATTCCACTTTTCATAATGTGTGATCCTTTTAACATTGTTAAAATTAATTTGCTAATAATTCATAGCATCTGTGTAATTTTCTTTTCTAGTGGCATCCTGGTCTGGTTTAAAATCTTGGTAACACTGGCCTCAAAATGAGTTTGTAAGTTTTTCCTCCTAGTTTTTTTTTGAAAGAGCTTGAAAACAATTGTTATTCATCTTTGAATGTTTAATAGAATTCACCAGCAAAGCCACTTTGGCTGGAAGTTCATTTTTGGGGGAGATTTTTGGTTATTTATTCCACCTGCTTACTAGTAATCATTGTCTTCAGAGGTTCTATTTCTTCATAGTTCAGTCTTGATAGATTATACATTACTAGGAATTTTTTTTCTGGGTTGTCAAATTTGTTGGGACATAAGTGTTCATAGTAGTCCCACATGCATGCATGCTAAGTTGCTTCAGTCGGGTCCAACTTTTTGTGACCCTACGGACCATAGACCTTCAGACTCCTCTGTCCATGGGATTCTCCATAAAAGAATACTGGAGTGGGTTGCCATGCCCTTCCTGAGGGGATCTCTGCCACCCAGGGATAGAACCAGGATCTCTTATATCTTCTGCATTGGCAGGCAGGTTCTTTTAACACTAGTGCCACCTGGGAAGCCCTAGTAGTCCCATAATCTATTGTATTTCTGTGGTTTGTTATAATATCTCCTGTTTAATTTCTGATTTTATTTGTATGCTCTTTTTTTCTTAATGAGTCTGCTAAAGGTTTGTGAATTTTGTCTTCAGAGAACTAGCTCTTGGATTCATTGATTTTTTCTATTGTCTTTTATTTCCCTACTTTGTTCAAATTAAGTCTGAATTTGGCAATAAGGAGTTCATGATCTGAGCCACAGTCAGCTCCCAGTGTTACTTTTACTGACTGTATAGAGCTTCTCCATCTTGGGCTGCAAAGAATATAATCAATCTGATTTCGGTGTTGACCATCTGCTGATGTCCATGTGTAGAGTCTTCTCTTGTGTTGTTGGAAGAGGGTTTTTGCTATGACAAGTGTGTTCTCTTGGCAAAACTCTGTTAGCTTTTGCCCTGCTTCATTTTGTACTCCAAGGCCAAATTTGCCTCTTACTCCAGTTATCTCTTGACTTCCTACTTTTGCATTCCAGCCCCTCCCCTGTAATGAAAAGGACATCTTTTTTTGGGTGTTCTAGAAGGTCTTGTAGGGCTTCATAGAACCATTCAATTTCATCTTCTTCAGCATTACTGGTTGGGGCATAGACTTGGATTACTGTGATATTGAATGGTTTGCCTTGGAAATGAACAGAGATCATTCTGTCGTTTTTGAGACTGCATCCAAGTACTGCATTTCAGACTCTCTTGTTGACTCTGAGGGCTATTTCATTTCTTCTAAGGGATTCTTGCCCACAGTAGTAGATATAATGGTCATCTGAATTAAATTTCACCCATTCCAGTCCACTTTAGTTCACTGATTCCTAAAATGTCTATGTTCACTCTTGCCATCTCCTGTTTGACCACTTCTAATTTACCTTGATCCATGGACCTAACGTTCCAGGTTCGTATGTAATATTGCTCTGTACAGCATCTGACTTTACTTCCGTCACATCCACAACTGAGCATTGTTTTCACTTTGGCTCTGTCTCTTCTTTGTTTCTGGAGTTATTTCTCTACTTTTTTCCAGTAGCATACTGGGCACCTACCGACCTGGGGAGTTCATCTTTCAGTGTCCTATCTTTTTGCCTTTTTTGCCAAGATCAGAACTGGATCTTGTTCTGATGGGCAGGGCCATGCTCAGTAAATCTTGAATCCAAGTTTCTGTTGGTGGACGGGGCTGTGTTCCCTCCCTGTTGTTTGACCTGAGGCCAAACTATGGTGGAGGTAATGAAGATAACTGCAACCTCCTTCAAAAGGTCCTATCCACACACTGCTGCACTCAGTGCCCCTGACCCTGCAGCAGATCTCTGCCCATGCACACCTCTGCCAGAGACTCCTGGATATTCATAAGCAAGTCTGGGTCAGTGTCTTGTGAGGTCACTTTCCCTTTCTTCTGGGTCCTGGTGCACACAAGGTTTTGTTTGTGTCCTCCAAGAGTCTGTTTCCCCAGTCCTGTGTAAGTTCTGTAATCAAATACCACTGGTCTCCAAAATCAGATTCTCTGGGGGTTCTCAGTCCCTTTGCCAGATCCCCAGGTTGGGAAATCTGTTGTGGGTCCTAGAAATTTCTTAACAGTGTGAGGATTTCTTTGGTATATTTGTTCTGCATTTGTTGAGTCCCCTATGTGGCGGCTCTATGGTAGGGTTAAGGGTGACCTCCTTCAAGAGGGCTTAAGTCACAGGCTGAGACCCACTAATGAGACCATTCAGGTTTGATCTGAATCAAATCCCTTATGATTATACAGTGGAAGTGACAAATAGATTCAAGGGATTAGATCTGATAAACAATGCCTGAAGAACTATGGATGGAGGTTCATGACATTCTACAGGAGGCAGTGATCAAGACCATCCCCAAGAAAAAGAAATGCAAGAAGGCAAAATGGTTGTCTGAGGAGGCCTTACAAATAGCTGTGAAAAGAAGAGAAGCTAAAGGCAAAGGAGAAAAGGAAAGATACACACATTTGAATGGAGAGTTCCAAAGAATAGCAAGGAGAAATAAGAAAGCCTTCCTCAGTGATCAGTGCAAAGAAATAGAGGCAATCAATAGAATGGAAAAGACTAGAGATCCCTTCAAGAAAATTAGAGACGCCAAGGGAACATTTTATGCAAAGATGGGCTCAATAAAGGACAGAAATGGTATGGACCTAACAGAAGCAGAAGATACTGAGAAGAGGTGGCAGGAATACACAGAAAAACTGTACAAAAAAGATCTTCATGAGCTACATAATCACAATGGTTTGATCACTCACCTGGAGCCAGACATCCTGGAATGTGAAGTCAAGTGGGCCTTAGAAAGCATCCCTATGAACAAAGCTAGTGGAGATGATGGAATTCCAGTTGAGCTATTTCAAATCCTAAAAGATGATGCTATGAAAGTGCTGCACTCTATATGCCAGCAACTTTGGAAAACTCAGCAGTATCCACAGGACTGGAAAAGGACAGTTTTCATTCCAATCCCAAAGAAAGGCAATGCCAAAGAATGTTCAGACTATCGCACAATTGCACTCATCTCACATGCTAGCAAAGTAATGCTCAAAATTCTACAAGCCAGGCTTCAACAGTATGTGAACCATGAATTTCCATATGTTCAAGCTGGTTTTAGAAAAGGCAGAGTAACCAGAGATCCAATTGCCAACATCCACGGGATCATCAAAAAAGCAAGAGAAGTCCAGGAAAACATCTACTTCTTCTTTACTGATGATGCCAAAGCCTTTGACTGTGTAGATCACAATAAACTGTGGAAAATTCTGAAAGAGATAGGAATACCAGACCATCCCACTTGCCTCGTGAGTAATCTGTATGCAGGTCAAGAAGCAACAGTTAGAACCAGACATGGAACAACAGACTGGTTCCAAATTGGGAAAGGAATACATCAAGGCTGCACGTTGTCACAATGTTTATTTTAATAACTTATATGCAAATTACATCATACAAAATGCCAGGCTGAATGAAGCACAAGCTGGAATCAAGATCAGTAACCTCAGATACGCAGATGATACCACCCTTGCGACAGAAAATGAAGTGGAACTAATGAGCTTCTTAATGAAAGTAAAATAGGACAGTGAAAAAGCTGGCTTAAAACTCAACACTGAAAAAACTTAGATCATGGCATCTGGTCCCATCAATTCATGGCAAATTGATGGAGAAACAATAGAAACAGTGACAGATTTTATTTTCTTGTGCTTCAAAATTACTGCAAATGGTGACTTCAGCCATGAAATTAAAAGATGCTTGGTCCTTGGAAGAAAACCTATGACCAACCTAGACAGCATATTAAAAAAACAGAGACATTACTTTGCCAACAAAGGTCCATCTAGTCAAGGCTATGGTTTTTCCAGCAGTCATGTATGGATGTGAGAGTTGGACTATAAAGAAAGCTGAGTGGCGAAGAATTGATGCTTTTGAACTGTGGTGTTAGAGAAGACTCTTGAGAGTCCCTTGGATGGCAAGGAGATCAAACTAGTCAGCCCTAAAGGAAATCGGTCCTGAATATTCATTGGAAGGACTAATGCTGAAGCTGAAACTCCAGTACTTTGGCCACCTGATGTGAAGAACTGACTCATTTGAAAAGACCCTGATGCTGGAAAAGATTGAACTCAGGAGGAGCAGGGGACGACAGAGAATGAGATGGTAGGATGGCATCACCACCTCGATGGACGTGAGTTTGGGTAAACTCCGGGAGCTGGTGATGGACACGGAGGCCTGGTGTGCTGTGGTTCATGGGGTCGCAAAGAGTTGGACACAACTGAGCAACTGAACTGATCCTTTATTTCTGCTCTGATTTTTGTTACTTTCTTATAACTTTGGACTTATTTTGTTCTTTATGTAGGTCATTGAAATGTGAAGTTAGGTGTCTTATTTGAAATTTTTGTTTCAGGAGATAAGCATTTGTCTATATGAGCTTACTTCTTGTAATAGCTTCTGCTCCATTGTATAACTTTCAGTGTGTTATATTTCCATTTTTATTTGCCTTTATTTTTTATTTCTCTTTTGATTTTCTTCTTCTACCCAGTATTTGTTCAGTAGGATATCATTTAATCTTCACATAGTTGTGAATTTTCCTGTTTCTTTTCATAGTTGAAAATCTATTTTCAAACTGTTGTGATCAGAGAAGATAATTAATGTGGTGAGTCTGCTCAAATTTATTAAGACATTTTGTGGTCTAACATATCTATCCTGGAAAATATTCTATGTGTACTTGAGACAAATATGTATTCTGTTCTTTTGGATGGGATATTCTGCTGCTGCTGCTGCTGCTAAGTCACTTCAGTCATGTCCGACTCTGTGCAAGACCCATAGACGGCAGCCCATGAGGCTCCCCTGTCCCTGGGATTCTCCAGGCAAGAACACTGGAGTGGATTGCCATTTCCTTCTCCAATGCACGAAAGTGAAAAGTGAAAGTGAAGTCGCTCAGTCATGTCTGACTCTTAGCGACCCCATGGACTGCAGCCTACCAGGCTCCTCCGTCCATGGGATTTTCCAGGCAAGGGATATTCTGCGTGCATCTGTTAATTTCATTGGGTATAATGTCTTGTTTAAGGAAAATGTTTTCTTTATTGATTTCTATCTGAATGATCTATTATATAAGTGGTATGTTAAAGTCACTTTCTATTATTATATTGCTGTCTCTCCCTTTAGGTGTGTTAATATTTGGTTTATATATTTGGGTTCTCTTATGTTGGCAACATAAATATGTACAAATGCTATATCCTCTTTTTTGATTGACCCCTACATCATTATGTAATGTCATTTTTGTCTCTTATAAAGTCTTTATTTTGAAGTATATTTTGTCTGATATAAGTATAGCTACCAAAGCTTTCTTTTGATTTCCATTTTCATTAAATTATTTTTTTATGTCTTCACTTAAGTCAGAATGTTTCCTTATATCTGAAGTCAGTCTCTTGTAGGCAGCCTATAGATAGGTCTTTTTTTAAAAAAATCCATTCAGCCATTGTATGTCTCTCAACTGGAGCATTTAATTCACTTACTATTTAAAGTGATTATTGATGAGAATAAAAATTATATTATTACTCTCCACTCCCTAAGTTTTATGTTTTGATGGTACATTTTACATCTTTTTATCCTATGTTTTCCTTAAATAATTATTGTAGTTATAGTAATGTTTACTGCTTTTGTGTGTTAACCTTCATACTAGCTTTATAAGTGATTAATCCACTATGTTTACTTTATTTTTACCTTTGCCAGTGAGATTTATACTTTCATATGTTTCCGTGTTATTATTTAGAGTCCTTTCTTTTTTTAACTTTTGAATTGGGGTATACCCAATTAACAATGTTGATAATTGCAAATGAACAGCAAAGGGACTCAACTATACATACACATGTATCCATTCTCCCCCAAACTCCCCTCGTATTCCAGACTGCCACATAACATTATGTAGAGTTCCCTGTGCTATCCAGTAGATCCTTGTTGGTTACCTATTTTAAATATAGCAGTGTGTACATGTCCATCCCAATCTCCCTAACTATCCCTTCCCCCATCCTTCCCTCCACCCCGGCAACTATAAGTCATTCTTTAAGTCTGTGAATGTTTTTCTGTTTTGTGAGTTCATTTGTATTATTTTAGATTCCACATATAAGGGATTCCATAAAATAGTTCTCCTTTGTCTGACTTACTTCACTCAGTATGACAATCTCTAGGTCCATCCATGTTGCTGCAAATGGCAAGATTATTTCATTTTTATTAATGGCTTACATTATTTCATTGTTTAATGGCTAATATTCCATTGTATATATGTACCACATCTTCTGTATCCATTCTTCTGTTGATGGACATTTAGGTTGTTTTCATGTCTTGGCTATTGTGAACAGTGCTGCAATGAACATTGGGGGTACATGTATCCTTTTGTCTCATTTTGGTATTAAGGTAATGGTGACCTCATAGAATGAGTTTGGAAGTTTTCCTTCCTCTGCCATATTTTGGAACAGTTTCAGGAGGATAAGTGTTAACTCTCCTTTAAATATTTGATAGAATTTGATTGTGAAGCCATCAGGTCCTGTATTTTTGTTTGTTAGGAGTCTTTTAATCACTGTTTCAATTTCAGTGATTTTTATTGGTCTGTTGATATTTTCTATTTCTTCCTAGTTCAGTCTTTGGAGACTGTACTTTTCCAAGAATTTTTCCATTTCTTCCAAATTATCCATTTTATTGGCATATAGTTGCTCATAGTAGTCTTTTATGATCCTCTGTATTTCTGTGGAGTCAGTTGTAACTTCTCCCTTTTCATTTCTCCCTTTTTTTCTTGATGAGTCTGACTAAAGGTTTATCAAATTTGTCTTTTTAGAGAACCAGCTTTTAGTTTCACTGATCTTTGCAATTGCTTTCTTTGTCTCTGTTTCATTTATTTCTGCTCTAGTCTTATGATATTTTCCTTCTACTAACTTTAGGTTGGAGAAGGCAATGACAACCCACTCCAGTGTTCTTGACTGGAGAATCCCAGGGATGGTGGAGCCTGGTGGGCTGCTGTCTATGGGGTTGCACAGAGTCGGACATGACTGAAGCGACTTAGCAGCAGCAGCAGCAGCAACTTTAGGTTTTGTTTATTCTTTCTCTAGTTGTTCTACGTGTAAGGTTAGGTTGTTTATTTGAGATTTTTCTTGTTTCTTGAGGTAAGATTGTATTGCTATAAACTTCCCTCCTAGAACTGATTTTGCTGCATCCCATAGGTTTTGGGCTTAGGGCTTCCATGGTGGCTCAGACAGTACGAATACACCTGCAGTACGAGAGACCTGAGTTCAATCTCTGGATTGGGAAGCTACCCTGGAGGAGGGCATGGCAACCCACTCCAGTATTTTTGCCTGGAAAATCCCTATGGACAGAAGAGCCTGGCTGGCTAAAGTCCACGGCGTCACAGAGAGTCAGACATGACTAAGCGACAAAGCACGTAGGTTTTGGACAGTTGTGCTTTTATTTTCATTTGTTGCTAGGTATTTTTTTATTTCTTTGATTTCTTCAGTGATCCATTGGTTGTTTAGTAGCACATTTTTTAGCCACTGCATGCTTGTGTTTTTAATATTTTTCTTGTTTATTTCTAGTCTCATAGTGTTCTGATCAGAGAAGATGCTTAATATAATTTCAGTTTTCTTAAATTTATTAAGGCTCATGGTACCATAAGGTCATTCCTGGAGGATATTCATGTACACTTGAGAAGAATGTGTAGTATGGTCCTTTTGGATGGAGCGCAGAGCCCTTTCTTTTTAGCTTAAATGTCTTTCTTTTTAGCTTGCATAAGTCACTTTAACATTTCTTATATGCAAGTTTAATGTTGATAAACTCCTTTAGCTTTAGCTTGTATTGAAAACTATTTATCTCTCCTTCAACTCTGAGAGATAGTTTTGCCAGGTAGAGTATCCTTGGTTGGAAGTTTTTTTGTGTGGATGTTTTTAAATATACTATGATCCTACCCTGTGGTTTCTCGAGTTTCTGTTAGAAAAATATTGTCTTATTTTGATTTTCCTGTATCTAACAAATTGTTTTTTTTTTTTTTTTTTTGCTGCTGCTTTTGAGATTCCTTTCTTTAACTTTTGAGATTTTAATTATGATGTCTTGGTGTGGGTCTCCAAGGTAGAGAAGTTTTTAGCCACTATTACTCAAATAAGTTTTCTGTCCCTTTATCCATCTGATTCTAAAGCTCTGATAATGTTATCTAATTCTGAAACTCTACTAATGTGAATGTTCATCCACTTGATGTTGTTCCATAAGTTCCTTGAGCTGTCTTTACATTTTAAAGCTGTTTTCTCTTTGCTTCTCTGAGTGAGACCATTGCCCTGTCCTTGAGTTCATTGATCTTTTCCCCTGGTTCATATAGTCTACTGTCAAATCCCTGTATTGTATTTTTCAGTTCATCTATTGTATTCTTCAGCTCTATGACTTCTTTTTGTTGTTGATGATGTTCATATCATTTTTATTGCAGTTATTATTGGCTTCATGTTTGCTACTCTACTAGATAGAATAATTCATATATATATGTATATATACCACACTCACATACACATATGTATATGAATTGAAGTATAATTGACTTAAAATGTGTTAGTTTCAGGTGTACAGCACAATGATTTAGTTTTATATATGTATATACATATATATATTTCAAATTATTTTCCCTTATAGGTTATTACAAAAAAAAATTGAATATAGTTCCTTGTGCTATACAGTAGGTCCTTGTTGGTTATCTGTTTATATATATTAATACTAATGTGTGTATGTTAATCTCAAACTTCTAATTTATCTATATCTCACACCTTTCCCTTTTGGTAATGATAAGTTTGTTTTCAATGTTTACAGTTCTATTTCTATTTTGAAAATAAGTTCACTTGTATCATTTTTTAAGATTCCACTTAAGTGATATCATATATTTGTCTTTCTTCATCTGGCTTAGATAATCTCTAGGTCCATACATGTTGCTGCAAATGGCATTATTTTATTCTTTTTTATGGCTAAGTAATATTCCTGTGTGTGTGTGTGTGTGTGTGTGTGTGTGTGTGTGTGTGTGTGTGTAATCACATCATCTTTACCCATCAGTGGACATTTAGGATGCTTTTGTGTCTTGGTTATTATGAATAGTGTTACTTTGAACATTGGGGGAGGTGTATATTTTTGAATTAGAGTTTACTCCAGATGTATGCCCAGGAATGAGATTACAGATTCATATAGTAACTCTATTTTTAGTCTTTTAGGAAACCTCTATTCTATATTCCATAGTGATTACACAAATTTACATTTCCACCAGTAGTGCAGGAAGATTCCTTTTTCTCCATATCGTCTCCAGCATTTGATATTTGTGGACATTTTGATGATGCCAATCTGACTGGAGTTACGTTACACCTCAATTTAGTTTTGATTTGCATTTCCCAAATAGCAATATTGAGCATCTATTCACATGCCTGTTGGCCACTTGTATGTGTTCTTTGGAGAAGTGTCTATTTAGGTCTTTTTTATTCTTTTTTAATTGGATCATTTGATTTTTTTTTTATATTGAGCTGTACAAGCTGTATATTTGGGAAATGAATTCCTTGTCAGTCTCATCATTTGCAAATATTTTCTCCCATTCCACAGGTTGTCTTTTCATTTTGTTTATGGCTTCCTTTGCTGTGCAAAAACTTTTAAGTTTTATTAGGTCCCATTTGGGGCTTCCCTGGTGGCTCAGGTGATAAAGGATCCACCAACAATGCAGGAGACCCACGTTTGATCCTCAGGTTGGACAGATCCCCTGAAGAAGGGAATGCCAACCCACTCCAGTATGCTTGCCTGGAGAGGACAGAGGAGCCTGATGGGTTACAGTCCATGGGGTTTCAAAGAGTCGGACATGACTGAGCAACTACACTTCAGACTTCAGGTCCGATTTGTTCATTTTTGTTTTCATTTCCATTACCCTAGAAAATGGATTTTAAAAAAAATACTGCTGAGATTTATGTCAAAAAGTGTTCTGCCTATGTTTTCTTCTAGGAGTTCTAGAGTATCTCCAGTCTTACATTTAAGTTTATAATAGGTAGTCCATTTTGAGTTTATTTTTCTGTATGGTGTTAGAGAATGTTATGAATTTCTTCCTTTTACATGTAGCTGGCCAGTATTGCAGCACCAGATATTGAAGAGGTTGTCTTTTCTCCAATATGTATTCTTGCCTCATGTATCAAAAATTAATTGACCATAGGGGTGTCAGTTTATTTCTGGGCTTTCTATCCTGTTCCATTGATTTCTATGTCTGTTTCTGTACTAGTACCATAGTGTCTTGACTACTGCATTTTTTTAGTATAGTCTGGAGTTTCATCACCCAATTAGTCCAGCTCCATTTTTATTTCTCAAGATTGCTTTGGTTATTTGGAGTGTTTTGTGTCTCAAAGAAATTTTAAGTGTTTTTTTTTTATATAGTTCTTTAGAAAATGTCATAGGTAATTTGATAGACTGTATTTAATCTGTAGATTGCATTGGGCAGTGTAGTTATTTGGACAATATTGATTCTTCTTCTAATCCAAGAACATGGTATTTCTTTCCATCTGTCATCTGTCTTCTTTCATCAGCATCTTATAGTTTTTGGAGTATAGGTTTTTGGCTCCTTAGATAGGTTTTTTTCCTAGGTATTTTATTCTATTTGTTGCAATGGTAAATGGGATTGTTTCCTTAATTTCCTTTTCTGATCTTTCACTGTTCGTGTATAGACATGCAAGAGATTTCTGTGAATTAATTTTGTATCCACCAACTTTACTGAATTCGTTGATTAGCTCTAGTAGTTTTCTGGCAGTGTCTTTAGGATTTTCTATGTAGTGTCATGTAATCTGCAAATAGTGACAGTTTTACTTCTTTTCCAATTTGGGTTTCTTTTCATTTCATTTCTTCACTGATTGCTCTGACTAGGACATCCAAAACAATGTTGAATAAAAGTGGTGAGAACGGACATCCTTGTCTTGTTCGTGGACTTAGAGGAAATGCTTTCAGCTTTTCACCATTGAGTGTGATGTCAGCTGTAGGTTTGTCGTGAAGTAAAGTGAAGTCTCTCAGTCATATCTGACTTTGCGACCACATGGACTGTAGCTTGGCTCAGTCTTCTACATGGATGTAACCAGACTCCTCCATCCATGGGATTTTCTAGGTAATAATACTGGAATGGGTAGCCATTTCCTTCTCCAAGGTTTGTCATATATGGCCTTTATTATGTTGAGGTTCAGTTCAGTTGCTCAGTCGACTCTTTGCAACCCCATGAACCACAGCACACCAGGCATTCCTGTCCATCACCAACTCCCAGAGTCTACCCAAACCCATGTCCATTGAGTCGGTGATGCCATCCAAACATCTCATCCTCTGCCATCCCATTTTCCTCTGGCCCTCAATCTTTCCCAGCATCAGGGTCTTTTCAAATAAGTCGGTTCTTCACATGAGGTGGCCAAAGTATTGGAGTTTCAGCTTCAACATCAGTCTTTCCAGTGAACATCCAGGACTGATCTCCTTTAGGATGGACTGGTTGGATCTCCTTGCAGTCCAAGGGACTCTCAAGAGTCTTCTCCAACATCACAGTTGAAAAACATCAATTCTTTGGCGCTCAGCTTTCTTAATAGTCCAACTCTCACATCCATACATGACCACTGGAAAAACCATAGCCTTGAATAGACAGACCTTTGTTGACAAAGTAATGTCTCTGCTTTTTAATATGCTGTCTAGGTTGGTCATAACTTTCCTTCCCAGGAGGAAGCGTCTTTTAATTTCTTGGCTGCAGTCACCATCTTCAGTGATTTTGAAGCCCCCAAAATAATAGTCTGACACTGTTTCCACTGTTTCCCCATCTATTTGCCATGAAGTAATGGGACTGGATGCCATGATCTTAGTTTTCTGAATGTTGAGCTTTAAGCCAACTTTTTCACTCTCCTCTTTCACTTTCATCAAGAGGCTCTTTAGTTCTTCTTCACTTTCTGCCATAAGGGTGGTGTCATCTGCATATCTGAGGTTATTGATATTTCTCCCGGCAATCTTGATTCCAGCTTGTGCTTCCTCCAGCCCAGCGTTTTTCATGATGTACTCTGCATATAAGTTAAATAAGCAGGGTGAAAATATATAGCCTTGACGTAGTCCTTTTCCTATTTGGAACCAGTCTGTTGTTCCATGTCCAGTTCTAACTGTTGCTTCCTGATCTGTGTACAGGTTTCTCAAAAGGCAGGTAAGGTGTCTGGTATGCCCATCTCCTTCAGAATTTTCCACAGTTTATTGTGATCCACACAGTCAAAGGCTTTGGCATAGTCAATAAAGCAGAAATAAGTGTTTTTCTGGAACTCTCTTGCTTTTTCGATGATCCAGCAGATGTTGGCAATTTGATCTCTGGTTCCTCTACCTTTTCTTAAACCAGCTTGAACATCTGGAAGTTGACGGTTCACATATTGCTGAAGCCTGGCTTGGAGAGTTTTGAGCATTACTTTACTAGCGTGTGAGATGAGTGCAATTGTGCAGTAGCTTGAGCATTCTTTGGCATTGCCTTTCTTTGGGATTGGAATGAAAACTGACCTTTCCCAGTCCTGTGGCCACTGCTGAGTTTTCAAATGTGCTGGCATATTGAGTGAAGCACTTTAACAGCATCATCTTTTAGGATTTGAAATAGCTCAACCGAAATTCCATCACCTCCACTAGCTTTGTTCACAGTGATGCATCCTAAGGCCCACTTGACTTCACGTTCCAGGATGTCTTGCTCCAGGTGAGTGTAAGTGATCTCACCATTATCATTATCTAGGTCATTAAGATCTTTTTGGTACAGTTCTTCTGTGTATTCTTTCCACCTCTTCTTAATATCTTCTGCTTCTGTCAGGTCCGTACCATTTCTTTCCTTTATTGGGCCCATCTTTGCATGAAATGTTCCCTTGGTATCTCTAATTTTCTTGAAGAGATCTCTAGTCTTTCCCAATCTGTTGTTTTCCTCTATTTCTTTGCATTGATCGCTGAGGAAGGCTTTCTTATCTCTCCTTGCTATTCTTTGGAACTCTGCATTCAAATGGGTATATCTTTCCTTTTCTCCTTTGCTTTTCACTTCTCTTCTTTTCACAGCTATTTGTAAGGCCTCCTCAGACAGCGATTTTGCTTTTTTGCATTTTTTTTTTCTTGCGGATGGTCTTGATTCCTATCTCCTGTACAGTGTTACGAACCTCTGTCCATAGTTCCTCAGGCACTCTGTCTATCAGATCTAGTCCCTTAAATCTATTTCTCACTTCCACTGTATAGTCATAAGGGATTTGATTTAGGTCATACTTGAATGGTCTAGTGGTTTTCCCCACTTTGTTCAATTTAAATCCTAATTTGGCAATAAGGAGTGCATGATCTGAGCCACAGTCAACTCCTGGTCTTGTTTTTGCTGACTGTATCGAGCTTCTCAATCTTTGGCTGCGAAGAATATAATCAATCTGATTTTGGTGTCGACCATCTGGTAATGTCCATGTGTAGAGTCTTCTCTTGTGTTGGAAGAGGGTGTTTGCTATGACCAGTGTGTTCTCTTGGCAGAATTCTATTAGCCTTTGCCCTGCTTCATTCTGAACTCCAAAGCCAAATTTGCCTGTTACTCCAGGTGTTTCTTGACATCCTACTTTTGCATTCCAGTCCCTTATAATGAAAAGGACATCTTTGGGGGGTTTAGTTCTAGAAGGTCTTGTAGGTCTTCATAGAACCATTCAACTTCAGCTTCTTCAGCATTACTAGTCAGGACATAGACTTGAACTACCATGATACTGAATGCTTTGCCTTGGAAACGAACAGAGATCATTCTGTCATTTTTGAGATTGCATCCAAGTACTGCATTTTGGACTCTTTTGTTGACTATGATGGCTACTCCATTTCTTCTAAGGGATTCCTGCCCACAGTAGTAGATATAATGGTCATCTGAGTCACCCATTCTGGTCCATTTTAGTTCGCTGATTCCTAGAATGTCGCTGTTCACTCTTGCCATTTCTTGTTTGACCACTTCCAATTTGCCTTGATTCATGGACCTAACATTCCAGGTTCCTATGCAATATTGCTCTTTACAGCATCAGACCTTGCTTCTATCACTAGTCTCATCCACAACTGGGTGTTCTTTTGGTTTTGGCTCCATCCCTTCATTCTTTCTGGAGTTATTTCTCCACTGATCTCCAGTAGTATATTGGGCACCTACTGACCTGGGGAGTTCATCTTTCATTGTCCTATCTTCTTGCCTTTTCATACTGTTCATTGGGTTCTCAAGGCAAGAATACTGAAGCGGTTTGCCATGCCCTTCTCCAGTGGACCACATTCTGTCAGACGTCTCCACCGTGACCCGTCCGTCTTGGGTGGCCCCAGATGGCATGGCTTAGTTTCATTGAGTTAGACAAGCCTGTGGTCTCTGATCAGATTGGCTAGTTGTCTGTGATTGTGGTTTCCTCTATGCCCACTTTCTGGAGAGTTTTGATCACAAATGGATGATGAATTTGTCAAAAGTCTTTTCTGCATATATTAATATGGTCATATGGTGTTTGTTCTTCAATCTATTCATGTGATGTATCATGCTGATTGATACTGAAAAATCCTTGAGTCTCTGGGATATATCCCACTAGATCATATTAATAGTAATCTGTTTAATGTATTGTTGGATTCAGTTGATAGTATCTTGTTGAGGATTTTTTGATCCATATTTAATCAGTGATATTGGCCTGTAATTTTCTTTTTTGTGGTATCTTTTTGTGGTTTTTGTATCAAGGTGATGATGCCCTCATAGAATGAGTTTGGGAGTGTTCCTTCTTGTACTTTTTTTTTTAATAGTTTCAGAAGGATAGGTGTTAATTTTCTCTGAATGTTTGATGAAATTTGCCAGTGAAACCATCTGGTCCTGGACTTTTGCTTGTTTTTTAATCACAGATTCAATTTCAGTACTTGTGAATGGTCAGTTCATATTTTCTGTTTTATCCTGGTTCAGTCTTGGGAGATTATACCTTTTCTAAGAATTTGTCCATTTCTTCCAAGTTGCCCATCTTATTGACTTGGTGTAGTCCTTGTGATCCTTTGGACTTTTGTAATGTTGAGTATAATATCTATCTTATTTCTAATTTCATTGATTTGGACCATCTTCATTTTTTTCTTTGTTTCCCTAAAGGTTTCTCACTTTTGTGTATCTTTTCGAAGAATTAACTTTTTCATTGTTTTCTTAGACTCTTTCTTTTATTTCTGCTCTGATTTTATGATTTTTTTCTTACTACTGACTTTGGGTTTTGTTTAATTCTAATTTTTCTAGTTACTTTATATGTAAGGTTGGATTTTTTTATTTGAGATTTTTCTTGTTTCCTGGTATAACTTCATGTCAGTATAAGCTTCCCTCATATAACTGCTTTTGCTGCATACTAGATTGTTATGTTTTCATTTTCATTTGTCTCTAGGTTTTCTAAAATCTCCTCCTTGGTATTCAGTGATCTATTGGTTTTTTAGTAGCATATTGTTTAGCTTCCTCATGTTTGTGCTTTGGGCATTTTTTTCTTGTGGTTGATCCATTCTGCCAGTCTGGATCATTTGGAGTATTTAATCTATTTACATTTAAGGTAATTATCAATACATATATTCTTATTGCTATTTTATTAATTGTTTTTAGATTTGCTTTAATAGTTTTCTTTTATTCTCTTGTGATTTGAGGACTTCAGGGTTGTTTGGAATCATTTCTCTTTTCTGTGTGCATATCCATTTTAGATTTTTGTTTTGTGGTTACCATGAGACTTAGCATAGCAGTCTGTATAATATACATGGTTGTTTTAGGTTTCTGATCTCTTAATTTCAAATGCATTTCAAATATTCTGCATTTGTACACTCCAGCTCTCAAAACAACTGGTTTTGATATCATATTTGTATGTGAATGGTTTCCTTTCTTTACTGTATATTTGCCTTTACCTGTGAGCATTCCTATTTCATAATTTTATTGTTTCTAGTTGTAGCATTTTATTTTCTGCTTAGAGAAGTTCCTTTAGCATTTGCTGCAAGGCTGGTCTGTTATGTTAAATTCTCTTAGCTTTTCTTGGCTGTAAAGCTTTTGATTTCTCCATCAAATCTGAATGAGATCCTTGCTGGGTACAGTATTCTTAGTTGTGGGTTTTTCCCTTGCATCATTTTAAATATAAATGACACTTCATTCTGGCCTGTAGAGATTATACTGAAAAGCCAGCTGATAGACATATAGGAATTCCCTCGTATATTATTGGTTTTCCCTTGTTTCTTTTGATATTCCTTTTTGCCAACTTGGTTACTGTTAGTCCTGCCTGGATCTCTCTGTGCTTCCTGGACTCTGGTGACTGTTTTCTTTCCCATGTTAGGAAAGTTTTCAACTATTATCTCTTCAAATATTCTCAGGCTCTTTTTTTCTTCTCCTTCTGAGACACTGATATTGTGAATATTGTTGCATTTGACCTTGTCCCGAATGTCTCTTAACCTGTCCGCATTTCATTCTTTTCTCTTCATTCTATCCTGCAGGAGTGATTTTCACCCCCTCTGTCTTCCAGTTCACAGATCCATCCTTTTACCTCACTTATTCTGCTGTTGATTCCTTCTAGGTATATTTTTTCATTTCAGTTATTGTGTTTTTCTGTGTTGTTCTTTATATTTTCTAATTCTTTTTATTAAAAATTTCTTGTAATTTCTCACTCAGGGCTTCCATACTTGAATCATCTTTATGATCATTATGTTGAACTCTTTCTTGGGTAGATTGCCCCTATTTCCACTTCACTTAGTTGTTCTTTTTGAGTTTTATCTTGTCCCTTCATCTGGAAGGAACATATTCCTCTGCCATCTCATTTTTTCTAAATTTCTACCAATGTTGCTATGTTATTTTTATTGAGTTGGAGATGTAGCCCTTTGTAGGGGATATCTTTCATCATCCAATGGCCAAGGACCGGCTTGTCCTTGTGTAGGTTCTGACCTGTGTTTGCAGACTATTCCACTGGCTGCAGGATTGTAGTTTCCTTGCTTCTGTTGTCTTCTCTGTGGTAGGTGAGACTGGTCTAGAGGCTTGTGCTGGCTTACTGGTTGGAGGGGCTGGTGCCTGTTGACTGGTGGGTGGAATTGCATCTTGGCCTTCTGGTGGGCATTACTGTTTCAAGGGGTATGTCTAGAGGTGGCTGTGGGGTCAGAAAGTCTTTAGACAGCCAGCCCGTCTGCAGATGAGTGGGCTGTGTTAGATAGCCTGTCTACAGATGAGTGGGCTGTGTTAGACAGCCCGTCTGCAGATATGTGGGCTGTGCTCCAGTCCTGTTGGTAGCTTGGCATGAGGTATGCCAGCATTGAAGCCTTCAGGCTGTTGGGTGAGGCCAGGTCTTGGTGCTAATGACCCAAGCAAGGCTCTTATTGTCTGGCTCTGTTGTGACCCCTCCCCGCCAAAGAGAGCCACTGCCACTCCCGTCTCCCCAAGAGATCCTCCAAGATCAGCAGATAGGTTAGGCCCAGACTTCTATGAAGTCACAACTTTTGCTCTGGGTCCTGGTGTATGAGAGACCTTATGTGCACACTTAAAGAGTCTCTGTTGTCCCCTGTCTTGTGGAGCTCCTGCGATCATGCCCCACTGGCCTTCAAAGCCAAATGCTCTGGGGGCTCCTCCTCCCAGTGCCAGACCCCTAGGCTGGGGAGCCTTATTTGGGCTCAGAGCTCCCATTCCTGTGGGAAAACTTCTGCAATGTATTATTCTCTAGTTTGTGGATTATCCATGTGGGTGGTATGGGATTTGATTATATGATGAGTGTGCCCTTCCTGCTGTCTCATTGTGGCTCCTTCTTTATGTCTTTGGATGTACAATATCTTTTTTGGTAGGTTGCAGGCTTCTCAGAGGGTGCTAATGGTAAAGAATCCACCTGCCAATGCAAGAGATTCAGGTTCAATCCCTGATTGAAAAGATCCCCTGAAGTAGGAAATGGCAACCCACTCCAGCATTCTTACTTGGAAAATTCCATGGACAGAGGAGCCTGGCAGGCTACAGTCTGTGGGGATGCAAAAAGTAAGACATGACTGAGCACACACACTGTCTTTTTTCTTGATGGATTTTCAGTAGTTTGTTGTGATTTTGGTGTGGTTTTGAGAAGAGGTGAGCTCAGGGTCATTCTAATCCACCACTTGTCTCCAGTCCCCAGCTCTGTAGCTTCTATTTGGTACTTTTAAAATATTTTCTATATTTTATTGAAGTTCTCATTGTGTTCATACTTTTCCTGAGTTTTATCAGCATCTTTATGACGATTATTTTGAACTCTTTATTGGGTAAGATACGTACCTCCAATTCATTAAAGTTTTGTTCTAAGATTTTATTTTGTTTTTCATTTGGAACATATCTCTCTGTTTCTTCATATTGGTTAACTCTTTGTGTTGATTTCTATGCATCAGACAAATAGCCGCCTCTCTCAGTCATGAAGGAGTAGCCTTGTATAGGAGATGAAATTTATCTTTCAGCTCAGATCAGTTAGTCATGTCTGACTCTTTGCGACCTCATCGAATGCAGCGTGCCAGGCTTTCCTGTCCATCACCAACTCCCAGGGCCTACTCAAACTCATGTGCATTGAGTCAGAGATGCCTTCCAACGATCTCATCCTCTGTCATCCCCTTCTCCTCCCGCCTTCAATCTTTCCCAGCATCAGGGTCTTTTCCAGAGAGTCAGTTCTTCACATCAGGTGGCCAAAGTATTGGAGTCTCACTTTCAATATCAGTCCTTCAAAGAATATTCAGGACTTATTTCCTTTGGGATGGACTGGTTGGATCTCTGTGCAGTCCAAGGGACTCCCAGGAGTCTTCTCCAACACCACAGTTCAAAAGCATCAATTCGTCAGTGCTCAGCTTTCTTTATAGTCCAACTCTCACATCCATACATGACTACTGGAAAAACCATACCTTTGACTAGATGGACCTTTGTTGGTAAAGTAATGTCTCTGCTTTTTAATATGCTGTCTAGGTTGGTCATAGCTTTTCTTCCAAGGAGCAAACATCGTTTAATTTCATGGCTGAAATCACCATCTGCAGTGATTTTGGAGCCCCAAAAAATAAAGTTCCCTCACTGTTTCCATTGTTTCCCCATCCATTTGCCATGAAGTGATGGGACCAGATGCCATGATCTTTGTTTTCTGAATGTTGAGCTTTAAGGCAACATTTTCACTCTCCTCTTTCACTTTCATCAAGAGGCTCTATAGTTCTTCTTCATTTTCTTCCATAAGGGTAGCGTCATCTGCGTATCTGAGGTTATTGATATTTCTCCCTGCAGTCTTGATTCCAGCTTGTGCTTCATTCAGCCCCGCATTTTGCATGATGTATTCTGCATATAAGTTAAATAAGCAGGGTGACAATATACAGCCTTGAAGTACTCCTTTTCCTATTTGAAACCAGTCTGTTGTTCCATGTCCAGTTCTAACTGTTGCTTGTTGACCTGCATATAGATTTCTCAGGAGACAGGTCAGGTGGTCTGGTATTCTCAACTCTTTAAGAATTTTCCACAGTTTTTTGTGATCTACACAGTCAAAGACTTTGGTGTAGGCAGTAAAGCAAAGGAGATATTTTTTCTGGAACTCTCTTGCTTTTTCCATGATCCAGGGGATGTTGGCAATTTGATCTCTGGCTCCTCTGCCTCTTCTAAATACAGCCTTAACATCTGGAAGTTCATGGTTCACGTACTATTGAAGCCTGGCTTGGAGAATTTTGAGCATTACTTTGCTAGTGTGTGAGATGAGTGCAATTGTGTGGTAGTTTGAACATCCTTTGGCATTGCCTTTCTTTGGGATTGGAATGAAAACTGACCTTTTCAAGTCCTCCAGTCCTGTTGCCACTGCTGAGTTTTCCAAATTGTCCTGCCCTAACTCTTTATTTTCTCTCAGCCCTTTTTGATTGTCCAGGCAGCCCACTTTTTTTTTAATTTACATTTTAATTCAAGGATAATTGCCTTATAGAGTTTTGTTGGGTTCTGCCAAATATCAACATGAATCAGCCATAGGTGCACACATGTCCTGTCCCTGTGGTGTCTCCCTCCTCATTCCACCCCTCTAGGTTGTTACAGAGCCCCTGTTTGAGTTTCCTGAATCACACAGCAAATTCTCATTTGCTGTAAATTTTACATATACTAATGTAAGTTTCCGTGTTAATCTCTCCATACATCTCACCCTCTCCTTTCTCCCCACCCCTGCTCCATGTCCATAAGTCTGTTCTGTATGTCTCTATGTGTGTGTCTCCATTACTGCCCTGCAAATAATTTATCAGTACCATCTTTCTAGATTCCATATATATGCATTAATATATGATATTTATCTTTCTGACTTACTTCACTCTTTAATAGGCTCTGGGTTCATTCATCGCATTAGAACTGGCTCAAATGTCTTCCTTTTTATGGCTGAGTAATATTCCATTGTATGTATATTTACCACGGCTCCTTTATTCATTCATCTGTCAATGGACACCTAGTTTGCTTCCATGTTCTAGCCTTTGTAAATAGTGCTGCAATGAACATTGTAGTACATGTGTCTTTTTTCAATTTTGGTTTCCTCAGGGTATATGCCTAGAGCAGGATCGCTGGGTCACATGGTGGTTTTATTCCTAGTTCTTTAAGGAATCTCCATACTGTCTTCCATAGTAACTGTATCAATTTATATCCCCACTAACAGTGCAAGAGGGTTCCCTTTTCTCCACACACACTCCAGCATTTATTGTTTGTTGACTTTTTAATGATGGTCATTCTGACTGGTTTGAGGTGATATCTCATTGTAGTTTTGATTTGCATTTCTCTAATAATGAGTGATGTTGAGCATCTTTTCATGTGTTAGTTAGCCATCTGTATGTCTTCTTTGGGGAAATGTCAGTTTAGGTCTTTTTCCTACTTTTTGATTGGGTTGTTTGTTTTTCTAGTATTGACTTGTATGAGCTGCTTGTATATTTTGGAAATTAATCTTTTATCATTTGCTGTTATTTTCTCCCATTCTGAGGGTTCTCTTTTCACCTTGTTTATAGTTTCCTTTGCTATGCAAAAGCTTTTAAGTTTAATTAGGTTCCACTTGTTTGTTTTTATTTCCATTACTGTAGGAGTTTTTTCCAACATTCTGTCTTCCAGCTCACTTATCCATTCTTCTTCCTCAGATATTCTACGATTGATTCCTTCTAGGGTATTTTTAATTTCAGTTTGTCTCTGTTTATTCTTTAATTCTTCTAGGTCTTTGTTAATTGATCTATCATTTTCTCAATTCTATTTTCGAGGTTTTGAATCATCTTTACTATCATTATTCTGAATTCTTTTTCAAGTGGTTTGCCTATTTCCTCTTCATTTATTTGGACTTGTGTGTCTCTAGGTTGTTTAATCATTTGTGCAGTATTTCTCTGCCTTTTCTTAACTTATTGTGTTTGAAGTCCCATTTTCCCAGACTTTGAGGTTGAATTTGTTATTCCTTTTAGCTGCCGCCCTTGTAAGGTTTGCCCAGTGGTTTTTGTAAGCTTCACATAGGGGATGACTTTTGCATGCATTCTGGCAGGAGGTGAGTTTTTGTTGTTGTTGTTGTTTTTTTTTCCCTCTGATGAGCAGGGCTGTATGTGGTAATCCTGTTTGCTGATTATTGGGTTTGTACTTTTGTCTTCTTTGTTGTTTGGATGAGGCATCCTGCTTAGGGTGCTGCTGGCAGTTGGGTGATGCTGGGTCTTATATAAAAGTGGTTGCCTTTATGGGACTTCTCACTAATTAATACTCCCTAGGGTTAGAAGTTCTCTGGTAGTGTAGGATCTTGGAGTCAGCACTCCCACTCTAAAGGTTCAGGGGATGATCTCTGGCCGGGGAATGGAGATTCTACAGGTGGTTTGTTATGGCATTAAATGGGATTAAAACAAATACACAAAAACAAGAAACAAAAGATACCCCAGACAAATGGCAATTACAAAATCAGGATAAGCATATATACCCGTAAAAAAAGCCAAAACAGTCCAAAAAAAATAAAGCACAGTAGATTGACCCGGTGAACAAAGGAAACCAAAAATGATATTCACCAGTTAAAACTAACAAAATTAGAAATACCAAGGGAACATTTCATGCAAAGATGGGCTCAATAAAGGATAGAAATTGTATGGACCTAACAGAAGCAGAAGATATTCAGAAGAGGTGGCAAGAGTACACAGAAGAACTGTACAAAAAAGATCTTCACGACCCAGATAATCATGATGGTGTGATCACTCACCTAGAGCCAGACATCCTGGAATGTGAAGTCAAGTGAGCCTTAGGAAGCATCACTACAATGGACATGAGTTTGAGTGAACTCCGGGAGTTGGTGATGGACAGGGAGGCCTTCCGTGCTGCGGTTCATGAGGTCAGAAAGAGTCAGACACAACTGAGCGACTGAACTGAACTAAAGCACAAAATGGAAAGCAAAACTAAAACAAGGTGTCAATTGGGGAATAAAGTGAGGAAAATAAAGTAACAAACATGGTGAGAAAAAGAAAAAAAGGAAGAAAAGAAAGAATAGAAACACAAAGTTAAATAGAGGTAGATAAAGAAAATTTGTGTATATTAAAGATTAACTACAATGGGATAAGAACAGTAGGAAAAGCAAACAAAATAAATTTAAAAAATTCTCCAAGAGGAGAATTCGTAGGACTGAACCTACCCTTGGTGGGTGGGGGAAACAAGCAGGGGTCCGATCCCCACATAGGGGATTTATTATTTAAAAAATAATAAATTTTAAAAGTTTGAAAATTAAAATCAGAAGAAAAAGGCAATTCCCACAGAACTGCAAAATTCCCAATGTAGAGGCAGAAGTATATAAAAGAAAAAAGGGGGATTGAAAGAAAACTCAAAACTTAAATAGATTTATATAGCTTAAATAGTACTAATAGAATCAACAACTACAACAGTGAAAAAAAAAGGTAAAAAGGAAAAAAAAAATCCAGAAGCAACTACAGAACAAAATATAAGAATAATAAATGTTTTTCTTGAGTCTTCTGCTGTCAGAGTCCTTTCCCTGACCATCTCACCTCCCTAGGAGGCCCTCCAACACTGGTGTGGTCTCTGGACCTGCTGTGCTGGCAGCTCAAACTCTAATCTGGTCCTACTCATGTGTATTCTTGCCTCCAATGTCCACAGCTCTCAGAACTAGTGCTTTTTCTTTTGTGGGAACACTCATTATCCTTTTATATATTCCATAGACACAGTTGCCTAGTTGAGCATGTGGATTTAATCTGCAGCTTGTACAGCTAGTGGGAAGATTTAGTTTCCTCTTCCTTAGCCACATTGCCCCTGGGTTTCAACTGTGTCTTTATCTCTACCTCCACATGTGAGTCATTCACAGGAGTTTGTTCCTGAGGCTGCCCTGGAGTACTTGGGTCTGCTCCAGTGAGGGGCAGGTGTTGGGGTGATACAGCTGCTTAGGTTGCAGGGGCCCAGGCAGCAAAAGGTACTCAGTGGAGCCAGCAGCTAAGGAAGCAGGAAATATGGTGCTCTGGAAAAGCATGGCAACCCATTCCAGTATTCTTGCTTGGAGAATTCCACGGACAGAGAAGCCTGGCAGGCCACAGTCCACAGGGTTGCAGTGTCAGACACAGCTGAAACAACCCTGCATGCGTGGTTGTAGAACTTTTTCTAGTCTCTGGCAGCTCTGTCCCAGTGGGGATCATGCATGGAGGTGCCACAGTTGCTTGGATCACAGGGACCCTGGCAATGACGGCTACACAAGAGCACCAGCAGCTATTGTCATGGGAGATACAGCACTATTAGGGCTTTTTTAGCCTGTGACAGCTCTGCCCCAGTGAGAACTGAGCGAGAAGGTGTGCAGCTGCTTGGGTCATGGGGATCCTGGCGGCACCAAGTGTGCAGGGACATGAACTGGCTCAGCCACAGAAACTGTGGCCCTATCAGAGTGTTTTTCTAGCCTCTGGCAGCTGGCCTCTTTGGCTGGTCCTTCTCTGTTGCTCTGCCCATTCAGGCCTTTAAAGGGCTCCCCTGGTTGGGGTCCTTCTCTGTTGCTCATCATGTCAGGCACTTAAAGGGGCCCCCAGTTAGGGTCCTACTGTCTTGTTAGATGGGTCAGATGCTTAAAGGGCCAGTCTCTCTGTTCAGCTGTCCGTGCTGGTGTGGGAGGAGAGAGAGGCTACAGTGATGGCTCCACCCTCTATGCATGACTTGGCAGTATTGCATTTCCTCCATGGCTGCCTGGTTTTCTTCCACAGGCCTTTCCCACCACAATCTCCTTGCTCATGTCCCCTCAGGCTGTCTCCCTGAAGTCAACAACAGACCTCACCCTGGGATTGTTTCACAATCCCTACGCTCCAGCTACCAGCTGCTCTGCCTTCTCGGGAACCCATGTCCCTGTCCATACGGCTGCAACAGAGGTTGTGTGAGTCTCATTCCATTTAGACTGTCGCAGATCAGTTGCTTCACTCTCAGCCTCAAATGTTTCTTGTCTGTCCCAAACTTTTGCCCCTATGTGGGGATCGGACCCCTGCTTGTTTCCCCCACCCGCCAAGGGTAGGTTCAGTCCTACGAATTCTCTGCTTTCTCCCCCTACTTCCTTTGTCCTACCAAGTTTTGCATTATTCTTTTCCGGTGGTCAGGTACTCCTGCCCACTCTCAGCTGGTGTTCTGCGGTCAGGTACTCCTGCCCACTCTCACCTGGTGTTCTGCCATCTCTTTCTTGTCTGAAGGTGTATTCCTGATGTATCCCTCAAGAGAGATCTTCTCCTCCACCATCTTGTTCTCTAGCCCAGTTTATTTTTAGTGGCTCTCAGTGATTGAGGTTGTGCTAAGACCTGTCTGTGTCCTAAAGGGGAGGATCTCAGTCAATACCCAAATTCAGGCTGATTGGAAACCAGACATTCAGGCAGCAGTTTAAGTATGTAAATAAACACCATCCTGTGGAACCACAAGCACAGCCCTTACTGGTCACCAGAATCGTGTGATCTGTAGGTGTCCCTGAATGGCAGTTGCAGAAATCAGGATTCCAAATAAAGGGTATAAGCTACACTCCAAGAGATACTGATAAGCTGTATTGGGACAGAGGAAGAGCACAAAGATTGTGTCCCTCAATGTGTGTTCCCTGGAAGGGCCTCCTTAGGTCCTTAGTTGTGTGCCAAACCAGAAGCCTGCCCGCCCCCCACCAGCCCTACCCTGGCCAAAGCTCCAGGACAAGAAACAGGCCTCTTTTACAGAAAGACTGGGGGCATTTTCAAGTCTGTTGTTTTTATTATGCCCTGAGGGCGGTAGCCTGCCAGTAACTATCTCTGTAATTGTTACAAATCCCATGGGGCCCATGAACACAAGCCCCTTTGGTCACTGGTCAGGCAATCAAGAGATCCCCTGGCAAGAGTCACAAATACCAAGGAACAAGATATAAAAACTGTGGTACTAAGTGAATGTTAAAGCTCCTTCCCACCCCACCCCCATCCACCCACTAGGAGATACTAAGACTCGGGAGTACGGTCATGGGGAAGTATGAAGGTAGTACTTGACCTCCAATTTCTCTTACAGAAATTACAGTCAACCCTTAGATATGTGTTTAGTTTGGAAGCCTATCCCTCAGATGTCATCTGTGATAGTAAGCTAACTGATCACTTTCACGGGAAGATTCAACTCCTATATCTGTTGCCTCTTGCTGTGCCAGGGATGGGATTCAGGGGCAGAGGGATGGGGGTGTGGGGATAGCTGTTTAAGAACTCATTCTCCATTGGTCATAGTCCTATGAGACCCATGAGCATAAGTCCTACTTGCTGTCAGAATTAAGTGATGTTAGGTGTTCACAGCTATAAAAATCAGCAGCCAAAAAAAAAAAATCTCTCCTGTCTGAGAAATACTGGTGAGCTATTGAAAGGTAGAAGGAGAGTGCGCAGATTCTGTTCGTGAGGCTCTTTTCCCCGAAAACTTTCCCATAGGTCCCTAGTGTGCGCAAAACTAGAAGACTGCCCCTGAGACTGAAGCACCAGCACAATAGGCTTCCTTCACAGATAGAGTGAGGGTACATTTCAGTCTGCCTGTGCAGTCCCTTGGAAGTGGTAGTCAGCACAGCACTGTCTGATTGTTATGGTCCTGTGGGACTTAGGATTGCAAGTCCTCGTGGCCTCCAGAGCCAGATGATTAAAAGGCATGCCAGGGGCAGCTTCAAAAACTGGGGCACCACATCACTTGGCACCACTGACATAATGCTCAAAGTAGAAGCCTTGGTTAATTTTAGAAGACAAGCTTTAAATGATAGTATGATGGGAATTGCTGCCTTAAATTCAGAACAGGCTTTAATGTGCAAATCTCTACTCCAAAATAGAATGGCATTAGATATATCAACAGCAGCACAAGGGGGAACCTGTGCCATAATTCATACAGAATGTTGTATATGTATACCTGATTACTCACAAAACCTGTCTGATTCACTTCAAGATCTGAAAAATCAAGTCCAGGCAATGGCTGATTCCACTCCTTATTTTGGGACTGCCTTATGGAACTGGATATCAACTTCCACGTGGTGGAAACCCCTGGTCCTGATCAGAAGCCTTGTTTTGCTCTTATTGCTTTTTGACCCTTGTATGCTAAATTGTCTCCCTTGCTTTGTAATGTCTCACATGCTGTGCTGTGCTTAGTCACTCAGTCGTGTCTGACTCTTTGCAACCCAATGGACTGCTGCCTGCCAAGCTCCTCTGTCCATGGGGATTCTCCAGACAATAATACTGGAGTGAATAGCCATGCCCTCCTCCAGCGGATTTTCCCAACCCAGGGATCAAACCCACGTCTCCTGCACTGCAGGCAGATTCTTTACCATCTGAGCCACCAGAGAAGCCCAGTGTCTCACATAGAAGCTATCAAACTTCAAATGGTTATGGAAATGGAGTCTAGGATGATATACAAAGGTCCACTAGATCATCCCACTGGTGGAGACCTAACTGCCATCCCCTATCGACACCCCTACACAGCTCGAAGAAGCCAGATCAGTCATCCCCCCTTTCCCCATAATGGCAATTAGAGTCTCCATCTCTGGAGGGGAGATTGAGGTAGAAATTGCTAGGCAGTCAGTGTAGGACTCTGAGACCTCGGTCTTGTTTTCAGTAAACATCTCACTCAGCCTAAAGTTATACCCTTTGTCCTGAATTCCTGGAATATGTCCTTGGTCTGATAAATTATCAGCATTCAGATCCAGGGAAGGACAGTAATTAATTTCTGTTCCATATGCCTGAGGGAAAAGCAAGTGTTGATCATTAATCTTTAGCCCATATATCTGGTCCATTGTGAAATGGCCAGGGGGCATGAAAAAGGGTGGTGACTTAATCCAGGGATCAAGAGAAGCCATAAAGATGTTAAGCATCTTGACCTTTAAACTGATTGGGAAAAATTACGTATTTAAGGACAGGAGCCAACCAAAAATGTACAGATTAATACTGGTAAAGATATAAAACTGCTGTAATCCCTGCCTTGTGGAAGACTCTCTACCCCCTCTCAGTGTCTATTCTGAGAGCTTTGTACTTGCCCTCTCTTTAATAAATCCTATTCCCTTGCTGAAAAACAAAACAAAACTGGGGCACCAGACACATAAAAGCTCTACTCTTTGAGATTCTGGTGCTCTGGATCACAGCAGAGAGAGAGCATGAAGATGATGCCCCTGGAAGGTGGAGAATATGTAGATGGAAGGAAGATACCTAAGATAGCACTTGCCAGCTTGAACAAAGCATAGGGAAAAGGTATAGATAGCATCTGCTATCTATAGGAAAATACGGTGCCTGTTGGCTGGTATGAGGCAGAGTGAGAACGAGAAGATGGTGCCTGCCAGCCAGCAGGCCCCTAGATGTGTTCTAAATTAGATGCATGTCCCTCAGGTCAACTCTTTACTTTTTAAAAATAATTTCGTTTATTTATTTGGCTGTGCTGGGTCCTCATTGCTGCATAGGCCTTTTTTCTAGTTATGGTGAGCCGGGGATACTCTAGTTGAAGTACATAGGCTTCTCATTGTGTTGGCTTCTCCTGTTGCTGAGCACAGGCTCTAGAGCACATGGGCTTCAGTAGAGAAGTGCAAGGGCTCATTAGTTACCGTTTCTGGCCTTTAAAGCACAGGCTCAATAGCTGTGGCACACAGGCTTAGTTGCCTCAGGGTATGTGGTATCTTCCCAGATCAAGGATTGAACCCATATCTCCTGTACTGACAGATTCTTCACCACTGAGCCACCAGGGAAGCCCCAGGTCAACACTTTAAAATTAGCAAATGAGCCCCATTCACATGAATCTGAGTACTCTTGATTGTCTCCTTCGGTATTGGATCCTGGGGCAAGTGAATCCAAGCACACAGCCCTTTAAGAGCTGTTTTTCAGATTGCTATGGATTGAGGGTCTTACAGACGCAAGCCTTGTTGGTTTTCAAAGGTAAATATTTTGGTGGCTCATCTCCCAAGTGTAGGTCTTAAAAGTTGGGGTGCCTGATTCAAAATGTTCAAACCCTTTGCTCTTCAGGAAGAAGCTCTGGATTTTGAGTTCCCTCCCAGTTGTGGGATACTACAAGGTGGTTGGGATTTTTTTGTTGAGATTGAGTCCTGACCTCTCCTATCCACCTTAAGGTGAATCTTTTCTTGTTTATCAGATGTATAGAAATTGCTCAGTGTTAAGGTTTTTCTTGGAGTAAGTTGTGCCATACATAGCTACAGATTCACTGTGTCTACGGGAGGAGGTGTGTGTACAATCTTCCTATGCAACCGTATTAAGCCAGAACCCTATTGCCATACTCTTAACCTTGCTTCATTTCCATGCTTTGTGACAACTTTTGTCCCCTTTCCCTTAAAACAAGTTCCTTTTGTACGGAGTCCTATGTCTGAAGCCTTTGGAATTACATTATTCTGATAATCTCCCTAAATGTTCTTGACTCTGCAAGTCATAAAGTTCACTCTTGCCATCTCCTGTTTGATCACTTCCAATTTGCCTTGATTCATGGACCTAACATTCCAGGATCCTATGCAATCTTGCTCTTTAGAGCATCAGACCTTGCTTCCATCACCAGTTACATCCAACTGGGTGTTGTTTTTGCTTTGGCTCCACCTCTTCATTCTTTCTGGAGTTAATGGGAAGTGATCAAACAGGAGATGGCAAGAGTGAATGTAGACATTTTAGGAATCGGCAAACTAAAATGGACCAGAATGGGTGAATTTAACTCAGATGACCATTATATCTACTACCGTGGGCAAGCATCCCTTAGAAGAAATGGAGTAGCCATCATAGTCAACAGAAGTCCGAAATGCAGTACTTGGATGCAATCTCAAAAACGACAGAATTATCTCTGTTTCCAAGGCAAACCATTCAATATCACAGTAATCCAAGTCTATGCCCCAACCAGTAATGCTGAAGAAGCTGAAGTTGAACGGTTCTATGAAGACCTACAAGACCTTCTAGAACTAACACTCAAAAAAGATGTCCTTCTCATTATAGGGAACTGGAATGGAAAAGTAGAAAGTCAAGAGATACCTAGAGTAACAGGCAAATTAGGTCTTGGAATACAGAAACCCAAGCAGGGAAAAGGCTAATAAAGTTCTGCCAAGAAAACGCACTGCTCATAGCAAACACCCTCTTCCAACACTACAAGAGAAGACTCTACACATGGACATCACTAGATGGTCGACACCAAAATCAGATTGATTATATTCTTTGCAGCCAAAGATGGAGAAGCTCTATAGAGTTGGCAAAAACAAGACTGGGAGCTCACTGTGGCTCTGATCATGAACTCCTTATTGCCAAGTGCAGACTTAAATTGAAGAAAGTAGGCAAAACCACTAGACCATTCAGGTATGACCTAAATCAAATCCCTAACGATTATACAGTGGAAGTGAGAAATAGATATAAGGGACTAGATCTGATAGGTGGAGTGCCTGATGAACTATGGACAGAGGTTCATGACATTGTAGAGGAGACACGGATTAAGACCATCCCCCCAAAAAGGAAATGCAAAAAAGCAAAATGGCTGTCTAAGGAGCCCTTACAAATAGCTGTGAAAAGCAAAGGAGAAAAGGAAAGATATACCGATTTGAATGCAGAGATCCAAAGAATAGCAAGGAGAGATAAGAAAGCCTTCCTCAGTGATCAGTGCAAAGAAATAGAGGAAAACAATAGAATGAGAAAGAGTAGAGATCTCTTCAAGAAAATTAGAGATACAAAGGGAATATTTCATGCAAAGATGTGCTCAATAAAGGACAGAAATGGTATGGACCTAACAGAAGCAGAAGATACTAAGAAGAGGTGGCAAGAATACACAGAAAAACTGTACAAAAAAGATCTTCACAACCCAGATAATCATGATGGTTTGATCACTCACCTAGGGCCAGACATCCTGGAATGTGAAGTCAAGTGGGCCTTAGGAAGCATCACTACGAGCAAAGCTAGTGGAGGTGATGGGATTCCAGTTGAGCTATTTCAAATCCTAAAATGTGATGCTGTGAAAGTGCTGCACTCGATATGCCAGCAAATTTGGGAAACTCAGCAGTGGCCACAGGACTGGAAAAGGTCAGTTTCCATTCCAATCCCTAAGAAAAACAATACCAAAGAATGCTCAAACTACTGCACAATTGCACTCATCTCACATCCTAGCAAAGTAATCTCAAAATTCTCCAAGCCAGGCTTCAACAGTATGTGTACCGTGAACTTCCAGATGTTCAAGCTGGTTTTAGAAAAGGCAGAGGAACCAGAAATCAAATTGCCCACATCTGCTGGATCATTGAAAAAGCAAGAGAGTTCCAGAAAAACATCTATTGCTGCTTTATTGACTGTACCAAAGCCTTTGACTGTGTATGCTATGCTAAGTCACTTCAGTCATGTCTGACTCTGTGTGACCCTATGGACTGTAGCCTATCAGGATCCTCTGTCCATGGAATTCTCCAGGCAAGAATACTGGAGTGGGTTGCCATGCCCTCCTTGACTGTGTAGATCACAATAAACTGTGGAAAATTCTGAAAGAGATGGGAACACCAGACCACCTGACCCACCTCTTGAGAATCCTGTATGCAGGTCAGGAAGCAACAGTTAGAACTGGACATGGAACAACAGACTGGTTCCAAATAGGAAAAGAGTATGTCAAGGCTGTATATTGTCACCCTGCTTATTTAACTTATATGCATCACACATCATGAGAAATGCTGGGCTGGATGAAGCACAAGCTGGAATCAAGATTGCTGGGAGAAATATGAATAACCTCAGATATGCAGATGACAGCACCCTTATGGCAGAAAGTGAAGAAGAACTAAAGAGCCTCTTGATGAAAGTGAAAGAGGAGATAAAAAAGTTGGCTTAAAGCTCAACATTCAGAAAACTAAATCATAACATCAAGTCCCATCAGTTCATGGCAAATAGATGGGGAAACAGTGAAAACAGTGGCAGACTTTATTTCTTTGGGCTCAAAAATCACTGCAGATGGTGATGGCAGCCATGAAATTAAAAGACACTTACTCCTTGGAAGGAAAGTTATGACCAACCTAGGTAGCATATTAAAAAGCAGACACATTGCTTTGCCATCAAAAGTCTGTCTAGTCAAGGCTATGGTTTTTCGAGTGGTCATGTATGGATGTGAGAGTTGGACTGTAAAGAAATTTGAGCGCCGAAGAATTGATGCTTTTGAACTGTGGTGTTGGAGGAGACTCTTGAGAGTCCCTTGGACTGCAAGGAGATCCAACCAGTCCATCCTAAAGGAAATCAGTCCTGAATATTCATTGGAAGGACTGATGTTGAAGCTGAAACTCCAATACTTTGGCCACCTGATGCGAAGAGCTGACTCATTTGAAAAGACCCTGATGCTGGGAAAGATTGAGGGCAGGAGGAGAAGGGGATGACAGAGGATGAGATGGTTGGATGGCATCACCAACTCAATGGACATGAGTTTGAGTAGGCTCCAGGAGTTGGTGATGGACAGGAGGCCTAGCATGCTGCAGTCCTTGGGGTCGCAAAGTGTTGGACACCACTGAGCAACTGAACCGAACTGAACTGCAAGTCACTGTGATTAAGGGGGTCAGCAGGCCTTGAGACAGGTGCCTTAAAGAACAGTGTGGATGCAAACGAATGGATAAGGAAGGAGCATCTCTGAGTAATAACTGTACACCTTAAAACATATTAACTCTGAGAGTTTGTGTAGGGGACAAATTAGACAACCAAGAGAGGAACAGGGAAGGAAAAGGAACAGTGAATTATGAAGGAAGTGATAAGACTAGAGAGAGTTGTTTATGAAAATGGCTGTTTTAGCAGAACTTGTAGACTCATAGTTAGAAGGATTTGTTATGAGAAAGTAGTTGAGGTAAACTATACAAATGTACTCCTGTGATTACCTTGGATGGAAAAATAACAATTTAGTTAAAATTGGTGAATAATTTTAGCATTTGCAAGTTGAGTCCTATTTTCCATGTGAAACATATTTTTGTTCTGTTTGCCTACTTTCTTCTTTCCAGTGACATCTGGAGAGGTGGCCAACAGAGTAGGGGCAATTAGAGGTTAAGCAGGAGAAAATAGTTGTATTGTACAAATTTGTGCATGTAGACACAAAACACATAATGTTAATCTTTGCAAAAATACCAAGATCTTGGGAGATTCCAAGGTAAAGTTCTAGTAGTAGACTGCTTATATTTTTCCAACATGTAGCATATGAAAATAAAATATTTATAAGATTATTTTACAATCACATTAATTATCTAAAATTAGCGGCACTCAGAGTGGGCCATTAAGTGCTGATTAGACAATGATATTATGAGCTCTGGCAGCCTCAGTAATAGAGAACTAAGTTTACTTCCAAAGGGAGGAGAGATCATTAAATTTTTAATTTGTTTCTCAACAGTTCAATTATAACATGCCTAATGTGCTGGACATGAACCCTAAGGGACTTAACACAATTATGGGACTTTTCCAATGTACCTTGTTCTCTTGCATTTATTTTCTCAAAAGATTAGGTATTTGTAACTCTTTTAGATCATTCTTGGCTTTCAAATACTTCATAATATCTCTCTTCCATTTCCTTTACTTTTCCTTAGGTATTTGGCAAGAGTACCTCAAATAATGAGAACTATTTATTTTGCTGAGAAAAAGCAACCTTTCAAGTATGCCTGTTAATTATGGTTCAGTAGATGCCTATTCTATGGCTCATTTGAGGATATCATGCTAATGATTCCCTCTGGTCATGAGTTCATTGGCCACTTGCTTAATAAATGCATGACCTTCAGTTCATCCTTCTCTTAAACATTTTTATAGACTGCCATGTGCTGACACTGTCCCTTCCTGATTTTGATGTGTAATCATACCCATGACTAAGTAGCCTCACCATGCTGACAGTAATCCTCTGACACATATTCAAGGTTTGGGTCTCTGTATTCAATCAAATGATGACTTTATCTACTAATCTGAGACTGGCCCAGCACAATGGGTGCAAAGAGAGATTGAAGAAAGAGGCGGATCACTCCTCCGGTGTGATCTGGTAGGTGGAAGGTCTCATGAACAAAGGAACTTACATACAAGGCTTGTCTTGGGCAGCACAAGATGAGTAGATCTTTGCACCTGCCCACTGAAATCTTTAACTTCTATATAGAGATCTTAATAGGATTCAGTCATGTATACCATCCAGATGGTCTCAATAACACATTGTTCTCTGTGAAGGCGGTGGTGTTGAAAATGACACCTAGTGTGGGAATGGAGGATGGAACATATATTCCAAGGACAGAGAAGGAGATAAGGAGCCTCTGATTGTTTGGGTCCAGCTTGCAGTTCAGCTGACAATCAGCTTCTCTCGCTGATTTCCTCCAACACGCCAGTCCTCATGACTAGCTCTTACAGTATCACACATGCTCCCCTCTTCCTGAGTTGTGCATAATGGGTTTTATTAGCATGAACGTGGCTTGTTAGGTGATTATCTGACTACGTTGAAGTTGGAGGCCACAGCAACAGTATAGACATATGTAATAGAAAACACAGATTAAGCTAATGATTCCTAGAATAAGTAATTTTCTTTCTACCAGGAGCCTCATGATCCAAACTGTTGATTTACTAAGTCCCCTAGGCTGGGGGTCAGATGACTCAGGGCATTTACTCCTACGCTTCTGTGATTTAATGAAGAGGAGACATTAGTAGACCCCTCAGGTATAAATACACAAACTCTCTGGATAATAGCACAAGTACTTCCATGTGGGCCAGTAATAATGTGTATGGCTGTCCTATTTTGGAGGACAGCTTTTCTCATTAGACATTAAAGATTTCAGTAAAGAAAAGCTTTGCAGACTATTATGTAAGGTTTGTTGGGCAAATTTAGTAAGGGCTTCTCTGTGTGCTATAATGTCCTTTAAGCCAACGGAGGGAACAAATACAGCATCCAAATGATCATACCGATGGGAAACAGAATGTGCCCACCTGGTCTTGGGGAGAGGGCAGTTAGCAGCTTTAGAAACTTGACCTGGCTGTGCATAATATTTATGTCGGCAAGGAGAAACAGCACTGTCAGGAGTGAGCAGATGGATTGCAGATATGCCAGATCAGAACCCCCACTTTCTCCTTATTTTCAGTGTGAGTGTTTCATTTCATATATAGTGTTTTTGTACAGGTCCAGCTTGAAGTAGGACAAAGGGATCCCAGTAGAGACTGAGTAGTTCCCCCTTATCCAGGGGGGCAAAGTAGTTCACCCATCGTGGTGAGACATCCAAGTGTGAATTCCAGTAGAAAATGCCTTTCCCAGACTCAATGAGGCTTGGTGTTCTCAGCAGCCTAGAACATTGACCCATGGTAAGACTCAGGGCAGTGTCTGTCCCCTGAGACTTCCATACCTTTAAGATGTTGGGTGTCTCCATAGGGGTCCCCTGTCTGCCATGTGGGGCAACAAGCCCTACTGGTTGATCATTCAAATTTAAGAAGATCTGGGACAGAACACTCAGTCAATCTGGTTTTAACTGTTAGTAACTCAATTTACTCCTGTAATATCCTGTTCTTCCTTTCTATCAACCTTGTGGCTTGTGGGTCATAGGGGAGACGGAATATCCGTTTGGTGTCATGTTCTGTTGCCTAGCCTTGCACATCATGACCTTTGAAAAGTGGCCTTTAACCACTGTGTATTTGATGAGGAAGCCTGTACATGGTACTTAGCTTGTCCAGCCCCCTAATGTTGGCAGTGACAGGGTAGCTTGGTTTAGGCCAGACACATTGTCCACACAAGGCATATTTAGAGCTCTCACTTGGAGGGAGGAGGCCAATATATTAATATGTTTTTTTGAATTCCACACCAACTGGAAACTCCAGTGAATGGCTCAAGACTCCTTTGGCATTTCCCCTGGGGATTGTTTTGAAAACACAGGATGTGCTGTTACTGCATTAACCAAGTCCTGTATATCAAGGGCAATCTGGCATTCTTGGCAATATGCCACCCCATCTGGACAATATGGCAGCTGCTATTCTATGCACCCATTCTGCTATATCTACTGAAGGGTTGGTTGCTAGGGCTTATCTTCAGGCTAGGGCATTGGCCTCCTGAATGCCAAGGGTTGTCAGTACCATATGAGCCAGTATATGGAAAATAATGACTGCCTCGGTTTCTTATAAGTAGATCCAAATATCTTTGCATACATCCTGAACGCACAAGGGCTTATTCGAGACCATCCGCCCCTCAACTACCCAGTTTTCAAACCATGCATTAACCCCAGGAGAACAGCCCAAATGTTAATGCAAATGGTTAATGGCCAGGGCTTGGGCTTCCCTAGTACTTCAGACAATAAAGAACCTGCCTGCAATGCGAAAGACACGGATTCAATTCCTGGGGTCAGGAAGATCCCCTGAGAAGGGATTGGCAACACACTCCAGTATTCTTGCCTGGGGAATCCTGTGTACAAAGGAGCCCGTTGGGCTACAGTCCATAAGGTTACAAAGAGTTGGACATGACTGAGTAACTAACACGCACACACACACACACACATGTGATCAGTCACCAGACAAACCACACTGAGTTTAGCCCACTGGCTGCTGTGGTTCTTTACTGCTACAAGGAACAGATTTTTACTGAATATAGACAAATAATTATATGGCCATGAAAGTAACACTACTCACAAAGAGTTTTCACGTTCTGGAGGGATCTGGTAGGGAGAAAAAGATAAACATGTTGTCTTTGTTCATAAAGGTGTTAGCAAATTTCTAGTAGTTTAAGAGAATAGGGAAGTTTTCTTAACTCTGGCAAGAAAAAAAAACCAAAACACAAAGAACTAGCAATGTTTGAAGCAAAAAGACATAAAAATAATCATCCTCATCAGATTTTTCCACTAAAGTTCTGTCAATTCTTATTTAGTTCAGTGGTATGACCTGGGTTATCAAAAACTGATACTTTTTGTAGTTTTTTCCATGAATCTCCTTGAAAATGAGTCACTTCTGCAGTAACACTTCTATAAAAGCATCAGAGTAAAACAGTAACTGCCTGGAAGTGAACAATGACTTTAAAATGGCCGTAGTTAAAGATTTGATGAGAGTTCATTACAATGCAATTGATAAGGAAATTTGATTTTTTCTGTGACATAACATTTTAAAATCACTAGAATTATGAATGATAACATAACTCTAGGGCATATTTTTAAGAATTTCATATATTTTTGGAATACTTATATTAATAATGTATTGCTACAAATATCACTTCAAGTTTAGCATCACTTTTTATTTGCTAATGGTTCCAGTGTAATTTAACAAATAAGCCTAATATTTCTCTTAAAAGGAGATAGAAAAAATCTTTTGAGATGTTCCAGTGAGTCTGAAAAATCCTCAGTTATTAATGGTTTGAGATCAAAAAGAATTCATACAGAATTTGATTTATGGGAAGTTTGTCAACATAATAGTAGGTGTTAAAACACTTGATTAAGTAGGATCATTGGTCACTGTGAAACAATACTTATCTATTTAACCACAGGGGCAAAGACCTTAAAGGAAATAAAATTACATAGTCGTGAAAAACTTGTTAGCTTTTTTAAGAAAGAAGAGTAAATTGTCTTATGCCATCAAACACCTAATTAAAACAACAAGAGGCACAGGAAATTATTTTAATAAAACACAGAATCATTGTTTTTAGTCACATTACTTAAAAAGGTAAAGAAAAACCTTGCACAACCTTAATAAAAAGAAACAAAAAGTCCAAAAAGATTTGTTCTTTTAGCACATGAAAGAAAATTGTTTTATGTAAGAACACTATCTTTTTTCATTTCTCTTAATTTTAATTAATTAACTTATATTGAGGTACAGTTGATTTACATTATTGAGTTAGTTTCATGTGTACAGCATAGTGAGTCATTATTTTTGTGGATTATAGTCCATTATAGTTTATTACAAGATAATGGGTATAATTCCCTGTGCTATATAGAATATACTTCTTGCTATCTATCTTATGTATAGTAGTTTGTATGTTAACCCCAAACCCCTAATTTGTTCCCTCTCTTTCCCTCTTTGCTTTGTTAACCACAAGTTTATTTTCTATATTTATGAATCTGTTTCTGTTTTGCATATGTATTCATTTGTATTATTTTTCAGATTCCCCATATAAATGATATCATACAGTTTTTTTTTCCTCTGCCTATTTCGCTAAGCATGATATTCTCTAGGCCCATCCACATTGCTGCAAATGGCAGTATTTCACACTTTTTTATGGATGAGTAATATTTCATTGTATACACACACAACACAACTCACTTCTTAATTCAGTCATCTAGTAATGGGCGCCTGGGTTTCTTCTATGTCTTGGCTATTGTAAACAATGCTGCTGTGAAAATCAGGGGTGCATGTATCTTTTCAAATTAGTGTTTTTCTTTTTTCTAGATATGTCTTAGGAGTGGTTTTATTTACAAAACCTCCAAATTGTTTTCCATAGTGGTTGCACCAATTTACATTCTCAACAGTAGTGTACAAGGGTTCCCTGTTCTCTGCATCCTCTTTAAAATTTGTTATTTATATTCTTTTTGATGATAGCCATTCTGACAAGGTAAGGTGCTATCTCATTGTGGTTTTGATTTGCATTTCTTTAACGATCACCTATGTTGAACAACTTTTCATGTGGCTGTGCCCATCTGTATGTCTTCTTTGGAAAAATGTGTATTCAAGCTCTCTGCTCATTTTTAATTGCATTTTTTTCTTTTTGATGTTCAATTGTATGATCTGTCCGTGTATTTTGGATGTTAGCACCTTATTGATTTGGATGTTAGCACCATATCATTTGAAATATTTTTCTTTCATTCTTTAAGCTCTTTTTGTTTTGTTGATGCTTTCTGGTGCAGTCAACAGCTTTTAAGTTTAATTAGCCCCATTAATTTTTGCTTTTATATCTTTTACCTTGAGAGATTGAAGAAAATACTGCTACACTATATGTCAGAATGTTTTGCCTGTGTTCTCTTCTAGGCATTTTATGGTTTCAAGTATTTCACTTAGATCTTTAAACCATTTATAGTTTAGTATATGGTGAGAGGGAATGTTCTAATTTCATTGTTTTACACTTGCTCTGCAATTTTCTCAGCACTACTTGCTGAAAAGACTGTTTCCTCCATTGTGTATTATTGCCTCTTTTTTCATAGATTAGTTGCCCATAAATGTGTGGGTTTGTTTCTGCGCTCTCTGTTCTGTTCCATGGATTTGTGTCTCTGTTCTTGTGCCAGTCAGTGTCATGCTGTTTTGGTTACTGTCACTTTGTAGTATAATCTGAAGTATGAGACGCTTATACCTCCAGCTTTGTTCTTTTTTCTGAGCATTGCTTTGGTGTTTAGAGGTCTTTTGTGATTCCATACAAACCTTAGGGTTATTTGCTCTAGTTCTAAGAAAAATATCATTGATATTTTGATAAATCTGTAGATGGCTTAGGGTAGTATGGCCATTTTAATAATATTTAATTCTTTCAATCCAAGGGCATAGGCTATAATCCATTTTCTTTGAATCATTTTTACTTTCTTTCATCAGTGTTTTATAATGTTCAGAGAGTAAGGTCTTTCATCTCCTTGGTTAAGTTTATTTCTAGGTATATTTTTATGTGATTTTAAAAGTTTCTTTTTCACTTTTTCTTTCTGATATTTTGTTAATATTGTATAGAAATGCAACAGATTTATTTATGTTGATATTTTTTCCTGCAATATTGGTGAATTCATTTATTCTAACAGTTTGAGGGTGAGGATTTTAGGGCTCTCTATAGAGTTTCATGTCATCTGCAAATATTAACAGTTTTATATCTGCCCTTCCAATTTGGGTATCCTTTAATTTCTTTTTCTTCTCTGATTGCTGTGTCTAGGACTTCCAATTCTGTATTAAATAGAAGCAGTGGGAGTAGGCATTCTTGTCTTATTTCTGAATTTAGCGGGAAGGTTTCAGCTTTTCACCATAGAGTATTATGTTGGCTTTGGGTTTGTTGTAAATGGCATTTGTTATGTTGATATGTTTCTTATTTATCCACTTGGATGAGAGTTTGTATCATGAATGAATGTTGAATTTTGTCAAAGTTTTTCTCCTGTGTCAATTGAGATAATCTTGTGCTTTTTGTCTTTCCTTGTTAATGCCATGTGTCACATTGATTGATTTGCATATGTTGAACCATTCTTGAGACTCGGAAATAAATCCAATTTGATCATGGTGCATGTTTTTATGTATCATTAGATTAAGTTTGCTAATATATTTTTGAGGATGTTTACATTTATATTTACTGAAGATATGGCCTGTAAGTTTTCTTTTTTGTAGTGTCTTTGTTTAGTTCTTTTATCAGGATAATGGCCTTGTAAAATGAATTTGGAAGTATTCCTTTCTCTTCAATTTTTTTGGAATAATTTGAGAATTTTTGAGAATAATTTGGAATAATTTTTGAGAAGGATAGGCATTAGTTTAGTAGAATCCCTCTGTGAAGCTGAACTTTTGCTTGCTGCGAGTATTTTTTATTACAGACTGAATTTCCTGTCTAGTGATCAGTATGTTTAAATTGTGTGGTTCTTCTTGACTCATTCTTGGAAGGTTGCATGTTTCTATAAATTTGTTTAATTTGTTGACATATAATTACTCATAGTATTCTTATGACATTTTGTATCTCTGTCACATCATTTCTCATCATTCATTTCTTATTTTGTTTGTGTCTTCTTTTTTTCTCAGTGAATCTGACTAAAGGTTTATCAACATTAAATTTAATTTTTATTTTTTATTGGAGTCCAGTTGATTTACAATGTTATGTTAGTTTCAGGTGTACACCAAAACGATTCAGTTATGCATATGCCTATATCCATTCTTTTAAAGATTCTTTTCCAACATAGGTTATAACAGAATATTGAGTAGAGTTCCCCATGCTGTGGAGTAGATCCTTGTTGATTATTTTATATATACTGGTATGTATATGTTAATCCCAAACTCCTAATATATCACCCCCATCAACTTTTTAAAAAAGTGATCTTTAATCCTTCCTATGTATTTGCCTTCCCTGTTGGGATTTTCTCTTTCCTATAGGCCTTCCCTTTTTTCCATTTAGATTAGACCCTTCAACGTTTCTTTAGGGTAGGATTAGTATTGCTGAATTCTTTTAGTTTCTGCTTGTCTGACAAGTTCTTTCTCTCTCCTTCTATTCTAGATAATAATCTTGCTTGGTAATGTATCCTAGATAGCAGATTTTTTTCCCCTAAACTTTGAATATACCATGCCACTCCTTTGTGGCCTGCAAAACTTCTGTTGAGAAATCAGCTGATAGCCTTATGGGGATTCTCTTGTATATGACTTTGTTTCTTTGTTTCTCTCTTGCTCTCTTTAAAATTCTTTGTCTTTAGCTTTGCCTTTTTAATTATAATATGTCTTGGTGTGGATCTGTTTGGGTTTATCTTGTTTGGGACCCTCTGTGCTTCCTGTACCTTTATATATGTTTCCTTTAGGTTTGGGAAACTTTTATCTATAATTTATGCAAATGCATGTTTGTTCCCCTTTTCTTTCTTTTCTCCTTCTGGAATGTTGGCATGCAGTATGTTTTCCCATAAATCTTGTATGTTGATTTTTTTTATTTTTTCATTTGCCTCCTGTTCTGATGAGGTGATTTCCATTATTCTATCTTCCAGGTCACCTATGCATTCTCCTGTGTCATTTAGTGCTATTCTTTGCTTCTAGAGTGATTTTTATCTCAGAAATTGGCTCACCTATTTTTCATTTGGGCCATCTTTATAATTTGTAGTTCTTTCTTAAAATGAGCTGTGCTTAGATTCTCTTTCCTAATTCAGTTAGCATTTTTATTATTAATACCAAGTTCTTAAATTCTTGTCTGGGAGACAGATTATACCTGTTTCATTGCTGCCCTCCCCCCCACCCCTCCCCACTGCCCAGGGGTTTTTGCTTGCTCTTTTAATTGAGACTAGTTCCTCTGCCTTTTGATCTTACTTAACTTTCTCTGTCTCTATGAATCTAGGTAAAAGAGTAATCTATTGTGGTCTTGAATTTTTTTTTTTTTAATGGGAGCATTCCTATGTAGCAAGCATGTGCACAGTGTTTTTGATGTGAGGACTAGATTTGATGTGGATGCCAGTCATGTCTTTTCTCAGGGTATGCTGTCAATATCATCTTGGAATGGGTTGTGGCTGGTGTTGAAGTAACTAGAGCCTGGGCATGATGTGAGGTGGGACTTCATTTCTGCTCAATGGCAGTTACCTACCTGTCAAAGATGGGGCCTTCTCCCAAGTTGCTGGAGCAGACACCCGGAAGGTCAGGCTTAAGCTGGCACTATTCCCTTTAAGTGTACGTATTTTCTTTCCTGGAGCCTTTGTCCTAAAGAAGTAGTGAAGTGAAAGTCACTCAGTTGTGTCCAATTCTTTGCGACTCCATGGACTACATGGTCCATGGAATTCTCCAGGCCAGAATACTGCAATGGGTAGCCTTTTCCTTCTCCAGAGGATCTTCCTAACCCGGGGGTTGAACCCACATCTCTCATATTGCAGGTGGATTCTTTACCAGCTGAGCTACCAGGGAAGGATTGTTATTAAGGTTAAATGAATTAATATATACAAAACACTGTGTTCTTGTAACATAATAAATGTTCCATAAACATTTGCTATGATTATCATGTTTCCTTTCAGTTCAGTTCAGTTGCTCAGTCATGTCCGACTCTTTGTGACCCCATGGACTGCAGCACACCAGGCCTCCCTGACCATCACCAACTCCCGTAGTTTACTCAAACTCATGTTCATTGAGTCGGCGATGCCATCTAACCATCTCATCCTCTGTCGTACCCTTCTCCCAGCTTCAATCTTTCCCAGCATCAGGGTCTTTTCCAATGAATCAGTTCTTCACATCAGGTGGCCGAAGTACAGCTTCAACATCAGTCCTTCCAAAGAATATTCAGGACTGATTTCCTTTAGGATGGGCTGATTGGATCTCCTTGCTGTCCAAGGGACTCTCAATAGTCTTCTCCAACACCACAGTTCAAAAGCATCAATTCTTTGGTGCTCAGTTTTCTTTATAGTCCAACTTTCACATCCAGAAATGACTACTGGGAAACCCATAGCTTTGGCTAGAAGGACCTTTGTTGGTAAAGTAATGTCTCTGCTTTTTAATATGCTGTCTAGGTTGGTCATAGATGTCTATGTTATGCTGTTTAGGTTGGTCATAGAAGTTGAGTGTTGAATTAAGTGGTTCCTGTGTCCTTAAGAGAGCTGACATGCTGCTTGTGTAGGTGTCTACAGCTCCACTCAGAAGCAGCCCAAGGCTGTGTCTTTTCCCCTATTGTGGTCATCCCAGATCTAATGCTGTGTTTTCATGTGGTATGTGGGAGGCTTGGCTGGGACCGGGAATTGCAGCATGTTGGTTGTGGGAGTTCAAACAGCTGAGTTGCTCTCAGAAGTCTGGGCTGCTTCTAGGGAGTTATTTGAGTAAGTGCCAGCCTTGGCCACGGCTGTACTGCCTGGACTACTCCCCAGACCTGGGTTGCCTTTGCATTCCTAAATCAAGTATTTTCTCAGGTCCTGGCTGCCCTAGATCCAGTGCCAAGCTGTGGTGTAGAGCAAGCACGGCCAGGGTGCTTGCTTAGTTCAGATTGGGGAGTGAGGTGGCAGCTGCTAACAGAGACCTCTGGCTGCTCTGATTAGTGCCACACCAGCGCCTGTGCACTGTTCCACATTTAGATGTATTTTTGATATATTAGTGGGGGAAGGTGAGTTCCAGATTCTCTACTCCATCTTTTTACCCTAGTATAAGTACACTATTGATATTAAAGTTTATTTTTCTTTAAGCCAATTAAATAGTGCTCTTTTACAAATTAATTTTGTGGTATAAATATATATACTTATATATTATATATTTCATATATATATTATTATATTATATATTATTATATATATTTCTGTGTGTGTGTGTGTATATATATATAAAATTTATAGACACATAAACATACAAACATGGAGAACCTATAACTTTCATTCTAAAATTCTAGTCATGAATCAGGTGCAACAATGCAAAACTAACTAGCTTATAAATAACATTTGACTTCAAATTGTGTCTAGAAGACAGAACAAGTTAAGGTTACCTGGGTTACCTGCTCACATGGCTAATGCTTTTTACTAATATCTGTGGAAAAGATTTTAACAATTTATTGATCAGAGACATATTAATATGTCTTTTGCTACCCAAATGTTATTGGTCAGAGATGTTTTAATATCCACTGTAACAAATCACCAGCTACATGTGTTAGTTTCTCCAAAAGTCTCCTGGTCATTAATGTGTGGAGATTTGCATTTACCTTTGAGTAATCTTATGGAGACTGTGAACTAGATTTGGGGGAAGGAAACTTCTATAGACGTTTACATTTTAAAATGCCTCTAATTCTCTCATTTTTTTATAGCCTCAAGAAATCACAGGCAATGTTTTAAATAGCTCCTAGGGTGTTTACATTTCAAAGACATAATATTCTATCTTGAAGGGACAGAGAAATAATTTAAGCTTTTTTTCTAGGAGTTTTGGATCCTTTGTTTATTATCAGAAGTCTAGGGTAATTACTGTTTAAAAATTTCTCCTATATTAGTGGTTGTGCACCATGTGGTACTCCATCATTTTCTTTGTCAATCACTACATCTTCCCTTTACTCTCTTCACTTTCCCAGGAGACCCACCTTTTGCTGTCTTAGTCAGGCTTTTCCAGAAGTGCTCAGGCTTTAATCTATGGCAGTTTGTGACCTCCTACTTTGCAAAATGGCATGCCAAGATCTCCAGCTTATTATCCTTCTCTCCCACCTTGTCAGCCAGCCCAAAGCTAGCAGAGTCACAGACACCTGCACATTCTTCTCTACCTCAGCCCTTCTTTCAGCTTTCTATCTCAAACTAGTCTCTAGTTGGATGTTGATGTCAGTCTAACCTATCCTCAGTACAGGCCCACCCACTACACAGCCATTGGTCTTGTTCTTTGCCAGTGCATCAGATAAGTCCCCATTTTGGGGGCATCCCCATATTCACTCCATGTTCCAAAAGTGTCTTACATACAGCCTACCCCTCCCAACATAAAGGTCAGTGGCCAATCAGGACTTCCCCCATGGATGCCTCTTTTCCAAGACACACTGTTTCTACTGGATGGCTCACCACTTTCTGGTTCACAACCTCCAGAGTTCCCTGGATGAAATCTGAAACTGGGACCCTCATACATGGAGGGAAAGGAGAGACCAAAGAAAAAGGCAGATCACTCCAGATTGGTAGGTGGCAGATTTAATAAGCAAGGGAACATCCATGCAAGGCATATTGTGTATTACCAAAAGATGAATAGATCTCTGCACCCACTCACCAGGATCTTAGAAGTTTATATAAAGCCTTAACTGGGTTTAGTCATGTATACTGTCCAGATGATCTCAATAATACATCATGCTCTCTCATTTCTGCATCCTTGAGGATGGATCTCTCTGTGAGAATGGTGTACAGAAGAAACATTCCAAAGACAGAGGAAAGAAGGAACCTCTGATTGCCTGGGTCCAGATCACAGGTCAACTGGCTATCATGTCATCTTTATGGCCTCCTCCAACAACATTGGTGACAATAATAATGTAGAGACAGAAATTATAAAGCAAGGGATAGGGTACAATTGCCTGAATAGTGTACAGATGAGGAAATTGAAATATGAAATGTTGAGAAATTTGCCCCCAGTTCCACTGTAGTAAGTGGAAGACTTGGAATAAAATCTCAGGATGTCTCACTGCAGAGATTTTCCATTTCAGTTTTACTCTATGTTGTCTCTCCCTGAAGAGGGGAGAGAATAAATAATCCGCTCACTATAAGCTGGGTATATGCCCCAAAACACTTCCTAGCAGCCTAAAGGTAAGAGAGTTCCTAATATTTCCTGCCATATGTTATTTTATAAACCTCAGTGAGGACAGAATTCCTATATGGATTTTAAAAAACATTATCATGCAGACCACAGGAAAAAAAATTTTTGAAGTTTTGTGGGAAAGCATAGGGCATTGTTCCCAAAGGTGGTGTGTGAAAGCAGTTAGCAAGGATGGTGAAAGTTCTACCTGCAGGCCTTGCCCATGGGCATAAGAAAAACCCTCACTAATCACAGTACTGAACAAGGAAACCAGAAAGTTTAAGCTTTTCCTGCTACCTGTCCAGGTCAAAGCAGAACTAATTCATCAAGTTCAGCAAAAATCCAAAAACAGTGAACGAGAGGCACAGAGTTCGTAATATCTTTAGGTCAGGGAGATAACTTTCATTAGATAGAAATATGTGAAGAAACTATGTTCTGATCATATTAACATATAAATAAATTCACTGAATACAAATAATTCTTTTACCTGAATAGTCAAGCAGCAGACCTTTCAGGGGCCCACCTCTGTGGTGATCCTATTCAAGCTAGCAGCACCTTCAGAGTCTTACATGACTTCAGAGATACATGCTGGAACTCTCTTCCCTTCCAGGTGATGTGGATCTCTAGGACTGACTTGGAATGAGCGAGTCATCATTACCTGTAGATCCTGTAGATCCTTTCCACCACAGTATGTGTCTCCCAGATCAGCATGTGGAGGTCAGGTCTGCAGCTGCAGAATGCAGTAAGCATTCTCCAGCCTGAAACAGCTCCCCAATACCTACACAAGAAATGCAGCCTTTCACTAGGTGTCCCTCATCCCAGAAAATCTAACAGTTCTGAGCAGGTACAATCTATTCTGGAGACAGCTTAGGTCTAAACACAGATAGATCTAAACATATTCCAGTCACTATATTAAAAGTAATACATTTTCTACCCTCATAGCTTTGATCATAATCAGAATTATAAACGACTCTAGTCATGTGTTCAAACAGGGCTTCCCAGATGGTGCTAGTGGTAAAGAACCTGCCTGCCAATGCAGGAGACTTAAAAGAAGCAGGTTCAATCCCTGAGTTTGGAAAATTCCCTGGAGGGGGGCCTGGCAACCCACTTTAGTATTCTTTCCTGGAGAATCCCATGAGAGAGGAGCCTGGAAGGCTGCAGTCCACAGGGTCACACACAGTCGGACACAACTGAAGTGACTTCGCACACACTAGTCATCTAGTCTATTCAATACAAACATCCTGTTTTGTATCAGTTTTACCTTTATACTTTCCCCTATACTAACTTCCAAATAGGTTCCAAATAGGAAAAGGAGTACGTCAAGGCTGTATATTGTCACCCTGCTTATTTAAATTATATGTAGAGTACATCACGAGAAATGCTGGGCTGATGAAGCACAAGCTAGAATCAAGATTGCCGGGAGAAATAACAACAACCTCAGATATGCAGATGACACCACCCTTATGGCAGAAAGCGAAGAAGAACTAAAGAGGCTCTTGATGAAGGTGAAAGAGGAGAGTGAAAAAGTTGGCTTAAAGCTCAACATTCAGAAAACTAAGATCATGGCATCTGGTCCCATCACTTCATGGCGAATAGATGGGGAAACAGTGGAAACACTGGCTGACTTTATTTTTCTGGGCCCTAAAATCACTGCAGACGGTGATTGCAGCCATGAAATTAAAAGACACTTACTCCTTGGAAGGAAAGTTATGACCAATCTAGACAGCATATTAAAAAGCCAGAGACATTACTTTCCCAACAAAGATCCGTCTAGTCAAGGCTATGTTTTTTCCAGTAGTCATGTATGGATGTGAAAGTTGGACTATAAAGAAAGCTGAGTGTTGAAGTATTGATGCTTTTGAACTGTGGTGTTGGAAAAGACTCTTGAGAATCCCTTGGACAGCAAGGAGATCCAACCAGTCCATCCTAAAGGAAATCAGTCCTGAATATTCATTGGAAGGACTGATATTGAAGCTGAAACTCCAATACTTTGGCCACCTGATGCGAAGAGCTGACTCATTTGAAAAGACCCTAATGCTGGGAAGAATTGGGGGTGGGAGGAGAAGGGGACGACAGAGGATGAGATGGCTGGATGGCATCACCGGCTCGATGGACATGGGTTTGGGTGGACTCAGGGAGTTGGTGATGGACAGGGAGGCCTGGCATGTTGCGATTCATGGGGTTGCAAAGAGTCAGACACGACTGAGTGACTGAACTGAACTGTTGCATGCCAGACTACTCTGTCATTGTCTCTTCGAGTTGCTCAAACTCATGTCCATTGAGTCGGTGATGCCATCCAACTATCTCATCCTTTGTCACCCCCTTCTCCTTCTGCCCTTAATCTTTCCCAGCATCAGGGTCTTTTCCAGTGAACAGTCTCTTCACAAGAGGTGGCTGAAGGATTGGAGCTTCAGCATCAGTCCTTCCAATGAATATTCAGGGTTGATTTCCTTTAGGATTGACTGGTTTGATCTCCTTGCTGTCCAAGGACTCTCAAGAGTCTTCTCCAGTACCTCAGTTCAAAAGCATCAATTCTTTGGTACTCAACCTTCTTTATGGTCCAACTCTCACATCCAGACATGACTACTGAAAAACCATAGCTTTGACTATGTGGATCTTTGTCAGCAAAGTGATGTCTGCTTTTTAATATGCTGTCTGCATTTGTCATAGCTTTTCTTCCAAGAAGCAAATGTCTTTTAATTTCATGGTTACAGTCACTGTCTGCATTGATTTTAAGAGCGCAAGAAAATAAAATCTTGTCACAGTTTCCACTGTTCCCCTGTCTATTTGCCATGAAGTGATGGGACCGGATGCCATGATCTTAGTTTTTGAATGTTAAATTTTAAGCCAGTGTTTTCACTCTCCTCTTTCACCTTCATCAAGAGGCTCTTTTGTTCCTCTTCACTTTCTGCCATAAGGATGGTGTCATCTGCATATATATAATTATTGAGATTTCTCCTGGAAATCCTGATTCCAGCTTAAGCTTCATCCAACCTGGCATTTCACATGCCAGGACTCTGCATAGAAGTCCATCATGTGTACTGATTTATTTATGCATCATAGCATTTAAGCAGGGTAACAATATAAAGCCTTGACATACTTTTTCCAATTTTGAACCAGTTCATTGTTCCCTGTCCGGTTCTAACTGCTGGTTTTTGAACTGTATACAGATTTCTCAGAATGAAGGTAGGGTGGTCTGGTATTTCCATCTCTTTAGGAATTTTCTACAGTTTTTTGTGATCCACACAGTCAAAGGCTTTAGTGTAGTAAATGAAGGAAAATTATTCCCTTGCCTTTTCTGTGATCAAATGGATGTTGGCAATTTGATCTCTGGTTCCTCTGCCTTTTCTAAATCCAGCTTGAACATCTGGAAGTTCTTGGGTCATGTACTATTGAAGCCTGGCTTCAATGATTTTGAGCATTACCCATGTAAGTGATATCATATAGTGTTTGTCTTGCTCTTTCTTACTTACTTCAGTTAATATGATAATCTCTGTTGCATCCATATTGCTGCAAATGGCATTATTTGATTGTTTTTATAGCTGAGTAGTATTCCATTGTATATATGTTGTTTGTATGTGTTATTTGCTCAGTTGTGTCCAACTCTTTGAGACCCCACGGTCTTTAGCCCTCCAGGCTTCACTGTCCATGTAATTATCCAAGTGAAAAATACTGGAGTGGGTAGCCATTCACTTCTCCAGGGGATCGTCCCCACCCAGGGATCAAACCCGTGTCTCCTGCACTGCAGTCAGATTCTTCACTGTTTGAGCCACCACGGAAGCCTCTGTGTGTATATGTGTGTGTGTATGAAAAGGGAAAAAGTGCATTAGTAGCACAGTTGTGTCTGACTCTTTGTAATCCCATGGACTGTAGCCTGCCTGGCTCCTCTGTCCATGGAATTCTCCAGGCAAGAATACTGGAGTGGGTTGCCCTTTCCTTCTCCAGGGGATCTTCCCCCAGGGATCGAACCCAGGTCTCCTGCATTGCAGGCAGATTCTTTACCAACTCAGCCACTAAGGAAGCCCACACACACATACATATGCCACATCTTCTTTACCCATTCATCTGTCAATGGACATTTAGGTTGTTTCAATGTGTTGGCTATTGTGAATAGTGCTGCTATAAACATATAAGTGCATGTATCTTTTTAAATTATAGTTTGGACTCATTATATGTCCAGGAGTGGGATTCTTGGATCAGATAGTAATTCTATTTTTAGTTTTCTGAGAAACCCCTGTTTTCCAATGTGGCTACACCAACTTACATTCCCACCAACAGTGTAGAAAGGTTCTCTTTTTATCCCACACACTCTTCAGCATTTGTTATTTTGTAGATTTTTTTAAACAATGGCCATTTTGACCTGTATGAGGTGGTACTTCATTATAGCTTTCATTTGCATTTCTGTAATAATTAGTAATGTTCAGCATCTTTTCATATGCCTATTAGCTATCTATATGCCTTCTCTGAAGAAATATCTGTTTAGGTCCTCTGCCCATTTTTTGATTGTTTTTTGTTGTTGTTGAGTTGTGTGAGCTGTTAGTGTATTTTTGAAATTAGGCCCTTGTTGGTCACATCATTTGCATACATTTTCTCCCATATTGTGTTGTTTTGTTTGTAGTTTTCTTTGCTGTGCAAAAACTTGTAAATTTGATTAGATCTCATTTTTTATTTTATTTCTATTGCCTTGGGAGACCTACATAAGAAAATATTGATATGACTTATGCCAGAGAATATCTTACCTGTGATCTCTTTTAGGGGTTTTATGGTATCATGTTTTATATTTAAGTCTTTAAGACATTTTGAGTTTATTTTTTATTTTTATATATGGTATGAGGGTGCATTCTAACTTCAGAGATTTACATGTGACTGTCTAATGTTCCTAAAGCCACTTGCTGAAGAGGCTGTCTTTTTCCCATTGTATTTTTTGCCTCTTTTGTTGAGGATTAATTGACCATAGGTTAAGTGAAGTGAAGTGTTAATCACTCAATCTTGCCCAACTCTTTGTGACCCCACAGACTGTAGCCCACCAGGGTTCTCTGTCCATAGAATTCTCCAGGCAAGAATATTGGAGTGGATTGCCATTCCCTTCTCCAGAGGATCTTCCCGACCCAGGGATCAAACCTGAGTCTCCTGCATCACAGGCAGATTCTTTACTGTTTGAGCTACAGGGAACTCCTGACCATAGGTGTGTGGGTTTATTTGGGGGCTCTTAATTCTGTTCCATTGATCCATAATATCTGTTTTTGTGCCAATATCATGGTTTGATTGCTGAAGTTCTATAGTATTGCCTGAAGTCTGTGAGGGTTATGCCTACTGCTTTTTCTTTTTCTTCTTCTTCAGGATTGCTTTGAAATTCCAGGTCTTTTATGGTTTCATATAAATTTGAGGATTATTTGTGCTAGATCTGTGAAAAGTGTCATGGGTAATTTGATAGGGATCACATTAAACCGATAGGTTGCTTTGCATCATGTGTCCACTTTAACAGTATTAATTCTTCCAATTCAAGAGCATTGGATATCTTTCCATTTCTTTTAGTCATCCTCATTTCCCTTTATTAATGTTTTATAGTTCTTACCATGTAAGTCCTTGTTGGTCAGGTTTATTCCTAGATATTTTATTTTGGGGGTTACAGTTTTAAAAGGTATGGTCTTTTAGCATCCCCTTTCTGATATTTCATTGTTAAAGAAGTGCAACCAACTAGTTTATGTTAATATTGTACTCTGCTAATCTTGATACTGTTAATCTTGTATCTTGCTGAATTTGTTTATCACTTCTAGCAGTTTTTGTCTGAAGTCTTCAGGGTTTTCTATATATAGTATCATGTCATCTGCATATAATGATAGTTTTACATCTTCCCTTCCAACTTGCTGTTGCTATGACTTCAATACTATGTTGAATAGAAGAGATGAGAGTGGACATCCTTGTCTTGGTCCAGAGTTAAATACGAATGTTTTCAGTTTTTCACAGTTGTGTATTATATTGACTGTGGGTTTGTCATACATAGCTTTTATTATGTTAAGATATGTTCACTCTATTCCCACTTTGTTAAGAGTTTTTATCATGAATGGGTGTTGACTTTTGTCAAATACTTTTTCTGTATCTATTAAGATGATCATGTGGTTTTTGCCTCTTCTTTGTTATGTTATATCTCAATTATTTTGCATATATTGAACCACCCTTGTGAACCTGGGATGAATCCCACTCAGTTGAGGTGTATGATCTTTTTTATGTATTGTTGGATTCAGTTTGCTGATTATTTTCTTGAGAATTTTTGCATCCATATTCATCAAAGATATTGATTTAATTTTCTTTTTTTGGTGGTGTCCTTGTCTGGTTTTGGTCTCAGGGTGATGATGGCTTCATAGAATGTCTTTGGGAGTGTTCCTTCCTCTTCAGTATTTTGGGAGAGTTTGAGAAGGGTCAGTATAAGTTCTTCTTTGAATGTTTGGTAGAATTTGCCTGGGAAACCATTTGGTCCTGGACTTTTGTTTGTAGAGGGTTTTTAAAAATTACACATTTTATTTCACTTTACTGATTGGTCTGTTCAAGTTCTTGATTCAGATTTGGTGGGGTGTTTATTTCTAGAAACTTATCCATTTCTCTAGGTTGTCAAATTTGTTGGCATATTATTGTTCATAGTATTCCCTCATGGTTTTGTATTTTTGTGGTACCAGTTGTTATATCTGTTTTCATTTCTTAGTTTGTTTATTTCGGCTGCCTGCTTTCTGCTTGGTAAACCTGGCCAGAGAAATGTCAATTTTGTTTATCCTTTCAAAAAAAAAAAAAAAGCAAACCAAGCTCTTGGTTTTACTGATTTTTTCTATTGTTTTTTAATCTCTTTTATTTATTGTCTCTCTGATCTCTATTATTTCCTTCCTTCTGCTGACTTTAGGTTTTATTTGTTCTGCTTCTTCTAATTCTTTTAAGTGTTAGGTTAGATTGTTTATTTGAGATTTTTCTTGTCTTTTGAGGAAAGCCTGTATCACTGTGAACTACCCTCTAAGAATTGCTTTTGCTGCATCCCACATATTTTGTATGGTTGTGTTTTCATTGCCATTTGTCTCAAAATGTTTTTTAATTTCCTCCTTGATTTCATCATTGACCCATTGGTTTTTTAATAGCATGTTTAGTCTCCATTGGAGAAGGCAATGGCACCCCACTCCAGTACTCTTGCCTGGAAAATCCCATGGACGGAGGAGCCTGGTAGGCTATAGTCCATGGGGTCGCTAAGAGTCGGACACGACTGCGCGACTTCACTTTCACTTTTCCCTTTCATGCACTGGAGAAGGAAATGGCAACCCACTCCAGTGTTCTTGCCTGGAGAATCCCAGGGACGGAGGAGCCTGGTGGGCTGCCGTCTATGGGGTTGCACAGAGTCGGACATGACTGAAGCGACTTAGCAGTAGCAGTAGCAGTTAGTCTGCATGTAATTTTTTTCTGATTTCTTTTTGTGGTTGATTTCTTGTTTTCTGCCATTTTGGTTAGAAAAAATGCCTGAGATAATTTCTATTCTCAAATTTTGGAGTTATTTTGTGCCCTCCTATGTGATCCATCCTAGACAATGTTCCAAGTACACTTGAAAAGAACGTGTATTCTGTTTGTTTTGGATGTAATGCTTTGAAAGTGTCAATTGAGTCTAACTGTTCTGTTGTATCACTTAGGATCTTGCCTTATTGATATTCTGTCTAGAAGATCTGTCCTTTGATATGAGTAGGGTGTTAAGGTCTCCTAGTACTATTGAATTCCCATCAATTTCTCCCTTTATGGTGGTTCGCATTTGTTTTATGTATTTGGGTACTGCTATATTAGGTGCATATATGTTGAGTGTAAAATCCTCTACTGTTTTGATTCTTTTATCATATAGTGCCCTTAATTATCTTTCTTAATGACCTTTATTTTAAAGTCTTATTTTGTCTGAGTATTGTGACCCTGCTTTCTTGTCATTTCCATTTGTGTGAAATATCTTTTTCCATTCCCTCATTTTCAATATACATGTGTCCTTTGTCCTAAAGTGGGTTTCTTGTAAGTAGCATATTGTAAGATCTTGGTTTTTATACAATCTACCCATCTGTGTTTTCTGATTGGAACATTTAGTCCATTGATATTTAAGATAATGATCGATGGATATGTATTATTGCTATTTTAAACCCTATTTTCTCAATGATCTTATATTTCTGTCTGCTGTTCTAATTGGGTTGCTTCTATTATTCTACCTTCCACAGCACTTATTCATTCTTTTGTATTATTCATTCTGCTATTCATTGCCTTTACCTCAGCTTTCAACAAATAAATTTTCTGATTTTTCTTGGCTCCTCTTTATATTAATAGTTTGTTTCCTTTTATATGTCTCTGCATTTCTGTTGATAGCCTTTCTTAATTCCTTCAGTATTTTCATTATCTCCTTTTTGAAGTTAGTATCTATACGCCTGAAAAGGTCTGTTTCACAGCTTATTCTTTCAGGAGAAACCTCTTAGTCTTTTAACTGAGAGTAGTTCCTCTGCTTCTTCATTTTACTTACATCTCTCTTTGTGAGTATAGGAGAAACAACTATCTACTATGGTCTTTGGGGGTTATTTATACGTGTAGTGTCTCTGTGTAGTTGTATGGGTTTAATAATTTTGGTGCAGGAGCTATTTTTAGTACGGATGCATGATGCCTCTTTCCTCAGAGTGTGAAAGTGAAAGTCACTCAGTCATGTCTGATTTTTTGCAACCCCCATGGACTGTAGTCTGCCAGGCTCCTCTATCCATGAATTCTTCAAGTCAGAATACTTGAGTGGGTAGCTGTTCCCTTCTCCAGGGGATCTTCCCAACCCAGGGATTGAACCCAGGTCTCCCCCATTGCAGGCAGATTCTTGACTGTCTGAGCCACCAGGAAGCCCTTCCTCAGAGTGTACTGGCCATTATCCCCTTGATGGGGGTGTGCTGATGCAGCAGCTGGTGCCTGCTTCTGGGGTTCTTGGTGGTGGTGGCAGCTTGTGTGTGCTCCTGGAGCCCAGGAGGCTAGTGACGGGGGCTCATGACCACTCCTGTAGCCCAGGAGGTTGTGATGGCAGCTTGTGACTACTCCTGAAATCTGCAATAGTGACTCATGCCTGTTTCCAGAGCTTATGTGGGCATCACAGCACACAGGGAAAAAGGCAATGGCAGGTCTTGCTCCTCCCCTCACTCACCTCCCAAGCAATGATGCTTGGTCTCTAAGGCAGGCCAGGCTTCCTCCTTGCACACCCTCAGTTGTGGTCACACCAGATCCATCCCCTTCAGGCAGTTTCTGTGCCACCAACCTCAGTCCCCTCCAAGGCCTGATCTGCAGCACCTGGGCATCCATACTGGTGGACACACCTCTCCGTTTGGGGAGTACAGGGTGGCAACCCTGATTATCTGTGCAGGTTCCCCTCTGTTCTGGCAGCCATAGACTAGTTGTTTTGCTGTCCTTGATGCGCTGAAGCTCTCCTTCTTTCCCAGCAGTTCTCCCTGCCAGTATGGGAAATCCCATGGTGTGAGAACGTTTCCTCTTTTGTAGCTCCCCCCCAGGGATGCAGATCCCATCGCGATTCCTTTTTCTATTTCTTTTTCTTTTCTTTTGTCCTACTCAGTTATGTTTTCTTGCCCTCTTTGAAGTGTGAGGTCTTCTGCTAGTGTTCAGTAGATATTCTTTGAGAATTATTCCACATAGAGGTGTATTTTGAACAGATTTGTGTTAGAAGGTGAGCTTCATGTCCTACTACTCCACCATCTTGAGCATATAATACATTTTTTCACATCAAAAGGCTTGACAAATCTATCTCTAAAATATATCTCTAATCACATTTTTTCCACAGCCACTGTAACAGTCTAATCCAACTCTGTATCATTTCTTTCCTACATTACCATAATGTTCTCCTTTTATTTTTCTCCCATTCTTATTCAATCCATTCTCCATATAGTAGCTTCAGTAGTATACTCTGAAATGGGGTTCTCTAAATCCTTCATTGGTGTTCAGTTAACCTAGTGAAAAATTAAAAAGCTTTAAATATGTAACATTAGGACCTTCATGACTGAGCTACTGCCAACCTTTGCCTCAGCTTTTATAAGTCTCATCGTGGATTCCTAGGCTTCAGACACATTGATCTTTCATATTTTCTAATAAAATAATTTCCTGTTGAGAATGCATTGATTTTTGGGGTATGACAGCTGATATATTGATAAATGAAGAGGAAACAAGCAAAATATTTTTATCTCATCCTTTATTAGTACCTATTTTGTTGAAACATAGTATCTGTTTCACTAATAAATAATACATATGAACTAAAGTAAGGAGAAAGGAAGGAAGGAAGGAAGGAAGGGAAGCAGGGTGGAGGAGGGGAAGGAAAAAAGGCTAACTAGCTGTTGGCACTGCACGTTCACAAATTTGTTATTCATAGAAGTGTAAAATTGAAGAAATTTGAAGGAAATTATCCTCATGCTGCAAATTGTTTCCTTTTTCTGATGTTTCAAACTTGTTGTTCTCTGCCCAGAGCATTCTTCATCTAATTTTCATCAGGTTAACAAGTTGCTCATGATCACGACCCAGATAATCACAATGGTATGACCACTCTCATAGAGCCAGACATCCTGGAGTGTGAAGTCAAGAGGTCCTTAGGAAGCATCATTATGAACAAAGCTAGTGGAGGTGATGGAATTCCAGTTAAGCTATTTCAAATCCTAAAAGATGATGCTGTGAAAGTGCTGCACTCAATATGCCAGCACATTTGGAAAACTCAGCAGTGACCACGGGACTGGAAAAGGTCATGTTTCATTCCAATCCCAAAGAAAGGCAATGCCAAAGAATGCTCAAACTACCACACAATTGCACTCATCTCACACGCTAGTAAAGTAATGCTTAAAATTCTCCAAGCCAGGCTTCAGCAATACGTGAACCGTGAAATTCCAGATGTTCAAGCTGGTTTTAGAAAAGGCAGAGGAACCCGAGATCAAATTGCCAACATCTGCTGGATCATCAAAAAAGCAAGAGAGTTCCAGAAAAACATCTATTTCTGCTTTATTCACTATGCCAAAGCCTTTGACTATGTGGATTACTATGGAAAATTCTTCAAGAGATGGGAGTACCAGACCACCTGACCTGCCTCTTGAGAAACCTGTATGCAGGTCAGGAAGCAACAGTTAGAACTGGACATGACACAACAGACTGGTTCCAAATAGGAAAAAGGAGTACGTAAAGGCTGTATATTGTCACCCTGCTTATTTAACTTCTATGCAGAGTACATCATGAGAAATGCTGGGCTGGATGAAGCACAAGCTGGGATCAAGATTGCCAGGGGAAATATCAATAGCCTCAGATATACAGATGACACCAGCCTCATGGCAGAAAGTGAAGAAGAACTAAAGAGCCTCTTGATGAAAGTGAAAGAAGAGAGTGAAAAAGTTGGCTTAAAGCTCAACATTCAGAAAACTAAGATCATGGCATTCGGTACTGTCACATCATGGCAAATAGATGGGGAAACAGTGGCTTTATTTTTTTGGTCTCCAAAATCACTGCAGATGTTGACTGCAGCCATGAAATTAAAAGACGCTTACTCCTTGGAAGGAAAATTATGACCAACCTAGACAGCATATTAAAAGGCAGAGACATGACTTTGCCAACAAAGGTCCATCTAGTCAAGGCTATGGTTTTTCCAGTAGTCATGTATGGATGTGAGAGTTGGACTATAAAGAAATTTGAGAGCCAAAGAATTGATGCTTTTAAACTGTGGTATTAGAGAAGACTCTTGGAACACATAGGACTGTGATCACAAATGTTCTCACACAGAGTATCTGTAGCCAGACTCTGGAGACATTGCTCCAGTCAGAAAGTCAGAGCCACATCAGCTGAAACTCATGACTGATAATGTTTGTTGGAAGTTTTCACTTTTTGGTTTAGCCAACTAGTGTAAAATTAATGTGAAGGTAATTTTGCAGTAGTTCTTTGGAATTCCATCACAAAATGAGCACATTTCCAGCTGAAGCATATCAACCCAAAATACATATTCCAGTGCAAAATCTTGTCTCTGAAAAAGTGAAATGAATTCATGTGTGATTCTCTCACCCTGGACTCCTGTTCATTAAAATCAAATATGCTGCTCCTTGAGCACTTATAGGTATTTCAAGAAAGATGGATTTTTTTAGAGCCATTATTTAAGATCTATTTCTTCTCTCTATTTTTCTTTAGAGGATCACAGAAAATGTAGTTCTTTATTTATTTCATTCAGTTCAGTTCAGTCACTCAGTCATGTCTGACTCCTTGCGACCCCATGGACTACAGCATGCCAGACCTCCCTGTCCATCACCAACTCCTGGAGTTTACTCAAACTCATGTCCATGGAGTCAGTGATGCCATCCAACCATCTCATCCTCTGTCGTCCCCTTCTTCTCCTGCCTTCAATCTTTCCCAGAATCAGGGTCTTTTCAAATAAGTCAGTTCTTTGCATCAGGCGGCCAGTGTATTGGAGTTTCAGCTTCAACATCAGTCCTTACTGAAGTAAACTCTAGAAAATACCATAAATTGGATTGTAATTGAAATATGGATATTTTCATCAACTAACTTCTGTCCCTCTCACCCTTGTTTTTTCAGATCTTCTGGCAATTCGTTTTTGTCTTCTAATTAAATGCATTTATGTTTGTTTGTCATGTATTACTCCAGCCCTCTCCTACAGAAGAACAAGTCTTTGGTTTTTTGGGAGTTTTCATGTCTTTCACTCAAAAAAGACTTTTAAAAATTTATAATTTATGTTAAATTATGTAAAGTACAATATTATGTATCAAATGAGTTTTAATGTCCCATTTTAAAATTGCAGACCTGGTTGTGGAGGGCATTGTGATGGGCAGGGTGGGGCATCTGTGGTCATCCTGGAAACATGGATTCCACGCAGTTTGCAGGATTCTGATATCTGTGGACGCTAACATGTACTTCATGTAAAGAAATCCACAGACAAAAACGTGAATCAGTTTGTATTTTGGCATTCAAATCCTAGCACTTTGGGAAAGCATCAAGTACAAGTTTTTGAAGACACTGGGGACTACCATGATTATGTGTTCAGGATTCAAGTTTGAATCACTTCATCAAGACTTAGATCTGCTTCAAAAGCCTCAAGTCTCACCTGTATTAAAGCTATCCTTTGAACCCTCTCACAAAAATAAAAGTTTAAATGACTAAAAATAAATTGCAGAGATTTGTCTTCATTTTCTCCATGCTTAAAAAGTCTTGATCCCATGAACACTTTATACTGTTATTATTATTAGTATGTCTCAAGACATGAAAATTCCTTTAGGGCAAAGTTCATCATTAATAGTAGTGCATATAATTTCTAATAGTATTCTTCTTGCTAATTATACTTTTAGGTGACTTTTGGTCAGATCACTTTAGAACATCATCTTTATTGCATAATGAGGCTCTGAAGTGCTCCAATTTTGTGACTAGGAAGATAAGTTTGGTTTTATCATTTTCTCATGTTCACATTTATTAATATTACTTTCATTTCACAGATTGTTTTTCCTTCATTTCTTGCCTGCTTTTTAAAGAAATCTTAAACCAAGTATCCTTTTCTGTGAGTTTTCTTAATTAAAATTAATATTTATAAATCCATTTATATAGTCAATTATGAACTACAATATAAGACAATAACATAACTGCCAACTCTTCCACATTGCATATCATTCTTTTGTAAGAAAATTCAAATACTGCATGTGATATGTGACTGATAAAGACCAAGCGAGCATGTCCTGGTCAATCAATAGACTGAATATGAATAAATATTTTTTAATAAAAATAAATTCAGATAGTAGTTTTCATATGTTCTTTGGACACCTTCAATGAACCTAACCATTTTCTGGACCATTAGCTAGAGCTTTGTGTTAGAACAGTTCATATCTGAAAAATAGGGCATGGTAGATTGCTGAACTATGATTTTTTTTTTTAAAGTTTTTTGAACATCCAAGTAGAGTCATTAAACTCTTAAATAGAAATAACAAACAATAAAATCTGACATTTATTAGAAAATATATACTTTTCAGTAATGTGGTAATTTGAATATGAATGAAAAAATAAAATTGCCAGGAAATACAAACATTAATAGCTTTTAATTAGAACACATTTAAAGGAAGTAGAAATGAAAGGAGCAGGTTATTGAACTTATTCATAAAGAGCAAACACTAATTTATTCTAAGTTGTTAGTATTAATACAGTCTGCAGCAATGGACAAATCAATGTTAATTGAGTTCTAAAAGAAACCCATATAGGTAACTGCTTTCACTATTATGAATAGTGGGTACATATGAAAAGGCAGAATTGAAATTAAGTGCAATTTAATTCAATCTCTATTACTTTCATTAACATTAAAAATGCTAGACAAACTGAATAAATCACATGTGCCTTTTTTATGCTGCATTTTTCCAACTCCTTATTATGCAAACTTGAACATGCATCAAAGTTGAAAAAAAAAAAATTCAGCGAAACCCCTCCCCGCAAAAGCTGGTACCTAGCATCTGCCCATTACATTTTACTATGCTTGCTCAACTATCCTATCTGTCCCTCTCTATTCATCCGTTAATTCACCTTATTTTCTACTCATTGAAAGAATGTTGTAAACATCTCACCAACTTCCTCAAATATTTTAGCATGCATTTTATATAAAATTTACATAAAATGCACATATTTTAAGTATATCTTCCATGAGTTTTGATAAATGCATTCACTTGTTCAGCCCAAACCTCTGTCAAAACTATACAGCATTATGGTCCATCCATTCCAGAAAGTTACCTTATTATCATTTCATGCTCTCTGTGCTTTCTCCATACCTTTCACTATGGATCTCTTCCATCTGGCTATTCCTAAATTATGTCCCTCTATAATTAATTTAGTAAGTAGTTTAGACGACTAGTTATTTAGTTAGTAAAATATTTGAGTTCTGTAAGACACTGTAGTAAATTAATACAATCCAGGGAATGGGGTCATTTGAACTTCCAGTCTTTAGCTCATGGGTCAGAAGTATACTTGCTCACTTGGACTTATAATTGGCATCTGAAGCAGAGAGTGCAAAGCAGTCATCTTGGACTGAGCACTCAACTTGTGGGATCTGATGCTGTCTTCTTTGGCTAGATAGTGTGAGAATTGAGTTGAATTTCAGGACACCCAGCTTGTATTGGAGAATTGCCTATTGGTATGGGGGAAAGCCCCGTGACACACTCATACATTGGGAATTGGTGCTCTTGTTGCTCAGTCGCTAAGTTGTGTCCAAGTCTTTGCAAACTCATGGACTGCAATACACGAGGCTCTTTTCTGTCCTCCACTGTCTCCCAGAGTTTGCTCAGATTCATATCCATTGAATTGGTGATGCTGTCTAGCCATTTCATCCTCTGTTGCTCCTTTCACCTTTTGCCTTCAATCTTTTGCAGCATCAGGGTCTTTTCCAGTGAGTTGGCTCTTTGCCTTAGGTGACCAAAGTATTGGAGCTTCAGCTTCAGACCTTCCAATGAATATTCAGGGTTGATTTCCTTTAGGATTGACTTGTTTGACCTTGCAGTCCAAGGGACTCTCGAGAATTTTCACCACCACCACACTTAAGAAGCATCAATTCTTCAGCACTTAGCCTTCTTGATGGTCCAACTCTCACATCTGTACATGACTACTAGAAAAACCATAGTTTTCATTATATGGACTTATCTCAACAAAGTGATGTCTCTGCTTTTTAAAATGCTAAGTTGGTGGTGGTTTAGTTGCTAAGACATGTCCAACTCTTGTGACCTCATAGACTGTAGCCTGCCAGGCTCCTCTGTCCAAGAGATTCTCCAGGCAAGAATACTGGAGTGGGTTGCCATTTCCTTCTCCAGGAGATCTTCCCAACCCAGAAATCGAACCCAGGTCTCCTGCATTGCAGGCAGATTCTTTACCAACTGAGCTACAAGGGAAGCCCTAAAATGCTAAGTTAGTCGTAGCTTTTCTTCCAAGGAGCAAACATCTTTTAATTTCACAGCTGCAGTCACTGTCGGCAGCAATACTGGAGTCCAAGAAAAGAAAATCTGTCACTGCTTCCATGTTTTCTGCTTCTGTTTGCCATGAAGGGATGGAACCGAATGGCATGACCTTCGTTTTTTGAATGTTGAGTTTTAAGCCATTTTTTTCACTCTCCTCTCTCACCCTCATCAAGAAACTCTTTAGTTCCTCTTCCCTTTCTGCCATTAGAGTGGTATCATCTGCATATCTGAGGTTGGTTATATTTTTCTTGGCAAGCTTGATTCCAGCTTGTGGTTCATCCAGCTTGGCATTTCACATAATGTACTCTGCATAGAAGTTAAATAAGCATGGTAGCAATATATAGCCTTGATGTACTCCTTTGCCAGTTTTGAACCAGTTCCATGTCCAGTTCTAACTGTTGCTCCTTGACCTACATACAGGTTTCTCAGGAGGCAGGTAATGTGATCTGGTATTCCCATCTCTTTAAGTAAGAATTTTCCACAGTTCATTGTGATTCACAACAGTCAAAGGCTATAGCATAGTCAATGCAGCAGAAGTAGATGTTTTTCTGGAATTCCCTTGCTTTCTCCATTATTCAATGAATGTTGGCAATTTGATCTCTGATTTCTGCCTTTTCTGAATCCAGCTTGTATATCTGAAAGGTCTCAGTTCACATACTGCTGAAGTCTAGCTTGAAGGATTTTGAGCATAAGCTTGCTAGCATGTGAAATAGCTCAGTTGCATGGTAGTTTGAACATTTTTTGGCATTGCCTTTCTTTGGGATTGGAATGAAAACTGACCTTTTCTAGTCCTGTGGACACTGCTGGATTTTCCAAATTTTCTGATGTGTTGAGTGCAACACTTTAACCACATCATCTTTAAGGATTTGAAATAGCTCAGCTAGAACTCCATCACCTCCACTAGCTTTGTTCTTAGCAATTCTTTCTAAGGCCCACTTGACTTCACACTCCAAGATGTCTGGCTCTAGGTGAGTGACCACACCATAGTGGTTATCCAGGTCATTAAGAACTTTTATGTATATTTTTTCTGTGTGTTGTTGCCACCTCTTCTAAATCTCTTTTGCTTCTGTTCAGTCCTTACCATTTCTGTCCTTTATCATGCCCATCTTTGCATGGAATGTTTCCTTGGTATCTCTTATTTTCTTGAAAAATCTCTGGTCTTTCCCATTCTATTGTTTTCCTCTATTTCTTTGCATTGTTCACTTAAAGCCTTTTGGCTTTCTTACCTCTCCTTGCTATTCTCTGGAACTCTGCATTCAGTTGGGTATATTTTTTCATTCTCCCTTGCCTTTCACTTCTCTTCTTTCTACAGCTATTTGTAAAGCCTCCTCAGACAATCACTTTGTCTTTTGCATTCTCTTTCTTTGGAATAGTTTTTGTCACTGCCTCCTGTACAGTGTTAGATATCTCTGTCCATTGTTCTTCAGGCACTCTGTCTTTCAGATCTAACCCCTTAAATATATTCATCCCCCCCACTATATAATCATAAGGGATTTGATTTAGGTCATACCTGAATGACGTAGTTGTTTTCACTATTTTCTTCAATTTAAGCCTGAATTTTGCAATAAGGAGCTCATGATCTGAGCCATAATCAGCTTTAGGTCTTGCTTTTGCTGACTGTATAGAGCTTTTCCATCTTCAGTTGCAAAGAATATAATCAATCTGATTTCAGTATTGACTGTCTGGTGATGGTCATGTGTAGAGTCATCTCTTGGGTGTTTGGAAAAGGGTGTTTGCTCTGACCAATATGCAGAACTCCATTAGCCCTTGCCCTGCATCATTTTGTACTCCAAGGCCAGTCTTGCTTATTATTCCTGGTATTTCTTAACTTCTTCCTTTTACATTTCAATCCCCTATGATCAAAAGGACAACTTTTTAAATTTTTTTTTTTCTTGGTGTTAGTTCTAGAAGATGTTGTAGATCTTCATAGAACCATTCAATTTCAGTTTCTTTGGCATCAGTGGCTGGGGCATTGTTGTTCAGTTGCTCAATTGTTTCTGACTGTTTATGACCCCGTGAACTGCGGCACACCAGGATTCCCTGTCCTTCACCATCTCCTGGAGCTTGCTCAACTTCATGTCCATTGAGTTGGTGATGCCATCCAACCATTTCATTCTCTGTCATCCCCTACTCTTCCTGCCTTGGATCTTTCCCAGCATCAGGGTCTTTTCCAGTGAGTTGACTCTTCACATCAGGTGGAAATATTGGAACTTCAGCTTCATAGATTGGGGATAGACTTGTTTTACTGTGATGTTGAATGGCTTGCCTTAGAAATGAACTGAGATCATTCAGTCATTTTTGAGGTTGCATCCAAGTACGCATTTTGGACTCTTTTCTTGACTATGAAGGCTACTCCATTTTTTCTAAGGGATTCTTGCCCGCAGTAGTAGTAGGTATAATGGTCATCTAAATTAAAATCACCCATTCCCATCCATTTTAGTTCACTGATTCCTATGTTGATGATGTTCACTCTTGCCATCTCCTGCGACCACATCCAGTTTACCTTGATTCATGGACCCGATGTTCTGGGATCCTATACAATATTGTTCTTACAGCATCAGACTTTAACCACCAGATACATCCACAACAGAGCATCATTTCTGCTCTGGCCCAGCCTCTTCTTTCTGGAGCTATTAGTAATTGCCTTTGCTCTTCCCCTGTAGCATATTGGATACTTGAGGACCTGTGGGGCTCATCTTCTGGTGTTATATCTTTTTGCCTTTTCATACTTTCCATGGGATCTCTAAGCAAGAATACTTGAGTGGGTTGCCATTTCTTCCTCCAGTGGACCAGATTTTGTCAGAACTCTCCACTGTTACCTGTCCATTTTGAGTGGCCCTGCATGGCAATGCTTCACTGAGTTATGTAAGCCCCATTGCCATGACAAGGCTGTGATCCATGAAAGGGACCTCCTTCACATATGATGTTTTTCTACCACAATGCTGTATATTTCTAAAAGTGAATGCCAATTAAAAAGGTACTACCATACATTCAACTAGCTGATGTTTCATTTACCAAAGACAATAACAATAATGTCTCTCTAATTAAAAGAAAAATATAAAAATATTTAAAATTGTACTTATAAAATATTTACACACCTTTTGAATAGTTGAGTAAAAATTGAGGAGTTCTTAAAGTAAAAAGTAGTTTCTTTGAAGAGTTTGGGTTTACTTGGCGGTGGAGTGGAGCATCAGGCAACTTCCATCAAATTTCAGAGAGCTGGCAGGCTATCAGCATTGTGGATGAACCCTAGTCCCATTTCTTATTCTTCACCTGGTTGATTATCTTACAAATTTAGATACAACTGTGGGATTGCTAACTAGCTCAATACCAGCCATAAAGTAGATATCATAAATCATTGTTAAGTGGAATAAAAAAAGTGAATACAACAGAATGAATAAAGTGGAAACTAATGTTTTCTAAATGTTGGTATTTGGGAATGTGACTAGCAAAATGCTAAATGTTTTAAATGTATCACCTTGTGTTTTATGAAAACAATCTCGCAATCTTGCAAGTTATATATCCTTAGCTAATGCTTTGTACTTGGTAAATGCTCAATACATGACTGTACTGATGAAATGTGCAAGCTTTAATTTACTAAGGGGTTTGAATCCCCAGAAACATCAGAGCAGCAACTGGATTATTCATCTGCAGAAGGTTTAGCAATAACCTTTTTATATCCCCAAATTCTCTTTGTCTGGAACAGAAAGGCATAGCAGAGGTAACTGTTTATGAATATAAACCATTGGCATTTGATAATCAGTTATTGCTCTATTATTCTAAAAACTGGAAAAATTAACAACTATATTTCAGGGTCAGTTTTTTTTCCATTATAATTGGTAAGTAGAAAAGCTATTGAATTTCTATTAAGTGGGACATTTAAGTTAAAAACAATTAAATTTTAATCTGTTGCAGAAGTACAGTAACAATTTACAAGGATATTATATTCAGAAACCAAGCTGAGAAGTGAATTTTAATCAAAATTGAGACCAGATCTAGACTTCCAGTATAAAATAACGTTTATATAGAACAAGTGGAAGAGACTTTCCCACTTTTCTATTTAAACACCATTAACAAATGGAGGGGAAAAAGCCAGCAAAAAGGCAAAATAAACAACTGAATAGGCAGAATAAACCTAACCGAAAAACATTACACGATTACCACAAACTGTTAGATAAACATTTATCAAAATCTGGAAATAATTTTCACTAAGTGTAAAGCTAATGACTGTTCTTATCCATGCAGTCATTCAAGAAATATTTATTAAGCACTATCCTGAAGCAAAATGGGAAATCCCTGAGGGATTTGGGACCTGTAGGCTACTTATAGGACATTTTATAATGATTGCTGATTGCGGATGAGGACAGGAGTTTGTTTTGCAGTAGTATTTTAAAATGTATATCACCAGGAATTTATTAGTATTCAAGTTTAATGACTTTAACTGATTGGCAGGTTACCTTTTAAAATATATGATAACTCCTGGTGTTGATTTTGTCATTTGGTCAACTGATAGAAATGATTTAAATGTTTCTGGTATTTAAATTGTATTGTGTAAGAGCTCATTCAAAATATTTAAAAAGTGTTTGAATCCCTCTGTAGACATGAGTACAACATCTGCCAGTAAATTAGGTTTATTATTCTATTAAAATCTTAGGAAGAAGTCTCAGCTCTGATAATTTTGTAATATGATTTTAGAATCTTAGTTAAGATCTGATTTGTCTGGAATGAGTATATAGCATTCTTTGGCTTTGTGCACACACTCTTCTTGAGGTGAAGTAAAAGAGGTCGTTATGTTTTATAAAATATCTATAATCATAATCACATCTTTATAAATTTGATATAGCATGTCAAATATGTTATTTCTAACTTGTTCTAAATTACTAGTTAGATGTCTAATTTCATTATTCAACTGGGTAATTTTATACATTGGGAAGATTACCGATTACCATTCTATTCCATTTGCTTGTGTAATTTCACAATTCTGTTTCAGACAAAGAAAAGAATTGGTCTGTAGTTAGAATGTGCTGTGTGTGTGTGCTTAGTCACTTAGTTGTGTCTGACTCTTTGTGACCACATGGACTGTAGCCCGCCAGTTTCCTCTGTCCATGGGGATTCTCCAGGCAAGAATACTGGAGTGGGTTGCCTTGCCCTCCTCCAGGGAATCTTCCCAACCCAGGGATTGAACCTGGGTCTCCTGCATTGCAGGTGGATTGTTTACTGTCTGAGCCACCAGGGAAGCCCATAGTTAGAATAATGCATAAAAAAACACAAACCAGACAAATTCCTTGGAGGCAAAAGTTAAGTTCATCTGCCAAAGAATAAATCTTCACTAAAGGATTCCTAGTCTCTTTATTAAGTATTTGAGCAGTTGGGCAGAAAATGATTAGAAATATTAGGATCAATACAAATTTACTCAGGCATCTTGGTTACTTCCAATAGGATCCAAACCATTTTCAATTAAAAATATAAAACATAAAAACCCTTTCATTGGGGGTAAGCATCTGTAGAAAATGTGTGAAGGTACAGATTACTGCATTGGAACCAGGGCTCATTTATGCCATTTGATTTTTGTTGTAGGCAGCACTTGTAGGAACAAGAGCCATGGACACTCCCCTGTGGGAGCTATGAGGAACCTGATAAAGGATCCAACATTTAGAATGAAGTCTTAAGTGAACTGTTGAACAATGTGTTGGCTAATGTTGCTAGAATTTAATAAACAAAAGGGACTCAGCAGAAACGAGCTGAAAGTCCCAGGTTTTGGTGTTTGCTGAGAGCTTTGAGTGTTACCACCAGTCATCTCTATTGCTGGAATGGAAATTTTTATGTTTCTGGAGTGGGAAATCACTTCTTAGCCTTTCAATGCAATGGCAACAGCATAGTGTGGGTTTGGGAAGATGAGTGTGTCAACCACTGAGGTTATTGGTTATTGCGGTGCATGGGTGATCTCAATAGTTGTTAGGTGGTTAAGTCTTTCCTCAAAAGAGGAAAGTCATTGCCTAATTGTTCTGTCTTTATTCAGGTGCATCCCTAGATTGTGTATAACTGTTAGGAAAGGGTTCCAAGACATTTTCTGTCAGTGGAGAGGTTAAGAGTACAACTACTTTCTTATCATCATAATCCCTTGTCTATGCTTATGTTATTGTTCAATCGCTAAGTTGTGTTCTACTGTTTGTGACTGCATGGACTACAGCATGTCAGGCTTCCCTGTCCTATACTGTCTCCTGGAGTTTGTTCAATCTCATGTCCATTGACAAGTGATGCCATCCAACCAATTCATGCTGTCAGTGTTCTTCTCCTGCCCTCATCTTTCCCAGCATTGGGGAATTTTCCAATGAGTTGGCTCTTCACATCAGGTAGCTGAAGTATTGGGGTTTCAGTCAGTATCAGTTCAGTTCAGTCGCTTAGTAGTGTCCAACTCTTTGCAACCCCATGGACTGTAGCATGCCAGGTGTCCCTGTCCGTCACCAACTCCTGGAGCTTGCTCAAACTCATGTCCATCAAGTCAGTGATGCCATCCAACCATCTCATCCTCTGTTGTCCCCTTCTCCTGCCTTCAATCCTTCCCAGCATTAGGGTCTTTTCCAAAGTCATTTCTTTGCATCAGGTAGCAAAAGTAATGGAGCTTCGGCTTCAGCATCAGTCCTTCCAATGAATATTCAGGACTGATTTCCTTTAGGATGGACTGGTTGGATCTCCTTGCAGTCCAAGGGACTCTCAAGAGTCTTCTCCAGCACCACAAATCAAAAGCATCAATTCCTCAGCACTCAGCTTTATGGTCCAACTCTCATATCCATACATGACTACTGGAAAAACCATAGCCTTGACGAGACCGACCTTTGTTGGCAAAGTAATGTCTCTGCTTTTTAATATGCTGTCTAGGTTGGTCATAACTTTTCTTCCAAGGAGCAAGTGTCTTTTAATTTCCTGGCTGCAGTCACCATCTGCAGTGATTTTGGAGCTCAAGAAAATAAAGTCTGTCACTGTTTACATTGTTTCCCCACCTATTTGCCATGAATTGATGGGACCAGATGCCATGATCTTAGTGTTTTGAATGTTGAGTTTTAAGCCAGCTTTTTCACTCTCCTCTTTCACTTTCATCAAGAGGCTCTTTAGTTCCTCTTCACTTTCTGCCATAAGGGTAGTGTCATCTGCATATCTGAGGTTATTGATATTTCTCCTGGCAATCTTGATTTCAGCTTATGCTTCGTCCAGTCTTGCATTCCTCATGATGTGCTCTGCATATAAGTTAAATAAGCAGGGTGACAATATACAGCCTTGATGTACTCCATTCCCAATTTGGAACCAGTTCCATGTCCAGTTCTAACTGTTACTTCTTGATCTGCATACAGATTTGTCAGGCAGCAGGTAAGTTTGTCTGGTATTCACATCTCTTGAAGAATTTTCCACAGTTTGTTGTGATCCACACAGTCAAGGGCTTTGGCGTAGTCAATAAAGCAGATGTTTTTCTGGAACTCTCACTTTTTCTATGATCCAACGGATGTTGGCAATTTGATCTCTTGGTTCCTCTGCCTTTTCTAAATCCAGCTTGAACATCTGGAAGTTCTCAGTTCATGTGCTGTTGAAGCCTCGCTTGGAGTATTTTGAGCATTACTTTGCTAGTATGTGAGGGGAGTGCAATTGTGTGGTAGTTTGAACATTCTTTGCCATTGCCTTTTTTTGGGATTGGAATGAAAACTGATCTTTTCCAGTCCTGTGGCCATTGCTGAATTTTCCAAATTTGTTGGCATATTGAATGTAGCACTTTAACAGCATCATCTTTTAGGATTTGAAATAGTTCAGCTGGAATTTCATTACTTCCACTAACTTTGTTAGTAGTAATGCTTCCTAAGGCCCACTTGACTTCACACTCCAGGATCTCTGGCTCTATGTGAGTGATCACACCATTGTGGTTATCTGGGTCATGAAGATCTTTTTTTGTATAGTTCTACTGTGTATTCTTGCCACCTCTTCTTAATCTCTTCTGCTTCTGTTAAGTCCATACCATTTCTGTCCTTTATTGTGCCCATCTTTGCATGAAATGTTCCCTTGGTATCTCTACTTTTCTTGAAGAGATCTCTAGTCTTTCCCATTCTATTATCTTCCTTTATTTCACCTAAGAAGGTTTTCTTATCTCTTCTTGCTATTCTCTGGAACTCTGCATTTAGTTGGGTATATCTGTCCCCTTTCTCCCTTGACTTTCACTTCTCTTCTTTTCTCAGCTATTTTGTAAGGCCTCCTCAGACAAGCATTTTGCCTTCTTGGCATTTCTGCTATGTATACCAAAATCTGAGGATACCCACAGTCAGGTTTTCATCCTCATGGGTTAATATCTGTAGATTCAGCCAATTATTGATAGCATGTTAAGTTTGCAGTCCACTGGGGGCTGAATCTGCTAATGTGGAATGTGTGATTACCAAGGGCCTACTGAATATTTATTGAAAAAAAAACAAAAAAAGTGGACTGTGTAGTTCATTCCCTTGAACAATGTGGAGGTTAGGGACACTGACCTCTACCCAGCTGAAAATCTGTATATAACTTAGTCGCTCTCCCTGTCTGTGAAATCAATGAACAGTAGATCATGTAGTACTGTATTATTTACTGATGAAAAAAATTCATGTATAAGTGAACTGGCACAGTTCAAACCTGTGTTGTTCAAGGGTCAACTGTATATAAGTCATCACAAAAAGCCCACAAGATTGGTTATTCCCACTTCTCAGATGAGAACATTTAGATTCTGAACTTTAATCCAGTAATTCACAAAAATGTCTCAAATCTATACAGATAGCTCAGTTATTAAAAACTTTACATTCAACAGTAGTAGCCATGGCAAAGAAGATAGGTATATACAAAATAATTTAGAACATTTTCAACAAAAAATTATTAATAATAACTAAGGGTTGTGAAGCAGATAAATTTTAGTTACCTACAATATTAATTTCTGTGCTATTTTCAGACGATTAGAAATAAATATGATGATTATACACATAACAGGATATTGTTCACATTAAGCTAATTTTGTCTTTTCTTGAGCAAATAATATGAAAGTTTTGGTGCAAATTTTGATGAGATAATGTAAGCTTTCCTCATCTCAAAGTAATTATCAAAAGTGTGAGAAATATACAAATATCTGGATACTACAGTCTATCCAAATAAATTTGGTGAATTTTCAAAAATATTTCCTTTCACAATACAGTTTGTATATTTTAGAATTAAAAATTATCAAATATAAATCCAGATTAGCAGATAATAGAGTTATATGGACATCATATTTTTGCTTCAATTACTTTTCCTTAATTTTATTAACTTTAGGGCTATAGACATGAAAGAGTACCATCAATCTGTTTCTTCATGTCTGTATACATTCATCATTTAAAAGAGAACAACATTCATACTGACATGTTAAAAAACTAACAGCTAGTTTGAAGTATATATTGAATTTTTTTTTAAATGCAATCTATTTATTTATTTTCAAAAGATGAAGGTGGTTAGTTTGAAAAAAAGTCACATTCAGGTGGATTTGTAAAGCAATTTTAATTTTTACTCAAAATGTATGAGATGTCATCATTAGCCCTTATCTTATACTTGAAAAATGGAGACAGTTGTACAGGAAGGGAAATAGAAGTTATTAGATTTTAAGCTCAAGTTTCAAAAGTATTCAAATAGGGCAGGTAAAAAAAATCCAGATACTGTTCCATTGTCCAGTGTAATATTCATGCCCCCTTATTTCATAAAATATAAATATCATTTACTAGAAATAATAATTTTAGTTTTTTCTAAACACCATGATTCTTGCTTTATAGCTATGAAGGCTCTCCAGCAGTGCCACCTATTTCATAAACTGACCAGCAGTTTCTCTCTTAAAAAGAAAATTCCAGTCTATGTGGATTAAAAGAATAAATATCACACATCCTTGGTAAACTATTTTATCACCACCAGGTATAAGAGATCAGTATTTTGTAATGAAGAAATTCATAGCATTTAACAGCATATTACTGCACTATGATTGGACTGAAAAAAGTATGGGCCTTTGTATACTGATAAATTCTGCTAAGACACCTGAAAAATGGAGGTGGGGGGTAGGAAATGGTAGGAATAAAGCTTGGCTACCAACTAGTAAAATAATTCTGATCAAAATGCACCAGACCTAATACAATTCTAAAGAAACTGATGAAAAGTGCTACCCCTATCAACTATAATTTAGATGGTATTGTTTGAGAAAAACAACCAACCCAGTAGCTGCTCTTTATGTGGAATTAAAAATAGAGGGCTTTGTTATTATTTATTAGGCACAGGAAGGAGATTCCTGCTTTATTAAAAAGAAAAAAAAGACTAGGTTAAAAGGGAACTAGTAGCTCCCAAAAGTGTGGTAGTTAATCGAACTCCTACCCCCAGATGGCCATATGTTGTACAGTTTCAGTAAATTCCAACTCAGAAATGAATATACAAAGTAAAACAGCAATAAAAAAACAATAAAACCCTGTGATGATGACTGTTGCTCGTACCAGAATGACAGTAAGGAACTCTTAAAATTTGTTCATATACAGCAACAGGGCAAGTGGCATCCATGCCAGGTCCCGTATACATGATCTCTTCAATGCAGTGTCCATTTCCTCTCAGCAGGCACCTGCAAAGAACTGAAGTGTAGTGAATGGGTTGGTGCTGTGCTTGGTTCACCGACACCATGGGAACAGTGGCCAGTGCCAATTTTCATGTGTGTTGGCTGAATACTAATCTTGGGAAACACTTAGTCACTAGATTATTTTCTTAACAAGCAGTTTCTCATGAACAAGGTCTGGTCAACAGTAAACTAGAATGAATCTCAACCTGACCTCCTTGGCTTTTAGGACACGTGTTAATTCTTTGCCTCTTTTTAAAACCTCAGTGTTGTTTGATAGGCAGCCACTAAATTAAATCCTCCTTTTCAACTTACTTTCCTTTCTTTTCCCTAAGGTTGGACCCTATGTAAACCTAAAAACATATAATAACTTTATATACAAGGTTTCTCAAAGTGCAAAATGTGTTACATATAGTTTCATAGGCTTCATTTACACACAGCATTTTATACAATACAGTACAGTTTGCAATTTTTGTTCATAAATTTACACCACTTAACAGACACCTACAGTTGATCCTTGATCAATGTGGGTTTTGAACTGCATGGGTCCACTTATATGTGGATATTTTTAAAAAGTGAATCCTACAGCACTGCATGATCCACAATCAGTTGAACCTACAAATGCAGAGGAATTTCGGATATGGGGGCTGACTATAAATTATACACAGATTAACACACTAACCCCTGCCCCATGTTGTTCAGAGGTCAACTGTACTTCAAAAGGCTGGCCACTCAAAGTAACGCAATGCCTTCCTACGCAAGGTTAACGGAGCTGAACTGTACAAGCTTTGTTCAGACCACAACACAGTGAATCTTACACTTATCACATATATATATACACACACATATTAATAGTTTAAAATGCTATTTAAATGGTTAAGGATAGCTAGATACATCTCACCCAGCATGAAATACAGTTTGGTTTCAGACACTGTACACAATATTTAAAAAAAACAATTTGTGGGACAAGTCATTTTATTTCCTTCTGCACCGTCTGCTCAGCCTGTAACTCTTTTGGAAGCGTTCTTGACCGCTGGAGAACCACGCTAAGCTCTTCGATGACCTTTGGTGGTAACTTATTATTGCAGTCCAAAGTATCTTTGCCATTCCTGTCCTCAGTCTTCTTTAGTGTCTTTAGGCCTTTATGGTCTTTCTGTCGCCCTGGAAAGACCTCAGCCTCTGTGTCCTCCAGACAGTTGAAACTCCGGTGTTTTCTGGTTCGATTTCGAAGTTTCTCGTCCTTGTGCTCCAGGCACTGGGCCACGATGGAGGCTTTCTCCTTTAAGGTGCCATCTCCACCTTGGTCACGCTTTGTACCGAGCCGCAGCCTTTCAAGTTCTGCTTTTGCACTCTTAAAATAAAACAAAACATCTCAGAGGGAAGCAAGATCTGGCCTACTCTGCTTAAAGAATACATGGCATGTAAAAGTTGTTGATGCTTCTTTTATTAGAGTTTATTTCTATGACTTAGGTTTTAACTTGACTTTTGGCACTAGCAGCAGGTCTGAATTTATAGATGGATCTGAGAGCTACAAAACCAACTGAAATGGAGATCACGGAAATTCATTTTAACAAGCATTTAACATACCACTTCAAAGATGTCTTTCAAGCTAGTTATTCAAACTGACTCCCATTTTAAACTTGCCTGTTTCAATTCACTGCTGCTTGGATGTGTCACATGTTCATGCATCTGTAATTCCTACAGTCTTGTACCCGAAGTACAGAGGAAAACAGGGGTCTCTGTGGCCATAAGTCCAGGAAATACACTTTGTAATAGATCTCTCTTTGAGATTCACAATACATATTAAAGAAGCTGAGAAATTCTTTATCAGAAAAACCTGTTCAACTTATTTTTCTGTTTTTTTTTCTCCTCCAAAAATATGTGACTAGTGCAATCTTTTCCCCATATAATGCCTATTAGAATTCTACAGATATTTGTGAAAACACTGAAAGGAACATATAGTTATATATTAAAACCCACTTTTGTATCAGTAGATTAGAGTATACATTCAGTCAACTGTGTCTACAGGCACCAGAAATCCAATGAGACAACCCGCAATGGGACAGAGGTGTACTTTCATAATTAGTGTCCATGGCATCTTGTGACTGGGCAAGTATTGACATCCAGAACTCTCATCAGGTTCTCAAAGGGGATTACAACCTAACCAAACGTAAGATAAAAGAATGAACAACAGAAAAGCAAGCATCTCATGGGATGGAGCCACAGCAAAAGGCTACCCAAAAAACTGAGTTGGGGTAAGTGGGAAGGCATAAGTCATTTTTGTTTTCACAAGCAAGAGTTGAAGGAATTTCTTCAAAATTTCCTCATAAAAACTGCAAAGCACAGAAAGAATAAATCCAAGGAAAATTTTTTATTGTATTATAAATGTTTGAGAGAAAGATGAAATGAAAATGGTGATATAACATGAAGAATGGGACTATTTTGCAGATAGCAAGTAGAAGTATGTGCGCTTACCCATTCTTACGAAAACACCAAAAAACTAACTGGACAACCATCGACAAAAACACACACACACTCTGGAACCTTTAAAAGATACCTATGTCCAAAGACAAAAAGCCACAACGAGATGGTAGGAAGAGCATAATCATGATAAAATCAAATCTCATATCTACTGATCCACAAACTAGAAAATAACTATACTGCAGAAGTTCTCCCACAGGAGTAAAAGTCCTGAGCTTCACATGAGGCTTTCCAACCAGGGGGTCTGGCAATGGGAAGAGGAGCCCCCAAAGAATCTGGCTTGGAAGGCAACATGTTCTTGGGTTGGAAGAATCAATATTATTAAAAGGACTATAGTACCCAAAGCACTGCTATACTTGAAACAGATAACCTGTATAGCACAGGGAACTCTGGTCAATATTATGTAATAACCTAAATGGGAAAATAATTCGAGAAAGAATAGATACATATATATGTATAGCTGAATCACTTTGCTGTACACCTGAAATACAATATTGTTAATCAACTATACTCCAATATAAAACAAACAAACAATTTGAAAAAAATGAAACTAAGTAGCATAAACAGTGTTTTGACTAAGGATGTCCAATGTAATGTTCAAAGGGCAACACCTCACCTCTTTATTTTTCTCCATAGTGCTCTTTCTAGTATACTAAATAAGCTATTCATACCTCTTGTGATTGTTTGAATGCCCTGCTCAAAACTCAACACAGTGCAAGGAGGGTTTTGTTTTTAGCTTTTGTTTGATTTGTTCACTGATGAGTGAACCTATCACAGTGCCTGCACATGGGCAATTACCAATAAATATTTTCTGAATAAGGGATGAAGAAAGGTTAAAAAAATCAAATGTATAATATTTTGTTTTATCATATTCTGTTTCATCTTCCTAAATTCCAGCAGATTGGGACATAATTTTACAATTTGGAATTTTCTGATAAGCTCATGATTATACATCTCAGAGAAATACTTCTACTCTAAACCTGATAAGAAGAAATATTTAGTTGTTTAGTATCCAGCTTAATTCCAAAGTTTGAATGTGTTAGAATGGCTACACAGCCATGTGAATGTAATTAATGAATCGTGCATGTAACTGGTTAAAATGGAAAATGTATTTTATCACACTACAAACAGAAAAATGAGAGAGGATTAGTAAAAATGATGGCTATTTAAACATAGGGATGTGATGAGTTTATAAATCAATATGAATCTTATTAAAAGTTTCACTTTGTATCTACCACTCAGGAAAATCAAAGATCAATATGGAGTGGTTTTATATATCATAATGACAGTTCTCTTTTCAACTACTGGCAGAGAGACATGGGGACTCTGATGCAGTATTTAGAGGCCAAGTATGGGCTTCTCAGGTGGCACTAGTGGTGAAGAACCCGCTTGCAAATGTGAGAGTTATGGGTTTGATCCCTGGGTAGGGAAAATCCCCTGGAGAAGGGCATGGCAACCCACTCCAGTATTCTTGCCTGGAGAATCCCCATGGACAGAGGAGCCTGGTGGGCTACAGTCCGTAGGGTTGCATAGTTGGAAATGACTGAAGTGACTCAGCACACAGTAGTCCTCTAGTCTCTTCAATACATTCATCCTGTTTTGTATCAATTTTACTTTTATACTTTCCCCTATACTACCTTATTGAAATTTCCATTGTGCTATCAGGTACCTCAATTCTGTGACTAACTTCTTTGCTCCTCAATATCTCTTGACTATTTCCTGTTGGTGTAACTGAAGTCCATCTCATTCTTGAGCATACCAATTTAGCGCACACACATGCATTAATACATATAATGCAAAAATTTCAAGTAAAACTATTTAAATAACATAATCTTATATGAAGGTGGGGAGGGGTGGTGAAGTGAATTGATAAAAATCATGAGGATGTGAAAGTGAGTGCTTTGTATGATGATATGGTATGTGGAGTGCCATATGTGTTGCGGGGAAAGCCAAGGGCATTGATACCGTGGGGAAAAAAGGCATCCTTTATGTGTTTCACTGTCCTTTAGGTATTAACAATTCAAAAAGAAAGATTGATAAACTATGAAATTAGGAAAGCAAGAGGTGGCTTGGTCCAGAGGATGCCAGTTTGTGTCAGAGAAAACTGTTTGAATGGAAATGAGGATGTGAAATGGAGTTCATCTCCCAGCAGAGAGAATACTACCCTATGAAGTAAGGGCTTTTTATTACCCCTAGGAGCTTACAGATGAAAGCTGAGCACATGCACACAAGTTAAGAAGGTACCCAAGAGGAAGTAGGAGGGCCATAGGTATCATTTAGCTTGTGTGTTCTTAAGCACTGTTTGCCTCTTCATGTATGATTTGTCAACCACTTAGTTCCTCTGGCTTACTCACTACTAATTTACTCAATTAATTTTAGAAGTCACTTCCTCCAGGAACCCTCCCTTGCTTGGAGGAGGTATTCTCATACAACTTTTAAATGAACCTCTTGAAAGCAAGATAAGATCATAAAATGGGAAGTAACCAAATGCACCAATCTGCCAACAATTTGAGAAGCAATTTTCTTGACTATATCCATTGATTGACTTTAGACTGTACTAAGCTAGCTAGTAATATTGTCATTTATTAATATACTACATATTTACATAAGTTCAATAAAAAATATTTGGTTCATGTGAAAACTTGCAATTTTAATTTTTCTTTTTTTAAACTTTAATGGTTTTCAGTGAAAAACATTACCAAATAAAACATTATTTATCACTGAAAAACATCAAACATTTAAAATTTTTCTTTATCAAATTGGCTGAATTCCCATACTTATAAAAATGCTTGGTTTAGTTTACTAACAAATTTTCTAGAAATTAATATTTCATAAAATTGTTTTCAAAACCTTTGAAATCAATTTGCTTATAGTTTTTGTTCATCAGTTTTGTTATCTCAAGAGTGTTAAAAAAATTGCCTCTGAAATTCTGGATTTGAGGTTAAGTTACAAACTATTGTATATTCAATCATCTCAATTCTATACTGGATACTGGTTAATGTACTTTGATCCTAAAATTTACTTTTGCTTTGCTCTATAATTGATCCTGAGGCAATGTCAGGAGAAGCTAGGGTCACAGCAGGGCATATATCTATTCCCTACATTTCTATGTCCCCTAACCTGGGTTCCCAAACATGACTCTTAAAATGAAGATTCTAGATTATCTGAGGAATCCACAGTTCTGCAAAGCAGTTTATTAGGAAGAAAAACCTGTAAGTGCAGAATGGCAGAAGGTACAAGCTCCTGAGTTCTTGCTGTCTTATTCTTCCCTTTGATTACATCAGCACAGAAGGCAACAAAGGAAATAAACCATTATTTTCAAAGCTTTTATCTTTTAGAGAAAAGGGATAGTACAGTGGGATAAATGTTTAAGGAAAGATAGTCATGGAAAAACACTTTTAAAAAATCTGATCACTAAATTAAAATGGCTTTTGTCTCTCAAAAGTTATTCCTGTTATACCTGAAACTAACACAACTTTGTAAATCATCTATATTGCAATAAAACTTAAAAAATAAGTTATTCTTGTTTGGGAAGCAAGAAACTCACACAGCTTAATGCCAAATCTGGGCTCTAAGAAGAAACAACAATGTCTTTTGTGTGCTTTTTTTTTTGTTTTGAAGGACTCATTTAATGCACTGAAATGCACATTAGTTGCAAATTGTCTAATGAGTTTTGCGATTTACAGCGTGTGTCTTTGTCTGAATCAAGACCAATGCTACTTATGTTCACCCTACCCTTCAGAGAAGTAGAACACAGCTTTCATGAAAGATGCCAAATCTTTATTAATGGTCAAGGGTCATCCTGCCATTCTTGAAATTAACTGAGCTACCCCATGGGTTCCCAAACCACTGGAATTTGATTGTGTTTCTGTTAAGTCTTGTTACCATGGCTCCCGACATGTTCTGCCCTGGGCTCATTGTATGGAGGTTACAAGTGTACTTGTAAGGCTAATTTGAGACTGATTTTTACCACCAGAAACTTCTGTATCCATATTTAACATTCTTGGCCACTTTAGGGATAAAAAAAGCTAAGTGGTATCATGCATATTTAATTGAGTGATCAATAACATTATTAAAATTACCTATTTAAGTTAACAAAATATAAAACTTCAAAGAGTGGCATAGGATTATTCATACAGTTTCTTGATGGATGTGATTTTTACAGTTTTACTATTTTTACTGCACTCTTCCAAGTGATTATTACTGTGCTCTTGAAACCAATGAGGTAACTGATGCATTTAACCAGATTAAGACATAAGAAAACAAATGTTATTATGATTAATGTAAAAACAAACATCCTAATCTTACCTCAGTCTCTCTCCGGGCTTGGGCTGCATTTCTGTCATGCTGGATGGGGATCAGAGGCAAACCTCCAATTTTGGGATTTTTGGTTATAGAACGTTTTCGTTCCTTTCCAGCTGGTGGCCATATATCATTTTCATGCTGTGGAAACACAATTTCTTGCTGTGGGTGTGTGACTTTATTATGTGGTCCACCAAGTTTATACTCACTGGGCTCCTTTCCCATCTATCCAAGGCAGGTGATCTGCTTTTCACGAGAAGGTTGTTTGTAATTATGATGTTGATTCTCATGGTAGCACCGCTTGAGGATGTAAAACTCTTAAGTGAACTGAGCTTTGAGGTCTCAGTTCAATTTCTAAGCTTCAGAAATACGCCTTCTGTACTACTTATCAAACCAAAAGGGGGAAAATATTTACAGAAACCAGTAAATCTCTTTGTAGAAGAAAAATAATATACCTGTCTACATTTCTAGGCCCTGTAATCAAAATAACTACACATTCATTTTCTCTTACCACTGAAGATAACTTTTAGTGTCAAAATAATTTCAAATTATATATACCCTCAAGTCAACCTAAGGCATGCCTAGCAGAAAAATTATCTTTATTTTATGACCTTTTGAAAACTGTTTCTTTTTCATGTAATTGAATTCCAAAGAAATGTTACCTTGTACACAAACATTTCTACTGAAAATCACTGTACAACAGAGTGTGGCGTATTTGTGCTCAAATTGTTGACTACATATTCTGGCCAATGAGCAATTATAGATATGACTAGAAAAAAGGTAATTTTTGCAAAGGGGGGAAATACCCATGGGTAAAAATATAAGCTCTTGAATGATAAATCCTTAAGATACACATTTAAAGAAAAATCTTTTAAAGACTTTTTCTACTCCTCAGGGTAGATTAATTTTTCAGAAGCTGGGAGAAACAAATCGATTTTCAGACAGCAATCTATGAAAGAAATACAAAATATCAACCACACACAATGAGAAGTTTACAGATGTTACGATGAAATGAAAACCATCTGGTAAACTATATAGCTAAATGCCTACTCATTCTTTTCCCCTACTCAAGACTGAACAGAGTCGTATTCTTATGCTGCAATTAGTATTTTAATGTCATGTTTTATAGCAAAAGAACTATTTCAATAAACTTTATACTCACTATAAAACAGCAGCTAAGTTATATTAAAGGGCATACTGCTACACTTTGTGCTTACCAATATACAGATATCTCATTTCGTCCTTAAGGATCCTACAGTGTATGTCCTATTATTAGTAGAGTTATTGCCTGGGCATCAAATCTACCCTTGAGTTTCAGTGGAGTGCTTACATTGGTTCAGCAAATCTGCAATGGTTATGCAATATTTCAATCAGAAAGTTACAAGTTTCATATTTTTATATCACAGTCTTAAACTTGGTAAAATAACTCATATTACAGAATTGGGATATTCCCAACATGTAAAGCTGGGAAAAAACTGATGGGAAGGAATTAGGTAACCCTATGAATGAATGCCTAGGCTTTTACTAACTGGTGTATAGTATATGTATTAAATGGTATTATTGCAAGAAATCTAAGAGCAAATGTAGTTTCTAAACATACTATTTTTTCTGACATGATATATATATATAATTCTGTGAATACTGGCTAATTAGTTCTCACTGGATTGATCCAAGAGGTAGCAATATTTTTTCCACCACAAATCTTAAGACATAAGTAATATGTTCTGATAACATTTATAGTTATGTATAAGTGACATCAAAAAATCATACTGCATTGGAGCATATAGATGAGGATCTCCTTATAACCAGTGATCACACCCTCAAATCTTCATTCCTGCCTCTCACTTTCTTTTTATAATTTTCCCCCATCTTTTTATAATTTTCCCCCATGGCTTTACTGAGGTATAATTGACAAATAAAAGATGTTTAAAGTGTACAGCATGATAACGACATGCATACATTGTGAAAGAATTCCCCCCATCGAGTTAACACATTCATCATCTCGCATATGTATTTACCCACCCCCCACTGCCTTTTCGGTTAGAATATTTGAGTTCTATTCTCTTAGAAAATTTAAATTTTATAATACAGTGTTGTGAACTGCACTCACCATGTCACCTATTAGATCCTCAGATTTTATTCATCATGTATCCAAAAGTATATACCCTTTCACCAACCTCTTACTCCCCACCCCCACACACATCCCCTGGTAACCACTGTCATATTCTATGAGTTTGACTTTTATATGGGATACTATGCAATAATTGTCTGGCTTATTTAGCATAATGCCTTCCAGGTTCATTCATGTTGTCCCAAATGATAGATTTCCTTTTTTAGAGCTGAATAATATTCCACTGTATGTATGTATGAATACACATTTTCTTTATCCATTCATCCATCCATAGATTATTCCCATACCATGCCTATGGTGAATAATGCTGTTGTTAACAAGGTTCTGCCTCCCAATTTCTGACCTTGACATCTTTCCAGATAACTTAGTTTAGCTTCATTCACTCTGAATATATCTTAGACTTCTTGAGACCTTCTATCCATTCTACTTTTCACATTTTTCCCCACTTCTTTCACAGTCTGGCTTAGATTTCATGGTCAGTCAGTATACTAACCTCCTTATAAATCAAGGCTGGGCTGCCTCACCTATCACACTTGCCTGATAAAACCCCAAGCATAGTAAAACCCAATTCTACTTTGTGGGTACCTCCAAATTGATGGAGGCAAAAAAAGAATAGCTCAGTCTGGAGATTCATCTCACTTTAAATTTACCCTAAAATTTCAAATGAGCCTTCAGCACTCCCTGGACATTCTACTATAGTACAACGAGCTTCCTCACTCTCTGAAGGTAATTTCTCACCTTTTATTCGTCTCTGTACATGTAATATCCCTCTCAGACTCACATGTGGTGACCTCACTGATATAATTGAAAAATTATTAGTAGTCATTCAATTTCATTTTCCCACCACGAGATGTACCAATCTCTCTGCATCTCTAGCCATATAAACAAGGCTTCCTTCCCTTCCAATAACTATTTGCTCTGATTATAAATAACTCTTCCCCAGCCATATCTATAATTGCATAGTGGGTCAGAATATATAGTCAACAATCCGAGAACAAATATGTCACACTCTGTTGTATAATGAATTTTTTCTGCCGTGATGAACACATGCTGTTGCTCACATTGCTTCACATCTGCTCAAGGCCCCTGCTGGTTTAATATTCTCTCCTCTGATTCCTTGATAGAATTCTCTGCACCTATCACCTGGTTTTCCTGCTTTCTCAAAGCTACTCATTTCTTTTGCTCAATTTTTCTCTTCTGTTTGACCTTTAAAGTTTGGGATGTCCTAGGACTTATTTGTCTGTCCGCCCTCTGTTGCTACAGCCCTCCTCTCTCCAATTCTGTATTCTAATTCTCTCTGTATATTCTCTCTCTCATCTCACTGGATCCTCTCAGGGCATTTAATACAATCCAAATGCTGACTTCCATCAAATTTACATTTCAGCCCCGAAGTTATGCTTGAATTTTTGATCCATACATCTAAACCTGCTACTCAGCATATCCACTTGTATGTCCAGTGCGCATCTCAAATTTCATGTGGCCCAAATAGAACACTGTCTTCTTCTGCACTTCTGATAATATCACTTACATTCACCAGCTGCCAGAGGCCAAACAACTAGGACTCTTCATTTCTACTCCTCTCAAACTGCTGCTGCTGCTAAGTCGTGTCCAACTCTGTGCGACCCCATAGACGACAGCCCACCAGGCTCTCCCGTCCCTGGGATTCTCCAGGCAAGAACACTGGAGTGGGTTGCCATTTCCTTCTCCAATGCATGAAAGTGAAAAGTGAAAGTGAAGTCGCTCAGTCATGTCCGACTCTTCGCGACCCCATGAACTGCAGCCTACCAGGCTCTTCTGTCCATGGGATTTTCCAGGCAAGAGTACTGGAGTGGGTTGCCATTGCCAAACTGCTATAGCTGATCAATTTGTAAGACTTACTGGCTCCACCTTCAAATATTCCTGAATCTGAGTATGTCTTACCAGGCTCCCTGTTACCTAGTCTGAGCTGCTGTCTTCTTCCACATGGCTGTTCTTCCTGCTCCCATTGTTGACCCCTAAAGTGCAGCTCAGCAAAGGAACCATAATTACTTTTTTCCCGTAATAAGAGCTGATTATATCTTTCCCTTGTTTCCCACTAAAACTCCTAAACTGGGTCTACTTCATCTGTGCTCTGCCTTCCTCATCTCTCATGTCCTCTCCAAGATAGGCTTTCCTGATGTTCATGGAATAAGTTGAGATTATGTCCTTGCTGGCCCCACCTCCTGGAATGTTCTGACTGTCCTGCATACTTGGCTTCCTTATTTCAGACAGGTCTCAGCACACCTGTCAGCTACTCAGAAAGGTGTCCCCTGAGAGTCCTTCTCAATTAATGCCCTCCTTACGTCAGTCACACTGGTTTCCCTTTCCCTAGCTTATTTTACCACACTAATATCTATTTGAAATTTTACCTGATTATTCTCTTTACTAGTTTAGAATACTGACTTGAGCATGTACTTTGTAAGATGTACTGGATCCTGTGATGCAGATAAACATGTAGTTCTAGTAAGACTGAGTCCTTCCTCTCATAGGGTTTACATTTTAGTAGGAAAGAAAGACATAAGAAACTTAAATACACAAATGCTTTTTAGTTAGTATTATAATGTTCAAGTCGGAGAAGGCAATGGCACCCCACTCCAGTACTCTTGCCTGGAAAATCCCATGGATGGAGGAGCCTGGTAGGCTGCAGTCCATGGGGTCACTAAGAGTCAGACACGACTGAGTGACTTCACTTTCAATTTTCACTTTCATCCACTGGAGAAGGAAATGGCAACCCACTCCAGTATTCTTGCCTGGAGAATCCCAGGGATGGGGGAGCCTGGTGGGCTGCCGTCTATGGGGTCGCACAGAGTTGGACACGACTGAAGCGACTGAGCAGCAGCAGCATAATGTTCAAGTACAGGATGCTGAGGGTTCCTACAGCTCTAAGGTCTAATTGGTCTGAAGGTCAGGGAAGGTTTTTTCTGAGGATGTGACAGGTAAGCTGAAGACTTTTGTTGAGGCAGGGGTGAGAATGGGGATGGATATTAGAAAAGTATTCTGGGCGCCAGAAAGAACTCATTGTAAATGACACTCACTGTTGGGTTTCATGTGTGTGTATTAACATATATATTAACGTTTGCTAAATTCCTGTCTCTTTCCCCGTGGAGGTGATCCATTAAATCCTCAAATCCAAAAGGACCTTTGTGTTTACCTTAATCCTAAGAAGTGGAATGAACTGAAGAAATGTAATTGGACAGAGTCTCTGGGGCCAGCACAACAAGGGACAGGTGAGGCAAGGAGAAATAACTTGGTGAGAGCAACCTTGGTTTCCTGGCTATTTACACCTTGATTTTCAACTACAGCATCTAATGACTTCAGTCATAAAAACGAAAACATCAATTTAGTTGTGCCATAACCAGATACTGTAACAGTTTTAGACTCTATGGTTCTAATTTTACTATTACTTCAAGCCTACTTTCTTTAAAGTAGGACTTGAATATCTAAATTTTTAAACAGTCACAAAAAAAAGAAAAGGCTCTAAAAAGTTAGCCACTGGACTTTTTCTGGAAATGTATTCCCAGGTAGTAGTAGTAGGGTCAGGCTGAGAAAAGCAGTGTTTATTAACCACTGGAAAGGCTAATAAATTAAATGAACAGAGAAAATGGTTTCAAAACAAATAAGGACAAGATTTGAGGGTGAATTAACTTCTCACTTGTAAGAGAAACAGGAAAGCACACTCTTGGTAATAAAGAGTGGCAACTTAATCGTTACCAGTGAATTTCAGTGCTGGGAAAGCACTGCTGGGAGTCTGGCCAGACAAGGTTGGGGAAGAAACCAGCCATATTAATGGGACTATTTTATCCTTCACTGCAAGAGTGAGTTCTCCAGTAGGGAGGAGACTAAATGGGAAATTGAGGGTAGGTGTTGGCCTCTGGGTTAAACCACTAACTAAATGTATGGTCCTGACCAAATCACGGAGCCTTTTGTAAACTTTGTTTTCTTATCTATAAGCAGTGTCATGCACAATTCGTTGAGAGGAAAATACATGAATTACACAGTGTGTATTAAAGAAATGTGGATCTTCCCTGGTGATTAAAGAAATGTAGGTTCTCATCCTTGTTTTTGGAAAAGCAGGAGCCCATGGGGAGAACAGGAAGGAAAAGAGCAAATAAGATCATCTATACCATTTTTCTAGATGATCTTATTTGTAAGGCAGAAATAGAGATGCAGACACAGAAGAAATAAATGGATACCAAGGGGGAAATGAGGGAGGGTTGGAGTGGCATGGGAGGAATTAAGAGATTGGGATTGACACATATACATGAATGATACTATGTTTAGCTGCTGCTGCTAAGTCGCTTCAGTCGTGTCCGACTCTTAGCGACCCCCTGGACTGCAGCCCACCGGGCCCCTCCATCCATGGGATTTTCCAGGCAAGAGTACTGGAGTGGGGTGCCATTGCCTTCTCTGACTACATATAGAGGAGATAACTAATGAGAACATACTGTATAGCACAGGGAACTCTACTTAATGCACTGTGGAAACCTGATGGGAAGGGAGCCCAGGAGGGAGAGAGTATATGTATGGCGATTAACTTTGCTATAGTGGAAACGAACACAACATTGTAAAGCAACTATCTTCTAATAAAAAAATTGGAAAAATGAAAAGAACACATTTTCTAAACACAGATCCAGTGGGACTCTAGAGGACAAGCATTCAGACAAGCACCTCTTTCTTATTCCACCATCTTGAAGCCAGACACCGCCCCGAGCTGAGGAGCTGCCGGGCTGGGGAAAAAAGATGCCTCAACAAAGAGTAAACTCTCTCTTACAGAGTAGTGGGCAAATCTGGGTCCTTGTATATCTAAAAAATCATGAATGAGAAAATAAAAGTATACACAAAAGACTCATTAAAAATTCTTTGGAAACTACCACCACACTAACATTTCCTATAAACAATTGTTACACTTTACTAGATAGTTGAAATAGGTTATCATACCTGGGAGATAAAGATATTGGCCATCCACTCCGTTTGAGTTTGTGAACTCTCACAACACAGGTGCCTATAAGACAAGGTATATAAAATATATAATTCAAAATGACAAAGGAATTTTTCAGTGTATTTATTTGGCAAGAAAGTGATTAAGTGATCAGAAATCTCTTTGGGTTTCTCCTAATTAATGACATAATGCAATCAAAATGGAAGTATTTCAGTACAAGTTGCTTCAGGCTTCTGCTATCAAAACAGTAGTATAAATATGCTAGTTTAACCAAAGTATAGCTAAAGGCTTTGATAACTGCCGAAAAATGATAAGCGGTATTTTTTGGAAATGCAGAAAGGTCAGTGTCAGTTGCTTTTCCAGGTACATGATGGTAAAAAGATTTTTTCCCCCAGAAACTGAGCCTAAGAAGAAAAAATATGTATATTTTCTTAAGAGCAGATTTTTTAGACAGTCATAGTCCATGTGATTACAAACATTAATACTCAACAAGACTCATGAAAAATGAGCTAAATGAAAAAAGCCACTGCATGTCCAATAACACTGATTCAGTAACCTATCGAAAACCTACACAAAACAGAGATCTTGCCTTCAAGGTTCGCATAGTCTATTAGGAAAGCCAGGAATGTAAACAAACTATAACAGCGAGGGAAAAAAAAGTAAAGAAAGTAAAGTTGAACACAAACACAGAAACAGCACAACTGGGGACAAGGTGGAAAATCTTGTAGCTGATGTTAGAATGCATAATTTCAAAGTAGTTATTTTTATATCCTTATTAATAATTTAGAAAAATGTTAGAATGAAACTTCTAAAAATAATCCTTGCTTCTTCCATTAGAGTCTCATGAAGACCGTGTCCCTTTCTATTGCCATGTCCAAGAAAACTGTTCCCTCTACAAATCATTTTAGTTATGCATCCACCAGCACAAAATACTGTAGATGTAAAGAAGAAATAAATAGATTAGAAAGGAGAGTTATCTGATAAGACTTTCTCCCTCATTTGAGCTATGGTTTGAATAAAAAAATGACAGCTGAGTCTGCCAGATCAGCAGGAAGAAGATAAAAGTGATGAGGGAAGGGGGAGCATATACCATGGAAGAAGGTTCAGTGAAGACAGCACGGATATTAAACATGATATGAAGCAGCAAGGCATGTATAGTGAATTAAAAACAGATTGTTTTATCATTAAGTAAAAATGTGGGAAAGTCACAGGAGATACATATTAAAGGACTTTGTGTGCTGTGCCAGCAATCCTATACTTTATCCTACTTTTTAGGATTCACAGATGAGTTAAAGCAGAAAAGAAACATGATACATTTTAGAAAATCTCTTCAGTGCTGGGTGGAGAATGTGCCAGAAACAAAAAGGAAAGCCAGAGGCATGAAGAGCACTTAGGACTCCTAGACTGATCCAGGCAGATGGATGAAGGCTCCAAGGATAGAGGGTATGGGTGTATCAGAGAATTAAGAGGCAGATCTGGTATGGATTAGACACAGGGAGATGAGGGAGAAAGAGACATCTAGTCCAATCTCTATGGAGAGTGGCTAGATCCTGGTGACAAAAATGGAAAGAAGTATTCTACAGAAAGAACTGGTTCGAAGCCAAGGTCTTTTCTTTAAATTTGAGTTTTGGAGATTTCTTACCCTTAATTTAAAACTGAATTTTGTCTGCTTATCCCTTAAAACCAGAGATTCCACATTTATATAATAACTAGTAAGAAATCATGTAAAGTTTTTCTTGAGGTGTTGGCAAATAGGATACATGTGACTTAAATAGACCTAAACCCTGAAGCAAACCTCCTATTCTCTTTTTAGGCTCAAGGTATTTAGAAAAGAGTTTAACTTCACTTAAAAGAAATGTTTCTTGTCTCTAGATCTATCTGCCAAATAATAACATTATTTACTGTCATTATCATCAATATATCAAATCCAAAATCTGTTAGCTGTTAACTTACCAGTGATGTTTTTCAGAATATGCTGTCAATCCCCAACTATATCATATGGGGGGGAAAAAACACATATACATATTAAAAATGATCCATTTTACGAGACAATACATAGGATGAAATTTTAAGGAGGTAAAGTATAATGGTGGGAAAGCATAACAGAATTGATATCCACAAGTGATGATTCACTGGGTATGATACATCTAGAGGTAAACGATGGATATTGAGGGATTTGGCTATAAATTTAGAGATGCTGAAAGGACACAGCACTAAGGGGTCTCATGATGTTATGAAGCAGTGGGGACATTCTGGGCTGAGTAAGGACAGATGTCTAGAAAAATGGCCAAAATAAAATACACATATTGACTTATTGATATTGTGAGAAATTTTAAAGAATGTACCAGCCACAACACAGATACGTGTGCTGGGCTAAGAAATTAAGCACAGAGGCAAAAGTGAGTACATTTTCAGTAATAGAATCTGAAATCATATACAGTTCATTAAAATGATGTTTCATGATATTAAAAGTATTAGTACAAACTTTAATTAGCTAATCAAAGTAATCCATGATGAGTAAGTATGGTATAAGTCAAATGCTGGGTTGGTTCAAGTTCTAGTGAGGAGCATAATGTTTAAAGAGTCCACTTTCTCTCTACCACCCATGTGCTGTGAGTTTATTACCAAATTCAGTAAAACAGAGGGCAAATTATAGAGCCAGGACCAAAATGTCCTAAAAGCAACAAATATCATATATTAATGCATATGTATGGAATCTAGAAAAACAGTATTGATGAACCTGTTTATGAAGAAGAAATGGAGACGCAGATGTAGAGAACGGACTGGTGGACACAGCAGGGGAAGGAAGGACAGATTGAGAAAGTAATATTGACATATATACACTATCATGTGAAAAATAGATAACTAGTGCGAAGCTGCTATAAAACACAGTGAGCCCAGCCTGGTACTCTGTGACAACCTAGAGGCATGGGATGGGAAAAGGAAATATATATATACATATGTGTATGAAAATATAAAAAATAAATATATATATATATTTCTGATTCACATTGATATATGGCAGAAACCCCCACAACATTGTAAAGCAATTATCCTCCAGTAAAAAAAAAAAAAAAAAAGCCAAGAAGGATGGAGGGCAGCATTTTTTCTTCCTCTGGGTAGACTGACTGGAACATTCTGTGACTGAGCAGGGAATGGGATGTGGAGAACCCCGTGTACTTCCCAGTTGTGAGGGCCTTCTGGGAATTTCTTGATCTACACAGAGGAGATGCAATTCCCCAGGAGCTTGACTTGAGTGGAAACATCATCATCTCTCCATATCCACCCACCCAGGTCCCCTGCCACATGTTTGTGGCAACTTAAGGAATCTGTCTAAAGCTTAGCTTATAGAGTCAGACTAATGCCATTGATCCCTAAATCCTTGGACAGGTTTTCCTGTAACTTTTTCAACAGCTCTGCCCTTCCAAGCTTTACCTTGTTGGAGGCTTCATCTTCTTTTTCACTCCAAGATAAAACTTCACTGAACTGAGAGAAAACATTTTGTCAGGTTTGCTACTCTGTAAAGGAAAACAGAATAATTGGTAATTAGACAGATTTTATAAATGTCCTTTTATTTTCCTTGAGTATTAAGAATAGAGTTTAGAATGTTTAGTTTCACAAATGTTTCATGAATATCATACCAAATTTTTGGTAAATGAAGATTGTGTTGGTTACAATGCTGTAAATTTAAATAAATGATCCTGGATATATGATTATATATGTGTGCATATGTATGTACAAACACACACAGTAATTCCTTATTCAAAACACTTGGGACTTGTGAGAACTGATGATAGTTTATTTTCATATTTAAAAAATACATATGCAGTATATTTTGTAACTCCACAATATCATCAGTGTTGTCTGGGGTAGCACCCACTCTAATATTCAAATAGATTCATATTTCTCTACAAAAATGCATGACATTTCATATAATGTGAATAAATAAAGGCCATAAGTATTGTTATGGTCTGAATGCTCATATCCTCCCCAAACTGAAATATAATCCACATCATGAAGGTATTTGGAGGTGATGGTTTTGGGTGGTTAATTGAGGCATGAGATTAACTGGTTTTCACCATGTGAGGATATGAGAAGTGGGCAGTCTACAATCTGGAAGAAGATTCTAATTAGAACCTGACCACACTGGCACCCTAATCTCAGGCCCTTGGCCTCTGGAACTGGAGAAATAAATTTCTATTTTTATAAGCCACCCAGTCTATGGGAGTTAGCCTGAAGACACTAAGACAAATATCTTTATGTTGGTGTAGGTCAGATTTTGCCACCAAATGAGTTATGATTTTCTGTACTTTGTGGATTTTGGAACTACAAATCTATGTAGACATAGACTAAACTATCTCAAATATCCATATTGAAAATTTTCACTAATAACTCACAAAAGGAGACAATTAATGTACATTTGCTTTTAGATCAATTATATATTTTCTGTACACATCCCAACATATTTATCTGATTAATATGAAAAAATTCAAATCCTTGAACCATCAGGAAAAGTATCTGACAAAGGCAAAACATAAATCATATTCTAATTTAATATCAAAGCATATACATATATTATTGTTGGATAGCCTGCAATAGATTTTATAAAGATAATAGCCATGAAAATAATAATTAGAAAAAGCTTTCCCAATATCCTAAAAATTTTCAAGGAAATTACTTTACTTTTTTCAACCTGGTAGGCAGATAGCATTTATAACTAAGAGCAAGGGGTCTTGGGTCAGAGACCTGGGTGCAAATCTGGCTTGCTACCTATTAGCTTGTAACCTCACATTACTACTCTCTGCTCTTGTATCTTGGAGAAGGCAGTGGCACCCCACTCCAGTACTCTTGCCTGGAAAATCCCATAGATGGAGGAGCCTGGTAGGCTGCAGTCCATGGGGTCGCTAGGAGTCGGAGACGACTAAGCGACTTCACTTTCACTTTTCACTTTCATGCATTGGAGAAGGAAATGGCAACCCAATCCAGTATTCTTGCCTGGAGAAGCCCAGGGACGGGGGTGCCTGGTGGGCTGCCGTCTATGGGGTCGCACAGAGTAGGACACGACTGAAGCGACTTAGCAGCAGCAGCAGCTCTTGTATCTTATTTGTAAACAGGAATAATAAACATACTGACTATCTCATAGAGTTATTATGAAGATTAAATAATAAAGGGTTACTGTGAGGGGTTATTGTACAAATTAAATAAGAAAAGTGCCTTTAAAGAGTTTAGTCCAGTAAATGGCCAAATACTAAGGGCACAGCAAATTACAGCTATTATTACAAATTTAGAACACATTGCTTCATAGAAATTGATAGACAAGTTGTTAGAGCCCTAGAAAAATGCACAAAAGCCCATTCAACAAGTATCTAGCTCAAATCAGTCCTAAGTTTTATAAATGTTAAACTATTACTATAAAGTCTTTTCCTTAAGAAAGCAGTTGAATTTGAAAGTGTAAAGGGTGGAAAATATGGCAATTTTTATAAAATTAAAAATTGGTTTCCATGGAGAAAACAGGTTAGGAGAATGTAGAGGAAATGTAGAGAAAAAAGTGAGCAGGAAGAAGATCATGGATAATGCTTTGGTGACCAGTGTTCTCTGTGGCAGCGATGATAGGCTTGAAATTTACATGGTGAATTTATTCCTAGTCACCCTTATCACTGAGTTTGCTGTTATTATCATGGCACATAATTTAAAAAATACTTTGGATTTTTTTTTCTGTATGGCTAGATTTCTTGAAATGGTATCACAGGATCAAAGGCTAGGAACATGATTAAGAATAAGATTTTGCAAAATTGATAGGGCATATTTACTTATAGTTAAATGTATATTTATTTCTGCATTTGCTAGCAGTTTTCAGTTTTGACTTGATCAACAATTTATCTATTTATTTATGCATTTACTTATTGACATTAGTTCTTTATATACCAAATAGGAAATTGCCATATCTTTTTAAATGAAATAGTCTACACTAATTGGTCACTGTTTACTTTTATTTTTATAAAGCCAATTATGTTGATCTCTTTTGAACTACTGCTTCAAGTTTAAAGGGTTCCCACATAGGTGATAAATACTCAGTTGCATACCCATGGAGCTTGAAGGGTTGCTATTTGTCAAGTTTTAATTCTTTTACCAATCTGGTATATTTTACACAGAATATATGAGAATTTAAGTTGAAAAATAGTTCGATCCCGGGATCAGGAAGATCCGCTGGAGAAGGAAATGGCAACCCACTCCAGTATCCTTGCCTGGGAAATGCCACAGGCAGAGGAGCCTGGCGGGCTACAGTCCATAGGGTCGCAAAGAGTCAGGTATGACTTAGCCACTGAACAACAAAACAATTTATTATATAAATTTTCTTTAGACATGCATTTATGACATATTTATCAGAACAATTATGATAAACAATTACATTTTTTTACCTCACTTTATGTTACCATTGCTGTCTCTGTTCAATTTTATGCCACAATATGATCTAAGCTATTTTAGTTTTACTGTATGAAAAAACAGTTGAGTGCAAAATACTTGACAGTTATTTTACTTTTTATATCTCTAAAATGTTTGCAAGTATTCCTATCTGCTTACCGTTTGAGATGAGCTGTCAAATCATTTTTTCCAAGTTCTAAAAGTTCTTCTCTTTGGGATTTTGAAAACATTAATAATTACATTAAACCTACAGATCAATATTAGTCGACTGTACATTAATTTTCACCCATTTCTATTAGTGTAGCTCTGTAGCTTTCTTCATGTCAGCCTCTTCTTGTTAAGGTCATTTTTCTGGTATTTTATGTGTTTGGTTTTGGGGTATTGGTATTTTAGTCTGCTACTTTACTGAATGTTAAGGAATAACACTTTAAGACTGATATGGAAGAGTGAGGTAGTTTTCTAAGGCGGTAAGTTTTCTATACAGGAAACAGTCAAGGAGAGGAGAACATAGGAGTGTATATGGTAGCAGAGACTCCTGGACACCTTCATCAGAGGTTCAGTCAGATTATAGCTGAGGTTCAAGTCCCTCCTCAGAGCTTAGACTGCTGGTCCCTTGTACTCGGTCCCAATGGAGGCAGTAGCAGAGTCAGGAAAGAGGCTGCAATTCCAGCAGGACAGGTAAGAAGGGACTTGCCCATCTGAGAATGAGAAGCACTTGTGTCTGATCTAGGTGCATGCATGTGTTCATGTGTGTACTCAGTCGCTCAGTTGTGTCTGACTCTTTTGTGACCCCATGGATTGTAGCCCGCCAGGCTCCTCTGTCCATGGAGATTCCCCAGGCAAGAATACTGGAGCAGGTTGCCATGCCCTTCTCCAGGGGATCTTCCTAACCCAGGGATCAGACCTGCATCTCCTGTGTCTCCTAAATTGGCAGGTGGATTCTTTACCACTGTACGAGTAGTCTTATTTATACTGGACATTGGTAAACCCAGGACTGCCTACATTTTGAAATACTGTTGGCAATAGATTGAGAGTCTGAATTAATAAAATTGACTCTGGACACTCCAGCTCATTACTTTATGTTCTATCCTGTGCAAAGAGAACACAGATGACATAATTTGAGAGGAGTTCAGCCACGGTTGAAAGAAACCCTTTTCAGTTCCAATCTTTAAAATAAATAAGCATAAGCAGAACCTGTTAGGATCCTAATACAAAGTTTTTTAAAAGAAATCTCATTTACCGTGATAACTTTACTATTGGTTTATTACAACTCTTCTGGTATGTGTGCCTTCTGGAGAATTTCTTCAAAAAGTTCAAGTGTTATGAAGTAAGTAATATGTTGCTTCAGGCACTGTATTTCAAAGTAAAATTTTTAATTGAACCAATTAAATTAGTGTGCTTAAAAAGTTATCCTTGTTACTAAGAAGAATTTGCTTATTAGTGCCTGTAACTTTTAACAACTGTCCCCTCCCCATTTGCTTTTTTTTCCACACCATTAACAGTATAATGGTAATACTCTTTGAAACTTCTCACCTTTTATGTAAATCAAGTGTGAAAACATTTTAATTAATATTTTCTGTGTAGCAAAAACTCTCAAAACAAAATATATCTTCCCCTGTGTATTACTCTAATTTGTTGTTAATGAGCATTCATAAATTGTCTCTAATTAACACATAGTCTCTTTAAATATACTTTTCAATTTGTAATTTCTACTCCCTTCTCAGTAAATCATTTTCTAAATATATACAAGCACACATATAATAAGGACAACTGTCAAAACCAGAGCCAAATCTGTATTCAGATAAGTTTGAGAATTTTTACTATTGATTATTTACTGTAAACTCATTTGAAAAGAAAACATTGCCAATGACTTGGCCATCAATATTAAAAGCGAAAGGCCAGCAACATGCAGAAATAACCAACAAAATAACACCATATGTTGAAAATAATAGTGGTTTGAGTTTAAAGGAAAACCATAAGTCCCTCATCTGCCTGCTTTACTGTGCAAATGAAAGTGTCAGTTGCATTAATTGATTCTGACAGATGCATAAAGACAACTTTCAAACAGTTAACACTGTAATTCCATAACCTGAGGTCACTGTGATAGAAACAAAATGTGTTCAGTGTCTTTAAAGAACACTCTTTCTAAGAGATACTGTATGATCTTATTTACATGTATTAAACAGAATCTAAAAAAGTCAGATTCACAAAGAAGCAGGGAGTAGAATGCTGGTTTCCAGGGACTGGGCTGAGGGAAATGGGAAAGTGTTGATAAGAGGGTACTAAGTTTCAGTTATGCATAAAGGATAGGTCCTTGAAATCTAAGTATAGCATGGTGACAACAGTTAATAGTACTGTATTGTACACTTGAAACTTGCCAAGAGAGTAGATCTTAAATGTTCTTACCACAAATACACGCAAAATTATATGAGGTAATGACTATTAATTCATTAATTAATTAGCTTAGATTGTGGTCATCATTTCACAATGTATATGTGTATCAAAAGCATATTTTTATAACAAATGCAATTTTTGTCAATTATACTTCAATAAACATGGGGAAGATATTTCAAATGTCAAAAAAAAAGAGCTTCTTTCAGACAAGCACTCAGTCCTACCACTGTCTACCAATTTGTATGAATTATTTTAGATTAAGCAGAATGATCCTTTCAAAAGGATACTAATTCTTAAAAATCATTCTGTTAAGGGATGAGATTCTTTAACTCAATTATAAAATCATTTCATCTAAAAAAATAATATCTCCATGTACAGGCTTCCTTGTGGCAGATTTTAAAATTTACACCAGCTTGGGGAAAAACATTATAAGAAACTGAATTGTATGAAGTGTCATATTTGAAAATACTTGGTACTATTAAAATGAAAAACACTATCCTCTTTAAGTAAAGTTCTGTCAGAAAAAACATCGGGCTAAAATAATACAAACGTTTTTCTTTAGTGAGTCCATGCATAAAACCTTTAGAGACACTTGGGAGTGAATTCTGACTCTATTGCTTACTGGCTATGTGATCCTGAGCAAGTTATGTAATATCTTGGTAGACTCCATTTCTTCATCTGTCAAGGGGGATAATTATAGTACTACTTTTATAGGATTATTGAAAATATAAAGTGAGATAATTGAAGTGAAATGTACAGAACTCTGCTTTTTGTGGATTAACCACTTGAATGTTAGCTGGGGCTATTATGACTGCACTGCTATTGATACTAGTTGTTTTTAGAACCTTCTGTTGCTACACAGTGGAACTGTTGGTTCCTTAATGAAACTAAAAAGTCCAGGATGATTTTAAATTACACTAAGTAAAATATCCAACTACAAAGGTGACCATTAACCAACATATAAATGGAAGGACCAGGATGAAGGAAATGAGCCTAATGAAGGTCAAGAATGGATGACTCAGTGGAAGAAACCCAAACAGAATTTAACCAGATTCAGTTCTTAGATGGCTAGAACTTCAGTTGTGAGGTTTAGCATTTCCTTTCAGAAACACAAACCTACAGCTCATGAACTTTAAAATGTGATGTGTTGGGGGCCTCCTTGGTGGTCTAGTGGTTGAGAATTCACCTGCCAGTATGGGGGACACAGGTTCGATTCCTAGTTTGGAAAGATCCCACCTGCCACAGAGCAACTAAGCCTGTGTGCCACAACCACCGAGCCAGCGCCCTAGAACTCACGAGCCTCAACTATTGAGCCCACATGCCACTACTATTCAAGCCCGAGCATCTAGAGCCTGTGCTTGGCAACAAGAGAAGCCACCACAGTGAGAATCCTGCATACCACAATTAGAGAAAGCTCACACAGCAAGGAAGACCCAGCACAGACAAAAATAATAAATAAATAAGTCTTTAAAAAATGTGATGTGTTTGTTTGGTTCACATAACTTAGAATTCTTAAGTGCCTTATTTCTGCTAACTTCACTCTTCTTGCACTGAAGAATGTGAATAATGATATCAAACAATAATAAATGATAACAATCACTTGATACCTACACAGACTCCCCACCAACTCTATCAGCTGGAACAGTGTGGGATTCTCAGTATATAATAACAGCTCTTGGAAGAGAGGGATAAGGGCTGCAGAATTCCGTGCTGTTTTGTTAGCTCTCTGCCTGGACATTCTGCTGTCCTTGAAGAATATGAACATTAAAGGAATACACAAAGTAGGAGGCTAAGATTTATTTATGCCCACCTGGAGGCTTCCTTGCTGGAGGAACATATAAGACAGTGGTCAGTGTGTGGAGAGCTCAATAAAAGCCACAGCAAAATGGGGCTGTAGAGCTTTCGAAAGCTACTTGGTAACTCGTCCTCCATAACAATATTAAATAAGATGTTACTAGTTGGGTCCTTTTTTATAGATCTCCAAAACACAACCTAGTGAAGCACCACACACCTGAAGTATGCAAGCAACGTTTACTCAAGTGAATTTTTATAATTCAGTGGAAAAAAGTATCTTTGGGTCCTGTGGTTATTCCACATTCAAAATAACTGCTTGGATATTGCTTGAATCTCAAGGAAGTAGAGATATTATTGTATATACCCATGTAACAACCACCCAAAACTGAATAGAGAATATTTATTTCTGCCATCCTAGAAAATACCCTACTGACTATCTCTGTGCTTCTGTAGCAATGCTACTCCATACTCCAGGCAAACACTTTCTGACTTTTATCACTATAGAGGATTTTGCCTCTGCTTTGAACTTTTATAGATAGGCTCATATTATACTATTTTGTGTAAAACTGTTTGTACTCAAAAAGGATTTGAAGATCCTCCCATGTTGCTACATTCATTCATTTTTATGGCTGAGTAGCATTCCATTGTCTGAATATATCATTCTCCCATTGATGGACATTTGGCATGTTTCAGCTTTTATGAATAAAGCTGTTTATGAATATTCTTGAACAAGTGGTCTAGTGAATATAATAGCTAGGAATAGAGTTGCTGGATCGTGAGTCAGAACGAATAACTATTTTAAAAGCTGCCCAAAACTTCTACATAGTGACTATGTGATTTTACCTTTCTGCCAGCCTCCCAGAGGTTGAATGCAGTTTATTTACTATAGGCCTTGAACTCCAGGAGACAGGGCTTAGAGGTGTGAAATAAGAATGTTAACTCACACAAAAATATACACATATTCAACTACTATATATATATAAATACCTTCAGATCCTTGTAAAGAAGGAGGTACCCATCTCGTAAAACACAATACCGATCTTGAAACTTATTTCCAGAGAGTATTTTAGATGGTTCTTCTTTGACTTTCAAGACTCCCTCTTTGATATTTTCCAGGGCCTTCCTCTCTGTAAAGTACAACATTAATTTTGCAAGTTAGGTATATTTTCATTTATTTGGAATAGAATATAAAACATCTCTGTATTTTCAATTTTGATGATACAAATTAATAACTTCTTTCCTAGGAAGCCTCTAGTTAATTTCTGGGAACACCTTGTATCAGGGGAGGGTCGGACAAGCTACAGATCCAGTGACCAGATCTATTTATATCTCTTTATAATATACAGGGCTGACTATGCTGTTCAATTAGCTACTGGCTAATGAGCACCTGAAACATGGCTAGTCTCCACTGAGATGTGCTGTGAGTATAAAATATATACCATATTTTGAAAATTAGTAACAAAAAAGGTAAATATATCACAATTTTATAGTATTGATTACATGTTGAAATGATATTTTGGATATGTGAGTTTAAATAGAAGATATAAGTAAAATTAATTTTACCTATTTATACAACAGACTGGTTCCAAATAGGAAAAGGAGTACGTCAAGGGTGTATATTGTCACCCTGCTTATTTAACTTATATGCAGAGTACATCATGAGAAACGCTGGGCTGGAAGAAACACAAGCTGGAATCAAGATTGCCAGGAGAAATAGCAATAACCTCAGTATGCAGATGCCACTACCCTTATGGCAGAAAGCGAAGAACTAAAGAACCTCTTGATGAAAGTGAAAGAGGAGAGTGAAAAAGTTGGCTTAAAGCTCAACATTCAGAAAACTAAGATCATGGCATCTGGTCCCATCACCTCATGGGAAATAGATGGGGAAACAGTGCAAACAGTGTCAGACTTTATTTTTTGGGCTCCAAAATCACTGCAGATGGTGATTGCAGCCATGAAATTAAAAGACGCTTACTCCTTGGAAGGAAGGTTATGACCAACCTAGATAGCATATTGAAAAGCAGAGACATTACTCTGCCAACAAAGGTCCGTCTAGTCAAGGCTATGGTTTTTCCAGTAGTCATGTATGGATGTGCGAGTTGGACGGTGAAGAAAGCTGAGCGCCGAAGAATTGATGTTTTTGAACTGTAGTGTTGGAGAAGACTCTTGAGAGTCCCTTGGACTGCAAGGAGATCCAACCAGTCCATCCTAAAGGAGATCAGTCCTGGGTGTTCATTGGAAGGACGGATGTTGAAGCTGAAACTCCAATACTTTGGCCACCTCATGCGAAGAGTTGACTCATTGGAAAAGACTCTAATGCTGGGAAGGATTAGGGGCAGGAGGAGAAGGGGACGACAGAGGATGAGATGGCTGGATGGCATCACCGACTCGATGGACATGGGTTTGGGTAGACTCCGGGAGTTGGTGATGGACAGGGAGGCCTGGTGTGCTGCGATTCATGGGGTCGCAAAGTCAGACACGACTGAGTGACTGAACTGAACTGATTTATATATATGTATATTTATATATGTATATTTTAAATGTGGCTACTAGGCAATTTAAAATTATATCATCAGCTTGCATTTTACTTCTTTGAATGAATAGCACTCATATAAACAATGCAAAATACATAGTTAAAAGAGAAATCTCTTCCGGAATTCTGACTCAGGAATTCAGTAATTCTTGAGATATTAGAAAAATTCCTCTCTCTATGAAATAGGTAAGGGTAAATAAGGCAAAATGTCCAATAACACTTGTGCAATAATGCATCTACCATACTTAGAAATCATTTCAACACTTCTATTAAAAACCACCTTTTTGATAACAAAATCATGTTGAATCTATAAATTTATCATGAATAAATTTATCACTATATCTCCAGTTTACAACTTTCTTTTTGAAATCTCAACATTATTTAACTGTCTGCTTGAGAAACGAGGAACAAAGGAAAGAAAAGGAACCTGAAGCCAAGTAGCCATGACATGGTCATTCTGGGGTCAATTCCTGCTCTTTCTGTAGAACAGGAGTAATGACACTTATCCTGCAGACTGTTGGGCCTTCACATTAGATGGTGTCCTCAAAAGATGTAGGGAGGGACACCACATCAAAATCAAGACGTTTAGCAATTTCCTGGTATTAAAGTGATGCAACTCTTAAATATTCACTCATAGTTTCTAAAATTTATAAATAACTTGAATGATTTTTAGAAAAAACTTTTTTAGTTTTAAACCTAGCAATGCCTTGGTTAGGGAAAACCTGGATATTGCTCAAATAGCAAATAATACATAGATGTTCACAATTATAGTTAGTATAAGAAAACAAGTTAGAAAAATTTGAAGTAGTGCCTTATAACTCAGATAGGAGCATGGGATGACAACCTGGAAGCAAAAATCAACATGTAGAATCACATCACTGATCTTAACCATAAACAAAAGTAGTTTTCATGATCTGCATACTACCACAGATAGCATTCTTTTAATCATGATGCCACACTAAAATAGGTTCTTTTAGGGAGTTTGTGATTTTAAAATAATTTCTGAAAAATACACTGCTAAAATTTGTCTTCTGGAACAATCTCTTAATAGTTTCATAGAAAAAATATTTCAAGTAGTATTTTATAGCTAACTAGCTTCTATTTAAATTAAAAATAACACTTTTCCAATTAAAAGACTTGAAAGATTATTTTAATGCAATGAGAAGATGAAGGAAAAATATACATATAACTAGTGTTCAGAAAAATTCATATGACATCAATTCATTTCTTCATGAAGTATTCAGAGTCTAGTATGCATTTGACTCTAATAATGTATAATAATACCAGAGGAGATGGTTTCTGGACTTGCAGTGCAGTGTTAGAGGCAGAGTAAACATAGGTTAACATACAAGGTTTATATATCCTGGTAGGAGAAATACAGTAAGCAATTTAGAAAACACTGGGTGGGCTTAGAGATTCAGCTGATTTAGAATAAGAAAGTGAAAGTGGAGAAAGATGTTTATAATACTATTGATTTAGAAATAGGTAAAGTATTTTAAAAGCATTAAATGATAATCAAGTTGTAAGATACAGATGTTACATTTTGCTTAAGCCAAACCAATTCCATTCACATCTTCTGATTATACCTTTTTAAGATTTTTGTTCAGTTTAATAAAGCTTTCTAATTTTACCAATAAGAAATAATCATATGTCTAGTGTTTAAAAACATAGGTCAAAAAGAAAACAGGCTTAGGATAAAAACATTGCTGTCACCGTTAAGTGCATATTTATTAAAATTTATTTTAATAAACCATGTGTAATTGAGTACATATGGCTTCCCTTGTGGTTTAGCGGTAAATAATCTGCCTGCAATGAGGAGACCCGGGTTCAATCCCTGGGTTGGGAAGATCCTCTGGAGAAGGAAATGGCAACCCACTCCAGTATCCTTGCCTGGAAAATCCCATGGACAGAGGAGCCTAGTAGGCTACAGACCACGGGGTCACAAAGAGTTGGACATGACTGAGCGACTTCACTCACTTCAAGTATTCTTGCCTGGAAAAATCTATGGACAGAGGAGCCTGGCAGGCTATAGGCCATGGGGTCACAAGAGTCAGACACGACTTAATGACTAAACTACCACTACCAATTAGTTTCTTAGCTAAACCTTCACCTTCATTTTTTTTTTCCCCACACTGCACAGCATTTGGAACTTCCCTGACTAGAGGTTGAACCCAAGTCCCCTCTAGTGGAAGTGTGGAGTCTTAACCACTAGACTACTGGGGAAGTCCTCTTAGCTAAATCTTGATGCATATATTATTAAGGGACTCATAAAGAAGGAAAGAGCAAAAGGAAACTTGAAATATACAGTTCTATGTTAAATATAGAGGGCCTAAAAGAATTTCTAAAAGCTCTCATGACAAAATTTCTATATGCTCCAACAATGTTAAAATAAGTAAGAAAATTATCCACCATTAAGGACCAAGATGAAGCTATACAGTTTGGGGACATAGTGCATGACTCAGTGCGTAACATAACGAAGGTTATAAATTAAATGGCTTTCAACAATTCACTTTTCCAAACTTCTAGTACTACGTGGTCTCTCAATCCTGGGGTACTTTGCTTTTATGTTTTCACTTCCTCAGCCTCATCCTGGGCAAAAAAGCTTATTAAGATCTAGGAAGCCTGGCATGCTGCAGTTTATGGTGTCACAAAGAGTTGGACATGATTTAGGAATTGAACAAAACAATAATAACCAGAGAGTCAAACCCCTCCTGGTGTTTGCTAGGGCAAGAAAGAATCCGTGGGAGTTCAGTGAGGGTTCTTCTAGAGTTAACCCTAGGTAAGAGACTAGATTGGTATTCTTAGTTATATTGTGCTGTACTTCTGCTATTAATTAGAAAAGCCCTTGTATAAAACAACACAGAATGGTCAAATTTAGTTATTTAAACAGAACAGACATGTTATTAGGACTATGAAACAGATGCCCCTCAAAAATACTTTTCCAAACCATTTGAAAACCTTAAGTTCTTACTCTTTGCAATCCCATGGACTGTAGCTTACCAGATTCCTCCGTCCATGGAATTTTCCAGGCAAGAGTACTGGAGTGGGTTGCCATTTCCTTGTCCAGGGGATCTTTCTGACCCAGGGATAAACCTGGGTCTCCCACATTGCAGGCAGATGCTTTACCCTCTGAGCCAGCAGGGAAGCCCTAGACAAAAACAGTATTTCCTAACCAGTGATCCCTGATCCCAATAAAAGCTCATCTGTGGAGAAGCTGGGAGGGTCTTGGGAAGAGAGACAGAGATAGACAGAGAAGTAGTAGGGATAGGAGAGAGGGGAAAACAAAAACCAGAGAATATTTCTAAAACACATGCTATGCTTTTATCCTTAATGTCCAGTCAGATAGCAATTAAGACCATTGTTCTCTCAGATATTTTCTCTGGGGTTCAATTCTACTTCTTTGCCAATATCTCTCTGACCCCTGCCTTTTCTACTTAATATCCAGATTCCAGGATTCTAGAACCTCATGGCCTGCTTGTCAAATGACTCCATATAATTCCAGATTGGTGCTATTCAAATACTGTTTTGTCATGTTAATCCCCTTTCCGAAGCTCTATTTTTCTACTACTCAATATCTCACTTGCCTAACATTAAAAGTTTAAATTTCTTTCCTTGACTTTTCAAGGGCTAAATAAATTAGATTCCTTCTACTCATCTCTATAAACTATTAAGTTAAAATGATATTTATTTATAAGTCTGTTGATCATAATACACTGTTTGGAAAGCTGATCTTTGTCTCTATGGCATGACTTATGTTGATCAATTTCCCTCAAGTTGGATGAACTTGAGGGAAATTCCATTCTTGTTTTATACAAATTCTATTCCTACTTCTGGACCCAGCTCATCCATGAAGATGTTTTTCTAACTACTCCCAGTCCATACTTGTTATTCATGTTTCTAAAACTCTAAAGATAAAATTTAGGCATTCATTGAATACATGAAAAGTCATATTTGTCTCATAATTTAGCTCTTAAAAATAATAATTTCAGTCTCTGGCCATACCGCCCTGAATGGACCCCCAATCTTCTCTGTTCTTGAAAAAATAATAATTTCATGTTTGCTTTTTAAAATAATATGGGTTTTGAATTTTCCTCCACAACCTATGTGAGAACTAACATAGCAAGTTAGTTAGAGGCTTAGAGAATACTTGTAAGAAAGCTCTTAAGACTATGAAAAAGATTAAATGAGATGGCATATGCAAAGCCATCAGCCCAGCATCTGGCGCCCAATAAATATTATCCCTTATATATGATCTGAGCAATGACAAGGGAATGTACAACAAATGGGTCTATTTTCCGTGGTCTCTATGGATCTCCCTTCTTTCACTGGCAAAGGCTATTTCCTCAAGCCTACACATTATCTGAAAAATCAAGTTCCATCCCTACTTGTGTATGCTAAGTAGCAATTTTCATGAGACATTTTCTTGAAAGTGAAAGTCACTCAGTTGTGTCCGATTCTTCATGACCACATGAACTATACAGTCCATGGAATTCTCTAGGCCAGAATACTGGAATGGGTAGCCTTTCCCTTCTCCAGGGTATCTTCCCAACCCAGGGATCCAACCCAGGTCTCCTGCATCACAGGTGGATTCTTTACCAGCTGAGCCACAAGGGAAGCCCTCTTTTCTCTTGAAAATATTCCACAAATTTGGCAATATTTGCAGCCTAACATCTAAAATCTCTTTCAAATTAAAAATTATCCACATTCTTTGTTTGATATTGATTATATAGAACACATATTCTGTAATTTGGAAGAAGCAGAATTTGATATGGTTCACTCATTTTATGACATTCATTCACAATACATTTAATAAAATTTAGTTCCACAACTGAGTAGAAGCCAAACTCAAGAACTGTTTGAACATAATCTAGAAAAAGTCAAATATCATCCTACTCCCCAGTGTATTTTCCTTTGTTACTTGTATTGAAGAAGTAATGCTTAATAAAACAAGCAGCCCGAAGACACCCTTCTGTAATTAGATTATTCATAAGCAGTAAAACTGTAAATACAGTTTCTACTGGAGGATTGACTAGAAAAGTGCCAGAGATTCCACGACATTTTGATGACAACACAGCATACTGTAAAAAGTAGAGCACTACTTACTTTTCTGTTATCAATTTCTGAGAAAATACCTCCACTTGAAGTAGACTGGATTTACTTTCAACTTTTACACATCTTTGGCTTTAGAAAGATTTGATGAGAAACGGAATATAAATTGTTTCAGCTAGACTAAGATTTATGAACTCATACTATTTTTGCTGGAATATTCTTTTATTTTCTAAGTCAGTCCATAGTGGATGGCTCAGCTTCCCAGGTCTGAATTTGCCAGAAGCAGTTGCATTTTGATCTATTCTATTCCAATGCATATTTAATTCCAAAGCATCCTTCTTAAGTAGCAATCTAAATTTAGAAACCCACAGGCATCTGCATTTGAGTTATATCTTCTATCTTAAAAGTAGTTCTTCCCCAATGAGATCATTAAAACTCGATTCTGTTGTTGAATCTAGACTTCTATTGGGGTAATATTGAAGAAGTTTAGTGCTTAAAGTAAGACTCCTGCAACATAAAATTATTTATTCTGGAACCTTACAGAAGCTATAAATTTATGCCTAACTTGTAAAAGAGATGTTAAAACTAGTATGTGATTTAAGTAGAGACAACAGAAAATTCCTTTACTTTCACATACTTCCATAAAAGTAAAGTATAGTTCCTCATTACCTTAAACGAATGAGCAGAAATTAAATGTTGGATTCTTCTAAAATCTGTTGTTTCTTCTGATGTCTATATTTTAAACTCTTGAGATAAAGTGAGCAAATTGAGAAACTTAAATCCCCTGAACAACTTCAGCCCTTAAACTTATTATTTGATAAAATTCTTCATTAAGCAAAAAGGTAGTGAAAATATAACGTCAAACAAAAATATATGCCTCTAATTTGTTACATAAATCAGAAACATCATCATACAATTAATGAAATGCAAGTCATCAGTGTGTGCGTATAGATAAAGGAGAAATACGGACAGGTAAAAAGACACTAAAATTTGTGGCAACTTGGTATCAGGTATGATGGGACAGGCTGTAAAGGAGGTGGCAGAGCTACTTTATGTTTTAATGGAATACTAACACATAAGCAATTCATTATTGAGAGAAAAATGTGGTTGTAACCAACCACCCTTGTTTAAAACTCTCCTAATTTCTACTTGGCCTGCAGGTTAGAATAAGAAAATCTTAAGAAAGGAAAAGAAGTCCTTAACCAATGTATTTCTGAGATGATTTCAGTTTTTCTGCTAACAAACTGACAGAGAAATCACATTTACTTTCATTATTTTCCTTTTAGATTCCAATTTTAAGGAGTAGTGCATGTAATGAATGAAACAATAATTCTGGAGAAAGTGGTCCCTGTGATTGATTTAGGAGACATTTGCCAAGACAGAGACAAAGTAGACTGCACACCTAGCCAACCTAAAATCTATGACACAGGGCACCCCATAAGAAGTACTTGTAAGCCCAGGTTGTTGTGAGACACAACTGGAAAAAAAAATTATGACTTAAGAAATTTATTTTAAAAACAAACAATAGGCCAAACCTTCTTTAAAATGACAATCCTAAAAGACGACGGATGCAGAACCAACCATAATGAAAAAGATTATTTTACTTTGACAATCTGAATATAAATCAAGCTCTAATTAAAAACATCCTGTTTTTGACCAAAAATATATATAACTACTCGGAGAAGGCAATGGCACCCCACTCCAGTACTCTTGCCTGGGAAACCCCATGGACAGAGGAGCCTGGTAGGCTACAGCCCATGGGGTCGTAAAGAGTCAGACACGACTGAGCGACTTCACTTTCACTTTTCACTTTCATGCACTGGAGAAGGAAATGGCAACCCACTCCAATATTCTTGCCTGGAGAATCCCAGGGACAAAAGAGCCTGGTGGGCTGCCGTCTATGGGGTCGCATAGAGTTGGACACGACTAAAGCGACTTAGCAGCAGCAGCAGCATATATAACTACTAACATGAAATAGTCTAATTAATGTATTTCCTGAGGGTATTACTCTAAAACTTTTTTTTTTTTTTCATGCAGAGGGACATAATGTCCTGGCAGAAAGAACTGTAGCTATCATAATAGCAAGTTGCATACTGGTTTGGTGAACTGAGGGGGAAGAGTGCAGGGGCAGAGATAAGTTTCACAGTTCCCACACTGTCACAGGAATGTAGGAGATATGAGAGTAACACAAGAGTTTACTGACATGTTACTATACAGAATATTCCACCATCCAAGTCCCTGAAACTCTCACGTGAGCTGCTTTCCTTTGCTTGGATTCCCAGGTTTTACGAAAGTTGCTTTGTCTAGACCTACGGAAGCTTTATGCTTTCATGACAGGATGCAGTCATAATCCCCAGAAGAGGAAATAACAATAGGAGAGGCATCCCATGCCCAATCTTCCTACCCAGTTTGTAGGTAGAGCCAATTAACAGTCTGTCACTCAACCACTTCTTCTTGCCCTTAAACAACAGAAAGATTTTACTTATATGTGATTGCTCTAAACTCGCTCAGTCTAATACTGATGATTTTTTTTTCCCCAAAGATTAACAGCACTTAATGGTATCCTTGCTTTGAATTATCCCTCAGCCCCACCTGTACAAAACCTTCTTCTATCTTATAGTCTTTTAAGCTCTTATTCTCATATGTTTTTATTCAAGTGGCTAGTCTATTAGCATTCAAATAAGAACTAAGTTATTATGTCTGTGTGTATGTGCCCACTTGAGTCTGACTCTTTGTGACGCCATGGACTGTAGCCCAGCAGGCTCCCCTGTCCATGGAATTCTCCAGGCAAGGATATTGGAGTGGGTTGCCATTTCCTCCTCCAGGGGATCTTCCTGACCCAGGTATTGAACCTGTGTCTTCTGCATTGGCAGGCAGATTCTTTACCACTGTGCCATCTGGGAAGCCCAAGTTATTATGTCCAAGTGTGGGATTTTAAGTATTTTGCAACATGGAGAATTTAGAGACATTTTAGAGGAATATTAAAAACATGAAAATTCTCACCCCAAAATATGAAAATATCACTTATTTTCTAAAAGAAAAGCCACAAGAACCTTTAATATATTTCATAATGTTGACAGGACTTCGTTCATAAGCTCAAAACATTTATCTCAACATTAAAATGAAAGAATTACAGAATTTAAGAGCTAGGCCAGATTTCATACACTGTCAGAGATCCTCAACAGGACACCACTGACTTTTTTGGCCAGATTATTCTTTGTTGTAAAGAGATTTCCTGTGTATTGTAGGATGTTTAGCAGCATCTCTGGTCTCTAACCGTTATATACCAGAAGTCCCACCCCACCCAGCGTGACAGAAATATCTCCAGATATTGCCAAATGTCCCTGGAGGACAAAAGTCTCCACCACCCAAGGACCACTGCTATATGACAGGGAAGACTATAGCAATCATATGACTAGAGAGAACTTCTACTGCAATCCTTAAGCAGTATATGGAGGATGTAGTCAAAATCATATGTAGGAGGAAGAAAGAAATTAAATAAGGTAAAAGTGTCTAATAGATTAATTTCTACAGCAAAATGAACACCTGTTCTGCTTATTTAGATGCTAATAAGACCAGAATGACATAGAAGTTTGCATTTTGTAAAAATACTTTTATGTAATTATAAGATATGAAGGGCAGAGTTAGGAGCCAATATTTATGCTTCCCCAAATTCATATGTTGAAACCTACCTACACAGTATTAGAAGGTTTGGGGCCTTTGGGAGGTAATTAGGATTAGATGAGGTCATGAGGGTAGGATTTTCAGGAATGGGATTCACGTCCTTGAAAGAGTCACAGAGGGGCTTCTCTGATGGCTCAGTGGTAGAGAATTTGCCAGCCAATGCAGGAGATGCTGGGTAGATACCCAGGGCGGGAGGAAGATCCCCTGGAGTAGAAAATGGCAACCCACTTCAGTATCCTTGCCCGGGAAATCCCATGGACAGAGGAGCCTGGCAGGCTACAATCCATAGGGTCACAAAGAGTTGGATATGACTTAGCAACTAAAAAACAACCACAACAAAGAGTCACAGAGAACTTGCTTCCTCTCTCTGCTCTCCTCCCTGGGAGGATACAAGAAGTCCCCTGTCTGTAGCCTGGAAGAGGACTCTCACCAGAACTTGGCCAGGTTGACATCTGATGTTAGACTTCTAGTCTTCAGAATGTGAGAGATTAATTTCTGTTTATGAGCCATCCATCTGCCAAAGCAGGAGACGCAAGAGACTCAGGTTCAATCCCTGAATTAGGACGATTCCCTGGACAAGCAAATGGCAACCCACTCCAGTATTCTTGCCTGGAAAATTTCATGGACAGAGGAGCCTGGTGGGCTCCAGTCCAGGGGGTCGGAAAGAGTTGGACACGACTGAGCACAGGTATACCGTGAGCCACCCAGTCTACTGTAGTAGCCAGAACACAGCAAAACATCATCATGAAAACAGAAACATAGACTAGTCTGGTACAATTAGGAACTTACTGACTTGTCACTAGTAGTTAAGAGTCTGAAATCATACCAGTTAGCTTTACCACATTTAAGAGCTGTACAGACCTCACCAACTTTTTTTTTAAATTAGAAGTAAAACTAACCTGTACTCAATCCAGAATGGTAAGTCACTACATACAAAGGGGCTCTGTTCCGAGAGCACATTCATAAGTCCCATTTGTTCATAAGCCCAACAAAGTTAACCTAGGTACCCAACGCAATGAGCTATACAGTACTGTACTATAATAGGTTTATAATAGTTTTCACACAAATAATACATAAAAAACAAACTCAAAAATTAAACATTTTTAATCTTACAGTACCTTGAAAAGTACAGTACAATAGCTGGCATACAGGGGCTGGCATGGAATAAACAGGCAAGAAGAATTAACTGACTGGAGGAGGGACAAGAGGTAGGAGATGGTACAGCTGAAGGACCATCAGCAACAGGAGACAGAGGGAAAGCTGAAATTTCACTCATGCCCGACAATGGCACAGGTTCTGGTTCCTTGCTGGATTCAATTCTATCTACTCTCTTGAAAAAACAATCCAGTGATGTCTGGGTGGTAGCTCTTTTTTTTTCCCTCATCATAGGTGGCATGGTAGCACTGGACTGCATTCTGAATGGCTGTTGCAAGATTGTGTACCATTCTATGTGAGTCTTGTGCCTGAAAAACTGTTACTCCTCAAATAAAGAAAATCCCTTGCCATTTCCTGAATTGTGACTCTCTTCGGTTCTTCAATTACTTTTTCTTTCTCTTGTCTCTCTTCATTGTTTCTCTGGGACTCCAATTCCATCAGGTCTTCATTAATAAGCCCCTTGTGTTGCACAGCAAGGAGTTCAATGAAGTTATCTTCTTGCAGATCTAGCTTCAGCTTCTCACTGAGGGTCACTAAGTTGCCAAAGATGGACTCCTCATCTACCTTCTCAAATCCAAGAAAATCGTGAACAAATTGTAGGCAAAGGTTCTCCCAAACCCCATTCACGGTGACAGCAGTAACCTCATGCCAAGGGAAGTAAAAAAAAAAAATAATGGCCTTGTAGATGTTCTGCACCCCCACACTGAGAAGGTTCTTCATCTCCTCCATCACTCTTGCACGTTTCTTTGATATTATCGTTGACATCATCGCACAGCAGACTTCACGTGTTCCATGATCTTGTCCTTGCTGTTTAGAATTGTGCCGATGGTCAAACAATTCATGTCATAAGAATGAGCGATGTCTATCATCTTTTCACCTCACTCTACTTTCTCAATTATTTTCACTTTTGTATCCATGGTTATCACTTGGCACAGAATAGCAGTACTGTTACATCACTGCTGTTTTTAGGCTTGCTTCCAGATACCCTGGGCTTGAAATAAAGCTACTGTACTACCATACTCTATACAGTAAAGCACACAAAAGCAAAACCAATGGTAGAGGATGTTTGCATGTGACAGTGTATGCCAGACACATGAACTAACTTATGTGACTGGACATGCAAAGGTACATTCATATCTTTGAAAGTTTGCATCTTGCAGATTCATATGTAGGAGACTTACTGGATTTAATAACTATGTGAACTGGAGGCAAGTTACTTAATTTCTTTGAGCTCTTTCCTCATTTGTAAAATTCAAATGATAATATAACTCATGGAGAAGTTAAAAAAAAGTTTTAAATGAGTTTTGGTATGTCAGGAGCTCAGTTAATAAAATATATGATTAATAAATAGTAATGGTTATTATGAATATGAATTAGAAAAGCTGTGGTAAATTTCATCTAATAAAATTTGAATCCTCTGCTTTCAGAGTTGGTTTATAGACTGTGTGGCAGGAAATCTCTTTCTAATCTGTCAGCTAACGTCAACATAACAGAAAAATCAAAGTTTCAAAATGAAAGTTTTCTGATATGTCAAACAAGTTCAGAGAGTGTCTTCCATAGTTGCCCCATGTTAGCTAACTTCTGACTTAACCTTACACTGTACATGTCTTCTCCCAGTTGGATGGCAAATATCATTATTAGAAGTATTTTTTTATAATTTTTTTTCCAATTTTATGGCAAAATAGGTGAGAGTTTTAACAAGTACACAATCTCAGAGCTTGCACTTCTTGAGTGCCCAGAGAACTTTCAAATGTAAACATAAGTCAGGATGATTCACCATCTATTCAAAAATTAGGAAAACACCAAAGCATGACAATAAAGCAAACAAACAAGCAAAAACTTAGAAAGAAGAATCATTCCTGCTGAATCTTTAACTTGATACTATCAAATTAACCAACTAATATCACAGTGCTACCCACCGGGAAAATCTGATCATGGCACTTGGTCTATATATTCTTCTTTCTATTCTGCAATAACATGTTAGTAGATTCTGCATTTAGCTACCCATTTTTTACATTTTCAAGTAACACTTGTGCCATAATAATTGTCCTTTAACCACTTGAATTTTCAATCATAGTTGGAATGTGAAATAGCAGCACCTACCATTATAGTGTTTAATTGTGTCAATGGTTAAGAATCTCTTCACTACAAGATAAGCAGAGCCAGGTTCAGCTAATGAACTCCATCGAAGCACCTGTTCCAACACATTTTCTGTGTAGTGAAGAGGACGTTCTACAAAAAAAATAAATAAAACAAAATCAAATTACCAAAAAAACCTTTTTTAAAAAAAATTAGTTTATTTATCTATTTTTAACTTTACAATATTGTATTGGTTTTGCCATACATTGACATGAATCCACCATGGGTGTACATGTGTTCCCCTTCCAGAACCCCCCTCCCACCTCCCTCCCCATCCCATCCCTCCAGGTCATCCCGGTGCTTATAAAATTTAAAACATCCTTTTAAAAAGCTCTGTGCATTACAACAAGCATGACTGTATCTTATAGTACATAACAATAGTGCTAGGACTACATACAGGATACCCTAAGACCTGGAACAGCATTAATCACATAATAAAATTCACTGTTTAAACAAATCTGTGCAGGGACATCTGTTTGTTATTAAATTACTTTTTAAAACATTCAGAGGTGTTATTCTTTAGATGGGGCTTCCCTGGTAGCTCAGCTGGTAAAGAATCCGCCTGCAATGCAGGAGACCCCAGTTCGATTCCTATGTTGGGAAGATCCTCTGGAGAAGGGATAGGCTACGTGCTCCAGTATTTATGTGCTGCCCTGGTGGCTCTGACGGTAAAGAATCTGCCTGCAATGTGGGAGACCTGGGTTCTATCCCTGGTTGGGAGGATCCCCTGGAGGAGGGCCTGGTAAGCCACTCAAGTATTCTTGCCTGGAGAATTTCCATGGACAGAGGAGCCTGACAGGCTACATACAGTCCATGGGGTCGCAGAGAGTCAGTCACAACTGAGTGACTAAGCACAGCAGAGCATAGTATTCTTTAGATAAAAATCTCAGAAAAAAGCTACCTTTTTGTACAACAAATTAATGAATTACTCTAAGTTTTAACTTAACATTCTGGTTTGCTTATGGAAAAATGCCTGTTTGCATACACAATTAAATAATTGTAAAAGTACTAGTAATTGGTCTTGTCCAGTACTAAGTATAAATCCTTTGTTTATCCCAACAAGACTAGCATAATTTCTGATCAACACTAGTGAAAAACTTATAGCTGATAATCAACTTATATGAAATCACAAAGTATAACTTCAACAAAGAACAGAAGACAATCCTTATCAAATAGTACTGAGTAATCTGTTTAACTATTAGTGGAAATATCAATCAGAAACATTAGGCAGCAATATTATCCATTAACTTCATACAATAGGCTAACAAGCAAAAAGTTGATCACATCTTCACAATTTCTCCTTGATAAATACTCATCCATATATATTCTGTGTTATGCAACCATACTTTTAAATATGTCACAAGTTCTTAGCATAACCAAAAAACCCACAGGTTTTTAGAATTACAATCAAAATTTCATAGGAAAGTTTTTTGCTGATCAAAATATGCATATGTGCATGCATGCATGCTTAGTCGTCTCTGACTCTCTGCAACCCCATGAACTGTAGCCAGCCAGGCTCCTCTGTCCATGAAATTTTCCAGGCAAGAATACTGGAATGAGTTGTCATTTCCTACTCCCAGCCCAGGGATTGAACCTGAGTCTCCTGCATTGGCAGGTGGCTTCTTTCCCACTAGTGCCATCTGGGAAGCTTGGTCAAACTATGCCAATCACTTAATAAAATCTTGTAACAGAAGCATATATTTGGGGAGAAAAAAATCAAGTCTTTTCATGGTGTACTGAAAATAGCATAATTGAAATAGCAAGAACATAAGCTCTAATGTGAAGATGTTGATGTAAGTTTCCTGGTACCACAGCCTTTATAAGTCAACTCAACTCTTTCATAACCTCCTACTAGGGTTTTTGTTTTTGGTTAAAGTAGTAATGCCAATAACAAACAACAAAGTCTATGTCAAGAGCATCACACTTGTATATTACCCATGCTATATACATAAAGTCACAAGTAATAAAAAAGACCAAATATATCACATTCTCTTTAGTACTGGTCTCCCTTTTATTAGCACAGCATTCTGGAACTTGTTTTTTTCCTTCCAGTGTAAATAACTAGTTTTTTTGCTTCCTATTCAGTACAATGAAATGCAGTTCTGTATTCTGTGCATCTTGGTGCAAGCCTACGCATTGTGATGTGATTGCAAACAACAACAACAAAAAAAAACAGAGCAACTAAGTCATACATCTTGGAGAAAAACCTATTTCTTATTTATAAATATATCCCTTAGATGTTCAATAATAAATACTTGGGGGATAAAATACCTTACAAATTTCTCTGGTTATCCATAAATTAACAGTAAATAATTGTAAATGGATCAGCAGACATATATACTTCTTTGAAAATCAGGCAAAATCTTTTGTGCTACATTAATCCTGTTTTTTAAAATAAATTTATAAAAGGTTTGGCAAAAATCATGGGGAACTACTTGCAAAACTCTGGGACACTACTTATCCTGTTAACAGTTGCCATTTCTAGAATAACTATGTATCAACATAATATATACTGGCTACCTTGCATCAGTTGCTGCTTTCAACTCTTACAACACTCTTCATTACAAATTATCATTATTTATATTACATGTAAAAGAACCCAAGAAATCAGAGAGGTTCATCTACCTGCCTAAAATCAAACAGCTGATTCAAGTGAGGAACAGAGATTTGATTCTCAAATCTATCTGACTTTACAGCCCCAAGCTCCAAATCATAACTATTACACTTGGTTTTACTTTGTACAGATATGTAAACCTCCCCATGATGATTTTCACATATGTAATTTTGGGGGAAAAGTATCAACTCACCAAGATACTTCTGAGGTCTAAAGGTAATATAAGCAAAGTGAAAAACGATGTCAATTCACACTTTCTCCTTCACTTTCCTATCCTTAGTGAGAAGATAATAAGGAAATAAGATAGTTTCAACATCCTTTATGTCAAGAAATTCATCATACTGCAGTTGGCTTGGAGGTAGGAATGCTACTCTTAACTGCAAAACTACCTGGATTGAAATAAAAGCTTACTCTCCTTTATTATAAGAATTTGTAATGAGGCTTCCAAATATTAGAACATTTGTATTAAAGAGGGTCACTATTACCAGTAGATACAATAGTGATACCTCAAAGGTACTCTTAGTTATACTGAAATATATCACAGCAGAGAGGCAAATATAGATTTGCAAAAATTAGCCAAGTATGTTTTTCACATCAATATTAAATAATTCAAGAGAATGGAAATCCTGAAGATCCAAGTTCCTGCATAAAATCTGAGCTTAAAAATAGGATGAAAAGATAAATATTTATTGGGCTCCAAAATCACCACAGATGGTGATTGCAACCATGAAATTAAAAGATGCTTACTCCTTGGAAGGAAAGTTATGACCAACCTAGACAGCATATTAAAAAGCAGAGACATTACTTTGCCAACAAAGGTCCATCTAGTCAAGGCTATGGTTTTTCCAGTAGTCATGTATGGATGTGAGAATTGGACTATAAAGAAATTTGAGTGGCAAAGAATTGATGCTTTTGAACTGTGGTGTTGGAGAAGACTCTTGAGAGTCCCTTGGACTACAAGAAGATCCAACCAGTCCATCCTAAAGGAAATCAGTCCTGGGTATTCATTGGAAGGACTGATTTTGAAGCTGAAACTCCAATACATTGGCCACCTGATGCAAAGAGCTGACTCATTTGAAAAGACCCTGATGCTGGGAAAGATTGAAGGAGGGAGGAGAAGGGGACGACAGAGGATGAGATGGTTGGATGGAATCACCAACACAATGGATATGGGTTTGGGTGGACTCCGGGAGTTGGTGATGGACAGGGAGGCCTGGCGTTCTGCGGTTCATGCGGTCACAAAGAGTCGGACACGACTGAGCAACTGAACTGAACTGAACTGAGACTGTCAAATGACACAATTATAAAAGAGGTAAGAGACAGGAAAAATGGACTGAGTCATCAAATGTTGTTGGAATATAAATTCCTACAAGTAAACGAGTTTTTGTTAATAGTTACATTTACAACCATCTGTCATGATAAATTATGTAAGTCAGCTGGCATTAGGGTATTACTAGGGGAAAAAAACCAAAACCTCATTTGTACACTATTTATCCCTGGAGGAGGAGATGGCAATCCACTACAGTATTCTTGGCTGGAGAATCACATGGAGACAGGAACCTGGCGGGCTACAGTCTACAGGGTCATGAAGAGAGAGACATGGCTGTAGTGACTTAGCATGCACACACTCACACCATCTAGAGCATTAAATTTTTTGTTGAAAATTGAGCGTAATTATTTAAGAACAGGGTGTGGAGGTGGTTCTTTAGCTAGGTAAGTCATGTTCTCAATATTTTAAAACCTTGTCTGTAGAATTAAACCTGGCCTCCCTTGTTAAACAGAGAACCATGCATTTCCACCTGAAACAATTGATGTTATGCTTAAATTTATGGCAGTAATGACATAGGATTTCCAGAGACAATTATGACTTCCTTAATAATTAAAATTTTAGTGCCAAATCTAGAGCTATGCAAGTCTCTCAGAGGATGACAACACCCTGTCAATCAAGAGAAGGACCAGAAAGACTGAATAAAAATGAACTGATCTTCCATCTCATGGTAGATATGAGAAGGAAGACGACATTTTGTTATGATGCTGCTGCATGGAAAGTAGCTACTTCACCAACTTGAGTCTCTCAGTGAGGAAGCCCACTTAAATGAGGCCCCATGATCAGTTAACTTTTTCCAGCATATAAAGGAACTAAGGGGTAGAGTGCTACGTTGGCAGGATATCAGTTCATTCTTAAAGTGAAGCATTCAAATACCAGAATTATGGTAAAAAATGATACCCTCTCCTAAAGTGGGTTTCAGCTTGTCCTGATGGCAGTGGCCATCAGCACCTAGTGGCACCAGGACCCACTGGTGGCAGTGGGTCAAGAATGCTTGGCATCTTTCAAAGGATGAGACAAAGAAAGACTTGTTCTCTGTCTAGTACAAGTTTCCAATGTCTCAGACACTCATTTAGAAGGAAATCCTACTTATAAACTAATAGCTTAGAATCTAACTAGCCTTAATATAAATTCTCAAAATATTTTATATAGATTTAACATGATGTATTTTTTCCATGAATCTTGACCACTACAAAAGCAAAAAAAGAAAAACTAGTAATCATGCTTTGTCAGAACTTTGCTAAGAGTTGTTTACCACCTGCTGTGGCTTGGATGTTTCCCCACTCCCTCAATTCACAGGTTGAAATAATTCCCAATGTGACAGTATTAGATGGAGGGGCCTTTGGGAGGTGATTAAATCATGAGGGCGGAATCCCCCTAAATGGGTTTGTTGTTGTTTAGTTGCTAAGTTGTGTCTGACTCTTTGCGACCCCATGGACTGTAGCCCACCAGGTTCCTTTGTCCATGGGATTTCCCAGGCAAGAATACTTGAGTGTGTTGCCATTTTCTTCTCCAGGGGATCTTCCCGACCCAAGGATTGAACTTGTGTCTCCTGCACTGGCAGGCAGATTCTTTACTACTGAGCCACCAGAGAAGCCCCAATGGACTTAATGCTCTTATGTAAAAGGAATCCCTCAAAGTTCCATTTCATCATGTGAAGATTCAGTGAAAAGATGGCCATCTGTCATCCAAGAAGCAGGCCCTCTCCAAGCAACAAGTCTGGTGGCACTTTGGTCGTGGACTTCCTAGCCTCCAGAAATGTAAGAAACAAATTTCTCCTGTGTAATTCTGTTATAGCAGGATAAACTAAGACACCATTTCACCAAAGATGGCAATTCTGCTAATGATACATGAGTCACAAATTGACATGCTTATATCAGTCTGAATTTGTAGCGATCACATTTATGATAATTCCATTTATAAATTTAAGAATCTATTTTCATTATGTTCAATCATATAGGAAGGCCAGAGCACTTACATGGGCTTCCCTGGTGGCTCAGATGATAAAAAAAATCTGCCTGCAATGCAGGAGACCTGGTTTTGATACCTGGGTCAGGAATATCCCCTGGAGAAGGGAATGCTACCCACCCTAGTAGAGTCTCTCAAGATAGTAAAGGGAACAAATAAAATATCTATTATACAAAGGAGGCATTAGAAATGACTAGGTAGAGAACTATTGTTTTAAAGTTTACAGGCAGTGAAAATAAAATCAAGCACTTCTGGTTCATTTGCTTATTTATCTCCTTACTTATTTATTTATTTTTGGTTGCTTTGGTTACTTGGAGGATTTATATTTACATTAGAAAAAGCACCAATTCCCTGCTGACATTCTTCCTATCAACCACGATCTTATGGACTGCCAGTGCCTTCACTTTTATCTCCTTTTCACATTTCACTTTATCTTCCCCGCATGTTACTAGAAATAAAGCTCTTAACATTTCAGAAGGTCAGGTGGCTCCACAGGTCCCATCTGCTCCAGTAAGTCAACATAATCACAGGTCCCTTTGCTGCTTTCTTAGCTGTGTTCCTCTAAAAGCAGTAAAAATAATCTTAGTTTTCTCTTCTGGCAATTTCAACTTGAATGGTTGACCAAACTTTAAGACCATGCCAAATTTGAATTCCTAACTCCACCATGTACTCTTTCTTGATGTACTCTTTCTTGATGTATATGGGGTGTTCCTTTGAGTATATATCTGGACATTTACCAGTCAAAACAGCTTGAGGTCTCCTAGTCTTTTTATACTAACATCAACTTTTCTTTAATTAGTGAGAAGGAACCAAAAAAAAAAAAAACAAACCTAAAAACAACACCTGAATCCAGTGTTACCATTTGTGATATACTAATTGGCACATGCAAGTTGATAATTAGTCATTTTCAGGATAAGCATCCCTTCATTTTCCCAGAAGAAATTTAATAAGAGTGTTTCCAGATATAGTGCAATCTCTGTACCAGCTACATATATAATTCCTTCCTATCCTCACCCTTTGGCTTATTCCTCTCATTTTGGAGGACCAATGCCCAAAGGCACAGACGTCCAGAATTGAGACATGGGGATATCCTCTGACTCAACCCTTGAGAGAATAAGGGTGGTAGGGAGAGGATGCCTACCCCAAATCCACGGTTCACTGTTCTGCTGTTGACTTCCTAAAAAATCAACAGCAACAGGAGCATACAGGAGACCATGAGCTATCTAAGAGCTAAGGAGTCCTTTGAGATCTCTCAGTGGTTCCTAGTCTACAAGCATATTTGTAAATAATGCCACTATCAACACTGGGTAGCATGTATCTTTTCAAATCACATTTTTTTGTCTTTTCAGGATACGTACCCATGAGTGGAACTGCTAGATCAGACAGTAATTCTATTCTTAGTTTTTTGAGGAACGTCAACACTGTTTTCCATAGTGGCTATACCAATTTACATTCTCAACAGTATACTAGGGTTCTCTTTCCTCCACATCCTCACCGATATTTGCTATTTATAGACTTTTTGATGATAGCCATTTTGACAACTATGAGATGATATATCATTGTGGTTTTGATTTATCAATACATTTCCCTGATGATTAGTGATGCTGAGCATCTTTTCATGCACTGGTTGGCCATCTGCATGTCTCCTTTGGAAAATATCTATTCAGATCCTCTGCCCATTTTTAGTTGAGTTTGTGTATTTTTTTTTTTTTTTTTTAGCTATTTATTTGTAGGGCTTCTTTAGATATTTTGGCTATTAACCTCTTAACAGATGTATGATTTGCAAATACTTTCTCCCATTCTGTAGGCTGTCTTTTCATTTTGTTGATGGTTTTCTTTGCTGTCTACAAGCTATGAAGTTTAATTCAGTTCAGTTCAGTGGCCCAGTTGTGTCCGACTTTTTGTGACCCCATGGACTGCAGCACACCAGGTTTCCCTGCCCGTCACCAACTCCTGGAGTTTACCCAAACTCATGTCCATTGAGTCGATGATGCCATCCAACCATCTCATCCTCTGTCTTCTCCTTCTCCTCCCACCCTCAATCTTTCCCAGCATCAGGGTCTTTTCAAATGAGTCAGCTCTTTGCATCAGGTGGCCAAAGTATTGGAGTTTCAGCTTCAGCATCAGTCCTTCCAACGAACACGCAGGACTGATCTCCTTTAGGATGGACTGGTTGGATCTCCTTGCAGTCCAAGGGACTCTCAAGAGTCTTCTCCAACACTACAGTTCAAAAGCATCAATTCTTCAGCACTATTTATTTTTTCTTTTTCTTGCCTTGGAAGACAGACCCAAAAGATATTGCTAAAATTTATGTCAAAGAGTGTTCTGCCTACATTCTCTTCTAGGAGTGTTAAGGTTTCAGGTTTACATTTAAGTCTTGAATCCATTTTAAATTTATTTTTGTATACAGTGTAAGAAAACGTTCTAATTTGATTCTTTTACATATGGCTGTCCAGTTTTTCCAGTACAACTTATTGGTGAGACTGTCTTTTCTCCAATAATGAAAGGGTTTTAAATGATTTTAAAACAATATGAACCTATTTGTGATTTACAAAGATAATTTAGGCAGTAATGCTGACAGTTATCTTTTACTCACAAATGAAGGTGGTAACCTACCCACTTCTTAAAATTAAACAACCAAAGTCAAGACTTTACACTATTGAACTATACAATAATACAAAATTGTGCTTCACTTACGCAAAAGATTTTAATTGTATAGCAACTGTTATTAGGCACTGTGTCAGAGTTAAAAACTGTACTAGAGATAGAAACAGAGTCCCTTGTTCCCTCTAAAGAACTCTCATCAAGAAAGACAAAAATAAATCCATGTGACAGGCACCATAAAAAACAAACAAACAAAAAAAACCCGACAAGACAAAGTGCAATGGAACCCTTAGTCTGGGTTTTAAAGGAGGTAAACAAGGGGGCCAGAAGGGGAGGAATAAAGGTGCACTTAGGCAACACCTTCTTGCATGTTAGTCAAGCACAAGGTATAGAAGTGACTGTCTTCTACAGTGATTGTCTTCTAAAGAAAGCAAAATGATAAAAGACAGTAAAAAAGATCAGAGTAGCAGCAGAAACCCACTCTTTGGGGATGGACAGAGGAAAAAGAATTGACAAATGAGATAAAACAATTCCAGCACTAGGAAGAGAATCAAAACAGCAATGAAAACAGAGTGAACACATTTCAAGTAAAAGGGAATGGTTATTAGCAATAAATGCTACCGTCAGAACAAGCAAAGTAAAGCCAGAAGCAAATCCACTGGACTTGGCAGGTGGGGGATTGCTGGAGTCATTGGGCAAAACACCTTTTATGAGAGGCCAGACCGAGCCTGACTATGGGAGAGATAGTGTGAACTGAAACCAAAGGACCAGTGTCACTGAATCCTGGCAATGAATATTGGAAAGTAGTTTTTTAAAACAAATTACATTTTTAAAGAATAGTGCACGATAAAAAGAATAAAGGAATAAAAACATCAAGATGGAATAATGAAAGACAAAGTATTTGGTAATCCCATTTCATTCTAATACTGATTATAAGGCTCTTAATAATACGCAATGATGTATTTTTAATGTTCAATTTTAATTTTTGTATTGAGCTAGCAGGTGGTAAGATTTTACTTTTGGCAGTTTGACATCTATACTTGAAAGAGTCCCAAGACCTAACCAGGTATCAACTAGACAGATGGTCAAGATACAAAGACATTCTGCACCTTACTTTTTTTTTTTTTCCTAGAGGTCATTAAAACCAAATGGTGTCATAAGAATGTTAGGCTTATTATTCTTGAGGTGGTCAACATGTTTTAAAAGCTCTCTTTATTCTTGTGTATCTGAGATTTAAAAAAATGACAAAATATCTGATCCACTCCGCTAAAGATAGATGAAAAAGAAAAAACTGAAAAGGAACCTTCTGCTAGGCTTAAAACAAAATTAGTTTTTAAAATAATAATCTTTTAAATCAGTATCCTTATTAAACAAGCAGCATATAGGAATAAGGTGGAATAAGCTGGATGGTGGTGGTGACATTTAGAATATTATTACAAATTACACTGCCTGTTCTTAAAAATGAGGCCTTATTTCCTGAGGCAGCAACATACATGTCTAATGTTTTACACTATAAATTTACAGTCAGTAAAATAATCTAATTACTTTAATAATAAAATCATAGGAGGGCAATCTCAAGTAGCACCAACATATATCAATGGACGCACTGAAGTAGAAGGGAAGTCATAATAGGATGTGAAACTTTAGAAAAACATAAAATGTTAGTAATGATTTTTCACAAAAATAGTATTTCTTCACACTCTAGGGAATTTAAAAATCCCTAGCATGAGAACCACTTACCGAGCTCTTCATTTTCGATGACTTCAAATGTGGCCCAGATATCATCTTTTGTAGGAATTATATTTTTTATTGCTAATATGTCATTAGTTAACTCTTCTGCTTCCATCACAGGAGATATCTGCAAGAGAAGCAACATTTCTTCAGAATATACGTCAAACACAGAAGTGGCCTTATGCTAGGGAGGTAACACCTGCCCGCCATCTACCACCTAATGATACTACAAGTGTCCTCTTAGTACATTTAACTAGTTTCTCTAAGCACCTAGGGGAAACAGCTTATTCAGATCTTCTCCATAATGTATACATTTTCATGTATGTGTAAAAAGTACCCATATAATCGGGAAGAATTTTTTTTTTTTTAACTCAGTGAAAAATTAAATAACTCAAAAAGGGAAGAATATACCTATTCATACTCAGAAAGACCTTCCACAGATATTGGATCCTATGGCCTTGTAGGCAAAAATCTTTTCACTCAGTTCTATAATCAGGAGTTCAAAATGGCTCAGTTATTCAGTTTGGGCTCTAAATTACACACAGTTGACTGCGTCCACCATGCCAAAAAGCCCCAGGTTTAGTGGTGTGTGGTGTGCCCCGCCATGCCAAGTGACAGATGTTGGGACGCCAAAGTCTGCTTTCAGGCCAAGGGCAGAGTCTGCAGCGTCAGCCTGGAGGCCAGCTCTCTGAGACTCTCAGAGCCTCGGGCCACTGCATAAGCACACCACCTTCTTCAGGGACTTTGGGGATTTTTCATTTGTTTTCTTCCTGTTTTTGTTTTTACCAGTCTTATAGACATGCTGGCCAAAAGCAAGTTGGCTTTCTCCAATTAGAATTTAGTTACAATGCTAAACAAATAGAATATGATTTAAGCATTAGAATAGTGCAGCTGCAGCCTCATTTCCACATTTTCAGTACAAGTATGCACCATTTAAAAATTTCTTAGAAAATGTGTTCATTTCCATTTCTCCTGTCCCTTATTGATCATAAGCATATTGCACATATATAAATAATATAAAACATCTTTCATTAGAGGTAACTCATATAGTCTGTCTTTTGGAGTTCATGGAATTTAGTGCTACGTTTGGAATACATTAGGCTTCCCTGGGGGCTCAGATGGTAGAGAATCTGCCTGCAAAGCGGGAGACCTGGGTTCAATTCCTGGGTCAGGAAGATTCCCCCGGAGAAGGGAATAGCTACCCAGTCCAGTATTCTTGACTGGAGAGAGCCTAGCAGGCTACAGTCCATGGGGTCACAAAGAATTGGGACATGACTGAGCAACTAACACTGACTTGGAATATATTAATGATGCAGTGAAGTCCATTATTTGATATTTAGAAAAGAACAATGTAGTACAACCTTAAAAGAAAAAAAATTAGCATATGGCAAAAGCAGAGAATTTTAAGGAATAGAAAGCCTTTGACTGTGTGGATCACAATAAACTGTGGAAAATTCTGAAAGAGATGGGAATACCAGACCACCTGACCTGCCTCTTGAGAAACCTGTATACAGGTCAGGAAGCAACAGTTAGAACTGGACATGGAACAACAGACTGGTTCCAAATAGGAAAAGGAGTACGTCAAGGCTGTATATTGTCATCCTGCTTATTTAACTTATATGCAGAGTACATCGTGAGAAACGCTGGGATGGAAGAAACACAAGCTGGAATCAAGATTGCCAGGAGAAATATCAATAACCTCAGATATGCAGATGACACCACCCTTATGGCAGAAAGTGAAGAGGAACTAAAAAGCCTCTTGATGAAAGTAAAAGAGGAGAGTGAAAAAGTTGGCTTAAAGCTCAACATTCAGAAAACTAAGATCATGGCATCTGGTCCCATCACTTCATGGGAAATAGATGGGGAAACAGTGTCAGACTTTATTTTTGGGGACTCCAAAATCATTGCAGATGGTGATTGCAGCCATGAAATTAAAAGACGCTTGCTCCTTGGAAGGAAAGTTATGACCAGCCTGGATAGCATATTAAAAAGCAGAGACATTCCTTTGCCAACAAAGGTCCATCTAGTCAAGGCTACGGTTTTTCCAGTAGTCATGTATGGATGTGAGAGTTGGACTGTGAAGAAAGCTGAGCACTGAAGAATTGATGCTTTTGAACTGTGGTGTTGGAGAAGACTCTTGAGAGTCCCTTGGACTGCAAGGAGATCCAACCAGTCCATCCTAAAGGAGATCTCTCCTGGGTGTTCATTGGAAGGACTGATGTTGAAGCTGAAACTCCAATACTTTGGCCACCTCATGCGAAGAGTTGACTCATTGGAAAAGACCCTGATGCTGGCAAGGATTGGGGATAGGAGGAGAAGGGGATGACGGAGGATGAGATGGCTGGATGGCATCACCAACTCAATGGACATGAGTTTAGGTAAACTCCAGGAGTTGATGATGGACAGGGAGGCTTGGCGTGCTGCGGTTCATGGCGTCGCAGAGTCGGACAGGACTGAGCGACTGAACTGAGAAAACTTAGTAGATGAATGACTTCAGTGATGTCACTCATCAGAATGGCTTTACCATTTTTTAAGCAGTATAGCCCTTCCCTAAAATAATAAATTACTGAGAAACCAAACTGGTGAAATAGTCAGCAGGGAGTTCCTCAGGTTGACATAGGAATGGAAGATTGGAACTCATTTCCTTGTTCCAGGTAATACCCAAGGCCCCTCTTAAGAATACCTAGAACTCTACAAAGCATACTTTGGAATTAATTACTGTAAGTGATACATAAACAGATATAATGAACATCAGACTTGGAATATCATGACTTATGTTTGCATCCAGGCTTTAGTGTTATTAATTCCCATTTCTACTCATATGAACATGATACATCACCTGCTTCACCTGCCTCCTTGGGTTGAGGTATTGACTGGCTGAAATAAATATAAGAGCTGTGCAAAGTCTTAAGCACTAACCAGATGTTTACTTTTGTATAGTTTTTGCTATGTTTTTCAAGAGAATTTAGAGTTTTTGTAGGTGAAACTGGACACTCTTTTATGTGAATATACTTAAAATACAAATTTTTCTCATTTTTAATAACTTCTGTTAAGGCTCTATTAGATAAAATTAAAATGAGCTAGTGAAGAATTTATGGGTAAGTGGAGTTAAGTCATGTGCTTTGACTATCCCTTTCAGCATAAGTGATAGACTTATGCTGAGATATCTCTACTACTTCCTCATGTCCCCTGTGATCAACATCATATGTTCAGCATAACAAACAGATGTGGCCAAGGAGTGCAAGGCAGCTCGTGTTAGTTCCACAGATGAGTAACCAGTGTCAAAGAATCATATGTAATCATTTGTGCGTGTGCGTGCTTAGTCGCTCAGTTTGTCCAACCCTTTGCAACCCCACGGACTGTAACCACCAGGCTCTTCTGTCCATGGGATTGTCCAGGCAACCATACTGGAGTGGATTATCATTTCTTCCTCTAGGGGATCTTCCTGACCCAGGTATCGAATCTGCATCTTCTGCACTGCAGGTGGATTCTTTACCACTGTGCCAACTGAGAATATCCCTGTATGTGATCATTAAACATATATAAAATAATAATTACAGTATCTTTGACATAACTAAATTCCAGAAATATTTAATGTTAAGACTCTGTTTTATCTTGCACCTTAAAAAAGCTAAGAAGCTAAAGCTGAATTTCTACTGTTAGATGGCAGCATGTCTATCCTATGCACAAAGAAAGCAGTCTTACTCGCTTAAGGCTGACTAAGTACAGAATATGGTAACATGAGAAGGATCTTTTAAATTCAAAACAAATGGCTAGCTAAAGTTACCAAGGAAGAGAAGAGTTATTTCATATTCCAGTACACTGAAATATTGGAAGCTAAAGTATAGGATTGGCTTTCCTGGTGGCTCAGCAGTCAAGAATCCACCTGCCAATGCAGGAGATGCAGGTTTGATCCCTGGGTTGGGAAGATCCTCTGGAGAAGAGAATGGCTACCCACTCCAGTATTCTTGGCAGGAGAATCTCATGGACAGAGGAGGCTGGTGGGCTAAAGGCCATGGGGTTGCAAAAAGTTGGACACAACTTAGTGACAAAACAACAACAACAAAGTCTAGGATACAAGGGTGGGGGATTTATACTAGTTGTTATTTATTAAGCACTTATGTACCATGTGGCTGTGGTTTTCCCAGTAGTCATGTATGGATGTGAGAGTTGACTATAAAGAAAGCTGAGCACCAAAGAATTGATGCTTTTGTGGGAAAAGACTCTTGGGTGTCCCTTGGACTGCAAGGAGATCCAACCAGTCCATCCTAAAGGAAATCAGTCCTGAATATTCAATGGAAGGACTGATGCTGAAGCTGAAACTCCAAACTTTGGCCAGCTGATGCGAAGAGGTGACTCATTTGAAAAGACCCTGATGCTGGAAGATTGAGGGCAGGAGAAGAAGGGGATGACAGAGGATGAGATGGTTGGGTGGCATCACCAACTCAATGGACATGAGTCTGAGTAAACTCCGGGAGTTGGTGATGGACAGGGAGGCCTGGTGTGCTGCAGTCCATGGGGTCGCAAAGAGTCGGACACGACTTAGCGATTGAACTGAACTGACTATGTACCATGATATCTGCTAAGTGTTTTACAGGCAGGATCTTACCAAGTCCTCAAATTAATGCTATTATATAAATATTGTAATTCTCCATCATTAGAAAGGTAAGAAATAGAGACTCAGATGGGAGTATATATATTGCCTAATGTCAAGAAGGTAGGAAGATGAATAGCAGATGTTAGAGCTCAGGTTGTTCTATAGAACCTATAGAGCATCCTAACCGCAACCAACAGAACATAGGGTGGTCTCCAAATGACTAAAACACGGGATTCCCAGAGGATATTGGCAGGAAGAGTCCAACTTGTCATGATTTGAATTGGACATATAAAATAACATAGAAAAAATAATGGAAAATTCAAGATATACAGACTAATGTTAACACTTATGATTTTCAACAGTATTCTTTATATTCCATATTTGGGACTCACCCGAATTATAATACTGCAGTCAGGTTCCTTTCTTTCTACATATACTTCAATTAACAAATCTCCAGCCTGGGAAACCTAAAAAGGGCAGATATGAAGACAGCAAATATAAGTATGTTGTAAGGATACACACAACATTTAAGATAGTTCAAAAGTCCTAGTCATATTTCTAAAGATTTTATAATAATGAAATGGGATCAATCTCGCTGTTAACAACATAATGATACCCATTTTCTGGATATAGTTAAGGATGTGGAATCTACACAAATGATATAATCAGCAAACACAATCACATACCATTATTCTTATCTTTTACTCAAAAGTATAGTGTCCTCACATACCCTTAACATTCTTATTGAAGTAATGAATCTGACTACAGTAGAAACAGAGATGATAAGGCCAAAAATTGAAATTTGAAGATAAATTAGGTCAGAGCTGTATTAAAATTACAAATAGAAAATGTATATTTAGCAACAAAAATTAAAAGTGAAGTGACAGAATATAAGAAGATAATAAAGTTGTTATTTTAACTACCTTTAGCCAAACATCAAGGGCTAGGTTATTTGGGTCACTATTATAACCAAAAGACACACTATGTGAAGAAAACACAAGGGAGGGAATAGAAAGCATAAGATGTCACTATGTAAATTGACAGAATAATGTGACGAAGATTAACAAAGAACCAAACAAATGTATGAAGAATATTTTGAGTTGCTTTTTTCAGAAATTCCCTTATGTAATCACTTAGAAAGTCACATCCATCACTCATTTTTAGAAAAAGATCATAATGGAGAAATGATCATTTCAAAGTTAAATTTGCCTCAGAATAAAACCTGCTGAGTAAATTTATGGGGCAAACATTAAAAATGTACTTTGAAGAGCTGTTCATAGTTATTTTAACAACAGGCTTAGAAAAGCTTATTTCCAATTTTTCTTCCTTATGTTTAGAGCTACATAAAAATGCTAGGGAAGAAAAGATACAGTTGACATTTTTACTTTTCCCTGTGTTTGTATAAACAACTCTCCGGGAAGGACACATTTTAAAAATTAAAAAAGCAAACACAAAGAACGCACAGAGTGTAGCCAAAAACAAGAATAGCTCAGAAAATCAAACAGGGATAAGACTTAAGAGGCTGTCAGAAAACTACTTCGGAGAAGTTTTGAATGGACTGGAGAAAAACTCCAGCAAAACAACAGGTTTTTTCCAAACTGTTCTACTTTTTTTCTGAATTGCTTTATTTTATAGACAATTCTTTTCTTATTTTAGCAATACTTACTTCTACTTAATTAGAAAGTGTTCAAGACTCATTTCTTTACTGTAGTATGAATACAAATGATAAAACTGCAGAATGGTACTCATACTTTATCCAATAACAATATAAATAGTGCTGCACAAGATTACCCTTAGGCTCACACAATCCTTTGTTTCATATCTGAAACTCTCTCCAAAAAGCAAGAATCCAAGAGAACCAACTGCTAATGAGGCAATTTTTTTTTAGTGTTATTGCTAACTCCTCTGGAGGCTGCATTAATTACTTTGGGTCAAAATGGAGGAAACACTTTCTTACGGAATTAATGTCACAGTAGTGGGCTTCCCTGGTGGCTCAGACAGTAAAGACTCTGCCTGCAGTGTGGGAGACCTGGGTTCGATCCCTGGGTCAGGAAGAATCCCTGGAGGAGGGAATGACTACCCACTTCAGTATTCTTGCCTGGAGAATTCCACGGCCAGTGGAGCCTGGCGGATGGGTTCACAAAGAGTCAGACACGACTGAGTGACTAACAGTTTCACTTTTCACTGGTACTAGGGGATCTGTGCATTTTAATGAAAGCCTTTCCTCATCTCCCTCATATGGAATGATAGCTCTGACAATTTCTCTAAATTAGGTGTGTGTATTTCAGGAATGAAGTGAACTTAGGGTTTTACTAATAAGAAAGCATTCACCTCATACTCTGAGTGTACCTACAAAGAGAATTTGTTTGACTCACTTGTCTTATCTACACTGGTACCCTGAATCCACTATAATTACTAGTTATTAGAAGACAAAGCCAGCTTCAAAAAAGTCCAGTGAATATTCATCAAACAAGGAAAGGTACCCTGGAAAAGCAGTAGTACAACCTGAACACACAAATCCAATATGATGCAACCAAGGAAAGTAAGGAAGATCTAGAAAAGTCAACTTAAGACATAAATTAACATGTTATGAAGTGCACAATAGAAACAGTCCCACTAGTGCAATCATCCAAGAGCATGCAAAGCAAAAGCATATAAGAAATAACTTATAATTTCAAAAGCATAATAGAATCATTAGGGAGTCTGAATTTTCTGTTTATTTTAGTATTTATTTTGACTTTAAATGCTCCCTTTGAAATCCACTAGTATTTTCAATAGTGCTTCATAAATGAAAACTGATTTCAAAAAGGACATTGTGATAAGATTAGAACTGACTTTTCCATCTATGTTTTGAAAACTTTACGTTAGCATACTTTGGCATTTTGTACGTGTCCTGCTACAGAATTTCACAACTGTTTTATCTAGGGTTTTTTTCCCCATTAGTTTTACTTTGCTTCAAATAGGAATTTGAAAATAAACACAACAAATGTTTACTTACAATGAAAGTTTTTGTTTTGTTTTGTTTTAATTTTTTAAAATTGGAGATCTAACTATTACTACTCACTTGAGTGTCTTTCCACTTGGTAATAAAGCTATTCTCTATGTCCATTTGTTTGACTTGGTCTTCTTTAACCTGTTTAAAATATAATTTGGGACATTCTAATAAAATACAAGGAATGATGGTACTCATCCTCACATAACTTTCTTCAGGAATTTAAAGACTGACATGTTAAAAATAAATGAGAATGGCCATCTTCATCAGCGGGGGCCCACACAGCTAGGGCAGATATAAAGCCAACAAGATAGAGGCTCATAAAGTTCAGAATATCTTATGATGATACCACTTTAGGCTACACATTCCATCAGTGGTATCCCCTTTGCTGAGGTGCATTAATAAGCAAAGGGGCTGATGAAGGGTTCGACAGAGTTTATGTACGTTGAGAGAAAAGACTTCTTTTATCAGAAATGTTTATTAAGGGCTTATGACGGTTCCACCATTTTGGTTAAAGTTGGACTTAACAAAACTATGTAGATAAACATTTTTACTATATAACAGTACAAAAACAGAAAATCAAGAAAGCATGCAAAGCCACACATTTTTTTTCAAAGTCTTTCATTTGTCAGCATCAGAACTATTGTGAAGACGTTGCTATTGATCAAAAACAGTGGACACATAAAGGAAGAGATAAAAAGGAGATCAAGGAGCAAAGAGAATTCAACAATTGTTCATTCCTACATAAATTAAGATATGAACTTCGTTATTTTATTAAAATATACTTTCTTTTCCTTTTTTAAGCAATCTTCTGATGAGTTATTATAAGAATGTATGAACTACAAAAGTTAACCTATTCCATTAACCTATTTGATCATCTGGTAAAGGCACAATTCTGGAAAACAAGGGGTCTTGTACAAGACTATTTAACAGAATGCCCAGAAAGGTTTAATGACAACATTGAGATGGCAGAAACAGTCAGGCAGTGGAAATGGACCTTTGACCCAGGTCCCCTACATCCCTCCCACCATATTCAAATCCTAGGCTTATTTCCTCTGTTTTTACTCCTTTGAAATAAAAAATTATCCCATTCTAAGAGTTTTCTGATGAAACATGAAAATATGAACTTCATAAAATAGCAAATTGAAAAGTCAAATAATTAGAGATGACTTAATAAAAACCACAGAATATTACTTCAGAATTTTTTTTCCAATTCATGCACAACTAAATGAAAACTCTAAAATGCTTTCAACTGCAAAATTTATCAGCCTGATGTAATTTACTGAATTTGTGAATTTCATAATTTCACACCTCTAAGTAGACATACTTAATGCATATACATACTGAGGAAAAAAACATAAAAACACTATAAATAGAAATATTCTGTGCAACAGACACCAGATGGTAAAAACGCTTTAAAAGCAGCCAAATTTAAATGAATGGCTATAGCTTAAAATGCTAGTTATGTCTGAAAAGTGAAGGATCATGTACCCATCCTTTATTTTACTTTTAAATATTCCTAAAGACATGAATAAAGACATCCTAAAATATATATTTTTGTTTGCAAACAATAACATCAAAACTATTTTAACAAGGGCAGGATATAAAATATTTACCTCAAAAATTTCAACATAATTATTAATTAAGTCCTCGATTACATTCACTTCTTCACTAGTTTGTCCATTAGTTTGAAACAAACAGGAGGAAAAAACCAAGGCCAAATTGTGGGCACTCATGTGATTGATTTCTGAGCATTTCTGAACCCTGTTAGAGAAAAGCAGTGCTTGTTACAACACATTTCTATGTGAAAATTTCATAAAACTTATGTCTTCATGTTCATTTATCCTCTTTTATTTTTTAAACATAAACATATTGCAAGTCACATTGCAAGTCACTGATACTAAAGGTGGAATGGTGATTTAAAGAAAAATACACTGTTCTTTCTTCCAGGTATCCTTCAAGTTTAAGAACATTAGAAAAGACTACTGTCAAAGACATTACCACAAGTTACAAAGCAGTACTTGATCATCGATTTAGAAGAAGGACCACCCCCCACCCCCAATATCCAGACAGTTCTACAGATGGGACAACCTGTAGCTAAGGCATAAAGATGTGCTTGTAGAAAGGTGTCAAATGACTTGTAGGATGGAAGCATAAATAAAAGAGGGACAAGGGGCAGTAGGTAAGCAGGAAATAAGGCAAGAATGGCAAATTGGGAGGCATAAAGTAAAGAGTTCCAAATTCAAGGTTCAGGGCAACTGTTGAATTTCCCAGCACATCCTTATCAGGTGAGAAAATGCCTGGTAGAAAGTGTTTGAATGGTTATTCAAAAATAAGACACCTCTCAGAAAGCAATCACTTTTTACAATGAAAAGACATGAAAAGAGTCAATTCTCCCCATCAGTAGGCTACAACACCAGTTTTACAAAGAACTTTCAAGTATTCACGAATGTTTAAGTTCTAAGTAATTAAGAAAAAACCATAGCCGTCACCCCAATAAAAGGAAATTTACAATGATAAAAATGCAGAACTCTAACTGATGCCCATGGAAATTTCAGTTATTTCTATCACTGACTGTAGACATAACAGCTGCTCAATTGCCTAATTACATTTGTGAATTTCTAAAATACCTGCTAAAAAAGGGAGATCAACTCTATCTAAGGAATAAAACAAGACTAGGTAGGTACACCTGACTATAAAGGGCAAAGATTCTAGTAGGTATGAGAAAAATAAGGAAATATGACAGCAATATATATGATAGTGTAAGAAACTCACAATGAAATACCAAATTGCATAGGGGAGACAGAGCAAGCTTGATCATCATGTATGATTTATAAGATGCAAAAGGCATTGCAAGTTAATAGAAGAGGGTGTCATAATTGTGAGCATCCCTCTCAAAACCACTCTGTACTTTTTTTTAATCACACTAGACTGTAAATATTTAGAAATTTTATCTGCAAGTCTGCCTCTAATACTATTAGAATCTAAGCATCTCACAGTCAGAGACTTTGTGTTAATCATACTGCGGTGGTAGTGGTTTAGTTGTAAGTTGTGTCCAACTCTTTGTGACCCCATGGACTGTAGCCTGCCAAACTCCTCTGTCCATGGGTTTTCCTAGGTGAGGATACTGGAGTGGGTTGAGGAGTGGGTTGCCATTTCCTTCTCCAGGGGATCTTCTGACATGGCGATTGAACATGCCTCTCCTGCTTGGCAGATGGATTCTTTACCACTGAGCCACTAGGAAAGCCCCTAATCACACTGCAGTGTGTAACATAAATATATATAGTGAAGGGAATTAAGTCAATATTAGTCATGGAGGAAGTGATCTATTATCTACTGCATGGATAGAATTAAATGCTAAATCAATCTGATTTTATCCACTCTGACCTCTCAAACTTTAATGACTCTATCAAATATTCTCATCTCTCCTGAGCATTCTCTTCTAGCACTTATCATGTCTCTGGTTTCTGCCACTGCCTGAATTACTGGCATAAATATGTCCACTATGTATTTTCTTTTTATTCCTTTATTTCCCTGCTCCCACACTAGTATCTGCAAGTGTCCCATATTCAGCCTTACTCTCTTCCCACTCAGGTTTTCTCATCAGAAGTCCACAGAAATTGTGTCTTAAGTAGGTTTCTCTGCCTCTGTTCTAACCTCTTCCCAATCAATCCCAGGACATGGGTTATTATCCTAAAACAGATTGGATCAGTCACTCCTTATCACATAAAGGAATGAAATCCAAATGTTTTTGCACCATGAACAGAGCCTTTCACAGCCTGATGCCAGCCAGCTACAAACCATCTCATCTTCTAGCACACGTTTCCTGAAAATATCCCTCACTCATGTCTCGTACTTAATTTTCTGTCATGCCCAGTTCATTTATCCTTTTAGATCTGAAGCATCACCTGGATCTCAACACACAATGATGTATCACTCGATCCTTCCTCTTTAATTTCATGTCATATACTAAAATTCTCTGTTTTGAAATCTGTGCTGACAGTGTTGTGTTTTTCTAAAATGTATAAAATGTCCTGCAGCATCCCTGTAAGTCCCCATCCCCACTGTGATGTCTCAGGGTTTCTTGGTGCTATTTGGAAACTGCAGTCTTAAGACTATTTTTGTTATTCATGTACTATTAGCAATCATTTCTGTTCACATGGACTCTTTTTTTTTTTTTCACATGGACTCTTAATGGGCATTGTATATAGTAGGAGGGAAAATAAATATTAAACAAAGGATAGGAAGTAGCTCATTATCTGAAATTCAAGTATGAATTAAGAAGTTTAAGAATTATATGCAACTCAATGTTTAAAATATTAACTGATAATTGTAGCAGCAGGTGACATATTGAAATTTGTGGAGAAAAAAATCTGTCCCAGTGTCTCTTAGGCATAGAGATAGGACCGTACAGTATACTGACTATATTTGTATGACACAATAAGAAAATCAGATGCATAGTAATGGAGTTTACATGCATGAGAAGTAGTGATTGGAAAAGAAAGATAAAGACAAAAGACAAATTGTGGAGATTTAGGAATCTAAACTTCAACTAAGGTATTTTTAGTAGAATTCAGCTTCACAGAAATTTATTCAAGGGAATACTGCATCCATCCAGGAAGCTGCCAACAATATATTCCTTAAGCAATATTTACACTGATTTAAGTTTTTGTAATAATTCTTGCTCATAGCAAAATAAACAAACTTTAAGTTTGTTGACTTAAAATGTTATTCCCAAACACCCTGATTTTTCAGATGTCATTTCTCAAGCTACCATTTTATTCCTCCTAGCCTCCCAAATGCAGGGGACTACATGCCCTGACATAGAAAATGGTTTTGACTTTTGCAATTTCCCTTATCTAGTCAATAGTCTGACATCAAAATGTTTTAAAATTCTTGTTTAAGTACCGGATATATCTGAGAAGGTGATATATGATTATTTTTAATCCATTTAAGAAATTCTCCAGGGCTATTTATTTGAAATGTATTTTAATTGCATTAAGAGACACCAAACTGATAGTTTATAGGAATTCCATTTTGAAAGCATTCTTAAGATATGGTGAAAGATTTACATTCACAAATAGAAGAAGGTTAACCACAGCACCTTAAATTAAAAAAAATTATGACTTACTGAGTGCCATATTTGAAATATCTAGAAAAGTTCATGAATCCACCCACCTGTAAAGGTGTTCAATTATAGCTGCCAATGTTGCTCGGTTCACCCCAGGAAGAGTACGTATAAATGCTCCATACTTTTTAATTCTTTCCTTGTCATCTTGGGTATCTAGAAGTTAAACACACACACGTGAAACTTTAGGTCTAACTAATCATCTATATTACCAATTTGCCTTTTATCAATATTTTAAAACAATATTCACAACTGTATTTCACTGACACAATCAAGTTTCAAAACAGAAAACACTCAAACTTCTCTAATTCTGGAAAAGTATTTGATATTTACATAAACATTCCATGGCTATATGTCATAGCTCTTATATTTTGTAATTAAAAATATAGCACTTTTAAAACCCAGGTCTGTATTTTATCTTCAATGCTACATTCCACTGAACTTCAACTCAAAGGATTATTTTCAAGTAGTAACAAATTAGCCTACAAATTGAAGAGATAAGCCAAAAGTATTTTAACTATAGCTATGGAAAGATCTCACAATTTGTTATTAAAAATGACATGTCTGACCATTTTTTCTTGTTAGCATCATAAAAATCTTCCCTAAACTCTGAACCATTCCAGAACTGTCAACTGTACATTAACCCCACAGATCCATGCAAAGGGCCTTTCACCAGCCCTGGAAACTTCAGTTCTTTGGAGAAGGTTAGGGGGGCAGTGGAATAAGTTATGTGTAGGCCCTGGTAACAATGATACAGATTGAGAGGAGGATAGATCCTTGGCTTTTGTCACGGTTAGAACTTAGTCATGAAGAGGAGGACAAGAAGGAACTACTCTCCTCCCCTCTCCTAACCCTAAGAAGTCAAATACTTAAAAGCAACTGCACAGGAACCTCCAAAGTTCTAGAGTCTGGAGGTTGTGCAGTGGTGGTCTGGTCTAACCTATTCTTTCATAGGGAAATAAGAGACCTCTCTTCAAATAAATAGCTTGTGCTGACTCTGTAACTCAAGGGGATTGTACTTATATATTCCCTCTCAATTCCCAACTACCTTTGGAAACAAGGCTTTTTCATTTTCTGCTTAGCCCTACACATTCTATTCACAGAAAGCCAGTGGCACATTAATGATTCTTTCAAAGTACATAGTCACTTGTAAAGGGCATTCGGATCCCTGGGAAGGTAAGATATTCTGTGACACAGTTTTGAAGTACCCTCCTATTTAAAACAGGAACTGATAGCTCGTTTGTACTGATTTCACCTGCACGCTAGATCTATAAAAGTAAACATGGTCATATCGACTTAACTATGCTGAAGGATGACTGTCTAAAAGCAAGAGGGGAAGACACCCCAGTAACATTCAAAGACTATAATAGAAGTGAATTGAGAATGATAATTCTTGGTCTAATCCAAATGTTTCCCCTCATGTCTTCCAGTTTCTAACTGTAGAGGTAATTGTATTTATTTAATTAAATGCAATTAATACTACACTACTATGCTTATAATAAGCACATGCTAGTATAGCCTATTTTCACAAATCTTTTTTTTTAAATTAGTTTATTTTCTATTTTTTAACTTTACAATATTATATTTGTTTTGCCATACATTGACGTGAATCCACCATGGGTGTACATGTATAAGAATAAAACAGATGATATTTTCAAAATGAAGTTTGAGTAACTGAAAAGGAAACTGAAGATAGATTTTAGGTCATATAGAAAATACAACTATTCAACCAGTCACAGCCTTCAGACAATTGAATAGCATTTTTAGAAGAAGAGGTCCTATATTATATAAACAGGTACTATGCAACTGTAGGAGATTCTTTGCCTTGGGCACACAAGACCCAAGAGAGCTCTCCAATGAGGTCATCCAGCGAGTTCTGGTTTATTTCTGTCAGATCCAACAAAGGGTACTTTCTGACAGGTCAGGGTGGGCTATAATGGATCTGCAAGCAAAGAACTTTCAACACCAGTAGTCGAAGCCTTCTCAAGGTAATTTCTCAGGGATTCACATCCAAATGGAAGGTGAACACACTCCTCTCTGACACATGCTATTTCTCAACCACCTTCTCCTGTAGTTTAACGACGAAGACCTCTTTGTCATTAAATTTGACAACTTCAGCAAAAGCATATTTGTCATAGATTTTTGATGATTGATTTTACAATAAAGGCAAATTGTAAGTCTCTATAAAATAGAGGTACTATAAATAATTTCATGGTTATGAATTACAATAAAATCTTAAAACAAAAATGAGGGTGGCAGGGCAGTTGTGCTTAAAAAGATGTATTACCTAATTCTATATTCCAGAAAATTATTCAATCAACTCTTCTTGTGATTAGAATTAAAACTATTGATTTGAAAAACATAGGAAACAAGGAAAAGACTTCTGAATTAAGTAGTTACATTATGAAATTTTATTTTAATAACAATACTACTCTCTTCTTGCTGAGACAAAAAGGGTCAATCTTGGGATTCTTTTTCAACTACAGATGTTTTGTGGCATTTCAAAATTAATCTCTTCGAATATCATATTTGTTTTAAATTAAACAAATACTTTCAATGGAAGAAACTATTTCTTAACAGAAAAACATCATATAGTCAATTCAAAGGTCATTTTCCAAAAAAATTCTCAAAACAGGTCAAATGTACAAGAGAAATGTATTAGTAAATTATGGTATAATTCAGTGATACATTTTAAAAACTTGGGAAAAATGAAGATTGAAAATCATCAGTTTGAAATCACTGATATATGGGAAATATTTTAGTTTATTAATAAAGCTTATATATAAACCATAGGTGTCGGGCAAAGATTATGAAATAATGTGAAAAATGAAAATAGCTCTATTAGAAATCTGGGATTAAAGGCAATGTTTATATTTAAAAATATGTATTATCATGTTTCTAAAAAAAGAGTTATTTTGAATTAATTGAGGTAAATACAGGCTTTACTGAAATCAATTTGACCCATTATCTGATTTAATAGGGCTTCCCAGGTGGCGCTAGTGGTAAAGAACTCACCTGCCAATGCAGGAGACATAATAGATATGGGTTTGATCCCTGGGTGGGGAAGATCTCCTAGAGGAGGGCATGGCAACCCACTCTAGTATTCTTGCCTGGAGAATCCCCATGGACAGAGGAGACTGGTGAGCTACAGTCGATAGGGTCACAAAAAGTCTGACACAATTGAAGTGATTTAACACACACGCAGCTGATTTAATAAACTGTTTTTCTAAGATCATTTCTTAAATAAGTTCTCTTAGAGTGTAGCAAAGATATTTTACCTCATTAGACAGAATCTGAAAAAAAATGAAGAGTAAAAAGGTCTTTTGTCATGTAACTCTAAAGAGGCAGAATGAATGAAAAAGGAAAGCCAAAGAGCTATAAGTTAAAACTACATAAAACCAATGTTGTAATAAACCTTTCATTTTAATCTTAATGAGAAATTAATAGCCTACATGGACTTGACTATTAACCCTTCCAAAGTTAAGGCAAAGTAAGCACTAAGAAATCTACCAAAAACTAAATATTATCATAAAAGACTTTAGCAATTACCACCATAAATTTCTTTTGAGGCACATATAACAGCTATTTTACAATTTCTGTTCTAAGCCATTATGTACACTGTTCCTTTCAATTAAATGTTCAGATTATCAGAGGAGATTTAAAAAATCTATTATCAAATGGGAAGGCAAGCCTTTATTCTGTAATTTACGTATTACCTAAGGCAGAGATCCAATAGGGGTAGAGCTCCTTAGTGAGAAGGGCATCATCAATGTCAGAGAGAAAACTCTTCAATACACCTGTCACATCTTCAAGTTGATGTTTTCCAGCCCTCAATTTAAAGCTTCTTGCATCCTTTTTGAAACTCTCCAGGAGTTCACTTACATGTAACGGATCACCATTCTTTTGATAGATATTTTTGTATCCTAAACCTTTGTGAAAAAAGAAAAAAAGAAAAAGATTATATGAAAAAAGTCTCAGGTCAAAATCCATTTTACTATCTCAAAAAAAGAACTAATTTCTGTGTTCAGATGATGCACAAGACAAAATCATCACCTAAGAGTTCATATAAACATGCATGAGAGTAAAAAGCTCCCCACCTTGCAAATTTTATAATGTAAAATGCCAACCTGATGAACAAACTATTCCATCCTCAGCTTTTAGTAGGCCCTAGGCCAGTCCTTCCTCCAGTTCTTCATAGCATCTTTCTCAAATGTTCTTTTACTGCAAGTGCCCTTTGCTTAGTCTCTCAGAGTACAGACTTGCCTTCAGTTTCACTGACTAAGACTCTCTGGTATAAATTTTCTGAAGTCTCTACATTCATATGTGCATATTTAATTCTGTCTGTTCCACACCTTCTTCTAGATGGAAGAGTTGGGCCATAACTTTTCAAAATTACATATTGATCAAGTTTGTCACATAAAATAAGAGTAGCGGTGGTTAACTGGAGGAGGAGGCATGGTGGTGGTGATGATGATGATGATGATGTGCAAACAAATATGTTTTAATCCCTTTTTGCCCCTTCCCTTCAGGCCTCTTGCTTTTCTTTCTTCCAAAACTAATCTGAGTTTTCTATATTTATTCTTCCTACCATCTTGCATCCCTGTTGATCCTTTAACCACTTACTCTTGCTTCAGGCCTAATTCCCACTCTGTTGGGAACATCTTCCTCAAGAATATGCTTTCTAGATGCTTTTCAATTTTTATGTAATAGGATCCCCTTGCAGTGTCTAATACTCCAGTGAATCCTGGTTAAAATTCTGTTAATCTCAAGCTTTTCACGATGTTATGATCTCATCTCTTTTGGCCCCTTCCTCTATGACTCCTCTTCTAGTCTTCTATTTATTCTTCTATCCAGTATTTACTGATGATTCCAGGAAACCATCCTCAATTCTCTTCTCTGATCCCTTACAAAATTTTATATATGAACCCATCCATTTTCATCACTTCAACTAAGACATGTATATTTCTACTCAGCTTTTAATTTTGAAAATTTCAAACACACATATGCATTATATATCTAAATCTATAAATACAGGTCTCCCCAAATACAAGCCACATAGATTATACTTATACATATGAACAAATTAATTTTCCTGCCCCGTTCATTACTTCACCTCCCAATCCCAACATGCCTTTTATCTTGTTCCTATACCTCAATATGTGGCACTACCTTATCCCCAGTCATTTATAAGCCAGAACTTCTCTTTCTCACATATCACATCAAAAGAATCAATAAAAATTTCAAAAAAACTGTCACATATATTTTTCATCATGACTTCTCTCACAAAACTGTCCCCTTGCTCCATCACCTGCACTATTATAATTTCAGGCACCCAATTCCTCAGTATGTTATTGCACCTCTCTGTCCCTATTTCCACTGAGCCCTCCAGTCTGTCTTGAAAATGATAATAGAATGATCTGAGATACAAGTCTGCTGGTCTTACCAAAATGCTTAAAAATATGCATATAGCCCCCTACCACTGACTAGAGGGCAAGTTTTGGGGAAGATTGAAGGCAGGAAGAGAAGGGGACAACAGAGGACAAGATGGTTGGATGGCACCTCCAACTCAATGGACATGAGTTTGAGCAAGCCCTGGGAGATGGTGAAGGACAGGGAAGCCTGGCGCGCTGCAATCCATGGGATCACCAAGAGTTGGACATGACTGAGCAACTGAACAACAACAGAGGGCATGTTTAAAGATTTTATTATGATACATAAGACCCTGGGCTTCCCAGGTGATGTTAGTGGTAAAGAACTGGCCTGCCAATGCAGGAGACATATGAGATGTGGGTTCGATCCCTGGATTGGGATGATCCCCTGGAGGAGGGCAAAGCAACCCACTCCACTATCCTTGTCTGGAGAATCCCATGGACTGAGGAGCCTGGTGGGCCATTGTCCATAGGGTCGCAAAGAGTTGGAAATAAATGAAGTGACTTAGCATGCATGCATACATATAAGACCCTATATGAATGTCCTAACTAGTCCTCCAGCTTCTTTTATTTTCTGCTCTTCTCACACTAAGTTCTGACCACAGTTAGCTACCCAAAGTTCTCTGACTAGACAACTTCCTTCATGACTCCACACCTAGCACAGTTTCCTCTGCCTGGAATCCCTACTCTTTCCTTCTCCTAACGAGCTCCGATTCTCTCTTAAAAGAGATGGCAGGTTCCATGCTTCACCTATGAAACCCTCCATGACCACTGCTACACTGAGTCAATTTCACCTCTAAGCCATGGACACCTGGACCACCCCCTGAACCTTTCTGCCACAGAATTTTATGCACTTGAGATGTAAATGCCCATTTATTTTGATCCACAATCTATAAGCTCCTAGAAGGGAAAGATCATGTCTTATTTTCTATATACAGTAGTTACACAGTACCTCAGAGAACTCAGTGGATACTCAGTAAATGACCACAATAGAAGAATCAGCAAGTTCTACCAAAAAATTAATTAAGTTTCTGAGATACCATGTTCCTAGTTGAGTGAATTTCTAACAACTAGTACAAGGTAACTCAATGTGAATCTGAACCCAATTTTGTTTACAAAAATTAAATATATCCCCCCAAGAACTAACTGCTGTAACTCATTAAAAAAATTAAAGCTCTAAGAATTATGCTGTGAATTTTGTCAGGTTCAGATTTTGACACCACGAGCAAAAAAATTCAGCTTTTAGATTTTATACCAAAGATTAGGAAATTCGAAATAATTATGATCATAAAGGCCCTGAGTCAATCACCTGCATCCTATAATCAATGGGAATTTTCTAAGTTTCTATCAAATCTTCCCTTCTGCCCATGTTGGTAATATTGAGGTTTTCACATATTTTGCTCATTAAAAAAACAAAAAGCTGGAAAAAACATTGAGTCTTTTATTGGCTTTATTACTTTAATATGGAAGCTAATGTACCTTATGCTAAAGCTACAAGGTAATTATAATATATGAAATTTAGTTGAAAACAATCTAATGCTTAATGATTTTAAATGCAAATAAACACCACAAAGAAACTTCTGATTTCCCTAGAGAAACATTAAATTGGATACACTAGGAGCTAGTCAAGCTATTTTAATCATTTGTCAGCTTAAGAAAGACCTTATACCATTATGAAACTAACATGATGTGAAAATTTCCAATGAGGTTATGATCTTGCTAAAATGTAAGATGTGTGCAATTTATTTATACTTGCACAATGCAAGTGCACCAATACTGGATTACTAATAAATGAAGATGATAACCTTCCTCCCCCATTTTCAAACAAACAGATGATGACAGTTGATAAGAAAAATATAACCATACTATCAAGGAACTTCACAGAATAATCCCACATAATGTGATTACATACCTATTTGTAACAGGTATATAATTCAAACACAAATTAATATTCAAACCTGAATATTAATGATAATCTTACTTGTATTACACATGAAATGAGTGAAATACTTAAAATGGCACTCTCCCTAGGAGAAAACAGATTAATATACACATATTCTAGACTTAATTTTCCCTTATTTTTTTTCATAGCATTTGTTATTTCTGGCATTGTGTTCATATCAGTTCACTGTTAGTTCTCATACTGGAAGGCAAAATTTATGGTTCTTTCACTCTTTACTACCACTGCTCAATTTCCAGTACTAAGCTCAGCGGCTGGCACACAATAGACAATAAATAAGTAAAAAAAAACTCATAAAACAGTGTTTTTCTACAGCTCTCTCACTGATTACACTTTCTTTTCAAATTAAAAATACCCAAAGATACATTTAAGACTAGGAGAACAATGAAAAGTTAACACAGCTTCCAAAATATAAGATAAACCATTTTACTTTTTTTCTGCATGTACCATCTAAATCAATGCCTTTTATAGACAGATTGAAAGAGAGAACATATTTTTACATTAAAAATATAGTTAAGCAATTTATTTATTTATCTTTTAGCATATTAAGGCAACATGTAACAGAAGAAATTTTAAGAATGAGCAGTAATCTGAAAATAAGTGAAAATAATAAACATATACTTCATTTACTTTTTAGGCATGTGTAAAATACTGCCACAGCATGTTAAATTAAAATGAAGCCTGATTCAAGTTGGCTTTAACCTGCCAACTATTCATAAAAATGTTGTTACAATTAAGTCAAACCAGTACAATTAATGACCACGTTTCTTAATATAAACATGTGACCAAAAACATGTTAAAGGGAATAAATACACAAACACTTCCCATGCAGGCCTACAAAAAGTAGTCTTTTACACATTGTTCCATCATTTACCACTTCTAAAACACAGTCACCACTACATTCCCCAAGGCTTTACTGTAAAGTTATAACCTCTTAAAAGTACAACCTTTAATCATTTTTTAAATATACATTTTACAATATAGATTCTTCTAATATGTCATTTAAAATTTTTATGCATGTAAAAGAAGAAGGAATTTGTAAGGGCATGTGATATAATTTAAATGAACTTTACTGTGAGAAGGAATGGCATTTAGGCTGAAGAGGGACTACACTTTTGATTTTCACTGATGTACTTAAAATACAAAGGGATCTCATTCAGTCCAACGTAGGTACTATTTCAAAACTGTAAGAATGCTACTACGAGTTCTTGGGGTTGAATAAAAACTCTGATACTTACCATACTGTGTAACAAATGCTATACAGCTGTTCACGATAATGGGAACGTCATTTTTGCTGAGCTGCTGGTCTTGTAATGCATTCCCATCTGTACCTGCTGCTTTTTCAATTGCAGTATGCCAGACTGTGAAATCCAACTTGGTATGCCCGTGGATGTATAATGTTCTGTAAAGTTTGAAAAGTATTTCAAATGATAATTTTGGTTTTTTTTAAAGCCTTACTTCTAAGAGAATATCCTTAAATCCATATAAATGTGATCTGATCTTATCCATCAGAAGAAAACCCCTCTGTCTACTACCAGCTTCCACTCACTTGATCCCTCTTTTGCTTTGGAGTCACATGTCTCTCTCCATAGAGCCCAGAAAATTCCCTGAATTTGTGGTATTAATGTCCTCACCTATTTTTCATTCCCTCTTTCATTCTGTTTCTGAATAACTGAACTGAAACCCTTCCGGCCAGCATTACTTGTAACTTCTCATGGATATTTGGGGGTTTATTTTTTAAGATTTTAGAACTGTTTGATGACTTTAGGACTGTTCTACCTTTTAAAGGTAAAAAAAAAGAGAGCGAGAGAGGGAAAACAACCACCCAATTCAGCTTTGGTAGAACAGTTCTTCCTGGCTTTTCCTCCTATCTTTTCTGGTCCCTCAGTTCTTTCCCAAACTCACTTTCTCTTTCTAAAAATGAACTTGTAACTTCAGTGCACTCACATGAACTGCAAAGACTCTCCAAGGGACATGCCATTCAGGCCAGTGGTTTCATCCCCCATACATATAAGCTAGTAACTCTCACATCTCTATCTCTGGTTGAGAACTGTCTCACAAATCAGATCTCCACATGATTGAAAAGCAAGAGCATAAAGAAGTTAACAGAATGGCAATCAATTCCTAAACTCAAGTTTTAGCTCTGCACTCACTTCCTTTATGACCTTGGACAAGTTATCAACCTTCTTTGGTTGTCAGTTTCATCAATGGCAAAATGAGGATAATTATAGCACCCACTTCAGCACTCAATAAATGTGGTATTAGTAACCAATAAACCACAATACTAATTAATGTTAATTCCACAAGCATCTCAAATCTTTATCCCTTCTCATACCAAACTGGTACTACATTCTCCACTTATCCCACCAAGAATTTAGGATTCATTATTGTAGACTGATCCCCCCATCCCCACCCCACCCCTGACATATGAACTCAGTCACAGAATTCTGTCACATCCAGTTCCCTGACATACTTGCTTTGCCTCCTCTTTATTTGAACACTGCCCTCCTTCAGGGCTTTCTATTGCTCCTTAAAGTCACTTAAGTCCCTCCAAATAAAATTCCTTTCCCAATTCTCCACCTTCTCCCCAAGACTGCCAGAATGATCTTTTTAAAATACAAAGCTAATGACATCACTTCCTGATAACTGTCCTTCCATGGCAGTTCTGGAAGTTTCAAGATTAAAAGGTCTTCAAGATCTGTCCTGTATTTTCCACTCCAACTGTGCCATTCGCAGGAGGAAGGGAGAAAGGAAGGGAAGAAGAAAGAAATTAACATGTTCTTCTCTTTGCAATAAGCATTTCCTGCTCTCTGACTGTTTAGTCCAGCTCCTCTCCCACTGGTGTATTCTAGGTAACCCTTTGTGACCCTCCATTCCTATCTGCCTCCATCCAATGCCTCTGGTGTAACAGGCATTCTTCTTTAATCCTAAACACCCACTCCACCCTCCATCACATCAACTGTTGTGTCTGTGTGAACTGTCACAACAAACACAAACAGTCACCACAAACTTCATACAAGCAAACAAAGAAAGCATTTCAGTATCAATAGCCTTTAGCATAGTGCCAGATATTTAGTAGATTCATTATTTAGTGGATGCATTGTTTTAAAGTTCTATCACTAGATAAAAACTTTGATTTGAAACACAAATTAATCATTGATGCATTTAAGTATACTTATACTAAAGTAAGAGGAAGTGGCAACCCATTTCAGTATTCTTGCCTAGATAATCCCATGGACAGAGCAGCCTGGCGGGCTGCTGTCCATAGGGTGGCACAGGGCCGGACACAACTGAAGCCACTTAGCACGCGTGCATACCAACGTACAACTATTTAATTTTGATTTCAGACTACAAAATGGCTACTTTGGATTCAATCTGAAGAGAAAGGAATGAACTTCATGAACAATCGGTCGTTTTGGTTTCTCTTTTGAGGGGACTGAGAGAGGTAATCTTTTACATTCCTGGTAATTCATTGGCCCTAATTTAAGGAGAAAACAACAGTCCTTTCTTTCCTTTGGTTTCTTTTCTTGAAATGCTCCTCTATGAAGACAGCTACTAGGACCCCACTCCACTCAGCTCTAACACCTTCTGAACCTGCCATAACTACATCTTCACTGACACTGATGCCCATAATCTTCATCTCTTGCTTCCTGACATCTTTATTTATTGCTCTCATTTTCCACACCCATCACAGCAGCTCAGATCTCAAGGTTTTGTCATTTCCTTTTTGAAGAATTCTGACACCTGCTTTAATACTGACATGCTTTTGCCTTTTCATGGATCTCACGTCATGTTTTACTCAAAAGCATTCTACTGCTGGGTTTATTTATTTAAACGAAACTATCTAACTTGGGTAATTTCCCTGAGACATCAAGCTCCTACATTATGTAGGCTTAATCAAAATTACAGCTTATTAAATTCAGGAGTTTAAAAAAATATATTTTAACTTTTCTTGAGTCTCAGTTGCTTTTTTTATGTGATAATTAAGCTCTGAATAGGTGACAAAATCTTTGAAAAGGTGTGCGTATAAACAAACAACGACTGGTATTTGAGCAAGCAGTTCAAGAAACCCCAAAGGCAATGGCCTGCCTACAATAGCAGTATAATTCTGCCATTAACTGTAAATGTTTCAAACTTCAAATTTTCTTTCTAGTCAGAAGAAATGTTGTGATGACAGGTTTAACTGTCTGCTTGTGAACTAGTGAAGGGTAGAATCAGTAATGACAAGTTAACTCCCAAGTCAACTTGTCAAAGGCTGAATCCTAAAATACATCATCTTGTGCAGTAGATGTCTGACATTTAACAGCATCAGTTCAACAACTTTCCTCCCTGCTGTTACGTAAACCCTGCACATTGAATAAAGCATCAAAAGATATTTTCAAAACAAATGCTGGCCAACTTTATTACTTCAAATGTTACTGAACAATGGTTTATCATTTCTATTTCAAAGAAATAGGAATTTACATCTTGAAAATCTGAAAAGTTATTCTGAAGAACTCTAATTATAGAGAAATACATTTTACTAATTGTTCATTCCCTAAGCCTAAATTTTAAAGCCATGTTAAAAAAAATCCGTATATCCTATAATGCATCAAGATAGTTCAAGAAGACATAGAAACCAAGTCCCAAAACTAATAAAACAATTTTCTCAAAGTTGTAATATAATAACCACAAAATATAGACTATCATATTTGAGCCTAGTCTACTAACATGACCCAGAACAAATGATAGGATCTATAAATTTAGCTGTATAAAAAATGAAATCTTTATAAAGAACATTTTAAACACAACTAAAAAGCAAACAATACATTTCAAAAACATAACTAAAAAAGATAGTATCTTAGGCATTTATAAAAAATAAAAACACTGAGTCTTGTAGTATATGTTAGCATTTGTTGGCCAAAAAATACTTTATTTTGCTTTCATTTCTGTAAGATATTTTTGCTTGATAGAGTGAGTACCTTAAGCTAATAGTTTCTGATTTGGTTATTCTTTTCTCCCAACACATTAAAAAATTTCATTATATTATCTCCTGGTTTGCACTGTTTCTGCCAATACATTCTCATCTTTTCCCCTATTTTTAATGTTTTTTTTTTCCTCTGGTACTTTTATTTTTCCTCACATTGGTTTTCAAGAATTTGATTATGATATGTCTTGATGCGGTTTGTCTTTATCATGCATGTTATGTTGACCTTAATATATGTATATTTATAGTTTTTATGAAATTCAGAAATCTTTGGCCATATTTCTTCAAATATTTTATATATATATATATATATTACTCCATCTTTCTCTTCTCTCATTTTACAATTCTAACTACGTTTACATAAGAATGCTTAATTTTGTCCCACAGGTCATTGAGGCTCTGCTAATTTTATTCAGTCTTTTCTCTCTGAGCTAAAGTTTTGATAATTTCTATTGTCATGACTTCAAGTTTATTGAGTTTGATTTTTTTAACATAGTCTACTCTTGCATTTAGCTGATCTAGTGAGATTTTCTTTTCAGATAGTGTATTCTTCAGCTTTAGAAGTTCCATTTGGTTCCTTCTTTAGATCCATTTTTCTATGTTTATGTTTTCCTTTACATCTTTTAATATATTTAGTAATAATTCAAAATTACTGTGTATATTCTTTGCTAATTCCACTATCCTCATTTCTAGGTCTGTTCTTATCATCTAATTTGCAGCTTTTTCATATCACCCATAATTTTAACTCTATGCTAGACATCATGAGTGTTAAGTTCAGTGTCAGGGTTGTACTGTCTTCCTATAAAGGGTATTGATGTTTGTTTTGGCCCCTTTTGCCTATTTGACCCTGGGTAATTAAATTGCTTGTGGAGAGGCTGTTTTTAAGCTTAGCAAGGCATAAATGGAGCAACCTTTACCCGAGGGCTGGTTTAGCCTTAATACTCTGGGATTACCTCCTGCAGTCTTTACAAATGTTCTCTGTGTTTAATGAAGTCTGTCTAACCTGGCTAGATAAAATTTGAACACACTCAAACAGTGTCTAAACTCTGGGAATTGTTCAACTCAGAGCACACCCTGGGAGTATTTTTGCCTGGAGTTTTGACATGCAAATATGCAGGTTCATACTGAGCTGAAGATGGAAGGGAACTCCTAGAAAGATTTCTGAAGCTCGTGCTCTGTACTTTCCTCCCTCTGCTCTGAACTCTATCTTGCAAAGTTTAGCTACTGCAGATTCTCCAAACTTCTAGCTCTACCTCCAACATAGCAAAACCACCATATTCTGCTTGGATCCCCCCATTCCCTGTGCCAAGTACTGACAGGAAGCCAAGGCGATCTTAGGCCTTAAGTCACTTGTTTCCCTTCTCTCCATGGTCACAATCCTGGGAAGCCTATTGTTCCAAAGTCTGAAAATAGTTCGTTTGGTCCAGGTTTCTAGTAGTTTAAAGTGGGAGGGCATATTCCATGCCAGATATTTCTTCATGGGCAGAAATGGGAGTCCAGCACATTTTATTAAGTCATTGCATCCATAAATCACCTTCATTTTCCTTTATAGAAAAACAGTATTTCTTTCCTCAGCAGATAAAAAACTGCTGCATAGAGATGAAATTTCGGCCAGAAGCAGGCAAACAATTATTAAATCTGTAGATGCAGAGACTGTATCACAAGAATAATGGAGAAAGAAATATTAGCTTAAATAATTTGTTTCTTCTGAAGCCAACAGTTCAGTAAGAAGTGTCAAGGCACACTATTCCCTGAGAAGGCAAGCCTCCAGGTTTTCAATTTCATCTCTACACACCATTAGGCAATTACCTACAGGAATGTGAGAAATAGCCCTGTTTCAAGTCTGCCAAAAAAATTAAAAAAAAAAAGGCTTCTGTACCCACGTAAAGAACCTGCAATCCTTTTCAAAACAAGACAAGTTATTACTTACATTTAATTGATAATACTAATATGATATCAATCTATCTCTCCAGGCCCACTGTCCTATGCTTCCTCCTCAAGAATTGAAGGTTAAGGCCAACCTGAGGTGAAGTTTTACCCCAACCCATCCTATTTCTCTGAAACTATTGTTTCCACCTCTTGGACTATCTTTGTGTCTCAACCCCTCATTTTTTTCCTACTCTAATCCTACTTAGGATTCCAGAGCCAGTTAAATATTTTTAAATATACTTAAAAAATAAAAAGGATTATCTTGATCCCATTATCTAGAAGAGATCTTTTCATTCTGCATTTGTTCACCCCATATTGCATTTATATGTTCACAGGTTTACATCTAGTATACAAGAAGTGTCCTGAACTGGGGAATGGAATACATTTTTGAAGGAAATAATAAATACTTCAAAATCCATCTTTTGTTAAATAGTCACACATTCCCTTTATCATAATTCTCTTTAACAACAACAACAAAAAAATCATCTTATACTGTAAGTTTGAATAGTTCCTTTCTTTTGCAAAACCAGTGCCGGTGGTGCGAGAAGAGTCTATCTTATTTGCCTTGGCAACATTCAGATTAAACCATCTCTACAAATTAAATGATCAGAAAGTTACAAAAGCAGTCAAGCTGATATTGTGGGCATCGGCTACTGTTTAATTTGCAATTACGTGCACAATTTAGAAACCACTTTAAGATAATTCACCCTAGACAGTACTGCTAACCTATCAGCTCCTATAAAACACAATTCAAGTATGGGGAAAAAAAAAAATCACATGTAATAAATTGATATGAAATAAAGATCTTCAACTTAAGAGTGTTAATCTCCCAAATTAAGAAAAGTAGTCTGTCCCATAATTGTGAAACATATTGATAGAATGTTTATTCCCCAGTGTCAGCTTCTTTATGTCTGAAATTTGCAGTTAAAACTGAATGCAGTCAGGCTTGGGAGCCAAGTGCATCATACCTTACTACAGGCCAATAAATCAACCTTAAAAAAATTAAAATAAAAATCAAACATCAAAATTAAAAAAAGAAAAACATACTAGTTCTGTTTCTGATAACACAGCTGAGTTATTCATACTGTGCTTATTACAACTAACAGCCTTTCAGTAAAAGCTTAATAATAGGTATCTTTGACAAACAAGCATGAAGCTACAGAATGTGAGATAGTGAACACAGTAACTTATTTATCAGAAAGAGATACACAGAGAATGTGAGCCAAGTGCAGAAATAGTTTTCAAATTTTATGAAAAGGATGTTGTATCCATTGAACACTTCAGTCACAGTGGATATATAACCTACTGTCCAAACAAGTGCCTTCTGACCTCACTGGGGTACAGGACATTCACTGACTAACAATGGATATTCAAAAACATGATTTCTTTTCTTTTTTCCACACACAGAAACCCTAAGACCTGAAAGAAAAGCACAAAATCTAAGGTCCAATAACAGCATCAAACATCACGGTAGAAAGCCTTAAGTGTAATCAAGAAAGCTTTATTTTCCAAAATAATAATTTTTAAAGTATACAAAGAATACACATTAAAGCGACACCATCTGGAGTACCTTCTGCTTAGAGATTTTCACAGCAAAAATGCTCTGTGTGTGGAAAATATTATTACAATATTTTTCTGTCTAAAGACAATCATGCTAGGTATATAGGGGAAATTACCATGAAGATTAAAATATGCATCTAAATAGTGACTATATTCAGTGGATGGTTATCAATTCATGAACTTTTCTAGGTCACAGGGTTCATTTTCTTGCCTTTAAGAAGTATTAATATATTTTAACAGTTTAACTAAAGGTAGACAAGGAAGGAGCAAATATGTGAAATTAATTCATTAAGCTTATTTATGATTTCCCGTTCTGGTTCAAGCTGTTAAAATAAAGGTTAAAATTTACAGCTAGTTGGTTTCTCTTTCAATTATTCTTACTATCTTTATATGCCACCAATGTGAAAAACTAGAAGTTGTTTTATTTCTTAAAGCTACAGTTTTGTCTTTCATTGACAAGTCTAACACAACCTACTGTACTTTATAGTCATTATTTCCCAAGGGACTAACAGATTGAAAGAGAGATGAAAAACAGGACAATGCAATGACATTCTCTTATTTGAAATGGTATTAAAACAGCTTTTAAACAATCCCATCTAAAATTAACTGGCCCGGTTTGAGTACTGGGAGAAAAGAATCTATTCCCTCTTTTGGTATGTGATAAAACCACTCAAAGTCACCAGGCCAAGAGCTCAGAAGTCATCCTTATTTCCTATTTCATAAAGCAACTGAAAACCAGCAGACTGATCGAAAACCAACAGAGTGGACTCTCCCTCAATAGCCTACCACCAGATCTAGAAAGATCCCACTATCCAAAACCACCCATCAGTTCCTCTTTTCTTGCTGTTAGAACAGAGAGACCTATCCTGTTGTCCACTCTTATACCTTCAATAGCCTTGCCCTTTTTAAATATTTATCTCTGCCCCATCAAAATGTTTTGAATGGCACAAGTCCAAGTCATCTAAAACAAAACTGCACATATATTCACTTCCTGGGACAAATTCCTTTCACCTCATTAATCATATTAACTTCCAGACATCCTTGACAAACTGTTCTCCCCAGCTGGTTTATCTAATCTTATCCAGGTCCCAACTGTAACCCAGTTTCTGCTTTATCACTTCTGTTCTTCTCAAGAGTCACCAGACTGGACTCCCCATCACTGGTCCAATGGAGTATCTACTGTCATCAGACAGCACCTGGTATTTCTGACTATTCCCTCCTTCTAGAAGCACTCTTTCTGGGCTTAGTGACACATCCTCTTGGTTTCCTGCTTCATTCTCTGAATAAACTACCTTTACACCCTGGGATAGCTAATCCTCCGAAAACTGCCCCCATCTCCAACATATTGTGTAGTCATCAAAGTCCCAACACATTACCTCTTCCCTTCTCACTCTATAGAACCTCCCTAAGTGATTTCACCTTCTTCATTCTATATGTGGGTAACTCCAATATCGAGATCCCCATTAACCAATCATGAGCATCAGATCCATAAACATAACTCCCTCTAAGCAATTTCTTCTTAAGTGTTTATAAGCATCTCATGTTCAACATGTCAAAAATAAAACTCATCATTTCCCAAGCTCTCTTCCAAACCTGCTCTTTTTCCATTTCTATTTATTTACATATGTGTATACATATCTACATATATATATATACACACATGTGTGTACATCTGTGAATAAACACATAGGTATATAAATATGAGACCCTGTTCTTCACCATACAAGGTACCCTGGATATCTGCATGGCTTTTTGTTCCATAAAGGGTTATAACCCAGTGCACTCAGCATCTTCCAGGTTGATTCTTTATTCCTACTTCTGACCTCTCTTCTTTCTGCTTCATCTTTAATTAGGTGACCACTAAATGGATATATTTTTTCTAGTAAAATAACTTTTCAAGTTTTCTAATAAACTTTTTACTTTCTAATAAGATGCTGAAATTTAAATTCTAGTGACATATTATTTATCCAGGCTCCTAATATATTAGTTGACTTGATTTTTGAGAGTGATCTTGGTAAATTAACACTACCACTTGTTTTAAAAAGAAATGGTTACGTTGTTAAGTTAAAAACTTTCCTTATCTTGATTTCAAATGGATTATTCCCCTCAGCATCGTATAGACACTGGAAGGCTGTACATAAGTGCTTAAAATAATGCCTGGTACAGAGTAATTTCTATACATTGTCATCATTTTATTATTGCTATTATCTGAATATTATTGATTTGGAGAAAACAGGGAAAGCAAGTAAAAACAATATATAAGCATATAATAAACAGAGTTATTTTCCAATGGTTCCTTTTGTATGGCAGCTATTCAAAGAGATTCAAGAAAAATAACTTGGTTTTATATTTATCCTGTATTTCTCCTTCTCTCTTCTTGACACATTCTCTATTATTGCCTTTCATAAAAATGCTTTCAACATAACTAGTTGATAACACATATAGATAAAAACAGTCTTCCCTGATGGCTCAGCAGTAAAGAATCACCTGCCAATGCAGGAGACACAGGTTTGATCTCTGGTTTGGGAAGATACCCTGGAGAAGGAAACAGCAACCCACTCCAGTATTCTTGCTGGGACAACCCTAGGGACAGAGAAGCCTGGCAGGCTACAGTTTGTGGGGTTGCAAAGTTGGATACAACTGACCACACATGCACACAGATAAAAACTTTATTCTCAAAAACTAAACCAAGCAGCTTTGACCATTATTTTGGAATCCTGCTAGTTTTAAACTATTCCATAAGCTTAGAGTACTTCTGAGTTCACCTTCTGATTCCTGTTGCCCAGCGTAAAGTTCAAGATGTCACAAAGTAACGAAACATTTAGTCTTCTGGCTTCTTTTCTTGTATTCATGAGGGAGTACACTGCATGTGGTTAGCACTAAATAAAACTTCAGATTGAATAGCACTAATCCACATTTGGCACATTTAATTAAAATCTATGTACCACTGGTCAAATCCTTTATAGCCTAAAACTGGTAGAAAAATACCTTGGATACAGTAACATGATTTTTAAAAATTACATGTATATATATATATAATACACAAAATAAATTTCACTAGCAAGTTTCTGTTTGCTAATTTAAGAACATAAGCTCTGTGAGCTCAAGCAACAAATGTGTATTTTTGACCATTTTTTCTTGCCATGTAGGTAACAGGCATCAGGCATTCCATAAATATTAATAGATGAAGCACAAGCTGGAATCAAGATTGCTGGGAGAAATAGCAATAACCTCAGATATGCAGATGACACCACACTTATGGCAGAAAGTGAAGAAGAACTAAAGAGTCTCTTGATGAAAAAGGAGAGTGAAAAAGTTGGCTTAAAACTCAACATTCAGAAAACTAAGATCATGGCATCTGGTCCCATCACTTCATGGGAAATAGATAGGAAAACAGTGGAAACAGTGACAGACTTTATTCTTTGGGGGCTCCAAAATCACTGCAGATGGTGATTGCAGCCATGAAACTAAAAGACGCTTGCTCCTTGGAAGAAAAGCTATGACCAACCTAGACAGCATATTAAAAAGTAGAGACATTACTTTGTCAACAAAGGTCCATCGAGTCAAAGCTATGGTTTTTCCAGTAGTCATGTATGGATGTGAGAGTTGGACTATAAAGAAAGCTGAGTGCCAAAGAATTGATGCTTTTGAACTGTGGTGTTAGAGAAGACTCTTGAGAGTCCCCTGGACTGCAAGGAGATCCAACCAGTCCATCCTAAAGGAAATCAGTCCTGAATAGCCATTGGAAGGACTGATGCTGAAGATGAAACTCCAATATTTTGGCCACCTGATGTGAAGAATTAACTCATTGGAAAAGACCCTGATGCTGGGAAAGATTGAAGGTGGGAGGAGAAGGGGATGACAGAGGATGAGATGCCATCCAACCAACTCAATGGACATAAGTTTGAGTAAACTCCAGGAGTTGGTGATGGACAGGGAGGCCTGCCATGCTACATTCCATGGGGTCGCAAAGAGTTGCACGTGACTGAGCGACTGAACTGAACTGAAAAAGTGTATTTGTGCTAGTCTTTTAATGCCATAACACTATCTCTACCCTCTTATTATTATTTCTGAATATGTATGGGACATATTCTGAGAGAACAGTAAAACTACCATCTGGTAGCAAAATTAGAACTTAAAATATTATTAATCATTGTAAGTCCAGAAATAAAGAAGTAAAAACATAAAATCCTGATTATGTCTGTAAGTTAAAAACACATTCTGACATACGTATCTAATCACCAACGTGTTTGCTGTCTAAAGCAGTTGGCATCTTCCTGTGAAGTTCAAGAAAAGACAGGTTCCGATAATGGCTCAGTCATTATCCTTGTCACTAGCATGGAAGTTCACTGGAGGGAAGGCTAATTGAGCTTTGCTTTTATATTTATCATTACATATATAAATATATACACATATATATTTAGAAATACATATCTTGCACTCTTGAAGAGCTAAACATATATACACATATATATATATTTAGAAATACATATCTTGCACTCTTGAAGAGCTAAACATTCTAATTATGGGATTTGAAAGCAAATGATAAGATATAAAGAGAAAACAATTTGTTCAGGAGACTCTGCCATCCTAATTGTGATCTGACTCTTGCTACTCCTTCTCAGGCTCGTTTGCTAGATCATTCCTCCTCTAAAATTGGAGGCCTTGGCACAACCTCCTTGTCTCTTTTCTACCTACAGTCCTCCTCTAGGTGAATCTGATCTGTTCCTTGGCTAAATAAGTAAGTCAAAATGTATGCTGATGACTCTCAAATCTTTACCTCTGGCTGTAACCTCTCCACTTAATTCCAGGCTTGCATATCCACTTTGCTTTCAAATAGACATCTCCAAGTAATCATTTCCAAAACCAAATTCTTGATCTACTGCCCTAAATGTACTAATACCCTACCTCTACTCTCCATGTATATTTTATCTCAAAAAATAGCATCATAATTCACGTAAAGGTTCAGGCCAAAATCTCTGGGATCATCTCTGACTGTCATAGTCACTGAATTCATCAACAGATTCACTGACCTCTACCCACACAGTATATCTTACAAGTCAACACTATGTCATTAGGAAGTCACCTTTTGCCTGGCCTCTGCAGCAGCATCTTACCTGATGCTCAAACTCTCACTCGTGCCCTCAGAAAGCTATCCATCTAGAGTCAGAGTAGTCATTTAAAAACATAAGTCAGATGATTGCATTTCCTGGCTCTCAAATCAAGGGGTTTCTCACCATGCTTAGAATAAAATTCAAGTCTTTACAAATCATGGCCTGTAAGGCTCTATAGTCTGGCCCAGGGATATCTCTGTAATCATTTCTTCCCACTCTCACTCATTGAAATTTCCCTAGCCACAGGAGCTTTCTTGCAGACCTTGAACATGTCAAACACAACTCACTCTTGGGGTCTTCAAAATATCCTTGCCCATGTGCCTTGTACGTTCTATTCAGACTGCTGCATGTTTTTTGTTTTTTTTTTCCTCCACTCTATACAGATCTCTGATCAAAGATATCTTCTCTTACCACCCTATTGAAAACCGAATACCACTCTACCAGGTGCCCTCTCTTTACCTTATTTTTCTTCAAGCACTTAAAATTGAGGGGCATTAATACTATGCAATCTTTTCGTCTGCTTATGTATTGTTTCCCCCACAAATGTAGATGCTTCATGAAGGCAAAGACCGTATCGGTTTGATTCACCACTATATCCCCAGTACCTATAACAGTACCATAGAGTAGATGCTCAATATTTATTGAAAAACTGAATAGATTCAAGAAATCAGGTTTTAGCTATACATGATTCAGGGTATTATTTACACTTATCATATATCTACAGTGATAATATATTTACAAATGTCAAAGTGCTTCCAAAGGAAGCAAAGGAATCTAGGTCTGTAGAAAACTACAACAACTGATCCCATTGAGTTTCTCATAATATAAAAATAGGCAAGCTTCACTGGTCTACTCTTTCTACTAAAGAGAATATATACATACACACACACACACACAAGATTCCGAAAATTTTCAACAGTTTATGAAATAATGGATTCTCCTCCAAGAGGATAACCAGAATATCCAACTCCATAGAGTCGTTGGAATAAAGAACAAAAAGCAAAAATGCACTTACCTCCCTTTTTCTACCAAGAGCAAAACATCCAATTTTTCCCCATTTTGAACCACTGTGCTAATTGCTGGAGGGAAAGAAGAAAAGTATGAACATATTATTTAAAAGCATTACACTAAATACTTTATCAACTACTTACTGTTTAGAAGTGAGTCATCATAATTTTATGTGAAATCTACTATTTCCAAATACAGCAAAGAATTCTGTGCAGGTATAAGGGGAGGGGAAAAAAAAAACTTACTTAGTTCTTGTAGTCTTCTTAAGTGCATTCTATCCTCCTGACCTTCTTGCATTTGAAGGCAAAAACGCAAATTAGATTTGTCCATTGCAAACCAGCCTTTTCTCCACTGATCCAGGGCATGGCAGTCTTTGTAGTAGAGTTGACCAATCAACTCATAGTCAGCTTCTGTTAAGTTTTCAGCAACAAAGGGAACAAAATGCTGTTAAAACAAATACAAAAAGTAATAAAGACAGTGAAAACAGGAAATCCCTTACATAGCTAAAAATATGAGGGAAGGAAAGGGGAAAAACTTGTTTTTCTGTAGTAAAGATTTAGGAGTAATCCAGATTTCAAAACAATTATTTAAGCTTGCCATCAGTCTTAAAACTGAAAAGCTATAAATATAATGCAATTTCAAATGGCAGCATCTTAAACCATTTTTCTTGATATACACAGAATTGAAACAGGAAGACATTCTCTTTGTCAATTTGTGGAATCCTTTAAAATGTCAATCTTCAATGTCTGTCTCATTTGTATCTTTTACTGAATCTGTTCTTTTCCCATCTGTGTACATTATGAATAAGAAATCTACCTATGAAAAGACATACACAGAAATGACTTTACAATATTGAAAAGATCTCCACCATCAAGGTATGGCCTTAATTTTAAGAATGACTTCTCCAAAATCCTACATTAATTTCTTCTCTGCTTAAGGCTCCAGAAAGGTAACTCTTAACATCATTTGACTACAACCTATGAAAACCTAATGAAGTATGAACATGCTTTCTGGAATCTTGTAAAAAATTTTCATGAACCTCCAAAGGTAATGAATCTTCTCTGGATTCAGGTAATAAAACAATATTTAAATACCTTGGTGAGACGGAGAGAACAAATAAATGGATACCAAGGGGAAAAGGGTGGTGGGAGGAATTAGAAGATGGAAATTGAAAAATATATACTACTGATACTATATATAAAATAACTAATGAGAACATGTTGTGTGGCACAGGGAGCTCTACTTAATGCACTGTTGTGACCTGAATGGGAAGTCCAAAAGGGAAGGGATGTATGTATATGTATGGCTGATTCAATTTGCTGTATAGTAGAAACTAATACAACATTGTAAAGCAACTATGTGTGTGCATATGTGCTAAGTCACTTTATTCATGTCTGACTCTTTGTGACCACGGACTGTAGCCTGCCAGGCTCCTCTGTCCATGGGATTCTCCAGGCAAGAATACTGACGTAGGTTCTATTCCCTCCTCCAGGGGATCTTCCTAACCCAGGGACTGAACCCATGTCTCTTAAGTCTTCTGCATTGGCAGGTGGGTTCTTTACCACTAGCACTACCTGGGAAGCCCAAAGCAACTATACTCCAATAAAAAGTAACAAAAAAATAAATACCTTGGCTATTGCTTCTGTCCATTTTCTTTGCACTTGAGATGTTTCAGCTCCAAATAAAAATGCACGTTCTGAGGGTAAATAAATCTCAAAAGTAAAGATGGGCCTACAGGACATAAGAATAAAAAGGTACTGCTGGTTATGTGTGGCTTTTATGAGAAAAAAATAACACAAAGACCAAGTCTTTAAATTCCTTTTGAAAACTGAATTATAGTGTGAGGGCTACCTACCACCTACCTATCATATTTCTGTTGCTGGTTTGTACTTTATTCAAACGAATTAAATGGAACACACTGGATCAGACAAGAAGAATATTCTTCTGACTAACCGCTCTATGTATGGCATGACATTGCTGGTCCCCTGAGGTGGCAGGGGGCTCTCTTCTGTCCCCTCTTCCCTCTGAGATCACTCCTTCTTGATTTATTCTGACCCCCTGTTCAAAGCAAACATTGTCCAAAGTTCTCTAAATAGTTCTCTTCTTATCTTCACAAATTTTCCTTCCATCGTCTCATCCTATGCCAAAATGTCATCTCCTTAGTATAGATAAAAATAGGGTAATATCCCATATTTTGAATTTTTCCTTCATTCCTCATCCACAGCTCCAAGTATTTATTGGAACATGCTAAGTATGTATGCTCAGTTCAGTTCAGTCACTCAGTCATGTCCGACTCTTTGCAACCCCATGAACGGCAGCACTCCAGGCCTCCTTGTCCATCACCAACTCCCGCAGTTTACCCAAACTCATGTCCATTGAGTCAGACATGCCATCCAACCACCTCATCCTCTGTCATCTCCTTCTCCTCCTGCCCTCAATCTTTCCCAGCATCAGGGTCCTTTCAAAGGAGTCAGCTCTTTGCATCAGGTGGCCAATGTATTGGAGTTTCAGCTTCAAAATCAGTTCTTCCAATGAATACCCAGGACTGATCTCCTTTAGGATGGACTGGTTGGATCTCCTTGCAGTCCAAGGGACTCTCAAGAGTCTTCTCCAATACCACAGTTCAAAAGCATCAATTCTTCTGTGCTCAGCTTTCTTTATAGTCCAACTCTCACATCCATACATGACTACTGGAAAAACCATAGACTTGACTATATGGACCTTTGTTGGCAAAGTAATGTCTCTGCTTTTTAATATGTTGTCTAGGTTGGTCATAACTTTCCTTCCAAGGAGTAAGCGTCTTTTAATTTCATGGCTGCAATCACCATCTGCAGTGATTTTGGAGCCCCAAAAAATAAAGTCTGACAGTTTCCCCATCCATTTGCCATGAAATGATAGGACCAGATGCCATGGTCTTAGTTTTCTGAATGTTGAGCTTTAAGCCAACTTTTTTACTCTCCTCTTTCAAGAGGCTCTTTAGTTCTTCTTCATTTTCTGCAATAAGGGTGGTGTCATCTGCATACTGAGGTTATTGCTATTTCTCCCGGCAATCTTGATTCCAGCTTGTGCTTCTTCCAGCCCAGCGTTTCTCATGATGTATTCTGCAGATAAGTTAAATAAGCAGGGTGACGATATACAGCCTTGACGTATTCCTTTTCCTACTTGGAACTAGTGTGTTTTTCCATGTCCAGTTCTAACTGTTGTTTCCTGACCTGCATATAGGTTGCTCAAGAAGCAGGTCAGGTGGTCTGGTATGCCCATCTCTTTCAGAATTGTCCGGTTTATTGTGATCCACACAGTTAAAGGCTTTGGCATAGTGAATAAAGCAGAAAGAGTTGTTTTTCTGCAACTCTCTTGCTTTTTCGATGATCCAACGGATGTTGGCAATTTGATCTCTAGTTCCTCTGTCTTTTCTAAAACCAGCTAGAACATCTGGAAGTACATGGTTGATGTATTGCTGAAGCCTGGCATGGAGAATTTTGAGCATTACTTTACTAGCATGTGAGATGAGTGCAATTGTGCGGTAGTTTGAGCATTCTTTGGCATTGCCTTTCTTTGGGATTGGAATGAAAACTGACCTTTTCCAGTCCTGTGGCCACTGCTGAGTTTTCCAAATGTGCTGGCATATTGAGTGCAGCACTTTCACAGTGCCATCTTTCAGGATTTGAAATAGCTCAACTGGAATTCCATCACCTCCACTAGCTTTGTTCGTAGTGATGCTTCCTAAGGCCCACTTGACTTCACATTCCAGGATGTCTGGCTCTAGGTGAGTGATCACACCATCGTGGTTATCAGGGTTGTGAAGATCTTTTTTGTACAGTTCTTCTGTGTATTCTTGCCACCTCTTCTCAGTATCTTCTGCTTCTGTTAGGTCCATACCATTTCTGTGCTTTATTGAGCCCACCTTTGCATGAAATGTTCCCTTGGTATCTCTAATTTTCTTGAAGAGATCTCTAGCCTTTCCCATTCTATTTTTTTCCTCTATTTCTTTGCATTGATCAGTGAGGAAGGCTTTCTTATTTCCCCTTGCTATTCTTTGGAACTCTGCATTCAAATAGGTATCTCTTTCCTTTGCTTTTCACCTCTCGTCTTTTCACAGCTATTTGTAAGGCCTCCTCAGACAGCCATTTTGCTTTTTTGCGTTTCTTTCTCTTGGGGATGGTCTTGATCCCTGTCTCCTGTAAACTGTCACGAACCTCTGTCCATAGTTCATCAGGCACTCTATCAGATCTAGTCCCTTAAATCTATTTCTCACTTCCACTGTATAATCATAAGGGATTTGATTGAGGTCATACCTGAATGGTCTAGTGGTTTTCCCCACTTTCTTCAATTTAAATCTGAATTTGGCAATAAGGAGTTCATAATCTGAGCCACAGTCAGCTCCCAGTCTTGTTTTTGCTGACTGCATAGAGCTTCTCCATGTTTGGCTGCAAATAATATTATCAATCTGATTTCGGTGTTGACCATCTGGTGATGTTCTTGTGTAGAGTCTTCTCTTGTGTTGTTGGAAGAGGGTGTTTGCTATGACCAGTGAGTTCTCTTGGCAAAACTATATTAGCTTTTTCCCTGCTTCATTCTGTACTCCAAGGCCAAATTTGCCTGTTACTCCAGGTGTTTCTTGACTTCCTACTTTTGCATTCTAGTCCCGTATAACGAAAAGGACATCTCTTTTGTGTGTTAATTCTAAAAGGTCTTGTAGGTCTTCATAGAACCATTCAACTTCAGCTTCTTCAGCATTACTGGTCGGGGCATTGACTTGGATTGCTGCCATTACCTAAAAACAAAAACTCAAAATACCCTATATTAAACTCATCGTCCTTCTTTCTCTTCCTCACCCCACACCTATTGCTATTTCCTTCACATTCCTGTTCACAGGCATCACCATTGGCCTCATCAACAAGAACAAACCCTTGGAATCTTAATTTATCCTTCCCTTTGACATCAGCATTTCATTCAGTCACACACTGAATGCTACCAGTTCTATCTTAGGAGTCTCTCAACTCACTGTTTTTTTTTTTTAATTATTTGTTCCTCTAGCTACACATTCAGTAATTACATCTTTCTTCCTCCAATCTCTTCTTTAATTACTCTAGCCATCAGCTCTTTTCCGAAAATTCAATGTGTATGACTCCTCAGTTGTTACATTATCGATTTCAAATTCTATAATATGCTATTGAAGGTGATTAAGAATCTGGCTGTAGTAATTATTTTTTACACACATCTCATTATAAATGCTTTCTTTCATTTGCACATCTACTTATATCAGTAACATTCTATCAAGAATGTTTTATTTTTGAATATGATTATATGCTGATATAAACTGATGGTAATTATTTGAATTGTTTAAGCAATTTAATACATAGAGTACACTTAACATTCCATAAGTTCAGTTCAGGTCAGTTGCTCAGTCGTGTCCGACTCTTTGCGACCCAATGGACTGCAGCACGCCAGGCCTCCCTGTCCATCACCAACTCCCGGAGTTCACTCAAACTGATGTTCGTTGAGTCAGTGATACCATCTAACCATCTCATCCTCTGTTGTCCCCTTATCCTCCCACCTTCAGTCTTTCCCAGCATCAGGGTCTTTTTTTTATGGTAAGCCACATTAAACTGTTTAATCATTAAATCACTATATTAGCATGAGCGAATCATAAAAATTATGGGACTACGTGTGGAAGAATGGAATGATGTAAACTTAGTTAAAATTTGATGTGAAGATGTCAGCCTTTCACATTGCCTAATGAAATATTTTAATTTTCCCACTTTTTAGTGAATTCCCTAAGGAACTTTTAGAAGCTGAAAAATGAGTAGGCTTCAAGAAACCACCAAACTCTTCTATAAGAAGCAACTGAAGAATTGAAATGATGATAAAACACTTATAAGCTGGTATGATACATATTAGAAAAGACTTTCAGCTCCAACTCGTTTAATGATAGACCTACCCAGTATTTAAACAGAAGTCTTCTTTGTGCACAGCCAGGCAGATGACTTCATTGATATTAATGGTGCCATTAGGTGTGGTAGACTTATCATTTTCATAGTAACTCAAGAAGCCTCCTTCCAGAACACACCACTTTTTATTTGTCTCTAGGAATTTAAAACAAAACAAATAATAAATTGAGCTATACCATAAATCAAAATTTAAAATATATGGTCTTAAATAACTGGATTCAAACAAATGGATGTATTAGTTTCCTAGTTTGTATAAAGAGCATGATACTGCTGCATGGGATATAAAGCTGTTGTACTTAATGCTCTCAAAGAATTTACAACCTAGTAGCCAGGGATGTACAAGACAAAAATAACTATGACACTGATGACCAGAGAAACAGGCAAATCTATAGAGACCACTGCAAAACAATGCTGAAATGGTAAAGACTGATATCTATACAGAGTATTAGGAAGGAAAAATGTAGGGTAAAAAGTATCACTGTGGCTGATGTTAGGCAGGTGTGCAAAAAAACAAATGTCCTTAATGTCCTGTTTAGTAGTAGTGTAGTAGCTCAGCTGTGTCCAACACTGTGACCCCATGGATTGCAGCCTGCCAGGCGCCTCTGTTCATGGGGTTTCCCAGGCAAGAATACTGGAGTGAGTAGCCATTCGCTTCTCCAGGGGATCTTCCCTACACAGGGATTGAACCAGGGTCTCCAGCATTGCAGGCAGATTGTTTACCAACTGAGCCTCCAGGGGAGCCCTAATGTCCTGTTTAGAGGATTTGAAATTCATCTTTTAAGAGTTCAGCATACTATGGCCTGCAAGCAAAATCCAGATCAACACCTGTTTTGTAAACAAAAAGTTTTACTGAGAAAGGGCCACACCCATTCATTTGTGGATTGCCTGGGGCTGCTTTCTTGCAACAAGGGCAGAGACCATCTGACCTGCAGAGCTTGAAACATTTACTATCTGACTCTTTTCAGAAAAGTTTGCTAAGCTTTGCTTTTAGAGTTGATGGTAAGTCACTGAAATGGTTTCATCAGAAGGAAATTGCAGATTTAAATTTTACACACTTGCTTTCTGTGAAACATGGATATGAGAAGGTGAGGCTGAAGGCAGAAGACCTGTTGGGACACTGTCAAAAGTGAAAGATGAAGACCATCCAAGGCAGGTAGTAGTAGAGAGATAGTAAGGATAATGGGTGAGTAAGGGGGAGATGGGATAATAGGAAAGGATGGGGACAATAGAGACAGGGAGGAGGGGAGAGAGAAATGCATACATGTACTTGTGTATTCTAAAGGGATAAAACATTTATTGATGGGACATAGGGAGTAGAGAGAACTTATTAATGGTTATTAATCATTTTTAGCTTTGATTACAAGGTGGGCAGAAATGCCTGTTTTTATCTAAAAGAAAATAAAGTAGAAACAGTTTTAGTGCATGTAATCTGAATTTCCTTGGATATGCACTAAATGAAAGATATCTCCTAGAAATTCAAGTAGGAATACCTATTAGGCAGATCACCCTGTGGATTTGAATCTTCAGGGCAAGGAACAGCTTCAATAACCAGAAAGTCTTTACAGTACAGGTAGTAGTTGAAAATGCACAGTAACCAAAGATAAAATCTGAGGGAACTTAGGGAACAATGGATGTAGAAGGGTTCACAAAGGCAGTGAAACAAATGAGAAGAGACAGTGTATAAACAGAAAAGGGGTGAGCATTTCAGAAAGGAATGATTACCAACATTAAATACAGAAAGTGATTCAATAAAATAAGGGCCGAAAATATCAGCTGGTCTTCCAATAAGGAGGTAACTGCCTGTCCTTTAACTGAGAATTCTGTCTTTCTCATCCTTATCAGAGGTGGGCCCTTCAGAGATCAGACCCATTCTGAAAGGGAAGCTACCCTCAGACTGAAGTGGTAAGGAGAAACTTCACACAAATTACAGCTTTTGAAGTAGTCATTTATATGGAAAAGGTGTGTTTCTAAAGTAGCAAAAAACGCACACTGAGCTACCAGTCATTCCGTAATTCTGAGAAAGAACTGTGTGAGGAAAGTCATGGGAAGGGGAAACTGTCAAAAACCTGTTTGGCCAAAGAGAGAGATTACATCTGAAATTAGGACTTGGGAAACAAGACTGCAGGCTCACGGAAGAGGCCAGGCCCCAGGAGTCTTACATGATAGGTATTCCAGAGTTTGTACCTTTCTCAGTAGACAAGTGGGAGACATTGGAAGGTCTTAAACAAGTGTCAAATGCGTGATTCACAAAGTAAATGTAAATGCAGAACCTAATTATGCTAATTCTAATGGGAAACAAATGACAGACCTCTTGAAAAAGGTGAGTACAAACTCATTGTAAGTTAGAAATATGGGCTTGAGGAGATTTAACCTTGTAGCATCATCACCATAATCCTTGATAAACTTCATTTTTTTAAGTGAAAACAGGCCAGAGGTCAGACAAAGCAGGCATAGATATTACCTCTGAGGATTTATAACAACAAAGCTGTGATAGGAAAATCTGACATTTCTATTCATCTGGGAAACAATCAGAAAGCTTTAACAAAACTACATTGGATGGCGTTGGTCTGCTTGGGCTAATTCAGACAGGACACCCTCTCTGCTACAGAACAAATTTTACTCCTTAATCAGTTACCAGAAGATGTCTACCAGAAGCAAGATTGGGGCCACAGAATGGACAACTCTTAGGACACAAGGTGTTCATAAGACAAGAGGTCGTGTTTATTATGGTGGTTGGATTAGCTGGAGGGGTTGTTCTTTCCTCCTATTCAAACCAGACATTTAGATCAGGGCAGAAAAACATTACTGCAATTTACTCATGCACAGATAAAGAACTCCAGAGGTGACCTACTGAAATATTCCTATGAAGTGATATGGTTACTCGAGTATGGTTAACTTGATTGTTAGCTTACCACTAGAAGGATATTCCTAAACTCAAAGGCTAACTGGAAATCATAAGCAGTTATATATATGGATACCTGTGTATCTCGGCTACCCTTCCTCCTTGTCCTCATCCTCTTATCATCATATGTATGTGCCATATGTTCTTTTATATATCTTATATGCATTAACTCATTGAATCCTCAGAACAACCCTATTAGGTCAGTTCTATGATTATGTACTCCTTTCCTTTTACCCTGTTCATGGGTACAAGATGGTTGATGGACTTGACCAACATCACATAAGTACTCAGCATCAGAGCTGGGAGTAAAACCCAAGCAGTCAACTAGGGAAGGTACCCTTCTATGTACTTCACAACCTCCCTGTCTATGCCTGATATATGCTTGAAGCATGTATGTCCATTGTTTAAATGTACCAGGGTACAGCAGAAGTCGTGCCTTCAAATACATATGTGCACAGTAAATGAGAGAGAGTTCAGGTGAAACTATTATTTTTTTAAACCATAAAGTTGTTTCCTGATGAAGAATTTCCCAAACTGATGGCATTCAGCATCCATAGAGAATATAAATATGCACTAGGACTCCTTTCATTTAAAATAAATGTTTCAGCCTTGAAGAAACATTTTTAAACTATGCAAGCTAGGCATTTATGGAACAAAGGATCTTCAAAATTCCTCAATACTAACCCATAAAATTAAATATAAACAGATAATACAGAGTTTCTAGTAAACCGTATCAACCACTTTCTTTTTAAAACGCAAACACTGTCAACAAATCAAGGTAAGATACCAAGGGGAAATAATACAGTTGAGGGGAGAAAACAGAAAACAAAATCAGGTTGCTATTATTCAGCTCCACACTTAGATTTAGCAAGAGCTATCAATCTTTCCTTTCATGAACACTAAATTGGGGAGAAAAAGAAAAATACAGATCAGTCTTCATAACCAGAGGCTAGAAGAACTTCAAATCCTGAAAATCTGAACTGACAATTTGAAGCCTCTGTAACTCTCTGAAGGACTTGCATGCATTTTATTCCTTGACTTTTTTCTTTGTTTTTAATCAGTCTGCTCTGTGGCCATCCTGACAAGCCCTGATGGAGTGATGCAGTCCAGATGCTTGCTGTTCCGAGGCAAAGGTGACAACCACACTTTAATCTCTAAATCTTTCCAAATAATTCAATTTTTCCATAAAGCTGGTGCTCAACAGGAGTACCTCTGCTGCAGAATCTTGATAGAAAGAGAAAAGAAAAAAAAAAAAAAACCACCAAAACTCTATGTTTCTTGTTAATTCAATTTTTTCTTCTGTGTTTTTAAGTAGGCTCCTCCCAAACAAAATGTGTTTTGTGTCAGCACTTACATATTTTTATACGCAGGTCAAAAAATATTAACTAATAATTATAAATAAGAGTTTAATCTTTAAAAATTATGAATTGCTATATCATACACTTGTAAAGCTTATACAATACCATATAGAAACTATACATCAATAAAAATTTTATTATGTATATATAAAGTCATCTGTGCTTTTACACTGGCAGTAATGTGATTAGAGCAATGCCTATTTATTCAACAAATATTTGCACATGATTAGTTATGTGTGGACACTGTTTTAGGCACCAGAGATTTGATGATGCTGAATAAACCAGAGAATGTGGATGCCTCAGTGAGCTTTCCCTCCAGAAGGAGGGATAAAACAAATCACACAAGGATCAGGTTCATGCAGTGAGAGCCACAGTGGAAACAAGCAGCGCACTATGAGAAGAACCAGCAGTGGGCCCACACCTGAGGAGGCTGCCATGCAGGTCTCTCCCACCAGGTGGCCCTGAATTGATCCCCTAGAGGTGCTGAGGAAGGTGTGCTCCTGCAAAGTGAACAGCAACTGCAAAGGTCCGGAGGGGGCATGTTGCAAGAACAGACAGGAAACCAGTGTGGCCAGGCAGGTAGGATAGGAAGGAAGGTTATAAGATGAAGAGGGGAAAGTACAAGAAGGTCTTTTAGGTCAGATAACAAAAAGGGTTATATCCTATAATGGGAAGCCATTAAATGTACTTGAACAATGGAAATGCATGATCTGATCTACATTTTCAACAATCACTATGTCTGTTTGCGGGAATGGTTTGGAGGGAAGCCAGGGAAGATATTAACCAGTAAACAGATATGGGCTGGGGTAGAGGGTATTACAGCCCAGGCAGGACAAGACGGTGGCTGGGTTTGGATGATGTTAGTGAAGATGGAGAGCAGCCAACTGATTCATGGTCTATTCTAAGTTAAAATGACAGACCTTGCTGATACATTGGATGGAAGAAATGAAGACTATCAAAGAATACCTTGCTGTTAGATTATTAGATTGTTTTCCAATGAAATCATTTCTGTGTGCTCCATAGTCAAAGTATATATCACTTAAAACAGAATGCTGCAAAATGAGAAAACTTCCCTAATTAAATTACAGATATGGAGAATGCACTAGTTTCTGTTTTTTGAAATAAATTTCAACAACAACAAAATCCATAGTTAACTTATCTTTTATAAAAGGAAAAACTGATTTAGTTACAAATTTGAAACATCAATTCAGTTCTCAAGTGATTAAGAAAAGCAATATATTTCAAGGAAACCGTAAAATGAATTGATAAGTTTATAAATATTACAACCAGAACTGTCAAAAAATAACTAAAAGCTTATTTTTAGCCTGCAGAATACTTATGATATATTGAGAAGCTTTAGGAAGAAAAGCTCATATTTCAGATTTCCTTCCTATTTCATCTTTGTATAAGTGGCTAGAAGGGTAGATTAATATATCCTGCAATTTAGAAGAAAAATTCTAGAAAACTTATACTTCTTAACAAGTACATTAATTGCCCTGTTATTCAATTATTTCAATAATTGCTATCATCATTTCACAGATTGTTCTGGTACTTCTTCCCTCTTGATCACTTAACTTTCAACTATATAAGTATTAAATACTGATAAGGAGCAATGGGAAGATGAGAAAATCTCTAAAATTCATCATTTATTATTGGTTACATTGAGAAAAGTAAGACATGAAAATAAATTTGCTGAAAGAACAAAAAACACCTAAACTCAAAGAATAAAGATGCTCTGCCATCTAGTGTCACCTGGTCATCACACTGACCAAAGCCAAAGTCATACAGTAACAATTATAACACAAATCAAATGCAAAACTCTGCTTCATGCTGAGTTCCTCCACTGTTTATGTGAAACCAGCATAATATCAACTATCCTCCACAGCTTTTATGAGAATTACAATGAACATATAGAAAAAGCCTAAAGCAATGCCTTACTCAGAGTACATGCTCACTAAAGGCGAGCTACTGTTTACAGGTTTTTGTTGCTGTTTAGTTACTAAGTTCTGTCTGACTCTTTGTGACCCCATGGACTATAGCCCACCAGAGTCCTCCATCCATGGGATTTCCCAGGCAAGAATACTGGAGTGGGTTGCCATTTCCTTCTCCAGAGGATCTTCCCAACCCAGGGATCGAATCCTTGTCTCCTATGTTGGTAGGCAGATTTCTTTACTACTGAGCCACTAGGAAAGGCCAAAAATCTAATAAAGTATAGTTTATCCCAGTATAATTCTGCTAAAGGTTATAATTTTCTTTTTTTGGACAAATAAAGCCTTTCAATTGAAATAATCACTTTAAATGTATGAAGATCAGGATTAACACTCTACAGTGAGTTTTTCATCCTATTATTCCTCTGATCAAGTAATATGGTTGGATTTTACCACTAGGGAATTAATACCTGTCCTCCGAGTCTCTGAAGTCCACCATCAATTGGCCTGCATAACTTAATCTCTCTTAAATTCTTTCTGTTCTAGTAAGACAGAGCGCATTATATTTTTCCTGCCTACATGTCTAATATTAGTTTGAATGTATATAACATTAGCCTGTGTCTTACTCATTTTTGTTTTCCTAATGCCCAGCACATGCCTGACACAAGGAGTGAAATGAATAAATACCCACTATGATTCTGCTAAGATCAATGCCACAAACCTACAACAGGTTGTTAAATCAATTAATTCACATCATTTTTTGGAAACCATGCTTAAGCTTTATTTTACTTACACAAACACACACAATTACTATCAGAACAAACTCTACTACTTGAGACCACTTAGTATGCTGACAGAATATACACCAAAGACTTGTCCGTTCTTCCTACATGTTGACATTTATCTATATTATCTCCCCAGCTGGGGGGTCTGTCCCGAAGGGAAGGGGCTGAGTTTCACATTTCTTTGGAATAATTCTCAAATCCTGAAGCAGAACTGGTTGTCTCTGAGGTAGATGTCAGAGAATTCTGCTGAGAATTCACTCAGCATTCTGAACCAGTAGTAAATCTTTGCTGCAGTGCATGAAATAATATCTGTGCCTGAAAGCATTTATAAATCCTCAAAAAATAAATATTTCTCTACTGCAAGATCAAATCTACCATCTCAAGGGGAAAAATATCAAAACTTAAACCTAATTGTTTTGATAACGAAATAAAATTTTATCAGATGACAAAATCTAAAAGGAGCAGAAAAGATACCTTCAAGCAGTTTTTTTTCTGAAGAGAGTTTAGAAGTACCAGCAGGAGCCTGATACAAAAAGTCACAGAGGAACGTAGACTGGGAGGACTCTTGATTTAATCCACCTTCAGAATATATGTCATGTTGAGGGAAATCTAGAAAAATTACAGAAATACCACATCTGAAATCTGAAATGTAAACAATTTTCCCTTGGCTTATGAATATGTTGGTGAGTTCTGAGGTAGAAGAAAACTACTTCAAATGTACTGCAGAATAAAGATACAGAAACATTTATTTTGCTTTGCATAAAATTTGCAAATAAGCACTTTGGTTGTGTTTATTATTCATACATGAAAACTGGATTTAATTTTGGTGAAAATGATTACATGGGATTAACTATTTTAATCTTCCATTTAGACGATTAAAGACAAATAACAGATTGATTTCCTAAACTTCTCCTTGAAAGGAAATAAAACAAGGGTCTTAATAAGCATCTTCCATCTTTCTGATAATTACATTTTCTTTTCATTCTACTGGTGTTTCTGATTTGAGAAATTTACAGATTTGCACTTCAATCCTTTTAAGGATCTATCAGGAGAGACCAGGTTAATGAAGGCATGAGAGGGACTAACCTGAGAATTTGTTATGGTAGAGAAATTCCATCTGCAGACTCTGCCCTGCCTTCTTGGCCAGCAGATAGGGGGTGCTGTGCTCAGGATCACCTGTTGCACACATGACATCTGCCCCACTGAACAGCAAAGCCATTGTTTCCAGAACATCTGGTTTCACCACAGCAGCACACAGAGCCTAGTCAATAAAAGAAAATACAACTTCTAAGTGAAGAAGATAATTCTAGCAATTAAAATGCAAGAAAGTCTGCCAATTCGTTTATGAGATGAAGTTTTATTCCTTTTTAACAAAGAAATCTAATAATTATTACACCCTGAACTGATCAACAGGTAACAAAGGCCTGGTTTACATGAATTTAAATTTCAGCAGAAGATCACCAAATGTCTATTCACTGTTTTACTGCAGTGATGCTCCAAATCTTCAAATCCATTTTATCTGCCATGGAAGATATTTTCTGTATTTTACATACTATGATAATGGCAATGCTCAGAAACTTCAAAATACTTCAAATGCAGTAATGAAGTATCCACTAAATATTTTGTTTGCACGAATGTTTCTGCATGCGTAGCTAAGTCGCTTCAGTCACATCCAACTCTTTGCAACCCTATGGACTGTAGCCCACCAGGCTCCTCTGTCCATGGGATTTGCCAGGCAAGGATACTGGAGTGGGTTGCCATGCCTTCCTCCAGGGAATCTTCCCAACCCAGGGATCGAACCCACGTCTCCTGCAGCACTTGTATTGCAGGTGGATTCTTTACTGCTGAGCCACCAGGGAAGACATCAGTCTTGGCAATGATTTTTTGGTTATGATACCAAAAGCACAAGTATCAAAAGCAAAAATCAATTAAGTGGAATCATAGCAAACTAAAAAGCTTCTGCATAGCAAAACAACAAAATGAAAAGGTAACCCACAGCACAAGGCAAAATATATTCAAACCATATATTGCATAAGGATTAACAACCAAAGTATACAGATAACACATACAACTCAATTAGAAAGAGACAATCCAATTTAAAAAATGGGTAGAGGACCTAAATATACAGTTTTCCAATGAAGACATCCACAGAGCCAACAATTTTTAAGCAGTATCTCCTCAATAAAGTAATTTTTTAAAATTACTCACTGATGTTAAAAGTACCATTTTTAAGAAGCCCAATGTGGTAGTAAATCCTAACAGACAAACATCCCTACATATCTGAAGAAGAAACAGCTAGTAATTAAAGTCAAACTTATCTAATATCTTAGCTCAGGGTATCTATATGGTATGGCAGACAAAACCTCCTTTGGGGTCATCACTATTCATCCTCTGACAAGATTCCTGTCATTATCAAAAAGAGAGAATCCATTGGAGGGAAAATATACCCTAGTTCTCCAATCTTGCCAGTTACTTCCCCAAATCTACAACTTACTATTTATATACTTATTTTTTATGGGCCTCCAGTGCATAGAACTAGATTAATTATAACCCTTGGTTATACCCTGTTATCATTATTCCATGCATGTCTAGTATAATTGATCAGTTATTTCCATAGTAATTAGCACCTATGAAAATATCACCCTAAACAAAACTAAATGACTTAGTAATAACCTATATATGATTGCCCACCTCTGTCCCATCTCTATGACTCTCCCCTACCTTAAGCATAGATTCTGCACCTTGCGTTTATTGTACATCATTGCTTCAAAACCAATTGGTGGTTTCACTTTACTAATACCAAAGATGTATAAAGAAGCAAGAGCCTAATTTATGGGAACTAAATCAACAGAAGAGAAATATAAAACAACTGTATAAATCTTATAATTCCTAGAGAAGAATTGAAAAGATCTTCATTTTCCAAAATTTTCAGCATAATGCTATTTACTTGGGGATGCTTATCCAATAAGCATTGACACTGAATGCATTCTAAAGAACTGAGAACCATGAAAGCATACTCTAGGCATATAAAAGTATATGTTTTAAATATCTATACATAGAAGAATCTTCTGACACGCAAGACATTGAAGCATTGATTTTTTTTAAAAAAGGAGGGAAAGATGTTAAACAAATTCTTTGCTAAAAGGGCAATATAGAATGGTCACAAGAAGACCTAGAATCATTCAGCCAAAGGCAAAGGACACTTGCAATCAATGGCACTAAACAAACTACTGTTTGTAACAATAAACTGAGTAAATGAAGTTCATTTTGCTGACACTAAGTCAGCAGCATACTAGCTGAAGTTATTATGTTCAGTATCCTGTCCCTAATATGGGGAAAGCTGTTCAAGTTTTAATTGGGGTGGGTGTCCATCAGATAGAAACTTCAGTGAGGGAGGAAAAGTTTACTTGCTCTTGATAATGAATCCTCAAGTGAAATGAAGGGTCTAAGGCACAATGTTACAAAAGGAAATAAAATTAAATAATAATTTTATGAAACAGCAATATATTTTTTAAAACTTTTTTTTCAAAACCCTTGGCACACACTTAAAAAGACCTTAACATCCATGTCTTTTGTTACATTTCATTGGTTACCTTATTTAATTCTTCCTTGGTGAGAGATGCCAAAAGGGTTTTTCTGAATCTTCCTTCCTTGTACTTCTGAGTGATAAAATTTTTTCTCTTTTCTACTGAAGAGTCCATGTGTAATTCTTCATCTTTTTGAAGATTACCAGCCCAAAAGTCATTAGCTCTTTTGTTTCCAATGACAATAAAAAGCTGAATTATCAAAGAATTACAAAACATATCAATTCAAATAATATATTTGAATCTGCAGAAAACTGAGTCATGTGACAAAGCACAGCTTAGGGTAAAATATGCAAAAATACAAAAAAGACCCAATTTTTTCTGGAAGATGGAGTGTGAAAGCAGACAACATTTCTATTTAAACAGCCTAGCTGCTCTTAATAATGGTAAAAGATTAGCTAGAGAAGAAACTGCAAGCAACACAAATTGCAGCAAAAGCATTATTACTTTTTGAAGCTAGCTCACATTAAGACAGATTCGTTTAAAATGGCTGAGTAGGTGGGCTAATATGGTTGAGAATGTAACCGACACCCGAGCACAGAATAGATGCGGGAGACAGCAAGTTAGACAAGATCGCAGTTAATGACAGAGTATGGCCAAGATAAAGAATAATCAATTTTGTCAAATGTTTTCATTCACCGTTCTGATATTTTACCCATGCTGGGTTAAAAAGAAAGAGAGTAAATTCTGGCTTTAAAAAGAGCTGCCAAGCCTTTTAGTAGTTATTTCCATTAAAGCTCCTTGCATTCTTTATTTTTATTTTTAAAATAACCACCTCATTTAGGAAGTATTCTGAAAGTTAAAGTAGAAAGTTACCACTATACAACAGGCAATAAGCCATTTTTTATACTATGCTGAGATCTTGATTAGAGAGATCCTAAAGTAACCTCACCCCAACTGCACACTTCCTCCCAAATTCTGGCTGATCACACCACAGGCAAGTCAGACTCACCTCAATGAGCTCATTGCTCCAAATGCTGGCATCCATTTTCAGACTTCTAACCTTGGAATCTTTTGGTCCTAAAGATCTATGTTGCCCTGTAGACCAAAAAATAAAATCTCTTTGAATTTCTATGTACATGTATTTTACCATAAAAAAGTATGTATGTATATATACATGGCAATATGGATTAACATTAAAACACATGGACATCACCAGATGGTCAACACCGAAATCAGATTGATTATATTCTTTGCAACCAAAGATGGAGAAGCAAAAACAAGACCTGGAACTGACTGTGGCTCAGATCATCGACTCCTTATTGCAAAATTCAGACTTAAATTGAAGAAAGTGAGGAAAACCACAAGACCATTCAGGTATAAATCAAATCCCTTATGATTACACAGTGGAGGTAAGGAGTAGATTCAAGGGATTAGATCTGGTAGACAGAGTGCCTGAAGAATTATAGACGGAGGTTCGTAACATGGTACAAGAGCCAACAACCAAAACCTGTCAAAGAAAAATAAATGCAAGAAGGCCAAGTGGTTTCCTAAGGAGGCTTTACAATAGCAGAGAAAAGAATAGAAGCTAAAGGCGAGGGAGAAATGGAAAGATATACTCCACTGAATGCAGAGTTCCAGAGAATAACAAGGAGAGATAGGTAAAAAGCCTTCTTAAATGAACAATGCAAAGAAATAGAGGAAAACAACAAAATGGGAAAGACTACAAATCTCAAGAAAATTGGAGACATCAAGGGAACATTTCATGCAAGAATGGACACGATAAAAGACAGAAACAGTAAGGATCTAACAGAAAGCAGAGAGATTAAGAAGAGGTGGCAAGAATACACAGAACTATATACAAAAAAAAAGGTCCCAGATAACCACGATGGTATGGTCACTCATCTAGAGCCAGACATCCTGGAGTGTAAAGTCAAGTGGGCCTTAGGAAGCATTACTATGAACAAAGCTATTGGAGGTGATCGAATTTCAGCTGAGTTACTTAAAATCCTAAAAGATGATGCTGTTAAAGTGCTGCATTCACTATGCCAGAAAATCAGTAGTGGCCACATGACTGGAAAAGTCAGTTTTCATTTCAATCCCAAAGAAGGGCAGTGCCAAAGAATGTTCAAACTACTGTACAGTTGTGCTCATTTCACATGCTAGCAAGGTTATGCTCAAAATTCTTCAAGCTAGGCTTCAGCAATACATGAACTGAGAACTTCCAGATGTACAAGCTGGATTCAGAAAAGGCAGAGGAGCTAGAGATCAAACTATGAATATTCACTGAATCATAAAGAAAGAAAGGGAATTCCAGAAAAACATCTACTTCTGCTTCAATGAATACATTAAAGCCTTTGCTTGGATCACAACAAACTGCGGAAAATTCTTCAAGAGATGGGAATACCAGACCACATTACCTGCCTTCCGAGAAACCTGTATGCAGATCAAGCAGCAACAGTTAGAACCAGACATGGAACAATGGACTGGTTCTAAATTGGGAAAGAAGTATGTCAAGGCTGCATATTGTCACCCTGCTTATTTAACTTATATGCAGAGTACATCATGTGAAATGCCAGGCTGGATGAAGCTCAAGCTGAAATCAAGATTGCCAGGAGAAATATCAGTAACCTCAGATATGCAGATGACACCACCCTAGTGGCAGAAAGTGAAGATGAACTAAAGAGCTTCTTGACGAAAGTGAAAGAGGAGAGTGAAAAAGATGACTTAAAACTCAACATTCAGAAAACTAAGATCATGGCATCTGGTCCCGTCACTTCATGGCAAATAGAGGAGGAAACGATGGAAACAGTGAGAGACTTTATTTTGGGGGGGCTCCAAATTACTGCAGATGGTGACTGCTGCCATGAAGACACTTGCCCCTTGGAAAAAAACTATGGCAAACATAGACAGTGGATTAAAAACCAAGATATCACTTTGCCAACCAAGGTCCATATAGTCAAACCATGGTTTTTCCAGTACTCATGTACCGATGTGAGAGTCAGACCAAAAAGACAGGTAAGCGCCAAAGGATTGATGCTTTTGAGCTATGCTGGAGAAGACTCTTGAGAGTCCCTTGGACAGCAAGGACAATCAAACCAGTCAATCCTAAAGGAAATCAACCATGTATAGTCACTGGAAGGACTGATGCTGAAGCTGAAGCTCCAATACTTTGGCCCCCTGATGCAAAGAGCTGACTCATTGGAAAATACCGTGATGCTGGGAAAGACTGAAAGCAAGAAGTAGGGGGCAACAGAGGATACAATGGTTGGATAGCATCACCAACTTAATGGACACAAGTTTAAGCAAACACCAGGAATATAGTGAAGGACGGGGAATGCTGACATGCTGCCAAATCTGAGGTAGCAAAGATTTGGACACAATTAGGTGACTGAACAACAACAAGAAATACATGTATGTCTGGATTAATATATCTTTTCAACTTAAACCATTACCTACTTTTTTATACCAGAGTAGTGGTAGTAATCAAACAGAAATCATAACCAACAATAAGAAAGATTATGGAAATCACCTGCTCAGTCATGTCCAACTCTTAGTGACCCATGACTGTAGCCCACCAAGCTCCTTTATCCATGGGGCTTCTCCAGGCAAGAATACTGGAGTGGGTTGCCATGCTCTCCCCTCAAGGGTATCTTCCCAACCTAGAGATCACACCCAAGTTTCTGCACTGCAGGTGAATTCTTTACCATCTGAGTCACCAGGGAAGCCCATGAATAATGGAGTGGGTAACCTATCCCTTTTCCAGGGGATCTTCCTGACCCAGGAATTGAACTGGGGTCTCCTGCATTGCAGGCAAGATTCTTTACCAGCTGAGCTACCAGGAAGTCCTTTAAAAGTGCATATTCATGTACATGTGTTTATGTGTGTACATATATGTATGTGTATACACACATAATTTTTTCATTGTTTGGTAATTGACTAGAAATTGTAAGTCACTGAAAACTTTTTATAGTGGGTCTGTGTAAATTACATATATGTGAATACAGATATCATCCCTTACTCTTAAAAAAAAGACTAGCAACATACTAGCTAATGAATGTACACTTAAAAAATCTAAAGTGGATTCTTTATTCTACTATTATACCTGGAAGAGAGTAACAGCCTAGCATTCTAGTATCATCAATTTAATTCTGCTGTACAAATATCACCATTCCGAATTTACTGGGCATCCAGGCCTATGTCAGACTCTTTCTAAGCTGAGAAGGAAAAAAGAACACAAAACAGCATCTTTGGTCTTAAGGATCTTCTGCCTAATGATCTTGAGAAAGTTCATTCCTCTCTGTACATTAGGTAGGTTCTTTTCCTCCCTTCTCTGAGAAAAAAATTACTCAGAGCACCATGCCCTAGAATTCCCATGGCAAGAACTGGCATAGGTTTGCACTTACAGAGACTACAAAAAGGCAATACCAAAAGGCAGGCAGGAAGAAAGGATGCTGGAGTAGCTTAAGATTCTGAGTCGAGGCAGCAGGAAAAGAAGTGAAGTGGAGAACAGATTTAGAGATATTTAGAAGGTAAAACCTGGATGGAATCTGGTGGGCTTTAAGGAAAGGGGAAGGGTCAAGAGGGACTCTCACGTTTTAGGCTTGAGTGAAGGGCAGAACGGATCACTTCTGATCAAGATTTGTAATATAGGAAAATATTCAATTTTATGTAGTGAGCTGGGAAGCAATGAGAACTCTGCACTATCATGTTCATTTTGAGGTATCTTGAGCAAATCCAAGTGGAGACCCTAGCAGGAGATACAGGAGTATGGTTTCCAACAGAGTAAGAAACACCTGCTTAAAAAGACTATTGGATTCAAATGATAAATAACCTCACTCGGGAATATCAGAATGAAAGAGATCTGAGGATACAACCCAAGGCAACACACGTGTTTTAGGAGCAGGCAAAGGATGACCAGAATAGCAAGACACACTAAGAGAAAATGGCCTGCTGGAAGTTGAGGGAGGATGGGAAGTCACTAAGAGGTAGACTGGCCAAGAGTGTCAGATACTCCAGAGAGTGCAATGAAGATAGGAACTGACCACACAGAAACTGAGAGGTAAAATACACCGGTAAATGTGGTGAAAATATTTTTATTGGAGGGGAGATAGATGAAGACTGATTACAGGATGCTGATGTTATACTAGAAAGTTAAAGAAATGAAAGCCTGCATAAACCATTACTCTTGAAAGTATCTTCTCTATGAAGGGAAAAAGGAACAGAGAATTATATGTAAGTGAATAGTAAGTTTTCAGAGATCTGGTGTTAACTGAACAGAATTATGCAAATTTATATGCTGAACCAAATAAACCATAGTTGAATATGGCTGTCCCTCAGTATCTCAGAGGACTGATAACAGAACTCTCCACAGACACCAAAATCCAAGTATGCTCAAGTCTCTTGTATAATATGGCCATAGTATCTGCATATAACCTATACACATTCTCTATTATATTCAATACTTTAAATCATCTCTAAATTACTTAAAATACATAATACAATATAAATTCTAAGTAACAACTGCAGGTACCTGCAAATTCAAATTTTGCCTTTTGGAATTTGTTTCCAATTACTTTTGATCTGGAACCTGTGACTGGGAAAGGCTTACTGTATTTAGAGAGTGAATAAGTGATGGGGTAAGGACTCAGAGAACAGAGGAGAGAAAGGAAACATAAGTAGACAGAATAGCCTTGGACAGACACTCTCTCTTCCAGTGAGACTGGAAAGAAGAAGCGGTTGGGAGAATATGCAAAGTCAAGGAGGATTAACTGAGGCTTTTTGGTTGCTATTGATTTAGTTGATCAGCTTGTGAGGACTCCTACCTCAGTATGATGAGAAATGTGGTAGCACAGAGCTCTGGAAGACTCTGAAGGGTTTGAAGCAGCTGTCCTGTCTTTGCTCTGTCTGAGATAGGAGCTCTTCCTCTGCATTCTCTCAATGAAATCTGTGCTCAACTCTATTGCTATCCTTATCATACTCTATTAAAATGACTATATATTTCTGCAGGATATGTCATATCTTATAGATTTATTTAATTCCCAGGACCAGCACAGTACCTGGTAGAGCTGAAGAGGTGAGGAAAGTTTAGGTTGTAGCTAATTTCTCCAAGACCTCCACAGTCACATACCTAAGCTAGGGTCCATTCCCTTCACTCACTCGGACAGTTGCCTTACCTCCCAAATACGAGATGTTAAATAGTCCGTAAGGTTTAAGGTCACAAGGAGAAAATAAGTCACAACACTGGTTACTTTCATAAACTTCAATATGCCTGGAAAATGCTTCTATATAATAATTCTTATTACAAGAGAGAACAGATCTTGTATAACAAGATTAGAGAGCAGAGCAGCCTTGAAATGTGAAAAATACATCTTACAAAATATGACTTGGAAAAAGGGACAAATCATACGAACAGTGAGTGTGTTCAGGGTGCATTCTGAAACACATTCATCCCAAATCTGAAAATTTCAGTATTGTCTTTTAAAAATCCATATATGGTCCAGTAGGCACACACACAAAAATGATTACATGCTTAAAAATCAATTTTTATCTCTAAGTCATGCATAAGAGAAGTATAGAATGATATTTCTAAATTTGATTTAAATGTAATAAGCTTTCTCTGCTTTTATTCTTCACAGCCATTAACTGAGACACAATATATATGACACTAAAGAGCATTCGGTGCTGATCTGCCACCAAACAGCAATGAGCGTAACTTATCACTAATTACCTGCACACTTCTTGCAGATGACAACACAGAGATTGATAGAGGCCCAGTCAGGATCCGGGGCTTTACAATCTGCACAGCTCCTGTTGGACTCATTGTACCAAATCTTCTCAGCTACTTCATAATCAGAGAGAGTTTCTGCTATCGATTGCTGCACAGCTTCAATCCACTCTTGTTTCTCTTTTTCAGACTCAGCTGTAAAGCTGAAACAATTAATGTTTCTGCATTATCGATCTCCCTTGTAAAGGCCAATTAAGCAGTATGTTCAGTTTGTATATTCATTTCACTCACAAAGGAGACAGCAGCTGAAAAATATGCCTTCCAGGCAGTTGGAGAGCCTTTTCTGTTAAAAACCATCTCATTGAGAAATCTACTTTTTTCCTTTAACTTTCCACATTGCTTATGACTTTGTTTACCTATTTTGAGGCAAAATTAACATAAAATCACCTTGTTAGGTCAAAAGCTTAAAAGTGAGGCCATGTTTTCTAAGCAGTGGTTATATCATAATCAATAAGAGACTGGCAGAGTTTCAGGACTAAGTGGATTATTTTGCCAAGAAAATATGCCATAGTCTGAAACTAAGTTATCAAAAACACCCACCAGAAATTTTGATTTTTTTTGTCTTAAAAATAGATTTTTTTTAATTGGAAGAATGTCCAGATGGCTTTCAGAAACTTGAGAAATCAAAAAAGTTTTAAGTGATTAGTATTCTAACAGAATTCTAACTCATTTTTAGCCTCATTCCTATTTATTCCAATTTTTAGTGCTTATTGAGTGCCTGAGTGAAAGAATAAAACAATAAAACATCAGTTCACTCCTTCAAGAAATATTTAGAAAGTACTTATAATATGCCACAAAATGTGGTATACACAGTGCCCCAAACTCAGTCAATGACCCATAGAATGATGCTTCACATTACAATATTCTGTTCTGAAGCTGAAAATGCTTTGAGATACAATGAACATAACAGAGGACTAATATATCCTACATAATCTATAGAGAAATTGAGTGGCCTCCATGGATTATATTTTTTTAATCACTCCATGTTTCATTATCACTATAACATCTATAAATTCTTCAGTGGTTTCTTTTCTGCTTTGCTATAGAGATTGGTCAGAGCCCACAAGGTACAATGGAAATAGGCTGGTCCCTGTCTCTGGTTCCAGGTGTATAGTTCCTCAGATCCTTGGAATCCCCCAAGTGGCAAAAACCCTTTATATGCTAATGGACAGCTTCTGACTGGAGGCTAGACAGCTTCAGCATGGGAGCTGGTCAGCAGAAAACCAAGATGGGACTAGAGAGCTGGAACTTTCCTATCCCTTGACCTCTGGGAAGGGGAGAACTGTGATGCTCGATCATGTCTGACTCTGCTACTGTAGCCCACCAGGCTCCTCTGTCCATGAAATTTCCCAGGCAAGAATACCGGAGCAGGTTGCTGCTTCCTACCCCAGGGGATCTTCCCAACCCAAGGATCAAACCTGCGTCTCCTGTATTGGCAGGTGGATTCTTTACCACCAGTGCTACCTGGGAAGACCCTGGGAAGGTGAGACAGGCTGGTAATTGACTTAATCATCAATGGCCCAGGGTTTCAGGGCTTCCCACGTGGCACTAGTGGTAAAGAATCCACCTGCTAATGCAGGCGGCACAGGACATGAGGGTTCGATGCCTGGGTTGGGAAGATCCCCTGGAGGAGGAAATGGCAACCCACATCAGTATTCTTGCCTGGAAAATCCCATGGACTGAGTAGCCTGGTGAGCTGCAGTCCATGGGGTCGCAAAGAGTCAGACACCACTGAGCACGTGCACACACACCCTGGATTTCATCAGTCTCGCCTATGAAATGAAACCTCCATAAAATCTCCCAAACAACAGGGTTTGAAGAACTCTGAGGCTGATGAACACACTGAGGTGCCAGGAGGGTGGTGCATCCAGAGGGAGCTTGGAAGCTCTCTGCCACAAACCCCCTGTACCGTGCCCTCTAAAGCTTTCCCATTTGGCCATTCCTGAGCTGCATTTTTTATAATAAGCTGGTAATGCTGCTTGAATTCTTTTCCTGAGTTCTCTGAGACATTTTAGCAAATTATCAAATCTGGGGGAGAGAGGGTAATGAGCACCCCAATTTGAGCCAAGCTGGGCTGAGTGAGAGTAACCTGAGGACAGTCTTCTGGGACTGAGCCCTTAAACCCGTGGGGTCTGAGTCTCCCTCCAGGAAGGTACAGGACACCCAGTTGGTGTACGGAGACTTGGAGAATTGGTTGGTGTAAGGACAAACCGTACAAGTTTGACATATTATGAAGCATTTTAAGCAAAAACAGCTTAGATAATGTCTACACTTTCAGTTAAGGCTTGAATTTCCTTTATGAAAATAAAGCTAGTAATTCTTTCTCAAAATTCCAGCCAGTAGACATATTTTAACAGATAATATGGGTATCTCATTTGGTATTAATAGCATTTTTGAAATCACAAAGTAATTAATTGCTAGACCTTCAAAACCCTGTGACAATTGCCTCTAACCCGCATACTACTTTCTGCTATGTTGATTATTTGTGACAAACAAATTAACGTGGTTGAACTCAACAGATATGACTTATGCCCCTCTAAAGCAATAGAGTTACTATAGATTATCAACATATATTAAAAACATACATTAAGTTTTCTGTTTCACTGTCATAATAAAGTAATTAGTAGAGTACCATAATACAAGATATATATCAAAATGCTAAGATATTTGATCAATAAGTGCTATGAGTCATTAAATTCGGCAACAGTTTAAGCTGGAGTTCCTTTTAGAAAATCACAGAGCAACCGTAATTAGGGATTAATCTTAAAGGAGAGATTGTATTTGATTAGGCAAAAAAAAAGGCAAAATAACAATACAGCTTAAAGACAATGCTATATCTATTTTTATTTTATTCCCTCACAACAATTTTTCATATATTTGTGGATCAGAAATCAAGTCTTCTAAGAAAAAAGGTATTATGAAAAGAAACTATTCAAATCTCAAGAAATTAGTATCGTTGCAGGTTGTATGATTAGTCACGTCACTTTTGCAAGGTGTTTTTATATACTGGCTAACAAATTACATGATCTAAAAAAGTAAAAATGCAATTATTTCTGCTTCAGGTGTACAGCAAAGTGATTCAGTTTCATATATATGTTCATATTCTTTCCCATTATAGGGTTATTACAAAATATTGAATATAGTTCCTTGTGCTATACAGTAGGTGCTTATTGTTTACCCATTTTATATATAATGGTGCGTATATGTTAATCTCAAATTCCTAATTTATTTCCCCTTTGGTGGGGATGTTTTCCCATAAGTCTTTTCTGTGAATCTATTTCTGTTTTGTAAATAAGATCATTTACATTTTTTTACGATTCTACATGTAAGAGATGCTACATGGTATTTGTCTTTCTCGTATATACATATATACACACCACATCTTCTTTATCTATTCATCTGATGGATATTTAGGTTGCTTCCATGTCTTGGCTATTCTAAATAACACTGCAGTGAACATTGGGGTGCATACATCTTTTTGAATTAAGAGTTTTCTCTGAATATATGCCCAGGAGTAAGACTGTAGGATCATATGGTATGTCTATTTTTAGTTTTTTAAGGAACCCTCCATAATCTTTTCCATAGTGGCTGCATCAATTTATATACCCACCAAAAGTGTAGAAGAGTTCCCTTTTCTCCACACTCTCTCCAACACGTTATTTGTAGCCTTCTTAATGATGGCCATTCTGCTTGGTGCAAGGTGGTACCTCATTGTAGTTTTGATTTGTATCTCTCTAATAATTAGAGCTATTGAGCATCTTTGGTGCCTATTGGTAAATTTTTATACACTGGCTAATAAATGACACAATATGAAAAAGTAAGAACATAATTTTACTGTGTGCTATAAGAAATCAAACCATGACTGGCAATGTAAAAATGCATCACCCAAGCTTTACTGTAATAGTACAAACAAAAAATGTTTAAATATAACTTACCTAAAACTCCTATAGGGAGTGATTATTTCAAAAGACTGTTTTACAGTTCGGTCTACTTGTTTTACATTTGCTACATTCATAGGGATTATGGTAATACCAAGTCCACTCTTAAAATCCTAGTTTGGAGGAAAGCAAAAAATCATAAAGAAATGAAAATATGGATCTTGAAAATAAAATTATACTCCCTAAAATTTAATAAACCTCATTAAATTTTACAACATGTAAATATGGAATTAAGCAATTCATTAAAAATGGATTGAGAGTGGTTTTCTTATTTCATATACATGATATACAAAATATATATCTCTTATTTTATATACATGATATATATATATATATATATATACATACTTTAAATACATGATAACATGATAGCATTTGAAGCTTGACAGGCTACTAATAAAGCAAAGCCTTTTTCCACACAATAAATAAGTTGACTAGGACACAGATCTTGAGCTGCACATGTCTTGCTTTTAACAGTTAACAGCACTTTTTCACCTTTAGCCATTTAGTAAAGGGAACTAACAGGAAAGTAAGCCTTACCATTTTCTAGGTGGGGGAGTCAAATGACTCTGTGAGGTTGGTATAATGACTATTTAGATAAAAAGAAGAGGAAACCACGACTCAAAGAGGTAAAGTAACATGGAAAGAGGAGACGGCTGCATATGGCAGAAAAGGACGGAAACCCAGGCTGCCTGACTACTGGCTCTCCTGTAGGTGTTACCTCTGTTCTATCACACTATCTTCCTCGTTTGCTCTCAAAGAAAAGAATTACTTGTTTTACAATTTTATCTCATTTCTAAAATTTTATTAGTTTCTTCTTCCTTCGATTCTTAAAAAGCTCCTCAAATGCTATTTTCATATGAAAAATGCCATTTGTTCAACACCTGCAGCCACTATGTTCAGCTTGTCCCACCAAAATTAGAGTGTTCAAGAAGGTACACAGTCTACCATCTAAAAGCATTAAAATCTATAATATATTATCTAGCCATAAGGGTTTTGGAATGTGATTTATCAAACCATCTCACACCTTAAAAATATAATTAATTTGTACCTCAAAAAATGAATTATCTCTGTCAATAGGTTCAGATTAAATGTGCTCTGAATTCCTAAATTAAATTATGACTAGGAAAAAGTATCCATACTAAAGACAACTGCAAAAGATATTGGTCCACTTTCAGGAAGGACACTTTCAGCAGAGACTGTGAAAGAAACACCTCAGAAGCTGCCTTCTCTTTGTCTCGCCTGTGGTACAAGCTAAAAGTAAAAGTACTATTTTCCTATCTCCCTTGCAGCAAGGAGGGGCCATATGTCATAGTTTTGGTCAATAAAATGTAAGTAATTTCCAGCCTGGGGGGCAAGGGAGAGAGACAAATCTTGGAAGAAAAGACTTTTCACCCCTTTCCATCTTCTTGGGAAATAACATCTAGAAGCACAAAGCCATTTTAGAATGTAAGCACCCTTGAGATGAAAAGCCTGAGGACAAATTCTTGTACTGTAAGGATGTCAGAGTGAGAAAAAAAAAGGAAAATCTTGTTCCCTGATGGCCTCAGCAAGAGATTTGTTAAAACAAACAAGTCCCTAATCTATTTACGCCATCCTTCATTTTTCTCTCATTAGAGACACTAATGCGTTCCTGGCTGATAAAATAAGTGGAATAAAACAATGCAACAAATTTTCCACGCTCATAAAGGGTTTCCATTCACAAACTGCAGAAAAGTTTTGCTTCATGTTTTTAAAAATGTACACATTTTTAGTTAGAATGAGGAAATGACTCATTGTAAACTGAATAAGATTTTTTCTGATGAAAGAACAAATGGCTCCTTTTGTTGGGAGAAACAAACCAGGAATTGAATCAGTAATATAAAAGATGCAGGCACATGCTAGGTGTTGTGAAATACTTAGAAGAGGGTGACATACTTCCACTTTGTATTGTAAGCCCAGCTAACAAAAATCAGTACTTAAATGATATATATGCAGAAGGGAAGCCAAACTTTTCCAACATGCTCCATTTTAATAAGTTCAAGCATAGTATGTTAGCACAGTTGTTAGCATCTAGCATACTATGAATGCTAGCATACTATGTACACTCTTCCGCCGCATACCGGTACGCCCACAGCCCTCAATGCTAGTTCTGGTATAGTATGCTAGAACTTATTTACTTAAAATAATTAACTTATAATTATTACAGAAAACAAATTCTCAATTATCCATACCAATGTTCCTGCTGGATAATGCAACTGTTGGACCAACTTTCAATGTTGAAGTGATTGGAAACTCAAACTCTCTTTTATAAATGAAGAAATAAAGTGGGGCTAGCAAGGTAAGACACTTTAGAGAAACAGCTTTCTGATGACCCAGCTTGAAACGGGGGTACCTCTAGAATAAAACAGGCTGCATCTCCTCAAACGATTTTCCATGATGCAACTTCTGCCAATAGCTGGCTAACAGACTACCCTGATTATTATTCTCTGATGGGGGCCTGGCCTGCAGGTGCTGTGTTACTAAGGGCGGAAATACACACTCAGACCAGCAGATGGTAAGACTGACAACCTTGGATAGAAACTGATGAGACTCATCGAGGCTCCAGCCTAAAGAGATGGTGCCTCATTTCTATAAGCAAGTCGTGAAATATCTACATATAAAGAGTCAATTTCTGTTAAAAAATAAAATAAGTTGAGGTTCAGCTCAAGGCCCCAGATTTATCCCAAGCAAGGCAAAGATGATTTTTCAGCATGGAAAGAAACTGTAACCCATTTATCAGCTGCCTGCCAAGGCCATATGGTTTTGAGTAATTAGAGTACCCACTGAACTCACCGGCACAAATGGTCTGTAAAATGTACAGCAGAGTAACAAAATAAATGTCAGTGCTCTCGAGAGCTATTAAAATAAAATGACTGCATTTCTTATTAAAAAAATATTTGTGGTGACATTAAGCCATCTTGTCACATACCCGTTAGAACATATTTAGAATATATCTCATTCCTAGAGCCTCATCAAAATTACCTGTGTTGAACTCTCCCTCCCTCCACTCTGAGATTCTGATCCCAAGAATCAGAAGACAAAGCCTAATGATTTTCAGTTAAAAAAAAACAAAACTACCACCTTATGATTTTCATATGTAACAAGTATTAAGAAACACTGAATTAGACAGCAGAACCAGTTGCAGAATCTAAACAGTACAAGTCTACGTCACCTAAATATCAGGATATAAACATTTCTCTCTGCCTTCAGCAGAGCAAAAAAAAAAAAAAAAAGCATGCAATCAGATTATGAATGGAGAAGCCAATGACATCCCACTCCAGTACTCTTGTCTGGAAAATCCCATGGACAGAGGAGCCTGGTAGGCTTCAGTCCCTGAGGTCGCGAAGAGTCGGACACAACTAAGCGACTTCACTTTCACTTTTCACTTAAATGTATTGGAGAAGGAAATGGTAACCCACTCCAGTGTTCTTGCCTGGAGAATCCCAGGGACGGAGGAGCCCGGTAGGCTGCCGTCTCTGGGGTCGCACAGAGTTGGACACGACTGAAGCAACTTAGCAGCAGCAGCAACAGATTATGAAAAAAGCACTTGAAGTTATTAAGACTATTGGTTAGAAATAGGATGGTCAGAATACAGTGACACAGTGGATTGTCAAGAATCTATGTGTCCTGCATGCCAATTCTTTTGCTAATATCCAAAGGATGTAAAAGCACTGGTCTTCATTAAGCACACACACTCCATAATTGATTTAATACGTATTTGCTTAGTGCTCTGAAGCTTACAAACAGCTATGAACTCTGATTTGATTTTCCTAACAATTCTGTGAAGAAGGGAGAGAAGATACAGCCATTTTTAAAATGAGAAGATATGTCCTGGCAAAACTGTGTTGAGTAGGTACCTCACGACAGCCAGAAATTATGCTAAGTGGCGGGCCTGCTCAAAAGCATAAGATGGGGTACTTGGGGAAGCTTACAGCCTGAGGAGACATGAGAGAGAATTGTAACATGTGCAATAAAAGAAAAATACATGTCTGTAGGGTAAGCACTGAATTCGATCCAAATAAGTATTGAGTTCATATTCTTCCCAAAGGAGGTGACACTTGACTGGTCAAACAACAAAGTCCAGACCAGACTGATCAGGTGTACCTTGCTTGCTTTAGCTCACTTGTCTGCAAATCAGGGCTACCAGTAGTACCTACTGCATCACTGTATGAGGATTAAATTAATGCATAAAAAGTGCTTAGAAGAATGCCTGGTGCAGTAAGTGCTATCTAGTCCCAGTTAGCTATTATTATTACTGTTATATTATTCCTCTTGAATTT